>NC_134357.1:346336974-347816974 GCF_048569485.1 Anomaloglossus baeobatrachus | reverse complement strand
GGGCCACCCGCTCAAAGGCAGCTTGCACCGACAGGCACCCAGCTGCCGCCCGCACGCAGCCACAGGCACCCGGCTGCCGCCCGCACACAGCCACAAGCACCCGGCCGCTGCACAGTCAGCCCCCCCCCTCCCCGGTAAAGCTATATTCGGATTTTAAGACGCACCCCTCATTTTCCTCACAAATTTTTGGGAGGAAAAATGCGTCTTATAATCCGAAAAATACTGTATATCCTCACTGATCGCTGCGACTCTGGCCAGCCTTAATCTGATGTTAATGGCTCATTTCCATGGTCTATGTTTAGTATTGCTGTTCAGCACAATTGACTTGAATGTCGTATTACTGGACACAGCGCTTTAGTGATGCTTCACCTGGACAAGAAAAGTAATAATCCATAGCACAACCCTTAAATAAACTGTTTGATCTGTGGAAATGGGAGATCTGCTACAGGAAAACTACCATGTACTGTATTTTTTATAATCTGCTTGGGGAACTTGAACTGTAGCCTAACATGAGATGCATTGGACTGTAGTGGTAAAATATGAATTGAAGTCCACAAGTGCATTTATTTCTGTGTGATCTCATTGGTACATGTAGATTTTGGCAGGCTCGAGCAGTTGAAAGCTTCCTTCGCGGTGTGACGTCGTATGCTGACCAGATGTTTCTCTTAAAGAGAGGCCTGTTGGAGGTGAGCTTCATCAAGACTCCGATCCTAGACTCATTCAGGAAACTATTGGAATGGAAAGATTACAGATGTCATTGCTTTCCAGTTTAATGTAGTAGTTTGTTCTTTTTCTTTCTTAGCACATCTTGTACTGCATCGTCGACAGTGAATGCAAATCTCGAGATGTCCTTCAGAGCTACTTTGACCTCCTTGGGGAGCTAATGAAGTTCAACATAGATGCTTTCAAGAGATTTAACAAATATATTAATACTGATGAGAAGGTAAAGAATATTGACGTTTGATGGAGGTTTCCTCTCATTCGTTGATGGGGACTTGGCTTTTCTGAAGCTGAATAACTTCCAGCTGTCATTAATTAAGGGGACTCTCTAATTTTTATTTAAAAGGAATCTGTCAGCAGGTTTTAGCTACTTCATCCAAGAGCAGCATGATATAAACAAGGAGATTATGAATCCAACGGTGTATCACTTAGATTACTGGGTGCAGCCGTTCTCACTCAAATCAGTCAAAGAATTGAGTTTTAAGCATGTAGCTAAGACCATGGAGCTGTCCCGCCCACACCAGGCTCTCTAGGAGATTCTACATTCGCATTGAAGTGTCAATCACAGCACGGGGCGTGTCAGACTTCTCTGTTAGTTTTATAGTCCTGTAATGTTAATCACTAGGTAATAAAGCCATTAGTTTAAGTAAACAATTGCACACACACAGATAAGAGAGGCACAGTTGCTTTTTGTTTTTTACCCCCTACAGCTTGCTGTCCTCAGCTTACATTGCAAAAACCTGCTGACAAATTCCCTTTAATCCTATGTACTATAATGTTGGGTGGTATGCATGAGACTGTAGCATGGCACGTTACCAATACAGATTTATGTCCCTGGTGCAAATTTTAAATATTTTTTTTCTTCATGAATTTACTTTGCAACTACAAGGGAAATATACCAGAACATGTTCTAGTGCAATGTTCCCCAACTCCAGTCCTCAGGGCCACCAACAGTGCATGTTTTCAGGATTTAGTTAGCATTTAACAGGAGACAGAATCATTATTAAGGCATCACCTGTGCAATACTACGGAAATCCGGAAAACCTGACCTGTTGGGCGCTGTGAGGACTGGAGTTTGGAAACCACTGATCTAGTGGAGGCAGCATCTCTGAGAATCTCTGCTATAAACATTATATGATTTTGCACAGACACACTGTATGGTTGTATATAAAGTGACCATGGCTCCATAATAGAAAACTGTATAGACTGCAGAAGGACTTGTAGGCACAATGTCTTTGACAATGTAGTAGTGCTGTCCATCTTTACCTATTTTCAGCCTCATGGCTATTTCTGTTCTTGTTTAGTTCCAGGTTTTCTTGAACCAGATTAACAGCTCTTTAGTGGACTCTAACATGCTGGTGCGATGCATTGCATTGTCTCTGGACAAATTTGAAAGCCAGTCAGATGATATCAAAGGTGAGGATCAGTATCACAGGATCAATAGACATGATAATGATATGCATGTGACTGTAAAATGGAAACAAAATATTCAAAACATCTTGATTTATTCTCCAAGTAATTCACGTACTAATACGCCTTGGCATGTTATCTGTGAGGTTCTAAATGCTTGTCTGATGAAAGTTCTGTCACACTGAATGCAATTGTGCACGCAAATCATTAGGACCTGCCGCTGGAAGCGTCTATTGCAACTGTTGCACAATAGTGTCCTAGATGTGCTCAATAGGAGACAAGTCCGGAGACGCTGCAGGACATGGTAGCATATTTACACCATGTAGGCTGCTCCCAGTAGCATGAGTAATATGTGGCCTGGCATTGTCGTATTTAAAAATAGCTCCTAGACACATTCATATTCCCATGTAAAGGCCTCTTTTTGGCATTGCGTATGTAATCTCCAGACCAATCGTTGGCCATCTCAGCATCCAAGACAATAGCGGAACATCACTGAAGAGGACAGATCTCCATTGCCATCTTGCCCTCACCATAATGGCATTTGAGAGCAGTAGCGTGAGGTCAATATAACTCCTGTAGCTGGAGGTCTGACTTGAAGCGCAATATCATGTAAACAT
This sequence comes from Anomaloglossus baeobatrachus, assembly GCF_048569485.1. Taxonomy (NCBI): domain Eukaryota; kingdom Metazoa; phylum Chordata; class Amphibia; order Anura; family Aromobatidae; genus Anomaloglossus; species Anomaloglossus baeobatrachus. The sequence continues at coordinate 347,814,227 of NC_134357.1, read as the reverse complement.
CTTCTAAGGCTAGCTTCACACATCCGGCTGTTTGCCGGATTCGGCGCACGCCAGTACAGTGTATACAGTACAATGGCAGCGCTGCAACTTCCAGGTCACATGCTCCGGTCACATGACAGCATGTGACCGGCGCTTGTCGCGCTGCCATTGTACTGTATACATTGTACTAGCATGCGCCGAATCCGGCAAAACGTCGAAAAGCCGGATGTATGAAACCAGCCTAACGGTTTATGTAGATAGAATCTGATGCACCCATGTGGGTTACACCATGAAAAGGCCTTCATGAGGTAATGTCACACTACTCATGGATTTATGGTGTGGGGTGGCATAATGTACAGTAGTTGGACCACTATAGTCTTCATTCCGTGTGCGCGAACATCCCAATGTTACATTGATTTGGTGATGAAACCCTTGGTACAGCCATTTCTCCAAAGAGTCCAAGGAGTAGTTTTTCAACACAACACTATTGTGAGCAGCCTACATGGCCTAAACATGCTACCATGGCCTGCAGCATCTCCGGGCTCGTCTTCCATTACATCTTTGGTTGGCAATTGCACATGGAGCCTCCAGGAGCAGATCTTTCGATGGTTTGCGTGGCTACGTGCATGCAGTGTACTTCGTACTGTATAAATCGAGATGTTTTGAAAATTTCCTTTACCTATCATTAGCATGTCTATTGATCTTAGGATTTCCATGATACCATGACTTTTCCTTATTGATGATGCAATTGCAATGTTGCGTTTTTTATTCCTATTAGAACAGTAAATGTCTTTTTAAAATGATTTTCTTTTTCCACAGTGGCTGAGGTTCTGTCTGAATGTCGGCTATTGTCTTATATGACGCAGGGGTCTGTTCGCATGTCCTTCCTCTTCCGGCTTATTAACATAATACATGTACAGACGTTGACACAGGTACGTTTATAATGGCCTAGACTGTTTCTATAGGACTACAGTTCTTGAACAAATGTATTGGGACAGCTACAGAATACACCTACAGGCGCCTTTATGCCATCCAATTCTACATATAGAGGTATAGGCCAACCCCTAAAAAACAAGCTCATATTGTTGTCCCTGCTTCACTGAACTTTACAGGTAGCACAGTTCAGCCAGGCAAGTAACGTTCTCTTGGCATTCATTAACTCAAAATTTGTATATCAGACTGCCAGATGAAGAAGTGTGATTCATCTCTCCGCGGCTCCCGAGTCCGCGGCTCCCGAGTCCGCGGCTCCCGAGTCCGCGGCTCCCGAGTCCGCGGCTCCCGAGTCCGCGGCTCCCGAGTCCGCGGCTCCCGAGTCCGCGGCTCCCGAGTCCGCGGCTCCCGAGTCCGCGGCTCCCGAGTCCGCGGCTCCCGAGTCCACTGCCAGCTTCCATGAAGTTTCAGCAATAGCTTTGGGGCTGATGTTAAGACCAGATGAGTTTTGGCCTCTGCAGTTATGGAGTCAGCAGAGCATTGGTGACTATTTTTCATGCCCTATGCTCCTCAGTACTCAGAGGCCCCCGCATATTTAGCAAGCACAACATTTTGTGAACTGGCTTGCTGAAGTGGACGGTCTACAAAATCCAGCTTCATAAACTCCAAGCTTCTTTATTATTAAAATTCATATGAACAGCTTATGCCATATCTTAAATTGTTATTCCTCTACTCATTTCAGATGACCAACATCCTTAATCATGATATAGTTGCAATTCAGCGAGTTCTTTAGAACAAGCCATTACTTCACAAAGATTTGTATGGCAAACTTGCATGGTGAGGGGCTACATTTTATACACCTGTGGACGAGATACTGAATGAAAAAACAAAATTTAACAATTAAGATGCATGTCCCAACTCTTTTGTCTAGTTAGTGTACTTTGTGAACGAGCCGTTCTGGGAGCTTATCTAGAATCCCTGGGCAGTTGTTTTAATGTTGTTTGTGATGCAACCTGTCTGGGCACTCCTACTTAGGGGGTGACGTTTCCATTCCACATGTGGACCCGTGGAAGCCTAATCAAGGCGAAACGGCCGTCGTCCCCCTCTAGGAACCGGCTCTCAGGTTGCCTCCAGCCTTTTACCCATGCACCTGTTGAAATAAACGTTTCCCAGCACAGCGGATGGAGTGCGGTCTTTCTTCATCTTACCTGCTTATCTAGAATCCCTGCCTAACAGTCTCGGCATATAGTAGCGCACATAAAAAGGTCTTTAGAAAAAGTATTGCTAATGAGGGTTGTGACTAGTTGCAGGGGAGTTAGATCCCTGGTTAGTCGGCCTAATTATCATGTTATCACGCCCTTGTTACCCATCAGTTTACAGCTTCTTTGATGTTGGGTGTATGTGCCCTGGCTTCAGACACGCTTACTGCCTATGATCGGAAGTTATACACACTTCTGGTCATGTGCGCTACTCCTATGAAGCTGGGACACACACACACACACACACACACACACACACGGCTTCTGAGTAGTGTGCAGGATCGGCTGTGTGGGCCACTTCCGATCATGGGCACTGAGCATCTTTGAAGCCAGGACGCATACATCTAGCCTCAAAGAAGCTGAAAGCTGACTGGTAAAAAGCTGCACACATGCGCTACTTTGTATGACGCTGCCATGACGCTGGCTGATGTAAAGCATGTTATCACGCCCACAGGGGCGAGATAACATGCTAAGTGGGCCAACTAGCCAGGGACCTGACGCTCCTGCAACTAGTCTCTGGCCTCATTAGCATCTCATATACGATCTTTAGAAATACTTTTTCTAAAGATATGTTTATGTATGCTAATATGCCTTCATAACTGCTCATGGTTCTGGGTGCTCAGGGGACCTGACAGGTTCCTTTTAACTTTGCATTCAATACGTTATTTAATACTAGAAGGTGGCCCGATTCTCACGTATCGGGTAGTCTAGAATGTGTATGTAGGTTAGCAGATTGAATAATAAGGTAATGAATGGACTGGATGAGTTAGGTTTAATTTAGTATTCTTATAATTGTTTATTGATTTTAAAATGACAAACAACAGAACAGTTTTAATAGATGAGTCTAATGTTTAATGATGTCCATGGCTTGTAATGAAAGAAGGCCATGAACAGTGTAAAGTTAAGTAAAAATGTGCTGATGCTGTGATGTGGCCCAATGCTGGTATGTGCCCCCATCGTGGTGCAGCCACCATCCTGACATGTGCCCCCATCCTTCGGGGTAATGTGTGCTGGGGGGGGGGGAGGCGGAGCTGAGTGGGGCCATGGCGCTGAGGACTTCAGTGTGGGGGACTGCATGGCTGGGTACAGGTGACTATCTGGGTGTGGGTGTAGGTGCGTGTGCGTGTGTGTGTGTACATGTGTAGGGCAGAGTGTGGGGGGGTGGAGCAGAGCGGGGTAATGTGTGCGGGGGGGGTGGAGCCGAGCGGGGCCATGGCGATGAGCAAGTCAGTCCTGGGACTGTCTGGCTGGGGGACAGGTGACCATTCGTGTGTGTTCAGCGTATACATGCAGAGGGTGGAGTGCGGGGGGTGGAGCCGAGTGAGGTAATGTGTGCGGGGGCGGAGGCGAGCGTTGGCTGGGTTGCAGGTGTGGGCTACCGGAGGTACAGCTCTCACTGGGGAGTCGGGGCTCTGTGTGGGTGCAGGGAAAAGTGTTGGGCGTGATCCTGTCAGCCCGTAGTTCGGGCTGTTCAGTTAGCTGAGCCGTTGGTCGCAGGCTCTTTAGCGCGCGCGGTGTGGCGACGGTTTGCACTGTAATGACGTAATTTTGGAGCAAGACAGACAGACAGAATAAGGCAATTATATATATATATAGATAATGGATGTATTTTCTTTGAGCAGGAGAATGTCAGCTGTTTGAACACAAGCCTTGTTATCTTAATGCTGGCCCGGAGGAAAGGCCGATTACCGTACTACCTACAGACGATCCGAGACATGGAGTGTATGGAGAAATACCCGGGCTTCATACTCAACAACTTTCACAATCTCCTGCGATTCTGGCAGCAGCATTACCTCGACAAGGATAAAGACAGCACTTGTTTAGAGAATGTGAGCACTTTCTCCCACACTGGGTGTTCTTAGGGACAGGTTATAATACAATATCTAATTTCTGATTTATCTTCCAGAGTTCCTGTATCAATTTCAGCTACTGGAAAGAGACTGTATCTGTATTGTTAAATCCTGACAGGACATCTCCGTGTGCCATAGTAAGCTACATAGATGAGGCATTTATGGATGTGGACAAAGAATTTCTGGAGGACTAACCCAAGCTGGGAACTTACTGTATAGAGAGATACTTCAGGTGGTATTCAGGACCCCAGCAACTTTGTGCGTGCAGCGATCCTGGGCTCCAGATTACATCCAGAAGACATTGTGCCCAGCGGTAATCATTGATGCCTGTCTCCAGGATATATTAAGTCTGTGCAATACATTCAGGGACAACATGAATTAATTAACCTTTTGGTTTGATTTTAATTATTTTTTTGGACTAAAGGTTAACTCTTCCCATTTCCTAACTTTTTCTTCTGTTCATACAAAATGATAAATCTCATCAATTTAAAGGGAACCTGTCATCAGAAATTTAGCTTGAAAGCTAAAAGATTCCCCCTCTGCAGCTCCTGGGCTGCATTCTAGCAATGTTCCTGTTTATGTGCCCCCTTTCTGACCAAAATAAAGACTTTGAAAAGTGGTACCTTTTTGTATTCAAATCTTGATAATGGTACACGGGGGCGGGCTCTCTGGTGTCCGTTAGTCTGCCTCCTGTCGCTTTAGGCCGTCCCCCATCGCTCCATTCCATACTTCGGGCGCAGTGAGCGGCGTCCTGAGGTGCCGCGCACGCGAAAACCGCTGGTCACATGTGTCGCAGGCACGAGACTATGGGCGGCGCTGTGATTGCATCGCAAGTGCCCGCCCATCATCTTGTGCCCACCCTTTCCCCTCTGCCTCCAGCGTTTTGTGCAGAACGTTCCAACGTCGGGTCATCTGGTCAGCGCTTGCGCAGAACGCTGGATGCAGAGGGGAGAGCGTGGCCACGAGATGATGGGCGGGCACTTGCGATGCAGTCACAGCGCCGCCCATAACTTCGTGCCTGCGCACACGTCACCAGCAGTCCTCGCGTGCGCGGCACCTCGGGCGCAGTGGGCTGTGTCCTGAAGTATGGAATGGAGCGATGGGGGACGGCCTAAAGCGACAGGAGGCAGACTAACGGCCACCAGAGAGCCCGCCCCCGTGTACCATTATCAAGATTTGAATACAAAAAGGTACCACTTTACAAAGTCTTTATTTTGGTCAGAAAGGGGGCACATAAACAACAGGAACATTGCTAGAATGCAGCCCAGGAGCTGCAGAGGGGGAAACTTTTAAGTTTTCTAGCTAAATTTCTGATGACAGGTTCCCTTTTAAGTTTTTAATTTTAAAGAGCTTGTTCTTGTGAGAAGAACAAACGTGACACTGTAGAACATCAAGGACACTTTTTTTCTTTTTTCTCTGGCGACTTGTCTTCCCATTCCCACTTGTCTATCAACTAGCATACTGTGGGATCTCAGCAATAATTTAATATACAGCAAACAGCATAACCTTCCAGTTATTGCCTCCATATCCTTATTTATACTCCGAATAAATGTCTGGCTGGCAGTGCTGGTTGTCAAATCACTGTTTCTATCTCCATACAATGGAAACAAAAGTAATATAGGGGGACCATGAGTCAAATTACTGCAACTTTTTTGTTCCCACAGTTGGATTAGACAGGTCTTTCTTGAAATTGCAATGACTAGAACTGTGCTCCCCAAAATTTCCATCTATTTTTTTTTCCCCACCACCTTAATTTGCCTTTCATTCGGGGTGACACTTTGAAAAGAAGCAAGAAATATCTTAATGCTGTGTAAACACTCGGGATTGGTGATATCGACACTTTGATTTATTTATTTTTTTTAACATGACTGTTTTGTGACTATAATTTTTAAGGTTTTTTTTCTTAACATATAAAAAGCTTATTTGACACATTCTATAACTTGCTAAAAGATCTTGATTTTAACAGAGTGACTTTTAATCACTTGACATATTGCGGTACAGTGTAGAGCTGGGGATCTCTGTTTTCCTGCTATAAGTTATTTATAACTGATCCAATTATGCACTGTAAATTATTCCTGAGGTCCACTAATTATCACCCAGGTCTTTTTTTCTAAAGTCATTGTTACATATGTTTGCCTTTGTTCTTCCACGCTGAAGGAAAAGAAACATTAACTCCAGTCATCTTCCTACAGCCATTTTTTTTTTTCATAGTGTTGGAAAATAATAGAGATGGAGACATATATCTTTGTCTCTCTATAAAGGAGGTCTTTTTTTTATACATTTTTAAACTTTAATGTGTTTGGAAATTTGAAATCCCTTCAATTTCATTTTCTTTCTCCTCTTTTATGTCCACATACTTAATAAGGTTGAGTTCACCTTTGTGTTTATATATACCATTGTCCTGCTTTTGTCATACTAGAAGAATAACGAAAATTAACCTTAGTGCCGGCACCCATCAGGCCCCATTGAATATAATGTGGATGCACTGAATAGTCATCATGTGCATCATTTTACTGTTCTGCTTTTTGGTGTCTGATGGAATTTGTTATGGTGACTCCCAACAAAGCCTCCAACACAGATGTGAGCAAAGCCCTCCAACGCATATGTGAGCAAAGGCCTCCAGCACAGATGTGAGCAAAGGCTGCAACAGAGATGTGTGCAAAGCCCTTCAACGCATATGTGAGCAAAACCCTCAACACAGATGGGAGCAAAGGCTCCAACATAGATGTGAGCAAAGGCTCCAACACAAATGTGAGCAAAGCCCTCCAACACAAATGTGAGCAAAGCCCTCCAACACAAATGTGAGCAAAGTCTAACCTCCCATAAAGAATGTCATTATAAACCCAGAAACAAAGTTACCATCAGTCAATCTCTAATGAGTCTTACAAATTCTTAGTAAATGGCAACAAACCTGAGATCATCTTACGTACTGTACAATGGCAATTGATGATAATGTTGTTTTCTGTTCTACAATGGAAAACATTGGTTGTCAGTTACCGTGTAATAATTGGTGAATCTTGCTGTTCTCTATTGAGTATGTGTGCGTGAGACCCTTCTGATGACTTATATTAATGTTTTATAAACATTTTGTCTATCTGCCAAGGGTCCGCACATTTACATTTCACTTGCTTGTCCTTTATGTTTACGTTTTATTTCCAACCCCAGGTATATTTGTTTGATATATAAATATATATATATAAAGAGAGAGAGAGATTACTTGTGACTTAGAACTGGTGTAAATAAAGAGATGCTTCTAATTTAAAATGTTTATCTGGCTATGTCATTTTTTGTCATTTTATACATTAATGCAAAGACGAGGCTTGTCTTATATATAGGTAGGAGTACTATGGCACCTAGCCACAAACCAGAAGTTAAAATCCGTATGTGTGCCATAGGAAAAATAAAGATTTTCCTGACACCTTAATGGTAAAAGTGCTTAGAAATACTGCGATAAACCCTTCTGTCTCCATGTCTTGGAGTAATATAGTGAGCATGTTCCATATAATAACAGATGCCAGTCTTTTTTGCCTCAGTAGACTTTATTGGTTGATATGGGTTGGGATGTGATGTGACTTTGAGGATCAGGCACAGCTGTTGCAGCTGTCCGGGAAGCCATTGTCGCGTCTGATCTGTTCATTCTTCATGCTGCCGTGGGAAGAAAAAAAGATTTCACTTAGCACAGTGAATAAACAGTTTTGTGCATAATGTCTTAAGTTACTATTCATTCCATTTCCCAACAGTTAATGGCAAAATCTTACAAAAACAGAGACCATAATGTGCGTTTCAACACTCTGGGCAGAACTGAGATGCTGTGTTATTCTAATACAGTCTTGAAGGATTCTCTTTGTTCTTGGACTCCCTGTGCCATGATCTGCTTCCTTAAGCCTTACCTAAGCAGATTTACAGAGCTTACTGGTACCAGAAATCTGGCATCATTTCTTACCTTGTACTATATTATACACATTAGATGTTTTTCACATGATCTACAAGGAGGCATGAGTCATCAAAAAAGTGCGGTGGCCAAAACCTCAATTCAGTGTAATTTATTTGACCAAAGTAAAGGCTGCTTTACACGCAGCGACATCGTTAGCGATGTCGCTCATGAAAGCATCCACCCACGTCGTTTGTGCGTCATGGGCAAATCGCTGCCCGTGGCGCAAAATATCGCTAGGCCCCGTCACACGGATTTACCTGCCTAGCGACATCGCTGTGGCCGGCAAACAGCCTCTTTTCTAAGGGGGCGGTTCGTGCGACGTCACACGGCAGGCGTCCAATAGAAGCGGAGGGGCGGAGAGCAGCCGCATGAATGACACGCCCACCTCGTTGCCTAAAGACGCAGGTACGGTGTTGTTCGTCGCTCCTGGGGTGTCACACGTAGCGTTGTGTGCTGCCTCAGGAACGACCAACAACCTGTGTCCTGAACCAGCAACGACATTTGGGAAATGAACGCCGTGTCAACAATCAACGATTAGGTGAGTAATTCTGATCATTAACAATCACTCGTAGGTGTTACACGCAACAACGTCGCTAACTAGGCCGGATGTGCGTCACGAATTCCGTGACCCCAACGACATCTCGTTAGTGATATCGTTTCGTGTAAAGCCCCCTTAAGATAAATAATGGTATAAACCTACATTAGATGCTCTATAAATGCCCCAACTTTATCATCCAGCAGGAGCCACATTGAGGCATTTTATTATTGTAGTCTAGTTTGCAGTCTAAAATGTAGACTTTTTTTTTTTTTGTAAATCAACCCCAGTATATCCGTTTTGTCCAGGGTGTTCTGTTATGATTTAAAAAAACTTTAGGCCTGATTCATTATGACTGATATTTTTTATTTTTTTTATGCCAGTTTTATTGTAGAGGAACTTTGGAGTAAGATGCTCTGAATTCATTAGGAGATGTGCACCTCTTTAATGTATTTAATGCATCTTTAAACGGCCATGTGCCTCTTCCAGAAATGTATCCCAGCCAGGGACTGGTGTACATTTCTTTCGCAATCATATGAGAAGAAGAGTCAGTATACTACCTTAATAATGAAGTTATAGAATTTTTTTATTATTAAATCAAGTAATACATACACCAAATACAGAACAACAAGGATAAAAGGTGCTGTTGAGGATACAAAGTACAGGAGATATCACCTAGTCGCTGGCAATGTGCAATGTCGCATATAAAGGGGTGACACCCCCCCCCCCCCAAGAAGCCCACGCGAAATGCGCGTTTGGGTCCCTGAAGTTACACCCGCTCTCGCTGGCAAGGTGGTATTATGAGTATGTCTCATTGACTTATATTTTTGTGGCTGTTTACATGCACGTGCACTTTTAAAGGGGCAGTGACTTATGGTATTCATCTGTGCTGCTACAACTTCTGCTGCTTTTGCAGTTCAGCACTCTATTGATCTTGTAATTTCTCTTTAATACTACATATACTGCTGCTAAACTTGCATAGGGCACTTTATTCCCACCTCTTTTATATACGATTTTGCACGTTGTCAGCGTATGGGTGATATCTCCTGTACATTGTATCGTCACCAGCACCTTTTGTCCTTGTTGTTCTGTATTTGGTGTTATTACTTAATTTGTTAATAAAATTCTATAACTTCATTATTAAGGTAGTACGCTGACTTTTTCTTCTTCTCATATGTATACATATTTGTTGAGTCTCCAACAGTCATTTTGATTTATTCTGTCCAAGTGTGGGTCTATGGTGGTCCTTTAGTGACCATCATATACTTTTCCCATATTGTGATATTCAGATGTTGTTGACTTATTTCTTTCGAAATGTATGATGAATTTGTTGGGCATGCCCCATCCAATTTTCGAAAAGTTGATGGAGCTGGCCTAAACTGGCATATATTATAATAAATAATAATTCTGGCTTAGAAGCTTTGAAAACTCACCAAACGTTCCACTTTTTGGCATTGTAATACTAGTTTCTTCCTTCTTCGACTAATTGAGTGAAGCATGGGATGGGAGGACAGTCAGGGTGGGACACCAAAGTTTGTCTAATTCATGACGAGCTGTGGCATTCCCTATGCCAGAAATCTCACTCCAATACCTGATAGAAGTGAGATTTCTGGCATAGTGCATGGAGGCACGTCACCCGTCAGACACTTCAGATTCATGAAAGACATTCACTTCTTTTTGTATCAAGAGCGTCTGATTCTATCAAGCAACCTCAAGATCGATGTGAACAACCCTCATTTTGATGAATCCAGCCCTTAGTTTTCATCAATTTAACAAATTTTATAACCTGTGCGGTTATGATGTGAGCTTGCACAGTACCAGATGTGGTGTTTTCCTAATAGGTATGTGCGCACCGCAACTTCTTCAGGCGGATTCCACACGGAAGTCTGCCTAAAAAAACCCCCCCAAAATTGCTGTGTACATGTTGCTTATTATGTCACGTATTTTAAGCCAGTGGTTAAATGAAGAAACGTGCTCATTCATCTGCACTCTATACTTTAATATATAGGTTAAAAGGTGCCGACATTTTCCTGAAGCGGCTACACCTGGGAAAACTTGTCTGGTATGTTGGCGTCTAAAAGACACGATGTGCACATAGCCTAAAGCGGGCTTTACACGCTACACTATATCTTACGATGTGTCGCCGGGGTCACGTTGTAAGTGACGCACATCTGGCATCGTAAGTTATATTGTAGCGTGTGACAGCTACGTGCGATTGAACATTAAAACGTTCATCGCATGCACGTCGTTCAATTGCTAAAAATTGAACGTGAGGTTGTTCAATGATCCCGAGGTAGCACACATCGCAGTGTGTGACACCCCGGGAATGATGAACAGATCTTACCTGCGTCCCGCGGCTCCCGCCGGCAATGCGGAAGGAAGGAGGTGGGCGGGATGTTTACGTCCCGCTCATCTCCGCCCCTCCGCATCTATTGGCCAGATGCCGCGTGACGTCGATGTGACGCCGAACATCCCTCCCACTCCAGGAAGTGGACGTTCGCCGCCCACATCGAGGTCGTATGGAAGGGTAAGTATGTGTGACAGCAAATAATCGTGTGTGCAACACGTTCAACAAATTGAACGTGCCGCACATACTATGGGGGTGGGTACGATCGCATACGATATCGTATGCTTAATCATAACGTGTAAAGCAGGCTTTATAGTGTAAAAGGAGCCTTGCTGAAAGATCTGTGAAGTATAAGCTTGATAACCAATAATGGACCATGACCGCCACGGGCAGACACAGACGGCGAAGGGCTCCTGTGTAGGATGTGTCTTGGTTCCCCCAGGTCACGGTCATGCCCACAACTACATACACACGCAGTCTATTTTTGTGCCGCATGTACCAGTTTGGTCCACCAGAATAATGCGTACAATCACATTTAGAACAGTCAAAAACACAATTTGCGGACATTGCTTGCCCGATTTCCAAAATGCCAATCTGAACTCTGCTATAATGGCATATTTGCATTAGGCACACACATAAAATAAACACATGCTAATACATTATGCATTTACACGTTACACATGCATATACCGTATATAAAAAAGTGAGTACACCCCCTCACATTTTCGTAAATATATCTCTTCATGGGACAACACTGAAGTTATGACACTTTGATACAATGTAAAGCAGTCAGTGTATAGCTTATAGATGTGCCCTCTAAATAATACAGCCATTAATGTCTAAGCCACTGGTAAGAAAAGTGAGTACACCCCTAAGTGAAAATGGCCAAATTGTGCTCAATTAGCCTTTTTTCCTCCCCAATGTCATGTGACTCGTTAGTGTTACAAGGTCTCAGGTGTGAATGGGGAGCAGATGTGTTACATTTGAAGTGATCACTCACACATTCTCTCATATTGTTCACTGGAATTTCAACTTGGCACCTTCATAGCACAGACTTCTCTGAGGATCTGAGCAAAAAAGTTGTTGTTTTACATAAAGATGTCCTAGGCTATAAGAAGATTGCTAACACCCTCAAAGTGAGCTGCAGCTCAGTGGCCAAGTCCACACAGTGGTTTTCACAGGACAGACTCGCTTAGAACAGGCCTCACCATGGTCGACGAAAAAAGTTGAGTGCACGTGCTCCTCGTCACATCCTGAGGTTGTCTTTTCAAAATAGACATATGAGTGCTGCCAGCATTCCTGCAGAGGTTAAGGGGGTGGGGTTTCAGCATGTCCATGCTCAGATCATATGCTACACACTGCATCAAATTGGTCTGCATGGCTGTCCTACCAGAAGGAACCCTATTCTAAAGATGTTAAGAAAGCCCGTAAAGAGTTTTCTGAAGACAAACAGACTAAAGACAAGGATTACTGGAACCATGTCCTGTGGTCAGATGACACCAAGATAAACATATATGGTTGAGATGGTGTCAAGTGTGTGTGGTATCAACCAGGTGAGGAGTACAAAGACCAGTGTGTCTTACCTACAGTCAAAAATGGTGGTGGAAGTGTCATGGTGTGGGGTTCCATCAGTGCTGTCGGCTGTGGAGAGCTACAGTTGATTTTAGGGAGCCATGAATGCTAACATGTACTGGGATCTACTGAAGCAAAGCATGATCCCCCTTCCTTCAGAAACTGGGCTGCAGAGCACTATTCCAACATAACGACCACAAACACACCTCCAAGATGACCACTGTCTTGCTAATGAAACAGAGGGTAAAGGTGCTGGACTGGCCAAGCATGTCTCCAGAACTAAATCCTATTGAGCATCTGTGAGGCCTCCTCAAATGGAAGGTGGAAGAGCACAAGGTGTCTAACAGCCACCAGCTCTGTGATGTTGTCATGGAGGAGTGGAAGAGGATTCCAGGGGCAACTGTGAAGCGCAAATGAACTCCATATCTAAGTGCGTTAAGGTAGTGCTTGAAAAAAATGGTGGAAACACAATTTGACACTTTTGGCACAATTTCGTCATTTTCACTTACTCACATTTGTTGCCAGCGTTTTAGACATTAATGGCTCCTGTGTTATTTAGAGGACACACCAAATTAACACGTTTATACAATGTGTACACTGACTACTTTACATTGTATTAAATTATTTTCATTAATGTGAGGGGTGTACTCACTTGTGATATACTGTACATATGTACACAATAAAATATGCATATACATATGGAACTGTTAGTAGTGAACATGTTCAGGAGACCAGAAATTTGTTTTTCACATTTAAAGCCATAACTTTATTATGATGTGAGGTTTACTATATGAAGCCTTTTTTTTCCTGAGATAAACTGTAGGGATTATTTTGGTGCCATCTTACCAAACATATACATGTAAGCTTTACAATTCTTTTTTTGTTATGGTTATCCCATAACATAGAGGAGAAAAAAAAATCACAATTTTTTGTTAAGATTTACTGCTCATAAATACTGTATGCTGAAAGGGTGTATTATAAAATTGCAACTATTGAGCTTGATTTTCAACTCTATGGGAAAAATAATTCTCTGGTTTTAGTTTTCAGCACATATATACATGAAAAGATAAAGGGAACACTTAAACAACACAATTTAACTCCAAGTCAGTCACACTTCTGGGAAGTCAACCTGTCCAGTAATGAAGTAACACTGACTGTGAATCAATTTCTCCAGCCGTTGTGCAAATGGAACAGACAACATGTAGAAACAACCCCTATAAATGAGTGCTTTTGCAGGTGGTAACCACAGACGATTTCTCTGCTCCCATTCTTTTGGCTGCTGTTTTGGTCACTTTTGTATTTTGCCATTGCTCTCACTTCTAGAGTTAGCATGAGGCGGTGGCTACAACCCACAGAAGTTGGAAAGGTAGTGCAGCTCATCAAGAATGGCACATCAATGCGGGCTGTGGCAAGAAGCTTAGCTGTATCTGTCAGCACAGTGTCCAGAACATGGAGCAGATGGCAAGAGACAGGTCCGTTACACCAGAAGACATGGATTGGGCCATAGAAGGGCATCAACCCAGCAGCAGGACTGCTAACTCTTTTCTGCATGGATCAGTGGCAGAGCCCTGCAAAATGAGCTCCATCAGGCCACTAATATCCATGTGTCTGCTCAAACTGTCAGAAACAGACACCATGGGGGTGGTATGAGGGCCCAGCGTTCACAAGTGGTTGTTCTGTTTACAGCCCAACACTGCGCGGGGTGACTTGCATTTGCCAGAGAACACAAAAATTGCCAAATTCGATATTGGCACCCTGTCCTCTTCACAGGTGAGAGGAGGTTCACACTGAGTACATAGGACAGTTGTGACAGAGTCTGGAGACGCCAGGAAGAACATTCTGTTGCCTGCAACATTCTCCAGCATGACCGGTTTGGCAGTGGGTCAGTAATAGTGTGGAGAGGCATTTCTTTGGAGTGCAGCGCAGCCCTCCATGTGCTAGTCAGAGGTACCCTGACTGCCATTAGGTCCTGGGATGAAATCCTTATGCTTAGGCTGGACTCAGACGAGCGTATGACAGCATCAGATGCAATATGCTAATGACCCTCGGCTCAGGCTCTGCTGCGAGCGTGAGCCGAGTGTCATGCGACTGTGACCCGATGATGCAATCAGGTCACAGCTGTGAAGTTGAGGACGGGCGCTGCGGAGGAGAGGGTGGGGTTAATCCCCCCATCTCCTCCATTGTCAGCCTGTGCGTATATCGCACTGCACTGGGATAACATCCGAGTGCAATCCGATGTATCTCTCGCACCCATTCACTTGAATGGGTGTGAGGGATACGGCTCTAGCAGAAAATCGCAGCTTGCGAGAAAAGCTGACTTACCGCTCTCCCTCATTGACTAACATAGGTCTGAGTGCAATGCGAGATTTTCTCGCATTGCACTCGTCCGATTTTCACGCTCGTGTGAGCGTACCCTTATTGTGAGACTATATGTCTGGGTTACTTCTGATTTATGACAATGCTAAAACTCATATGGCTAAAGTGTGTCAGCAGTTCCTGCATGATGAAGGCATTGATGCTATGGACTGGCCTGCTTGTTCCCTAGACCTGAATTCAATCAAACACATCTGGGACATTATGTCTCATTTCATCTACCAATGCCACATTGCACCATAGACTGTCCAGGAGTTGACTGATTCTTTCATTCAGGTCTGGGAGGAGATCCCTCAGAAGAACATCTGCCGCTTCATAAGGAGCATGCCCAGGTGTTTTAAGGAGGTCATACAGGCACGTGAAGGCCACACACACACTACTGAGCCTCATTTCCTTGTCTCGAGGCATTTCCACTGAAGTTGGATCAGCCTGTAATTTGATTTTCCACTTTGATTTTTAGCATCATTCCAAATCCAGACCCCCATGGGATATTAATTTTGTTTTCTGTTGATTGATCTTTTTTATGTTTTATTGTTCTCAAAGCATTTCACTATGAATGAATAAAGATTTGCAACTGGATTATTTCATTCATTGAGATCTAGGATGTGGGATTTTAGTGTTCCCTTTATTTTTTTGAGCAATATATAGATAGATGATATTTCAACCATAATGTACTGATATATAGAGATGAATCTCTATGAAGAAAAATACCATTTAGCTTTTTAGGCAGAGAAAAAATATTAAATTCTCTTATACCTAACATGCAGCCTGTGGCTCACTGTTAGTGTTTCTGCATTCCATACTAGAGGTCCTGGGGTTTTTGAGTCCCGATAAAAACCAGCTACAAGAAAAAGCTGAGAGTTAATTAAATGTATGATATCTACTGACTGAGCACCAACGTAAGCCTGTTTAAATAGCCAAATCTGGATAAAATACAAGATTCTGCCCCTAATCACAGCTAGCAGTAAGGTACACAAGCCCTGCAGAGACAACAGAAGTGTTATTTTTCCCTCTAGTTGACATTTGAAGCATCATTTGGAAGTGCAGTAAGTATTACAGAAGTGGGACTAAATTTATAATGAGACAAAAATGCACTCCCAAAAATTATTTTTATAAAAACTGATTACCTTGGAAGAAGCAGCTTCCCTTGTTCGAGCACGTAGCTTGTTGACCTGGGCCTCAGCTACATCTACACGTTCTTCAGCATCATCCAATTCATGTTGGACCTTCCTATACTTTTGTAGGTTGGAGTTGGCCTGGGTCTCCTGTAGCAAGTTGAAAGTAAGATTGTTGCTTACTAAGAATGATGGGAACTGATAAATTATTACACAACTTGAATATAGTAATAGTGTTTTGTGTGATACGCATATACACACTATAGTTACTTACCGCCTCCTCAGATTGACGCTTATAGCTCTTGACCTTCATTTGCAGTTTATCTATCAGGTCCTGCATTCGAGCCAGGTTTTTCCTATCTTCTTCAGTCTGTAACAAATAAAACACAATCTCACTGTGGAAATAAGTGAATATGTAGTCTACTTTTGCATTTATTATATTGTACATTGCATGTTTGTAGTTACAGTGAAGGTGATGACTATTTCTCATGCACTCAAGCATTCTGGTTATTTCACATATGTCAGTGTTTAAATAGATTATTATCCAGGTCAAACAGAGGGAGGCAGAAGGATTACCTGGTAGGTGAGTTCTTTAATCCTTCTCTCATATTTCCTTATTCCTTTTTGAGTTTCGGCATTCTTCTTTTGCTCAATCTCCAATTCACCTTCCAACTCTCTCACCTGTTGTCACCAACATAAGAAACAGACATATTGTTAATGTAGAGGTTATCTTCTGTGAATGTAAACTTTGTAAACCTTAGTGAGAAGTTAAAACATAAAATACACAATTTGTAGGTGTAGAGTTACATACAATGGGGTGTTCAAACCACAAAAGACTGAGCGGATATGTACTAAATCAGTTTTTTTGGGATAATTTCTCAAGAATAGAAAATGGGGAGGTGTCTTCATTGTTTGGAAAACCCCTTTTGGGATGCCTTTAGAAGTACAAATATGTACATTCCCTAAGAAGGATCCTAAAGTCATCTTTTGAGATCCTTTTATAGCAAAATGTGTCAATAGTAGGGAATTGTGAATCTCACGAAAATTGTATTTGTTTCACTTAAGCATCCATAGTAGATCCTTGTCTTTTGTGTGTTAATATGGCTCTGTAATAGAAATTTAAACAAAGAATACCAACAAAGCCAATTTTCGATTTATTGGTGATTTGCCAAGGATCTATTGACCTTTAAATGGATTTTGTGGGATTTACAATTGAGGATCTATCCATAGCATATGATATCTGATATCTCTGATATGTCTGATTTTGAGCCAAATGTCAGATCAAAATGCAAATCCATAAGTCTGTGAAATATTAGAGAGTGCCTGGATGCCATCCGAGTCTGGTGCAATTGTCATAGGCTGCTGGATAGGAAAAAAAATAGGCAAACTTTTTTTTTTTTTTTTTTTCACGTATGAGAAGAACTGATAAAACTCGAACCAACTCTGATGAAACTAACTGAAATCACTGCTGAAACTCGGTAGGTTTCTCTCATACATGAAAAAAACCTGATGTGTGAATGAGGCCTAACAATAATAGCTCTATACACAGCTGATAACACTGGAATCATCAATCACAATAGGCAGAAGCGCTCCCTCCAGTCAGAGATTTTTCACACACGCATTGGATGCTTCAGTAAAAAAAATAGTCTGAGTCAGTCTATTACTACTAACTTAAATGTCAATTTCCTGAAATAACGGCAAATTAGAGTCTAAAAACGCTCCAGTGACCAGTATGAAAACTGCAAAATTTCTACTTTTTAATAGGTTGTGTGATATGAAAAATAAAACATTTTTTTTTTTAGATATTTAATACACCTTTTAATTTAAACAATAGGTAATTTTCTGAAGACACATTTCTTTTAAGGTCGGGTACACATGTAGCATTTTTTTTTTTTGCAAATTATACTTTGCAAGGTTTTAGGAGATGTGAAGGATTATTTTAATATACTGTACACTATGTCCTATTTATTGTAGACCTAGGCCCTTTCAATTAAATATATATATATCATTAGTTTTAAAAAAAACAACAAAAAATATTTTTGGACTTGTAAAACTAAAAAAAATTACATTTGTCAATTTCTTGCAGACAGTTACAACAAGTCAATTGACAAGATCCGCACCTTTGCTTCAAGTTTTTGAACCTGTTTCTTCCCTCCTTTCAAAGCTATTTGTTCAGCTTCATCTAAACGCATCTGGAGATCCTTGATGGTTTGCTCCATATTCTTCTTCATCCTTTCAAGGTGCGCACTGGTGTCTTGCTCTTTCTTTAGCTCTTCTGCCATCATAGCTGCCTGTATGGGTGGGATATAGACCCTGTTAGAACATTCATGTTTATCCAAACCCCCACTTTCGATCCTTTGCAGACCAAAATGTCAAGAAAGATTGTGGTCCTAAGCTTTAAAAATCTGAGACATGACCGACTGATCATCGCTTATCCAAAATATGTTTGCATAATATAAGATACTATTATTAAGAGAGGGATGATTCTTACATCAGTGATGGCTTTCTTAGCTTTCTCTTCAGCGTTTCGGCATTCCTGGACGGCTTCTTCAACTTCTGTGCTTAACTGTGAAATATCGGCATCCAACTTCTTCTTCTGATTGATTAGGCCAGTGTTCTAGTAGGCAATTACATTAGACATATGTTACTTTTATATTTTTTGTGTAATAATAACATAAATACCTGGATTTATGACAATTTCAATCATTTTGCTTGATCAATGATTGTACTGTAAGCACAGAACCACTTGTAGCCTATATCTGCCATTATTAATTAATGATAATTTGGTTCATCATATTGCCTTTCGTTTTAATAGCATCTAATAGTGATTCTCTTCAGTTGCAAATTATAGACCTTTTTGCTTAGAAACTAAGTATTTTGAATAATCTTTTACAGAAAAGAGAAGCTTTTTTTTTTAATTAGATTTTAGCTATGGTTACCTTTAATGACAACTTGTCTAATTCAGATATCCCTAACTTTTCTATCAATGTCGCTGTATGAGAATGTGTCTTATTTGTGAGTGTTTTTTTGCAAAATGAGTTGTATTTTTAATGCTACCATTTGAGGTTCATATAACAATAATTAAAGGGTTATTCCCATCTACAAGATCCTATGCCAATATGTACTAAGTGTAATAATAATAATATTAGCAAATAGTCCCAATTAGAAATGTAGTATAGTTCTTCCGATTCGCTATGTCACTTGCCTCATTGTTCATGGCATTGCAGGACCTTAGGTGTCCATGCTTATGACCACTAGTAAATAACTGTGACTATGAGCGTGGTCATTACTATGGTACCTAAAGTCCTGCAATACCCCACACATGAGGTAAGTGACTGTGAATTAGAACTATACTACATTTCTAATTGGCGGTATTTGCTCATATTATTATTATTACCCCTACTACATATGGGATAGGATTTTGGAGATGAGAAAAACCCCTTAACTTTTTATTTTAAACTTTTTTTGGGGGGGGGAATCAGCATATATAATTTTTTAAAATGGATTCCCTTCATCCTGCAGCACAAATAAAGTGTTACAGCATTAACTTATAGAAAATAGGTAACGGCAATACTAAAATTCTGGATTTTGCAGTAATTTAAAATATCTTGCCATTTTTGTTATGGTTTTTGTCATCTTTAAAGATAAGATTAGGAGATTACTGGGAAAAATTGTAATGAAAATAAAATGGAAAAACTCCTTTGTGAATTGGAATCACTACTGGTTTTGGTTTATAAATGCAAAAATTGTCATTGGAAAGTGTCCAAAATCTAAAAATTCTGTCACAAAAAGATAAAGAACCAATCTGATAACAATAATTTTCTCTTGTCTAACAAGCGATGTCTACCATTATTTAGCACACCTGTGAGTGCAGAAGGTTGACCCTCTCGGTAGCCTCCAGAAGCTCTTGCTCAGCCAGTTTCCTTCCCCTCTCGGCCTGCTCCAGCGCCGCCCGCAATTCCTCTACTTCAGCCAGCAGCAAATTATTACGTCTCTCAAGGGCTGCAGATTGTTCTTTTAAGTCATCGTTATGCCGTAGTGTGTCATCCAGCTCAATTTGTAGATCCTGAGAAATACAAATATTTCACATTTTTCTAACTTGGATTGTTTTTCAGACTTATATGTAAATAGGAGAATGCAAGGCTGTCATCAATAATTGCAAAGCTGTTTATGAATATAGTAAATTAATAATGGCTGACCTTTATCTGTGACTGCAAGTGACGGACCATTTTCTGGGACTCTGCAGCCTGCCGATTGGCATGATTGAGCTGGATCTCCATTTCATTCAGGTCCCCTTCCATTTTCTTTTTTAATCGAATGGCCTCATTCCTGGCTTTAGCCTCTGCGTCCAGACTTGCCTGCATGGATTCCATGGCACGCTGGTGATTACGTCTACATAAAACCAAGCAAACAGTCCATTAAAGTGCATATTGATGTTTTCTAAGCTAGTAATTATTTATTAAAAGAAAGCAAATGAAATTATGAATTTTAAGTAAAGATGGTCTAAAATTAGAAAATGGGGTATTCTTTTTTTCTACGAAACAGTGGCATTCCTTCCATTACACTGTGCCTCGTATGTCATCGCTCCTATATTCAATTATATATGGTTTTGCTGCAATATCAGACACCACAACCCTCGGTCAGGAGTGAGGATGTTTCTAGGACAAAAAAAGCAACTTGTTCCTCAAGAACTATAAAACCTATGTACGAATGTACTAATATCAATAACATCTCGGCCTTAAAAATGGCTTAACTTAAAGGGGTTTTCCAGACAGATAGTTTACTAAAGCATTGTAAAGACTATCAGAATTTAAGAAACTTCATCATTTATTTGCTATTGCTGAACTGTCTTATTTCATAATGTAAACAGAAAGCAATAGAGAGGGGTGTTCAATTGCCGCGCCAACAGATCACTCTTTCAGAAGATCAGATCAATGTCACTTTATTTTCATACAGGTCTACGTGTTTCAGGAGCACCGGCCCCCTTCCTCAGGACCGTCAGGTTAGAAATAACATCAAATCGAAATAGAGATTTGATGTTATTTCTAACCTGACGGTCCTGAGGAAGGGGTCAGGTGCCCCCGAAACACGTAGACCTGTATGAAAATAAAGTGACATTGATCTGATCTTCTGAACGAGTGATCTGTTGGAGCGGCAATTGAACACCCCTCTCTATTGCTTTCTGTTTTCTGCCATTGGGTGGCTGTAGCTGTGGATCGATCTGTACATGCAAATATAGTAGTTGTGACTCTCACAACTACATTTGGTGAGTAAGATTACTCCCCCCTCCCCACCCCACACTTATTTGGATAAGACCCTATTTGCGCTTGTTTTTCCACAGCTCTTTCTTTCATTTGATGATGTAACCTCCTGCTCCTTGCATTCTTCTACAGTCCTTTCAAAGCACAGAGTACAAAGATTTCTTATTTGTGATTTGAATGGCTCAGGGAGCTCCAAATGGTGATATTATGGGAAGGGGTTGTGTGTTCTTGATCCTTTACCAGTTTTACAGGGAAAGAAGAAAATCACAAAGGCTCCACACAGAACAAGTAATCTAATCAGCTTGTGTGACTTTTACCAATGGGAATGGTAATAGGAGTGCCAGATTCCATTAGAATAAATAACTATATTGTATGAGTTATTTCCCCCTACCATATACTGAACCTGTGTGGTATCCATGTCACCACCAGTAACATTACAGTGCATGTTAAGGCCCCGTCACACTAAGCAACATCGCTAGCAACATCGCTGCTAACGAACAACTTTTGAGACGTTGCTAGCGATGTTGCTGTGTGTGACATCCAGCAACAACCTGGCCCCTGCTGTGAGGTCGTTGGTTGTTGCTGAATGTCCTGGGCCATTTTTTAGTTGTTGCTGTCCTGCTGTGAAGCACAGATCGCTGTGTGTAACAGCGAGACAGCAACAACTAAATGTGCAGGCAGCAGGAGCCGGCTTCTGCGGAGGCTGGTAACCAATGTAAACATCGGGTAACCAAGAAGCCCTGTCCTTGGTTACCCGATATTTACCTTTGTTACCAGCCTCCGCCGCTCTCACTGTCAGTGCCGGCTCCTTCTCTGTGCACATGTAGCTGCAGGACACATCGGGTTAATTAACCCGATGTGTGCTGTAGCTAGGAGAGCAGGGAGCCAGCACTAAGCATTGTGCGCTGCTCCCTGCTCTGTGCACATTTAGCTGCAGCACACATCGGGTAATTAACCCGATGTGTGCTGTAACTAGGAGAGCAGGGAGCCAGCGCTCAGTGTGCGCTGCTCCCTGTTCTCTGCTCTGTTCTGTAGCTCCGTGCACTGGTAACCAAGGTAAATATCGGGTTGGTTACCCGATATTTACCTTAGTTACCAAGCGCAGCATCTTCCACGCGGCGCTGGGGGCTGGTCACTGGTTGCTGGTGAGCTCACCAGCAACTCGTGTAGCGACGCTCCAGCGATCCCTGCCAGGTCAGGTTGCTGGTGGGATCGCTGGAGCGTCGCAGTGTGACATCTCACCAGCAACCTCCTAGCAACTTACCAGCGATCCCTATCGTTGTTGGGATCGCTGGTAAGTTGCTTAGTGTGACTGGACCTTAAGTCTCCATATAGCACTTTGTAGGAAGTGGGAGAAATGTTAGGAATTGTCTGTGCAATGATTTACCCATCTTGAGACTGTGTAGGAGTTCCTAGATAGTGCTTTGTAGGTAGAGTAGGTGGGCATTGTGAGAGCAGTGATACAGATAAAGCTCTGCATATTGGGAAATGTAGTCTAGAGCCACATAAGAAGTTCACGAGACAATAAACCACAAGGATGGCTGAAAGCGAGTTAAAAGATGAAAATAACGGAGGTTTGGGGACTCATTGCAGTGACCGATTTGTTTTTCGATTCTTTGGGGAGCTATTTAAATACTGTTACTGTAAATTTGTATGAAGTATCAATTTCATAGATAAAGTAATATAGCCTAACTACACAGTGAAATCAGTTATACATGCCATCTACAATGGCGAGCCTTACCTAAGATTTTCTATTTCTTCATCCTTTTCTGCCAGTTTCCTGTCCACATCAGCTTTAATCTGAGACAACTCAAGTTGAATGCGCAAGGTCTTACTCTCTTCATGTTCCAGAGCTCCCTGTAGAGTTATATTATCAGAAACCAAAATAAAAGTGTAATCTAATACATATAGTAACTAAAGTAAATGGGCCAACCAAGATTGGAGTCTATTCTTATATTCACGCTCACCTCAGCCTCTTCAAGAGCTGCTTGAATGTCGCCTTTCTCACTTTCTAAAGCCTTCTTCACCTTTTCAAGCTCATGAATTGTTTTGCTACTGGAACTGATTTGATCAGTGAGATCAGCAATTTCCTCTGAAGCAGAAATGATAAAGAAATTATTATTATTATTATTATTAGAGTATACAATTAGTTGATATGCTAAGTTAGAAACAGCAAAACATTTCCATTGAACTGCAAAGGGGCAGATCTGTTTAAAGTGGTTGTCTTGAAAAGGAATCCTTACAGGAAAGCCAGACTCTCCTACTCTTGGCTGACCCCTTTACACCAGCCTCCTATATTATCTTCTCTTCTGATTACCTCCACAGTTTTGAAGTTCTGTGACATGATATCAGCCCTTTAGTTTTTTGTTCAAACCCTAGCCATCTTACTCCTGTTTTTCATAACCTAGCTTTTTCTGTAGGGTTGAGACAGTCACACATTCTAAGTCTATCTGAATTAGAAGCTCCCCAAGTCACACATTTTATGTAGGGAGGTAGGATGATGCCCCTCGATGCTCTCCCAGGTGGACATGCGAAGGGAGCTTGGCTCCCACACTACGCTGTTCTACAGTTTGCTCCTAAGAAAGAGGGCTACTTAAAGTTCCTTTCCTTTTACAACTGCTTGAGATGAATTACAACAGTCGTTCCACCAGAATACATACCTTCTTGGACATTTCTAGAATGCAGGAGCTCATCACCTGGGACCACGACAGGACTCATCAGTTTGTTCAGAAGTGTTTGAGTTCTTAGTTTCTGTTTAAAGAATCTGAAGAATTCCTACCTTGGCTAGATCCAGACTGTAAGTAGGGACTAACACATCTTCACCTTTGTAGCCCATCTTTATTCCTTTTTTTTCTTACTTCTCAATTTATTTCTTTTTCTTCCTATTTCTTAATGCTTGCTTTATAAAAAAAAATACTAGTACATTGATAGTCATTGTGCTTTAGTTGTTGGTCTATGTACTGTTTGTATCTAGAAAGTATCTATTATGATGCTGTTTGCTACAAATAATTGAACCATAAAGATATTGTTTCATGCCCTAATATGATATTTTTTGAGCCCTATAACTCCCTATTATAGAAGGTATAGATTGGGCAGTTTGAGGCCCCTCTATGACCCGGAGTGCAGAGCTGAATTTGAATGGCAATACTATATTTCTAATGTTCCGGACAATCTAAGGCTTGTGTGCCCACGATCAGGGTTCACAGCATTTAGGACACAATGTTTCAGCTACGTTCAAATCGCTGCATTGTACAGTACAAGCACAGTGAATGGGATTTCTAGAAATCCTATGCCCACTGTGCATGTACTGGCCTCAGCATAAACTGACCTGCGGTGCGGCTCTCCAAGCTGCAAGCATGTCAATTCTTTGCTGCAGAATTGCAAGCGTTTTCCTCAGGGAGAAGACAGTGAGAGACCACAGGGCCCCAAACCCTGATCATGGGCAAAGGGAGCTGCAGTCTCCTTCAGAGGAGACTCGCAGCGTCGCAGGTCAGGACCTGCTGCGTCCAGGATGCAGCTGGTCCTAATCGTTGGCACATACCCTAAGAAAGATAAGTAGCTATGTCTGTGATGAGCTGACCTCTTTAAATATGTCCTAATATTTTTGTTCACTTGCCTTGCAGATTTTTGTTCTCCCGTTTCATTGTCTCAAGATTGTCTAGAGATTCTTCATATGCGTTCTTCAGCTTGAACAGTTCAGTGCTCAAGCTGCGTGATTCCTTCTGTGATGCCTCCAGCTCAGCTTGGGTCTCCTCATATTTCTGCTTCCATTCTGTTAGGATCCTGTCAAAGTTTCTCTGCTTCTTGTCTAATGCTGCAGCTGCCGAGTTTGCTCGTTCCAAGTCAATAACTAAGTCTTCAATTTCAGTCTGCAGACGATGCTTTGTCTTTTCCAATGAAGAACACTTGGCATTTGCAGATTCTATGGCTTCCTCAGCATCCTGAAGCCTTGCTGCTAGCTTCTTCCTGAAATAGTCATTAAAATATTTATGTACATGAACTTTTGAAGAAAATTAATTCAAGTGAGAATGAATTAAAACATACTTGGCATCTTCCAGCTCTTCTGTCCTCTGAATGGCATCAGTTTCATATTTGTTTCTCCACTGAGCTACCTCCGCATTTGCCTTTGATAGAGACCTTTGCAACTCTGCTTTGGCCTCCTGCTCCTCTTCATATTGCTCACGCATAAGATCACAGTCATGGCGGGAGGCTTGCAAGGCATGTGCTAATGCATTTTTTGACTTAAAAAAGAAACAGGCTTTTGTTTAGCAAATTTAATTATGAGAACATTGTATGTTATCTTAGTATGGAGCAGTTTGGCCCTTACCTTTGTCTCCTCTTCCAGTTGCCTTTTCAGCTCTTCAATGCTCTGGGTGAAGGAAGCCTTGCCTCTACTCAGCTGGTTGACAAGAGACTCCTTTTCCTCCAGAAGACGAGATAATTCTCCTAATGTCACATAGGTAGAAGAACTGTTAGCTTTCAGATAGATGTGAAATCATTTTTGAGTTCTCATAAGATAATGATGTTTGTTCAGGATTAAAATAAAAAAATGAGGGATGATTTTTTTTCAGACCAGAACTTCAACTCCATAGTGAAATCTCATACAATTCGTTGGTATGACATGGTATCAATGTTATTTTTATTTTAAACATTACTTTTTATTCTATTTTTCAATATTTGTTATTATTTTAATTGTCAATCTTATGTCAATGCAGATTTTTGTTTATTAGAAAAGAAATAACATTCTTGCGTGGAAAGGAATAATTCTGTAGACACTTAAAATGTATCATCCCATATACAGTGTATTATACATGTATAGATACTATGATGTTCAATAATTTTTTACACAATAATACATTGAATTATTACTTTGCTAATTACCATTCTCTGTCTGAAGCCTTGCTCGTTGCAAGGACATATCAGCTAACTGTCGCTGTAATTCATCTACTTTGCATTTGGCTTCACTTAGTTGGTCCTCATATGTCCGGCACAACTTCTCTGCATTCCCCTATAATTCAAAACAAAGTTCTAGAATTTGTAGATGTCTATCAAATTTGGAAGTTCATTTCTAATGCTTTAATGTGATCTGCATAAATCCAAAAAGCTTTCTAACCTTGTTTTTTAAAAGTTGTTCAATGTTGGAAGACAGGTCGTCCAGTTCCATCTTCATCTCACTTTTTTCCTTTTCCAGTTTCTGCTTTACCCTCTGCAGGCTGTCAATCTGTTCTCCAAGTTCAGCCACAGTATCTGCATGCTTCTTCCGCAGACCAGCAGCAGTGGCTTCATGGTGAAGTGTAGCTTCTTCTAGATCCCTGCGTAACTTCAAAAATTCAGCTTCCCTTTTCTTGTTCATCTCAATTTGAACAGACGTGGCTCCACCAGCTTCCTCCAGACGCTCACTTAATTCCTCAAGCTCTTTGGCTACCTCAGATCGCTGCTTCTCTACCTTTGCTCGGGTAGCTCTCTCTGCTTCCAATTCTTCTTCAAGTTCTTCAATACGTGCCTATGTTTTAAAAGAAGTAATTGGTGTGATCGCATCTCAAAAAAGAATGTCATCATATGTGCAACCACCTTCTGCTGATAATGCCCTGTAGCAAATGCATCTTTAATAATAGATCAAATCAGGAAAGGAGAAAAAAAATACCTGAAGTTCTTTGATTTTCTTCTGTAACTGAGCAGACATCATTTGCTCATCTTCAATTCTGGAATTTAGCTGACTTATCTCAAAATCTTTCCTATAGAACAAGACCAGTAAGTCAACTACAGATTTACTGTTAGCAAAGCCTCAAAGTGTTCCATAGATCAGTTCATTACCACAAAGCAAGACACATTTGAGTTCTATATGCCAGTGTTATACAGTACCTTTACATTTATGGCCTATCGTTAGGATAGGTAATAATATCTGATCAGTGGAGGTGTGACACCCGGCACCACTGCCGATCAACTGTTGCGGGTGCCGTTGGTAGTCAGAAGAATTCAGTTGAGGAGCTGCCCAGCACCACTCCGTTAGTAGTATAGTGGCCACATTCAGAATTCCATAGCCGACACCTATTGAGTTGATTAGGGGTGGATCTCCAGTACCTAGTTGTGGCCACTATAGAATAGATAAGAGCTGTTCTGTTCAGCTTTGCAACTGGCCGGCATCATGAACAGCTTATCAGCAAATGTGCAAGGTGTCATACCCCCATGGGTAGATATTGATGACTTATCCTAAGGATAGTATTATGGCTTTATTTAAGGAAAATCGTGGCATCTATGTACATGTGTGTGACGTTTTGGTCACTCGACCTTTATCAAACATACACAATTATGAGGAGCCACGTGGGTAGAACTGCAGCAGTGCTAATGAGGTTGCAAGACATGTCCCTATAGGAAGGTGTGCACGTTTGATAAAGGTTGAGTGACCGAAACTCCACTCACATTTACACATATGTAGACAGATGCCACGTTGTTCCTTAATAGAGCCATAATACTATTGTTACTTTGAGTGGTGGATTCCTACTTTTTCTGCTAACAGGGTTAGACCCTATCCGAGCACCTCTCATTACGATCTGGACAGTGCACTATTACCATGACACACAATCCTAAGGATAGGCCATAAAAAGTCTCAGTCAACCCTTATAACTTGTAAGCTCCTATTATAATTCTCAGGATCAGACTTAATTGTTATGTGTATGCTGAGTCTGGATAATATGCAACTGTATGCCATATTATTGACTATTTTGCCCACTGACTCCCCTTTGTATATTTTTTTAATTGATATCAAGTATATAAAACTGGACTTTTCAAGTAGCCAAATAAATGTATATTGGTGCACACCACCGACAGGAACCATTGTAGGCTGTGGATAATTTAGGCATGTGTACTGGAAACAATGTAAGATATGCGTAGTGCAGAGGTGTAAACATAGCCTTATTTTTACCATTTACAGTACATAATAGTTACTGTATAGCTAATCTTCTTTTTTTATTTTTATTTTATTTTTTTTCTTTTTTTTTTCTTGTTTTTCAAATAAACATACAAAAAAATAATAACAATTGTACATGGAGGGGAAAGACTGGGGGGGGTTGGAGGGGGTAACATAATTACAATAAGTAGGACTCATATTTCAAACATCCCATATGGGCCGTACAATACAGTGCAATGTATGTTGTGCGGGACCCACCAACACTAGAATAAACTTCAGCTAATCTTTAATTTTTGGTACAATGGTTATACTATTAGTGATGTCCCCGAGCACTTAATGTACTACTCACTTTTTCAGTTTCTCTTCTAATTGTTGTTTGTCATTCTCTAGATCCATTACGGACTCCTGGGTAAGTTTCAGATCTCCCTCCAGCTTTCGCTTTGCACGCTCTAGATCCATTCTCAGTTTTTTCTCTTGTTCCAAAGAACCTTCAAGCTACAAATAGGTGAAAAGAAATGGATGTTTTATTATTACACATGACACTTTAGACCAATAGTGTTGTGTCACTTTATTATTTAAACCACTTACGTCATCAACTTGTTGTTCTAGCTTAGCTTTGGCTTTGGTGAGTGTGTTGACTTTGTCTTCTTCTCCTTGCAAGTCATCAAGAGCTTGCTGATGAGCTTCTTGGAGAGCCTTCTTCTCTTTGGTAAGCTTGGCGATAATTTCATCCAGAGCCGCCATCTCCTCAACAAGGTTCTTCACCTGATCATATGTGGACAGAAACCAGTTACTTAATGAAGTTGTTTCTAAGTATGCCATAAGAGATTTATCGAAATCTTGCCTTGTTTTCTGTTGCATGTTTTTCCTTCTCTACTTTGGCCAATGTAATTTCCAGGTCATCAATGTCCTTTTTGAGCTCAGCACACTCATCTTCAAGTTTCCTCTTCTTGGAAGTCATATCAGAATTCATCTCCTCCTCATCCTCCAGTCTCTCATTTAACTCTTTCACTTTCGCCTCGAGCTGAATCTTTGTTTTGATGAGAAGGTCACAACGCTCTTCTGCATCTGCAAGATTGTCTTGCTCCTGTAATAAAACAGGCACATGTGAAAATCCTCTCCTTTTGAATTTCCATAGTTAAGGAATTTTTTCGGACTAAACATAAATTTCTACAGTGCTTGTATTGCGTTGTTGATTGCCAGAACCTGACGGTGTGCAATTTGCACACTGTCATTGTTTCTCTCTGTTGCCTGCTCGAATGGTCATCACTTCACCTCAATTATGCTAATTTGCACTTATTTCTGTTTCTCACAATGTTCTATTAAGAGAAGTGGAGGAGAAAAAAGGGGAATCCAGACAGTGTGCATATTTGACTCAACATCTAGCAATTTGCAATAGAAGCACAGCACAAATGTAATGTAGTTTTAGCCTGGAATTCTCATTTAAATGTTTTTGAATGCCCAGTGTTAATAACTTACTGCTTGGAGCTGAAGACCTAGGTCATTCTTCTCTTGGTTCAGTGTAACCTGTTTCTCTTCCAACTCTTTCCTCTTGGCCTCAGACTTCTCCAAAGCTTCCTTTAATTTTAGGAATTCTTCCTTCATGTTGGCCATCTCTTTTTCAGTTTGAGCTGATTTCAGCAGAGGCTTAATCTTAAAAAATAACTTCATCCATGACCAATGCTTAACGCCATTGAAGGCTCTTATGTTCCATTGGATTACCAGCAATGCATCCCTGCAGTAACATTAGTTAAAGCAATTATAAATATGTCCTTTCATGGCTTTGAACTACCATCAATGGAACTAGCTTATAAATCGTTTTTGTAGATTTGCTTGGTTACAAAACATAATTTTCAGATGAAGACTTGACATGTACCTTCTTGCAATGATTTTCTGGTACTCAATCCTCATGAGTCTACCCCGGCTTCTTGCCTGTAGCATGGTGATAATCTTAGCCAAACGTTCATCTCGCATCTCTTCTAGTTGACCAAGCAAACCAGCCTTAAAGAAAACCTACAGAAAAGAATGTTTTTCTCTGTAAGTTTCTTATTTGTTGAGGGTAGAAATGACACCTAAGTCCTTGGTGAAAAAAATATTAAAAACCAAAATGCAAAATGTGCATTAATATATCAACTATCCAATAGAATAGAACTATCCAATAGAAAGACCATATTGAGCTCCAAAATTATTCACTTTTTAAGGAACTGTTTGCATTTTGTATATACTACAGAGTAAGAAAAACTGATGTTATTAAG
Source organism: Anomaloglossus baeobatrachus (assembly GCF_048569485.1). Lineage (NCBI taxonomy): Eukaryota > Metazoa > Chordata > Amphibia > Anura > Aromobatidae > Anomaloglossus > Anomaloglossus baeobatrachus. The sequence continues at coordinate 347,783,910 of NC_134357.1, read as the reverse complement.
TAAAATATCATGGTCAGTTGGTTCATAGAATTTCAATATTACATTAAATCAACCAAAAGCAGAACTACGACAATAATGAGGGCAATAATATGAAGCAGTGAGGTTATATTGCTGACACATACAATTGAATATCACCAAATATTCTGACATTTTTATGTAATTTACTTTCCTAGTTTACCAAATATGTTTATGATTTAGTCATTTGTCAGAGATGTGTACTTTTTGCTATCACTGAGTAGTGGGGATGTGGGGATGGCTGGTACCTTAGTGTGCCCGAACTTGTACTGTGTGTGATCAATGTCCAGAGAGCCCAATAGTTTTTCTGTGGCTTTTCTGCTGTCCACAAATTTGTCATCCGGAATAGCATTTGGATTAAGGATCCGATACCTGTGGATTTACAATTTACAAATATATTTATACCAATGTCAAAAACTAAATTGATCATTTTCTGATAACCATTAAGTTTCTGGAACTATAAGACCACATGCACACGTTGAGTATTTGGTGCGTATTCTACCTCAAAAACCAAGAGTGGATAAAAGATACAGAAGTGGTGACGAGTTTCTATTATACTTTTCCTCCCATTGTTCCACTCCTGGTTTTGGCTACAAATACTGAGGTAAAATACTGACCATACTCAACTTGTGCATGTGGCTTAAATCAACATCTTGTGATGGATGCGTCTATCTGTACAATTTAAATTCACTGTTGAATTCATAACACTGTACTTTTTCCATGTTAGAGTCGCAATGTCTGGCTCAACCACTGGTCGTTGGATCGAAACTAACAGACTCATAGGCATATATGAAACTATTGGTTCAAGTCAGGAGACCTGAGATTGGGCCAGGCATTGCAGTTGTAACCCAGACCATAAAACACGGTTGCATTGCAAACTTAAGGCCCCATACATATTAGACTAAAGCCAGCCAAAAGCACTGACATTGCTGTATCAGCCAACAGTCTAAAGAATGTATAGGGGCATCCCGACATTACGAGAAAAGGATCCAGCCTGCTGAACATTAGTGGCCAATTCTTCAGTTCTCTGGGGATAAGACGATACCAGAGGAGACTGGCTACAGTTCTCTCATAGAGAACATATGAGAGCTCGTCAGAACATTCCCACGTATGGTGAGTCAGAAGAGATATCTGTTGCCTGAACAGTCGTTTGACAGCTATGCAATGTGTATGGGATACGTTCCTGTTATTACTTCCACCACATCAGCTGCAAGTTTATTCCATAAGTCCACTGCTCTTTTAGTTGATTAATACTAATATGACTGAAAGCACAATCTAGGAGTATTCTTGTATACTCTAATTTGAGGTTGTTGTTTTTTTTATTTAAAAGGAATCTGTCAGAAGGTTTTTGCTACCTCATCTGAGAGCGGCATGATGTAGGCAATGAGATCCTGAATCCAACAGTGTATCACTGAGATTACTGGCTCCAGCCATTCAGACTAAATCAAAGTTTTTCATTTTAGAATGTAGCATTGCTTAACAAGCTGCACCCACCCACACCAGGCTTTCAGTGTACATTTCCATAGAGAGAAGCTGCTAATCACAGAGGGGGCTGGAGTCAGACTTGAACTCACCAGCTTCTGAGTCCACTAATGATAAAGCTACTGAAGCTTAAGCTAATATTGCAGGTAAACAAAAACACACTTTGTGATAAGAGATGCCTGGCTGTAATCTGCATGTTAACCCTTGCAGCATGCTATCTTTAAATTACATAGCAAAAAGTTGCTGACATATTCCCTTTAAATACAGTTTCCATGTTTGTGTCTCAACATGTTCAGTTGTTGTTAATAAGTATGACTATCCTGCTCACCTCTGCTTAAATTCAGCATATAGAAGTCGGTTTGGGTAGCCTTTTCGACAAATTCTAATACCCTCCAGGACACCATTGCACCTCAGTTGATGAAGAACCATAAATGGATCCATTACACCTATGGGATAAAACACATTTATAAGGTCCATCACAGAAAACTGTTCACATGGATATGCCTATGTGCCTCTATAGAAGATTAACCATTTCAATTGTTCTATTTGAACTGTCAAGTTAAAGCCTTCTTCACACACTGCATTTTTTTTTCTTTTCAAAACCCAAGGGTAACTCCATTCTGGCTTTTATGCCAGAGAACTGACACATAAAAGTTACAAATTTGGTGAGACAGTTCCACAAAAATGTTGGAACGTTTTGACTTTATCCAATGGTCCAATCTTAAAATGTGGGAGGAATGTGGACAACAGCAGCCTCTCAGTCTGTATCTCAGGACAGCCGATAGAAAACATTTTTTTTCTACACCTCAGAATTTTAGTGCCTAAGCGCAATTCCTATCACATGCTGCTATCTATGGGGTTAATCAGAATTATGTAAAAGGATCCAGGTCTTTTGCTCTTTCCAAATAGTCTACATTCAAGTGAGAACAGGCACAGCCCATATATAAGAATGAGTCAGGTAAGTTAACGTATATATAAGTTGTTTATACAAACAAATAGCAGAAATTAGCATATGAACCGAATGTCACGTTTAACTTTTAGCAATTCACTAACCCATTTGCGTTTGACTTGCAGAAATGTAGCAGTTTTCTTACCTGGGGTTTTAGTCTCATTGGGGATAAGACATCTAACAAAGTGAGGCTGTGTTGATCGGAGATTAGTCATCAGTTTATTCAGATTTTCCTGAGTGAGAAGTAACAAAGCTCAGTGAGAACCTATTTGATTATATATATAATATATAATATATATAATATATACCTCAAAAAAATAAAGGGAGCACTTAAACAGCACAATGGTGTTTTAGTGTTCCCTTTATTTTTTTACCAATATATATATATATATATATATTTTACTATTTCACCCTTTCTATACACACAGTGCAGCATATTAGAGATGAAACACAATAATAAAATTGTATTGAGTTAAAGGGAACCAATCACCAGGATTTTCATATATAACCTAAAGCCAGTGCTATACTGGCACTATCAGGCTGATTCTCTACATACCTGTAGTGGCCAGCTCGGATGTTTAGGTTTTGAAATCCAAAAAAGTAAAGTTTATAAAATTAGCTGCTTGTTGAGTGACGGCAGCTGAGGATCAGATAATATATTCATAGTTATCCCCTCCCCCTGTTAGAATTAGCATAAGTATTATACAAATGATTCACTTTGTATCTTCCAGGACCTGTGTGAGGTCATACCCATGTGACCAGAAGGGGCAGGGTCTCAGCCAACAAAGCTGGCTACCAGGTCACATGGGTATGACCTCACACAGGTCCTGCAACAGACAAAGTGAATCGTTTGTATAATACTTTTGCTAATTCTAACAGAAGGAGGGGATAACTATGAATATATTATCTGATCCTCAGCTGCTGTCACTCAACAGCAGCTAATTTTATAAACTTTACTTTTTTGGATTACAAAACCTAAACATCAGAGCTGACCACTACAGGTATGTATAGAACCTGCCTTATAGTACCAGTATAGCACTGGCTTTAGATTATATATGAAAATCCTGGTGATTGGTTCCCTTTAAACAATGATAATAAAGGATTAGCCTCCAACACCGTAGAGATGTATTTAGTTGGAAAACAAAACAAAATTTTCAATTAAAAAGAGAAACACCATTCATTTTACAGTGGTGTTCTCATATTGTCTTCAGGATCACACCACTCTCTAGCCTCTAGGCTTCCTGTTTGCCATGGGAACTGATTGCTCTTAATTGATTGGCAGCGTGGACCAGAGACAATGATGCACTGCTCAAACACTAACCTCTGATTGTCACACCCGGTCAGCGTAGGAGTAATTATACAAACACTATTTGCCCGAAGGGCAACAAGAGGTACCCTAACTAAAGACCTAATCAAATAAACTTTATTAAATTATACAAATGGACAAAAGTTAAAATTGGCAGGTGGGAAGCCAATTCCGTATAAGATAAGTGTGGCCGCGGACCGACACTACTCTGGATAAATTCCTAACGTAATATGGCTGGCTATCACCTACACTGCCTGTTAAAAACTAACAGCTAATAGCCTCCCCTGTTAGTTTTTAACAGGCAGTGTAGGTGATAGCCAGCCATATTACATTAGGAATTTATCCATAGTAGTGTCGGTCTGTGGCCGCATTTATCTTATACGGAATTGGTTTCCCACCTGCCAATTTAAGTTTTTGTCCATTTATATAATTTAATAAAGTTTATTTGATTAGGTCTTTAGTTAGGGTACCTCTTGTTGCCCTTCGGGCAAATAGTGTTTGAATGATGCACTGCTGGCCCAATTACTGTGTTCTTCAATTCTACAAGCAGATTCCGCCAGCTTCACAGTAGCACTTACTAACGCCATTGAATGCTTGTAAGTGCTTTACTCCTTGCCTTGGGTCATTGGACAACTGCTGCTGTTAACAGTAAATTCAAAGTCTCTCCATTAGGCCTCATTCACACTTTCGAGTTTTCCAGGTATAAGAAATATGGATCAACCATTCTGATCAGACTCTTGATCGGAGTTTGATTAGAGTGTGGTACAAGTGCCATCAGATTTTCTGGTATATGAAGAAATAGTAAAAAATTCTCCACTTTCACCATCCTGACTGTTTGCGAAAATCGGACTGTACTTGGATGTCATCAGCCTGATTTTCTTATGGGTCCATAGATTTGCAGTGCCAATATTGATCTGACCCTCCAATCAAAATCGGACATGCCTTCACAATTTTCCTCTAGATGTGTGAAAAATCACAGACCTAATTGGCTCCGTACACTATAACTATGAGGGTAATCCGGAAAACCATGGCTAGAGCGCATACACATAAATCATTAGTGTGAATGAGCCCTAATTGAGAATGAAGAGGATTTGTATTGACAAATACAATGTAAAGTTGCTTGTTTGTACAAGCACTTTGGTTGTTTAACCATTTTTTGATGATAAGAGTAATCTTCTAAGGATTCCCGAAGTGCACTCATTCCAGATTTTATGGTTCCTACCTTATTTTCTCATTTGTTACTGTGTGTTCTGGAGTGGGAGGCAGTACAGACTTAAAGTGATGTTCAAGATATGGATTTAACTAAACATCACTGCAAGTCTTAACTTCCTCACTCTCATAATGATGATTTTCCTTAGGTGATCATCACATATCTGAATGTAGTTTTAATTTTTACATAGAAGAACATCCATCTAGTGTAAACGACTACACTGTTTGCCATGTTAAAGCTCTCAATAGACACAGATATATATTGAATATGACATGGCTGTTTTTTAGGGTATTATTTATATGAATATCTGTTAAATGGGTCCTGGGACAAAATATAAGATATTACATTTATTTTTATAGTATATCATGTGCTTGAACATTGTGACAGACGACCATTATACAGCAAAAATTACCTTGTGAAGTTGGGATACTGTCTGGAATGAAGCTGCTTTCTTGCGTTTTTCCTTCACGCCTGCCTTTTGAGGTTCATCTGTGGAATCAATACAAGTCTGTGACCTCTGAAGTGCTCCTGATTAAATTATTACATTTCTCATTATACAAGTATAGGCACAGTAATTGCCAATATTTGTATAACCCAATAGGAATATTCACACATGGCAGGCTCATTGCAGTTATTACTGGCGCTGTTTTATACATCTAAATGAGGTTTATATAAAATTATGGACATGGTGCAGAAACAATCAAATATATGAAATATCACCATTAACCCAATTCAGTGTGAACATACATTATACCAATGCACTTGAACAAGGGAACTCCATTTTATTCAGCAAGATCTTGTTTATCCTATCTGTCTGACCGTCTATCCATCCAATCTATCCATCCAACCAATCCTCCTTTTATGCATTAGACCGTTACCTGCATAGGAGCTGACGTATTTTTCATACAGACTGGCCAGTAATTTGTTGGAGGATTTCTGAAATACCCCTACTACAGTTTCGTTCAGAGGATCCTTATTTTTGTCCAACCATCCCATAATGTTGTATGGCACCTGTCCAAGAAAAAAATGATCGTCAGCTTCCAAACACTGTAATGATGAGCCTTCCTAATTAGTTCACATGCTCAAAGTATTGAAAAGGACCAGGAAATATTTCCACAATGTATTCTTTTAAACTGAAATAATCCAACTGATCAAACATGTATTGTCGGAATAGATTTAATATAAAGGTTTGTCACTCACCACTCCGGCATAATGAACAAGCTCGAAATGAGGTTCATATCTGCGCTTCTTATCTACTTTTGGCCTCTGGAAGTTGGGAGATTTCCCCAAATGGTTGTCATAAAGCTTTGCTTTGAAGGACATGTCCGATGCTTTGGGAAACATGCATTCTTCTTCCAGGATGGAAAGGATGCCTAGAGGCTAAAAATGAGAAATCACACATTAATATGCAAACGGTACATGTAAATATTAAACATTTCACCGCTGTTACTATCTTCTGGAAACTTAAGATGTATTGCTGTTTGTATTCTTTTTTATTTCAGATTGATTGCACAACTTTTAGGGGCACTTTTCACACTGCGACATCGCATCCGGAATATCGTCGGGGTCACGTCGTTAGTGACGCACATCGGGTGCCGGTAACGACATCGCAACGTGTAAATCCTAGATGCGCCGATAAACGATCGTAAAAGCGTCGAAAATCAGTGATCTGTGTAGCGTCGGACATTTTCATAATGTCGGTTCTACCGCAGGTACGATGTTGTTTGTCGTTCCTGCAGGTCCACACATCGCTGTGTGTAAACCCGCAAGAGCGACAAACATCTCCTTACCTGCGTCCACCGGCAATGCTGAAAGAAGAAGGTGGGCGGGATGTTATGTCCCGCTCATCTCCGCCCCTCCGCTTCTATTGGCTAGCCGATTAGTGACGTCGCTGTGACGCCGAACGCACCTCCCCCTTGAAGGAGGGATATTTCGGCAGTCACAGCGACGTCGCCGACCAGGTATGTGCATGGGAAGCTGCCGATAATGTTCGCTACGGCAGCAATCACCACATATCGCATGTGCGACGGGGGCGGGTACTATCGCGCTTGGCATCGCTAGCCGATGCTAGCGATGTCGCAACGTGCAAAGTACCCCTTAGTCTTAGCTCATTAACTAGTGTAGTATGCACAAGAAAATTGCTGTCCTTTCCGCAATGGCTTTTCTGATGTTGAGTGATGCTATCAAAGGGGCACGAGTAAAGGCATATTAAATGTGGTAATTACATATAGCTTATAAAAGGGGACCAGATAAACAGAATATGCCCTAATCAACAGCAGACCACGTCATGGGATATTGCAGTGGATAAATACTTCACTGTTTGCAGTTATGCATGCTCTAGTACCTATACACTGATTTCAGATGCTTTACCCCACTGTAAAATTTCAATGTGTACATGTCAGTATTCGGAGGATTTGATTCTAGAGAATGGGCGTTAATTCAGGGAACTAGTCTGATGGCCGTATGTGGAGTCGGGAAGGAACTTTTCCCCTAATATGGAGCATAGTGTCTGCCCCATGGGGTTTTTGTCTTCCTCTGTATCAAAATGTTAGACTATGGGTTGAACTCAATGGACTTAATTCTACCTTCAATCTTAAAAGAACTATGAAATATGTGAACATACTTATAAAGCTTTACCTAGTCTATCGCAAGTTACTTATACTGCCAGCTATCTCTCCTTTCCACCCCATACGTATGAACAATCGACAAGGTTGAATGTCCATGTGTCCTCTATGGGGAGTGCAGAGTGGGACTGAAGTACAAAAGGATCCAGCATTTGCATTCTGAACACCTAATCCTTATCTCCGCCGACATCATCTGTCAGAGGGGTCTTAAATCTACAGTATGTCGTGTTACTAATAATACATCAAATATCTTATATACCTTTTCTATAAGGTCAATGCAAGCCTGTAAGTCAAGTCCAAAGTCAATGAAGACCCATTCGATTCCTTCTTTCTTGTACTCTTCCTGCTCCAGGACAAACATGTGGTGGTTGAAAAACTGTTGCAGTTTCTCATTGGTAAAGTTGATGCAGAGCTGCTCAAAGCTGTTATACTGCAGGGGAAACATACAGAATCTTGTAAGTGAAGGCTATTACAGGTGAATCTAATACTTGAGTATGGCGGCAGTACTGAGCTAAAGTTTACAAAAAGGATGTATTGGAGGACTAAAGCTGGTAGATAAATAAATCCTATATTCCATCGCAGAAAAAAACCCAGCCAGCAGAAGCAGTTTGAATCTAATGAGTCTTTCTCAAACTGAGCTTCATTTTCACATATCATGTGGGCAACAATTAGATCTTCTCACTTTGCACGGTAATTTCATTTTATCTTCTAAAAGACGCAAGACATTCCTTTTTTATGATATTGTCCTATAAGTAAAAGCTTCCAATGCTAAATAAACTTCTTACTTAAAAGGATGAGTTCATATCTGCAACCACATTAATGATCCAGTGTCTAAATTACAAGCGTCTCGCCAGGTCTACTGCATTAATTCTCCGTCCCATCTTGCCCCAGTTTACAACATTTACAATACATCTCGGTCTCTTGCCTTCTTTTAATATTAGTTGGATGGTTCAATGCTGATATCTAGATTTGTGTATAACACATTACCTCAAATATTTCAAAGCCAGCAATGTCCAGCACTCCTATGAAGAACTGTCTTGCTAGCTTGGTGTCCAACGTCCTGTTAATTCGACTAACAAGCCACTTGAACATGCGATCATAAGTAGCTTTTGCCAAAGCACCAACTGCAAATATAACCTGAAAACAAAAAAGTAAAAACTATTATTAAGACACTTTAAAATAGTATAGCAAGATAACGAAACAATAGGAAACATATCAGACACAGCCATACTCTGGTAATACCAGATCAAACCATAGGTGGGGGGGGTGCATGAACATTGTTAAACCATTAGGGTGGTTGGTCATTGAAAAATATTACATTTAAATAAGGGCGTCGTCACACGCTACGATATATCGGGCGATATGTTGTCGGGGTCACGGATTCCTTGACGCACATCCGGCATCGTTAGACATATCGTAGCGTGTGACAGCTATGAACGACTGTGAACGAGCAAAAATACTCACCTTATCGTTGCTCGTTGACACGTCGTTCATTTTCAAAATACTAATTGCCCATGACGCACAAACGACGGGGGCGGGTACGATCGCTCGTGCGATCGCACGATAGATCGTACCGTGTGACGCCGGCCTATGTGTCATGTTTCTGAAGCTACTTGTTTCACTTTTTCCTCCACAAGTAAGACTTAAAACTTCACATATAGATGGTTGGCGCATCACAGTAGCACTTCAAGGGTTTTCTTTAACTTTTCGACAGAAAACTGGATGATATATACTTAGATATAAGACATAGATTGCCACACCATTCGAATTGCCCATACATCTTAGTTTTCTGCTCCCTCATACATAATAGAACTGTAGCTAATGTCTATGTGTTTTCAATGAGAAAAAAAGCCATTGGAAAGGATATGTGCACATGACATTTTTAAACCAAGTTTTTGAAATGGAACCTGGTTCAGGAACTATCACCATTTTGGGGGCCTTTTTAAAATGCTACAAAGACACCAGGCATCTTCTGTTTTTAGTTTTGGACTCCCATAGCCTTTTTTTATTTAGTTTGTGTTGTCTTCCAAGCATGAGAAGACAGATGTATGGTCAGGTCACTTCTTTTTACCACTTTGCGTCTATTAAAACCTTGTAGAGGAATAACGTTCAAAAGGTTGAATATATGATTAGTATGTCATTTTCCCGTAGAAATGCATATGTTCAATCTTTTCAGCATTTTTAGGTAACTTTTTCAGCAGTTTCAGAGCGGACCTGCCTGAAAAAGAAGTCATGTGAACATACCCTTATACACCTCTGGAAAGATCAGCTGGGGTTTGAGAGGTACACCAGGGTTTCACAACCTTTTCAGATCTTGGGGCCCCTAATGCCATGTTGAATCCCTTTCAAAAGCTGCAATAAGACTTATAGAGATATTACCATCTGAGACATTTTGTGGCATATAAGATTATAAATGCCTGATGAATCGTAGTCCAGAAAATGGATCCTGAATCTATGGGAATAATGGAGGTTCTCATTCCCCCTTGTTAGCGAGTATGCAAGTATGTAAGGGGTAGGTCATATGGCTCTCCTCACTGTAAACGTAAATGCCATAAACTACAATGTATAGAGCCACAAGCATAGTTGGCCACCTGTAAAATGCATATACACCTTTGAAATAAAAAAAAAAGGGTCAAAGTACCCCATTCTGCTTAAGTTTATGGGGCACACACAAGGATAACTGTGCTATACAGTTTTCCTTTAAATGGAAACAGCTACACAAAGATAACCACGGTTGTGGGCTGCATAGAATGGCATAGAGGGCATCATTTGTCCCCAAGGTGCCAAATTCTGTACCCCTGAAAAACATATTATGGTTGGCTTCATTGAAATCAGTGAATTTGCCCAATTTTTTGGGGGGCTTTTATAAGGTTTGCATATATTATTAATTCTCCCAATATAATGTCTGATGATAACCTGATGATACAAAGATAAATTCTACGTTTGAAATTCTATTCTTTATGAAGGTTCTTTTAGTGACATCATATTTTAAACTACAAGGACATGAGATTATATTCATACATACTCTATATTCCAGTCCCTCATGCAATAAAATGAATATAATGATCGCCTAACTACCTATCTGAACTGCCTTTTCATGCTTAAGCTGCTTTCACAAATTGCGGGGGGGTTCACGCAATTGCAGCAAAAACATTGTGGCTCTACCGCAATTGCTAAAAAAAAAAGAAAAGAAAAACCACACACAACACGGCCACAACATGTGAACGTAGACTTACATGTAACTATTTATTATACTTACTTGTTCCACATTCTGGCCTTTGGTCACGTATTCATTGCCAACTTTCACTCTGGGGTGGAGCAAACCTTTAATAAGATCAGCTGAACTGATTCCCATAAGGTAGGCAGCCTTGTCAGCACCTGTACAAGTGAAAGGAGAGACAAATATCAGGCGTTTAGCCAGAAAAGTATTCCATGAGCAGACCAATTACCTTAGAAATAAACAGCTGATGTGTAAAGCCAAGTAATTAGATTGGTTATCCAGGACTTTTATTATTTTTTGTGTATGGGACTAAGGCAGGTAGTTGCAAACTACCTTTGTGTTCTGCACACGGATCATGATCTCAGCCTGCAATTCCCCATTTTCACTTCATCTCTTGTCAACAAACACTTGTCGCTCTTTCTCTTCCGGTCTGCTCTGTTGACGAAGCGTCACTGCTGATGTCATTCTGAGCGACAATCATCTTTTTGCAGTTAAGCAGTAGGGACTCAGCTGTCAATCAGCATGACATCAGCAGGGAAGCACTGTCAACAGAGCAGTGCTGAAGAGAAGACTGCTCTGCTGACATGACATCAGCAGGAAGCCGCAGAATCGCTGACAGTAGTGATCTGGGAGAGATCAGTGTTGGACAGAAGAGGAAGGCCGTTAGAAACCACCTGCCTGTTGAACTGGATGGACCTAGGTCTTTTTTCAACCTATTTACCTTATTTTTCGCTTTATAAGATGCACTTTTGTTCCCCCAAATTTTGGGGGAAAGTAGGGTGTGTGTCTTATCCGAATATACGGGTCCAGGGGAGGTGGGGGCAACTCTGGAGCGGTGCTGGGGGCTGGTGCAGGCTGGTAGAGGCTTGTGAAGGCTGCTAGATTCAGCGGGAAATCTCCTGCTCCCGCTCATATAACATGCACAGCCGCTGTCCATCACCATGGTGCTGAAACCGCACCGCGGCGATGGGCTGGGGGAGCGGCGCATATTATATGTGCCTGCGCCCCCCTTTGATCGCACATGTTCACCCCCCCCGTGTTAGATATGGCCCCCATGCTGCTGGTCATTCTAAAATAAAAAAAAGCTTTCCTTACCTCCTCCAGTGTGTCTCCCGGTGTCTCCCCGATCTCACTGCTGCCCCTGTGATCAGGCACGCAGAGATCATGTCACTCTGCTGTCCCGATCACATGACCGGCACCGAGAACCAGGAAGTGCAGGAGTTGAACCACACGGAGGGAGACACGAGGGAGGACAGCGCTGGAGAAGGTAAGGAAAGAGTTTATTTTACTATGGGCAGCAGCATGGGGGCCATTTATAACACAGGGGGACGTGTGCCAGCAATAGGAGACCTGTGCCAGCTGTATTGCATGTGTGCCAGCAATAGGAGACCTGTGCCAGCTGTATTGCATGTGTGCCAGCAATAGGAGACCTGTGCCACCTGTATGGGATGTGTGCCAGCAATAGGAGACCTGTGCCACCTGTATGGGATGTGTACCAGCTATAGGAGACCTGTGCCACCTGTATTGGACGTGTGCCAGCAATAGGAGACCTGTGCCACCTGTATGGGATGTGTGCCAGCAATAGGAGACCTGTGCCACCTGTATGGGATGTGTGCCAGCAATAGGAGACCTGTGCCACCTGTATGGGATGTGTGCCAGCAATAGGAGACCTGTGCCACCTGCATGGGATGTGTGCCAGCTATAGGAGACCTGTGCCACCTGTATGGGATGTGTGCCAGGAATAGGAGACCTGTGCCACCTGTATGGGATGTGTGCCAGCTATAGGAGACCTGTGCCAGCTGTATGGGATGTGTGCCAGCACAAGGGGGCTATATTCAATATAAGGGGGCCATATCCCGATTAAGGGGGCTAATTATAGGATGAGGGGCTATAAGAGACATATACCCTATATGATTTGTTAGACGGACACTGGTATTATAAGACGGACCCCATTTAACATTAAAAAAAAATAAATTCTCTTTTCCTTCACCAAATTTGGGTGTGTGTCTTATAATCAGGTGCGTCTTATAAAGCGAAAAATACGGTAACTATTATATAATTGGTAGAGGAAGGTTGAACTAGATGGACCTAGTTCTTTTTTCAACCTATGTAACTATGTAAGTTCTTAGCCTTATGTGCAAAAACATTACAGCTACTTTAGGGTAAGACCACTCCACCAACCTGTGGTGGCCAAATGGCCACATGATTTTGTTTAAGCAAAACACCTTTTTGGTCTCACACTTAGGTTAAACTACATATATAACATAAGAACTCCTCAGCTTTACCTCTAGGGAAGATTATCTACAATATATGGTGTTACATTGATCATTATTCAGCTACTCTGAGGCTTTACTGACATAAGCAGACAATGCACCTACTTTCGGTGCCATCGGCCTCTGCTTGCTCCTCTCGCTGCTTCTGCTTGAACTTCATGTTTCCAAAATGCATGACAGCACCAACTATTTTATAGCTGCCTGTCTTCTCATCCTGACTGAAGCCTAAAATATCCATGGCATGCTGTAAGAGGAATTACAAGCAGAACATCAAATACTGTGCACATATTAAAAAAAAAACCTGTCATATTAATGTTTATTCTCCTTCCCTGTCACAACCTCTTAAAACTTTTCAGAGCAAAAGAAAGAGAAATGCAATCAATACAAAGTATTGAAATACTTCTTTAAAGGAGTTGTCTGGACACAATACAATTTTCCCAAGGTGGAGGATATTTAAAAAATAACATAGCCATACTCACCTAGCAGGCACCCACTGTGGTCAGCGCAGAGACGGACGTGGCGGTGTCACCATTCTACCAGCTACCAGACTGGCTGAAATGGTCTGATGACTTGAGTAGCATATCTCCAGGTGTTTTCTGATGATGTTCTGCTGAAAGCTATCAGGCCACTGCAGCCAATCACAGGTCGCAGCGGTTGAGGGGCTGGTGGAGTGGTGACATCACTGCTTCCTGTCTCTGTAGACCATGGAGCGACCTGTGCTGGATCCAGGTTGGTGTCAGTAGGTGAGTACAGGTGACTTTATTTTCTTTTACATATCCTGTCCCTTGGGGCAAAGTTTTATTCTCACTGGACAACCCCTTCACATTTCCCTGTCCGTTCAGTCAAATATCCAGCCCTTAAGTCTTTTATATTTCTTTACAAATGAAAATGCCGCCTCTGTAATGTTATCCACTTGCTTGGTGCTCATCAATAAGGTCCAAAATGTGGTTCATTAGAGAAATCACAATTGGAATGACATCTACGTGTGCAATATGGATCATTTTACTGAACAAATAAATCACAATATGGACTTTATTTTCTGAATGCAGTCACTTAATTGTCTTCAAGGTAATTCAAGAATAATTTTGTACTATTTTAATCTATCATTTTCTTATTCCATACATATAAATTACTCATTTTACATACATCAGTGGCCATAAGTTCTTCTCCATCATCCAAATTGTCCACAGTTGTTACACCTTGTGAGCAAAAATGGTAATCGTAGGGGTTGGTGGAAAGCAGTAGCATGTCTATAATTAAAAAAAAACCAAAACAAATTAAAATCAGAACATATACAGCGAATTAATACTTATTTTTGTTAAAGTGGAGAAATTTAGACATTGTATAAATAAATGCACTATACATGTTTTACCTTGAAGCTCTGGCTTCTTCCCGGACAGAATCTGATAGTAAACATGATAACTTCTCTCCCCAGGCTGCTGGAAAATCACTCTAGATTTTTCCAAAAGATCTTACGGGAAAAAAAAAGATTAAAAAAGACAAAATATTGAGATTCTGAAAAACCCTCTGATGAATATGAGTTCTCATATATCTACATTCTCTATTCTATTCTATTGTATTTCATTCTATCTATCTATCTGTCTGTCTGTCTGTCTATTTATCGAATGCTGTTACTAACATAGATAACTAGAGGGACATTGCCAGTAAACACTACCGTAATTGCTATCCATTTTTTCTAATATCTACTATTATTATAAAGTTTACTTGGTTGGATGTCTAAATCTATTTATTTCACTGCTATATATTACACACCTATATGTAATACAAAATAAAACAGAAATCCTCATTAACAAAAAATATATATACAGTATATCACAAAAGTGAGTACACCCCTCACATTTTTGTAAATGTTTTATTATGTCTTTGCATGCGACACCACTGAAGATATGACACTTTGATACAATGTAAAGTAGTCAGTGTGCATTTTGTATAACAGTGTAAATGTGGTGCCCTCTAAATAACTCAACATACAGCCATTAATGTTAAAACCGCTAACAACAAAACTGAGACCACCCCTAGGTGAAAATGGTCAAAAAGTGCCCAAAATGTCAATATTTTGAGTGGCCACCATTATTTTCAAGCACTGCCTTAACTCTCTTGGGCATGGAGTTCAGTAGAGCTTCACAGGGGCCACTGAAATCCAAACCATGACACTCCCACCACCATGCTTGACTGTAGGCAAGACACACTTGTCTTTGTACTCCTCACCTGGTTGCCGCACACACACAACATCATATAAGCCAAATAAGTTTATCTCTTTCTCATCAGACCACAGGACATGATTCCAGTAATCCATGTCCTTAGCCTGCCTGTTTTCAGTATACTGTTTGCAGACTTTTTTGTGCATCATCTTTAGAAGAGGCTTCCTTCTGGGATGACAGCTATGCAGACCAATTTGATGTATTGTGGGGCGTATGGTCTGTGCACTGACAGGCCGACCCTCCACTACTTTAACTTCTGCAGCAATGCTGGCAGCACTCATACGTCTATTTTGAAAAGACAACCTCTGGATATGACAGTGAGAATGTGCACTCAACATCTTGGGAGGACCATGGAGAGGCCTGTTCTGAGTGGAACCTGTCTTGTTAAATGGCTGTATGGTTTTGGCTACTGTGCTACAGCTCAGTTTCAGGCTGTCAGTAATCTTATAGCCTAGGACAATTTTATGTAGAGCAACAATTCATTTTTTCAGACCCTCCGAGAAGTCTTGAGGTACCATGTTAAACTTCCAGTGACCAGTATGAGCGAGTGTGTGAGCGATAACATTAAATGAAACACACCTGCTCCCCATTTACACCTGAGACCTTGTAACACTAAGGAGTCACATGACACTGGGGAGGGAAAATGGTTAATTGGGCAGAATTTGTCCATTTCCATCTAGGGGTGTACTCACCTTTCTGCCAGCAGTTTAGACATTAATGACTGTGTGGTGAGTTATTTAGAGGAAACACCAAATTTACACTATTATACAAGCTGTACACTGACTACATTATATTGTATCATACTTTTACATCTTCAGTGTTTTCCCTTGAAAAGATATAATGTTTACAAAAATGTGAGGGGGGTACATATTTTGTGATATACTGTATACTTATATGTGCATGAAAACCCAATACATTTCTACAATCATACTTACAAATATCAATGTCAGCAGAAGCGAGTTTTCCTGTAGCTCCAAAATGGATCCGAATAAACTTCCCCTACGGAAACAAAGATAGATGAGTTATATAATTTGAAAGCACAACCATGAATTGATGGGTCCTGCACATCCATCTCTATTTGAATGAATAGAGATGGATCTGCTTTATCCAACTGCGGTCACTGTATAGTTTACAAGAGTTGTGCTCTTCTGCTCCGCAACTCATCGCAACGAACCAACACCGGGAAAATCAGATAAGTGGGGGTGGCACATGTGGCACCATCAACAATCTTATATTGATGACCTATTCCAAGGATAGCTCAACAAATTGTGTTCAAACTATATCTGAAATACCAATAACTTACAAAGCGGGAGGAATTGTCGTTTCTTAGTGTCTTGGCATTTCCAAATGACTCCATTGCAGGGTTAGCTTCTATGATTTGGTCTTCAAGGGTACCCTAAGGAAGAACAGAATGCTGATAAAGAAAAGTTACATATGTATGGATAAGTCTATCTTTCTATGTTTCCAATGGACCAAACTAGTTTCTGGACAAAAACATCCTTTGTTTTAAATTCTAGATAACCCCTTTAATTCTGCCTCCAAGACCTATAGGAATTGCTTTCATTTTCCTATGTTATTTTATTTTTTCATTCAATTGGGCTGTAGGAGACTAGAAAGATGTGGTTGCTTTCTCTCATAAACCGTTAATTTTAATTTGTCTGAAACACCTTCTAGAAATGGCATTCGATGCAACATGTATACGCAATGCATTTATACACTTACCCCGGTTTTGGTGGCAAGAGCAAGCTGAAAAGAAAACAATCAAATATAATGAATGCAAAGGAAACATAATAGCAATGGTTAATTATTAAAGATAACACCAAACTGCACTAAAGCTGTAATTTAATAAATTAATGAGTAGCCACAACGTTATAATAAGGCAATTTATGCAACTAATAAACCAATAATTGACACATCGCTAAAAAAAAAAGCAGAAACAATCCTAAAAAGCAAAAAGTAAAATGGAGGGATTAAGGAATAAGCCAAAAAAAGTATTGGGTAAAGCTAAAAAGTTCAAATTGCCCCAATAATGAGAGGAGCACAATTTAGTGTTTGAAATAACAGACAAAATATGATTAAAAATAGTTAATCCCAAAAGATTCAGGGGAAAAAGCGGGTAAAAAAAATGGAAGTGGGATTTGCAAAAATAGCAAAGAGAAAGACAAAAAAAAACCAAAACGAAAAAAAAACAAAAAACCAAGAAAAGCAGTTATAGCTAAAAAGAGAAAAAAGAAAAGCTGTTACAGGTAGTATGTAGAAAATCATTTTAGTGGCTTTGAGAATTAAAAATGTCAAGGGTTGAAGGGAAACAAAGAAAGAGATAAATGGCCTCGGATTTTATGTTTTTTTCCGTCAGTAATGGGTAATATCTGAGCTGGTGATATGACGCTTAGGCCCCAATCATCCGTCTGTGAGTCAGGTACATGTTCCTTCTGAACCTGTATCTTATAAATACCACTAACCATTACAAATCCTGCTCCTGCCTGTATTCACATAATGTGACCACATTGCATTTTGTTTGCTACTGTTTTTCAAAAATGCTGCAAAAAGGCTTTTTTTGCCTCAATATTCTAAAATTCAAAGTAATTCTGCTGTGTTTACTGAGATTTCAATCAAATTAAAGCAAAAAGGATACATTTTTATCGTAATTGCGAATATTATGGAAAAAAAATCTAAATATAGACAGCAGAACTGCCAGTCCTTAAAATTAGGTACTTAAATAGAAGTCACAACCAAGGAATCTTCACCTCTATGACTAAGAGTAGTCTCTAGTAATAAACTCTAATGTCCCAATTCATTGTCTTTGTGCTTTTCTTCTGGAGTAAAAGTGTTTTTAAGGGCTCATTCACACGACGGTATGTGCGCTGTGAGAATACTCTAGTGCTGGTGACAAGTGCGTGAGCACAAGTAAGCAATTTTCATAGATGTGGTCACATGACTAGTTGTGCGTGGTCTTACTCAAGCAAGTCTACTGAACGAGGCTGGACACGTCTAGTCTGAATGTGGCCGGTGTATGCAAATCCCATACTTGCGGTCACATGACCGCTCACTCCTGTTGCCGGCATCGGAGAATCCCCACAGCTCGCTGTGCTTGCGCTGGGAGTATTCACAAGTCTGCAGACACATAAGGGGGCTTTACATGCTACGATATCGTTAATGTTTGGTCGTCGGGGTCAAGTTGTTAGTGACGCACATCCGGCGTCATTAACGATATCGCAGCGTGTGACACTGACCAGCGACCTTAAGCGACCTCAAAAATGGTGAAAATCGTTCACCATGGAGAGGTCGTCCCAAACTCAAAAATCGGTAAGGGTTGTTTATCCAGGTGGTTCATCGCTCATGCGGCAGCACACATCGCTATGTGTGACACCGCAGGAGCGAGGAACGTCTCCTTACCTGCCGCCGGCCACAATGCGGAAGGAAGGAGGTGGGCGGGATGTTACGTCCTGCTCATCTCCGCCCCTCCGCTTTGATTGGCCGGCCGCTTAGTGACGTTGCGGTGACGTTGCTGTGATGCCGAACGTCCCTCCCCCTTGAAGGAGGGATTGTTCGGCAGTCACCGCGACGACGACGACCAGGGAAGTATGTGTGACGCTGCCGTAGCGATAATGTTCGCTACGGCAGCGATCACAAACAATCGTATGCGCGACGGGGGCGGGTACTTACACGCTCGCTATCGCTACAAATTGCTAGCGATATCACTACCGTGTAAAGCCCCCTATAGATTTACTGCAGACTTGTACCCTAAGGCTGGACAACCCCCTTTAACTCTAAGATGTAACAATTAGGGATGATCAGAGGACCTCCTCTATAAGCTAAACTTGTCCTAAATCAGGTCTATTAAACATTTTAGCTAAATTTGTTCCTGGAAAAGATTGACTCTCGCGTCTCAAAATATATAATTTCTGTAAGAATATGGTACATGGATAGAAAGATGGAAGAAGCAAAAGCAAGAAAGAAAAAAAGGAGGAAAATGACAAGGGATGCGCGGCCAAAAAGTTCAATCTTACGCCTTTTTTCCCGATTGTATCACCAAGGGCTGCCACAATAGCAAAGTACTGAATTACACGTTTCGTGTTAACAGTTTTGCCTGCACCGGATTCTCCGCTTCGAGTAACAGAAAGATGTGAGATGTTGAGTGAAGGCAGAATGATTTAAAGTAAAATTATAAAACATTACAATTGGGTCACAAAATATTACTGGACAATATATTGTTGTGACCAGTAAGAGGAGCTCTTTGTTCAAAAACTCTCTGATCTTACGAAGAGTAAATATAATCAACATAAAACAAAGAAACAAAAAAGTACAGTAATTCTATTGAAAAAAAACAGGCAAATTAAAAGTACATCAATATGGTATAGATATATTTTTGGGATTGAAATACTATTGTCTGACATACTATCTGACTAATGCTTTTATATTCTTTTTTTATTTCAGGCTTTTGTAGGACTCCTTATAGTAAAGTCATACAGGCAATAAGCCAGTTTGTTCAAGATGACTAAAGAGTTTTTTGACCATTTTTTACATATAGTATAATTCCCTTCATCTGACATTAAAAAGTCCTGATGAGTACAGAATTATAAAATATTCTGTATAACTAGACTGTTATAAAAGAGAATATAAAATCTGCTTATTTGGATAGAGAACCATGAAGAGGATAGTCCAAAAATAATCGCGCAAAAATAAACTTCTATATTGTGTTTAGTTCTTAGTTATTCAAGGTCCGTGACTGCAGTATAAATATAACCTGCATTCTTAGGTATGTAGCATTGCCTTTACACACGCATATATAAAAATAATGTTACTTTTATCTAAAGAGAGAAGGGTGTGTGACATAGTGACAACCCTGTCTGCATAGTGTAGGGTTACTGGAGCTGACAATAAAGATAAACTAATGCTCTATATCTGCAGTAACCAATTGTTCTGGAGTGATTCATTGCTATGAATAGACCTCCTGGCATTATAGTCCCAGATAACAAAGGCTATGGACAATGATAGCAGGATTGCTGCTGAAGGAGAAGAGCCAGACGTTTTAATGCCAGATCTCTGGCTTACCTAATTAGGCAATGGCGCAGATCAGGGATGTGATGTGTCTTACCATTCCTAATTTAGCTTTTCTATGTCAGCAATATATGGTCCTCTATTGTCTTAATGCTATTGTAAACTTGGTTGTCATAAATAATATCGTATGATACATTTTTTCATTTTACAATGCCGTCAACTCTGGATGTTTGAGAGGCAGCTGGAGGTTGTACATGATGATCACTGGATGAAAGAGGGAAAAGTAAGAAATGTGTCTATTGTCCAAGCGTAGAAGAAGGAAGAGGCACTCACCATTGGCTTAGCATAAAATTATGCTTTATTAGAAAAGGTGTACTAAAATCATGCAGGGAAGAGGCCGGGTGCAGGCACTCCAGGGGACAATGGCTGTTTCACGCTGAATGCGCTTCTACGGGTCTGCGTAGAAGCGCATTCAGCGCAAAATGGCTGTCATCTCCTGGACTGCCTGCACTCGGCCTCTTCCCGGTGTGATTTTATTACACCTTTTCTAATAAAGCAGAATTTTACGCTATGGCAATGGTGAGTGCCGCTTCACTCTTCTATGCATGGACAATTTATCGGATGTTTGCCTAAGTACTAGCGTGCACCCCTTGCCAGTATTCTACGGAGCACCTTAATGGACTTCTCCTGACAAGGTAATATCTGGTGGTCAGGATCATATTCTTCTGTTGCTTCTAAGAAATCTGTCTATTCCTAGAGCTACAAAATAATGAGTTGTGATGCCACGTGTTCAAACACATTCCTGGATCAATTTGCCCCAAACTGTCTACTATGATTGAACCAGAGTTAATATGTTTTCTAGACACTTTTTGCATCTTCTCAAACAAAGCTTAAGTAAGGTGGAGCATGACCTACATGATCCACATTATGTTAAAAAATATTGGAAACCTGGTTTAAAATAAGCCAACCATCAAAGGGGTCAAAAATGGGCCAGAAATTGTAAAGTGCTGTGATAATTTGGCACATCTAGTCTAATCCTAAACTGCTTGAATGGAATACAATAATAATGTGCCCCAGTCACGTGTGAATCTGTAATTTGAGATAGTGATTGGCATCTGACAGGCAGGCCAGAATGCTGTACCTTGTGAAGCAAGAGGCCAAAATAGTGAGTAAAAGTGCGTTTAGATGAGCTGGTAATCAGTGAATGAACGTTTGTAGGAACACGCATTCCCAATTATCAGCCCATGAAGAGATGCCCAAGTAAAATCCTTATTCTGTAGGTAGTTGGCTCATTTATGCCAGCAAGAAAATCATTGCTTTTGGCAGCATATCACCCCATGTAAAAAGGAGATGTGATCACGTGATACTCTATGGAGACAGAAAGATCGTAGTAGCAATAGTGATGGGCAAATAGTCACTATTCATATTCGGATAATGCTTACCGAATACCAAGTACTATTCTAGTATTCGTCAAAGCAAGAAACATGCTCAGGCTCCTCATTGTCTTGCATTAGGTTCGTTATTCGTGACGCATACCGCAATAGTACTTTGGGATTCGTTACGAATAATCCAAACACGTATTATTACTATTCGCCCATCACTAATTAGCAATTGGTCTGTCTCCATAATTGTTCATCAACCTGTGTAAACTGACTATAAGTGAGCAGAGAACAACTTGTCATATAGTAGATCCATGCTCATTAATGGTGCATTGACGGGCCAAAATCAGCATAAATTAGATGTATGATGAGGGATTTTCCAATTTATAATTTAATTTTATTAAAACTAATCTATAACAAATCCCAAGCACACATGAATATAAAACCTCATTGAAAATTTTCATGCTTATACAAAGAATGCAAAATGCTTAGTGGCTGATATTCATGAAATGCACATCTGCATAATATGTATAATATCTTATGTAGGGTACTTACGTGATTAGCATAGATTGGTTCTCACGATCTAAAAAGAAAAGTAAATAAGAGAAGATAAACTACTGTGATCCATGACTTCTTACATAGTTGTAGTAGAGATTTCTTTACCACTATTTGTATTACTTTCCATGTATCATGATTTGGTTTATTTATATGATCCTTTAAAGAATCTTTTGTATAGTAATTGTAGTACAATACCCTTGATATTCTTTTTTTTTTTTTTTGTTTTTTTTCTGGTAATGTAGTACACTATTACTACTCAATACTATTACCCAAATTGCTTCAGCTGGCAAAGTGATTTGGGTAAGACAAATATTTCAAATGAATGCAGATTATATAAATTTAGTATTAAATCAGCTCAAAGGTGAAGCTTCCTTCAAAGAACTAATATCCTTGATTCTAAAAATGGCTGCCCCCACTAAGCAAAATCAAGGTCATGTGTCCTAAAGGTAAGAGACGATAAAAATGATCAATATCACCCCTCTGCCATCCCTTTTTAATCTTTGATGTGTAAATAGTTCCTATAGATGTCCAGAGGTTAAAAATGATTTACGGGATACTCACCCCGCACCATGTCGTGGTATGCATTATCAGCAATGGAGTAAATATGTGGCGGAGCCTCTGTTCGCCTCTTGCCTCTATAAGCGGCCACAACCGTAGATGTGTAGACAGGAAGCCATTTGTAAGGATTCACAGTTACACAGAAGAGCCCGGAGTAGGTCTGAAAAGAGAAGGAAAAAAAAAAAACTTGAACTATGCAACAGCTGTGCTCATAAACTACAAAGTGCCATAGATCACTTCCAAGAACCTCAATAGTTCTTTCCATGGTTAATTAAATGAAATATCTACCATGTTAGGGTATCATCTGTCAGAAAACAGGTTGAAGCAAGCAATCTTTTTACACTCTGTTGGTAGGAACTAACTTGGAATATTCATTTAATGTAGCAGATTTTTTTTTCAAGCTAATTTTTCATGTGACAAATTTAATATTTAAAAATAAAGATATTTTATTCTTAAACCTCCTCTGTCCATTACCATGTTCCTTTTAATTTTTCCTTTTTCTTATTGATGTGGTTCATTTAAATAGTAACGTTCAAGATCCAAGCATGACTTATTTACCTGTAAACAAATTTTCTGACTGATTTGTTTTACTCACTTATATAACGCTATTAATTCCACAGCGCTTTACAGGCGACATTATCACTGTTCCCATTGGGGCTCACTATCTAAATTCCCTATCAAATATGTCTTTTATACTGTGGGAGGAAACCGGAGTACCTGGAGGAAACCCACACAAACACTGGGAGACCATATAAGCTACTTGCAGATTTTGTCCTTGGTTGGATTTAAAACCAGGACTAGAGATGAGTGAGCCTGAACAGTAAAGTTCGGTGTTCATACCAAACACAGACTTTACATAAAAAAAAAAATCTATATCCAAGCTTGGGTGCTTTACATATGCTACACTTGAGCGAGCATGGCTGTGCTTGGGTACGGTCGGTGCTTGGGTACGGTCGGTGCTCGGCCCAGTGCGAACCGCTTGCAGTGTTTGAATGGCTCTCACTGGGGGTAAAATCAGCTTTATCGAGTGTAGTGTACTCAAGAAAAAAACAAACACAGAAAGAACAAACCCTGCCCGACTTCTCCCAAAAATGCTCTGTTTATGGCTAGCTGTATGTGGACAGAGACCCAAACTGCCCAATCATTGACTAGAGACCCAAACTGCCCAATCAGTGACTTGAGACCCAAACCGCCCTATCAGTGACTTGAGACCCAAACTGTCCAATCAGTAACTTGAACCCCAATGAGGTTCAGGTCAAGTCCGGGTCCAGAACCGAACGTTATCTAAAGTCCAGCTGAACCCGCCGAAACGAACTTCAACAGGTCCACTCATCTCTACCCATGACCTCAGCACTGCAAGACTGCAGTGCTAACCACTGAGCAACGGCTAATCACTTTGTTATACATTGCCAAATAAAGATTCTGGAAGTCCATTATGGTAAATTAAAAAATGACTTTTCCTTGTTACCAGGAATTGAGATTTTTATGATATATAACCACTGTTATTATTATTTTGTTATACACTGTCAAAAATATGTTTTACTACAAGCCTCTTTTGTTCTGTCTTCCAGTGTGATTTAATTACTTCTAATGTGTTTTGCAATATGTAAAGTGAAAGTAAAAGGAACATTTTTAAAAAATCTAGCAAAAATAAAAATATAGGAAATTATTGACTAGTTTGTACCCATAAATAGCTAGCCAACTTGTCATTCAAGATCGGTCTATTGTATTAGATGGCAATGTTATACATTAAATTAAGAAATAATGCATTAATCTCCACCATGATCTGCATTCTAGTCTGGCCTTAAGGCTACTTTACACGCTGCGATATCGGTACCGATATCGCTAGCGAGCATACCCGCTCCCGTCGGTTGTGCGACACGGACAAATCACTGCCCGTGGCACAAAACATCGCTTACACCCGTCACATGGACTTACCTTCCCTGCATCGTCGCTCTGGCCAGCGATCCGCCTCCTTTCTAAGGGGGGGCGGTTTGTGCGGCGTCACAGCAACGTCACACGGCAGCCGTCCAATAGAAGGGGCGGAGATGAGCGGGCGGAAGATCCCGGCCACCTCCTTCCTTCCTCACTGCCGGTGGACGCAGGTAGGAGATCTTCTTCATTCCTGCTGTGTCACATGTAGTGATGTGTGCTGCCGCAGGAACGACGAACATCGTACCTGCAGCAGCAACGATATTAAGGAAAGAAGCGACGTGTCAATGAGCAACGATTTTTCACGTTTTTGCGCTCGTTGATCATCGCTCCTTGGTGTCACACGCTGCGATGTCGCTAACGACGCCGGATGTGCGTCACTAATGATGTGACCCCGACCATATATCGTTAGGGATGTCGCAGCGTGTAAAGCACCCTTTACACTTATGGGATGCAGATCTCTCATCCACACAAGCACATTTTTAAGTATAGCCCATGACAATGACTGAATAATCCAGCACAGCAGATCAATTTGTTTGACAAGTATCTGCTTAGGAATTGGTCACGCTCATTCATGTCACAAAAGAGCATTGATGGATGTAAAAAAAAGTATCTCAATCTACCTTTTTAGCCAACTAAAATCTGTAGTACATGAGCAGTTTTGGATCATTCACTGCCTGCACTGAATATCTTTATTGTTTGCAAATGGAATATACTAGTAAGAAGGTTTGTGTTTGAAAAAGTTAAAGCCTCCTTACATAGATCATCCAGTTGGCGTAACGACGTCTCAGATTGGAAAGGACTGAGGCCTCATTGAGGTGAGTTAACATAGCCATGTCTTCAATCATGTCAAATTTTGGAGGGTTCATCTGCTGAATATCATCTTCCTTCACAACTAAAGACTGAAAGGAGAAAAGCAAAAAAGAGATTTACAATTAAGTAGTAATTGCAATGGGACTTCTTGACACTGTTAAATTATTATTCTCAGGTTAATACTCGTGTTCTTTTATTTTTCACACATAGGCACCATTACTAAATATATACTTATGGATTAGCAAACTTTACAAATAGACATAGATCAGCTATTCTCGGGGGCCAACGGTGGCTGGAAATGCTGTTTTGCAGTTGCCCCATCAACTGATAGCAGCCGCGACCGGGTACTACACATCTGCCTCCCATTCAAATCAATAGGAGGCGTATGTGCAGTACCTGACCGCAGTTGCTATCAGAGTATGGGGCAGCTCCATAACTGAGCATTTGTGGCAGCCTGATACCGCTACTGGCACGGAAAACAACAAATTGTCATGGGTGCCAGGTGTCAGACCCCGGCTGATTAGATATTGATGACCTATCCTAATCTTCATGTACTGGATAATCTCTTAAAATTTCCACACATTTAAAGTTAGGCACTTGTCAGGCAAAGTGAAATAAAAAAGGAAATGCTTTATATGGGTTGATGATATATGGTGGAGATATACCTGGTGTGCCCATATGCCCTCAAATACTTAATACATCCCACTAGTGGGATACGTGAAAGCCTTCTGCTGGAGGTATATGTCAGGAGAGGCTCCAGAACTAAACCCTTGATGGATCAAATGAGATGTGACAAAGCATAGATGATTAATATAACAAATTAGATAAACACACCCGTTTGTCTTTTGTTTCCACTGTGACTTTGCCACCAGTGGATTCCTTGATTTCAACTTCAATGTAGGCCTCCTTTTCATCTGGAATCCATGCCTTCTTCTTACCTATAGCATACAAAAGAAATGTATAGAGTCCTGTTAGTTAGGAATTACAAAGATAACATTGATGTTATCTGTATGATGTATTCTATACTTATAAACTATAGGCATAAAATGCTTTTTATTTTTTTTGTGGGTATGTACAATAACGCAAATATATTTATTTGTAATAGGAAACAGTACTGTCCAGAAAATTGTTTGTAATTATCAATTGCTAATAATTGTCTTGAGTGGGACATGGCTGGAATACTCAGCCCAGACCCCATAAAAGTATGATGTTGTGCAATATGGGGCAATATATGCCAAGGCTCCTTCAGATAAAGCTTGACATGCCTAGTTTTTGACCCTTAACGATCATAGACATTCAAAACTTGGATAACACCTTTTATTTTGTAGACTACTAGATTGGGCATAGGCACAAAAGAAGATATTACCAAATTAGTTTACTTAGAATATATCCAAATGCATTTACCATCAAATGGGATAGTGTGTAGCTTCATTAGTTCATCATCACTTTTCCGCAAATAGTCCGCGGCCTCCCCAAACTCAGACATATCCAAGAGCGACATGATGAACGAAGACTGAGGCGGAATGCAGCAGAAACAGGAATATCAGGGATGCTCCTCACCCCTAGAAAAAGAAGAATATATTAATAAGTCCTACCAGAGGAAAATCTCCATAGTCAAGAATCTCAGTGTAAATCTTTCTCTATCCTCACGCCTAGTCCACTTTTAAAAAATTGAATAGCAACAAATTAAAAACTGTTTTCTTTATCAGCACAAATATAACAAGAAGGCAAACTTTCATGAACTTTGGCCTCAACACACATGCATAACACATCACCATTTTGATTAATAGACTTTGGTACATTCAAAGGAAAGCAGTGGTAGACAATCAGTTATGGTCAATTGACGGTCTCTATGGAACTTATGTGATGACGACGTTTCAGTTCTCCATTGCCTTTTTGGAAGATGGCTCTGTCATTTTATAACCATTTAGTCACAAGAGCATTGGTGAGGTCAGACATTTGTGTTGAATAAGAAAATCAGGCTTAGAAGATTTCAATTCACTCAAGTGGTGCGTTATGTGGTTCACAGCAGTGCAAGACCAATCAAGGCGTTCCATATGAGAACAAAACCAAGTGTCTGAACTTTGTTTTATTATACCTATGGGGAACTTTCTGCCTTCAGTTTTTTTCACACAGAGTTGGAAGCTTGCTATTTTTAGAATCTCATTGTATGCTAAAGTATAAGGCCTAAAGGCCACGTCTCACTAAGCAACATCTCTAGCAACATCGCTGCTGAGGCACGACTTTTGTGACGGAGCAGCGATGTTGCTAGCGATGTTGCTGTGTGTGACATCCAGCAACAACAGCGCCCCTGCTGTGAGGTCGCTGGTTGTTGCTGAATGTTCTGGGCCATTTTTTAGTTGTTGCTCTCCCGCTGTGAAGCGCACATCGCTGTGTATGACAGCAAGAGAGCAACAACTGAATGTGCATGCAGTAGGAGCCGGCTTCTGCGGACGCTGGTAACCAATGTAAATATCGGGTAACCAAGAAGCCCTTTCCTTGGTTACCCGATATTTACCTTCGTTACCAGCGTCCATCGCTCTCACGCGGCGTGTGCCGGCTCCCTGCTCCCTGCACACATAGCCAGACTACACATCGGGTAATTAACCCAATGTGTACTCTGGCTAGGAGTGCAGGGAGCCAGCGCTAAGCAGTGTGCGCTGGTAATCAAGGTAAATATCGGGTTGGTTACCCGATATTTAACTTAGTTACCAAGCGCAGCATCGCTTCACGCGTCGCTGCTGGCTGGGGGCTGGTCACTGGTTGCTGGTGAGATCTGCCTATTTGACAGCTCACCAGCAACCCATGTAGCGACGCTCCAGCGATCCCTGCCAGGTCAGGTTGCTGGTGCAATCGCTGGAGCGTCGCTTAGTGTGATGGTACCTTAAGTGGCCAAACCATAAAAAAAATCTTAAACTAAAACAAAAAAATTACTTTCCACTTGGAAATATACATTTTGCAAAGCACAAATTTGTCCACCAGTCTATCAGATTGTCCAGAATACCAAATCCAATCATGTTATGTTTTTCACTACTCTGGTTGTCACTTGACACTGCTCGTGGCGTTCTCAGGACAGTGTGCTGTAGTCATAGAAGCCCAAACACCCATTTTTTCTGCTGACCTTGTTTCTAAAGGCAGCTTTTGACTAATGTGAATGTTGCAAGTGAGAACAGAAAAATGTTTTGCACCAAATAGTACAAAATTTAGTAGCCTCTTCTTCTTGCCAGCAGGTAATCAGACCAACACTGCCAAGCAACATATTTCAGATACAGACTTGTTGAATCCAAAGCGTTTAGCATTAAAAGTCATTGAGCTATTTATACAGGCCCTAACTATGAAGATTGAATGGCTAATGTCTGAAATCACTCATTAGTAGTGTCCATATCCTTCTTGTAAAATAATGACTTTTAATTGTTTCATCTCCATCTGCCTAAGCAGTGGCAGCGATGTCCAGAAGTTGCTTTTTCCTCCACTAAGTAAGTAATCTACAAGCTTTACGCTAATCATTCTCACCCAAGGGAAAATAAAGGGGGATAATGTCCATCTAAAAAACTTCTGGCTAGTAGTCAACTAATATCTACGGCCATCAAACAGGCTGCGCAATACTGGGTAACCATACTAGAGATCCCTCATGAAACATCTAAAAGTCAGCAGCTGTTGGCACAGAGGTTAAAGGCAACATTGTGTCACGGTAATCCAGCACAACAAAAACATTTTTTTAAACAGTAAGCCACTTGAAGCACATCCATGACCTCAGCCTCTTGACATGGTCCTAGCTGTGTAACATAATCCTATTCTCACCAGGCAAACCAAGAAGTGGCCTAAGGTTAAACTCATTGTTTATGTCCACTACAGCATGTGCCCTGACCTTGATCTCTGAGAGTAAAAAATGTACCATGTGCCCTGTGCCTTTACACAACAGGTGCCGAGGAACCCCCCATCCTAATTATGTACATTATGGTACAGCACAGCCAAATCATTTTCAGTCAGTTATCGTAAACTGGAGTTTTTAGTTCCAACCTAATTTACTGAGTCATACATTATTCCTAAGTACTTCCATGCAACTTTATTATAAATGCAAAACTAGGTAAATTTCTGCTTCTGGAAAAGTTGTATAATGACTTTAGTTGGGGTAGTATTGGACAAACGTTTTATTTGCTGCCCAACATTACCAACAAGAGAAAAAAAAGAGAAAACAACCAAAAAGTTTCTAAAATCCAAAAAGAAGAAAACATATTTCTGGGTGCCTCAAGGAAAAATATTCTTTGTGTGGGCTTTAATAATTTTTCTGATCATTTGGTATGATATTACAATGAAAGCGATCACGAACAAGACCACATTAAACTTCTACACAACTTTCAAACAGTAGTATGGCGTCCATCTTCCTCTATTAGGCCCTTCCGCAACTACGAATTTCTCTGAACTGATAAGCAGGCACACAAAAGAGAAACTAAGAATTGTAGCAAGGTGTTCTCTCCTAAAAATATTGCTTGTAGAAAAAAACACCCAATAAGATGGTGCTACATAAAGCACAAAATTGTGGCACCAAATGGAGTACCGGCAATCCATGGTCTACAACCTGCTTCTAACATCTCTGCCATGTGCACAAAGCTCAAAACTGTATATTCGTCAAGGTATAACTGGCAGAATATAAAGGATG
Source organism: Anomaloglossus baeobatrachus (assembly GCF_048569485.1). Classification (NCBI taxonomy): domain Eukaryota; kingdom Metazoa; phylum Chordata; class Amphibia; order Anura; family Aromobatidae; genus Anomaloglossus; species Anomaloglossus baeobatrachus. The sequence goes on along the minus strand of NC_134357.1, from coordinate 347,753,708 downwards.
ATATAGAATTGTCTGCAAGTAGTAATATTCTGAAAAATACAAAAAATGTTTTTATAGAAATTTGGTAATAATTTGAGAAAGAAACAACAACATCAAACCTTATAGAAGATTTTTACAAGTTTTGCCTCATCATTGTTGTTGATTTACTAATGTGGCTGTTTATGTAGGGTAGAACGGAAATCCGCCCCTACGATTATATTTAGTATATTGTATATATAGTATATGACATTTAGACATGGGGCACTGCAAGGTACGCTGGATCTTCTTGTAGTAATCGTCCCAAAAATTTCAATAATTACAATTAAAAAAGAAACTATATTTTTAAATCTAAAATAATGAAGGAAAGTAGTAAAAAAAATATAACTAGATGAATAAAATATACTTTATAAATTGGAGGTAAACACTATATAAGAGGCAGGACATAAAACAGTATGTACCATACGAAAAAAATCTATGCAACTAAAACAAAAATTACAATCTGATTAAATGAAGTGTCATCAATGTGTCGTAGAAGTCTTTTAAATAATAAAAATACATCAAACAAGGGGAATGACAAAGTTTGGCGATAACTGTGCTAAGAAATAGCACAAACTGAATGTGTGTAACAATTAGAACCTGTTCACACAACCGTCGTGTCGCCTGTAAATAATGGAGCCATTAGAGATTTTATGGATGTATTGTAAAATGGATTCCAACATACCTATGTCAGATACTTATTAATGTTTCCCAATTTACGATACATACTGTATAAGTCAGTACATGACTCAGTTCCATCAAGAAACATATCAAATATAGCAAAGTGTTGTATTTAGTAATATTGTAATTAATGTTAGATATGGCAGAGAAACAATTAAAAGTATTACATTGCAATTAAGACTCTAAAATTGGAAAATAAATCTCAAAAGTGTAAAAAACGAAAACACATTTCAAAAGTAGAATAAAATCCATAGTTCTATAATTGAGGCATTTGTATACAGTGTATGAAGAAATGCATTAACCCTATAGCAGGAATATAAAACTAGTAAAATAATACAAACAATGTAAAACGCCATGTGAGAGGGACATTAGCCCGTTCCTTACCTACAATGTAATGGCAAGCAGGCCAGGACTGGTTAGTGGAGGTGAGTGGACTGAAGGCCGATCACGAGACTAGAAAGACTTTGGAGTTAGTATAGATCACACAGACAAGCACATTGCTACCAACCTTGGCTACAGGACCGAGAGGCTGGGGGATAGATACACTGAAGCCTCTTTTTATTGTGTGGCTGAAGGTCACAGTAGAGGGCAGATATGTGAGAAATTCCCATGTGTCAGATACATACAGCTCCATTGGCCCTTCGGCTCAGACGGACACAAAAGGCAAACTCCCAACCTTATCACTGCTTAGGGAGGTTATTTTTACCTCACAAATTGTCAGTGGGGGGGGAAACTTTACAGCAGCTACTGCATTGAGTGAAGGCTTCATGGCTCAGTATTCAATATACATTCATACTCTACTCATTTATGTGCAATTTGGGGATCCTAGATATTGTCCCTGTGTGTTTCTAAGGTACATTTTATTCACTTGTGAACAAATACAGAAAAGGGCACTTGTGCAAAAACAATATACGGGCCCTTTGCAGGCCACTAGTTCATCATAACACACAATAGCTCCTGTTTTGGAGGTGATATTGGGCTTCCTTACTTCTTGGGCCTCTTTGCGGTTACACAGGTTGCACCAATGATATGTTCACCCCTGATTTTATTGATGAAAACAGTGACGATGGTTAACAGTACTATAAGTTCTATCTTTCTTGTATATGCATTTTACATGTTATATGACTCCAGTTACCTCATAAAACACAGTTACATTCCATCAGTCGCTTAGTGAGATGTCTAGAACAACTCCAAGAAATGTGCTGATCTTTCTGTTTTTTCAGTTAGTCAAGGTGTATACATCATTCAAATTATTGGCCTTACCTCATGTAAAATTGTAATAATTTTTATTTCTATAGCACCGATATATTCCATAGCACTTTACAATTCAAAGGGGGGATATACAGACAATAATCAGACATTAGGTCTCCTTCTCACATTCGTGTCTCCGGTATATGTGAAGTCTGTTTTCATACATACCGGAGACACAGACTCACCTAGAGCCATTAAACCAATTGATTTGGTCACACAACCATGTTTTCACATGGACCGTGTGTCCGTGTGGAGCACACGTGTGTGGATGTGCCACATGGCAACGTGTCAGTCTTCTGCCGACAGCACAGGTGTCACACGGACTACACACTGATGTAATCCGTGTGACATCAGTGTGACTCGTACCAGAAAAAACACAGGTCACATAAAAATAAAGAATTTTTATACTTACCTGTCTCTGGTGCTGCTATCTCTGCCTCAACTGTTGCTTCCGAGTCCTGCTCGCTAATGTACCGCCCCGCGGGCTCGGCTGCGACCGCCAAGCCGCTCGGATCCGTGCTTCTACGGTGGGTGGTGGCTTGAGCTCCTCACGGACCCGGGGGTCACGTCGCTCTGCAAGGGGGTTGGCGCTACAAGCAGGGACTTGACGGGGCCGCGGTGGTTTTGATTGGGATGTAAGTTCATGACGCCACCCATGGGTTGTGGTGAATAGATGGACACCACCGCTGCCGTTAACTAGGCCTCTCGGGGACAGTGTTGCGCAGCTTGGTGTTGACCTCTGCGTGGGTAGGGGAGTGATAGTCACAGGGGCCCGGGGGAGGTGCGGAGGCGTGGGAGCGGTTGCGGGAGTATGCTGGTGGGGTGCGGCGCGGTGCGCGGCCCGAAGGCGCTGGTGTACTCACTATGACACAATACACTGGAGTCTCTGGTAAACCAATCGGGGTGATGAACGGGACCCGCAGCCGGCTGCAGCTTCTTCCAGAATAGGTTGGTGGTTTTTGAATTTCTCCTGCACCTCTTTGTAAGAATGTTTTGACTCCTATGCCTAAGCAATGGTAGTCCGCTCCCCGACTTGTATATGCCGTAGGAGCCCGTTTGCCCGCAGACGCTGGCCCTTTGGGTCTCTATGCCGTGGCGGTGGCTTTATCCTGTATGGTTGGGCTGTTGTCTTCTAACAGGTCTTGTGTGGGATAGGTCCTTAAGTCCAGTCCTCAATCAGTTGATTTGACTCGGCCCTGTCGGTTCAGGGCTTTGTATTGGGTCTGAGTACCCCTCCTGCTGCTCTGGCCTCCAATCAGTTCCCCAGTTCAGTACCGGCGGGCCACCTCCCGACCCTGGTCCCTACGGTTCCACCGGCTGTAATCCCAGCTCCTGCAGGCGGCCACCACCATCTGCCTCCTTGCCAAAGGTGACTGGGCTCCGATCCAGCCACCAGAGTTGTCTGTTGGCAGGCCTGGACACAAGTCTGCCCTTGAACTTGACTTCTCTCTACTCTGCACTACAACTTGTGTGTTTGTTTTCCCGCCTCCAGGCCTGTGAACTCCTCGGTGGGCGGAGCCAACCACCTGCCTCCGCCCCCCTGGTGTGGACATCAAACCTGGAGGGTGGTGACAAGGGTTTCTAGGTTGGCTGCTGTCACCTAATCGGAGAGGGGGTGTGTGTGTGTGTGACTACCTGGGACGACCTGACTAGTCCAGGGTGTCACACTAAGCTCATGCATATTCACTACACTGACCGCAGACCCAGAACCAACGGCAGTGCTGGAGACAGGTAAGTAAGTATACCAGCTCATGCCGTCTGTGTGCTATCCCGATTTCACACAGATAGCGCAGGGACAGCACACGGAACACACACACACACACACACACACACACACGGACCTTCACCATAGTCATTCAAAAATGTTGTGTTTTGCATGGATGTGTGAAGGAGGCCTTACAGAGTAACATAATTCAAGACATACCAAGAGGAGTGAGGGCCCTGCTCACAAGCTTACAATCTATGAACATAAAAGTTTAAATTAAAGGGGTATTCCCATCTCCAAGATCCCATCGCAATATGTAATTGGTGTAATAATAATAATAATATTAGCAAATACCTCCAATTAGAAATGTAAAATAGTTCTCCTGATATAGCAATGTCTCTTACCTCATGTGCAGGGCATTATGGCTTAGGTATCCATGGTTACATCCACTCACATAGTGAGTTAGTTAGTTGCTTGTGGTCGTAATCATAGATATCTATGCTAGTATAATGCCCTGCCCACGAGATGAGCAACATAGCTAATCAGAACTATACTACATTTCTAATTGGAGGTATTTGCTAATATTATTATTATTACACCTACCATATATTGGGATAGGATCTTGAAGATCATAATACCCCATTAGGTTGACACAATTGTATTTTTGGACTGAGTACTGTCCATGAGAAAAATTAACAGCACTCAAATCAATGTTATTCAATTGAGCAATTCAGAAGAACGTTTGTTTTTTATCACAGACCAACTGTCCGCGTGAACGAAAAAATCGGAGAATGCACTAGTCTCTTCCATCTTTAGGGCACGCTCACACGAGCGTGAAAAGGGACGTTTGCAATTCGATAAAATCTTGCATTGCACTCTGACCAATGTTAGTCAATGAGGGAGAGCAGTTGGTCAACTTTTCTCGCATCCAGATTCTGGATGCGAGAAAAGTCACAACATGCTACGATTTTCTGCGAGAGCCGTATCACTCGCACCCATTCAAGTGAATGGGTGCGAGAGAAACATCGGACTGCACTCGCGATATACGCACAGGCTGACAATGGAGGAGATGGGGGGGATTAACCCCTCGCTCTCCTCCGCAGCGCCTGCCCTCAGCTTTGCAGCTGTGACCTGATTGTAAGATTGGGTCACAATCGCATGACACCCGGCTCAGGCTCACAGCGGAGACGGGGGTAATTGGCATATCACATCCAATGCTCTCGCATCGGATGCCATACGCTAGTGTGACTCCAGTCTTAGGATGAGCCTCACTTATTCAAGTCTATGCATTGTAATTCTTTCACCAATGAAACTGTATTTGAGCTTGTAAATTTTAATAACTGCTGATATATAAAACCAAATGCAATACAAATTGCGTACGGAATATAATACAGATGAGAAAACGTCTCCTCTGCAGCTGGGATCGAATCACAGTTGCATGACACTTGGCTCACGCTGGCAGCAGAGCGGGAGCCGAGGGTCATTAGCATATCGCATTCGATGCACTCACATTGGTTGCCATACAATTGTGTGAATCCAGCCTTATCAATAGACTTGCATCTATTTCTAATGAGTAAAATCACAAGTTGATCATTAAAAGGAGCTGTACCATTTCATTAAGGCTAAGTTCACACGAGCGTATGACTCGGAAGAGTGCAATTCGAAAAAATCTTGCATTGCACTTGGACCAATGTTATTCAATGAGGGAGAGCATATGGTCAGCTTTTTTCTCATCCAGATTCTGGCTGAGCAAAAAGTCACAGCATGCTGTGATTATCAGTGAGAAAAGTGTCACTTGTACCCATGCAAGTCTATGGATACAACTGAAACATCGTACTGCACTCGGATGACATCCGAGTCCAGTGCGATATTCGCATCAGATGACAATGGAGGAGATGGGGAGCGTAATCCTTCCCTCTTCTCCGCAGCTACCGCCCTCTCTTCCGCAGCTGTGATCGGATCGCAGGATCAGATCACAGTTGCATGACACTGGGCTTATGCTGGAGCAGAGGGTAATAGCATATTGCATCTGATGCTCTCGCATCGAATGCCATACGATTATGTGACTCCAGCCTAAAAGTTAGAATCTATCCACATGTATTGCGACATAGCTGTTGAAAAATACATGAACCCCAAATCCAAAATTCATCAGCTTATAGCAAAGATTTATAAAACTGAACATGAGGTTCTTAGCAATGCATGATCTGGCCCCTCTGTTTTTGTTTTACTTGGACACTGCGTCGGTAGTGGGGTATGACATCGCACCATTAATGGTAATAAAAGTTAGGGACCCTCTGAGGGGTTTGCTGTCACTTGTTAGTGGGCTTCATACAGTCTAATCAGAATGTTTGAGTAAGAACCTCATGTTACATTTTAGATATTTTTGCCTAGCGGCACTAGATCAACTGATGATTTTTGGATGTGAGGTCCATGTCTTTTGCTACATGTATTGATTGTCAATGAGACTGGCCAAAAAACTGAGCGCAGTACTCAGCTGTCTTCAGAACTCCTATGGACAATATATCAAACAGTAATGCACATAATTAAGTTCTATAGGGAACTCCAGAGATACATTCTCTGGACCAGTGGGGGTTCCAGTGATGAGAAACAAAGGAGAAAAACAAACACTCTTGTAGTATTCAGTAAAAATATAAAAAGACTTCTTTATTCAAAAATGCAATAAAAAATCCAGCATCGGGAACAAGGAAATATACAATGATATGTTTTGGGCATGTAGTGTGCTCTTAATCATAGCAAATGATGGGATCACCATAAATCTGTAAATTATCACCCATTTGGTGGGTAGTCAATAATTTTCAATCATGGAAACACCTCTCTAAATTAAAGTCAATATACACATTTTCTGCGTGAAGAAATGGAGTACCAGAGAATAACATGCTCTGAAGGGCTAATGGCAGGGTTGTTTTAGGAGACAATGAGGACGAGAAAAGGTGACTGTCCATCTGCTGCTGAGGGCAAACGATCTGCAATGGCCGCACGGAATGTGCAATGTAACGTGTGCGACACTTTTGTGATGTTCCTGTGAAGAAAAGTCTCCTTCATGCAGGTGCGCATTGGTTAACCAAACAAAGCCCAAGCAATACCAAGCCACAGACCGGGCTTGTATCGAATGTCCCTGGCTTGACATAGAAATGTCCGCAGGGGCTAAAATGCAAATTGTGCAGTGAGTTGCAAGCCAGGATTAATGCAAAGCATAGCTAAAAGTATTGACATTTGCTGGATGGGAAAATTACAAATGCCCACCACCTTGTCAACTGAAGAGAAGTCTGGGCTGTAAGGTGTGCTAAAGTTCACTAAAGGCCCCGTTACACGCAACGACATCGCTCACAAGATCTCGCTGGGGTAACGGAATTCGTGACACACATCCGGCCTCGTTAGCGACGTCGTTGCGTGTGACACGTATGAGCGACCGCTAAAGATCCGAAAAACGTCAAAAATCGTTGATTGTTGACACGTCGTTCCTTTCCCAAATATCGTTGATCTTTTTGGACGCAGGTTGTTCGTCGTTCCTGAGGCAGCACACATCGCTATGTGTAACACCCCGGAAACAACGAACAACAGCGTTCCTGCGTCCTCCGGCAACGAGGTTTGAGTGACGTTAATGCGGCTGCTCTCCGCCCCTCTGCTTCTATTGGTGGCCCGCTGTGTGACGTTGCTGTGACGCCGCACGAACCTCCCCCTTAAAAAAGAGTTTGTTCGCTGCGACGTCGTTAGTAAGGTATGTGCGTGTGATGCGTACTAGCCATATTGTTCATCATGGGCAGCGATTTTCCTGTGACACACGCACGACGGGGGCGATCACTAGCGACATTGCTAGCGATGTCGCAGCGTATAAAGCGACCTTAAGCCTGGAAAGAACAGGCTGTAGGTATTGTAATCCACAGAGACAATCATTGAGTGAGCTGCTGTTCTAGGAAGTTCTGAAGTGGGACACATCTTGTGTGGGGTCTCAAGTGCCTTAGTGATTTAAAGAGCTGTGGCCAGTGCTAGAAAAACACCATAGCAGGTGAATTCTGAGGCTGAAACCAAGCAAGTGGCTGGCCAGAAGGTCAAGATTCCATGAATACCTAAGGCACATGAGGTTGGCCTGTTAGACAATTGTCCTGTACCCTGGGCTAAAAGTTGCTACCAGCTGATATCACCTTTGTGGCCTATTTTCAATCTTTCATTCTACAATGTTCAAGTAGGACCACCTTATACTGAAAGTCTGTAACTGCTAAGATTGTGTGCCATGTAAACACATTTATACTTCTGTAACCAACAATTTAAATGCGCCTGCTGTGCTTATTAAAGTTTATTATTGCTATAGATTAAATCCTGCATCCACCTGATTTACTCCTAGTTGATGTCAATTCCCTACAATCAGCATATGCTTACAATAATGCTCACCAATTTTAATTTTATATATATAAATATATACAGTGTATATATATATATATATATATATATATATATATATATATATATATATATACAGTGCCTACAAGTAGTATTCAACCCCCTGCAGATTTAGCAGGTTTACACATTCGGAATTAACTTGGCATTGTGACATTTGGACTGTAGATCAGCCTGGAAGTGTGAAATGCACTGCAGCAAAAAAGAATGTTATTTCTTTTTTTGATATTTTTTTTAAATTGTGAAAAGTTTATTCAGAGGGTCATTTATTATTCAACCCCTCAAACCACAAGAATTCTGTTTGGTTCCCCTAAAGTATTAAGAAGTATTTCAGGCACAAAGAACAATGAGCTTCACATGTTTGGATTAATTATCTCTTTTTCCAGCCTTTTCTGACTAATTAAGACCCTCCCCAAACTTGTGAACAGCACTCATACTTGGTCAACATGGGAAAGACAAAGGAGCATTCCAAGGCCATCAGAGACAAGATCGTGGAGGGTCACAAGGCTGGCAAGGGGTACAAAACCCTTTCCAAGGAGTTGGGCCTACCTGTCTCCACTGTTGGGAGCATCATCCGGAAGTGGAAGGCTTATGGAACTACTGTTAGCCTTCCACGGCCTGGACAGCCTTTGAAAGTTTCCACCCGTGCCGAGGCCAGGCTTGTCCGAAGAGTCAAGGCTAACCCAAGGACAACAAGGAAGGAGGTCCGGGAAGATCTCATGGCAGTGGGGACATTGGTTTCAGTCAATACCATAAGTAACGTACTCCACCGCAATGGTCTCCGTTCCAGACGAGCCCGTAAGGTACCTTTACTTTCAAAGCGTCATGTCAAGGCTCGTCTACAGTTTGCTCATGATCACTTGGAGGACTCTGAGACAGACTGGTTCAAGGTTCTCTGGTCTGATGAGACCAAGATCGAGATCTTTGGTGCCAACCACACACGTGACGTTTGGAGACTGGATGGCACTGCATACGACCCCAAGAATACCATCCCTACAGTCAAGCATGGTGGTGGCAGCATCATGCTGTGGGGCTGTTTCTCAGCCACGGGGCCTGGCCATCTGGTCCGCATCCATGGGAAGATGGATAGCACGGCCTACCTGGAGATTTTGGCCAAGAACCTCCGCTCCTCCATCAAGGATCTTAAGATGGGTCATCATTTCATCTTCCAACAAGCAAACTGAGCAACATAACTTGTTGGTTTGTAAGCTTTATGCATCTGTTAATAAATCCTGCTTTTGTTTGAAGTTTGCAGGCTCTAACTTATTTGCATCTTATCATACCTGCTAAATCTGCAGGAGGTTGAATACTACTTGTAGGCACTGTATCTATATATATAATTGCCTTATTCTGTCTGTCTGTCTGTCTGTCTTGCTCCAACATTGTGTCCTTACGGTGACAACCGTCTGATTGGCTGCTGGCTCGGCCTGGCCCCCCCCCCCCCACGGATTGGTCGCTCACCTCGGCCTGGCCCCGCCCCCCCCGCACGGATTGGCACGCATCGCCAGACATAACCTTGCGCTGCTGGGATCGTGACGGAGCCGGTGAACGCTGGTAACCATTATACACATCGGGTAACTAAGGTCCCTTAGTTACAAGATGTGTATCATAGTTACCAGCGTACACCGGCTCCCGGTATACATGTGCAGGGAGCCGGCATTATACTCCTCTCCCCCCAGTACTACTCCTCTTATTATAGTCCTCCTATTATACTCCTCTCTGAGTATAATAGGAGAACTATTATAGCATGGGGGATGGAGCACGATGGGGAGTGCGCAGCATGGGGGATGGAGCAGGATGGGGTGCGCAGCATGGGGGATGTAGCACGATGGGGAGTGCGTATCATAGTTACCAGCGTACACCGGCTCCCGGTACACATGTGCAGGGAGCCGGCATTATACTCCTCTCCCCCAGGACTCCTCCTACTATTATAGTCCTCCTATTATACTCCTCTCTGAGTATAATAGGAGAACTATTATAGCATGGGGGATGGAGGACGATGGGGAGTGCGCAGCATGGGGGATGGAGCACGATGGGGTGCGCAGCATGGGGGATATAGCACGATGGGGTGCGCAGCATGGGGGATGTAGCACGATGGGGGGTGCGCAGCATGGGGGATGGAGCACGATGGGGAGTGCGCAGCATAGGGGATGGAGCACGATGGGGTGCGCAGCATGGGGGATGTAGCACGATGGGGGGTGCGCAGCATGGGGGATGTAGCACGATGGGGAGTGAGCAGCATGGGGGATGGAGCACGATGGGGAGTGTGCAGCATGGGGGATGGATCACGATGGGGGGTGCGCAGCATGGGGGATGGAGCACGATGGGGGGTGCGCAGCATGGGGGATGTAGAACGATGGGGAGTGCGCAGCATGGGGGATGGAGCACGATAGGGAGTGTGCAGCATGGGTGATGGAGCACGATGGGGAGTGTGCAGCATGGGGGATGGAGCACGATGGGGGGTGCGCAGCATGGGGGATGGAGCACGATGGGGGGTGGGCAGCATGGGGGATGGAGCACGATGGGGGGTGGGCAGCATGGGGGATGGAGCACGATGGGGGGTGCGCAGCATGGGGTATGGAGCACGATGGGGGGTGCGCAGCATGGGGGATGGAGCACGATGGGGGGTGAGAAGCATAGGGGATGGAGCACGATGGGGGGTGAGCAGCATGTGGGATGGAGCACGATGGGGAGTGCGCAGCATGGGGGATGGAGCACGATGGGGAGTGCGCAGCATGGGGATGGAGCACGATTGGGGTGAGCAGCATGGGGGATGGAGCACGATGGGGGGTGTGCAGCATGGGGGATGGAGCACGATGGGGGGGTGCGCAGCATGGGGGATGGAGCATGATGGGGGGTGCGCAGCATGGGGGATGGAGCACGATGGGGGGTGCGCAGCATGGGGGATGGAGCACGATTGGGGGAGTGCAGCATGGGGGATGGAGCACGATGGGGGGTGCGCAGCATGGGGGATGGAGCATGATGGGGGGTGCGCAGCATGGGGGATGGAGCACGATGGGGGGTGCGCAGCATGGGGGATGGAGCACGATGGGGGGTGCGCAGCATGGGGGATGGAGCATGATGGGGGGTGCACAACCCCCCCCCAAAACACACACACACCACCACACACGCACTGCACAACACACCACACACATACTGGGAACCACAAACACCGCCCTACACAGACACCCAACACACAAACAGCGCGGCACACACAAATATACGCACATGCCGCACAACACACACATTGCACAAAACATACCTCCCACCAAAACACACACACACCCCACACCCACACAAACCGCGCAACACACACACACAGCGCTCCACAAACAACGCAACACACACAACGCAACAGACAAACAACACCGCTCTCACCCCCCCACACCCAGACAACACCCAGAACATGTACAGCGCCTACACAAACACTTGGTAACTACACACAACAACATCTATATATATAACAAAAATCATACATTAACTACACAATACGTAAATTCTAGAATGCCAGATGCGTAGAATCGGGCCACCTTCTAGTATATATATATATATTTATTTATTTATCAGTACAGACCAAAAGTTTGGATACACCTTCTCATTCAAAGACTTTTCTTTATTTTCATGACTCTGAAAATTGTAGATTCACATTGAAGGCATCAAAATTATAAATTAACACATGTGGAATTAAATACTTAACAAAAAAGTGTGAAACAACTGAAAATATGTCTTATATTCTAGGTTCTTCAAAGTAGCCACCTCTTGCTTTGATTACTGCTTTGCACACTCTTGCATTCTGTTGATGAGCTTCAAGAGGTAGTCACCAGAAATGGTCTTCCAACAGTCTTGAAGGAGTTCCCAGAGATGCTTAGCACTTGTTGGCCCTTTTGCCTTCACTCTGTGGTCCAGCTCACCCCAAACCATCTCGATTGCGTTCAGGTCTGGTGACTATGTAGGCCAAGTCATCTGGCGTAGCACAGAATCACTCTCCTTCTTAGTCAAATATCCCTTATACAGCCTGGAGGTGTGTTTGGGGTCATTGTCCTGTTGAAAAATAAATGATGATCCAACTAAACGCAAACGGATGGAATAGTATGCAGCTGCAAGATGCAAGATGCCATGCTGGTTCAGTATGCCTTCAATTTTGAATAAATTCCAAACAGTGTCACCAGCAAAGCATCCCCACACCATCACATCTCCTCCATGCTTCACGGTGGGAACCAGGCACGTAGAGTCCATCCATTCACCTTTTCTTCATCGCACAAAGACACAGTGGTTGGATCCAAAGATCTCAAATTTGGACTCATCAGACCAAAGCACAGATTTCCACTGGTCTAATGTCCATTCCTTGTGTTCTTTAGCCCAAACAAGTCTCTTCTGCTTGTTGCCTGTCCTTAGCAGTGGTTTCCTAGCAGCTATTTTACCATGAAGGCCTGATGCACAAAGTCTCCTCTTAACAGTTGTTCTAGAGATGTGTCTGCTGCTAGAACTCTGTGTGGCATTGACCTGGTCTCTAATCTGAGCTGCTGTTAACCTGCGATTTCTGAGGATGGTGACTCAGATAAACGTATCCTCCGCAGCAGAGGTGACTCTTCGTTTTCCTTTCCTGGGGCGGTCCTCATGTGAGCCAGTTTCTTTGTAGCGTTTGATGGTTTTTGCCAGTGCACTTGGGGACACTTTAAAAGTTTTCCCAATTTTTCGGACTGACTGACCTTAATTTCTTAAAGTAATGATGGCCACTCGTTTTTCTTTACTTAGCTGCTTTGTTCTTGCCATAATACAAATTCTAACAGTCTATTCAGTAGGACTATCAGCTGTGTATCCACCAGACTTCTGCACAACACAACTGATGGTACCAACCCTATTTATAAGGCAAGAAATCCCACTTATTAAACCTGACAGGGCACACCTGTGAAGTGAAAACTATTTCCGGTGACTACCTCTTGAAGCTAAACAAGAGAATGCCAAGAGTGTGCAACGCAGTAATCAAAACAAAAGGTGGCTACTTTGAAGAACCTAGAATATAAGACATATTTTCAGTTGTTTCACACATTTTTGTTAAGTATTTCATTCCACATGTGTTAATTCATAGTTTTGATGCCTTTGAGTCATGAAAATAAAGAAAACTCTTTGAATGAGAAGGTGTGTCCAAACGTTTGGTCTGTACGGTATATATATAGTTTTTTGTTAAAGTGAAAAAGTTAAAAAAGTAAGGACCCATATACATCTTAATAGACTAGAATATAATAAAAAAAATAATTTATTTCAGTAATCCAATACAAAAAGGGAAACGCATATATTATATAGAGTCATTACAAAAAGAGTGATCTATTTCAAGAGTTTTTTTCTGTTAATGTTGATGAATATGGCTTACAGCCAACGAAACCCCAAAAGTCATTATCTCAGAAAATTTGAATAATTACCACACAACACCTGCAAGGGCTTCCTAAGCATTTAAAATGGTCCCTTAGTTTGGTTCACACAATCATAAGGAAGACTGCTGACTTGACAGCTGTCCAGGAGGCAGTAATTGACACACTCCTCAAGGAGGGTAAGCCACAAAAGGTCATTGCTAAAGAAGCTGGCTGTTCACAGAGTGATGTATCCAAGCATATTAATGTAAGGATGAGTGGAAGGAAAATTGTGGTAGAAAAAGGTGCACAAGCAACCGGTATAAGCGCAGCCTTTATAGAATTGTTAAGAAAAGGCCATTCACAAATTTGGGAGATATTCACATGGAGTGGACTTCTGCAGGAGTCAGTACTTCAAGAGCCACCACACACAGATGTATCCAGGACATCGGCTACAATTGTCACATTCCTTGTGTCAATCCACTCATGACCAATAGACAACGCCATAAGCATCTTACCCGGGCCCAGGAGAAAAAGAACTGGACTGTTGCTCAGTGGTTCAAGGTGTTTTTTTCAAATGAAAAGAAATTTTGCATTTCATTTGGAAATCAAGTTCCCAAAGTCTGGAGGAAGAGTGGAGAGGCCACAATCCAAGCTGCTTGAGGTCTGGTGTGAAGTTTCCACAATCAGTGATGGTTTGGGGAGCCATGTCATCTGTTGGTGCAGGTACACTGTGTTTTATCAAGACCAAAGTCAGTGCAGCCGTCTACCAGAAAATTTTAGAGCACTTCATACTTCCCTCTGCCTTCAAGCTTTTTGGAGATGGAAATTTCATTTTCCAGCAGGACTTGGCACCTGTCTACAATGACAAAAATACCAATAACTGGTTTAATATCCACAGTATCACTGTTTGCTGATTGGCCAGCAAACACGCCTGACCTAAACCCCATAGAGAATCTATGGGGTATTGTCAAGAGGAAGATGAGAGACACCAGATCCAATAATGTAGACGAGCTGAAGGCTGATATCAAAGCAACCTGGGCTTCCATAACACCTCAGCAGTGCCACAGGCTGATCGTCTCCATTAGAGATGAGCGATGTTCGAGGTTTGAGGTTCGCCAATTTCATGCTCGAGTGATTTTGGGGGGTGCTCGAGATCGAACTCGAGCTTTTTGCTAAAAGCTCGACAGCTCGAGTTACGTTCGAGAACAGTTCGATCAGCATAAACGTGGCTTTTCACAGTAAGGCTATGTGCACATGTTGCTATCTGCATGCATCCTGCGTCCCCAGCACAATCCCTCTCCCTTTGCTACTTACCGATCACGGGCGCCTCGCTGCACGCTGTCACAAATCTGCTATGTCTTTTCCTCTTTAGAAAATGGCTGCCGCTTCATTAGTCAATTAGTTATTCCGTGCTTTCCCCGCCCACCAGTACCCATGATTGGTTGCAGTCAGACACGCCCCCACGATGAGTGACAGCTGTCTCACTGCAACCAATCACAGCAGCCGGCGGGCGGGTCTATATCGTGCAGTAAAATAAATAAATAAATAATAATACATAAAAAAAAAGCGATTCCCCCCATATTTGATACCAGCCAGGATAAAGCCGCACGGCTGGAGGCTGGTATTGTCAGGATGGAGCGCGCCACGGTATGGGGAGCTCTCCAGCCTAACAATATCACCCAGCAGCCGGCCGGAATAGCGGCATCCATTAGATGCGACTGTCCCGGGGGACTCTACCCAGCTCATCCCGAATTGCCCTGGTGCGGTGGCAATCGGGGTAATAATGAGTTTAATCATGCCAGGCATCTCCCCGAGATACCTTCCATGATTAAACTTAAAGTGAAAGTAAAGAAACACACACACCGAAAAACCCTTTATTTGGAAAAAAAGACAAAAAAACCCCCTCTTTCACCCCTTTATTAACCCACAAATACCCCTCCAGGTCCGACGTAATCCACACAACACTGTCAGCTCTGCTACAGAACACGAGTGCTCTGATCAGCACCACGTAGCAATGAAGAGAATCGCGTGGTCAGCAGAGACTTCAGCAATGCAGAAGTCAAGATTACAAAATCTACCTGTCTTTATCATTAGAAGCAGTAGAATAGTAGATAGAGCGCTCGCTTAAGAAGCATGAGGTCGCGAGTTCTAGTCTCGGTAAAGAATGTTTTTTTTTTTAATTATATTTATAATATATTTATAATTATAATTTAATTATGCACTGAGGGGAGGAGCCGGACATCGGCTGTGAGCTCTCTCTCTCTCCTTTCTCTCTCTCCTTTCTTTCTTTCTCTCTTTCTCTCCTTTCTCTCTCTCCTTTCTTTCTCTCTTTTCTTTCTCTCCTTTCTCTCTCTCCTTTCTTTCTCTCTTTTTTTTCTCTCCTTTCTTTCTCTTCTTTCCCTTCTTTCTCTTCTTTCTCCTCTTTCTCTTCTCTCTCTTCTTCTCTCTCTTCTTTCTCTCTCTTCTTTCTCTGTTTCTCTCTCTCCTCCTTCTCTCTCTCTCCTCCTTCTCTCTTTCTCTTCTTTCTCTTCTTTCTCTCTTTTTCTCTCTTTCTCTTCTTTCTCTCTTTCTCCTTCCTCTCTCTTTTCTCTCTCTCCTTTCTCTCTCTCTCTTTTTTCTCTCTCCTTTCTCTTCTTTCTTTTCTTTATCTTCTCTCTCTTCTTTCTCTCTCTCTTCCTTCTCTTCTTTCTCCTCTTTCTCTTTTCTCTCTTTTTCTCTTTCTCTCTCTTCTTTCTCTCTTTTTCTCTCTCTCTTCTTTCTCTCTTTTTCTCTCTTTCTCTCTCTTCCTTCTCTCTTTTTCTCTCTTTCTCTCTCTTCCTTCTCTCTTTCTCTTCTTTCTCCTCTTTCTCTTCTTTCTCTCTTTTTCTCTCTCTCTCTTCTTTCTCTCTTTCTCTCTCCTTCCTCTCTCCTTTCTCTCTCTACTTTCTCTCTCTCCTTTCTTTCTCTCCTTTCTCTCTCTCCTTTATTTCTCTCCTTTCTCTCCCTCCTTTCTTTCTCTTCTTTCTCCTCTTTCTCTCTCTTTTTTCACTCTCTCTTCTTTCTCTCTTAATCTCTCTCTTCCTTCTCTCTTTCTCTCCTTTCTCCTCTTTCTCTTCTTTCTCTCTTTTTCTCTTTCTCTCTCTCTTCTTTCTCTCTCTTCTTTCTCTCTTTCTCTCTCTCTTCTTTCTTTCTCTTTCTCTCTCTTCTTTCTTTCTCTCTCTTTTTTCTCTCTCTCTCTCTTTCTCTCTCTCTTCTTTCTCTCTCTCTTTCTCAGACCTGGCGATGATCAGGTGATGCAGTCACCTGACGGAATCAGCTGACACTATAAGTCGAGCGGTGAGGCCGGCTTTTTACTGCCCGGCCGGCTAAACTATCAGCTGATGCTGTCGGACAGGAGTCTGCACTGAAGTGTGTAGTTT
This sequence comes from Anomaloglossus baeobatrachus, assembly GCF_048569485.1. Taxonomy (NCBI): domain Eukaryota; kingdom Metazoa; phylum Chordata; class Amphibia; order Anura; family Aromobatidae; genus Anomaloglossus; species Anomaloglossus baeobatrachus. Next base: position 347,736,891 of record NC_134357.1, on the reverse strand, counting down.
GTTTTTTGTTTTTGCACTGATGCATCAAGTGATTGTATAAAAGCCGTTTATACAATCAGCTGCTGTGTCATGTGATTCAGGCCCTTGAACATGACACATCATCTGATCGCTTTGCCTTCCAGCAAACCAATCAGATGATATTGGATCCGGATTGGATGGTGCGGGACCCTTGACCCAGGATTACTGCGGAGGGGGGTTCTTTATTTCAATAAAGATGGAGTCACTAATTGTGTTGTGTTTTATTTATAACTAGCTGTACTACCCGGCTTCGCTCGGGTTAATAACTGCGTGGCCATGTCTAATATTGGCGTGACACCATGATTTGTGGGCTTAGGGCCAGTTGATAATATACAGCTAGCCCTAACCCCATTATTACCCAGCGAGCTACCCGGCTTCAGGGCCACTGGAAGAGTTGGATACAGCACCAAAAGATGGTGCTTCTATGAAAGCGCCATTTTCTAGGGCGGCTGCGGACTGCAATTTGCAGCAGAGGGGCCCAGAAAGCTTGGGCACCCTGAGCTGCGGATTCCAATCCCTAGCTGCCTAATTGTACCCGGCTGGACACAAAAATTGGGCGAAGCCCACGTCATTTTTTTTTTAATTATTTCATGGAATTCATGAAATAATTAATAAAAAAAGGGCTTCCCTATATTTTTGGTTCCCAGCTGGGTACAAATAGGCAGCTGGGGGTTGGGGGCAGCCCGTAGCTGCCTGCTTTACCTGGCTAGCATACAAAAACATGGCGAAGCCCACATAATTTTTTTGGGGGGCAAAAAACATCTGCATACAGTCATGGATAGAGTATGCTGAGCCTTGTAGTTCTGCAGCTGCTGTCTGTCTGTATGGAGGAGAGCAGACAGCAGCTGCAGAACAGCAAGGCTCAGCATGCTCCATTCACTAGTGTACGCAGGAGAGCAGACAGCAGCTGCAGAACTACAAGGCTCAGCATACTCCATCCAGGACTGTATGCAGGAATTTTATTGCCCACCAAAAAAATGACGTGGGTTTAGCCATATTTTTGTATGCTAGCCAGGTACAGCAGGCACCTATGGGTTGCCCCCAACCCCCAGCTGCCTATTTGTACCCGGCTGGGAACTAAAAATATAGGGAAGCCCTTTTTTTATTACTTCATGAATTTCATGAAATAATTACAAAAAAAATGACGTGGGCTTCACCCAATTTTTATGTCCAGCCAGGTACAACTAGGCAGCTGGGGATTGGAATTCTCAGCACAGGTTAGCCCGAGCTTTCTGGGCCCCTCTGCTGCGAATTGCAATCCGCAGCCGCCCCAGAAAATGGCGCTTTCATAGAAGCACCATCACCTGGCGCTGTATCCAACTCAACCAGCTGCCCTGATGCCAGTGGCTCGCTTGGTAACTATGAGTTAATACTAGCTTTGTTTTACTAGCTAGTATTAAGTCAGAGATTCTTAATGTCAGGCAAGTTTGACCCAGCCATTAAGAATCTCCAATAAAGGGTTAAGAAAAGACACCACACAGAGAAAAAATACTTTAATAGAAATAAATACACAGACATACTTAGAGACTCCATGTTTATTACTCCCTCTTATCCCTCCACGATCCATGGTCTTCTGTCTTCTTTCCCCTTCAACCAACGCAGCGCTGCTACATCAGCAGCGCTGCATAGGAGGAAGACGCTGCTGTTCCCCATGCAGGCTTTTCACTCCATGAGTGATCAGTGCTGCTGGCTGTAAGCGGTGACGTCACCGCTGACAGGCGCATTGCTATAGCAACGGTGATCTCCGTTATTGACCGGCTGTGGCAGCCGGTGAATAACGGAATGGGGAAGCAGAACGGGGAGTCGACCGTGTGCCAGAGCATGTCGCCGATACACGGAGATACACACACGATCACCGCGTACTGGAGAGATGTAATGACAGGTCCTAGCATGACGTCAAAGCCATGTGACCAGTCTGTAGCCAATGAGATAATTGACACATGACTGGTCACATGGCTGTTTTGATGTCATGATAGGTCCTATGCTGTTGCTGGTTACCGGGAGGACGCAGCGATTATCGGAAGGAAAAGCGGCGGGAGACAGAGTGCAGGAGGCATCGCGGGGACAGGTAAGTGTTATGGCAATGTTTATTAACTGTATGTGTACATTTATAATATGCTTTTATATGTTTGTGATTGCCTCCCATTGGTTTCAATGGGGTTCGAGAGGTTCGTCGAATGGCTCACCGAACTCGAACGCGGCCTCCGTTCGACAAACCGAACTCGAGCCTCTAGAGGTTCGCTCATCTCTAGTCTCCATGTCACGCCGCATTGATGCAGTAATTCATGCAAAAGGAGCCCCGACCAAGTAAGGAGGCATTTACTGTACAGACTTCTCAGTAGGCGCCAACATTTCTGAGATGAAAATCATTTTTTCATTTGGTTTTATATAATATTCTTACTTTCTGAGATAATGACTTTTGGGTTTTCATTGGCTGTAAGCCATAATCATCAGCATTAACAGAAATAAACACTTGAAATAGATCACTCTGTGTGTAATGACTCTATATACTATATGCGTTTCCCTTTTGTATTGAAATAACATTTTTTTTTATGATATTCTAAGGCAGAAGACACACAAGGACATCAATACGGTTTTCATTTGATAGGAAAAACAACTATTTCCTATTTTTCAATCTTCGGAATATTTTATCGCCACTTCCTACATCCCGAGCAATATGTAAGGAGAGCTTTAACAATCTAACATTGGAGTGTGCAGTATATCAACGCTTCAGAAGATCAAGGAGATAAAATGCCATATTGAATATTTAGAATTTATCCTGGTGAGTGTCATCTTGACAAGCAGTTTGAAGTCTACCGCCTGACTTTATTTTACATACCAGGATGTATAGTATATAAGTAGCTTCTAGGAAAACAGTTAATTAGTTTTTCTTTCCATTTTGCATTCATTTTGGTTATGCATTCACAAACTTTCACAAAAAGAAACTGTAGATAGCTGACTCAGGTTGTCACAAGAAGAAAAAAAGAAAGAGCTCTCTCTATACAGTAACCAATGGGGGCCCCAGCAGTTCTTAATTAGAAGTGTAATGTCTACATTCCTCACAGTACTCCTCTATGCTGCCTTTAAGTGTCTTTGAAGAACAGCAAGCAGCACATGTTTAACCCCATCATGACTTCTTGTAATCTCATTGCAACTGTGCAAATGGGCACATATGCTTCAGCTCATCAGCTCAGCTGTTGCGGCTCTGTTCAGCGTATGTGTGCGTGTGGATATATATATATATATATATATATATATATATATATATATATATATATATATTACTGTGCAGACTTTAGGCAGGTGTGGAAAAAATGCTGGAAAGTAAGAAAGCATTCAAAAACAGAAGTGTTAATAGTTAACTTTTCATTTTTTCATCAATTACCAAAATACAAATTGAATGAACCATTGAGGACTCTAGGTCAAATCAATATTTCGTGTCCCCACCATTTGCCTTCAAACCAGAATCAAAGTGTCAGTTCTTCCAAGAGCAAGCAATTTTTGAAAGAACTCGGCAGGTAGGTTGTTCTCTAAACATCTTGGAGAACTAACCACTGATCTTCTTTGGATGTAGGCTTGTACAAATCCTTCTGTTTCTTCATGTAATCCCAAATAAACTAATTTCTGTTGAGATCAGGGTTCTGTGGCTCCATATATTCACTTCTTTCACTCCTCTGTCTGAAATCTTCCGGGAGCACCTGGTTGAGGCTGAATTATGGTGAAATTATATAATGTCTACTTCTGGATTATGGCCCCAGCAGTGGATCCTTTAGTAGTTTAGAAATTATTCTGTACCCAATGCCATCAGTATGTTTTGCAACAATAAGGTTGCGAAGGTCTTGAGACAGTTCATTGCTTATAACCATCATGAGATGTTTCTTGTGTGGCACCTTGATAACGAGACACCTTTTTATAAGCCATCAGTTGATATTATTTTTCCCTAAGTGGCAGGATTACTTTCTAAATACTGATAGATTTCAGCTGCTGTCATGACCTTCTATGGCTTTTTGCACCTCTCTTGCTTCATATGTTCAATACTTTTTCCCTGTGTCTTCTTTCATTGTTACACATCACTAAATTTATGGACAAAAGAAAAAAAAAAGGCAGCACCTCCGGTATACTTAGGCTATGTGCCCACGTAGCGTATTTTCATGCAGTTACGCTGCGATCTGCACCGCAGCTTACAGTCATATGAAATAGGTTGGGCACCCCTATTAATGTTAACCTTTTTTCTTTATAACAATTTGGGTTTTTGCAACAGCTATTTCAGTTTCATAAATCTAATAACTGATGGACTGAGTAATATTTCTGGATTGAAATGAGGTTTATTGTACTAACAGTAAATGTGCAATCCGCATTTAAACAAAATTTGACCGGTGCAAAAGTATGGGCACCTCAACATAAAAGTGACATTAATATTTTGTAGATCCTCCTTTTGCAAAAATAACAGCCTCTAGTCGCTTCCTGTAGCTTTTAATGAGATCCTGGATCCTGGATGAAGGTATATTTGACCATTCCTGTTTACAAAACAATTCCAGTTCAGTTAAGTTTGATGGTCGCCGAGCATGGACAGCACGCTTCAAATCATCCCACAGATGTTCAATGATATTCAGGTCTGGGGACTGGGATGGCCATTCCAGAACATTGTAATTGTTCCTCTGCATGAATGCCTGAGTAGATTTGGAGCGGTGTTTTGGATCATTGTCTTACTGAAATATCCATCCCCTGCGTAACTTCAACTTCGTCACTGATTCTTGCACATTATTGTCAAGAATCTGCTGATACTGAGTTGAATCCATGCGACCCTCAACTTTAACAAGGGGTTAAAGGGGTGCCCAAACTTTTTTATATGACTGTAACTGCATGCGTCCTGCATCCCCAGCACAATCTATGTAGATTGTGCCTAATCCAGGCCCACGTGGCGTATTAGAACTGCGTTCTAAAAAGCAACATGTCACTTCTTTCATGCGCTTCGGATGCAGGTCCCGCTCTGTCTATGGGAGAGGCTGCATCCAGAGCGCATGAAATCGTTTTTTCATTACGGACTGTTTCTGCAGCGATTTGAAGCGCACGTGTGCTGTTCAAATCGCTGCAGAAATTTCTGCAGGGACAGAACACAACGTGGGCACATAGCCTTACAGTGAAAAGCAGGACTTTAATAGCCCAGTGGCAATATTTTGTTTCAAATGAAACATACTTAGTTTGAGAAAAGTTCAACTGAAACATCGTCACTGAGCTATAAAAGTCCTGCTTTTCACTGCAAGTATACTCTGGAAGTGCATCCTCTTTTTTTTACTTTTATCTATGGCAAAGTGTTGTTGGTTGCTTTAGGGCCTTGCCCCCCCCCCAAAAAAAATTAAAAATAATAAATAAATAAATGAAATCACTAGCTAAGCTACCAAACATATATACAAACACAGGCTTGCAAACTTTTGATAAAAAAATGAACTCACTTTTTCTATGTGTATAGTCAGTGTCAGACTTAGGTGCCCAGGGCCGACCAGTAACGACGACTCTAGGGCCCAATGTTCAGCTACATGCAAATATTACATTATCCTCATTTATGAAATGACTTATGTGTCTTTATAATAATAAATTGGGTAGTTTGTTAAATTAATGCTTCTTTTATCTGTATATAGTGAATGAAGTGCATTACTGTTCATGTAGCGAGGTGGGTGGCCCACTGCTTCAGGGAATTCAATTGTTCCCCTGCGGGCCAGTCCGAGCCTGTGTACAACTATAATGGAATTCATGTTTTCAGTAATTGTAGAGTGCTGTTGCACAGTGTTTGTAGTCTGTCCACGACGTACAAACACCCACACATTAATACAGTTGGACTGCTGGCTTGTCCTACATTTTTTAGCTAATCTAGCAGGTGGAGAAATGTCTAATCATAAAGTAATGTTCATCCAAGATGAAATTGTAATTTTAGTACAGTAAATTGTGAATGATGATGTTGAAACCCAACTGTATAGTGTGATTGTTATGTTCGCAGGGCGAGCAAGGGATTAACAGACCCACTGGGCCACTGCACACAGAAAACCCAAAAAGGCTTGTCTACGGACCAACACCTGGTTTTCCCCAAAGCCTCTAACGATGAGGGTGTTGCGCTGCAGGTGTGAGACCAGGTGTCACTTGGGAAGACTGATGCTGTTAACACTAATAGTCACTGATGATAGAAACAGCAGCAGCTGCTGGTGTCATGGATTCAGCCGGATAGATGAACAGATGGGGAAGCAGCGGCCGATGTGGGTACTTGTAGCAGCAGATATTGTGGTAGGTGGCCGGTGAGCATAGTTGCAGCAGCAGTAGAGTTGTAACAAACTTAAACACAGCACAATGACAGCAGCAGCACAGGGACCAGAAAACTAGCAACGTATAGAACCCTTAAGAAGAAAGTGTTTCAAATACCTGAAGCCTCTCAGCCGAGCTAAGAGGCACTTCTGGGTCATGGTGTACTGACCTTTTAAGAAAGAGCATTACCAGGAGACCTGTGTAGCGTGCACAGGCCGTGGGAGACAGCAGCATGGACCGGGGACGGGGCAGTCACCGCTGGATGGCCGGGAAGGTTAGAGTGGTGGCATCCCCGTGGGGGAAGGAGGGCAGGACAGCGTGGGGATGCCAGTATAGGCGTTACAAATATGCAGCTTTTCCACAACAAAAATTAACCTCAAAATTTGTACAATGTACCTGTCAGCTCATCAAAAGTGGTTAGTTTTGTGCTTTTATTTTACTCCCGCAGTTCTCCTGAGTAGTGATGAGCAAATCAGTGGATATTCAGGTTCACCCAACCAGCACAGACCAAAAATAAAAATTAGGTTTGTAAGCGAACTTGACCTTGAACTTGACCCAGAGCAACAAACCCCATACAAGTCAATGAGAAGCCCAAGTGCAGGGCTGCAAAATAGTTGTAGTAAGGGCTAGGGGGCTGCAAAAGGAACCTAAATGTGGTAAGAGCATGCCAATTGCCCTGCAAACAAATATAGATAAGTAAATGACTTAAAGGGCTTCTGTCACCATAGCAATTATGGTTACATAGCAAAAAAATGAAACTAAAAATTTTAACAGTGACAAGTGAAGGGAGGACTCACAGATACTTGGGATTGGCGGGTCCAACTGGGTTAAAAAAAAAACAGGTTTGGGCCCTGAATTGATCCTGGATATCTTGCTGGACGACCATCCCCATATAAGTCTATGGGGTCCAGAATCTGGCACTTTAAAAATGGCAGTAGAAGAGATAGGGGGATTTGAGCAGGCGCATTATACTTACTGAGTCTCCGCGCAGCTCTAACACTACTTATGGAGCCACTTATTATTCTTTATACATATTCACTGCTTCCTCAGCCCACCAGCAGTCTCTGTGTCTCTGATTGGTTGTAGTCAGACACACCCCCACCCTGTGTGACAACATGTCTGACTGCAACCAATCAGAGGCACTGTGTGTGCATCTCTATTGCTGTAAAAATAAATAAATAAATAAACAAATTGGCATAGGGTCCTGTTGTGAATATTTTTTCCAGTTCAGGGCTCCCTCTTGTGGTCAGTGCTGGCGGTGCTGTTGATTTGTGGAATGAAAGCCACACACCTGTCAATGACTGGCAATCAGGTCTCTCAGATTGGGGTATATAGCTGAGTAGTTTTCTTTTGTTACTTGCTGCTGTTCAATGGATATCCTGTGTGTTAAGGACATTCTGAATCCAGCCTGCTCTCTACCAGAACTCTTCTCAGATAAGTTGGTCTTGTACCTCTGCTTTTTGTTTCCACTTTCTTGTTGTTTTTTTCAGCTTTGATAATAATGCTTGATTCCTATTTTGCCTGTGTGGAGTTCTTGGTGGAATTGGATCATTCCCTGCTGGGAGTGTCTGTATACTTAACGCCATGATTCTGCAATGTATTGTGTTTTGTTATGCTTGGTATTAATTGAGTTCCTCATCTATATTAGTGTTTTGGATCCCAGTAACATCAGAGTGCTGATTAGTGGAGGAGAAGCCGTTTGGTCTCCGGGGTTTTTTTCATATCAGACCTGCTGGTATTTTTTAGGGATTTTACGGCTACAGACAGTACTCCTTTCCTATAAAGATAGTTTGGGCCTCATCTTTGCTAATTTGTTTTCATGCCATGTATTGTGTTTTCTTATATCACCATAGTCTTTACATGTGGGGGGCTATCTAAATCTTTGGGGCTTGCTCCGAGGCAGATTAGCTTTTCTTATATTTCTATCTGTAAGGATATTTAGTTCTCCGGCTGTGTCAAGACGACTAGGTCATCGTAGGCTCATCCCACGGCTACTTCTAGTTGTGTGTCAGGATTAGGTCTGCAGTCAGTTAAGGTTCCAGGCACTCTGGTTACTTTTTGGGTTTCCGCATTTTTTTGATCCTCCTCGGTCCCTGAATCATAATAGTAGCACCGGCCTTACCTAAGATTCTAGGATACTCAAAAGAAGGAAAAAAAAAGTGTCAATTTTTTTTTGTGTGTGTTTTTCCTCTTTATCTCTGGGTGCCGTGGAGGATCTTGTGCTGTTATGGATGTTGCACAATTGGCTGAGTGAGTTGATCAGCTTACGTCACAGGTTAAGGATATATCAGATTATCTAGCTCAGACCTTATAACCTAAGATATCTTTACCTGATTTGTTCTCTGGGGATTGGTCTAAATTTTTGAACTTCAAGAACAATTGTAGGTTATTTTTTGCTGCCTGGAAGTCCTCAGGGTCTTCCAGGCAGCGAGTTCAGATTGTTATCTCTCTACTGCGTGGTGACCCCCAGGATTGGGCCTTTTCCCTGTCACCTAAAGATCCTGCTCTTGCTGATGTGAAAAAATTTTTTCAGGCTCTGGGGTTGTTATATGATGAACCTAATCCTATTGATCAAGCAGAGAAAACTTTATTGGCTTTGATCCAGTATCAAGAAACTGCAGAAGTATATTGTCAGAAATTTCGCAAGTGGGCGGTCCTTATAGAGTGGAATGATGCGGCGCTTGCGGCTCTCTTTCGGAAGAGGTTGGCAGAGCCTGTAAAGGATGTTATGGTGGTCTTTCCTGTCCCCTCTGGTCTCGATGCCTCTATGTCATTGGCCATTCAGATTGATAGACGTTTACGTGAACATAAAACAATGCGAGCAGGGGTGTCGCTGTTAGAGCAGTCTCCGGAGCCTATGCAGTGTGATAGGGTCCTTTCTAGGGCGGAACGGCAGGATTTTAGACGGCGTAATAAGCTTTGTTTCTTCTGTGGAGATGCCTCTCAAACTAACTCTGTCTGCCCTAAGCACGAGAAACGATTTGCCCGTTCATTTACTTTGGGCGGTTTACGATCTAAGTTTCTTTTGTTGGTTTCTTTGATATTTTCCCTATCATCATTTTCGGCTATGGCTGTTATTGATTCAGGAGCTGCCCTGAACTTGATGGATTTTGGGTTTGCTGAGCGTTGTGGTTTTTCTATGGTGCCTTTGCATGCTCTTATCCCTTTGAGGGGTATTGATGCTACTCCTTTAGCTGAAAATAAGCCCCAGTTTTGGACCCAGGTGACGATGCGGGTCGCGCCTGACCATCAGGAGGTTTGTAAGTTTTGGTCTTGCATAATTTGCATGACATTTTGGTACTGGGATTTCCTTGGTTGCAAGCCCATAATCCAGTTCTTGATTGGACATCTGTGTTTGTGACTAATTGGGGCTGCCAATGTGTGCATGGTGATACTCCTGTTTTGTCTATTTCATCTCAGACACAGGAGGTCCCTGACTATTTGGTGCATTTCATGGATGTCTTTAATGACACCGAGGCTGCGTCTTTGCCTCCACATAGGGACGATTGTCGCGGACGGGTGCCGCTCCACGGCAGAGGGGCTGCTCGGTGCGCTCGGGTCTGGGACTCGAGTGGTGACCGAACCCGGAGCTCGTGCAACCGCCCAGCTTCGCAACAGTGAAAGGGGGGTATAAACAGGGGAGATAGTTTTTGTCTGTGACACCACCCATGGGTTGCGGTGATGAGATGGTGGCACTGCTGCTGCCTCTGGTGCCAGTGCCCAGGACCGATGGTGTGGGGCAGCAAGACTGTATCTCCTCCACGGGTAGGGGAGGTGTAGTTCCGGGGCCCAGATGTAGGTGGGGAGCAGTGCTGGGGCGCCATCGGCAGGTTGGACCGGATGACACCGGTGTACTCACGATTAGGAATAATCCACACAGAGTCTGTACTGTAAACAAAGGCCGGATGCCGGTTGCCGTTGGAGAGGTGTGCTGGTCCCGCACATGGGTTAGCAAGGTAGGGACCCTTCCTCCTGCACTTGTGTCTTGCTGTGTGTTGATTTAACCCACTTGGAACAGGATAAATCCTCTCCCCCGTAGTTTTGTGTACAGAGGGAGCTGTGCCCGCAAAATCTGACCCTTGGGTTTTTTGTGGGCTCTGGCGGACACCCTATCCCCCGCGTTGGGCTGCCATTTTGCTCTCCTGGCTTCCCTCTGGAAACAAGGCCTGGAACCTTGTCTCGCTGGTCAATTAACAAGGGGCTTGAAGCTTGCCTTGTCCTAGGGTCCAGGTACCCCGCCTGCGCACGGCCTACGGACCGGATTCCCACTGTCGGCACCGGCGGGCTCGAACCCTGGCCCGGTCCACTTCAGGTCTCCCGCTATTGGATCTCCGTTGCCTGTGTCCCGACCCTGCCATCTGCCACCTAGTCGGTTCTCCCGTGGTCCGAGGACTCCAACCCTTGACCACTCAGCTCCACTCACTGTCAGACTGCATCGACAAACTCCCACTCTCTACTCCACTTCTCTCCGACTCACTATCAACTCCAACTTTAACTTCAACTACTCACTACTGTGTTCCCTCCCCCTGTCACCCTAAGACCCCTAGGTGGACGTTCCCCATCCTCCTGGTCCCGCCCACTGGTGTGTCCTGGTTGTCATGGGGGAGGTGATTAGGCTTTGTGGCTGGTGTTCCTGTGTGTGGGATGTGATGTTAAATCCCAAGGAGGAGGTGATTCCTGTACCCTTGGTGGGGGTACAGTAATCTGTGACTACCTGGTTTTGCCAGGACGTCACACTATGATTGCGCTATTGAATTAGTGCCTGGTTGTAAATTTCCTAAGGGACAGCTTTTCTATTTATCTGTACCTGAACATGTTGCTATGCGGACTTCTATTAAGGAGTCTTTGGAGAAGGGTCACATTAGGCCATCATTTTCACCTTTGGGCGCTGTTTTTTTCCTTGTGGCCAAGAAGGATGGTTCATTGCGGCCCTGTATTGACTATCGTCTCCTTAATAAAATTATGATTAAATATCAGTATCCATTGCCTCTGATTTCCAACCTGTTTTCTAGAGTGAAGGGTGCTAGTTGGTTTACTAAGCTCGATCTTCGGGGAGCATATAATCTCATACGCATTAAGCAGGGTGATGAATGGAAGACGGCGTTTAGCACCCCTGAGGGGCATTTTGAGTACCTAGTGATGCCCTTTGGGCTCACTAATGCCCCTTCCGTCTTCCAATCTTTCATGAATGATATTTTCTGGGAGTTTGTGAACAAGTTTTTGATTGTTTATTTGGATGACATTTTGATTTTTTCTGACGACTGGGATTCTCATGTTGAACAGGTTCGGACAGTGTTTCAGGTTCTCAGGGACAGTGCATTATATGTCAAGGGATCGAAATGTCTGTTTGGCGTACAAAAGATCTCTTTTTTTGGGGTTTATGTTGCCCCCATTCTTCTATTGAGATGGATCCGGTCAAGGTCCAGGCCATTCATGATTGGATTCAGTCTACTTTGAAAGGCCTTCAAAAGTTTTTGGGTTTTGCTAATTTCTATCATAGGCAATTTTTCCAGTATTGTCAAGCCATTGACTGATTTGACCAAGAAGGGAGCTGATGTTATTAATTGGTCTTCATAGGCAGTCTTGGCTTTTTAGGAGCTTAAAAAGGAGGTTTACTTCTGCTCCAGTCTTGCGGCAGCCTGATTTGTCTATTCCTTTTCAGGTGGAGATCGATGCCTCGGAGATCGGAGCTGGGGCTGTCTTGTCTCAAAGAGACCATGGACTCACATCTCAATGGATTTTATTTCTGATCTCCCTGTTTCTCAGGAGATGAAGGTTATTTGGGTAATCTGTGATAGATCTTAAAAAATGATTCATTTGGTGCCACTGCCTAAGTTGCCATCTGCTTCGGAATTGGTACCTTTGTTTCTTCGTCAGGTGATTCGTTTGCATGGTGTTCCTGAGAATGTTGTGTTCGATAGGGGAGTCCAGTTTGTGTCTTGATTTTGGAGAGCTTTTTGTTCTAGGCTGGGAATTGAGTTGTCCTTCTCCTCTGCGTTTCATCCTTAGACCAATGGACAGACTGAGAGGATAAATCAGACTTTGGAAACCTATTTGCGATGTTTTATGTCGGCTGATGAGGACGACTGGGTTTCTTTTTTGTCTTTGCCTGAGTTTGCTTTTAATAATAGAGCTAGTTCGGCCACTTTGATGTCTCCTTTTTTTTGCAATTTCGGGTTTCATCCTCGGTTTTCTTCGGGGCAGATGGAGCTTCCACCTGCCCGGGTGTTGATTCTGCAGTAGAGAAAATGCAGCATATTTGGGATCCAGTGGTGGATAAATTGTCTCACTCCCAGAAAAACGCTCAACGGTTTGTCAACCGACGTAGGACTGTGGGTCCCCGGTTTAAGGTAGGGGACTTGGTCTGGTTGTCTTCCAGACATGTTCCTATGAAAGTTTTTTCTCCGAAATTTAAGCCAAGGTTTATTGGACCTTACAAAATTTTGAAGATAATTAATCCTGTTTCTTTCCGTTTGGCTCTTCCAGAGACTTTCAAGATTCACAATGTCTTTCATAAGTCTTTGTTGAAACAATATGTTGAGTGCCCATGGCTGCGCCTCCTGATCCTGTGTTGGTCGAAGGGAATCTGGAATATATAGTGGAAAATATTTTGGATTCCTGTATTGCTAGACAGAAGCTCCAGTATCTGGTCAAGTGGAAAGGTTATGGTCAGGAGGATAATTCTTGGGTGGTTGCTTCTGACATACATGCTGATCGCTTGATCCGTGCTTTTCATCGAGCCCATCCTGACAAACCTGGGGGTTCCGGTGAAGGTTCAGTGACCCCTCCTCAAGGAAAGCGTACTGTTGTGAATACATTTTCCAGTTCGGGGCTCCCTCTTGTGGTCAGTGCTGGCGGTGCTGTTGATTGTGGAATGAAAGCCACACACCTGTCAATGACTGGCAATAAGGTCACTCAGATTTGGGTATATAGCTGAGTAGTTTTCTCCTGTTACTTGCCCGTGCTCAATGGATATCCTGTGTGTTAAGGACATTCTGAATCCAGCCCTGCACTCTACCAGAACTCCTCTCAGATAAGTTGGTCTTGTACATCTGCTTTTTGTTTCCACTTTCTTGTTGTTTTTTCTGCTTTGATACTAATGATTGATTCCTATTTTGCCTGTGTGGAGTTCTTGGTGGAATTGGATCATTCCCTGCTGGGAGTGTCTGTATACTTAACTCCATGATTCTGCAATGTATTGTGTTTTGTCATGCTTGGTATTAATTCAGTCCCTCATCTATATTAGTGTTTTGGATCCCAGTAACATCAGAGTGCTGATTAGTGGGGGAGAGGCCGGTTGGTTTCACGTTTTTTTTTATATCAGACGTGCTGGTATTTTTTAGGGTTTTTACGGATACAGAAATTACTCCTTCCTATCCTTTCCTATAAAGATAGTGTGGGCCTCATCTTTGCTAATCTGTTTTCTGGCCATGTATTGTGTTTTCTTATATCACCGTAGTCTTTACATGTGGGGGGCTATCTAAATCTTTGGGGCTTGCTCTGAGGCAGATTAGCTTTTCTTATATTTCTAGCTGTAAGGATATTTAGTTCTCCTGCTGTGTCGAGACGACTAGGTCATTGTAGGCTCATCCCACAGCTACTTCTAGTTGTGTGTCAGGATTAGGTCTGCAGTCTGTTATGGTTCCAGCCAGTCTGCTTACTTTATGGGTTTCCTCATTTTTTTGATCGTCCTCAGTCCCTGAATCATAACATTGTCCCCCCGTATTATGATACCCAGCAGAGATAAAGCATACAGCTACAGGCTACAGCCACCAGCCATGTGATTATCTTGGCTATGTATCAAAATATGAGGAATCACATGCAGCTTTTTTATTTTAATTATTATTTAACCCAGCATGCAGTCCCCCCCAATTTTAATACCAAGCCATGATAAAGCCGACAGCTAGGAGCTTGTATTCTCAGGCTGGGGAGACCCATGCTTATGGGGACCCCCCAGCCTAAAAATAGCAGCTTGCAGCCACCCAGGATGTCGCAACCATTTCATGCGACAATTCTGGAATGTTACCTGGCTCATCCCGATTGCCCTGGTGTGGTGGCAATCTGACTGATTGAAATCAGTCAGATACTCTGCCATTCATGGTGGTGGCGCATCTTACTGCAACCAATCACAGACACCAGGACTGCCAGTGGTTAGGGGAAGCGGTGAATATGTATGAAGCTAATGAGTGGCCCTGGAAGTAGAATTAGCGGCCTTGGAAGCAGTAAGTATAGCACCCCTGCTTTATTCATATTTTCTTTATTTTTCCTATAATTTTTTTTTATTATCCAAGTTGCTGGACCTGGATTATTACCTGGAATTCCCTGAACACTGGCCCGGGCTTGGGTACTTTTGAAGCCGTGCGGATCCAAACTTTTACAGTCTGGGTCTGCCCATCAATAACAGTGACCCTTCAGAAATGGATTTCAGAGATTTTCCACAGCCCAACAATTTAAAAAAAGGGTCCTTACAGAGCCTGTATTCCAAGTTCACCCATACAGTCAAGACTTTCCTAGACTTTCTCCACAGAGCAACAAGTTTAACAAATTTCCCCTATGTAGTCTGGATGAGGAGGTGGATGAAGTGGAAATATGCACCAAGCCTCGGTGGTGTTAGGACGTGCGCTAAGACAGTTTCCGCCTAAGGTGCAGCCCACATTACATTACACCCTTCTGGCTCTGTTTTCACTCTGTTTCAACATCACAACCAATATTGGAAGACTACTCTCAGAACATTTTTTGAAAAAGTCCCTGAGAGAGCCTGTTTTCCAAGTTCCTGCTACAGAGCCTAATTTTCAGCTCCTATTGCGTACAGTATAGCTGTTGCAGTTGCTGGTGGTCCGCCAGCTAGACTTACTACTGCCAGTCTCGGCCATTTAGACAGAGCGGCTCACCCATGCTGCTCAGTGTCTATCCTGGGAATCTGAAGCATTATTTTGAAAAATTATTGTTCAAAGCAAGCAGCTCTGTCACAAAACGACAGCATTGAATAATGGATAACACTCTGTATCCATTTTTGGGTTTGGTGGTACTGTGGCCACTAATAGATTACACTACCTGTACGCTGCTGTTTTTGACCACTACTCAAAGCTGCGTGATGCAACGCAGTATGAGGTTTCAGAGATATTCGCACAGCAAGGCACACTGAACACACACTGTATTTTGATAGATTGAGCTAACATATTACACTGTATGTACACTGCTCTTTTGGACTGCTATGCAAAGCTGCATGATGCAATGCAGCATAAGGTTTCAGAGATATTCACAAAGCAAAGCACACTGGAAAAAAACTGTATTTTGCTAGATTGAGCTAATAGATTACACTATCTGTACACTGCTGCTTTTGAATGCTATGCAAAGCTGCGTAATGCAACGCAGTATAAGGTTTCAGAGATATTCACACAGCAAGGCATGCAGGAAGACACCCTGTTTTTTTGCTAGATTGAGCTAATAATTATACTGCCTGTATGCTGCTGTTTTTGACTGTTATGTAAAGTTGCATGATGCAGCACTGTATTTGATTTAGAATTGCATGCACCTATCACTGTCCCTCACTGCTACAATGTCCTATCCCTACAATATATTTGCTTTTTTCCTAACTGCACCTATCACTGTCGCCTCATTCCAACAGCTTACTCTCTCTATTCTAGTAAAGTCAAAATGGTGCCCGTGATCCGAATTTTATGGAGAACAAGGCACGTGGTACACTGGCCAATTACAGCCATGCCAATACTTGGCATGGCTGCGATGGCTCCAGAAGTGTCCACAGCCTAAAAGCTTACTGATTGGCTGCTCTGCAACCTTTCAACAAGCTTTATTCGTGTGACAAACCTGAACAGGAACCGGATGTGCAGTCACAAGTCTGTGTTCGTGGTTCAGCACCGGATACAAGGTGTCCGCTACAGACCTCTAGCTTTAAAGTTCGGGTTCACTCATCCCTACTCCTAAGTATTATTTTTTTTAAATCAACCACATACTTCCAGAGATATGGGTCATTTTGTTTAGTGCTGATTTTTATGGTCCTTACCAAATGGGCATTGCTTATAGGATTCTCTGGGAGCGTATTTTAGTCTGCCCTGCATTATTATCCTGTGAGCACTGCACAAAATTAAAAGACTCATATCTTTGGGACCAAATGGCAGATCCATAGTAATGTAATGTCCTCTCATATATAAAATAATAATAATATAATATATAATAATTACATAGTATCTTCACTAAGTATATGTAGTGCTGTCCATTATTATATTTAGCCCCGTCTTTTATTATGTGGTGTCCTGTCTTATTATATATATAATGCCATCCATTATTTTACACTGTCCTCTCTTATTATGTATAGCGGCTTCCATTATTACAGAATCCTGTTTTATGTATAGTAGCATCTATTATTACATACTTTCTTCTCTTATGTATAGCAATGTGCTTTATTACATACAGTTCTTCCTTTGTTATCTCAGCCACCAGCAATTATTACATACAGTAATGTCTTCCCTTACTATATACAGAAACTGATACCTCTATGTGTGTCTTTTTTACTCTTTTATGATGTTGTCAGTATTCTTTTCGGTAAATATTGGCAATATGATAAAGTATAAATAAGGCAAAAAAAATTGTGTGATGCACCACATACATCACTTTCTCTCCAGCTTTTATAGTGTCTTATACATGCACCTGAACAACTATCTGTTAGTCACGCAATTTGTCATGTGGCACTTCCTCCATCAGGTGCAGAGGGGCCCTCACAAACTGAACTGCCAGGCTGCCTCTGAATATGGTGCAGGTCCTGAAAGAGTCTTTTGGAGCAGATGTAACTTGCTAGGTCTATGTATACAATAATGTTATGACAGATGACAGAGACCATAAACTGTTTTCAGCTGCTGTCATCTGCAAATCGTGCCGCTTAGCTTCTGGGTGTAGTTTTTGGCCACAATGAGGCTGCAATCTGTGACCGCAGCCTAAAACACCCAGAAGAAAAAGCTCTTTCTTTTGCCTGTCGTACCTCATCTGTGTGTCTAACCTCTATTGGAGAGACCACAGGAAGTTTATAATCTATGGAAATCAACCAAGGGGCTAGGAAGTGTAACGCCCCCGTGTCAGCGGCCGAGCCGCTTGGATCCGGGACCGCGTTGGCCCGAGCGGTCTTCGGACCCGGGGGGGTCGCGCGGACACCCGAATGTAAAAGGGGGGTTATGTACAGGGGGGTTAGGCTGCTTTCACACATCCGGCTTGAGCTGTGCGGCTCAATCCGGCTGTGCAAACTATGCAACGGATGCGGTGAAAACACTGCATCCTTTGCATAAGTTTTTCACATGCGGCCCGTCCGGTTTTTGCCGCTTTCGGCATGCTACTGAGCATGCGCAGTGGCAAAAAACGCATGCGGCGGCCGGATGCGGTTTTTGCCGCATCGCGCCGCATCCGGCATCCATAGGGATGCATTGGAAAATGCACCGCATCGGGCGGATGCGGCGCGATGCGGTTTTTTTTTGCCGCACAAAAAAACGTGCCAGGCTACTTTCCATCCGGCCGCCGCATCGGCTAAATCTGCCGCATGCGGCAAAAAACGGACGGAACGCAAGCCCATGCGGCACAATGCGGCACTAATTAAAGTCTATGCAGGAAAAACGCAACCGGCAGCAAAAAAAAACGGTTGCGATTTTCCTGCAAAGTGCCGGATTGTGCCGCATTGCAAAAACCGGATGTGTGAAAGCAGCCTTAGGAGTTTGTGACACCACCCACGATGCGTGGTAAGATGGAGTACCACCGCTGCTGTTGGGAGCGCGCGGTGGCGGTGGTATGGCAGCAAGATGTTTGACCCCTCCGTGAGTAGGGGGGGGGGTTTGCCCTGGGCCCGGTGATGGTAGCGAAGGGGTGCCGTTGGGGGAGGAAAGGGTTTCTGTGTACTCACTCAGTCCAAGAATACTGACACCGACAGCTTGTAAACCAGAATTCTGAGCACCGCTGCAGCAAGGAGAGAGTATGCTTGGATCCGTGCCCTTGGTGTTGCTTGTTAGCCTGTGACCTTTTCTGTGGCACCTTCTTCACTGTTTGGACCCTGTAGTGTGGAACTAGTCGGGTCCCGCTCATCCGTATGGCTAACGGAGTGAGCTTGCTCTCAGGGTTCATGCCTGGGATTTTCTGGACTGTGTTTTGGGAAAAGTCCTATCCCCTCGTTGCGCTAGTACCCTGATTTTGGAGAGGGTTAGGGATGAATCTTGAAGACTTCACCCCCGTTGGGTAAGTTACCAGGATGCTTGAAGCTACTTCCCGGCCTAGGGTCCACGTACCCCGTCGTGCCCTGGCCCCTGCCCGGAGATGGCTCAAGACCTGGTCACTATGTGTTTGTGTGTGCACCTCATCCTGGCCTTTGGAGATTACCTGGAAGCACTGCCCCCAGCATGGGTGCAATACTCTGTGGTGCCTGACCAGGTCAGGGGCGCCACATTGGCTCAAGGCCGGGTAGCTGCCCTTCTCGGCAGATCCGTGCCCCTTGACACGATCCCCTGCGACCGGGGTTCCAGCTCCTACCAGGCCCAGACCAACGTCTGCCACCTAGTAGTCTCAAGGAGCCCTGCTCCCAAACCGATGACCTCTCACTTCGAGAGACACCAGTCCACACTCCTCCTCCTTCACTTTCTCGCTCTCTTCTCCTTCTCACACTTCTCACTTTCCCCTACCAACCCCCCAAGTGGGTGGCCCTATTCCCTTCAGGCCCCCCAATGGTGTGTCTGGTGGGTGTGGTGCAAAGTGTTCCTAGGGTTTTGACTGGCTCTGATCTTAGCAACACCAAAGGAGAGGGATCCGTAACAAGGAGGATATAGATACTGTGCAGAAGGGCAGATTGCACAATACCCTGTGACGACCTGATAGGTCAGGGCGTCACATTCCATCAAACAGTGTTTACTGATAAGTAGGGAATATGCATAAGTAATGAATTAAGAAAATTCTTTTATTCCCAAAGTGCAAAATTTATTAATAATAAAATGCTGTACACAGCCAAAAACCTGAAGTGATCTCTTCACAACCGTAACAAGCGGGATAACCTCATGGTCTGTTCCTGAATATCAGGGGCAGACCAAGGAATCCTAAATATAACCTATGGCAGATAATTTACATCACATAGTAATGGTTTGATACAAACAAAATCACCAAGCTCAATTAAAGCCAATACTCAGCAGTATTCCTATAGATAGTATATGATCAATTGACCATCCCACTTCAGTGGATAGGTAAAAGTTGCTGTTGGCAATGATGTGGCAGTCCTTTTGTGCAGAAATACAGTTATATAAAGAGATGGTACTCCTGGTGATTTCGCCTTTTGTTTGCCTCGACGCGTTTCCCCATAAACATGGTTCCTCAGGAGGCTATGAATATAAATACAGTCCATCAGAGATCACACCAATACAAAACCAAAGATACAAAACACACAAGGAGTAGATACTTGCCCATAATGAAGATGTAATGAGGTTAAACTCAGAGATGCAGTTCCATGGAAAGCCAAATCCAAAATATTCCTGCCAGAGGTACAGTCAATGCTGTGAGGATTCCCCCTCCAGCAATCAGGAAGGCTCCAAGGAAATGCATGTCCGTATGGGGTTTAAATACCTCCTCTCACCACCCTGTGTCACGTTAAATGCAAAGGAATGCTCAAGTGGTGAGGTGTAATACCATCCCTCACCACTGCACATGTGCAGACCGCCTAGTAAAAAAAAAAAAGTGGCGTCACAAATATCCATGTGGTGTTGTTTATAACCTTTGTGCGCACGCGCAGGTTGGCTACGGATGGCTTCAATGATCAAGTTCAGTCATCCGTTCATCACCCGATCCAGCGCATGCGCACGATAAACTCCCTGACGTCACCCGATCACACGGTTAGGAAAAAGAAGGAGTCGGGATATAATACGCCCAGCGTCTCTTCCGCATCACATGATCGGGGGATCGTCCAATACGTAAAACAAACATCACCACTGTTATTTTACTAAGTGACATAGCAACATGTGTGCACCCCAATAAAAGGACACATTAAGGGATAAATATAAACAGGTGTATGGGCGAGTAAATACCTTACAATATACACAAATATACGCTACAGTAAAACATCGGTAACAACAAATAATAGCATATATATCATATAGAAGGATGACACAAATACAGTCAATATGGCACACATAAAGTCCATTAACAGGTAAATATAAATATGGGCAGAGATATTTAGATATTTATAAAAATATAGTCTGTCAATACAGACCATCCCTAAATAGGGACTTATTCGCTCACTTGAGTATGAAAGCAAGATCGAATAGACAATCTGGAACAGTCAAACAACTATGAAGGAAGGAAACAAGTAAATGTCAGTTGCTCATTTAAACCTTTTGGGGTCATTGACCCCAACCTAAAAATCCAGGCAGCCTCCTCCTGAAGGAGCACCTTATCGAAGTTGCCCCCCTCTCACATTCGGTTTAACCAATTCTATCATTGCAAAACTTATATGCCTTAAATTACCTCCATGCACCGTATTCATATGTCTCGCAATGGGAGTATCTCTCCCATTGCGGACATCAGAGAGATGCTCTCCTATTCGTTTTTTGATTTCACGGAATATTTTCCCCACGTAATTAAGAGGACATGAACATGTGGCCCTATAGATGACTCCAGACGTGTTGCAATTCCCAATATCCCTCAGAAAAAATCTCCTGCCATTAGCTGAACTAGTAAAAAACTTACACTGATCAATGGATTTGCAGAAACTGCAATTGCCACATTTAAAGAACCCGCAGATGCGTCTGTCAAGCCATGTACCTTCTGGACGTGGGCCTTCATACAGGCTGTGAACCAAGTTATCACCTATAGTGCGTCCACGTCTATAGGTGATTCCAGGGTTATCTGGAATAAATTTGGTCAAGTCAGGATCCGCTTTTAAGATATTCCAGTACTTTTTAATGATCCCAAAGAAACGCTCTGACTGCACATCATATGTGCCAATCATGCGCACCAATTCAGAATTTAACTGTGGTGATCTTGGGGTCATGAGGGAGTGCCTATTAATGTTTTTAACAAATCCCAAGGACTGTTTAAGAATCTTTTTGGGGTAACCCCTATCCAAAAATCTACTAAAAAGATCAGTTGACTGGGCCCTAAAATCAATCTCCCTGGAACAGTTCCTGTGTATTCGCAGGAACTGTCCCTTAGGGATTCCCCTCCTGAGTGGATATGGATGGTGACTATCCCACCTCAGGAGGGAATTAGTGGCAGTCGGTTTACGATAGGTCATGGTATGCAGCCTACCCTGATCATCCTTGGAGATAGTCAGATCCAAAAAATTAATAAAGGGGGAATCACAGGTGAACGCAAACCCAGATCATTTCTGTTCAATGAATCAACAAATAAATGAAAAGCAGAAACAGAACCAGTCCAGAGGATGAGAATGTAATCAACGTATCGGACCCAAAGTCCGATACATTGATGAGAGTCCCCATCCTCCCCCCCAAAAACCACCGTTTCCTCCCACCAGCCTAGGAATAAATTAGCATAACTGGGGGCACAAGGGCTCCCCATCGCTATCGCTGTACCCCTAAGCTGGTGGAAGTACTTGGTGTTGAAAAGAAAATAATTATGGGTCAATGTAAATGATAATAGTTCCTGTTATGATCCAGAACCATGGAAGACCACCATAACTCATTGGTAAAAGGTGACAAGAGCATTGGCAACTAATCCCCTTACTAACCATCAACACTAGAAGTAACCGACGGGTGAACTAACATCCTGTGCACCGCGAAACCAGCCGGAGAACTAGCTATCCTAAAGGAAGGAAAGATGAATAACTCTCTGCCTCAGAAAATAGACAAAGAATAGCAAGCCCCCCACATTCAAAGACTGCGATGATATAGGAATACACAATACACAAATAGATGATAGAATTAGCAAAAGGCGAGGCCCCCACTGACTAAAATAGGAAAGGACAGGAAAGAGGCTGATGGTGGCCAGAGAAAAACCCTGCAAAATTCCAAATTCCTGATAGTACAAAAAGGCTCTCAGATCGCACGATCTGCACTTCGTCCTATACCAGGCGCTCTTGTCGTCTTGTCATACCAATGAACAGAAAACAAGAATCATTACAAATTCAAAAAGCCACAAACACATGGACATACAGTTAGGTCCAGAAATATTTGGACAGTGACACAATTTTTGCGAGTTGGGCTCTGCATGCCACCACATTGGATTTGAAATGAAACCTCTACAACAGAATTCAAGTGCAGATTGCAACGTTTAATTTGAAGGTTTGAACAAAAATATCTGATAGAAATTGTAGGAATTGTACACATTTCTTTACAAACACTCCACATTTTAGGAGGTCAATAAAAACAAATAAACCAAACCCAAACAAAATATTTTTATTTTCAATATTTTGTTGCGAATCCTTTGGAGGCAATCACTGCCTTAAGTCTGGAACCCATGGACATCACCAAACGCTGGGTTTCCTCCTTCTTAATGCTTTGCCAGGCCTTTACAGCCGCAGCCTTCAGGTCTTGCTTGTTTGTGGGTCTTTCCGTCTTAAGTCTGGATTTGAGAAAGTGAAATGCCTGCTCAATTGGGTTAAGATCTGGTGATTGACTTGGCCATTGCAGAATGTTCCACTTTTTTGCACTCATGAACTCCTGGGTAGCTTTGGCTGTATGCTTGGGGTCATTGTCCATCTGTACTATGAAGCGCCGTCCGATCAACTTTGCGGCATTTGGCTGAATCTGGGCTGAAAGTATATCCCGGTACACTTCAGAATTCATCCGGCTACTCTTGTCTGCTGTTATGTCATCAATAAACACAAGTGACCCAATGCCATTGAAAGCCATGCATGCCCATGCCATCACGTTGCCTCCACCATGTTTTACAGAGGATGTGGTGTGCCTTGGATCATGTGCCGTTCCCTTTCTTCTCCAAACTTTTTTCTTCCCATCATTCTGGCACAGGTTGATCTTGGTCTCATCTGTCCATAGAATACTTTTCCAGAACTGAGCTGGCTTCATGAGGTATTTTTCAGCAAATTTAACTCTGGCCTGTCTATTTTTGGAATTGATGAATGGTTTGCATCTAGATGTGAACCCTTTGTATTTACTTTCAGGGAGTCTTCTCTTTACTGTTGACTTAGAGACAGATACACCTACTTCACTGAGAGTGCTCTGGACTTCAGTTGATGTTGTGAACGGGTTCTTCTTCACCAAAGAAAGTATGCGGCGATCATCCACCACTGTTGTCATCCGTGGACGCCCAGGCCTTTTTGAGTTCCCAAGCTCACTAGTCAATTCCTTTTTTCTCAGAATGTACCCGACTGTTGATTTTGCTACTCCAAGCATGTCTGCTATCTCTCTGATGGATTTTTTCTTTTTTTTCAGCCTCAAGATGTTCTGCTTCACCTCAATTGAGAGTTCCTTAGACCGCATGTTGTCTGGTCACAGCAACAGCTTCCAAATGCAAAACCACACACCTGTAATCAACCCCAGACCTTTTAACTACTTCATTGATTACAGGTTAACGAGGGAGACGCCTTCAGAGTTAATTGCAGACCTTAGAGTCCCTTGTCCAATTACTTTTGGTCCCTTGAAAAAGAGAAGGCTATGCATTACAGAGCTATGATTCCTAAACCCTTTCTCCGATTTGGATGTGAAAACTCTCATATTGCAGCTGGGAGTGTGCACTTTCAGCCCATATTATATATATAATTGTATTTCTGAACATGTTTTTGTAAACAGCTAAGATAACAAAACTTGTGTCACTGTCCAAATATTTCTGGACCTAACTGTATAGGAGCTATACTCCAAACAAAACTGCAGGGAGTTTCCCAGCTAAGCAACTGAGAGGGAAAATCCCTGCATGCAAATAAACTGAAAACAACCACAGCAAATGACAAACTCAGATAAGAGTAAAAGAACCAAACAACAAATAAAGAGCAAAGCATTTATCTGGGGTAGATGTGGTGTGGAGCAGAATGAAGCAGGCTGGTGAACAAAGAACAACTGACATCCAGCATAGCCTGCTATCAGACCAGGATTTAAATAAGCCGAGAGTTAGCAATGGAAACGCCCATTGCTCAACACACCTGGTCTATGTCCAAACCATTCCTGTCCACAAGAGGGAGCCTCCCAGCAGCCAACGCATAACTGACATTCACAAGAGGTTCCTCTATCAGGGCACTATGTCTACTACGCTCAACTGTCCTAGATCTAAGAAAATGATTGACTGCCATAATACCCAGATAATGGGGAATAGAATTGTACAAGGCCTCTACATCAATAGAGGCCATGATGGTGTTGGGTCCCACACTCATGTCCTTTCAAAAGTTGGAGAAGATGGGGTGTATCCCGAACATAAGAGGGTAAAGAGGTAACGAAGGAGCGCAACACCTTATCTATATAGATGCCCACATTTTGTGATAAGGAATCGATACCTGCCACAAAGGGCCTCCCCTTTAATGGGTGGAGGCCCTTGTGGACCTTTGGAAGAGCGTAGAAGACAGGCACCATAGGCGAATGGGTCAAAAGAAAGTCATATTCATTCTGTGAGATGAGTCTATCAATTTTGGCTTTATCCAAAATGGAGAGAAGGACATCCATATACAATTTGGTGGGATCAGCTGGCAGGGGTCTATATGTGCTTCGATCCTTTAAGATATCGTTGCACATCCTAAGATATACCGGGTGGCTCAAAACCACTAGGTTGCCCCCTTTATCTGACGCCTTAAAAATTAGGCTATCATCACTCATCAATCCACTTAGAGCTTTCCTCTCTCTATCTGATAGATTAGATGAGCGAGGAGAGCCAAAGCGTGAAATTTTAGTAAGGTCATCCTCAACTAGTTTCAAAAATATATGAACACTCGTGCAGTTAGAATTAGGGGGGGGATTTTTTACTTGATCATTTTAAATCTGTAAATGGACCATCCCCACGATGTCTTGTATTTTCCTCAAGTAAATCCGTAAGAGCACTATGACACTCATAGTCCTCCTCAGAAATGCCCAGGGACCTACACTGTTCACGATTGTGTTGTTCAAAGAAGAGCTTCCATTTGAGTTTATGACCAAAGAGTTCAAGATCTTTTACCCATCTAAAGCAGTCAAAGGGAGTTGATGGAACAAAGCCCAGACCCCTAGATAGATAGGACAGAATACTCATCCCTAGACAACAACCGATCAGACAAATTCAAAATCTGCCCCTGCCCCGAGGTGCTCGTGTTCGCAGGTAGTAGTTCCCCATATTCCTTTTGCTCCAAAAATGATCCAGAGGTAGAGGTACTGAGGAGAAGGAGGATCTCTGTTGAACCAAAGGCACATCTCGTTTTTTCTTGTGCTTTTTTGGGCCCTGCCATATATGTGCTAAGAGAGTCCCTGATTCTGTAGAATTATTGACCTTAGGTCTTTCTGAGTCTGACGTGTCGATATCAGAGGATGATATCTCAGACTGAAGCCTATCCGTATTTGGACCTGGATACGCCTTATTCTCTTTGAACTCGGCTAAGTCCCTTACAAATTGTTGATGTTTGCGTTCCTTGAGGGTATTTTGATACCTCTCCACAGAGGTCTACAAGATGCCATCTCGCCGTACAAAGTCTGGGTCACCCTTTAGACGCAAGATACTATCAATATTATTATTTAATACTTTGGTGGTCTCTGCAAATAGTTTCTGTTCCTTCTCTAATAAAAGGGTCATGAAACGTAAAGAAGATGCAATAGATTCCTTTTTCCAGAGTGCTAGCAATTGCTCTGAGTTGACTGTACCTCTGGCAGGAATATCTTGGATTTGGCTTTCCATGGAACTGCATCTCTGAGTTTAACCTCATTACATCTTCATTATGGGCAAGTATCTACTCCTTGTGTGTTTTGTATCTTTGGTTTTGTATTGGTGTGATCTCTGCTGGACTGTATTTATATTCATAGCCTCCTGAGGAACCATGTTTATGGGGAAACGCGTCGAGGCAAACAAAAGGCGAAATCACCAGGAGTACCATCTCTTTATATAACGGTGTATTTCTGCACAAAAGGACTGCCACATCATTGCCAACATCAACTTTTACCTATCCACTGAAGTGGGATGGTCAATTGATCATATAATATCTATAGGAATACTGCTGAGTAGTGATGAGCGAGTACTAAAAAGCTCGGGTGCTCGAGGCTCGGGCCGAGCATCCCAAGATACTCGTGTACTCGGCCCGAGCACCAAGCCCAATGTTATCCTATGGGAGACCCGAATATTTTTATGAAATGACCCCCGGCAACATGTAGAAACCCTAAAAATGTCACAAAAGTCTCAGAAGAGTGCTCAAATGACATGGCAACAGCATGGGGAAGACCCCTTGAAGCATTTATCACTCAAAAGTCACAGCTGTGAACAATTTTGTCCGCGTTTTACGCCATTTTTACGGACTCACCAGAAAACCTTTAAAAATGACACCAAAATGAATTTTCATGGCAGAAATGTTAAGGGCACATACCCAATAGTGAGATAGAGCTGGTGTATGTTACTTTTTGAGATTAATACATGAAAGATTTTACGTAAAACATTATGTGGCACTCCGATGTCCCTGAGAAGAGACGTACATGAAGGCCTCTTGAGTCTAATGTGGCCATTTTGAGGAAGTGAGTCTTTGTAGTATTTTCCTTTGCCAGGGCAGTCCAAAATTGTGAGGTTCACCAATGCCCCTGCATACAGACGTGCATGAGGGCCTGTAAACCTGAAGTGCCCATTGTAAGGAAGTGGGTCTATTGTAGTATAGCCCTTTGGCAGGGCAGCCAAAAATTGGGAGGCTCCACGTTGTCCCTGGATAGAGACGTGCATGAGGGCCTGTAAACCTGAAGTGCCCATTGTAAGGAAGTGGGTCTATTGTAGTATAGCCCTTTGGCAGGGCAGCCAAAAATTTTGAGGCTCCACGTTGTCCCTGGATAGAGACGTGCATGAGGGCCTGAAGAGCTGTTCACGTTTCCATTCACACATTCTGGCCTCTCGCCAGCTCCTGTTGAAGTGGGCCATGACGAGATTGTATGTACAGATGCCCAAATATTTGAGAAGCCACGTTCTCACGAAGTTGGCAACGTGTCTCAACAAGGGGTGGACGATGATGAGACACAATTGTCAGGAAGTCAGGAGGAGGAGCAGGGTGCGGAAGAGGAAGACGACGTGGTGGATGATCCAGTAACTGACCCAACCTGGCAGGAGGATATGCAGAGCGAGGACAGCAGTGCACAGGGGGAGGGAGGCGTAGCATCCCAACAGGCAGTAAGAAGCAGGGTGGTGGCCTCAGGCAGACGTCAGGCAACCGTTCCCCGGAACAACAACACGACACAAGGTGCCTGTACAAATGTTAGGTCTTCCCGAGTCTGGCAGTTTTTTAAGTTGGCTCCAGATGATTCTAAAAAGGCCATTTGCAACACCTGCGATGCCAGCATCAGCAGGGGTACCAAAACTAGCAGCCTGACCACCACCAGCATGATCAGGCACATGTCAGTCAAGCACCCGACTTTGTGGGATGTACAACAGAGTCGAGGAGCAGTGCTTGCTGATGTCACTGCTACGTCTTCGCTTGTTGTGCATGCGAGCCAATCCCCTGTCCATGCTGCCCGCGAACAAGCCTCCTCCGGCCCTGCAGCTGCAGTTGCCCACGCAGAAATAACACCATCATCAAGCACGTCCTTGTCCCAGCGCAGCGTTCAGTTATCCATTCAGCAAACCTTTGAACGCAGGCGCAAATACACTGCCAACGCCCCACATGCCACACTTCTAAATGCTAACATTTCGCGACTGCTTGCGCTGGAAATGTTGCCTTTTAGGCTGGTGGAGACAGAAGCATTCCGCGACCTGATGGCGGCAGCTGTCCCACGTTACTCGGTCCCCAGCCGCCACTATTTCTCCCGGTGTGCTGTCCCCGCTTTGCATAACCACGTGTCACAAAACATCACACGTGCCCTGAACAACACTGTTTCAGCCAAAGTCCACCTAACCACAGACACGTGGACAAGTGCTTGTGGGCAAGGCCGCTACATCTCGTTGACGGCACACTGGGTTAATATTGTGGAAGCTGGGACCCAGTCTGAGCGATGGCCGGATCCCGGGGACTCAAGCGGCGCTCCTCGCCCGTGAGTGAAAAGGGGTGGTTTGGGTTTTGGGGATATTGTCCGTGATGCCACCCACGGTTGTGGTGATTGTGTGGACACCACCGCTGCTCTGGACGGGGATCCCGGGAGCCTGTGACAGGGAGCAGCTTTGTTGTTATTTCTCCCCTCCGTGGGTAGGGGGGTTGGTTGTCCCGGTGCCCGGTGATGGGGTAGAGATGGATGACAGGCGGGTTGCGGGGCCTGATGAGGTGCAGGGTCGCAGGGGCAGCGCTGTGCCGCACGGCACGGAGGTACTCACTCAGCCCAATGATGATGACACAGTTCACAGTAAAACAAGTGGCTGGATGGACGGGTCCCTCGGACGGCTGCGGTTGTTCCTCCCTGCAGGTTAGTGATGACTGTCTCTCCCTGCACCTAAGTTCAGTGTTGGTAGTGATGGTTTCCCACCGGTAACCCGCTCCCCGACCTGGATATGGGCCGGAGGAGCCCCTTTTGCCCACAGGCGCTGGCCCTGGGAGACGGTTGCCCTTGGCGGTGGCGGTGTCTCCCCTTCACGGTTGGACGGTTGCCTTCTATCGGGACTTGGCTGTTTGGAAACCCGGAGGTCCCCTTCACTAACGGATTTGACAAATTCACGGCGACACCAAGCCTTGCCGGGATCCGAAAGGCCCCTGCCAATGGTGCTGGCTTCTCTTTGTATACCGGTCCGGTACGGCCGGGTCACCACCCGTCCACGGTCCTTACGGCAGACTCCAATCGGCCTCCACTGCAGACGGTCACCACATCCTGCCAACCTTGCTGTCCTGTCCGGGCCACACACCCAGACCAACTTCAGGCTCTTTGCTGTCACTTTTCTCCTCTCTACTACTTTCCTCCTTCCACTTCCTTAGCTTAACTCTCACTGCCTGTGTTTTCCCTCCTCCAGGACTGTGAACTCCTTGGTGGGTGGAGACCAACCGCCTGGCTCCACCCCCTGGTGTGGACAACAGCCCCTGGGGAAGGCAACAAGGATTTTGTGTTTTGACTATGATATGCCTGCAGGGAGTGTGGGGTGTGTAAGTGTTGTGCTCTGTGGCCCCTGGCTTGTCCAGGGCGACACAGAAGCACTGCAGCACTGCCTCGGCGAAGCGGCAACAGGCTGTGCTGAAGCTAATCTGCATAGGTGACAAACCCCACAATGCAGAAGAGGTGTGGACAGCTCTGAAACAGCAGGCAGATCACTGGCTCACACCTCTGAACCTAAAGCCAGGAAAGGTTTTGTGTGACAATGGCCGGAACCTGGTGGCGGCTTTGAGGCGAGGCCAGCTGACACATGGTCCATACTTGGCCCATGTGCTCAACCTCGTGGTTCAGCGGTTTCTAAAGTCATACCCAGAGCTGTCTGATCTGCTGGTAAAAGTTCGCCGCCTGTCTGCACATTTTCGAAAGTCACCTACTGCTTCAGCCGGCCTTGCCGGCTTTCAGCGCCATTTGCATCTTCCGGCTCACAGACTGGTGTGTGATGTCCCCACACGTTGGAATTCAACTCTGCACATGTTGGTCAGGATATGTGAGCAGAAGAGGGCAGTTGTTGAGTACCTGCATCACCTAAGCCGTAGGGAAATGGGTCAAACTCCACACATAACACCTGAGGAGTGGAGATGGATGTCCGACCTATGTACCATCCGCCAAAACTTTGAGGACTCCACCAAGATGGTGAGCGGCGATGACGACATTATTAGCGTCACCATACCGCTTCTCTGCCTTCTAAAATGGTCTCTGCTCAAAAAACAACCATGATGCATTGCAGGCGGAGCGCGATGAGTTTGAGCAAGAAACAGTAGTGGGTGTGGGTGATAACACACAGCCCAGCCTCGTCTCATCACAACGTGCAGTGGAGGACTATGACGAGGAGGAGGATGAAGACATGGAGCAACTCTCCGGCCAAATTGAGGATATGACATGTAGTCATATCCTCGGTTCAGCGTGGCTGGCCAGAGGACAGGGTAGATGATGAGGAGGAGGAGGAGGACAGCATGTTCAGTCATCGTGTTGGTCAGGATACTGAAGTGATGGCTGTTAAGAGTCTGGCACACATGGCTGACTTTATGGTAAGCTGCCTGTCTCGTGACCCTCGCGTTAAGAACATCTTGGCCGACAATCATTACTGGTTGGTAACACTGTTAGACCCACGCTAAAAGGAGAACTTTATGTCTCTTATTCCCGAGGCGGAGAGGTCAGGCAAAATGCAGCAGTTCCAGAAGGCCATAGTCACGGAAGTAGGCAAAGCATTCCCCTCACAAAACGCTAGCGGCATAGGTCAGGAATCAGTGGACAACCAAGGCGTACAGCCGAGAGGGGCACAAGTCCAATCCGCCAGAGGAAGGGGAACAGTCTTCAAGATGTGGGACAGTTTTCTCAGCCCCTCACATACCACAGCCCCTGAGGTTCGGGGTAGTGCCACAAGAAATCCTAAGTTTGCCCAGATGCTCAAGGAGTACCTTGCAGATCAAACAACTGTACTCTGACATTCCTCTGTGCCTTACAATTAATGGGTATCCAAGCTGGACACGTGGCATGAATTGGCTCTTTACGCCTTTGAAGTCCTGGCCTGCCCTGCCGCTAGCGTTTTGTCACAGCGTGTTTTTAGTGCCGCAGGTGGAATCATTACAGATAAACGCACCCGCCTGTCAACTGAAAATGCTGACAGGCTGACTCTGATCAAGATGAACAAGGGTTGGATTGAGCCAGACTTCACCACACCACCAGCAAATGACAGCGGAATTTAAAGTTTGTAACGGGAATTTGCCATGTACCTCTACTCACCCATGGTAACACACTTCTGGACTTTGGCTAATCGCTGGACTGCTCTTCCTTCTCCTCATGCGCCATCATGATGACCGTTACAATAGTTAGGCCGTTGTTTCAGGTATACCCCCAGTGGTAAATTTTTTCGCCCATTCTTTCAGAATGGGCATTACAACGACAGGAGACCCGCTCCTTTGCAATGGGAACAATGTTTTGAGGCCTTCATGCACATCTCTATCCAGGGACAATGTGGAGCCTCCAAATTTTTGGCTGCCCTGCCTAAGGGCTATACTACAATAGACCCACTTCCTTACAATGGGCACTTCAGGTTTACAGGCCATCATGCACGTCTCTATCCAGGGACAATATGGAGCCTGACGCTGCCACCGACTGCCACACACGTGCGGTTTTTAAATGCAAGCACGGACGCACTAAGAACCTAACAGGTTTTTAGGAGCGACAATTACTGAGAAGTCTGACACTATCAGACACTGCTGACTGACGTGTATTATTCACTAGACTTGTGCGTTATATAATAGTTTGTGCAAAACGTGCACCTGTACGCTGCCACCGACAGGCACACACGTGCGGTTTTTAAATGCAAGCACGGACGCACTAAGAACCTAACAGGTTTTTAGGAGCGACAATTACTGAGAAGTCTGACACTATCAGGCACTGCTGACTGACGTGTATTATTCACTAGACTTGTGCGTTATATAATAGTTTGTGCAAAACGTGCACCTGTACGCTGCCACCGACAGGCACACACGTGCGGTTTTTAAATGCAAGCACGGACGCACTAAGAACCTAACAGGTTTTTAGGAGCGACAATTACTGAGAAGTCTGACACTATCAGACACTGCTGACTGACGTGTATTATTCACTAGACTTGTGCGTTATATAATAGTTTGTGCAAAACGTGCACCTGTACGCTGCCACCGACAGGCAGACACGTGCGGTTTTTAAATGCAAGCACGGACGCACTAAGAACCTAACAGGTTTTTAGGAGCGACAATTACTGATAAGTCTGACACTATCAGACACTGCTGACTGACGTGTATTATTCACTAGACTTGTGCGTTATATAATAGTTTGTGCAAAACGTGCACCTGTACGCTGCCACCGACAGGCACACACGTGCGGTTTTTAAATGCAAGCACGGACGCACTAAGAACCTAACAGGTTTTTAGGAGCGACAATTACTGAGAAGTCTGACACTATCAGGCACTGCTGACTGACGTGTATTATTCACTAGACTTGTGCGTTATATAATAGTTTGTGCAAAACGTGCACCTGTACGCTGCCACCGACAGGCACACACGTGCGGTTTTTAAATGCAAGCACGGACGCACTAAGAACCTAACAGGTTTTTAGGAGCGACAATTACTGAGAAGTCTAACACTATCAGACACTGCTGACTGACGTGTATTATTCACTAGACTTGTGCGTTATATAATAGTTTGTGCAAAACGTGCACCTGTACGCTGCCACCGACAGGCAGACACGTGCGGTTTTTAAATGCAAGCACGGACGCACTAAGAACCTAACAGGTTTTTAGGAGCGACAATTACTGAGAAGTCTGACACTATCAGACACTGCTGACTGACGTGTATTATTCACTAGACTTGTGCGTTATATAATAGTTTGTGCAAAACGTGCACCTGTACGCTGCCACCGACAGGCACACACGTGCGGTTTTTAAATGCAAGCACGGACGCACTAAGAACCTAACAGGTTTTTAGGAGCGACAATTACTGAGAAGTCTGACACTATCAGGCACTGCTGACTGACGTGTATTATTCACTAGACTTGTGCGTTATATAATAGTTTGTGCAAAACGTGCACCTGTACGCTGCCACCGACAGGCACACACGTGCGGTTTTTAAATGCAAGCACGGACGCACTAAGAACCTAACAGGTTTTTAGGAGCGACAATTACTGAGAAGTCTGACACTATCAGACACTGCTGACTGACGTGTATTATTCACTAGACTTGTGCGTTATATAATAGTTTGTGCAAAACGTGCACCTGTACGCTGCCACCGACAGGCAGACACGTGCGGTTTTTAAATGCAAGCACGGACGCACTAAGAACCTAACAGGTTTTTAGGAGCGACAAATACTGAGAAGTCTGACACTATCAGACACTGCTGACTGACGTGTATTATTCACTAGACTTGTGCGTTATATAATAGTTTGTGCAAAACGTGCACCTGTACGCTGCCACCGACAGGCACACACGTGCGTTTTTTAAATGCAAGCACGGACGCACTAAGAACCTAACAGGTTTTTAGGAGCGACAATTACTGAGAAGTCTGACACTATCTGGACTGTTTTAGACTGTGTACACCAGCCCCAGATATGATGAAGTCTGGTATACGGTCACCACTAGGAATGGCTATATACCCTGCCTGCCTGCCTGCCTGCCTGTATACTGCTACAATAGTCCTGACAAGGACTCTTCTGGTCACTAGCCTGTATTCCGACCTGGCTATACCCTGCCTGTATACAGCAACAATAGTCCTGAGAAGGACTCTGCTACTGTACTCCGACCTGGCTATACCCTGCCTGCCTGTATACAACTATAATAGTCCTGAGAAGGACTTCTGGTCACACTGTTTGCAGCCCTGCTCCGGAACTAACTATAAAGGGCCGCAAACCTTTCCCTGAAGCAGCAACACTCTCCCTGCACTCACTGTCTGGATGGCTGTGTGCAGAGCACAGCGCGCCCGCCGGTATAAAGGCTCGGTCACGCTGTGCAGGCCGGCCAATCACTGCAATTCCACAACTAACAGGGCTGTGGCATTGCAGTGGTCTGCCAGCCAATCCCTGCATGAGGGCTGGCTCTCAAAAGAGCGCCAACATGCAGGGATGAAGACCACGAGTACAGCACAAGTATCGCGAGATTACTCGGTCCCCGCCGAGTAGCCCGAGTACAGTGATACTCGTGCGAGTACCGAGTAGTAACAAGCATACTCGCTCATCACTACTGCTGAGTATTGGCTTTAATTGAGCTTGGTGATTTTGTTTCTATCAAACCATTACTATGTGATGTAAATTATCTGCCATAGGTTATATTTAGGATTCCAGGGCGTCACATTCCCCCTTGGTTAAACGTAGCTTGTCCCCGAGCTACAGGACACCAAAGATTTATTTTTGTTTTAACTGTAGAAAAATGAAAATTTACATTAGCACAGTATTTATTAACAGGTTCATCCCACACAGGGGAGGCACTTTTCTTAAATGTTACTAACTTATAAGAGTTCACCGTCCAACAGTGGGACGCTACCAGTTTCAATGGTAACCTAGGTTCAACCTACTCCGTTGCAGTCCTTTCCTGCGACAGTCCAGTCCCAATGTCCCGGACCTAATAACCCACCAACCAAACAACCTGATCCCTGGAAACCTATCCGCGGGTCTGTGACCAGGTTAAGGTCCCGGGCGTTGTCTTTAGACGACTGTGGTTGGCACAGGAGGTGCAACTATGTACAATACATAAATTTGTGTCGGTCACGCCAGTCCTGTGACCATGGTCCATGTTTACCTATATATACTTATAAAATATAACGGAGTCCATGTACCGGGTGCACACACTGAAAAGGAATTTGGTTGTTAATCAGGTAACCTCTTCGTTCATTTTCAATTATTTACTCAAACTTTCATTTGCTGATATCTATATGAAAAATAACAAACTGTGAAAAACAAACTGTGAAAAACAATAAACGAAAACACCGATACCTAACAGTTCTATGGCATCGCAAAACCACTGGCATTATAACATTTTTCAACATTAGTGCCGCTCACTGGGAGGCTGGTAGTCGACGGTGGCAGCTGGTACTACTCGCTCATCAACTATAGCGAGCCGCTTCACATCTAGGGCGTACCAGCCCCGCTAACTCCAATGCCAGTGTAACTGACCACTTCTCCCTCCTCTAGGTTGCGGCCTGGATGGCCATTCTGGAGATGTTGCTCAATATCTCTCCGAGCAAGAAACACCTCTGCTGAGAGAAACACCTCTACTGCTTCCCAAAGGAAACCCCACCCTTTATCGGGGTTAAACCGCCTGACGTACCCTCTGTGCCACGGCCTTCGGACACGGAAGGTAGCCTTCCTCAAATGCTCTCTCTCCTAGCTCGGGCAAGCATCTCTCGTCGTTGTTGATCTTGCATTGCCATCACTGGCATCATCTGTTGTGGGTATCGTTCCCAGTAGGGGGCATCAGCGTCTGGCCTCAGCTCCGTATCTGGCTCTGGCTTTATCTGGACTCTTGTGGCCCCAACAGCCGTCGGGATGCCATGCGGTAGCGGAACTGGTGGATTTCTTGGCTCCGCTTCCGTAGTTGTAAGTAGAAAGACCGACTGCTCCGCAGGGTCCGGGTGCTCCGCCTCTGAGGACGGGCCCGGTGAGGCGGCCGGGTCTGGTCTGGTCGGTGTCTGGATGACAGCTGCCGTGACTGGAGTGAGGGTCATAGTCGGGATCTCCGCAGCTGGAGCGTCTTGTAGAGGCACCGAAGGTTCCGCTGCCGGGCTTGGTGTGGGCAGCTCGGCGTCCGCCGAGGACGGGGTAAGTGACGGTGGAGTGATCACCGCGAGCGGGGACGGTCCGGATCCCTCAGCCGCTGTGGCCGGATTTGGGCAATCAGTAGGGACTGGGTAACCGCTTACCCTCTCTTCACGTGGGATTTCAATCTCACGGGCTCGCACCGCCATCGCCAGGCTCCTCATCTCTTCCCTCCAGTGGTTCAGTATAAACAGGAACTGCGTCTGCATTCTCCTGCACAGCTGCTCCGTCTCCTCCTCTATCCATGTCACGGTCCCAGGGACTGCACGTTCTGGGGACCAGTCTCGCTCCACCATCTTGCCACTGCGTCGTCCAGGAACGTTATGGCAGAGTCCTGGTGTCCCTGCTCCACTTCCGCTGGTATTACATTCCGGCACGCCCCCTCAGTCTTTTCTCAGCACTCTTTTGCCTGCTGTGGCCCTCTGGGAACTTCCGGTCCCGACCTCACACACAAGACGAAGGGCGGGCTTAGGCTTTGCGTGCTTTCTCGGGTAAGACAGCATTTTGGCGGACAATGGCGGAATTGGCGGGAAAAGGACTCTTGACTTGCAGTTTTCGGCTTTCAAGGCGCACGTCACCCAGGTAAGTGGGTTCTGCTTGTATCCTGTTCGTGACGCCAGGTTTTTCGAGGTGTACCGCCCCCGTGTCAGTGGCCAAGTCGCTCGGACCTGGAACCGCGGTGGCTCGAGGGGTCTCCAGACCCGGGGGTCGGGGGGGTCGCGTGGACACCCGAATGTAAAAGGGGGGATATGTACAGGGGAATTAGGAGTTCGTGACGCCACCCACGGTGCGTGGTAAGATGGAGTACCACCGCTGCTGTTGGGAGCGCCCGATGGCGGTGGTATGGCATGGTATGGTGTTTGACCCCTCCGTGGGTAGGGGGGAATTGCCCCGTGGCCCGGTGATGTTAGGGAAGGGGTGCTGTTGGGAGAGGAAATGGTTTCTGCATACTCACTCAGTCCAAGAATACTGACACCGACAGTTTGTAAACCAGAATTCTGAGCAGCGCTGCAGCAAGGAGAGAGCACGCTTGGATCCATGCCCTTGGTGTTGCTTGTTAGCCTGTGACCTTTTCCGTGGCACCTTCTTCACTATGTAGACCCTGTAGTGTGGAACTAGTCAGGTCCCGCTCATCCGTATGGCTAACGAAGTGAGCTTGCTCTCAGGGTTCACGCTTGGGATTTTCTGGACTGTGTTTTGGGAAAAGTCCTATCCCCTCGTTGCGCTAGTACCCCGATTTTGGAGTGGGTGAGGGATGAATCTTGAAGACTTCACCCCCGTCGGGTAAAATACCAGGATGCTTGAAGCTACTTCCTGGCCTAGGGTCCACGTACCCCGTCTTGCCCTGGCCCCTGCCTGGAGATGGTGTGAAGCCCCACAGGTGCGGTGTAGCGGTGCATTACCTTTAAGGACTTCACGTGATGGGTTGGTTCTGGTCACAGGTAGGGAACCTTTTTGGGATTGTCGTGACGCCACTCTCAGAATTGCGGTCAGTGGAGACTGCCACTGCAGGTTAAGGGATGCCTGGGGCTGATGGTGGGTGCAGTCAGTTGTAATAGCCTCCTGAGAGTGAGGCAAGCCCCAGGGCCCTGGTTAGGTGTGTGAAACCACAGGTTGCAGAATGACTCAAACACAGCCCAAGAAGTCTTTTAACGTGTTTACTCACTGTTTGGTGGTCACTGTGAGATGCCCGGGTGACACTGCGATAACCAGGTGGAACCAAGAATTCCAGAAGGCCGTTCTGAGGGTAGCTGTCCACTCGCCCTCCTTGCACTCCTTTTGTTTGGGAGGATCCCTTACTTGAAGTGTGGTAGGATTCCTCCAGGGAAGCTGTTTCTAAACCCCGCTCCCCTCTCTGGCCCGTCTGCCGGCAGCGTGACCTTGGTGGGATGGCCTCTGGTCCTGTCCCCTTATGGGCCTGGTGATTGCTGCTTGGCTCAAACTCTGTGTGGTGGTAGTGAGGGCATGAAGTACCCCCACCTGAAGGTTGAGCAGCTCTAGATGATTTGCGGCCTGCTCTGGGGACCTGTCTCCCCTTGCGTGCTGGAATACCAGGGATCTCCTTACTCAGCCACCCCTCTCTCTGGGTGTCTTTCAGGCCGACCCACAGGTACCCTTTCTCCCCCGTGTTCATCTTCTGCACTCCACAGGGCCTGGCTGAGCTGAGAGCCCCTCTGCTCCCTTCCACACTCCTGGACACTCTCCTTCAGACTGCTTGCTCCTCCTTCTCTTCCTGTCTGCCCTGCTTCCTAGCAACCAGCCTCTGAGCACACCCCTTGATGGGAATTGAAAGTTAACCCCTTCTGGCTACCCAAGGGTCCCTTCTAATGGTGTGCAAGACCTGGTCACTATGTGTTTGTGTGTGCACCTCATCCTGGCCTTTGGAAATTACCTGGAAGCACTGCCCCCAGCATGGGTGCAATACTCTGTGGTGCCTGACCAGGTCAGGGGCGCCACATTGGCTCAAGGCCGGGTGGCTGCCCTCCTCGGCAGATCCGTGCCCCTTGACACGATCCCCTGCGACCGGGGTTCCAGCTCCTACCAGGCCCAGACCAACGTCTGCCACCTAGTAGTCTCAAGGAGTCCTGCTCCCAAACCGGTGACCTCTCACTTCGAGAGACATCCCTCCACACTCCTCCTCCTTCACTTTCTCTCTCTCTTCTCCTTCTCACACTTCTCACTTTTCCCTACCAACCCCCCCAAGTGGGTGGCCCTATTCCCTTCAGGCCCCCCAATGGTGTGTCTGGTGGGTGTGGTGCAAAGTGTTCCTAGGGTTTTGACTGGCTCTGATCTTAGCAACACCAAAGGACAGGGATCTGTAACCAAGGAGGATGCGGATACTGTGCAGAAGGGCAGATTGCACAATACCCTGTGCCGACCTGATAGGCCAGGGCATCACAGAAGAGCTTGTTGGGCCCCCCCTCAGTTCCAGCCATGTCACCAGCACTTCAGGGCAGATTTTTTTTAACCCCTTAACGACCCATGACGTACTAGATACGTCATGGATCGTGTGCCGGTAAGCCCCGCCCCCTGCCGCCGGCAGGCGGCGGCGATCGCCGCACATATCAGCTGTTATCAACAGCTGATATGTGTGCCTGCTAGACGCGGGTGGAATTGCTTCCACCCGCGGCCATTAACCGCTTACATTTCGCTGCCAAAGTCTTGGCAGCGATATGTATATGGGCGCCGCCATGACAGTGACTTACCCCGCCCCCACCGGAAGTCACGTGACATGATCACGTGACTTTCGGCGGTTGCCATGGTAGCACAGGGTCATGTGATGATGCCTGTAGCTAACATGAGTCACTTCCTCTCAATGCCGGAATACAGCCGGCATTGAAAGTGAAGCAGCAAATCTGCAGTTCTCAGCTCTGTAGCTGAGATCTGCAGATAGTGCAAAGCGATCGGATTGCTGATTGCAATAGCCCCCTAGGGGGACTAGTAAAATAAAAAAAAAAAGTAAAAAAAAAAGTTTTAAAAAATTAAAAAAAATAAAAAAACCTAAAAGTTCAAATCACCCCCCTTTCACCCCATTGAAAATTAAAGGGTTAAAAAAATAAAAAATACACACATATTTGGTATCGCCACGTTCAGAAATGCCCGATCTATCAAAATATAAAATCAATGAATCTGATCAGTAAACGGCGTAGCGGCAAAAAAATTCCAAACGCCAAAATTACGTTTTTTGGTCGCCGCAAATTTTGCGCAAAATGCAATAACAGGCGATCAAAACGTAGCATCTGCGCAAAAATGGTACCGTTAAGAACGTCAGGTCGAGACGCAAAAAATAAGCCATCACTGAGCCTCAGATCCTGAAAAATGAGAACGCTACGGGTTTTGGAAAATGGCGCAAAACGTGCGCCACGTTTTTTGGACAAGCTTGTGAATTTTTTTTAACCCCTTAGATACAAGTAAACCTATACATGTTTGGTGTCTAAAAACTCGCACCGACCTGAGGCATCATACCCACACATCAGTTTTACCATATAGTGAACACGGTGAATAAAATATCCCAAAAACTATTGTACAATCCCACTTTTTTTGCAATTTTTCCGCACTTGGAATTTTTTTGCCGTTTTCCAGTACACTATATGGTAAAACTTATGGTTTAATTTAAAAGTACAACTCGTCCCGCAAAAAACAAGCCCTCATATGGCAAGATTGATGGAAAAATAAAAAAGTTACGCCTCTCGGAAGAAGGGGAGCAAAAAACAAAAACGCAAAAACGGAAAGTGCCCGGGGGCTGAAGGGGTTAAAGCATACAGTGAAATATCACTGCTCCTTATGAGTGGCAGCTCAGACTTTACCACAGCTACCGAGTGGCACCTCATTGGATTTCTTGACCTGATGTATCTCCCATATGTGACATCTGATGTTACCATTCACTCTCATCACTGTGGAGATTCAAATTAACTTAATGCACATTTGTAGCTTATCAATTGCAGCAGTCACAACTGGCAATACTGTACTAAATATTAATGTGAAATTAAATTGCTGGGTATTTTTTAACAGTAAAGGGCATAATTCTACCTTGTAGTAGTACACTGCTAGTACTGGGCAGCTCACCTACTGTACATAACATAATAAAGCACGTGGTATGGCAAACAACAGCAACATAATCCCATTTCCATAGA
Source organism: Anomaloglossus baeobatrachus (assembly GCF_048569485.1). Lineage (NCBI taxonomy): Eukaryota > Metazoa > Chordata > Amphibia > Anura > Aromobatidae > Anomaloglossus > Anomaloglossus baeobatrachus. Next base: position 347,696,507 of record NC_134357.1, on the reverse strand, counting down.
AAAACATGACATAAGCAACTAGGTGTAATCTATACAGGATGAACGTTGACCACAGTGGCGGGCATATCATTGGTGCAGCATGTGCAACTGCATAGAGGCACAACAGGTTGAGGGGCCCATTTCTACCTCTAAACCAGGTGGAATTGTCCATTTTGATGAGCTCTTGGGCTGCAAAGGGCCCATATATTGTTCTTGCACAGGGGCCATTTTCTGTCTGTGTCCGCCAGTGGCTGACCAATAACAAATAGCAATGATATCTCAGTCCTAAAAAGTTCTGTGCATATCAGTTCAGTTCAGGTGGCATCAGTTCACTTTTGTAGGAGGATGGTAAAGTCATCTGTAACCCTCTTTCTCACACTGATACACTAGAAAATGTTGACTGAGGGCAAATGCAGATGATGAACATTTGCTCCAAATGTGTAGCTCTATACAGCACTTGGTAAGTAGATGAGATTTAAAACATTTCTTCTAATTTTCTTCAGTGTGTATATTGGCCTATGATGTGGATTTTTTAAATCCTTCACATAATTTTTTTTATGGGGATTTTTTTTATTGCGGATTTCACCTTTTGCAACGCATAGGGTGAAATCCACATCAAACTTGTGATCCGGATTTGATCTGGAAAAACTGATATGTATGCATTTATCCTCACTGATGAATGAGGAAAGAAATTTAGGTCGGTTTATATAAGCATATTTTCATTCCGAGTGCAGAGGAGCATTATTTTGGGTTTTTTTACGGACTCAATCTGCATTTGGAAAAAAAGCCCATGCAGCATGCACTAGTTTCGTCTGTGTGTCTATGGATGCCCTCCAAAAATCGGATTAAATACTTAGCCGTCATATAGCATCCTATTTTTACAGATAAATTGCAGTTGTTTGACATAGAAAATTGCATCTAGCCTTGTAAATCTTTAATAACTGCTGCTATTTAAAAATGACTGGACACAGAATGGATATGGTAGCCTAATGTTGGTAAATTAGAAAACAAAATTGAGTTTTCAGCATAAAACGCTGACAATTATTTTTATGCTTGTGTTAAACCGGCCTCACTCTGTATTAAAACAATAGAGACTTTCTTTCAATGTCACACATCTACAGACACACTTTACATGTAGGAAAGCCAACATTTACTGTGGCTAAGTTATAAATGTTGTTAATTAGACACCCCCTCTAACTACTTACAAATACTCTTTTGCTGCCAAAAATGTAAAGCATTTTGATTTATTTAATTTTTGCTTTTTGGCCAAATTATATCTGAATTAAATTGTTGTTTCACATGCGTTGTACTTAAAAATAGGACCTTATAAAAGGTCAAAATTTTCCAATATTTTCCTTTATTTTTTTCCTGCTACTACCCTGAGTATTCAGTTTTTTTTAAATGTGTCATATGGTTCCAGGCAGGGGCATAGCGACCGCAGTCACAGAGATCACGGCTGCGAGCAGGACCAGGGGTGTAGGGGGCCTGCCTGCCCCAGGTCCCTGATTCAGATGGATGTGTGTCCGAGGGCATGCATCCCGCTGAAATACATCGCAGTACAGAGAAATTGCACACAATCTTGGGTGTGGGGAGCATAGAATATGCTGATAGCTTCCTGTACTGTAAGTGGACGCACATGACATTGACGTCATGCGCTGCGCCGCTTTCACGCTGGTCAGTTACTGGCATGCCAGCATTGCAGGAGGATGCCGAAGGAGCATAAAGTAGGTGAGTACAATCGGTTATTATTCTTGTTTTTTTTATTACTGTGTGCGGTGCAGGGGGGGCTATATACCAGGATGGGAGGCTATATATCAGTATGAGGGGGCTATATACCAGGATGAGGGAGCCACATACCAGGATGAAGGGCTATATACCAGGATGAGGACATGCTTGGGACATATTCCAGGATAGGGCTATATATCACGATGGGGATATTATGGGGCCATATAAACCAGGATGGGAACATGATGAGGGCATATAAACCAGAATGGGGACATGATAGAAGCATATATACCAGGATGGGGACATGATGGGAACATATATACCAGGATGGCGTCATGATGGGGGAATATATACCATATATTACAGGATGGTGCCATATATAAAAGGATGGGGCCATGATGGCGACATATACCAGGATGGGGTCATATATACCAGGCGACATCCACGATCAGGGTCATACACCAGGATGGGGCCATTATGGGGACATATATCAGGATGGGGCTATATAAACCAGGATATAGGCATGATGGGGATCATACACCAGAATGGGGCCATGATGAGGAACATATACCATGATGGGATCATGATGGGGATATATATAGCAGGATAGGGCCATGATTGGGTCATACACAAGGATGTGGCCATGATGTGGACATATACCAGGATGGATCCATGATGTGGACATATTTACCAGAATAAGGGGCATATTTACCAGGATGGGGGACATATTTACCAGGAACTGTCCCAGGATGGGAGACATTAGTACAGGATGGTGGACATTATTACACAACAAAGGGGGATGGGGGGCAACTTGTATGTCTTTATAGGATTTAGAATACTACAATGGCCCATACATTTGATGAACATATGAGGGGGCCCAGGTTAAAACTCTGCACCAGAGCCCATCAGACTCAAGTTATGCGACTGGTTTCAGGGATATTGGCCCTCAATGTGACTGACCGATCACAACATGATCGTGCAGGAGGTGCTGAAATATTAGCGCTTCCTTACATGCTCACCACTGGAGCTTGGCACAGCTGACAGCCGAGCTCCTGCCGTCACAGCCAAGGAGAGTGCCAGCATTGCCCCTGGCTGACTAATCCTCCAGAAGCTGCAATCAATAGCAATTGCAACATTTGGAAGATTGTGGGAGAAAGGGTGTTCCCTCTCCCACCTCCATCGACACCCCAATGATGAAATCACAGGTAGTCAATGGTTGTCATGGCACCCAGAGATCAAACAATGACCTTCAGGTGTGGGAAGTATGGTGGCCTGTTAGAGCCAGCCATAGGCAGAGTTTAACAGGCAATCTGCCAGTGTAATCTGACACAGAGGCATATCTAGGGGGGCTGGTGTGCTATGTGCCTTGAGCATAGCTGTCAGGTGGGTGCCATCGAGCTGCCTGTTGTGGCGGTTCGAGAGTCTCCCCAGTGGCTGTGTTTTGCTGCCCTCTGTAGTGAGAGTGATAGCCCAACTGAGAGAAAGTGCAGAGCGTGGCTCCCTGAGATCAATCGCACTTGTGTCTCTAAGACGTAAGTACAACTGAACCCTGACCGACGACACTTTCGGTTCATGGCGACATTAGCAGTGTGATCAGGTCAGCTGATCACACTGCTCACATCACTCATCAGCACCTCAGACGTGCCAAACAGCGCTGATGGTGAGAGCTCCAATGGAGCTGAAGACACTGAAGAGAAAAAAAGAGGGTGAGGAGGGAAGTTTCTATGGACATTATATGGGGGAGAGACCGTGAGGGGGAAAATATATACAGACACATTATGGGGAGAGAGGGTGGAATGTATATATGGACACACAGTATGGGAAGAGAGGGTGGGGAAGGGGGATGTATATATGGCCACACAGTATGGGGGGAGAGGGGGAATATATACAGTGCCTACAAGTAGTATTCAACCCCCTGCAGATTTAGCAGGATTACACATTCGGCATTAACTTGGCATTGTGACATTTGGACTGTAGATCAGCCTGGAAGTGTGAAATGCACTGCAGCAAAAAAGAATGTTCTTTCTTTTTTTTTTTTTTTAAATTGTGAAAAATTTATTCAGAGGGTCATTTATTATTCAACCCCTCAAATCACCAGAATTCTGTTTGGTTCCCCTAAAGTATTAAGAAGTATTTCAGGCACAAAGAACAATGAGCTTCACATGTTTGGATTAATTATCTCTTTTTCCAGCCTTTTCTGACTAATTAAGACCCTCCACAAACTTGTGAACAGCACTCATACTTGGTCAACATGGGAAAGACAAAGGAGCATTCCAAGGCTATCAGAGACAAGATCGTGGAGGGTCACAAGGCTGGCAAGGGGTACAAAACCCTTTCCAAGGAGTTGGGCCTACCTGTCTCCACTGTTGGGAGCATCATCCGGAAGTGGAAGGCTTATGGAACTACTGTTAGCCTTCCACGGCCTGGACAGCCTTTGAAAGTTTCCACCCGTGCCGAGGCCAGGCTTGTCCGAAGAGTCAAGGCTAACCCAAGGACAACAAGGAAGGAGGTCCGGGAAGATCTCATGGCAGTGGGGACATTGGTTTCAGTCAATACCATAAGTAACGTACTCCACCGCAATGGTCTCCGTTCCAGACGAGCCCGTAAGGTACCTTTACTTTCAAAGCGTCATGTCAAGGCTCGTCTACAGTTTGCTCATGATCACTTGGAGGACTCTGAGACAGACTGGTTCAAGGTTCTCTGGTCTGATGAGACCAAGATCGAGATCTTTGGTGCCAACCACACACGTGACGTTTGGAGACTGGATGGCACTCCATACGACCCCAAGAATACCATCCCTACAGTCAAGCATGGTGGTGGCAGCATCATGCTGTGGGGCTGTTTCTCAGCCAAGGGGCCTGGCCATCTGGTCCGCATCCATGGGAAGATGGATAGCTTGGCCTACCTGGAGATTTTGGCCAAGAACCTCCGCTCCTCCATCAAGGATCTTAAGATGGGTCGTCATTTCATCTTCCAACAAGACAACGACCCAAAGCACACAGCCAAGAAAACCAAGGCCTGGTTCATGAGGGAAAAAATCAAGGTGTTGCAGTGGCCTAGTCAGTCTCCTGACCTTAACTCAATTGAAAACTTGTGGAAGGAGCTCAAGATTAAAGTCCACATGAGACACCCAAAGAACCTAGATAACTTGGAGAAGATCTGCATGGAGGAGTGGGCCAAGATAACTCCAGAGACCTGTGCCGGCCTGATCAGGTCTTATAAAAGACGATTATTAGCTGTAATTGCAAACAAGGGTTATTCCACAAAATATTAAACCTAGGGGTTGAATAATAATTGACCCACACTTTTATGTTGAAAATTTATTAAAATTTAACTGAGCAACATAACTTGTTGGTTTGTAAGATTTATGCATCTGTTATAAATCCTGCTCTTGTTTGAAGTTTGCAGGCTCTAACTTATTTGCATGTTATCAAACCTGCTAAATCTGCAGGGGGTTGAATACTACTTGTAGGCACTGTATATATATATGCATATATATATGGACACACAGTATGGGGAGTTAGGGTGAGAAAGGGGGATGTATATACTGTACGGCTACACAGTATGGGGAGAGAAGGTGAAGAAGGGTGATGTATATATGGAGCCAGTATGGGGAGAGAGGGTGGGGAAAGTGCCTGTATATATGGCCACACAGTATGGGGAGAGAGGGTGGGGACGGGAAATGTATATATGGCTACACAGTATGGGGAGAGAGTGTGGGTAAGGGAGATGTATATATGGCCACGCAGTATGGGGGGAGAGAGGGAATATATATATGAACACAGTATGAGGAGATAGGGTGAGAAAGGGGGATGCATATATGTCTACACAGCATGGGGAGAGAAGGTGGAGGAGGGAGATGTACATATGGAGACAGTATGGGAAGAGAGGGTGGGGAAAGTGGATGTATATATGGCCACACAGTATAGGGGGAGAGGATGGAGAGGGTGGAATGTATATATGGCCATTCAGTATGGGGAGAGAGGGTGGGGAAGGGGGAAGTATATGGCCACATAGTATGGGCAGAGAGGGTGAGAAGGAGGAATGTATATATGGCCACATAGTATGGGGAGAGAGGATGGAGACACTTTGAACTCATTCTGACCTATGATCCAGCCGTGCCCTTCGTGCATAAAAGTGCGGTTGACCACGTCTGTTGTGCACATCTTAAAAGCCAGATACCATTGAACAGAAGTTACACCGAGTCCAGAGTATCTCTGCTGCCTCATTAGTGAATGGATCCCGGGAGGGGTTTTATCTGAATCACGTATTTTGTAGATTTAGATGGAAACCACGATGTAAGTGCTCAGCGTAGAGCACACGATAAATGTGAACTGATCCAAATGTTCTATACCCTGAAACGCTTGTACTGAACCTACAAAAATAGTCCTCACTCAGGTTCATCATCTGCTAACAGAAAGATAGGGGCTTCCATAGGACTGGTAGCACAAAGGCTTTGGAAAACCACTATGGCTCCCCCCCCAAAAGAAATCCAGTGAAATCTGAGCTCCCACATCCTAATGCTCCCCTCCCTTCTGAGCATCACTTTTTGCCTAAACAGCAGTTAACGTCCACATGTTTGGCATTACTGTAGTGAGGAGAACCCGCTTAATGTACGGGATACAGGTCTTCAAATCCAAGCTGGCCACAATGTTCGGACACTGCAATATACGGGCACTACAATGTATAGGCACTACAAAAGCAGATTTCCATTTCCCCTCTCCAACATCCATTTCTACTTGTTTCTGGAAAACACCCATGGAGTTAAAATCATCACCACACCTGTAGATGAATTCACAGGGGGGTGTAATTTCCAAATTGTTGTTACTTCAGGCAAGTTTCTGCTCTTCTGACACTTAGTATATAGAGTCTGTAAAATATTCAAGGAAACTCTATGCTCCACAATCTCAAATAGCGCTCCTTTCCTCACGAATCTCACCGTGTGCCCAAACAGTACTATACAGTCACTCAATTTCTCATGAATGTCACAGTACCCAATATGTAACAATTATGCGGTCATTTCTACCTATTTCCCCTGGTGAACATGTAAAATCTGAGGCTAAAACAACATTTTAGCAGTAATTTTATTTCCTTTCACCTCCCAATGGTATAATATTTTGTGAAACATACCGTATGTTGTGTCAATATGCTCACTGCATTGCAAGATGATTTCTTTAAGAGTTGTAGTTTGTAAATGGGTGCAATGAGGGGTTCTGTTTTCTTGACTTCAAAACTCTGCGAATGTGACATAGCACCGCAAACCATTCTAGTCAAATTTGCACTCCGATATGGTGCGCCTTCCTTTCTGAACCTTGCAATGTGCTTGAAAATTAGTTTCTGTGTACAAATGAGGTATTGCTGTTCTCAGGAGAAATTGTGTAACACATTTTGTGTTACCTTTTCTCCTGTTACCCTTTTGAAAATTACAAAATTTGGGCCTTCAGCATAATTTTTGTTGAAAAAAAAGCGTAAGATTTAATTTTCCCGACCCAACATTATAAAATTCTGTGAAGCATCAATGAGTTCAAAATGCTCACCACACCCCTAGATAAATTCCTTGAAGGGTGTAGTTTCCAAAATAGGGTATCTGGTAGTGGATTTACAATGTTTAGGCACATCAGGGGCTTGGAAAACTCAACATGGTGTCTGCTAACAATTCCAACCAGTTTTATGCTCCAAATGTCAAATGGAGCTCCTTTCCTACCAAGTCCTGCCACGCACCCAAACAGTAGTTTTCCATCACATGTAGGGTATCAGGAGCATATTTAGGAGAAATTGCACAACAAATTGTATGGTGCATTTTCTCCTGTTACCATTGTGAAAATGCTAAATTTGGGGCTAAAACAACAATTTTGTGGAAAAAGTATGATGTTTTATTTTCACGGCTCAATGCTATAAAATTCTGTGAAGCACAAGGGGGTTTAAGGTGCTCAACACATCTAGATAAATTCCTTGAGGGTTTTAATTTCCAAAATGGGGTCACTTGTGGGGGGTTTCCACTGTTTAGGCACATCAGGGGTGCTGCAAATTTAACATGGCGTCTACTATCAATTCCAGCCAATTTTACGCTCCATAAGTCAAATAGTGCTCATTCCCATCCAAGCCCTGTGGTGCGCCCGAACAGTAGTTTTCCATCAGACATGGGATATCAACGTACTCAGGAGAAATTGCACAACAAATTGGATGCTGCATTATTCTTGTGAAAATGCAAAATTTGGGGCTTAAGTAACAGTTTCCTTCCACATTGCTTTAGTTCCTGTGAAGCAAGTGAAGGGTTAATAAACTCCTTGAATGTGGTTTTGAGCAGTGTGAGGGGTGACGTTTTTAGAATGGTGTCACTTTTGGGTATTTTCTGTCACCTAGGCTTCTCAAAGTAACATTAAATGTGATGTGGTCCCTAAAAAAATGGTTTTGTAAATTTTGTTGGAAAAATGAGAAATTGCTGATAAACTTTTAACCCTTCTAACTTCCTAAAAAAAACCCATTATGTTTCAAAAATGGTGTTGATAGAAAGTAGACATGTGGTAAATGTTATATATTAACTATTTTGTGTGGTATAATTATCTGGTTTAAAAACATAAAAAAACAAATATTTTCAATATTTTCAGAAATAAACAAAAATAATATCGACCAAAATGTAACATTAACATGAAATACAACGTGTCACGAAAAAACAGTATTAGAATCACTAGGATATGTTGAAGAATTCCAGAGTTATTACCACATAAAATGACACTGGTTAGATTTGAAGAATGAGGCTCCGTCATTAACGTACAAAGTGAACTCGGTCCTTAAAAGGAACCAGTCACCATCTGTAAGCTCTTATATACAGCAATCTAGAATACTGTATATAAATGCCCAGACCGCTCTGTATAACATAAAAACATCTTTTAGTATACTCACCTGCGAGGCAGTCAGATCCAATGGGAGTCACTGGCCTGAGTCCGATGCCTCCTCTCTTCCTTCCATCGCTGTCGTCCGTCCCAGCTCTGTGTGGATGATGCGTCCTATGTCATCCACTCGGAGGGCAGCATTGCGCATTGCTGCCCGCATTGCGCCACAATGGAGGCCTCTGTGTGGATAATGTAGCAGGGAAAGAGGATGGCAATGGAAGGAAGGGAGGCGGCGTTGGACAGAGACCAGTGCTGCCCATCGGACTTGATGGCACACAGGTCAGTATATTAAAAGATTTTTTTTTATGTTATACAGAGTGGCCTGGGCACTATTATACAGCATTTATAAGGGACATATTTGGTGACAGGTTCCCTTTAAGGGGTTAAAGAAGATCTCCCCTTAAACGTTTTACTTGCTAAACCTATGTAAATGTATATGTAGTGTAGTGCATGTGTATTAATATTCTCACCGATCGCCATCTTCCCCAGTTCCCATTGCCGCTCCAGTCCTCTTCTGAGTCACAGGACAGCTAATTGCTGGCTCCCACTGGGCACTATGTGAGAGCTGAAAGTCACTTAGGCTGGAGTCACAGTTGCATGTGAATCGCGCAAGGATCGCATCGCCCGGATTGGCTGGCGGCTTTCCTGACAGGAGCGTGTCAGCTTCATGTATTTCTATGCAGCTGACATGCTCCTGTCAGGACAGCCGCCGGCCAGTCCAGGTGATGGGATCCTTGTGCGAGTCACATGCAATGTAAGCCTATGGAGACTTGTTCTGATGTTCCATAGGCTTGTATTGTAAAAGCGTCTTCCATCTCACACATAAACTATAGTGTGATCAGGTAAGCGATGACATGTCTCAAAAAAGGACTGGAAAAAACTTTGGAAGACAGCGATCTGTGACTATATTAATACACCTACACTGTGCTACATACCATTTACATACATTTAGCCCATAAAAATGTAAGCGGAGTTCTTCGTTAAAAAAAGGACACCTTAGTTGTGGCTAAGGCCTCATTTACACATCAGATTTTTTTCGTAAGAGAAAAATGTATCAAGAGTTTCATCAGCTTTTCTATAATGGGAAAATAGTTTGTTCAGCTATACATCAGTCTGTGAAAAATGGAAAACAGAGATGACATCAGAGTGCTCTAAGATGTTTTCACGGGCACATAGACTTGTATTCCCGATTTTGATCTGACACTCTGGTGAATACGAGACATGTCTCCATGATTTTACACCACAACTTGGTTCGATGAAATATTTGGACAAGTTAACTACCTCATAGACAGTCACAGATATAAGTGCTATCTGGGAAAACAGAGAGCGCTCGTATGAGAAAAACGGACGTGTGAATGAGGCTGTATATCACGGTCTGTGATTCGCATATCGACTGTGGGTCTCCTGACCCTATTGCACAGACCTCATAGGATTATAAGAGGCTGTCAAGTTCGGTGAGGAATCCTGCAGCCAGTCCGTTGCACCACAGTCCGTTGCACCACAGTCCGTACACCACAGTCTGTACTCACACCCCACATGGATATGTAAATCGGGCCTAAGTCTCACTGCACTTGCAGTCATGCTGAAAATTGTAGATGCAAAACAGCTGACTGGCTTAATACTGTAACTTGCAGATGTTTCTGTTAGATTGAAAGCTGTAAAGCGAGCACATTTTACCTCAGAATTCATGTCAGTCAGCAGGGAATACACTTATGTGCCCTGTGAGATCATGTTTGTGTAGCTGTCGTGCTTTGACAGGTGTCGTGTCCTTGTCTGCTTCTGGAGATAAATGAAGTGCAGCTTTGTGTTTTTGTAAGAAGGAAAACGTCATTCAAGCACATCCAAGTCCTTGTTAACTCACTTTATTGAATAATGTCTCTGTTACTGCGACTGAGAAGCATTCCTAAATGTGACACCAACCATTCATCCCTCCGCTGTACAGGCCCCGTCTCATGTAGCAGACTGAAATCCTTTCTCCTGAATTACTGCACCGCAGGACACACAGACGAAAGGACCAACACAAACATGCTAGAAATATACTATGAAAACAAAAAACTACACTTATGTCTATTTTCACTTTTAAATTCACCCCTTGAGAGCCATACATCAGGACAGTTTAGATCCCCATACTATTCCCATTAATACACTTTTCAGACATGTATTGGGCTATTTTATGGGGTACCTGACACTGAGGAGCCAGTTTAGCTACCCGTGTGACAGCAGACACAAAAAATCTCACTCCATAAAAATGGGAATTAAGGTGTTGTCGCACAATTACAAATGATGGCATATCATTAATAAAGCACATGCAAATGTGGCACCCCAGTGGTCCTGCGAGTCACAGTGGCATTGTTCTCATCACTGGGAGAAATGCCATGCTTGGAAACAGTGGGGAAATCTGCCAGGTACACTAACATGCAACACCACTTCCTCCTCCGGACCAGTAGGGGGAGCTCATAACCTGTGTTGAAGGGAGCCTCTCTGGACATACTGATTTGGAGGAGGGATAAGGGAGTAACAGGAAGTTATACCTCAGAACAGTAGGTCGAAGCAAAGAGAACAGCCGCTGTCTGAGAGCTGCTACCCAGCTCTCCAGGACCGAGCGCATAAAGCGTGATACCGACATCCCAGGCTACTGGGTGCTAACGGCTCAGTAGTAACGCCGGAGGGCAGAGGATTCTACCTCTTCTGGCCCATCTGAAATACATAGGCAAAGTGGCAAGAAAGAGCCCAGGGTTGCTGCTACAGAGTGGGCCCCAATACCGGCTCGCGCTACCCGTCAGACGTAAGATACACACATAAATAGAAAGAAGGATGCTGTGCAGCTTCAGGCCACAGTGACCTACACCTGCGCTCAGAAGGAGGCTTACAACTACCAGGCAGATAGAACCCCGCCCCCTGCTGCTTCTAGGCTGACCGGGCCACTAACTCCTGGACTACACCGAGTACCAGTAAAAGGAGACTCCAATCTGTGTCATCCAGTTCTTGTCATCACTCTGAGCCCTGCACCCCTAACGTATCGCTCCATTCTACCATCATCATATCCTTGGAGCTTAGCTTCACCTGCAGGAAACAAGACCACTCTAGCTACAGTGACATCTACCCCAGGGGACAGCGACAGCAGTGGCGGCTATTACTTGGCCGCGTACCGCAGGTGGCGTCATGCTAAAAGACTTTCCTCATCGTCATCCCATCTCCACCACCTCCATTCTTCCTACCACCCTCCACCTTCCTATCCCTGTATGCCTCGGGGTCACGAAACCGCGATGATGCGGGTTAACCCCCTCGACCCCAGGGTGTTACACAAATGTCCGTGGAAATCGATCCAATCTAGGACCATAATGCATGGGCTTGCCGTGGATCCCTCAAACCGAGCGTCACAGCCTCATAAATTTATATGAACCTGATCTAAAATGTGTAAGGAAATACGGCAGTGAGAAGTGAGTTAAAACATAACATTTATTATTCCATTAAAACAGGGTGATAAAAACATATACACCTGGCCGATTTACACATGCCGCTTCTAATCATGATTAAGCGAGCTCAAAATGTGTAGACTGGCCAGGTATATATGTTTTTATCACCCTGTTTTAATGAAATAATAAATGTGATGTTTTAACTAGAGCCTGATGGTCGGTGTTCGGTTTTTGGGCTGAACACCGACTTTACAAAAAAACAGAGTTCGGGTGCTTAACGTATGCTGACTACTCGTGCGAGTATCTCTGTGCTCAGGTATGCTCATTGCTCAACCCAGTGCGAGCCACTTCAAGTGTTTGAATGGCTTGCACAGGCGGTAACAACAGCATGATCAGATTTAGTCTGTACCCCCAAAAAATTGGGAAAACCCACTCACCCTTCCCAGGAAGTGTTCTGCTTATGGTTGGCTGCATGTGGGCGGAGATCCGGGCTGCCAATCAGTGTCTTCCATTGGCCTTTGGGTCAAGTCTGAACCCACAGAGGGTCAGTTTGGCTGCACCTACCGAACTGAACTTCCATGGGTTCGCGCATCTCTAGTTTTAACTCACTTCCCTCTGCGGTTGCTGAATTTTGTTAGAAATTTTGGATCAACCCCCTCAGGAGCCGGCCTGTTGTGCCGTGCACTGCACCCATCGAAGCATTCATCCACCATTCATGGAATTGGTGAGCTGATGCTTTTCCTTTATGTGATTGTTTTATATATATGAATCTGTCATGCTCCGGTCGAGAGACCCTTGGCGAGCACGTGCATTGCAGTCTGACATTGGACTCATTTGCACGAAATATTGAAAATTTGGCAAAAATTTTGAAAATTTCACAATTTTCAAATTTTAACATTTTATGCCCATAAATCTGAAATATATCACACAAAATAGTTACTAAATAATATTTCCCACTTGTCTACTTTACATCAGCGCAATTTTTGAAACATAATTTTTTTTGTTAGAAGGGTTCAAAGTTCATCAGCAATTTCTCCAAGAAAAGTTACAAAACCATTTTTTTAGGGACCGCATCACATTTGAAGGGACTTTGAGAAGCCTAGGTGACAGAAAATACCCAAACGTGACACCATTCTGAAAAAGTACACCCTTCAAGCTGCTGAAAACCACATTCAAGAAGTTTACTAACCCTTTAGGTGCTCACAGGAACAAAAATAATGTGGAAGGAAAAAAAAACGAAAATTTTACTTTTTTCCACAAAAATGTTACTTATTAGTTTTAATTTTTGCATTTTCACAAGGGTGTCAGGAAAGAGTGCACCATAAAATTATTATTATTATTATTATTATTATTAAGTACACTGATACCTCGTATGTGATTGAAATCAATTGTTTGGACGCACAGCAGGGCTCAGCAGAGAAGGATCACCATTATAATTTTTTAAAGCAAAATTAGCTGGAATCATTAGCAGACACCATGTCATGTTTGAGCTCTTCCACAAGTGACCCCATTTTGGAAACTAGAGCCCCTCAGGAAATGTATCTAGATGTTTGCTAAGCACCTTGAATCCCCAGGGGCGTCACAGAGGTTTATAACATTGAGCCTTGAAAATAAAAAGATACATTTTTACCACAAAATTGTTACTTCGACCAGATAGCTTTTTTTTCACAAGAATGTCAGAAAAAAATGCACCATAAATTTTTTTTTTTTTTTTTACCACAAAATTGTTATTTCAACCAGGTAGCTTTTTTATCCACAAAAGGTAAAATAAATGCACCATAAACCTTATTTTGCAATCTCTCTTGAGTACGCTGATAGCCCATATGTGGTTGAAATCAACAGTTTGGATGCATGTCAGGGGTCAGAAGAGAAGGAGTGCCATTTGAATTTTTGAAAGCGAAATTAGCTGGAATTATTAGCGGACACCATGTCATGTTTGGAGACCCTCAGAGGTGCCTAAACAGTGGAGCTCCCCCTCAAATGACCCCATTTTGAAAACTAGACCCCTAGAAGGAATTTATCTAGATGTTTGGTGAGCACCTTGAACCCCCGGGTGCTTCACAGAAGTTAATAACGTTGAGCATTGAAAATAAAAAAATACATTTCTCCTGAGTAGGCTGATACCTCATATGTGGCGGAAATCAACTGTTTGGGCGCAAGGCAGGGCTTGGAAGGGAAGGAGCGCCATTTATCTGCAAAATTGGCTGGAATCATTAGTGGACTCCCTGCCGCGTATGGAGATCCCTTGATTTGTCTAAACAGTGGAGCTCCCCCAACAGAATTTTATGATGTTGAGCAGGGAAAATAAAAATAGATATATTTTTATAACAAAAATTGTTGTTTCAACTAGATTTATTTCACAATGATCAAATAAAAATACACCATACAATTTACATTTTCTCCTGAGTACGTCGATACCCCATATGTGGGCAAAAACTACTTTTGAGGCACAGTGCAAAGTGAAGAAGGGAAGGAACGCCATATTTGAGATCAGATTTAGTTGGAATGGTTTGCGGGTGCCATGTCCCATTGGTAGAACAGCAGAAACCCCCCCAACAGACCCCATTTTACAAACTGCACCCCTCAATAAATTCATCCAGGGGTGCAGTGGGCATATTAACACCACAGGCGTGTCACGAAATGTTATATTATTGGACAGTGAAGAAAATAATTACATTATTACCACTAAAAGGTTATTTAACCTCAGATTTCCAATTGTCACAAGGGGAATAGGTAAAAAAAAGTCCCATAATGTGTTGAACAATTACTCCTGGATACCCTATATGTACAGTACTGTTACTCTGCACCACAGACCTCGGGACGGAAGGAGCACCATTTGATTTTTGGAGCACAGATTTTCCTAGAAAGGTTTGCGGACTCCATTTGCAAAACCCTTAAGTGCCAGAGGAGAAGAAACCCCCTCAAGTGACCGAATTTTTGAAATTACAGCCCTCTAGGAATTAATTTACTGGTGTAGTGACTATTTAGTCTCTGGAAAACACCCATGGTGTCAAATGCAGTGATATTGCAGAATTAAAAATTGCAAACATTTTGGAACAGTTCCCATTTATCCTGTTGTGTATGCTGAGCACTTACATCAGAGTTTCCATCTACAGCTCCAAAACACGTGATTCCGTGAAACCTGTGACAGATCCATTCACTAATGGGGCAGCAGAGTTACTCTGGACTCTGTTTGGCCTCTGTTCAGCTGTGTCCGTTTTTTCAAAGGTGAACAATTACTGTTGCTGATTGCACTTTTGTGCATGTCTAAAAAGATGCATAAAAATACGGACACCGCCAGATCACTGGCCAGATGGAAGTTCAAAGTGACTCCATCTGCCTCATTACAGTGAATTTTCTGTTGGGAATTATGTCTGAATCACGTTTTCAGAGATTTACACGTAGTCCCGGTGTAAATGCTCTGCATAGAGACAGAATGAACAAATCAACAGCAGTTGAAGAATTGCCTTTATTTATTTATTTAGTTTTTTGCGCCATTCACCATGTGGTATAAATGATTATGTGGCTTTATTCCTTAAGGCCCAGTCACACTAAACAACTTACCAGCGATCCCAACAACGATACAACCTAATAGGAATCGCTGGTAAGTTGCTAGGAGGTCGCTGGTGAGATGTCACACTAAGCGACGCTCCAGCGATCCCACCAGCAACCTGACCTGGCAGGGATCGCTGGAGCGTCGCTACACGTGGTACGCTTGGTAACTAAGGTAAATATCGGGTAACCAACCCGATATTTACCTTGGTTACCAGCGCACACCGCTTAGCGCTGGCTTCCTGCACACCTAGCCACAGTACACATCGGGTTAATTACCCGATGTGTACTCTGCTACGTGTGCAGGCAGCAGGAGCCGGCTTCTGCGGACGCTGGTAACCACGGTAAACAGCGGGTAACCAAGAAGCCCTTACCTTGGTTACCCGATATTTACCTTCATTACCAGCGTCTGCCACTCTCAGCTGTCAGTGCCGGTTTTTAACCTGAGGGTCCCAATAACCATGGGCCTCCCAAGCCTGAGAATACCAGCCCCAACCTGTTGGCTTTCAATTGGCTGGGTATCAAAATTGGGGGGACCGTACACCGTTTTTTACAATTATTTATTTAAATAATAAAAAAAAAAAAAAAAAAACAAAAAAACCTGCATGGGGTCCCTCATATTTTGATACACAGCCAAGAAAACGTACACAGCTGAGGGCTGCAGCCTGTAACTGTCTGCTTTATCTACGCTGGTTATTAACACATAGGGCCCTACGTCACTTTTTTCCAATTATTTATTTTTACACACCACAACCAATCACAGATGCCAGCACGCTGACAGTTTGACTGAAACCAATCACAGAAGCTGTCACAGAAAGTGGGCAGGGGAAGCAGTAAATATGCATGAGAGTTAATGAACACATCCGGAAGCAGTGTGACAGCTGCATGGGAAACTCGGTAAGTAAATCTGTCCTATTTTAATGTCCATTTTTCTTACTTTTAACTTTTTTTTTCATTTTATCCGGGTGGCCGAACCCAAACGGTAACACAGACTTCCCTGAGAAGTTTGTGTTCAGAGTCTGTGCACAGACACTAAGTATCCTTTCCATGGTGAAGAAAAACCCCTTCAAAACATTAACTCAAGTGAAGAACACTCTCCAGGACGTAGGTGTTTCAGTAACTAAAGCGGGCTTTACACGCTACGATATCGCTAGCAATTGCTAGCAATATCGTACGCAAAAGCACCCGCCCCCGTCGTGCATGTGATTTCGTGTGATCGCTGCCGCAGCGAACATTATCGCTACGGCAGCGTCACACGCACTTACTAGGTTGGCGGCGTCGCTGTGACTGCCAAACAATCCCTCCCACAAGGGGGAGGGACGCTCGGCATCACAGCGACGTCACCGCGACGTCACTAAGCGGCCGGCCAATCAAAGCGGAGGTGCAGAGATGAGCGGGACGTAACATCCCACCCACCTGCTTCCTTTCGCATTGCGGCCAGCGGCAGGTAAGGAGACGTTCCTCGCTCCAGCGGTGTCACACACAGCGATGTGGCCTGCCGCAAGAGTGACGAACGACATCGATAATCAACCATTACCGATTTTTTGTTTTGGGACGACCTCTCCATGGTGAACGATTTTCACCATTTTTGAGGTCGCTTAAGGTCGTTGGTATCACACGCTGCGATATCGTTAATGACACCGGATGTGCGTCACTAACAATGTGACCCCGACGAAAGAAAAAAACGATATCGTAGCGTGTAAAGCCCCCTTAAGTCTACCAAAAAGAGAAGACTTCATGAAAGCAAATACAGATGTTTCCCATAAGGTGAAACAAAAAATCAGCCTTAAAAATAGAAAGACCAGATTAGACTTTGACAAAAAACATCTAAAAAAGCCAGCCCAGTTATGAAAAAAGTATTCTTGGCCAGACACAGTAAAACTAGGGTCCACCTGTCCCAGAATGATGGGAAGAAGAAAGTCCTGGAGACGGATTTAAATGGCTCATGCTCAAAAGCACACCACATCCTCTGTAAAACAGGATAGAGGCAGTGTCATGGCTTTCAATGGCCCTGGTCCATTAATGATTATTGATGATGTGACTGAAGACAGAAGCAGCCAGATTAATTCTGAATTGTACAGGGCTATACTTTATGCTCAGATTCAACCACATGCAGCAAGATTGATTGAATGGCGCTTCACAGTACAGATGGACAATGACCCAAAATATACTGCGAAAGCAACCCAGGAGTTTTTTTAAGATAAAAAAGTGGAATAGTAAATCACCAGATCTCAACTCCAACCAGCATGCATTTCACATGCACAAGACAAAACTTAAGGCAGAAACCCACAAACAAGCAACTGAAGTCACCTGCAATAAAGACCAGGCAAAGAATCACAATGAAGGAAACCCAGCGTTTGGTGACGTCCATGGCTTCCAGACTTCATGCACTCATTGATTGCAAATGATTCTATACAAAGTATGAAAAATTAACATTATATTTATAGTAAAGTAAATTTGTACAATTTTTTTTTTTTTAGCCCCTGAAATGAGGAGGCTTTGCAGAAAAATGGTTGCAGTTCCTAAACATTTCATAAAAGATTTTTGTTCAACCTCTTTAATTAAACTTGAAAGTTTATACTTCAATTACAGCTCAGTTGTTTAATTTTAATTACAAAATAGTGATATGAGGAGCTCAAATCATGAAGATTCGGTAACTGTGCAACTATTTCTGGACCTATCCAGAGGCAAAAGGAGTGGTTCAGCTCGAGGGAAGTGAAACATTTGAATGGGCCCTTAGTAAGGTAACCATGATTACAACTGCAGTGGCAAACCCTAATTTTGGTTATAGTGGAACCTAAGCAGATGACCCGTTACTGAAAATAAATCTCTACACAAAGACCAACACTGATATTACTGACATTTGGTGACCATATGGTAATAGATACCAATTCTGCATATAAGGGATTTCAGTACATTATAGATAGTGACTTAGAGCTCACGTTCCTTCTGATGGAGTCGTTTACTTTTCTTGCCTTTTCCATCTTGCTCAAACTGACACAACAACTTCTCCAGCCCTGACTCGTCTGCAGAGACTACAACAAAGACACATTGACATTTCACATTTCCCGCACCGTCCCCATCTATTACCAACCTGCAAAAACTCCTCATCCTACTGAAACCCAAATGACCAGAGGAGAGGATGTGGGTCCCAGCATCGGATGTGAATGCCGCAAGATTGGTTCATTCATTTCTTGCTGCCCATCCAGATAGGCCTGGTCCTGAGTGTCCTGAGACCACTCGTAGAAGGAGGGGGTACTGTCACGGGTGTGTCACGGGTGACAGACAGTCATGTAGTTTCTGGCAAAACAAGATCACAGTGTTTGACTTTGCAAAATGCTTCCTGACTTTCTGTTATTCTTGCTATTAGTATTCATTGTACTAGGTAGCTTTCCTGATGGGTTTTCATCTCTTCCCCTTTAGGACCCAGCAGAGAGCTCCTTCCATCCAGCTGGGGATTATCAGTAGTCCCCTTTGCTTATGTACTGTCATTTTCCCTGGACTTGCGCTGGTGATATTATTCAATTCCTTCACAAGCTCTGGATGCAAGCAGGCACCTTGCACTCATCAGTAGGATTGTTGCTGCTCTTTACTGTACTTCTTACTGAATCGTATGGAGATAGATTGTTTGTTGTTTTCCCTTGTTTGTTATCCCTGTGTGTCCTGTAGCACTGAGTGGGGTTGACTAAGAGCTCATCGCATCCGCTCCCTACCTAAAGCCCAGATCAGAGTCAGCAAAGGGTCAGGTATCCGGCTTGGAGCATAGGTGCGGAACCTATATAGGGCGGTGAGGAAACCCAGGGCCCAGTGGTAGGCTTGGTCACGGGTTACCATCTCCCCCTTCCCTAGACACAGGGTTTCCCTTCGCTTCCCCTTTGCCGTTCGCTTAGTATTTCCCCGTACCAAGCGTGACATTTGCCTCTAGAAAGCAACAGTGCACCTTTGATGGTCACAATATTCTACATGCCTCCCCTATACACAGTAAGATGAGCCTACAGCTCCTCTATACACAATATGATGCGCCCATATGTCTCATATACACAGTATGATGATCCCACAGCTCCCTTATGCAAAATATGATGGGCCCACAGCTCTCCCAAAACACACATCATAATGGTCCACAGACTGTATGATGGCCTCCGACTCTGTATAATGGCCCCCACAGTAGTCCTCAAACTGTATAATGGGCCCACAGTAGTCCCCCCAAGGTAGGCACCAAACTGTATAATGGCCCCAGCATTAGCTCCACACTGTATAATGGTACCCAGCATTAGCTTTCATGCTTTAGAATGGACCCCACATTAGCTCCCAGCCTGTAAAACCCCCCCACAGTAACTTCCACGCTGTATAATGGCCTCTATATTAGTTCCCACACTTTATAATGGCCCCCAAATTAGCTCCTGTGCTGTATAATGACCCCTGCATTGGCTCCCATACTGTATAATGGCCCCCTACAGTAGCCTCTACAATGTATAAGGGGGCACCCACAGTAGCCCCCACACAGTATGAGAGTCCCTCATGCTTTATGATGCCACCAGAGTCACACCACATGTTTTAAGTAAAATAAAAAAATATTCACCTAATCCAGGATCCTGATGAATGTACCATAAAGTGGGTGGACCAAAGTGCTTTCTTTGCACTAATCGCAGCCTAATTCTTACCCCTTGATGAAGTTTTACATACTCCTTAGCGAAATGTACGTTGGGTAGTCCCCCCTGCTTGTGCCACCACTGCATGAGCTAACCATCCTTCCATTATGGGTATTGAGTGCTATCCTTCTTTATTGTCATTTCTCTTTTGGCTTCTGCTATGTATCCATTGCGATAAGCCCATTGTGGCATTATTTTATTTGTTATGCGGCCTTTTTCAGATTGGTAATCAAGAGTACAGCATTTGTGTTTTTCATGTCACAGATTAAAGTGTGTCTCTTTATATGAATTACAACTTCATATTTGCATTGCATTTGCACTTTATATGCATTTACTTGACCTATGTAACACTGCAGTTGTACTTAATCTCTAGTACATCTTGGCATGGTATCACCACATCCCCTTCACCAATGCTTTCCTTTGTTTTCACATCTGTTCGGGACAATTTTTACTAATGAACATGCACAATAAAATATTTCCATTTTAATCAATTCACCGGACATTATTACTTCTCTTTCTCCTGTGTGCAGTAGATTGCATGGAATACATGCGGAATCATATGCGCATATTTGATGCCGATGCTCATATGGTTCACTAGCCATGCCATTATGTTGTTTAAGGATTTTGTTTTCATGACATGCTGATATACGTAACAGTGGCAGTAGCTCCAGCTGGACCATTCTGACCAAGGTGTCTGGGGGTACCGCACCCTTTGCCCCTCTAGTACATATGTGACTGATCTTATCTGTATATAATAGTGTCAGAATTGTTGTTTTGTTCAAATTCCTTCCCATAAAAAGTTGATATAAGTTTGTTAAGTTATATGTACTCCACAATTATGCAACTGATAAACACAATTCATCTTTAAAAACAAGCTATCATATGACTATGTCACCCAAAACACAGAAAAGTTAGGATTCATGACAGAAAAGTTCAAAAAATGGTCTGGCAAAAAGGCCAAAACTGTCCAAGACACCAAAGATTAGGCCCGTTCAAAAATTATTTTTAACTAATTAATGAGTGTTTCATGCTAACCTTTATGATTGGTTATTCCATGGGCATAGAAGCAGTGTCTGTGTGTCACATTGACCTAAAAGTACATGAGAGTTGTGTGTAAATTTCTTCAGTTGTGTATAAACACCACCCCACTGTAGTTGTGGTCTTGAAGAACAACATTCAATTTTATTAAGTGATTTTTAAAAGCTGTAGTCCCTTTAAGAAAAACAAACAAAACATATGTTGCGTGAGCGCAATAGCTTATCAGCGTCCACTAATGGGACTTCCCTTGGCTGTCTTTAGCAACTGACATCTTAGCCACAATTTACACCAGAAGTCTCCAACCTAAAAATGTGACACTTTCATACAAGAGCAATGATATCACAATGGCCCTAGTATACAAGCTCCAAAAATCCCATGTTCCAGAAGAATTGTTCCACCTAAAACCAAGTATATAGAACACATAGAGAGTCAAATGCATAGGGTCCAACAGTGTTTCATTGGGGAAGACTTATGATTTCCTACAGCAGGAGTAGTGAGCCTTTTGGATTCCATTTTTAGACTAATCGGCAGATATAAAGGGTATGGAGAAGTCTCAGCAAAGCAAACAAGACCTCCAGTCTCTTTATACTTTAGACATGGGCATAACTGCTTGGCTAATCCTCCCCTCTCCTTGGTCTAAATCTACGGTAAATTATACACTGGGTCGGCATTGACTCTTCACAGGCAGTTTAAGAAGTCAAATCCCCTGCCATCTCCCAGGAGTTATTTTGACAAGCGTTAGCACATGCCCAGATTCCACAGACCAGTGGCCGTATCAGTACAAAAGGTTCAGTTGTTGTAGATTATCATGCATGGGATACCATCAGGAAGCCCAATAGAGAGGTGCTACTAATTGTACAGCCGATGCCTTGCAGAAAAATATTACTCTAATCCCGATGATTTAGGTCTGCTTTTCTTCAGATTATCTTAAAATAGATTCAAATTTAAAGATATTATTAGTTTATGCTGCCTTGTTATTCAGTCACTCTCAAAGCACATGGAAGATAGACTTCAATAACCTTTTTTTAAATACTCATTCTTGACCAAACCAATATCCATATCTATCTATCTATCTATCTATCTATCTATCTATCTTTATAGATATGTAGTGGTGTGAAAAATGTTTTCCCCTTCCTGATTCCCTATTCTTGTGCATGTTTGTCACACTTAAAGGTTTCAGATCACCAAATAAATTAAAATATTAGACAAATATAACAGAAGTAAACACAAAATGCAGCTTATAAATGAAGGTCTTTATTATTAAGGGAAAAATAATTTCAAATTTACAGAGCTCTGTGTGAAAAAGTGATTGCCCCCTAAACCTAATAACTGATTGGGCCACCCTTAGCAGCAACAACTGCAATCAAGCGTTTGCAATAACTGGAAATGAGTCTTTTATAATGCTCTTGAGGAATTTTAGCCAACTCGTCTTTGCAGAATTTTTGTAATTCAGCCACATTGAAGGGTTTCCAAGCATGAACTGCCTTTTTAAGGTCATACTACAGCATCTCAATCGGAATAAGCTCATTACTTTGACTAGCCACTCCAAAGTCTTAATTTGTTTTTTCTTAAACCATTAAGGGGTGGACTTGCTGATGTGTTTTGGATCATTGTCCTGCTTCATAACTGTTACGGAGGGACCAGCAGATTAGGACCAGGGGGTATATATCCCATTCGCCAGTCGGGGCTCACCGTGCTCCAGATGGCAATGGAGTTGCTGGCACCCTGTGGGTTAGGCGGAGACTATAGAGCTGATGACTCAAAGATAACCCAGGAGACCTGGGAACCGGTCACGTGTGTAGGGACACGTCAAACCGGACGACAACCCAGTTAGCGTTTCGGTGGAGCGGGCGCTACTCCGACCACGTGTGTAGGGAACACGTCAGGTCGGATGGTAACCAGTTAGCGTTGACCGAGAAGACCGCTGTGACAGCACCCTGTCGGCCACGTGTGTAAGGCACGTCTGGCCGAGCGGTCCTTCGATTAGCGTTTCTGGTCACCATTCGACTGGCCACGTTTGTGAAGGACACTTCAGACCAGGTAGTCACACCAGTAGCATTTGACTGGGAAGCCGAGGAGAGAAATAGGGTTCACACACCCAATCCAGGAACACCCTGTTAACTCCACAGGGGTTCTGGAATATGCTGTCCGTGCGCGTAGAGGGCACTCTTAGACAGGTGATGCAGCAGGTATGCTGTCCGTGTGCGTAGAGGACACAACCGGACAAGTAACGCAACAGGTATGCTGTCCATGTGCGTAGGAGGCTCAAACGGACAGGTGACACAGCAGCCACAGTCCAGTTAACGCCACTGGACTGCTATAGCACAACTGGAATGGCAGCAAGGAAGCACGGTGCCTGACCCTTATGTGCTGAGCCACGAATCTTGACGTTACAGGCACCGTTCGCCTAGCCCTACCTACCGCTTCCAACAAAGCTTATGCCACCATGAACTCTAAATGCAGACTGCGCACCTCCATGTTGTCTCCAGACCCTTTTATAACCTGGGTCCACCCCAAACCTAGGGTGGAACCACCAAGGTCCAAAAGCAGAGTGCCATGTCAGCAGAGACGTCACCAGCGGCCTATCCGGAACCGCCACGTCATAGATGACCTCATGGCACCCACGCCCCAAACACTTCACCAGTCATTGTCTGACGACCAATGGTGAGGTGCCAGATCATAGGGGCGGGCCTCTGCGAGCCAGTCCGGAGTGGCCACGTCATCAGGACACCTGACACCCTCTGCCCTATCAGAACTTGCCACCTCACGGACATGCTCAGTGAGGTCCTTACCGGACCTAGCCTCTGATGCACTAAGTGCCTGAGCATGCTCAGTAGCCTGAACAACAGACTCAGAAATCAGACTATCTGCCTGAGCATGCTCAGTAGGCATATCCCAGAACTTAGACACAGCACGAAGTCCAAGTACCTGTGCAAAGAGGCTGTTAGGATTAATTGTGGGAGCATGCTCAGTAGCCTGAACTGAGGACTTAGTCTCAGAAATGACACAATCAGGCTGAGCATGTTCAGTAGGCAAAACACCGGGCTTAGACTCTGGCTAGGGTAAATCGGCGCGCGCATGCGCACTAGCCGCCTCTCCACACTTAGACGTGGTGGAAGGAGCAGCCAACTGGACGACCTGAGGCATGGCCAAGAATGGCAGCCGGTGCCTGTGTGCAACAGGAACCGCAGCAGGCTGCTTGCGGCTATGGTGGCGCCGGTTCGTAACAATAACCTAAGTGCACTTCAGCTTCAGGTCACAAACAGATGACTGGACAATCCCTTAGGGATTTTTTTGGTAGACAGGAGAATTCATGGTTCCATTTACCACAATGAATCTTCCAGGCCCTGAAGCAGCAAAATTGCCCCAGACCATTACACTACCACCACCATATTTTACTGTTGCTATGATGTTCCTTATCTTAAATGCTGTGTTACATCTACAACAAATGTAATGGGACATATGCCTCCTAAAAAGTTCAACTTTTGTCTCATCAGTCCACAGAGTATCTTCCAAAAGTATTGGGGATCATCAAGATGTTTTCTGTAAAAACAAGCCTTTATGCTCAGCAGTGGTTTTCATCTTGGAACTCTGCTATGCAGGCCATTTTTGCCCAGTCTCTTTCTTATGTTGGAGTCATGAACACTGACCTTAACAGAGGCAAGTGAGGCCTGCAGTTCTTTGGATGTTGTTGTGGGGTCTTTTGTGATCTCTTTGATCAATTATCGCTATGCTTTTGGGGTAATTTTGGTCTGCCGGCCACTAATGGGAATGTTCCACACTGTTTCATTTTTCCGCCATTTGTGGAAAACGGCTCTCATTGTGGTTTGATGGAGTCCCAAAGCTTTAGAAATGGCTTTAGAACGTTTCCCAGACTGATACAAACCCTGGCAAAAATTGTGGAATCACCTGGCTCTGAGGATGTTCATTCAGTTGTTTACTGTTGTTTAAAAAAAAGCAGATCAAAGACATGGCACAAAACTAAAGTCATTTCAAATGTCAATTTTCTGCTTTAGGAAACACTAAAAAAAAAAATCATAAAAACATAATATGGTAGCCAGTAACGGTTACTTTTCAAAACCAAACAGGGGGAAAAAATTATAGAATCACTCAATTATGAAGAAAAAATTGTGGAATCATGAAAGACAAAAGAACACTCCAATACATCACTAGTATTTTGCTGCACCACCTCTGGCTTTTATAACAGCTTGCAGTCTCTGAGGTATGTACTTCATGAGTGACAAACAGTACTCTTCATCAATCTGGCTCCAACTTTCTCTGATTGCTGTTGGCAGATCAGCTTTGCAGGTTGGAGCCTTGTCATGGACCATTTTCTTCCACCAAAGTTTTTCAATTGAATTGAGATCTGGACTATTTGCAGGCCATGTCATTGACCTTATGTGTCTTCTTTCAAGGAATGTTTTCAGAGTTTTTGCTCTATGGCAGGATGCATTATCATCTTGATAAATGAGTTCATCATCCCCAAACATCCTTTCAGTTGATGGGATAAGAAAAGTGTCCAAAATTTCAATGTAAACTTGGGAATTCATTGAAGATCTAATGACAGGCATCTCCCCAGTGCCTTTACCTGACATGCAGCCTCATATCATCAATGACTGTGGAAATGTACATGTTCTCTTCAGGCAGTCATCTTTTTATTGTTTAGCTTTGCTGTATGTAAATCCCATTTCCTTTAGGCGGTTTCTTACAGTTCGGTCACAGACATTGACTCCAATTTTCCCCCATTCGTTCCTCATTTGCTTTGTTGTGCATTTCCTGTTTTGGAGACATATTGCTTTAAGTTTCCTGTCTTGACACTTTGAGGTCTTCCTTGGTCTACCAGTATGTTTGCCTTTAACAATCTTCCCATTTTGCTTGTATTTGGTCCAGATTTTAGACACAGGTGACTGTGAACAACCAACATCTTTTGCAACATTGTGTGATGATTTACCCTCTTTTAAGAGTTTGATAATCCTCTCCTTTGTTTCAATTGACATCTCTCACGTCGGAGCCATAGTTCTTGTCAGTTCACTTGGCGCAACAGCTTTCCAAGGTGTGATCACTCCTTTTTAGATGCAGACTAACGAGCAGATCTTATTTGATGTAGGTGTTAGTTTTGGGAATGAAAATTTACAGGATGATTCCATAATTTTTTCCTCATAATTGAGTGATTCCATAATTTTTCACCCTTTTTGGTCTTGAAAAGTAACCGTTACTGGCTAGAACATTATGTTTTCATGATTTTTTTTTGTGTTTTTTAAAGACAGAAAGTTGACATTTGAAATTACTTTAGTTTTGTGCCATGTCTGTGATATGCTTATTTTTTTAAACAGAAGTAAACAACTGAATGAACATCCTCAGAGCCAGGTGATTCCATATTTTTTGCCAGGGGTTGTAGATCTCAAATACTTTGTTTCTCCTTTGTCCCTGATTTTCTTTAGGTTGCGGCATGATGTCTAGATCTTTTGATCTACTTCACTTTGTCAGGCAGGTTCTATTTAAGTGATTTCTTGATTGAGAACAGGTGTGGCAGTAATCAGGTCCGGGTGTGGCTAGGGAAATTGAACCCTTCCCAAAGATGTGATAAACCACAGGTAATTTATGTTTTAAAGGGGGCGGGAGACAATTACTTCTTCACACAGGGCCTGTAGGTTTGAATTTCTTTTTTCCCTTATAATAAAGACCTTCATTTATAAACTGAATTTTGTAATTACTTGTTTTATCTTTGTCTAATGTTTAAATTTGTTTGGTGATGTGAAATGTTTAAGTGTGACAAACATGCAAAAGAATACAGGTAAAATATATCTTTGTACCGTGTTAGCCAGTAGAGATAAAAAAAAATTGTTTAAAAGAACTGAGAGTCCTCAGTGGTTGATACCTTTTAATGGCTAACTGAAAAGATGGTAATAATAGCAAGCTTTCGAGACTACTCAGGTCTCTTCATCAGGCTCAGTATAACACAAAATCTGAAGAGTCACATATTTATACACAACAGGACATAGAATAGAGAAGTAAATAAGACAAGATATGTGAACATAGAATAGAGCAGTAAATAAGACACGATATGTGAAGCAGAACTATCACTATGGCAAGAGGACAAATTGTTGTGGCCATAAATATTGCAGTAGTTCATAGATATGCAGTGTGAAAGGACAATAAAACTTTCACACTACTTATCTATGAACTGCAGCAATATTTATGGCCACAACAGTTTGTCCTCTTGCCATAGTGATAGTTCTGCTTCACAAAACTTGTCTTATTTACTGCTCCATTCTATGTCCTGTTGTGTATAAATATGTGACTCTTCAGATTTTGTATGATACTGAGCCTGATGAAGAGGCCTGAGGAGTCTCGAAAGCTTGCTATTTTTACCATCTTTTCAGTTAGCCATTAAAAGGTATCAACCACTGAGGACTCTCAGTTTTGCAAAAGAGTAAGAAGTCAGGAAGGGGGTAAACACTTTTTCACTTCGCTGTATATATATATATATATATATATATATACACAGTGCCTACAAGTAGTATTCAACCCCCTGCAGATTTAGCTGGTTTACACATTCGGAATTAACTTGGCATTGTGACATTTGGACTGTAGATCAGCCTGGAAGTGTGAAATGCACTGCAGCAAAAAAGAATGTTATTTCTTTTTTTATTTTTTTTTTAAATTGTGAAAAGTTTAATCAGAGGGTCATTTATTATTCAATCCCTCAAACCACAAGAATTCTGTTTGGTTCCCCTAAAGTATTAAGAAGTATTTCAGGCACAAAGAACAATGAGCTTCACATGTTTGGATTAATTATCCCTTTTTCCAGCCTTTTCTGACTAATTAAGACCCTCCCCAAACTTGTGAACAGCACTCATACTTGGTCAACATGGGAAAGACAAAGGAGCATTCCAAAGCCATCAGAGACAAGATCGTGGCAGGCACAAGGCTGGCAAGGGGTACAAAACCCTTTCCAAGGAGTTGGCCCTACCTGTCTCCACTGTTGGGAGCATCATCCAGAAGTGGAAGGCTTATGGAACTACTGTTAGCCGTCCACGGCCTGGACAGCCTTTGAAAGTTTCCACCCGTGCCGAGGCCAGGCTTGTCCGAAGAGTCAACGCTAACCCAAGGACAACAAGGAAGGAGCTCCGGGAAGATCTCATGGAAGTGGGGACATTGGTTTCAGTCAATACCATAAGTAACGTACTCCACCGCAATGGTCTCCGTTCCAGACGAGCCCGTAAGGTACCTTTACTTTCAAAGCGTCATGTCAAGGCTCGTCTACAGTTTGCTCATGAGCACTTGGAGGACTCTGAGACAGACTGGTTCAAGGTTCTCTGGTCTGATGAGACCAAGATCGAGATCTTTGGTGCCAACCACACACGTGACGTTTGGAGACTGGATGGCACGGCATACGACCCCAAGAATACCATCCCTACAGTCAAGCATGGTGGTGGCAGCATCATGCTGTGGGGCTGTTTCTCAGCCAAGGGGCCTGGCCATCTGGTCCGCATCCATGGGAAGATGGATAGCACGGCCTATCTGGAGATTTTGGCCAAGAACCTGTGCTCCTCCATCAAGGATCTTAAGATGGGTCGTCATTTCATCTTCCAACAAGACAACGACCCAAAGCACACAGCCAAGAAAACCAAGGCCTGGTTCAAGAGGGAAAAAATCAAGGTGTTGCAGTGGCCTAGTCAGTCTCCTGACCTTAACCCAATTGAAAACTTGTGGAAGGAGCTCAAGATTAAAGTCCACATGAGACACCCAAAGAACCTAGATAACTTGCAGAAGATCTGCATGGAGGAGTGGGCCAAGATAACTCCAGAGACCTGTGCCGGCCTGATCAGGTCTTATAAAAGACGATTATTAGCTGTAATTGCAAACAAGGGTTATTCCACAAAATATTAAACCTAGGGGTTGAATAATAATTGACCCACACTTTTATGTTGAAAATTTATTAAAATTTAACTGAGCAACATAACTTGTTGGTTTGTAAGATTTATGCATCTGTTAATAAATCCTGCTCTTGTTTGAAGTTTGCAGGCTCTAAGTTATTTGCACCTCATCAAACCTGCTAAATCTGCAGGGGGTTGAATACTACTTGTAGGCACTGTATATATATATATATATATATATTATATATATATACTAGCTGTAGTACCCGGGCGTTGCCAGGGATTGTAACTGTGTCTCTCCCAGTCTCTGTATGTGTGTTGCTATCTGTCTGTCTCTCTGTCTGTCTCTTTCCTTGTCTGTATGTGTGTATGTCTCTGTCTGTCTGTTTCTATCTCTCTGTATTTGTATCAGTCTATCTGTCTCCATCTGTGTGTCTGTCTGTCTCTCTCTTTCCCCATCTGTCTCTTTGCACATCTGTCTCTTTCCAGGGCTGTCTCTTTGCCCGGCTTTTTCTTTGCCCAGCTGTCTCTTTGCCCAGCTGTCTCTTTCCAGGGCTGTCTCTTTCCAGGGCTGTGTCTGTCCAGGGCTGTGTCTTTCCAGGGCTGTGTCTTTCCAGGGCTGTGTCTTTCCAGGGCTGTGTCTTTCCCCGGCTGTCTCTTTCCCAGGCTGTCTCTTTCCAGGGCTGTCTCTTTCCAGGGCTGTTTATTTGCCCGTCTGTCTCTTTGCCCATCTGTCTCTTTCCAGGTCTGTCTCTTTCTAGGCCTGTCTCTTTCTAGGTCTGTCTCTTTCTAGGTCTGTCTCTTTGCCGTCGGTCTCTTTCTAGGTCTGTCTCTTTGCCCGTCTGTCACTTTGCCCGTTTGTCACTTTGCCCATCTGTCACCTTCCAGGGCTGTCTCTTTCCCTGCTGTCTCTTTCCCCGGCTGTCTCTTTGCCCGGCTGTCTCTTTCCAGGGCTATCTCTTTGCCTGTCTGTCTCTTTGCCTGTCTGTCTCTTTGCCCGTCTGTCTGTTTGCCCGTCTGTCTGTTTGCCCGTCTGTCTGTTTGCCCGTCTGTCTGTTTGCCCGTCTGTCTGTTTGCCCGTCTGTCTGTTTGCCCATCTGTCACTTTCCAGGGCTGTCTCTTTGCCTGTCTGTCTCTTTGCCTGTCTGTCTCTTTGCCTGTCTGTCTCTTTGCCTGTCTGTCTCTTTGCCCGTCTGTCTGTTTGCCTGTATGTCTGTTTGCCCGTCTGTCACTTTCCAGGGCTGTCTCTTTTCCCAGCTGTCTCTTTCTGTCTCTATCTCTGTCTCTTTCCCCGTCTGTCTCTGTCTTTTTCTGTCTCTCTCTCACACATGCTTTTTATACTAACAGTGGTTGCTATAGGAACAAAATAAACTAACAGTTGCTATTAATAGCTATACCTCCCACCTCCATTCACTTTAATGGTGTCAGGATTTTTGGAGAGTAATTGTAAAGCGTGGAGTTAAATTTTGCAGCCCAAACAGAGTCTATGACGTTCCCTGGGTCACATGGAGTGTCTGTGCAAAATTTCGTGATTGTAAATGCAACGGTGCGGATTCCTTTAGCGGACACACACACACACACACACACACACACACACTTAGCTTTATATATTAGATTTATAAAATTAATATGTTAATGTTTGCATGTGGATATAATAGTTGGTGCACAGATTCAATGCACCCTCATGATTATAACATAGACACTGTTTGTGGTAGCCTGCCAGCTCTTTATAGGGCTTACATGGACAAGTCTACTTCATCCACCAGATTCCAGGCATTTTCCTGGCCTTCACCTCTTAACCCCTGTACAGGGATGTGGACTTACACAGGGGCTGGTGGAGCAAGCTGGTGGCAAGAAGGGTCATTACCAGGACAGAGTTGAAAGACCTTTGTAAAATTTTGACAATTTTAAATGCATCTGAAAAATTAAAAATAGTTGCTCCTTCTGACATAGCCTTTAAAGGGGTTTTCCCAATAACAAAGTTAATATTAAAGTTCATTTTAGTCAACAGATCTTGGAATAATATTAATTTCCACAATTTGATGTGTTTAAAATTTTTCCTGTGCTGAGATAATCTTAGCACAGAAACATTCTTTTTAAACACATCCAATTGTGGAACCTTTATTCTCATAGCTATTGATTAAAATGAACTTTAAAATGATTTTTGTTCATGGGAAAACCCCTTTAACTTTGCTATACATTTTCTGAGGAACTTGTTGTTACAAAATGATTTGTGAAGATTATTACTCTGTATAACCACACCATAAATTGCTGGCATTCTCCTTTTAAGTAGGTCATGCTTTGAGAGTTCCCCTGTAAACATCAATGAACATAACAGTTAAAAATGTTAACATATTACAACAGTAGCACAAATGCTTGACGGTTACAGACACATAAAATGGCACAATATGCTTGATGGCTGCAGGTCACACTTGTCAATACAAAGCACTTAAAACTCTCTTTGTAACTTTTTGTCATTTGAACTGTCATTTACAGGGGCTGAGAACCATAAGATGATCCAAAAGACCAAACGTTCACTGAATATCAGGTTGCAACTGCCTTTCGTTGCTGTCTTGGGAAAACTATCTGCTTCTATACGTTGCCTCAGGTTTTTTTTATAGGGTTGCACCAGCCACTGAGTAGATTCATCCTCACATCCAATGGTTATGAGCACTAGTCTACTACTTTTTACGAAATGTGCCCAATTCTCAGCCCAACACTAATATGGTTTAAGACCACTGGTCACAGTCTCAGCCCAAGTCCTTCAAAACAAAGGGCTACCTTCTACCTACTTTAGACTGCTCACCTTTATGGCCCCGTTACACGCAACGACATCGCTAACGAGATGTCGCTGGGGTCATGGAATTCGTGACACACATCCGGCCTCGTTAGTGATGTCGTTGCGTGTGACACGTACGAGCGACCGCTAACAATCCCAAATACTCACCAAATCATTGATTGTTGACACCTCATTCATTTTCAAAATACCGTTGCTCGTTCTGGATGCAGGTTGTTCATCGTTCTGAGGCAGCACACATCGCTACGTGTGACACCCCAGGAACAACGAACAACAGCATTCTTGCGTCCTCCAGCATTGAGGTGGGAGTGACGTTTATGCGGCTGCTCTCTGCCCCTCCGCTTCTATTGGTGGCCCGCTGTGTGACGTCACTGTGACGCCGCACGAACCGCCCCCTTAGAAAATAGGTTGTTTGCCGGCCACAGCGACGTCGTTAGGAAGGTAAGTTCGTGTGACGCGCACTACCAATACTGTTCGCCGCGGGCAGCGATTTGCCCGTGACGCACAAATGACGGGAGTGGGTGCAATCGCTAGCGACATCGCAGTGTGTAAAGCGGCCTTTAAGTTGCATGAAAAATAGTACAGTAGTGATCTTATAACATTAAGTTCAACTTTATCTCCACACAGGTCAATGATATCTTCAAACCTTATCCCACACGAACTGATGCAAAGTTGCAGTGAATCTTTAAACAGATGAAGAATTTCTCACTAAACACCTGTCTTTTTCTTAATGGTTTTTGGGCTCACACTTACCATCTCGTGTTGCTGCTTGCCATCTCTTTGTCACTTCTGGACTTCTAGGTCTCAGTCTAAACGTCAGGAGACCAATTTCTTCAGCTTTGAGTCAGATGAGACGACAAGAAAAAGGCACTAGTAGCAGAAAATGGTCTGACATAGTCATTAGACTTGTCCAAAATCTCTGTTGTACGGCAAATGGTTCTCTACTACTTGTACAAAACTTTTATATACCTTAAACATTATTTTAAATCAGAAATAGAGATAGATTTTACAATTCAGTCTAAAATTTTGTGTTCTGTTGAAATCTCTAAATTCTCATGTTATTTATTTTCTCTTTGTTGAGTATTTCAATATTGGCTAAAATGGGAGGAAAGAAAGGCACCCTAGATTCTCAGCTGTGATATATTTTTCCACTAGCTATTTTATTCAAGACATCTCCCTTGTGTCTTCCAAGTAATCCACAGAAAATGTTTCATATATATTTCTAACAAAATGGCATTTGTTGTCCTTATGAACTATCAGTTTCGTTCTCAATGGGCCTTTACTTACTGTGTTGCAATGAAGGTTTATAGTTGCTTGCTTTCCTGCACAGGTGTAATTATGTGTGAATGATCCAATTCTGGCTCTGGCCTCAATACTAAAGTGAATGCACTTTGTCTTATACTTTAGTGCTAGATTGTGAAAATATAACAAACAGCCAGTATGACAATTAGAAATCAGATGTGGCAGGTCTTCTAAAAGTCAAATGCTTGAGACAAATATATATTATATATATATATATATATATATATATATATATAAAAATTATTTTTTTAAGAGATTCAGACAGGTAATATAAAAAATGCAGGTGAATAATCACGGCGGCGGCGGCTGCAATAGTAAAAAATCACGACAAAAAAATGAGACAATAACCAATTGGAATCTTTTAAGATTTACACGAGAAATAATTAGAGTCATAGAAGGACTCATGAATCCACCTATAATTACATGATACTAATAGGGGCCGGCTGCCGGGCCCCTATTAATAAGTGCCGCAGTGTAGTGGCCGACAATGCGACCGTCAGGGGGCCGGCCTGTGAGTCAGGGGAGCCCAGTGTCAGCAGAGGGGCCCCTGACCTGGAGAGGCCACCAGCCATGTCTGAGCTGCAGCAGAGCAGGAGAGACCTGCACATAAGACGGAATAATCCATCCTGCAGGACCTGCGATGATGTCACGCCCATGTGACTGTGTGGGAGGAGACACAGGAGGCCGGGCAGAAAGCAAGAGATACTGAATCCTAAAAGAGATTTGCACACATGATGACTGGTAAAAAGAAAAGAGGGGACATGAGAGGGGGAAGGGGGCTACAGAGTGAGTGGCATATGAGGGCTGCAGACTGACAGAAGGATGTGAACGGGTGCAGAGTGTTTGAGAGGGGTAAGTTGGGGTACAGGCAGGGTGAGATGTGTGGGCATGGTGTGTGACATATCGGGGTGTAGTGTGTGATCTGGGGGGTGCAGGCTGTATGGGGAGCAGGGTTTGTGAGATATGGGAGTGCAGGTTGTATGGGGAGCAGGGTATGTGAGATATGGGGGTGTAGTGTGTGTGATATGGGGGTGCAGGCTGTATGGAGAGCAGGGTATGTGACATATGGGGGTGTAGTGTGTGTGATATGGGAGAGCAGGGTGTGTGATATATGGGGAAGTAGTATATTACAAGTGTACTATATGGAGATGTAGTATATTACAGGTGTGCTATATGGAGGTGTAGTATATTACAGGTGTACTATATGGAGGTGTAGTATATTACAGGTGTGCTATATGGAGGTGTAGTATATTACAGGTGTACTATATGGAGGTGTAGTATATTACAGGTGTGCTATATGGAGGTGTAGTATATTACAGGTGTACTATATGGAGGTGTAGTATATTACAGGTGTGCTATATGGAGGTGTAGTATATTACAGGTGTACTATATGGAGGTGTAGTATATTACAGGTGTGCTATATGGAGGTGTAGTATATTACAGGTGTACTATATGGAGGTGTAGTATATTACAGGTGTGCTATATGGAGGTGTAGTATATTACAGGTGTACTATATGGGGGTGTACTATATTACAGGTGTAGTTTATTACAGGTGTAGTATATGGGGTGTAGTAAATTACAGGTGTAGTATATAGGGATGTAGTGATGTAGCATATTACAGGTGTCCTATATGGAGGTGTAGTATATTACAGGTGTACTATATGGGGGTGTACTATATTACAGGTGTAGTTTATTACAGGTGTAGTATATAGGGGTGTAGTGGTGTAGTTTATTACAGGTGTAGTATATAGGGGTGTAGTGGTGTAGTTTATTACAGGTGTAGTATATGGAGGGGGTGTAGTAATGTAGTATATTGGGTAAAACTGAGGTAATTATATTAGTCCGGCCCTCTAAACCAATCCCGATTTCTTATGCGGCCCCATGGGAAAATTAATTGCCCACCCCTGCTCCAGGGGCTGATGTCCACACCAGGGGGTGGGCCAGGCAGTTGGCCCCGCCCACCGAGGAGTTCACAGTCCTGGAGGCGGGAAAAGTAAACAGATTAGTGTTGGAGGTGAAAGTGAGCAGAAGGAAGTAGTGGAGCAGCCTGAAGTTGGTCCGGGTGTGTGGCCAGATCAGCAAGGTTGGCAGACGGTGGTGACCGTCTGCAGGAGTGGCCGATTGGAGTCTACCGTAAGGACCGTGGACGGGCGGTGGCCCGGCGGTACCGGACCGGTACGCAAAGAGAAGCCAGTACCATCTGGCAGGGGCTTACGGACCCCAGCAAGGCTAGGAGTCGCCGTGAATTTGCCAAACTCGTTAGTGAAGGGAACCTCCTGGGTTTCCCAACAGCCAAGTCCCGACAGAAGGCAACAGTCCAACCAAGTGAGGGAGACACCGCCACCGCCAAGGCAACCGTTTCCCCGCCAGGCCCTGTAACCTGCCTGCCATCCATCCCTACCCCATCACCGGGCCCCGGGACAACCAACGCCCTACCCACGGAGGGGAGAACTAACAACAAAGCTGCTCCCTGTCACCGCTCCCGGGATCCCCGTCCAGAGAAGCGGTGGTGTCACCAATATCACCACAACCGTGGGTGGCGTCACGGACAATAATCAAAACCCCCACAATCAAAATCCCCTTTTCACTCACGGGCGAGGAACGCCGCTCGAGTCCCCGGGATCCGGCCCACCGCTCGAGCCACCAACCGAGCAGCAGCAGCAGCGGCCGGACCCGAGCAGTGGGAGAGCGCAGCGTCCCCTCCTCCGCCCGCGACAACTTGGCGTCACGAACAGGATCCTACCGTTCTACCGACTGGTGGAAGTGCGCCTTGTGTGACCGCCGGAGGTGTCCGGCCGGAAAATTTGAAAAGCCGCCATCTTGGGCGTGAAGAGTTCCCACTCGAGCGTCTCCTCGAGTAGTAGAGGCGCGAAGGCCAAAACGCCGCCCCTGTAGAGGAGGAGCCGGAAAGAGGCTAAGGGGGACGAAATGGCGACTGGTCGCATGTGAGCGCGGCTATAAAAGCAGAGACGCCAGGACTCTGCAGCGATATTGGGTTCCTGGAAGACTTTATTGCCAAAATGCACAGTCCGACCACCAATGAGGACGCCCCCGCGCCCGGCACGGCGATGTGGCTGAGAGACCGGACCGCCCCGCTGAACAACCGTCTGCAAGCCCACATGCAGCTCCTCCTACAGGAGTGGGAGACCGACATGGCGGATGTGGTGGTGGCTATGCGGAGACGCGAGGTGGAGGAGGATTTGGAAGGGAGGGTGAGTGACCCATGCCCCTGTACCTCTAGCGGGTCGGTCATCGCGGCCGAGGGACCCGGTCCATCCCCGCTCGCCCTGCCTCCTACCCCACTACCCGTGTTAGCTGCTGCCGCCCCGCCACTAGGCCCGCTACTTATTCAACCGGTAGCGATACCCTGCCAATCCGCCTCGGCGGACCGACTGGCTGCAGACACGCGGAGCCGGCCTGAATCACCCCTGTGGGAACCGCCAGGATCGCAGCCCCTTAGTAAAGACGTATCGGAGGCCCCGGCCAGGATGGCACCAGGCGCTGTGCCCGAGCCCGGGACCGTGGATTGGATGAAGGCCAGAATAATTGAGTTCAACCAACGCCAGCAGAACCAGATATGCCTTATGATGGAGCAGTGGACCAATGAGGTGGAGATGCTGATTGCGACTGCCCCGATGTACGGGATGGGAATAGATGTGATGGAGCCAACAGGTGACCCACGTCCCTATATCCTAACAGGACTGGCCACTGCGGCTGAGGGGCCTGGCCCAGTCTCGACTCATGCGTCGCCGTTACCATTACTTATGGGGCGCCTCAACGTGAACCCACCTGAATTACTGCCCCACACTACCGCAGAAGAGTCTGATGTGCTGGATACTGGGAGCCGGGAGGCTGCGGCAGCTGGCGGCAACCCGCCTGATGCAGAGACAAGTGAGAGTGACTCCAGTGACTCCAGCTCCGGTGCTGAGCCCACCCTTGAAAGTGAGGAGACAAGTAAGAGTCTCCGCTACGTGGGAGAACCGGTAGTTTATTACACCGCGCGCAATGGTGGAAATGGATACCGGGCACCCCTGTCACAGCTGGCATGTCACTGCATGTTTGATATGCTGGTGGCGGAGGATGGGGCCGCCTCATCAGGGGAATCAGACTGATGGCAGCGGAGTACCGTTGTCCTTGTCCCCGTTGGGACCACCAGTGTTGAAAGTTTGAAAATGATAAAAGAATGATACCGTGAAAAGTCCCCTGATTGAAGCCTTGATTGTCAGCCTGCTTGAAACCGGTCGTGCCGGCAACTGGTCCCCGTTGGGACCCCCTTCACCATTTTGCATAAGGAACTCCTTATGAACAAGCCCGAGAACTTGCAGGGCAACCACAAACTTGTGGCATGTAAATAATGTTGTTGTGGCTTTCACCGTTACCGCCTCCGGAGAGGCAGATTGGAGGAAGGGCCCGCAGTGGAGCAGGCTGGGGCCCAGCCACCACCAGAACCGGTGGCGATCCTCTGGGGGTTTCAGGGGTTCCCCAAGGACAGAACCCGCTCGGGCAACTTGTGCAGGACTGGGGTCAAGGGGTGCTGCCTGTTTGCTTAGGGGCAGCATCAGGGCCAGGTTGCTTGGGTGGGAGAGAGTGGAAGCCGTAACCGTAACGTTTAAGTAAGAGTACCTCCCGATGTGGGAAGAAGTTATTATAATTGTATGTGTGTTACCGTTTTTTATATTTTTCAGTTGGTGAAAATAAAACCGGTGATGGACGGGCAGCCCGCGGACGGTCTGCATTTAACTAAGGGGGAATGTGGTGCCCTGGACAAGCCAGGGGCCACAGAGAACAACACCCACACACCCCACACTCCCAGCAGGCACACCGAAGTCAAAACACAAAACCCTTGTTGCCTTCCTCCAGGGGCTGATGTCCACACCAGGGGGTGGGCCAGGCGGTTGGCCCCGCCCACCAAGGAGTTCACAGTCCTGGAGGCGGGAAAAGTAAACAGATTAGTGTTGGAGGTGAAAGTGAGCAGAAGGAAGTAGTGGAGCAGCCTGAAGTTGGTCCGGGTGTGTGGCCCGGACAGATCAGCAAGGTTGGCAGACGGTGGTGACCGTCTGCAGGAGTGGCCGATTGGAGTCTACCGTAAGAACCGTGGACAGGCGGTGGCCCGGCGGTACCGGACCGGTACGCAAAGAGAAGCCAGCACCATCTGGCAGGGGCTTACGGCCCCGGCAAGGCTAGGAGTCGCCGTGAATTTGCCAAACGCGTTAGTGAAGGGAACCTCCTGGGTTTCCCAACAGCCAAGTCCCAACAGAAGGCAACAGTCCAACCAAGTGAGGGAGACACTGCCACCGCCAAGGCAACAGTTTCTCAGGGCCAGCGCCTGCGGGCAAAAGGGGCTCCTCCGGCCTATATCCAAGCCGGGGAGCGGGTTACCGGTGGGAACCCATTGGAACCATCTACCGTATCTAGGTGCAGGGAAAGGCAGTCACCATCAACCTGCCGGGAGCAGAAACCACCGCAGCCGTCAGTGGGACCCGTCCATCCAGCCGTATGTTTTACCGAGAACTGTGTCTTCATCATTGGCTGAGTGAGTACCACCGTGCCGTGCGGCACACCGCTGCCCCTGCGACCCTGCTCCTCACCAGGCCCTGTAACCCGCCTGCCATCCATCCCTACCCCCATCACCGGGCCCCGGGACAACCAACCCCCTACCCATGGAGGGGAGAAATAACAACAAAGCTGCTCCCTGTCACCGCTCCCGGGATCCCAGTTCAGAGCAGCGGTGGTGTCACCAAAATCACCACAACCGTGGGTGGCGTCACGGACAATAATCAAAAACCCCCACAATCAAAAATCCCCCTTTTCACTCACGGGCGAGGAACGCCGCTCGAGTCCCCGTGATCCGGCCCACCGCTCGAGCCACCACCGAGCAGCAGCAGCTGCAGCGGCAGCCGGACCAGAGCAGTGGGAGAGCGCAGCGTCCCCTCCTCCGCCCGCGACATCTTGATGTGATGTGCCAGTCTGGCTTGATGTGCTGATCTGTCTTGATGTGCTGATCTGTCTTGATGTGATGTGCCAGTCTGTCTTGATGTGCCAGTCTGTCTTGATGTGCCAGTCTGTCTTGATGTGCCAGTCTGTCTTGATGTGATGATCTGTCTTGATGTGCTGATCTGTCTTGATATGCCAGTCTGTCTTGATATGCCGATCTGTCTTGATGTGCCGATCTCTCTTGATGTATTGATCTGTCTTGATGTGCATATTGCAGTCTGTCAGATATGTGCCTGGCTGACATATCCAGTGTGCTCGTTGACATGCATGTTTGATGTGTGCGGCAGAGGTGGATCCAAGTTTTCCAGCACCCAGGGCAAGAATGCAGTTTAGCGCTCTCCTCCTATACACAGTTCAAGTGGTTTGAGTAATCATCTTGTGACTGCTCAAATGTGATTTTCATACTTACAGTCATGTATTGACGAGTTGCTCTTCCTAATTTTCATTTAATTCTTTATTGAGAAAAGCAAGAAGAAAAGCCAGTTGTCAAGTGGGTGGTCAGGTGATGACTGCTGGATCCAAATCCTGACAGTGCATACATTACACACTGTTTGGGTTAGGCATACTGTAGTGCTTAATTTTATAAATAAAGGTGATGTCCAGATTTGTGATGAAAATCTGCAGTCACTCTAGGTTACTGCAGACTTCTGAATTTGCACAGCGCGCACTGCATGCTTTTAGGACTATCATGCCAGTGGCAAAAGTGGGCAGTCATGTGTCTGCAAGCATGCAGTATGCATACTTCAGGCAACATTTCGGCTAAACGTGACCAGCCTTTATTTTTATTACATTTTCCAGTTTTATCTGGGTATTGATGAAAGTATTTTTCCCTAAAGCCTAAAGACCGCTTTACACGCTGCAATATCATTACCGATATCGCTAGAGTGACTACCCGCCCACATCGTTTGTGCGTCACGGGCAAATCGTTGCCCGTGGCGCACAAAATCGCGCAGACCCATGACACTACTTACCTGCCTAACAGCGTCGCTGTGACCGGCGAACCGTCTCCTTTCTAAGGGGGCAGTTCGTTCAGCGTCACAGCGACGTCACTAAGCGGCCACCCAATAGAAGCGGAGGGGCGGAGATGAGCGGGACTTAAAATCCCGCCCACCTCCTTCCTTCTGCATTGCCGGTGGAGGCAGGTAAGGAGATGTTCGTCGTTCCTGCGGTGTCACACATACCGATGTGTGCTGCCGCAGAAACGACGAACAACATCGTACGTGCAGCAGCAACGATAATTGGGAATATGGGCATGTAAACGATTAGCAATTTTGCACGTGTTTGCGACGATTTTCGATTGCACGTAGGTGTCACACGCAACGACATCGCTAAAGCGGCCGGATGTGCATCACGAATTCTGTGACCCCAACGACATCGCTTTAGCAATGTCGCAGCGTGTAAAGCGGCCTTAATACAGGTTGTATATTTTTTAAGCATTACTTGCTGAGTAACCTCTGAAAGATAAACCTTATTCATGAAGTTAACTGCAAGTGTGATGCCCTGGACCCCAGTTGTCACAGGTAATTACATCAGCCACATACACACATATCCCACCCCCTGTGAGGTCACACACATGTCACCCGATAGGGAGACCTGATGCCTCCCCCAGGGCAAGTAGAGCACACCAGGTGGGCGGAGTCAGGTGGAAAGACACGCCCACTGAGGAGACTACTGTCCTGGGGCAGGAAGTTCAAACAGAACAGTTGAGAGACAGAGTTTAGAGTTGACAGTGACAGGAGGTGAGAAAGGAGAGAGACTGTCAGGGACCCGGGTAGGAGCCTGGGCCCCCTTGGAAAACGTCAGGCAGGCAGGCGGTGGTGGCCATCTGCAGGAGTACCGGTACAGCAACCGGCGGAACCGTATGGACCGGGCTTGGGTTGGAGCTCGCCGGTCCCGAACCGGGGAGTCAAATGTGTACCGGAGCACCAAACAGAAGAAGGGTACTCAGACCCCGTCCTAGCTTAGAAGCCACTGAGTATAGGCAAATTGACTGATTGCTGGCTGGACCTCAGGGGTTCATCCACAACCAAAGTTCCGAAAGAAGGCAAAAGCCCACCGAGACCGGGTGAGCGCCACCGCCAAGGGCCAAACACCCAATGGGCCAGCGCCTGCGGGCAACTGAGGGCTCCTCCGGCAGCTCAACGCTGGGGAGCGGGCTACCACTGCTTAGGCAGGGGGGGCCAAAACACAAACATTCAGAGGTGCACGGGAAAATGGGCCACCATCAACCCCACAGGGGACCACAGCAGCCGGCCGCGGGGACTGACTACTACCGAACTTTGGTTTACCAGTGACTCAGTGTGAATTAATCGTGAGTACACCAGTGCCATCCGGGCACGACACACTACACCGCGGCACGGTGCCCTGCACCCCGACTACAACAACCACCAACCCTCACAATCCCCCACCGGGCCCTGGGACACACCGCCCCTACCCACGGAGGGGCTAACATCTCGGCTGCGGCCGCAACACCGATCCCGGCATTTACTTCAGCCGCAGCGGTGGTGCTTCTCCCGTCATCACGACCCGTGGGTGGCGTTACGACCCGTTACACGACAACCATCCTCCCACAGCCTACTCCCCCTTAACAAGAGTGACGTGGCCCCCGGTCCGGAGGCGCTCGTGCCACCGACAACCCGAGCCCGGTCCTCGAGCGTCTCGGCCCGAGCAAGCGGAGGAAGCGGCCGGGCCCCTCTCAGGGCGGTACACAAGCAGAATAAATAAAAGAATGATATCCACCAAATGTTCTTTAGGAAAACTGATAACTAACTGGCAAGCATCAGGATGTTATCCAGTGTTGTGTGTGCCATGGCGTGCAGTAGTGAAGGCTGCGTGCACAGTCTAAGGAAGAATCTAAAGGGCCGGTGGCCGGAAAAACAGGGTTAACAGCCAAAGAACTGCAACCTCAGGGAATCTGACAGAGGAACGGAAGAAATGACCATGTATATAGCCCACACACTCCCCCATCCTTGATATAGAGAATGAGAATATGGCTTTGCTGAAATGAAATAAGGAAACTGACATTAGTATTGTGTCTACCGACAGGACCAACTGTTTGACTATTTATAAAATAACACATAATCTTCAATTGTCTCATGCTACAAATAGAGTATGTAAAAATCTTCAAACATGAGTTTGCATTGAATAGTTGATGAGCTAAGAGCTATATTAACAATATGACTATGATGTCATCCTGTGCCGCTTCTGGGTCATTTCCAAATATATTATTATGTATGGTGACACAAAGACTGATTCATTATAAATAAAAAGTGATACTTGTAATATGATCTTTCACAGATGAAGCTTTCACAGATGCCTACATTTTGTCTGGGGCTGGGGCATTTTTATCTCGACAATTTTTATGAAACTCAACCATTGATTCAAGATTATCCAGTTTTAGGTAAGTAAATCTTAAAAGAGATTTTTTGGGGGTATAAAAATAGGTCTACAAAGGCTTAAAGTAATACTAAAAATATGTTTTAATATACTCATCATCCTTATTATTTTGCATTGACTTTGTGTCCCAACTCTGTGAACAACTCCAGATTAAGTGAAATAAATTAATTGGCATTTCACATCATTAAAGGGAACCTATCAAGATTTACCCTTGTAAACCACCTGTAGCGCCATATCAGCCTCCTGCATAGGCTTCTTTTCATGCACCTCTAACATATATTGCAGTGTCCCACAAATTTAGCAAAAATTGTTGTCTAACATCTCCACGCATCCTTGGAGCATCATTTCATCAGAACAGATTGGTCACACAAAGTTAGCAGTAATTACACCCACAAAGGCATAATTGATATCTCAGCATACTGTATCTCTGATTTCCTCCTTTCAATGTACAAATATTATGTATGCGTGTATACTCACCTTCTGCAGTGGTGCTGCTCCAGCTATGTTGGTGCCGCTGTTCCCGGAGCTGACATGTCATCTTTGTGTCACATGCAGGCTGCAGCCAATGAGTGACTGCTCTTCAGCTGCAGTTCATCAATATTCCATCAGGAATATCAGAAAAATCTGCCTAAAAATAAGCTGAAGCTGATGAGCGGTGCATCATTGGCTGCAGCATGTATGTAGCAGCACAATGTCACGTCACAGTCAGGGACAGCCATTGCTGAAACGGTGCTGCTGCAGAAGGTAACTATACACTGTTTTCATTTTAATTGAGGTCTTGAACTATTTAGCTAAGGATGTCCAGCAGAGGACAACCCCTTTAAATGGGTTGTCCACTACTAGAACAACTCACTCTCAATCACCATGTTTCCCTTTTTATGAAAAACTAACAGTTATATTCACCTCTGGGGACTATTCCAGCAATGTTGGTGACAACTTTTAAAGGGTTTACGTGACATTGTTATGTCACACAATCCCTGCTGCTTATCAGTAGCTGTTTTGCTCTCCCCTGGTCCTCCTTTATCTGGATGTCTGATTTGTCTGAAGGAGGGGAGAGCAAAGTGGCTGCCGTTGGTTGTAGGGTTCGCGCGTGACATTACTGGAACGGAAGCCGCACTGGAAGTGGGTATAGGTGTTATTATTTTATAAGCTGTAGCAGAGTAGTAGACAAGCCCTTTAAAAAGTTTATACAGGATTTGAAAATCATATCTGCTTTCTTCCAAAAGCAGTGCCATATAGGTTGTGAGTGATATTGCACCTTATCCCCATTAATTTCAGTTGAACTAAGCTGCAACATCTGACACAAAGTATGGACAGGTGTGGAAGTTTTTCTA
Organism: Anomaloglossus baeobatrachus; assembly: GCF_048569485.1. NCBI lineage: Eukaryota > Metazoa > Chordata > Amphibia > Anura > Aromobatidae > Anomaloglossus > Anomaloglossus baeobatrachus. The sequence continues at coordinate 347,652,552 of NC_134357.1, read as the reverse complement.
ATTCCTTTCAATCCCCTATCTCTCCAGAAGTGACAGTCTTGTGCTTTCTGCAATTGATTGGCAGCAGCAGTCATTTGTTGGTGCGGTATGTCACCACTGTGGTGCATGCCATAAATGTCTGATACGTGGGTGTTCTATTGGAGGAATGACAGTACTTTGACCTCCCTTTTATAATGCAAGTTGACAAGCATTGGTGTTAAAAGTGGAGCGAACTGGGACCACATACAAGTGCATCTCAATAAATTAGAATATCTTCAAAAAGTTAATTTATTTCAGTAATTCAATACAAAAGGGAAACGTATATATTATATAGAGTCATTACACACAGAGTGATCTATTTCAAGTTTTTATTTCTGTTAATGTTGATGATTATGGCTTACAGCCAATGAAAACCAAAAAATCATTATCTGAGAAAATTAGAATATCATATGAATGTGACGCCCCTGAACTAGTCAGGGTGTCACAGGGTACTGCACTCCTTTCCCTTTTGGTGCAGAGCTTAACCTCCCATGGTTCTGGGATCCTAACCTTTGGTATTGCTCCATCAGCATTCAAATCCTAGCCACACCTTGCACCACACCCTGTCAGGCACACCAGTCAGTGGTCTAGCTGGAAAAGGGCCACCCGCCTAGGGGTCAGGCAGACTAGTGTGAGGGGCTTGGTTAGTTTAGTGGTAGCCCTCAGAGAGTGAGGAGCAAGAGGGAGTTGGAGCTCCCTGGGAGACGTTGGCTAGGTCGTATATGGTGGTCTGGGACCGGAGGAGTGGGAGACCCGGTCGCAGGGTATTAGAGAGGTGTGACAGACTTAAGGCCCCGTCACACACAGAGATTAATCTTTGGCAGATCTGTGGTTGCAGTGAAATCATGGACATATTGTTCCATTTGTACACAGCCACAAACCTGGCACTGATTGTCCACAATTTCACTACAACCACAGATCTGCCACAGATTTATCTCTGTGTGTGACAGGGCCTTTAGTTTGGGAGAATGGTCAGCACCGGAAAATCTAGTAACCGAACCGGTACCGAGCATGGTGGGGTACTTGACCCTAGATCAGGGAGTAGCTTCATGCAACCTGATAATTATCCTGTGGAGGATAGTCTCTTTATGAACTTTCCCCAAGAGCTCAGAGATCGAAGGCATCAACATAACGAGGAGGATAGGGTTTTCCAGCTTATGCGGCCCACTGAGATGCCAAGTGTCCGCCATCGATAGCACAGCTCCTCTAACTAACCATAGGGAGCGGGACCCCGAAAGCTTCAGGCTGAGGGGTCACTCAGAACATTCTAAAATTAGTGCATGGAGGCAGGTCCAGAACCATCAGCAATACCCACGGGGATGGATTCCCGAACCAGCTCCCCCTGAAGCGGCAGTGGCACCCAGAGACTTCTGTGTCAGAGTCAGCTTAATGGTCGCACCAACATTCATATGCCCTGAGTGAGTACGCTCTCCCCTGAATCTCCCTGCCTGGCCTGCACCACATTTCCCTATGCCTCCACCGTCCAGAGTCACAGGGCCTCCCCTACCCATGGAGGGAACGACATCTGGCTGCCCCGCTCCATCTCCACCGGGTACTCCCATCGGCAGCTGCAGTACTCCCCTTACCGCGAACCACGGGTGGCGTCACGAACATTAATCTCCTGTAAATAGCCCCCTTTCATTTTCGGGTGACCCCGAGCCCCCCCCGGGTCCGGAGACCCTCGAGCCACAGCAACCCCGGATCCGAGCAGTCCGACTGCTGCAGGGGCGATACATGAGATCAACTGAAATAATGATTTTCATCTCAGAAATGTTGGCCTACTGAAAAGTCTGTACAGTAAATGCCTCAGTAGTTGGTTGGAGCTCCTTTTGCATGAATTACTGCATCAATGCGGCGTGGCATGGAGGTGATCAGCCTGTGGAATTGCTGAGATAGCAGCCTTCAGCTCGTCTGCATTGTTTGGTCTGGTGTCTCTCATCTTCCTCTTGACAATACTCCATAGATTCTCAATTGGGTTTATGTCAAGCAAGTTTGCTGACCAATTAGGCACAGTGATACTGTGGTTATTAAACCAGGTATTGGTACTTTTGGCAGTGTGGACAGATGCCAAGTCCTGCTGGAAAAGGAAATTTCCATCTGCAAAAAGCTTGTCGGCAGAGGGAAGCATGAAGTGCTCTAAAATTTTCTGGTAGACGGCTGCACTGACTTTGGTCTTGATAAAACACAGTGGACCTACACCAGCAAATGACATGGCTCCCCAAACCATCACTGATTGTGGAAACTTCACACTAGACTTCAAGGAACTTGGATTGTGTGCCTCTCAACTCATCCTTCAGACTCTGGGACCTTCCAAATGAAATGCAAAATTTACTTTTATCTGAAAACACCTTGGACCACTGATCAACAGTCCAGTTCTTTTTCTCCTTGGCCCAGGTAAGACGCTTCTGGTATTGTCTATTGGTCATGAGTGACTTGACACAAGGAATGTGACAGTTGTAGCCCATTTCCTGGATACATCTGTGTGTGGTTGCTTTTGAAGCACTGACTCCAGCAGCAGTCCACTCCTTGTGAATCTCCTCCACATTTTTTAATAGCCTTTTCTTAACAATCCTATCAAGGTTGCGGTTATCCCAGTAGCTTGTGCACCTTTTTTTACCACACTTTTTCCTTCCACGCAACTTTCCAATAATATGCTTGGATATAGCACTCTGTGAACAGCCAGCTTCTTTAGCAATGACCTTTTGGGCTTACCCTCCTTGTGGAGTGTGTCAATAACTGTCTTCTGGACATCTGTCAAGTCAGCAGTCTTCCCCATGATTGTGTAGCCTACTAAACTACACTAAGGGACATTTTAAAAGCTTAGGAAGGCTTTGCAGGTGTTTTGGGTTAATTTTTCTTATTTTCTGATATATTGACTTTTGGGTTTTCATTGGCTGTAAGCCATAATCATCCACATTAAAGCTATGTGCCCACGGCACTATGTACCCGCGGATATATCCGCAGGTACGGCCGCAGGTTTCCCGCAGCTGATCCCCAGAATTCCAGCGAAATAGCTACGGTAAACCTGTGGGCATTCGTGCAACTTACCTGCAGAAGTCCCGCCCTCTATCTCCATAGTGGAGGGCCGGGATTTCCGCAGGTATTTCTGCAGGAATAATTGACATGCAGTTATGTGCAACTGCGGACATCCGCATCATATTCCGCAGCCACACATACCGCAGCATGGACACAGACACTCCCCATGTCCCATAGGGTAACATGGGGAGTGTCTGTACTTGCTAAAATCTGCGGCTATATCTAGAAAATCCAGGTAAATCAGTAGCTTTTCCGTGGCAAATTCCACAGTTACAGAGCCTCGTGGGCACATAGCCTAAAGGTACCATCACACTAAGCGATGCTCCAGCGATCCCACCAGCGACCTGACCTGGCAGGGATCGCTGGTGTGTCGCTACATGGTCGCTGGTGAGCTGTCACACAGGCAGATCTCACCAGCGACCAGTGACCAGCCCTCAGCCAGCAGCGACGCGTGGAAGCGATGCTGCGCTTTGTAACTAAGGTAAATATTGGGTAACCAAGGAAAGCACTTCTCTTGGTTACCCGATATTTACCTTAGTTACTAGCGTCCGACGCTCTCACGCTGCCAGTACCGGCTCCCTGTTTCCTGCACTCCTAACCAGAATACACATCGGGTTAATTACCCGATGTGTATTCCAGCTACGTGTGCAGGGAGCAGGGAGCAGGGAGCCGGCACTGGCAGCGTGAGAGCACACCGCCTAGCGCTGGCTCCCTGCACTCCTAGCCAGAGTACACATCGGGTTAATTACCCGATGTGTACTCCGGCTACGTGTGTAGGGAGCAGGGAGCCGGCACTGGCAGCGTGAGAGCGGCGGACGCTGGTAACGAAGGTAAATATCGGGTAGCCAAGGAAAGGGCTTCTTGGTTACCCGATGTTTACTTTGGTTACCAGCGTCCGCAGAAGCCGGCTCCCTGCACATTCAGTTGTTGCTCTCTTGCTGTCACACACAGCGATGTGCGCTTCACAGTGGGAGAGCAACAACTAAAAAATGGTCCAGGACATTCAGCAACAACCACAGCAGGGGCCAGGTTGTTGCTGGATGTCACACACAGCAACATCGCTATCAAGATCGCTGTTGCGTCACAAAAATCGTGCCTCAACAGCGATGTTGCTAGCGATGTTGCTTAGTGAGACGTGGCCTTAACAGTAATAAACACTTGAAATAGATTACTCTGTATGTAATGACTCTATATAATAGATGTGTTTCCCTTTTTGCATTGAATTACTGAAATAAATTAACTTTTTGATGATATTCTAATTTTAGTGAGATGCACTTTATTGTATGTACAGTTGCATACTGTAGTTACAGTGCCTACAAGTAGTATTCAACCTCCTGCAGATTTAGCAGGTTTGATAAGATGCAAATAAGTTAGAGCCTGCAAACTTCAAACAAGAGCAGGATTATTAACAGATGCATAAATCTTACAAACCAACAAGTTATGTTGCTCAGTTAAATTTTAATACATTTTCAACATAAAAGTGTGGGTCAATTATTATTCAACCCCTAGGTTTAATATTTTGTGGAATAACCCTTGTTTGCAATTACAGCTAATAATCGTCTTTTATAAGACCTGATCAGGCCGGCACAGGTCTCTGGAGTTATCTTGGCCCACTCCTCCATGCAGATCTTCTCCAAGTTATCTAGGTTCTTTGGGTGTCTCATGTGGACTTTAATCTTGAGCTCCTTCCACAAGTTTTCAATTGGGTTAAGGTCAGGAGACTGACTAGGCCACTGCAACACCTTGATTTTTTCCCTCTTGAACCAGGCCTTGGTTTTCTTGGCTGTGTGCTTTGGGTCGTTGTCTTGTTGGAAGATGAAATGACGACCCATCTTAAGATCCTTAATGGAGGAGCGGAGGTTCTTGGCCAAAATCTCCAGATAGGCCGTGCTATCCATCTTCCCATGGATGCGGACCAGATGGCCAGGCCCCTTGGCTGAGAAACAGCCCCACAGCATGATGCTGCCACCACCATGCTTGACTGTAGGAATGGTATTCTTGGGGTCGTATGCAGTGCCATCCAGTCTCCAAACGTCACATGTGTGGTTGGCACCAAAGATCTTGATCTTGGTCTCATCAGACCAGAGTACCTTGAACCAGTCTGTCTCAGAGTCCTCCAAGTGATCATGAGCAAACTGTAGACGAGCCTTGACATGACGCTTTGAAAGTAAAGGTACCTTACGGGCTCGTCTGGAACGGAGACCATTGCGGTGGAGATCTTCCGGAGCTCCTTCCTTGTTGTCCTTGGGTTAGCCTTGACTCTTCGGACAAGCCTGGCCTCGGCACGGGTGGAAACTTTCAAAGGCTGTCCAGGCCGTGGAAGGCTAACAGTAGTTCCATAAGCCTTCCACTTCCGGATGATGCTCCCAACAGTGGAGACAGGTAGGCCCAACTCCTTGGAAAAGGTTTTGTACCCCTTGACAGCCTTGTGACCCTCCACGATCTTGTCTCTGATGGCCTTGGAATGCTCCTTTGTCTTTCCCATGTTGACCAAGTATGAGTGCTGTTCACAAGTTTGTGGAGGGTCTTAATTAGTCAGAAAAGGCTGGAAAAAGAGATAATTAATCCAAACATGTGAAGCTCATTGTTCTTTGTGCCTGAAATACTTCTTAATACTTTAGGGGAACCAAACAGAATTCTGGTGGTTTGAGGGGTTGAATAATAAATGACCCTCTGAATAAACTTTTCACAATTTAGAAAAAAAAAAAAAAAATGAAATAACATTCTTTTTTGCTGCAGTGCATTTCACACTTCCGGGCTGATCTACAGTCCAAATGTAACAATGCCAAGTTAATTCCGAATGTGTAAACCTGCTAAATCTGCAGGGGGTTGAATACTACTTGTAGGCACTGTACATAGGTTGAAAAAAGACCTAGCTCCATCTAGTTCAACCTTCCTCCACCAATTCTACATTTTGTCACTAAAGTCCGCTTTACACGCTACGACATCGCTAAAGCGATCTCGTTGGGGTCACGGATTTTGTGACGCACATCCGGCCTCGTTAGTGATGTCGTTGCGTGTGACACCTATTAGCGATTTTGAATCATTGCAAAAACGCTCAAAATCGCTAATCGGTGACATCCCCCCTAATCTCAATTATCGTTGCTGCTGCAGTAACGATGTGGTTCGTTGTTCCTGCGGCAGCACACATCGCTATGTGTGACACCGCAGGAACGAGGAACCTCTCCTTACCTGCAACCCGCCCGCAATGAGGAAGGAAGCAGGTGGGCGGGATGTTCGTCCCGCTCATCTCCGCCCCTCCGCTTTGATTGGGCGGCCGCTTAGTGACGTCGCTGTGACGCCAAATGAACCGCCCCCTAAGAAAGGAGGCAGTTCGCCGGTCACAGCGACGTCGCTAGGCAGATAAGTAGTGTGACGGGTCCGCGCGATGTTGTGCGCCACGAGCAGTGATATGCCCATGTCGCACAACCGATGGGGGCGGGTACACACGCTAGCGATATCGGTAACGATATCGCAGCGTGTAAAGCGGCCTTAAGTCATTTATAACCAACAATGTTATGTGTACTGAGGAAATCATCCAGACCTTTTTTTAAAAGCTGTTATAGTATCTGCCATTACTACCTCTTGTGGTAGGGCATTCCACAGTTTGACTACTCTAACTGTAAAGAACCCTTTCCTATTTAGCTACCGGAATTTTTCTTCCATTCGCAGTGTATGCCCCCTGGTCCTTAGTATTGTCTTTGGAAGGAATAAGTCATGTGCCAGAAGTTTCCATCCACTATTTAAAAAGACACATCTGCAAGTTTTTCTCACTATCTGACATAAAATCAGAATAAACCTTTCCCGTTTTAGGTCAATTAGGATTATCAAAATCATTCATAATTTGCCAAATGTCAGAATAATGAGATGTGCTGCCCATAACGATTATGTTCTATGTGCACAATCAGATTAGCAACCCTTCTGTGCACAAAGAATTCTGGTCTGCCTATCTGTTATTAAACTACCAGTAATAGGATTACATTACATAAAGCTGAGCGATCTTAATTTTTTTGTATATATACACAGTAACTGTATGTGTATCTTTTAAAGATTTACCAAAAATATGAAGCCAGTGACAAGTACGGTAAATATAGTAATCAGTCTTTGCAAGAATAATTAGTAGAATAAGAAACATTGTTAGACCTGTGATCCCCGACCTTTCTTACCTCGAGAGCCATATTCAGGTCTCAGAGATGGTCAAAAGCCACATCCATAGCCGCACCTGAATTGTGACATTTAGCTTCTGCCTTGCACGCAGTAGTGGCACCAAAAATTAGAGACAAAACTTCCCAACAGAAATCACACCAAGGCAATACACTTGTAGCGCCCCTGAAGCCATCAGGGAGCTACAAGGTTCGCATCCCCAAGCTGCACTCATCACAGCATGGAGACGTTAAAGCATGGTTGGGGGGGGCAGAGAACAGAGTGCAGGGGGAGAGAGAGCACAGGGGGGAAGAGAAGAGAGTGCAGGGAGAGAAGACAGTGCATGGGTGAGAGACCGAGCGGGGGATGGCAGAGAAGAGAGTGCAGGGGGAGAGAAGACAGTGCACGAGTGAGAGACAGAGCGGGGGGAGGGGAAGGCAGTGAAGAGAGTGCAGGGGGAAAGAATACAGTGCACAGGTGAGAGACAGAGCAGGGGGCGGCAGAGAAGAGAGTGCAGAGGGAGAGAAGACAGTGCACGGATGAGAGAGAGAGCTGAGGAGGGGGGCAGAGAAGAGAGTGCTGGGGGACAGAATAGAGTGCCCGGGTGAGAGAGAGAGTTGGGGGAGGGGGGCAGAGAAGAGAGTGCAGAGGGAGAGAACAGAGTGCACGGGTGAGAGATAGAGCGGGGGAGGCGGCAGAGAAAAGAGTGCAGGGGGAGAGAAGACAGTGCACAGGTGAGAGAGAAAGCTGGGGAGGGGGGCAGAGAAGAGAGTGCAGGGGGAGAGGACAGAGTGCACGGGTGAGAGAGCGAGCTGGGGAAGGGGGGCAGAGACGAGAGTGTAGGGGGAGAGAACAGAGTGCATGGGTGAGAGACAGAGCAGGGGGAAGGCAGAAAAGAGAGTTCAGGTGGAGAGAAGACAGTGCACGGGTGAGAGACAGAGCAGGGGGAAGGCAGAAAAGAGAGTTCAGGTGGAGAGAAGACAGTGCACGGGTGAGAGACAGAGCGAGGGGAGGGGGGTGCTGGGGGAGCAGAGGAGACAGAGTGCATGAGGGGGGATTATATATATTATATAACTCTAGGTGTGGGTGGGTGTATGTGTGTGTGAGTATATGTGTGTGTGTTTATATCCTATAGACTCACATTGGGGGCTATATATAGTCTTCATTACATGATACTCATATATCTATCAGGTGTTGGGGCAGAATACTAACAGGGAATGTGTGTGCAGAGGGCGGGCAGAGGGCGGGGCAGGACAGTGAGGCCGGGCAGTGCCAGCTCTGACTGTGAGGTTCGGCACAGGAAGATGTCATGTTTGGTTGAGCGGCATGTAAAGAAAGAGCTGCAGAGAATAAGGGGATAATTCAAGAGGAACAAAAGTTAGAAAACAAAACAAAATAATGTAGGGATGTTTTATATGACAATACAGCACAGATTAGCTTAAAATTTTTTTTGGAGTTTATGTCGGACAACTCCTTTAATCTCCTCAAGATCACTATATACACATCCAAATCTAGTCTTATATGATTTCCAACAAATAAAAGTCAGCACTTGGAAAACTGTGAGTCACACATCATGGTCCCGCGAGCCACATGTGTCCCCCAACCCACAGGTTGTAGAACCCTGCCTTAGGCAGACATGATTATCTTCTATACAGTACATTTGTACACAACCAACAAGCATGGTATAATGTGTTGTGAAGAGAAGATATTGATCACCGATCATTTAACATCTAGAGATCAGTAGGTGTTAACCCCTTAGTTGAACACCAATATGACTTAAAACTGAGATCTAAAGCGGGCTTTACACGCTACAACATATCTAATGATGTGTTGGCGGGGTCATGTCATAAGTGACGCACATCCGGCATCGTTAGTGATGTAGAAGCGTGTGACAGCTACGTGCGATTGCGATTGGACGTAAAACCGTTCATCGCATACACGTCGTTCATTTGCTAAAAATTGCACGTTGGGTTGTTCAATGTTCCCAAGGCAGCACACATCGAAATGTGTGACACCCTGGGAACGATGAACAGATCTTACCTGCGTCCCGCCTGCAATGCGGAAGGAAGGAGGTGGGCGGGATGTTTACGTCCCGCTCATTTCCGCCCCTCCACTTCTATTGGCCGGCTGCCGTGTGACGTCACTGTGACGCCGAACGTCCCTCCCACTCCAGGAAGTGGATGTTCGCCGCCCACATCGAGGTCGTATGGAAGGGTAAGTACGTGTGACGGCAAATAATCGTTTGTGCGACATATGCGATGTATGCGATGTGACACGCCTCCTCGTACAGCAAATTGAACGTGTCGCACATACGAGGAGGCGTGTCACATCGCATACGATATTGTATGCTTAATTGTAAGGTGTAAAGCAGGCTTAAGATATAAGTTAATAGCATCCCCGATGGTTGAAATGCAGCAGCTGTTGGCTGTACACTATACCTGATACACTGCAATTCAAATAACGTTACCGGCTATAGTAACCTGTTCAGTTAGCAGCATGTAGATAGTAAAAATAACATTTGGCTTTCCCGTCATGATACTTTGCATTAACTCCTGAAAAGCAGCTGATGAATATGTTGAGGGGTGCTGCTTTTATAATTTCATCACTTTTTGGGAGTTTTTGGGTTTTGCCAATATGTAAGTCCCTCAAAGCCACTGCAAAATTGATTAGGTCCGTAAAAAATAAGTGTTGTTCTAAGTTCTAACATCCTCACAAACTAAAAGAACATTTTACAGATGGTGCTGATGTAAAGCAGACATGAGGTGAATGTTATTTATTAACAATTTTGTGTGGTGTGACTATCTGCATCAAAGTAGAAATCAAAGTTTGAAAATTGTTAATTTTTAGTATTTTTTTAAATTTTTGCCAAATTTCTGATATTTTCAGAAATAAATGTGCAATACAATCAACCTAAATTTACCATTATCATAAAATCTAATGTGTCACGGAGAAAAAAATCTCAAAATCACTGGGATATATTGAAACATTGTAGAGTTATTGCCACATAAAGTGACACGTCATATTTGATAAGGAAATAAACAACTGGAAAGGAGAGCAAATAGGGTCTTACCTGGAAAAACAAGGAGGGTTAGTGTAGGTTGCAAGGCTTAACTTGAGTAATTGTGAGAGTCAGAACTAGTATTAACCTCTTATCAATATTGGACATACTGGGTACGTCATGGCTGATGCCTGTATAATCACCGCCAGCTGCTGCGGTGAGCCGGCAGCGAGTCCCGCACATGTCAGCTGATTTGACCATCTGACATGTGCAGCTATCAAGCGTGGGTAGATCCGTGATCCACTCACGCCTGTTAAGCCCGCTTTACACGCTGCAATGTATCTTACAATGTGTCGGCGGGGTCACGTCGTAAGTGACGCACATCCGGCATCGTAAGGTACATTGCAGTGTGTAACAGGCACGTGCGATTGAACGGTAAACCGTTCATCTCACGCACGTCGTTCATTCCTCATGAATTGAACGTCAGATTGTTCATCGTACCTGGGGTAGCACACATAGCAGTGTGTAACACCCCGGGAATGATGAACACATCTTACCTGCGTCCTGCAGCTCCTGGCCAGTAATGCGGAAGGAAGGAGGTGGGCGGGATGTTTATGTCCCACTCAGCTCCGCCCCTCCGCTTCTATTGGCCGGCTGCCGCGTGACGTCGATGTGACGCCAAACGTCCCTCCCACTCCAGGAAGTGGGCGTTCGCCGCCCACATCGAGGTCGTATGGACGGGTAAGTACGTGTGACGGGGGTTAATTGTTTGTGCGGCACATTCAACAAAACTGAACGTGCCGCACATACGATGGGGGCGGTTACGATCGCATACGATATCGTATGCAGAATCGTAACATGTAAAGCAGGCTTTAATCCCTTAGATTGCGCTGTCAAAATATGACAGTGCGAAGCCTTTCCCTGTCGCCATCGGAGGCCCCGTGACGTGATCACGGGGAGCTTATGGTTGCCATAGAAGCACAAGGTCATGTGATGACTCCTGTAGCTATCATGACTCACTTCTTCTTACAGGCGGCAGAGCGTCGTCTGTAAGAGGAGGGCAGCATTTCTCCTGGTTCAAATCACCCCCAATTCACCCCATTGAAAATTAAAGACTTGAAAAAATATGCACACATATGGTATCACTGCGTTCAGAAATGCCTGATCTATCAAAATATAAAATCAATTATCCTGATTGGTAAACAGCGTAGCGGCAAAAAAATTCCAAACGCCAAGATTATGTTTTTTGGTCACCGCACATTTTGCGCAAAATGCAATAATAAGCGATTCAAATGTAGCATCTGCGCAAAAATGTTACTGTTAAAAATGTCATCTCGAGACGCAAAAATTATGCCATCACTGACCCCATATCTTGAAAAATGAGAACGCTACGGGTTTCAAAAAATGGCGCAAAAAGTGTGGCAATTTTTTTGGACAAATTGGAATTTTTTTTAACCCCTCAGGCCCTGTGCCCACGGAAGAAAATACCAGCGAATTTTGTTGCGGAAACCCTGCGGATTTTCTAGATTTTCCAGTTAAATCCGCAGGTTTGCGCAAGTACAACACTTCCCATGGTATTCTGTGGGATTTGGGTAGTGCAATTTCAATGCTACGGATTTTGCACCTGCAGAAAATGCTGTGGATTTCCCGCAGACGCAAAGAACTGCATGTCAATTATTCCTGCAGATTTTCCTGCGGATTTCATGCCTTTCTACTATGGAGATACAGGGGGGGGGGGGGGGAATCCGCAGTAATAACGCTCGAATTCTGCACATTTTCCGCAACCATTCCACACGAAATTGGCAGCAATGGATAACTGCGGATTCCGGGGAGCTGCTGCGTGAACGTGCGGAAATACCTGCAGAAAATTCCGCAGGTATTTTCTCCCGTGGGCACAGGGCCTTTGATAAAAGTAAACCTATACATATTTGGTGTCTATGAACTTGTAGGCATCACATTGACACATCAGTTTTACCATATACCATTTACCAGGAGAAAGAAGCCATAATGGGATGGGATCTTCAGGGGAAAGAGGCCATAATGGGATGGGATCTGCAAGGGAAAGAGGCCGTAATTGGATGGGATCTGCAGGGGAAAGAGGCCATAATAGGATGTGATCTGCAGGGGAAAGAGGCCATAATGGAATGGGATCTGCAGGGGAAAGAGGCCATAATGGGATGGGATCTGCAGGGGAAAGAGGCCATAATGGGATGGGCTCTGCAGGGGGAAAGAGGCCATAATAGGATGGGATCTGTAGGGGAAAGAGACCTCATGAGATGGGATCTGTAGGGGTTAAAAGGAGCCACATGGGATGGGATCTGCAGGGGAAAGAGACCACATAGGATGGGATTTGTAGAGGGAAAGGAGCCACATGGGATGGAATCTGCACTGGAAAAGCAGCCACATGGGATGAGATCTGTATGGGGAAGGTCATCCGTTCCAATTTTAGCAGGGCTCCTTTAGTAATAATGTGACACCCCTGGACTGGTCAGGTCGTCACAGGGTACTGCATGCTCTTTATCTCTTAGTGCAGGACTCAACCCCTCTTCGATCTGGGTTCCCAACTTGTGGCACTGCCTTCATCAGCATCCAAAATCCCAATCACACCTCACACCACAGCCTGTCAGGCACACCAGTGGGCTGCTAAGCTGGAATAGGGCCGCCCATCTAGGGGTCAGGCAAGGAGGTGGGAGGTGACAAGTCAGTGCAGTGGTAGCCCTCGAGCAGTGAGGAGCTTGGGGAAGCTGGGAGTTGGAGCTCCCAGGGGAGAAGTAGATTGGGTTGCAGACGGTGGTCTGGACCCAGAGGAGTCAGAGACCCGGTCGCGGGATATTGGGACTGGGTGCCTGGTTTAGTCTAGGAGGACAGTCAGCAGCAGTACAATAGCCGGTCTGGGACCGAAAGCATGTCGGAGTACTGGACCCTAGGTCGGGGAGAGGCTTCAAGCAACCCGGCAATTAACCTGTGGAGGGTAGGGCCTTCATGGAAGCTCAGAGATCGGGGGCACTAGCGCAGCGAGGGGGATAGGGCTTTCCAACCAAAGCAGCCCACTGAAATCCCAAGCGTGATCTTCTGAGAGCACAGCTCCTTCACATCAAAAGGTGGGGAGCGGGGCCCGGACAGCTTCAAGCTTCAAATCTGTGCATGGAGGCAGGCTCCAGACCATCAGGCAGTACTGCAGGGGACGGAACTCGGACGAGCTCCCCCAAGAGGGCAGCGGCACCTAGAGACTTGGTTTACTACGTTGTCGGCATCTGATTTCCTCTTGAGTGAGTACCTGAGCATCCCTTGCCCCAATAAGCCTGTGCTCCCCTGCAATCCATCCCACCATCCAGAGTCCCGGGGCCTTCCCTACCCGTGGAGGGTAACGTCATCTAGCTGCCCCCATTCCATCACCCCAGGTACTCCCAACGGCAGCGACGGTACTCCCTATTATCGCACAGCATGGGTGGTGTCACAAACTATCTAATCCCCTGTAAATAACCCCCCCCATCATGTTTTAGAGTGACCCTGAGCCCTCGGGTCCGGAGACCCTCGAGCCACAAGCAGCGACACCCGGATCTGATCGGTTCGACCGCTGCTGGGGCGGTACAATTATTTTTAAAAATTGCAGAAAAACCGTTTAATACAATATGACTGACAGTGACTGGAATAACTGGTACTGGACAGGAGAGTAAAGGTATGGGAGGGTAAGAAGGGGAAAGAGATTTTACTTTAATTACTTGTATGTTTTGGTTGAGGAAAGTGCGTGAAAATTGGTGTGGCTAACAAAATGAGTGTGGTTACAGAAGGATGTGGTTTTCAAATGGGGGGGTTTACAGAGAACCTGTTGTTAAAAATTTGAATCCCACCCCTGCCCATGGGTCAAGATCGTCTATCATCTTTGGCTCTTCTGTGCATTGAAAACGAATTGACAAAAAGTATGGAATTTGAAGACATCATTAATGACTTTAGTAAAAATAGAAGCCGTAAGAAACGGCCTTGATTAGTTCTGTATTAAATTTCAATATGTTGTCAAATATTGTATGATTCTAGTTTATTGGAAGTTCCTATTAAAAGCACATAAAAATGTATTACTTCACATTATTTTTTTTGCCTCAGTATATTTCTTTTCTACAGTTTGTAGGCCCTAAAAAATATGTAGGCCCTTGGCACAGTGCCTAATGGGAAATCCAGCATTGGCGTATTGAAGTTGGGTGTAAATTCCCAGCTTCATTTTCAATTTGCGCATGCTCCAAAAGCCGCTGGCACTCAGAGACTTTGTGTATGCAGTAAACTTTTGTGTACCAGCAGATCAATAATAAAGCTAAGAATGTACACCCAGATTCAATGTGCATGCCCAGAAAGATGGCTGTCAGCGCAAAGCTGTGAGATTTTTTCAGAGAGGACCGTGATATCAGGACAGTTCAGACCATCAAACTGTAGTGGACATGATGAGTTCTCTAAGGGTACCGTCACACTTTAGCGACGCTCCAGCGATCCCACCAGCGATCTGACCTGGTCAGGATCGCTGGTGAATAGAGGGAAAGCCCTGCGTCACCGGTAGGTAGGTGCACGGAGGTAAAAAAATCGATAAACAGGGGAGGTAACCCCGGCACACTACTACTCCCAATAAGAAGAGACGTATGATGATGTTATGCTGAATTTTTTATTTTATTGATTCAAAAAAGTAAAAAATATGCACACGTGATTCGTCCACAATAGGTCGACGTTTCGGCTATAAGCCTTCGTCAGACTGGACTTTATCAAGGTTCATATGCTAGATACAAAATCACCGCAATAGGTGGGTCATAACGCGTTTATGGCTTAGAAAAGCCTCTAGCTGTTAATGTGGAAGTATGAATATAATGTAGGTTCAGGGTCACTGTAATGTTATATACATTGTTATATCCGCAACCTAAGAGTAATGAAGTATAGATGAGCGGCGTGCACTGAATCACTTTAGGATCGTTTCTGTAGTAGAGTTGCGCCACAGTGGTCTTAACTATGGGCTGTGTGGCAATAATAGGTAGCTGTATTGAATCTCAAAGAGACAGACCAGTAGTGTCCTGCAGGTAACAATGGTAAAGGATGGTTGTGAAGTCACAGGAATGTGATTATGTGTGCAGACTTGTGCCTGCATCACTCTATAAGGAGCGGTCTGTATGTATAATATCACCGGTACAAGACACTTTGCAGGATCCTCACACAAGTCCACACGTCGAGCGGTAGCACAGGTCTCCGGTCATAATCCTTTCCGGTTGCCACACAGCCCATAGTTAAGACCACTGTGGCGCAACTCTACTACAGAAACGATCCTAAAGTGATTCAGTGCACGCCGCTCATCTATACTTCATTACTCTTAGGTTGCGGTCCTTGAAACATACTAATCGTATCCACGTGGCGTGGTATGTGACTTTGCACGGGTAGCATACTTCCTACGTACATAACATTACAGTGACCCTGAACCTACATTATATTTATACTTCCACATTAACAGCTAGAGGCTTTTCTAAGCCATAAACGCGTTATGACCCACCTATTGCGGTGATTTTGTATCTAGCATATGAACCTTGATAAAGTCCAATCTGACGAAGGCTTATAGCCGAAACGTCGACCTATTGTGGACGAATCACGTGTGCATATTTTTTACTTTTTTGAATCAATAAAATAAAAAATTCAGCATAACATCATCATACAGTAAAAATAGCAATCCAATTAAGGTTAGGTTATAGAATCAGCATAAAAATTACCTTTATTCCTAAACTTGTAGGAGCAAATATTTCACTCCAATGGCACAAGTTAGGTACTGAAAGCCATCACTGTAAGTGGTGATAAACACCCTAGTCATATGGGCTAGCCCAAATAGGCAAGCGCATACAGTGAGGCCACTAGAATAACAAACACATGAAAAAAACTAAACATACATAAAGGAAAGAGGTATTGCTTGTAAGCAAAGGACAATGGTCCAATTGGCAAAAAAACGCAATATACAAAATAATACCTAAAAAAGCAATAGCATTACAATGCACTCCATACGCTGACAATGGTCAGTCATATATATAGACGAAATGCAAACAATATTTAGGTATTAAAAAAGGAATGGTCTCACCCAATCCCTTTTGATGGAGGGACACGCAGTCTCTAGATCCTGAGTAGTGGATATGTCCGCCATACACTGGCCCTACTACCTCCTGGATACAAAATAACAAAAGACTGCTGCCCCAGACTTCCGTCCTAACAAGGACGGACCACAACTAGGTCTCAAGCTGGACCCCTATGCTGACCCTGATGACATCCCGGCGTCCCGACGCGTTTCGTCACTAAGACTCCTCAGGGGACATGATCGTCTTCAGTCAGGTCCTTACTGCCAGCCCTCACCAAACCATAGTGTCAAAGGTTCTGGCATGGTCGAAAATGGGGTCATTTAAACCTGTGAGTGATGTCATTGCTCCAATCAGAAGCCACATTCCACCTGATGTTTAATTAATCACAATCAAGTGGATATCCTCATCTGGGTTTGGATTAATCAGTGTAAAGCACACCCCTACCTGGGTGTATAGCTGCAACAGGTGTAGACTCAGGGGTCCTCCCCACATCTCCTCCAATCATACGTATATTTACATACTGCCATGAGGCACACCACATGTACGCCGGCATCATGGGGGAGGGGGGGGCCCCTTCACAGGGCAGGTGTTACCTCACATCCGGCCAGGGACGCCTATCTAGTATGCATCAGCACCAGAGGGGAGGAACTTCCTCTCTGTTCGGATGAGAGTCCACTTCCGGCCGGGGAGGCACATGTCGTGTGCACCAGCATCAGAGAGGAACTACCTCTCTCCTCGAATGAAAATACATATTCGACCGGGGATGCACATCTCGTGTGCACCCTTCTCAGGAGGGAGGGACTTCCTATGGGCCGTAGTCACATGATCGGGAGATTCCCGCATCACTTCCGGTCCCCGATGTCAAACATTACAGTCCACTTCCGGCCGGGGATGCACATGTCGTGTGCACCAGCATCAGGGCGGAACTACCTCTCTCCTCGGATGAAAATACATATCCGACCGGGGAAGCACATCTCGTGTGCGCCCTTCTCAGGAGGGAGGGACTTCCTGTGAGCAGTAGTCACATGATCGGGAGATTCCCGCATCACTTCCGGTCCCCGATGCCAATCATTACACCACACGGGGCAGCTCCCGTATGCAAAGATAATAGGGGAGGTGCTTCATTATGCGTGAACACGTCATCAGTGAGGAGCGTAGGACTATATCACAAATTCACACCCACTCTAAGGTCCGATATGGAGGTGAGAGGACCGCCCCCTCTCCATGGGGATACAGTCCAGTCGGCGTGTATGTGCCAAAACATGCAATACCTCCCACCCCCATACGGAACAACAACAGGGGGCAGGAAATTGCACAGAGACATACAGCCAATAAGCCTCATCAGACAAATCACCACACTTCATATAGGTATGTTTAGGGAGTTTCTCCGAAACCTGAAGCTCTTCACCATAACATTACACTAATAAAATCCATTCCATTAGGAAATCCGAATCCACAAGGTGTTGTTACATTATCACAAATACATGCAGCTGGTTTAACAGATACATATACAATACTTGTGATAATTTAAGATGAAAATTAAGGAAGGCAAGAATGGATTTCCTGCCCTAATTCCAATGTGAAGGTAAGAAAGAGATCTAGAGACTGCGTGTCCCTCCATCAAAAGGGATTGGGTGAGACCATTCCTTTTTTAATACCTAAATATTGTTTGCATTTCGTCTATATATATGACTGACCATTGTCAGCGTATGGAGTGCATTGTAATGCTATTGCTTTTTTAGGTATTATTTTGTATATTGCGTTTTTTTGCCAATTGGACCATTGTCCTTTGCTTACAAGCAATACCTCTTTCCTTTATGTATGTTTAGTTTTTTTCATGTGTTTGTTATTCTAGTGGCCTCACTGTATGCGCTTGCCTATTTGGGCTAGCCCATATGACTAGGGTGTTTATCACCACTTACAGTGATGGCTTTCAGTACCTAACTTGTGCCATTGGAGTGAAATATTTGCTCCTACAAGTTTAGGAATAAAGGTAATTTTTATGCTGATTCTATAACATCATCATACGTCTCTTCTTATTGGGAGTAGTAGTGTGCCGGGGTTACCTCCCCTGAGGATCGCTGGTGAGTCACTACATGGTCGCTGGTGAGCTGTCAATCAGGCAGATCTCACCAGCGACCAGTGACCAGCCCCCAGCCACCAGCGATGCGTGGAAGCGATGCTGCACTTGGTAACTAAGGTAAATATTGGGTAACCAAGCGCTTGGTTACCCGATATTTACCTTGGTTACCAGCACACACCACTTAGCGCTGGCTCCCTGCACTCCTAGCCAGAGTACACATTGGGTTAATAAGCAAACCGCTTTGCTTATTTACCCGATGTGTACTCTGGCTACGTGTGCAGGGAGCAGGGAGCCAGCACTGGCAGCCTGAGAGCGGCGGACGCTAATAACCAAGGTAAATATCGGGTAAGCAAGCACAGCGCTTCGCTTGGTTACCTGATATTTACCTTAGTTACAGCTTACCGCAGGCTGCCAGACGCCGGCTCCCTGCTCCCTGCACATTCAGATTGTTGCTCTCTCGCTGTCAAACACAGCGATGTGTGCTTCACAGCGGGAGAGCAACGTCCAAAAAATGAACCAGCACTGTGTGTAATGAGCAGCGATTTCACAGCAGGGGCCAGATCGCTCGCTGCTCAGTGTCACACACAGTGAGATCGCTAATGAGGTCACTGGTGCGTCACAAAAACTGTGACTCAGCAGCGATCTCGCTAGTGATCTCGCTATGTGAGAAGTACCCCTAAGGAGCTTGACTGAACCAACATTCAGTGCCACCCACACGACTGGAAGCCAGGGATTTACATAAACAATGAATAAAGATTAAGAGTATTGTTCTTACTGTATACAGTGTGGCCATTAGTTTTTCAGACACACTAGAGATGCACGTAACATCACCTGGCCGGCATTGGAGGCAGTTTGGTAGGGTAAAATGATGATACAATTTCTCCTTAAAGCGAACCTGTCAGGTCCAATATGCTCCCAAAACCACGAGCAGTTCTAGGTGTATATTGCTAATCCTTGTCTAACTGTCTCTGTATACACTAGCATAGATTAAAGATCTTATATCGTATGCTAATGAGCGAGGGGACTAGTCCCCTAGGCGTTAGTTCCCCTGGCTATTTGGCTCCATTAGCATGTTAGTACGTCCCTGTAGGTGTGATAACATGCTAATGAATGTGCAGCATCAGAGGATGATCACACTCACCTCTCCGCTGCCATCGCCGCCCGACCCTGGAATTCGGCTCAGTGCGCATGACCCCGGAGTTTTGGTATTGCGCACTATGAAGTAGTGCATCCACAGGGGCATACTAACATGCTAATGGAGCCGACTAGCCAGGTAAACTAACATCCTTGGGACTAGTCCACTCGCTCATTAGCATACAATAAAAGATCTTTAGAAATACTTTTTCTAAAGATCTCATTATCTACGCTAGTGTATACAGGGACGGTTAGGCAGGGATTAGCAATATTTATCCAGAACTGCTCGTGGTTCTGGGTGCATAGTGCACCTGACAGGTTCCCTTTAAGTAACAGCTGTTCTGAGAGTACCAATTTCTATTCCTAATCCTAACAGTCATTGTTAACTGATGTCCATGTAAGAAACAAATCTTGCATGTTTAACTGTAAATGAGCCTCGCAAGTGGATGGAAAAGTAGAGAAAAGAATGAATTATTACCTTTTTGCAAAGGTCACTCTGGGATCTGAGTGCAGACAGGGTCTTAATGGTACAACAATAGGGACATTGAACTACAGACATGTTTGCAGAGGTACTAATTGAGAATGCTATGTAAGTCATCTAGAACATGGAATTGTGGCTTACCCTTTCCAGAGAGCTCCCTATTATACTAACACATGGATATTGCTGACAATGAGGCATATTACATTTCATTCTTTCATCTTCTTCCAATGACAGTAGATGCCAGACAAAGCAACACCTAAATATTGTATTTTCCTATGTAGATTTATCTGACATATCTTGAAATTTTAGTGTAAAAGTATAAGCTTGGCAAGAGATTGATCATTTTTAGATCTTTTGGGCACCTCTTATAGAGTCCCAATTATATCAAAACTCCAGTCAATGCAAAGTATTATCTAAACCTGCATGCAGAGTGCCTTGAAAAAGTATTCATACCCCATGAACTTTACCACATTCTTTCACACTATGCCCAGAAATTTAAATGCATTTTATTGGGATTTTATGTGATATACCAACACTAAGTAACAAGTATTTGTTGAGTATAAAGGAAATGATACATGGTTTATTAAATATTTTAAAAATATAAATCTTAACATCGTGACTTATTTGTATTCAGACCCCCCTGAATCAATACTTTGTTGTATCACCTTTTGCTGCAATTACTGCTGCAAGTCTTTTGGGGTATGTCTCTACCAGCTTTGCATATCTAGAACCAATGTGACGCCCTGGCAAAACCAGGTAGTCACAGATAAGCCCCTGCACAACACCCTTCCCGCACCTAGGTAACACACAGCCGACCTGAAACCCTAGTCACCCCCCTTAGGGAAAGATAGACACACCAGTGGGTGGGACCAGGAGGTTGGACACGCCCACCCAGGGGTCTAGACAGCCTGGGGTGGGAAAACAAACAGACTAAGTTTGTAGTTCAAGTGGAGAGGAGTGTGGGCTGGAGCTAGGTGTAGCTCCAGCAGAGGAAGTTCAAGTTGAACGGTGCCAGGGTTGGAGCCCTGGTAACTTGGCTAGGTGGCAGACGGTGGTCTCCGTCAGCAGGAGACGGGAAGACGGCTCGGCAGAACCGAGGTGGACCGGGACAGGGTTGTAGCCCGCCGATACCGACACGGGGAACTGACCCGGAAACCGTAGCACAGAGGGGGTACTCGGACCCTGAAGCCCAGACCGAAACCAGCGGCCTAGCAAATTCACCGATTGAGGCCAGGATTATAGGTCCTGTTCCACCCAAAGTCCCTAAGAGAAGACAACAGCCCACCGATAGGGATAGGAGGCCACCGCCAAGGCCCATAGATCCCACGGGCCAGCTTCTGCGGGCACAGCTCCTTAGGCCACAGCCATCCGGGAGCGGATTCCTGAGTTCCAGACCAGGCAGTCCACCATACACAAAACAACTGCAGAGGAAAAGGACAGTGACCACCAGCCCGGGTGGGAACCTGAATGCAACTGGCCACGGCGGTCGGCCACCAGCACCTTGGTTTACCAAAAGACTTGTGTGATTCATTTACTGTGAGTAACCAAACATTCCCCCGCACGTCCTGGCGCGCCGGCCCTTGCCAAAATTATACCCTGCACAAAGACACTGGGCCCCGGGGCAACCATCCCTACCCACGGAGGGGTTAACATCCGG
Source organism: Anomaloglossus baeobatrachus (assembly GCF_048569485.1). Classification (NCBI taxonomy): domain Eukaryota; kingdom Metazoa; phylum Chordata; class Amphibia; order Anura; family Aromobatidae; genus Anomaloglossus; species Anomaloglossus baeobatrachus. The sequence continues at coordinate 347,630,916 of NC_134357.1, read as the reverse complement.
CTGCCACTACATCTCCCCTGGGTGCCCCACAACGGCAGCGGTGGTGTCCCACTTCACTACATACCGTGGGTGGCGTCACAAACTTAATACGGTCTAGCCCATACATCTACGTCCCCCCTTTTACTCGGCGTGTCCACGAGACCCCAGAGTCCGGAGACCCTCGAGCCACCCCCCAGAAGGTCCGGATCCAAGCAGCGGTGGCTGCTGGCACGGGGGCGGAACACCTGGAATGTGTGCCAATTCTTCTCACAAACTAGTTCTAGCTCTGTGAACAGCAATTTTCAAGTCTTGCTGCCGATTCGATTCTCAATGGGATTTAGGTCTTGACCTTAACTAAGCCATTCAACACATGAATATGCTTTGATCTAAAGCACTGAGTGTAGCTCTGGCAGTATGTTTATGGTCATTTTCCTACTGGAATGTGAATCTATGCCCCAATCTCAAGTCTTTTGCAGCCTCTAACAGGTTTTCCTCCAGGATTGTCCTGTTTTTAGCGCTATCTTCCCATCAACTGTGACCAGCCTTTTTGCTACTGCTGAAGAAAAGCATCCCCACAGCAAGATGCTGCATCACTATGTTTGATGGTGGGGACGATGTTTTCAGGGTTATGTGAGATGTTAGTTTTCTTCAAACACCTAGCATTTGACATTTAGCCCCAAAAGTTCTGCTTTGTTCTCATCTAACCAGAGTACCCTCTTCCACATGCTAACTATATGCTTGCAACAATGGATTTCTTCTTGTCACTCTTTCATAAAGGCCAGATTTATGGAGAATACGACAAATAGTTGTCCTATGGACAGATTCTCCCACCTGAGCTGTGGATCTCTGCGGTTTCCACAGAGTGGTCATGGACTTCTTCGCTAATTAATGCTTTCATTGCTTGGGATGTCAGTTTAGGTGGACGGCCATGTCTTGGCCGGTTTTCAGTTGTACTTCTTCCATTTTTGGGTGATGAATTGAACAATTCCCCGTGAGATCTTCAGAGCTTGAACATTTTTTTTTTAAATAACCTAACCCTGCTTTACTCCTTTTTACAACTTTATCTCTGCCTGGTCAGGTGTGTTCTTTCATTTTCATGATGCTGTCTAATCCCTAATTATCTCAAACGTCTGAGGCTAAATTACACCCAGGTGGACTCAGTTTGCAACTGGTCACTCATGATTTTATTTAGGGGTAAATACAATAGCACATCATAATTTTCAGATTTATATTTTTTTAACTATTTAGAAAACCACATATCAATTCCTTTACATTTCACAAATACTTGCTACTTAATGTCGGTATATCACATAAGATCTCAATAAAATATAAGTTTGAGGGTGTAAAGTGAAAAAATGTGGAAAAGTTAATGGAGTATAATACTTTTTCAAGGCACTGTAAGGCCTTGTGCGCACTAGGCGTTTTTGCCGCGTTTTTAGCGGCGTTTTTTACCGCGTTTTTGTGCTGAAAACGCAGTGACATTGCTTCCCCAGCAATGTCAATGGGTTTTCAGAAGTGCTGTCCGCACACAGCGGTTTTTTTTAGCTGCGTTTTTGTGGTGACCACAAAAATGCAGCATGTCAATTATTTCTGCGTTTTTCACTGCGTTTTTCACCCATTGAATTCAATGAGATGTTAAAAACGCAATGAAAAACGCATATAGCCACGTTTCTATGACTAAAAACGCAGCTATAAACGCAAGGGGTGGGTACTACAGTGACGTGTACAGGAAGAGGATTCCTTCTGTTGGTAAACACAGAAGCATGAATCCTCCCGGTACCGTCACCGCTGCGTCCACAACCCGCCCGGTGCCATGTCAGCTCCGTGCGGCGCCATGTCCGGGCGGGAGGTGGAGGCAGCGGCGAAAACCAAAGTGAACAGTAGAAAAAAAAAAATGTCATATATACTCACCTGTCTGCAGGGTCCCGGTGCCATGCCCGCTCCCATCTCCTCCCGGTACCGCCGCTCTGGCTGTGTGCAGTCTCCCCGGGGCAGGACCTTGCTTGCAGGACCTGGCGGTGGATCACCTGATGCAGTCACCTGACGCATCAGCTGATCGTAGTCTCGCCGGCTTTTTCGCGGCCGGCTATCAGCTGATCCTGCCGTCAGGGGACTTCATCAGCTGATTACCGGCAGCTCCTGCTGCGATCGGACGGGATCAGACTCCTGTCCAATCGATCGCTCCAGGAGCTGCCGGTAATCAGCACAGCACATAAGTGAGTATTATTTTTTTTTTTTTTTTCTACTGATGCATCAGCTGATTGTATAACCGGCTTTTATACAATCAGCTGATGTGTCATGTGATTCACGTAGTTTAACCTGACATCATCTGATCGCTTTGCCTTCCAGCAAACCGATCAGATGATATTGGATCCTGATTGGACGGCGCGGGACCCTTGACCCAGGATTACTGCGGAGGGGGGTTTATTTCAATAAAGATGGAGTCACTAATTGTGTTGTGTTTTATTTCTAATAAAAATATTTTTCTGTGTGTTGTGGTTTTTTTTTATCATTACTAGAAATTCATGGTGGCCATGTCTAATATTGGCGTAACACCATGAATTTCGGGCTTAGGGCCAGCTGATAATATACAGCTAGCCCTAACTCCATTATTACCCGGCTAGCCACCCGGCTTCAGGGCAGCTGGAAGAGTTGGATACAGCGCCAGAAGATGGCGCTTCTATGAAAGCGCCATTTTCTGGGGTGGCTGCGGACTGCAATTCGCAGTGGGGGTGCCCAGAAAGCATGGGCACCCTGCACTGTGGATTCCAATCCCCAGCTGCCTAGTTGTACCCGGCTGGACTCAAAAATTAGGCGAAGCCCACGTCATTTTTTTTTTTAATTATTTCATGAAATAATTAAAAAAAAAAGGGCTTCTCTATATTTTTGGTTCCCAGCCGGGTACAAATAGGCAGCTGGGGGTTGGGGGCAGCCCGTACCTGCCTGCTGTACCCGGCTAGCATTCAAAAATATGGCGAAGCCCATGTCATTTTTTTTTTCTTTTTGGGCAAAAAACTGCATACAGTCCTGGATGGAGGATGCTGAGCCTTATAGTTCTGCAGCTGCTGTCTGCTCTCCTGCATACACTAGTGAATGGAGGATGCTGAGACTTGTAGTTCTGCAGCTGCTGTCTGCTCTCCTGCATACACTAGTGAATGGAGGATGCTGAGACTTGTAGTTCTGCAGCTGCTGTCTGCTCTCCTGCATACACTAGTTCTGCAGCTGTCTGCTCTCCTGCATACAATGAACATTTTGAAGAAGGAAATGACATCAGACCTTTTTTTTTTTTTTTTTTTCATCAACAATCTTTAATGGCATTGTGCACTGATTAAAAACGCAGTGAGCAAAAACGCAGCAAAAAACGCACCAAATCGCGGCAAAAACGCATGCGTTTTTGCCGCGTTTAGCCGCGGGTGCGTTTTTTTAGACAAAAACGCACATAAAAACGCAGCGTGAAAAAAACGCCTAGTGCGCACATACCCTTAGGCTACATGCGCACGCTGCTTTTTTTCCTGCTTTTTTGCTGCTTTTTTGGCTGCAGTTTTGTCAGCTGAACTTTCTGACATCTGACTTCCCAGCAAAGTCTATGAGAAGTCTGATTTGTCATGCGCACACTGCAGTTTATTTGTCAGCGTTTTTTTTGTCAAAAGTTTGTGACAAAAAAAATGCAGCATGTTCATTCTTCCTGCGTTTTTGTCAACATTTGTCACCCATTGAAAACAATGAGGGCATCAAAAACGCAGGAAAAATGCATGCTAATCACAAGTGGTGCATTTTACCTGCCTTTTACCTGCGTTTTTGCTAGCAAAAACGCAGGTGATTTGTCAGGAAGTGAGGTCAGGCAAGTGGCCCCGTCCCGTCCTCCATGTGTTCCCCGAAGTACCGCTGTCCCCAGGGGAGATGATGTGGAGGACGGGACTATCAGCAGCAGCGGCAGCGAGAGGGGGATGGACATTGGCAGCTGAAAACATTGATTTTTCCCTCTTGCTGCTGCCGCCGCTGATAGTCCCGTCCTCCACGTGTTCCCCGAAGTACCACTGTCCCCAGCGTGCACGCACAGGGGAGATGATGTGGAGGACGGGACTATCAGCAGCGGCGGCAGCAAGAGGGAAAAATCAATGTTTTCAGCTGCCAATGTCCATCCCCCTCTCGCTGCCGCCGCTGATAGTCCCGTCCTCCACGTGTTCCCCGAAGTACCGCTGCCCCAGCGTGCACGCACAGGGGAGATGATGGACCCCTCTCACTGCCACCGCCGCTGAAAGTCCCGGGCTCCACGCTCCTGCCGCCGGCTCCACGCTCCTGCCGCCGGCTCCACGCTCCTGCCGCCGGCTCCACGCTCCTGCCGCCGGCTCCACGCTCCTGCCGTCGGCTACACGCTCCTGCCGCCGGCTCCACGCTGTAGCGCGATCAGCTGAGCTGTCACTGAGGTTACTCGCGGCCACCGCTGGATTCAGCGGGGGCCGCGGGTAACCTCGGTGACAGCTCAGCTGATCGCGCGGCTGTCTTCATTAGCTGCATGGAGGTGACCGGAGCGGCGGTGTCTGCTGCTTCTCCGGTCACCTGCATGCAGCAGAGCTGGATGCGACGCTGGAGCATGCTGGATTACGCCGGACATGGAGGGCTTTGTCGGGGTTAATAAATTGGTAATGAGGGAATGTGTTTGTGTTTTTTATTTCTAATAAAGGATTTTTCGGGTGTGTGTGTTTATTTACTGTAATTTACAGATTAATCATGGAAGGTGTCTCATAGACGCCTGACATGATTAATCTAGGACTTATTGGCAGCTATGGGCTGCCAATAACTCCTTATTACCCCGATTTGCCAACGCACCAGGGCAAATCGGGAAGAGCCGGGTACAGCCCCAGAACTGTCGCATATAATGGATGCGGCCATTCTGGGCGGCTGCTGACTGATATTGTTAGGCTGGGGGGCTCCCCATAACGTGGGGCTCCCCATCCTGAGAATACCAGCCTTCAGCTGTATGGCTTTATCTGGCTGGCATTAAAATTGGGGGGGACCGCACGCCAGTTTTTTTTAATTATTTATTTATTTCTAATTTTTTTTTTTTTCCCAATTCAACAAGCTTTATGGGCTTGTTTGAACTGAAAAATACATGAAACAATTGTTGACAAAACTGCAGCCAAAAACGCACCAAAAAAGCAGCAAAAATGCACCAAAAAAGCACCTACATTTTTTGCGCCATTTCCAGCCTCTCTCTGACACGGTGCAGTTTTGGCTGCAGTTTTGGCTGCAGTTTGTGAACACGAAAAAGAAGCAGCGTGCGCATGTAGCCTTAATCCATCACTACATGTCATAGTTCTTGTGGCAGATTTGTGTAGTTATGATTTGTATAATTAAGCAGACTGTCAGTTTAGGAAAGTTAGGTAGCTAGTCTTTGTATAAACTGGACTTCTTGGTTGGGTTGAGAAATTGATGAAGATATTTGTTCCGGTTAGCAGTACCCATTGTACACATACAATTTTTAGCTCTGTGCTGGTGATTTATAAACCAAGTGAAACGTCCTCCCTCAGTTTTAAATCACCTTTCTTTCTGTGTTTATATATATATGGATGATGACTGCACGTGTTACATATTCATGATGTTACCACCATATCCATAGTGGGCAGGGACTTGCTCTAACTAGAATACAATCAGTTTACATCACCCATTCAGCTGTCGTACTTCACCTGTCAAACTCTTTATCTACCAATCCCTAAATCTCACTTGATGGTATTTCCATTCTGGTAATAGACAACCTAAGCGACGCTGATCTCTAGGGATTACACTGTATAAAATCAGGATATGGACAAAGTGCTGTTGTCTTATCTAGGTCTTCTTTTTCCATTACCATATGGGTCTATAAAAGCTGACCTTATCTCGTAGAAAAGCTTTGGGAACGAATCAAAACTATAGAACAACTGAGAACCAGAGAACACATGCCAGACATAGCTGCAGTGACATAATGATGTTAGTTTGACATGTGCACATGCCACACTTTGTTACAGAGTGTGCAGGTGCTTTATCGGAATTGAAAGAGAAGAACCCAAAGTGCCTGTAAAAAGGCACGTATAAGTGGCACATAAAAAAGCATATAATAATATCTATCAGATTACAAAAATAATTAAAAAGTAATTTTTTTTTAACTTTTTTCTTCCATACAAGACAGAATTTAGTAGTCAAAAACACAGGAAAATTGTCACAAGAAACAGAGCAGCTGCAAAAATTGAACTTTGAATTTCAAGAACTTTTTTTACTTCTAAATACAAAAGACTGTTGTTAGAATTAATGAATGCTTCTTAGAATGATGTGGGTTCATAACCCCCAATTAAAATGCTCTAGACTGAGAATTCTAAACAAAAAGCTATAGGCTATGCTGCAACTTTATCATTTCAATAATGTTAATTGATGTCACTGACTGCAAACTACTATTCTGTTATTTGAGGTCTCTTATTGCCTAGAGTAAAGCACCTTAGATGGATTCTGTGTCTGAAAAGGATGTTGAACATGGGTATACAGATAAAAAATACAAATCAGGAGCGCTAAAAGTGTATTAATGTGAACAAACAAGAAAAACAACAGAACTTATAAGGTATGCTCTTCACCTCATTCCGTTAGATCGAGAGTGAAACATTTGATCTCGCATATAGACAATAATCCACCTGTGAAATCTCACTTGGTAGGATCTCACTTCCAAGGATTTGGCACCTGATGTGTTTGTAGAAAGATGAACTAAACTGTAACATGAACTTAATTGTAATGTGAATATATTGCCTCTAACATAGACCCATGTTTCTGTGACGCCCTGGACACCCCAGGGGTCACAGGTCACTACACACACCATATACACCCCCACCCCAGTAAGGTACCATCAGTCAACCAAAGACCTGATTGCCTCCCTCAGAGTCAGACAGGCACAGCAGGTGGGCTGAGTCAGGCGGAAAGACACGCTCCCCAAGGAGTCTGCTGGCCTGAGGCAAGAGATACAAGCAGATTAAGTTTGGAGAGAGGAGTGAGAGGAGTACAGTTCTGTAAGGGGCCTGGGTTGGAGCCTAGGATCCCTGATCAGTCAGGCAGGCAGACGGTAGTGGCCGCCTTCAGGAGACTGGGAATACGACTGGTGGAACCGTAAGAGACCGGGACAGTGTAGTGGCCCGCCGGAACCGAACCGGGGAGCCAACTGGATACCGGAGCACCAGGCAGGGTACTAAGACCCCGAACTAGGCTATAAGCCACCACCATAGTCAAATCAACTGATTGCGGTCTGGACCTCAGGGGTTCATTCCCACCTAAGTCCCGATTGAAGGCAACAGCCCAACCCGTCCGGATAAGTGCCACCACCAAAGGCCAGAGATCCAAAGGGCCAGAGTCTGTGGGCAAACGGGCTCCTATGACACTTATACGCCGTGGAGCGGACTACCGGTGTCCAGGCACAGTAGTCAAGATACACACACAGGTGCAGGAGAAAGGCGGACATTGCCAACCCGACTGGAGAAGCTGCAGCCGGCTGCGGGCCCCGTTCATCACTCCGTTTGGTTTACCAGCGACTCCAGTGTCTTGTATCAGAGTGAGTACACCAGTGCCATCAGGCACCACACCGCGCTGTACCGCAATACTGCCCCTGCATCCCGTCCCCTGCCAACCGGGCCTCGGGACCAACATGCCCTACCCACGGAGGGGTCAACACCTAGCTGCGCCACTACACCGCTCCCGGCAGTGCCCGTACTTTCACCGCAGCGGTGGTGTCTACAATCACCACAACATGTGGGTGGCATCACGAACTATCATCCCAAAATCAAATACCCGGTACACTTCCCAAATATTAAACAGGTGGTTCACTACTCTGCAATAGTGACCACATTTCTGTAAAACCGATAGGGAAGGCTTTTTTTTTAAATACCTTGTTCAGCCAATTCTGCCTATGAGCAACCCTATCGCGGTGACCTGTGACCTCTGTGATCCGGTGATGTCACGTCAACTTCCAGTTGACCTGACACCACTGAGGCCGGCCCCAGTCTTCCTGAGTGACTGGGCTGTGGGCGGCGTTTCACCACTCATCTCATCCCAGCGTTACAGTCCAGCATCGCTCCTGCTTGCGGCGCTCTGCAGTGAAGGAGATGCTGGGATGGATGGAGATGGATGCTGGGTCCATATTTTTTGTGCAAACAATAAAGTTGTGTGGTTTTATCCATATATCATTCTTGTGGAGTGCTTCAAATTTGCTAGTTTTTGTTCTTTTTTTGTTTACTCTCTGGTCAGCAGAATTCAGCACCCTTTTATGATTATGTGCTGTGCATCACTGTTCAGTAAAAAGAAATAAACACAAAACACAAAGAAAAATCTTTTATTTAAAAAAAAATAAAAAATTACACCCTCTTTCTCCAATTTCTTAACCCCCAAAAGAACTCTGTGCGACGTTATCCACACCACGACGTCCCACAATGATCCCGGCTCTGCTACATCCTGAGGTGACACTGCGTGGTCATATTAAAAAACGTGACAGATCACTGAAGCCTGTGAGGCCCACTGACGAAGCCATAGCTGTAAGAGAGGTAACGTCAGTGAGTTCACCTGAGGTTACAGCTGTCGGTTTCCATGGAACTCCAGCTGTGACCTCAGGTGAACTCACCTTAGGTGAACTCAATGCTGTATTACCAGATTAGGCTATGTGCGCACGTTGAGTATTTGGTTGCAAAAATTTCTGCACCAAATCTGCATCTCCTGGCAGAAAAACACGTCAAAAATGCATTTCGGGTTTGGCCAGCACTACTTCTAAACAAATTTACCAAGAAAAAGCTGCTCTTAAATGTACGAATTCTCCTTCTGGTATAGTACATCTGTGACGCTCTGGACTAGTCAGGTCGTCACAGTGTTCTGCACAATCTTTTTCTCTCCGTGCTGGGCTCACACCCCATGGTTCTGGGTCCCTATCTTGCGGTAGTGCCTCCACTAGCATCCAAAAATCCTAGTTACACATCGCACCACACCTGTCAGGCACACCAGTGGGCTGCTTAAGCTGGAATATGGAATAGGGCTGCCCACCTAGAGGTCAGGCAGGGAGGTGGGAGGTGACAAGTCAGTTGAGTGGTAGCAGTGAGGAGCTCAAGGAACCTGGGAGTTGGAGATGCCAGAGGAAAAGGAGACTAGGTCGCAGACGGTGGTCTGGACCAGGAGGAGTCGGAGACCCAGGCGCGGGAGATTGGGACTGGGTGCTTGGCTAGTCTTGGAGGACAGCCAGCAGCCGCAGTTCAATAGCCGGTCTGGGACCGAAGGCATGTCGAGGTACATGGATCCTAGGTCGGGGAGAAGCTTTAAGCTACCCGACAATTAACCTGCGGAGGACAGGGCCTATATGGACTGTTCCCACGAAGCTCAGAGATCGGGGACACTAGCGCAACGAGGGGGATAGGGCTTTCCAAGCAAAGCATCCCACTGAAATCCCAAGCGTGAACTCCTGAGAGCAAGCTCCTCTGCTACTCTTAGCAGGGAGCGGGGGCCCAGAAAGCTCCAAGCTGATGGGCCAACTGAACACTCTAAAATACAGTGCCAAGAGGCAGGCCACGGACCACCAGGCAGTACAGCAGGGGACGGGACCCGGACGAGCTCCCTAAGAGGGCAGCGGCACCCAGAAACTTTGTTTACTATGTTGTCAGCGTCTGCTTTCTTGCTGAGTGAGTACCTGATTAACCCCTGCTCCCAACCAGCCCAGCCCTGCGCTCCCCCTGCACTATCACCTACAATCCAGAGTCCCAGGGCCTTCCCTACTCGTGGAGGGAAAACGTCATCTAGCTGCCCCCATTCCATCAACCCCAATACTCCCAACGGCAGCGGTGGTACTCCCTGTTACCGCACACCACAGGTGGCGTCACAAACTATGTTTCCCCTGTAAATAGCCCCGTCTTCATTTGAGTGTGGCCCCGACCCCCGGGTCTGGAGACCCTCGAGCCACGAGTAATCACGCCCAGATCCGAGCGGTTCGATCGCTGCTGGGGCGGCACACATCTTATAGGCAGTGCTCTACTTTTCTTTATACAGGAAGAAAGCTAATTTTTAAGACAAAGACAACACTTTCTGTACCTTGCCACACATCTTCTTAAAGCTGTTGTCTGGTCTAAAATGACAAGTCTGCAGTCACTCTGTATATCACTCTATGTGACAGAAGCCTTGGGAATTCTCAGATAGCACTCACTGTGTGACATGTAACCACAAGTATGTGAGAGGCGCACTCCCAGACAGAATCTGAATAGATGGACGAGGCCTTGCTGAATACACAGGTCGCACACATCTAGTCGGATTATGTCTGGGAGTCTGCATATCACATACTTGTGGCCATGTGACCGTCGTTCCTGGTTCTGATACTGGAGAATCCTCACATTGCACAGTGTGTGCGATGTGATGATTCACAAGTCAATAGTGACAGAGAGTGACTGCAGACTTGTTATCTTTCACAGCACAACATCTTTAAAGATTTCCTAGTAGAAGAATTCACAAACTTCAGTTCTGGGAATAAAGAGACTGGTGCCCCATTACATCCCTAAATGTCTTGTCCTACAAGCAAAGTAGATTTTAATCAACATATCTTGTAATAATAATAATAATAATAATAATAATAATAATAATAATAATAATAATTTCCACAATTGGATGTGCTTAAAAAAAGTTCCTGTGCTGAGATAATAATAATAATAATAATAATAATAATAATAATTTTATTCATTTATATAGCGCTATTAATTCCACAGCGCTTTACATGCATTGGCAACACTGTTCCCATTGGGGCTCACAATCTAGAGTCCCTATCTGTATGTCTTTGGAGTGTGGGAGGAAACCGGAGAACCCGAAGGAAACCCACGCAAACACGGGGAGAACATACAAACTGCTTGCAGATGGTGTCCTTGGTGGGATTTGAACCCAGGACCCCAGCGCTGCAAGACTGCAGTGCTAACCACTGAACCACCGTGCCGCCCATGTGCCCCTGCTATGTACTGTGTAATGGCTTTGTCTGGGTCATGGTTATGTGACAGGGAAAGCAAAGAAATAATTTATCCCATGCTTGACAGAATTGGAAAGCAGAAGGCTCTAAATTTTTTCATGGCAGCAATGCTAACCACTGAGCTATTGAAGCAGTAAGAGCGGTGTGTAACACTCAAATCTTAAAGTACCCCAACAGTTAATGATCTGAGAATATCCTACTTAGCAACACCTGTGGCTATTTCAGAGGTATTGACAGTAATTAGATTACATGTGTAATAGTAAGAAAATTCTAAAACCTGACTTGTTGGAGGGTCTTGGCATGATCTGGTACTACATATGCAAATTCTGTTATTAACAGACATATTTTTTCCTGCAGACTTTAATAGTGTCCAAAATGGAACACCAAATCTATTTGGCACAACCTGCTGGGCTTGTTGGACACATTTATTTCCTGTGCCATTTTATGGCTGTCATATACAGTCGTTAGGAAAACTAATGTAAGCTGCTGGCAGCTCCAGTGTTTCATGGAGCGCACCAAAGGTCACAACTCTATTAGTGCCTCGTTCTGGTTCGCATAGAGGTGTATTGGGAGCTTATCATGTAACTTCTGGCATCCAGCCAGACAGAAGTTACTGTCACAATATGGCGCAGCAGGGAGTGGGGTTCAACTTGTTTCTTCAGAACCCACCATAGGCGTTCAATTGAGTTCAGATCAGGAGACATACTTGACCACTGAATGACTTTGACCCTGCTCTTCTTCAGAAATGTGACAATAGCTTTAGATTCTGTTTTGGATGATTGTCATGTTGAAAAGTGTACGTCTACTAAGGGAACAAAGTGATGGTAGTGTGAGCGAAATACACTCCTTCTATGCCCTTAGAACTCCAAATTAAGAAGATTTGTTTTAAAAGCTCTTGGAGAAATCAATACAGCACACACGTTTGTGGTGTACTAAGACTTTCTGTTTTATTACATCTTGTGACCAGCTTATATAGTATCCAAAACAAAGAAGTAACTATGCACCAATAAGAGCCACATGGATGTGTGTAGAAATGTGTAACTTTCCCGCCCATAAGTGTTAGCTGAGCCCTATGACATCATTCAGTTATAAGACAAGATGGTTTCTATACAATACAAAATGTTTTGTATTCTCTCACAGTAGCATCTTCTGTTTCATTATAGAGCAGTACATCTGTGAATTCATGATACATATAGTCCCTGACAGAAGTTCTGTCGCTTATCCATGTTATGTAAATAAAAGCTTATGTGGAGCCCCGCATTACCTTCTGATGGAGGACGCTGCAGGGTCTCCACGGGCTTGGAAATCTTCTGGTCACAGGTAGGTTACCTTCAATGGGGAATTCGCGATGCCACTCTCGGTATTTGTGGTCAGGGTGACCGCCACTGCAGTTTAAGGAGTGCCTGGGGCTGATGTTAGATGCAGTCAGTTGTTGTGACCTCCCGAGAGTGAGACTGGCCCCAGGGCCCAGTGTAAGTGTGTAGTACCACAGGTCGCAGAAGAACTCACACACAAACAGCAATGTCTTTCAGGGTTATTATTCACTTTCAGATGGTAGCAGTGAGTCAACCCGGGCGATGCTATGATGAACCAGGAGGAACCAGGTATCCCTTCGGCTGATGTAGGGGTGACTGCTGACTCGCCTTCCTTGCCCTTCTTGTTTTGAGGTGACCCCGACTTGAAGTCTTGCTGGGATCACCCAGGAACGTTGCTTCCGCCTGTTCTCCCCTTTCTGGCCCGTTTGCGGGCGGTGTGGACCAAGTAATTCTGGCTGCTTGCCTTCTGTCACTTATGAGCCCCCTCGATGCTGCTGTAGCTGCGGACTCTGTGTAGGTTTGGTGAAGGGCATGCAGTGCCCTCACCAGCAGGTTTAGCAGGCCTAGTAAATGGGTTCCTGCTCTGGCAACCTGTTTTCCCGTGCGGGCCTGGTCCACCAGCAGTTCCCTTACTCAGCCACCTCTTAGCACTCCGGCCCTAGGTGGTCTTCAGGCGGCCCTGCAAGGTAGCCGTTCTCCCCCCGCCAGCAGCCACTACAGGTGCAGTGTCTGCCTAGCTACTCTCCACTCTACTTCCTTGCTCTCTCAGCTCCACTAGCCGACTGGCTCACTACTACCTCCCCTCTGTGCCTGCCTCTGCACACTCCTCGTCTCCAGTTTCATCACCCACCACTAGCTGGGAAGCGAGGGCCACGCCCCCTCCCTGAGTCTGCTCAGGGGTCCCCTCTAGCTGTGTGTGTGTTCCTGGTTACTGGTGTCTGTGTGTCCACACCCTATTCAGCCTTCAGGATTTCCTGTATTGTACTGACCCAGCATGGGTGCAGTACTCAGTGGTGCCTGACCAGGTCAGGGGCGCCACACTTATAACCTGACTTTAAATTCATCCATTGGTTTTAGAAATTACTCATTTGAAAGCTGAAACCATCCCAAATTTGGTTTAGGTCATGAAAATAAAGTTGCTGCAAAGCTGAAATATTGATCATTTAACCTTCGTCAGGCTGCATAATTTTACAACGTTAACTGGCTGCAGAGGTACAATTGTACCTTCATATATACCTCCACTGTGGGAAGACTTTGTCCTTTACTTGGTTTCAGAAACTAAAGTTCATTCAGCTACAAATCTTCTGCTGATATCTATTGGCCAGTGTTGTTACTGCTCACTTATGTTGCTGTCAATTAAGTTGATTCAAACTGGGAGTGGCTTCTACTTCTCTTCCTGCCTCCCTACTCTCAGTAGCCATTTTGCTGTTCATCTCATTGCTGTGAGCACACACATTTCTAGGCTTGTGAAGTCTTCAATTTCTTGGATACGAAGCTAGGAAAGTCTCACAGCATCTAACAGCCAGTTATACCTTCATTCGCCTTATGTGGGGACAGAACAGTCAGAAATTGTCTTTGAGCCTGGACTTGGCTTACATATATTTTGTATGAAACTTATCACTATAGGTATGATTTTTATACGAAAAATGGATAATAATTAGTATCTACATATTGTTTTACGATGTTTTACTTATATTCAGCACAAAATAAAGATGGTGGCTCTGTTACAATTTTCCTATTGGTCAAAAAAACAGTCGAAGATGGAATGAAAATTCTGAAACCGTATACGGTTTACATAATATATAAATGACATTTATAAATAATTATCACTAGAAATAATTTACTTTTTTATCTGCACTTTAGAATCGAGTTTCATTCTACTTGCCACGTGTTACTGAACTAAATTACGAAGCCAAAATTCATCTACCAAGTCATCATGAGTGATAGTGATGCTGGATCTAGTTTCCGCCATAATCCAAGAAAACGTGTTTGCAGGTTAGTATCATTTTGTGAAAAGCCAATAATGTAGTATTGTGTAGTATTTCGGAAAATTATTTATTTTTCATTTTTTCATATTTACAGATTTACGTCTGACGAAATAATGCGAATGCTAGAAGAATCTGATTCTGAGGATGAGGAAGAACCATATGTTGCATCTGATGATGAAAACTATGTACCACAAGTGGATGTTACTGAAGAAGATTCAGACATTGAACAAGAAATGGTCATAGAGCAGGAAAAAGAATATGACTCAGACGAAAGTGTTGAGGATGAGTCTGTGCCTCAAAATGCAGGCGACATTTGGACTGCTAAGGATAAAACTCAATGGTGTAGTGATCCACTGCCAAATGCACAAACAAAATCTCGTAATGTCCTACGACAAAGAGGTGGCCCTGCAGCAATCAGCAACCTGTATACAGCAAAAGAGCTATTCAAGTCAATCATGACTCCCGAGATGTGTGACATCATATTACGAGAAACTAATCGAAAGGCCAAGAGAGTTTGTGATGCTTACAACAACGAACTGGTACAACATTTTCCTGATTCTTCTGAACGGCCACCACAAAAAAACATTCAAGCAATTTACTGAAACTGAACTCCATGCATTTTTGGGCATACTGATTGCTGCTGGTGTGCACAGAGATAACAAAGAGAATCTGGAGGAAATGCGGAATGTAGCTGCTCTGCCTCTTATACATGCAGCCATGTCTCGTGACCGCTTCAAGATGATACTCAGATTTATCAGATTTGACAACGAAAATACAAGTGCAGAATATGTGTAAACAGATAAAGCTGCACCAATACGGGACATCTGGACAATTCTGAACAGAAATCTGAAGAGAGCCTACAAGCCATATAATTGTATCGCCGTCGACGAGCAATTATTTCCATTTAGAGGCAATACTAAATTTACCCAGTATATACCTTCAAAACCAGCTAAATACGGCATAAAGATTTTCTGGGCTTGTGACTCGTCAAACGCCTACCCATTACAAGGTCAGCTCTACACTGGGAAACCAACTGATGGTCCTCGACAAGTAAACATTGGTGAACGAACAGTATTGGACCTAGTGAACTCGTATAAAGGCTCTGGAAGAAATGTCACCACCGATAACTTCTTTACAACCATGGAACTAGCTAAGGTATTGCACTCCTGGAACATGACACTAGTTGGTACAGTGAGAAAAAACAAAAGGTTCTTACCTAGCAACATGCAGCCTGTCAAAGAAAGGCCTGTAAACTCGACAAATTTTGCCTACAATCATGATGCAACAGTCTGTTCATATGTACCAAAGAAGAACATATCAGTCGTGCTTCTATCCTCTATGCACATGACGGGAGAAGTTGAAGAAACACTAGCAGCCAAGCCAGAGATAATAAAATACTACAACAAAACAAAAGGCAGAGTTGATGTTATGGATAAAATGTTGGGAGAGTACACTGTGAAACGACAAACATTACATTGGCCTCTGGCATTTTCTACAATATGATTGACGTCACTGGGTTAGCATCCTACATCATCTACAGAAAACACAATCCAAGCTTCAGGACAAAGGATCAACGAAGAAAGTTCCTGAAAGATCTCGCAAATCAGCTGTGTATGCCTGCAATTGAAGATCGTAGTACAAACCGAATGATGATGAGAAACCATTTTCTTCAAGGTGCAGTAGAAATGGCGCTTGGACGATGCATTCTGGTAGCATCGCAAGCAGCAGCTGGCCCTCAAATACCTCATGGTAGTCGTGGACTATCCCCTGTTGTTGGAAGTTGCTATGTCTGCCGAGACCTGAGGCGAAAACAACGTAAGACTAGACAGTCTTGTGTGGTTTGTGTGAAACCCATTTGCGATGAACACTCAGTAGCAAAGACAACATGCATTACTTGCGAAGAAAATCAATAAAAAAAGTTTCTTACATTTTCTTTTATAATGTAAATGAACAGTTGTTTTACTTGTTTATAATAATAAAATAGCATTATCATTAAAAAAAAATATTCTTTTTTCCTTGCATTATCTTCATTCAAAATATATGAGGGTACATTTGTACCTATGCAGCTTGTTATGGATGCAAAATTATCTCGACCCCTTATCTCGGAAGGGGGTGGAGATATTTTATTGAAGTTTGGCCAATATATTCTGGACCAAAACTGCAGAGATGTCATGAAATTTCAGCCCTCTACGGCTTTTCGAAAAAAAGTTATTGCAATTTTAAAACGGAATAGTTACAATTGTACCTACTCAGTCGGACGAAGGTTAATGAACACAGAAAAGTCAGATTTTGGCAAGACAAAAGTTTTGTCGCCCACAGAAAGTAATGTGAAATTCAAACAAATAATTAACTTCTAATACAAAGATATGTTGCATACCATTGGTGAATGAAGTTGTGGTGCTATTAGAGCCATATTTATTATTTTGTGTGACTTCCATGAGCTTGAAGGACTGCATCCATGCGGTTCAACAATGATTCATACAATTTATTGATGAAGTCATCAGGAATTGCAAAGAATGCAGTCTTACATGCCTCCCAGAGTTCATCTACAGTCTTTGGTATTGTCTTCCAAGCTTCCTCTTTCATCTTACCCCAAACATGCTCAATGATGGTCATGTCTGGTGACTGGGCTGGCCAGTCCTTGAGCACCTTGATCTTCTTTGCCAGGAGGAACTTTGTTGTGGAGATGGATGTATGAGATGGAGCCCCGTCCTGCTGCAGAATTTGACCCCTTTTATGATTGGGAATGTAAGAGGTAGCTAATACTTTTTGATATTTTAAGCTATTGATATTGCCTTCCACCTTGCAAATGTTTATGACACCCCCATACTGAATGTATCCCCAGAATATGATCTTTCCACCACCAAACTTAACTGATTTCTGGATCCATACGGGCTCCAGTAGGTCTCCTGCAGTATTTGCGGTGGTTGTGGTGTATTTCTACTGAAGATTCATCAGAGAAATCCACCTTCTGCCACTTTTCCAGCGTCCATCTGTTTAGCAGGCTGTGGGACTTGGCAAATGACACACATTTTTTTAATTCCCTTTTGTTTAGTGCTGGCTTCTAGGCACTGATTCGACCATGGAGGCCATTTCGAGACAGAATCCTACAAACTGTTCTAATTGACACAGGGACTTGAGGTGACAAGGCCTGTTGGAGCTCTGCTCCAGTGTAAGAGGGGTTGTCTTTGGATTTTCTAACCAACAAACGTTCCTCCTGAGCAGTTGTCTTGCGGGGTCTGCCGGACCTGGGCTTGTCAAAAACATCTCCAGTCCCTTCAAATCTTTTTTTAATTATTTGCATTTGACGCTGAGACACATTAAAGGTGCCAGCCACCTCTGCAGTGAATCTGGTCTTCAGCCTCTTGATAATCAAGGCTTTGGTCATAGGGTGGATTTTTGGCATGTTGCTAGAGGTCAAGTTGCAGTTCAAGTGAAGGTCTGGGGTGCTGTTTTTTTTTTTATACACACCAACTAATTAAGCGATCTTTGAGCACAGGTGAGGATGTAAACTAGGATTGAGTGCATTATATGACAAGGCGACAAAACTTTTGTCTTGCCAAAATCTGACCTTTCTATGTTCATTTATTGATGAATATTTCAGCTTTGCAGCAACTTTATTTTCATAACCTAAACCAAATTTGGGAGGGTTTCACCTTTCAAAAGAGTAATTTATAAAACCAATGGATGAATTTAAAGTCAGGTTATAAACTTTTATTTACATAAGGCCCGTTTCACACGTCAGTGAAAAACACAGACGTTCTTCACTGATGTGCAAAACACGCACATGTCCCTCCGTGTGCCGTGATTCATGGCACACGTGGGTTGTCTAAATGCAATCCGGGCTCCGTTCTCCGTGATTGCACATAGAGATTAACTCACCTGTGCCCGCTCTCCATGGTGCTGAACGCTCCTGCGGTGCAGCATCTGGCCAGCGCTGACCTCCGCAGCAGCTGCGTCGTGCATTCATGAATATGCAAGACAGTAATGAGCCGGCTCAGAAGCAGCAGGCAGAACAGGCTACACAGAGCGCCGTTGAAGACGGGTGAGTAAAAATGATTTTTATTTTATATGCACGTTTTTTCTGGCACGTGTTTCACGGATCACACCACTGCGTGGTCCGTGGGACATTAGTGATGCCAGAGAAAAATGGACATGTCTCAGTGCGGCAATCACGGACATGCGGTTACGCTGCACGGAGACACGTTCAGTGAAAAATCACTGATGTGTGAGCAGACCCATTCATTATAATGGGTCTGCGTATGTCAGTGATTCTGGTATGTAGAAAAAAAAAAGCACAAACGTACCAGAATCACTGACGTGTGAAACAGGCCTAACATGGATAAGCGACAGAACTTTTGTCAGGGTCTGTAATTGAAATGTAGCTCCCTGGCACCAGCAGCACTCATGCAGCCCCACATAATTACACTGTCATCACCATGTTTCACTGTAGGCACCATGCATTTTTATTGATACTCCTCACCTTTGCGATGCTCGCCATACAGTTTTGAAGCTAACAGGTCCCTCAAAAATGTATATTGATCTCATCACTCCAGAGTATAGTGTCCTTGTTGTCTTCATATTCGCAAATTGTAGGCAGGTTTTTATGTGCATGGGTTTTAGTTGAGGCTTCCTTCGAGAGCAACAGACATGCCTTCCATTAATATTCCATATTATATCATAATTTCAGCAAAATCTTAGGCAATCTGAAGCTGTGGCAAAAACCTGAGGGGCTAGAGCGTATAAGGATTCTTTTTTTTTTTACATTCTGAGTCAGAAAAATGGTGACTCAGCGCGGGAGAGAATTACAAAACAAGTCACCTTTTGGTGAATGCAGCTTTTTGTGAAATTAAAGTACAATTCAATTCCACTCAAATGTATTCATACTTACATAGGTTAAAAAAACCCCACAGGTCCATCAAGATGAACCTATTACAGTTATACATTCTCTATCCCTAGATTATTTTTAACCCACAATGCTATTTGATGTGAGAAAATTGTACAGCACTTTTTTAAATCATGTCATAGTAACTGCCATTACTACATCTTGTGGTAGGGCATTCCACAGTCTGACTGCTCTAACTGTAAGGCCTAAAGCCTGCTTTACACACTTCAATAAATCTTTCAATCCGTCGTCGGGGTCAAGTTGTAAGTGACGCACATCCGGCATCGTTCGTGACGTATTTGCGTGTGACACCTACGTGCGATCAAGATTGAACGAAAATACGGTGATCGCATACACGTCGTTTATTCCTCATACATTGGACGTTTTGTTGTATGAACCTAGTCAATTGTAACGTGTGACATCCCTCATACGATTTTGATGTCTGAGGCTATGTGCGCAGGTGTGCGCTCTGCACCGCAGCTTAAAAAAGGTCTGCTTCAGAGCGCAGCTGAAAAGCTGCGTTCTGAAGCTCCTCACAATGTCTGTCATTCACTAATCTCTGTCAGTCCGTCACTATCTCTGTCCCTCTCTCTCTGTCCATGTCAGTCTATCCCTCTTACCCCCTCTCTCATACTCACCGATCCCCGGCCCGGCTCTGCACGGCATTCACAATGCTCCGGCGGCTTTTACTGTTTTGAAAAAGCCGGCCGCCCATTAAACAATCTCGTATTCCCTGCTTTCCCCGCCCACCGGCGCCTATGATTGGTTACAGTGAGACACGCCCCCACGCTGAGTGGCAGGTGTCACACTGCACCCAATCACAGCAGCCGGTGGGCGTGTCTATACTGTGCAGTGAAATAAATAAATAAATAATTAAAAAAAACGGCGTGCGGTCCCCCCCAATTTTAAAACCAGCTAGATAAAGCCATACGGCTGAAGGCTGGTATTCTCAGGATGGGGAGCTCCAAGTTATGGGGAGCCCCCCAGCCTAACAATATCAGTCAGCAGCCGCCCAGAATTGCCGCATACATTAGATGCGACAGTTCTGGGACTGTACCCGGCTCTTCCCGATTTGCCCTGGTGCGTTGGCAAATCGGGGTAATAAGGAGTTATTGGCAGCCCATAGCTGCCAATAAGTCCTAGATTAATCATGTCAGGCGTCTATGAGACACCCTCCATGATTAATCTGTAAATTACAGTAAATAAACACACACACCCGAAAAATCATTTATTAGAAATAAAAAACACACACATATACCCTGGTTCACCACTTTAATCAGCCCCAAAAAGCCCTCCATGTCCGGCGTCATCCAGGATGGTCCAGCGTCGCATCCAGCGCTGCTGCATGGAGGTGACCGGAGCTGCAGCAGACACAGCCGCTCCGGTCACCTCCACGCAGCTAATGAAGACAGCCGCGCGATCAGCTGAGCTGTCAGTGAGGTTACCCGCTGTCACTGGATCCAGCGGTGGATGCAGCGGTGGCCGCGGGTAACCACAGTGACAGCTGAGCTGATCGCGCTACTCACCTCAGTTGCTGCGTGGAGGTGAGAGGAGCAGCGGTGAGTAGCGCGATCAGCTGAGCTGTCACTGAGGTTACCCGCGGCCACCGCTGCATCCACCGCTGGATCCAGTGACAGCGGGTAACCTCAGTGACAGCTCAACTGATCGCACGGCTGTCTTCAGTTGCTGTGTGGAAGTGACAGGAGCAGCGGTGTCTGCTGCAGCTCCGGTCACCTCCATGCAGCAGCGCTGGAAGCGACGCTGCATCATCCTGGAGTATGCCGGACATGGAGGGCTTTTTGGGGCTGATTAAAGTGGTGAACCAGGGAATGTGTTTGTGTTTTTTATTTCTAATAAAGGATTTTTTCGGGTGTGTGTGTTTATTTACTGTAATTTACAGATTAATCATGGAAGGTGTCTCATAGACGCCTGACATGATTAATCTAGGACTTATTGGCAGCTATGGGCTGCCAATAACTCCTTATTACCCCGATTTGCCAACGCACCAGGGCAAATCGGGAAGAGCCGGGTACAGTCCCCGAACTGTCGCATCTAATGAATGCGGCAATTCTGGGCGGCTGTTGGCTGATATTGTTAGGCTGGGGGGCTCCCCATAACGTGGAGCTCCCCATCCTGAGAATACCAGCCTTCAGATGTATGGCTTTATCTGGCTGGTTTTAAAATTGGGGGGACCGCACGCCGTTTGTTTTAATTATTTAATTATTTATTTCACTACACAGTATAGACACGCCCACGGGCTGCTGTGATTGGGTGCAGTGTGACACCTGTCACTCAGCGTGGGGGCGTGTCTCACTGTAACCAATCATAGGCGCCGGTGGGCGGGGAAAGCAGGGAATATGAGATTGTTTAATGGGCGGCCGGCTTTTTCAAAATAGTAAAAGCCGCCGGAGCAGTGTGAATGCCGTGCAGCGCCGGGGATCGGGGATCGGTGAGTTTATGAGAGAGGGCTGCTCAATTCAGTTACTCAGGAGATTAGCGGTCACCGGTGAGTCCTTCACAGGTGACCGCTAATCGGGACGCGACACAGACAGAGCCGCAGCATGACCATGAAGTCGGGTGAGGTTCACCCGAGTTCATTATGACAGTGCGGCTCTGTCTGTGTCTGCTGTGAACTAACATTCACCGCTGCTACATGGCTGTCTGTGTCTGCTGTCAGCGGCCATGTAGCAGAGCTGAATGGCAGATGACATAGTAAAAACGCATCTCTACATTACACACGCTTGGCAAGTCAATAAATAAAATAAAAAAAAAGGTGCCCAATGCATACGTCACAGAACACATGATCTAAAGGATCGCACACAAAAGTGATCAATTTAACATAGACTACTAACGCTCGTGTGACAGCAAATGAACGACCTACGTGCAATCTCATTCAATCGCATATGCGACCTGGGCGTGTCACATCGCATACGAGATCGCACACCTAATTGTAAGGTGTAAAGCTGGCTTTAGTCATACAGCATGAAAATCGGGGCTAGTGGAATGCGATAAAAAAAAAAATAAAAAAATAAAAATCACATTCCACTCGGACCAATATTAATCTATGTGCCAGTGTGCCACTCCGGTGTTAGTCGGGCTGCTCGGATCCGGGATCATGGCTCTAGGGGGGTCCGGACCCGGCTTGGCGGACACTTTGATCCGAAAAAAAGGGGATATTAAAAGGGGATAAGTTCGTGACGCCACCTGCGGGTTGCGGTAATGGGAGTACCGCCGCTGCTGTATGGACTACCGGGGCAGATGGGGTTAAGCAGCCAGATGTCAGTCCCTCCGCAGGTAAGGAAGGCCCCGGACTCAGGGTACTGGTAGTTATTTCGGAGAGCAGGGTGCAGGGGGCCAGGTTACTCACTGTGGGTAGTCATGGTGCTGGATGAGGTTTATAAAAGGAGACACACACGCTGTAGGTAAACCAAAGTCTCTGAGTGCTGCTGCCGCTGCAGGGAGCCCGTCCAAGTGCCCAGTCCCACCGCTGTCACCTAGAGATCCGAAGCCTGCCTCCGTACACAGTTTTGTGTCCATCTGGGTCCCTATAACTTGAAGCTGTAAGATCCAGTTCTTCAGTTTTTAAGTGAAGTCTTGCTCCTAGGGCTGGCACTTGGGACTTCAGTGGGTTGGTTTTTCTGGAAAACTCTGTCCCCCACGTTGTGCTGATGCTCTCAGTCTCTGAGCTCTGTGAAGGTCCATGAAGGTCCACTTCCTCTGCAGGTTAATTGCCAGGACGTTGAATCGGCTCCTGACCTAGGGTCCTGTACCCCGTCGTGCTCGGTACCGGTTAGTTTTGTGGATCCCTCTCTGGTGCCTGCAGTCCCTCCTAGACCGCGTCTGTCACACCCCAGACCGACGTCCCTGAACCCGGTCACCGACTCCTCTGGTCCCGGACCATTGTCTGCAACCCAACCTCGGTCTTTCTAGCTCCCCAAGCACTAACTCTCCAGCTCCTCTTACTTTGAGGGCTCTGTTTACACTCACTTTGTTCCTCCTACCAGTCTGCCTGACCCTTAGGTGGGTGGCCCTGTTCCAGCTAGACCAACCCACTGGTGTGTCTGACAGGTCATGATGTGAGGTGTTGGTTGGGGTTTATAGTGCTGATTGAGGTGACACCAGTTTCTGGGAACTTGGAACCATGGGGGGTAGGTCCTGCACTCTGGGGAAAAGGATGCAGTTCCCTGTAGCACCCTGATATATTCAGGGGCACTACACCAGCACCCATGAGCCATTATTTTCTCAGCCCTAATATAACCGAGAAAACAGTCGCAGCATGCTGCAGGTGCAATGCGATCCTTGTTTCTATCGCACCCATACAAGTCTATGGGGAGAGAGAAAAATCGCACTGCACTCGCATTACACCGGTGTAACGCAAGTGCAGAGTGAAAATGGCAATAGCTGGCAATGGAGGAGAGAGGGAGATAAATCCCTCCCTCTCCTCCGCAGCGCCAGCCCTCCCCTCCTCAGCGCCGGCCCTCCCCTCCTCAGCGCTGGCCCACCTCCCACAGCTGTGGTCTGATCGCATGATTGGACCTCAGTCGCAATGACACTTGGCTCCCGCTGTGCTGCCAGCGTGAGCCGAGTGTCATGCGAGGATCGCAGTAGTCCCCGTGTGGCCCCGACCTTAAGAACCCTTTCCTATTTAGCTGCCAGAATCGACTTTCTTCCACTTGCAGTGATTGCTCTTTGGTCCTTAGTATTGTCTTTAGAAGGAATAAATAAATTGCCAAGTCCTTTGTATTGACCAAACATGTATTTATACATAGAATATATAGTGCTGGCCAAAAGTATTGGCACCCCTGCAATTCTGTCAGATAATACTCAGTTTCTTCTTGAAAATGATTGCAATCACAAATTCTTTGGTATTATTATCTTCATTTAATTTGTCTTCAATGGAAAAAAAAAAAAAAAATGTCATAAACCAAATTGGATATAATTCCACACCAAACAAAAAGGGGGTGGACGAAAGTATTGGCACTGTTTGAAAAATCATGTGATGCTTCTCTAATTTGTGTAATTAACAGCACCTGTAACTTACCTGTGGCACCTAACAGTTGTTGGCAATAACTAAATCACACTTGCAGCCAGTTGACATAAATTAAAGTTGACTCAACCTCTGTCCTGTGTCCTTGTGTGTACCACATTGAGCATGGAGAAAAAAAAGACCAAAGAACTGTCTGAGGACTTGAGAATTCAAATTGTGAGGAAGCATGACCAATCTCAAGGCTACAAGTCCATCTCCAAAGACCTGAAAGTTCCTCTGTCTACGGTGCGCAGTGTCATCAAGAAGTTTAAAGCCCATGGTACTGTGGCTAACCTCCTTAGATGTGGAAGGAAAAGAAAAATTGATGAGAGAGTTCAACGCAAGATTGTACGGATGGTGGATAAAGAACCTCGACTAACATCCAAACAAGTTCAAGCTGCCCTGCAGGCGGAGGGTACAACAGTGTCAACCCGTACTATCCGTCGGCATCTGAATGAAAAGGGACTGTATGGTAGGATACCCAGGAAGACCCCACTTCTTACCCTGAGACATAAAAAAGCCAGTCTGGAGTTTGGCAAAACTTACCTGAGAAAGCCTTAAACATTTTGGAAGAATGTTCTCTGGTCAGATGAGAAAAAAGTAGAGCTTTTTGGGAAAAGCCATCAACATAGAGTTTACAGGAAAAAAAAAAAGAGGCATTCAAAGAAAAGAACACGGTCCTTATAGTCAAACATGGCGGAGGTTCCCTGATGTTTTGGGGTTGTTTTGCTGCCTCTGGCACTGGACTGCTTGACCGTGTGCATGGCATTATGAAGTCTGAAGACTACCAACAAATTTTGCATCATAATGTAGGGCCCAGTGCTAGAAAGCTGGGTCTTCTTCAGAGGTCATGGGTCTTCCAGCAGGACAATGACCCAAAACACACTTCAAAAAGCACTAGAAAAATAGTTTGAGAGAAAGCACTGGAGACTACTAAAGTGGCCAGCAATGAGTCCAGACCTGAATCCCATAGAACACCTGTGGAGAGATCTCAAAATGGCAGTTTGGAAATCTCAGGGACCTGGAGCAGTTTGCCAAAGAATGGTCTAAAATTCCAGCAGAACATTGTAAGAAACTCATTGATGGTTACCGGAAGCAGTTGTTCGCAGTTATTTTGGCTAAAGGTTGTGCAACCATGTATTAGGCTAAGGGTGCCAATACTTTTGTCTGACCCATTTTTGGAGTTTTGTGTGAAATGATCAATGATTTGAATTTTGTTTCATTCTCTTTTGTGTTTTTTCATTGCAAGCAAAATAAATGAAGATAATAATACCAAATTTGTGATTGCAATCATTTTCAAGAAGAAACTGAGTATCATCTGACAGAATTGTACGGGTGCCAATACTTTTGGCCAGCACTGTAGATCTCCACGGAGGCGCTCAGCTCTAGTTATGTCCCGATGCGTAAAACCATATTGTACTTAGTTTGTCTCTTACCTGTACATGTAGCAATAATCTGTAGCAATCATGCACATATTCAATGAATTTTGCTACTGATTACAGCTCTCTCTTTTAGGGTGTATTCACACCAGGCAAAATTGCTACAGGAAATTTCTCCGACAATTCTGTCAGAAACTGCAAGTACAGGAATTGATTATAAAATGAAACAGTATAGTCACTCATCCTGGCACTTCCACTAAAGTTCTAGAATGGTTAAAATATGTTTATTTACTTTGCAAAAAGGTGTTTTGTTTTTTTCCAAGAGTTACAGATTCTGCCTAAATATATGGGTAATTCATAGCAGCCTGGAACACATGGGGTTTTATCTATATTTTTACTTCTTCATATACACTACAGTTCAAAAGTTTAGGGTCACTTAGATATTTCCTTATTTTTTATAGAAAAGTACATTTTTTTCAATGAAGCTAACATTAAACTGAAATACACTCTATACATTGTTTATTTGGTAAATGATTATTCTAGCTGCAAACATCTGGTTTTGAATCCAAAATCTACAGTACAGACCAAAAGCTTGGACACACCTCATTCAAAGAGTTTTCTTCCATTCACATTGAAGGCATAAGAACTATGAATTAACACATGTGGAATTAAATACTTAACAAAAAAGTGTGAAACAACTGAAAATATGTCTTATATTCTAGGTTCTTCAAAGTAGCCCATCTTTTGCTTTGATTACTGCTTTGCACACTCTTGGCATTCTCTTGATGAGCTTCAAGAGGTAGTCACTGGAAATGTCTTCAAACAGTCTTGAAGGAGTTTCCAGAGATGCTTAACACTTGTTGGCCCTTTTGCCTTCACTCTGCGGTCCAGCTCACCCCAAACCATATCGATTGGGTTCAGGTCTGGTGACTGTGGAGGCCAGGTCTTCTGGCGTAGCACCCCATCACTCTCCTTCTTCGTCAAATAGCCCTTACACAGCCTGCAGGTGTGTTTGGGGTCATTGACCTGTTGAAAAATAAATGATGGTTCAACTAAATGCAAACCGGATGGAATAGCATGCCGCTGCAAGATGCTGTGGTAGCCATGCTAGTTCAGTATGCCTTCAATTTTGAGTAAATCCCCAACAGTATCACCAGCAAAGCACCCCCACACCATCACACCTCCTCCTCCATGCTTCACGGTGGGAACCAGGCATGTAGAGTCCATCCGGTCACCTTTTCTGCGTCGCACAAAGACACGGGGGTTGGATCCAAAGATTTCAAATTTGGACTCATCAGACCAAAGCACAGATTTCCACTGGTCTAATGTCCATTCCTTGTGTTCTTTATCCCAAACAAGTCTCTTCTGCTTGTTGCCTGTCCTTCAAGACAAAACAATCACTGACCTCGGGGAGACCAGCCAGAGAAAACACTGCCGGCAGCCAATGAGGGCGCTCATTACAGTGAAATCCTAGGTGCATTGCCCCCTGTGAAATATGCAAATCAAAAAAGTCAGTGGAGCCTCTGTTAGGAGTCTCAACACAGAAACTAGCCAGATATCCCTCCAGGAAGGACCTAGCCAAGGAGTGGCTTTTGTTAGGAAACCACCATAACCACCATATGAAGTGGCCCTTATAGTCAATATCCAACTATTTGAAAAGTTTAAAGATATGACAAGGGAAATACCAAGGCAAGGTATCCATTCACAGACAGCTGTTTTGGGGTATTGCCCCTCATCAGTGTGGAGTAGGATTCTGGCCAGGTGGGAGAAATGCCTAGTAGACCAACAAGACAAAACAATCACTGATCTTGGGGAGACCAGCCAGAGAAAACACTGCCGGCAGCCAACGAGGGCGCTAAATACAGTGAAATCCTAGGTGCATTACCCCCTGGGAAATATGCAAATCAAAAAAGTCCATGGAGCCTCTATTAGGAGTCTCAACACAGAAACTAGCCAGATATCCCTCCGGGAAGATATCTCGCTAGTTTCTGTGTTGAGACTCCT
The DNA here is from genome assembly GCF_048569485.1 of Anomaloglossus baeobatrachus. Classification (NCBI taxonomy): domain Eukaryota; kingdom Metazoa; phylum Chordata; class Amphibia; order Anura; family Aromobatidae; genus Anomaloglossus; species Anomaloglossus baeobatrachus. The sequence goes on along the minus strand of NC_134357.1, from coordinate 347,603,349 downwards.
AACAGAGGCTCCACGGACTTTTTTGATTTGCATATTTCGCAGGGGGCAATGTGTGACGACATGGACTCTCATGGGTTAAAGTTTCTTAAAATTCATCCAGACAGGATGATAGATTGTTTATAGACGGGGGATAAGTCCCTCATTGTTTTTACAAGACTCTTGTTGACTCATGTAATTGTTTTGGCCACTGAGAGCCAGACGTATTGTTCTCCTGTGAATTAACTCATGTTTGCTTACCTATTGTTTCTCCAGACTCTTCCAGTAATCATTGTATTGTAGTTGTGTATTGCTAATGTAATTACCTTAGTAGTCATTGTCTAGTCTGTGCATTCCAGACTACATGTATACCCTCAGTCTTTCTGTGGCCATCATTTGGATGAACATTGTCCATGCAGCTTGAGATTCATCCAATGGGAGAGGCGATCTTGTCCAACCAATTGATGAGGACGCAGTGTGCCCAGAGGGAGGGCTGCGGCTATAAGAGAGGACTTCTTTAAGCCACCAGGTTGTTGTTGATGGATGCTGATGGATCCAGTCTAAGCTCTTAGGAGCTGACTAGAGGATCAGGATACCTTGTGGCTTCAATCTAGGGACTCCGGTTCTGGTTGGAGACCATATCCACAGTCTAGGGATTTCGACTCCGGCTACCAGGATTATATCATCAAACAGAGACTACTTAAGGAGGAAACCCAGGTTGGGACAAATTGGTCACCTGGTACAGACCTTGCAGACCTCAGCCAGCTTCCTAAATCTGGCCTTATTCCAGTCACGGTGGGTGCCCGCCGAAAGCGGGGTGCTGCTGGATTGGAGTAATTAGCCCTGGAACATCTGAGGCATGGACATTCTAAATCCCTGGTGAGCCAGCGGAAGGGTGAGAACCTGTTGTCTGTTACATTTGTGTGTTTTGCTGGTTATGTGTTATGTGCCGTTAATTGTTTGGGGATCCAATAAAGTCTAATTATTGTGGTTCCCTCACCCTGTGTTGTCTGAGTAGTGTTCCGCCCACGGTTAAGGAGGTCGGCGTTCAGTTGGGATGAGCCCTGAGCCACGCTGTCTTTCTAAAGGCGGCTGGTTCAGTGGACAAGAGCACCCACAAAGCCCCGTGTCTCCACACAATGGACCTAGGATTTCACTGTATTGAGCGCCCTCGTTGGCTGCCGGCAGTGTTTTCTCTGGCTGGTCTCCCCGAGATCAGTGATTGTTTTGTCTTGTTCGTCTACTAGGCATTGCTCCCACCTGGCCAGAATCCTTCTCCACACTGATGTGGGGCAATACCCCGAAACAGCTGTCTGTGGATGCATACCTGGCCTTGGTATTTCCCTTGTCATATCTTTAAACTTGTCAAAGAGTTGGATATTGACTATAAGGGCCACTTCATATGGTGGTTATGGTGGTTTCCTAAAAAGAGCCACTCCTTAGCTAGGTCCTTCCCGGAGGGATATCTGGCTAGTTTCTGTGTTGAGACTCCTAACAGAGGCTCCACTGACCTTTTTGATTTGCATTTTTGTGTTGCCTGTCCTTAGCAGTTGTTTCCTAGCAGCTATTTTACCATGAAGGCCTGTTGCATAAAGTTTTCTCTTAACACTTGTTCTAGAGATGTGTTTGCTGCTAGAACTCTGTGTGGCATTGACCTGGTCTCTAATCTGAGCTACTGGTGACTCGGATAAACTTATCCTCCGCAGCAGAGGTGACTCTTGGTCTTCCTTTCCTGGGGCGGTCCTCATGTGAGCCAGTTTCTTTGTAGCATTAGATGGTTTTTGCCACTGCACTTGGAGACACTTTCAAAGTTTTCCCAATTTTTAGGACTGACTGACCTTCATTTCTTAAAGTAATGATAGCCACTCGTTTTTCTTTACTTAGAATTTGTATTATGGCAAGAACAAAGCAGCTAACAGTCTATTCAGTAGGACTATCAGCTGTGTATCCACCAGACTTCTGCACAACACAACTGATGGTCCCAACCCCATTTATAAGGCAAGAAATCCCACTTATTAAACCTGACAGGGCACACCTGTGAAGTGAGAACCAATTCCGGTGACTACTTCTTGAAGCTCATCAAGAGAATGCCAAAAGAGTGCAAAGCAGTAATCAAATGAAAAGGTGGCTACTTTGAAGAACCTAGAATATAAGACATATTTTCAGTTGTTTTACACTTTTTGATTAAGTATTTAATTCCACATGTATTAATTTATAGTTTTGATGCCTTCAATGTGAATCTACAATTTTCAGAGTCATGAAAATAAAGAAAACACTTTGAATGAGAAGGTGTGTCCAAACTTTTGGTCTGTACTGTATATAGGTGTATAGAGGGCCATTTCCAACAACCACCATTCCAGTGTTCTAATGGTACATTGTGTTTGCTAACTGTGTTAGAAGGCTAATGGATGTTTAGAAATCCCTTGAAAACCCTTGTGCAAATATGTTAGCACAGCTGAAAACAGATTTGCTGATTAGAGAAGCTATAAAATTGACCTTCCTTTGAGCTAGTTGAGAATCTGGAGCATAACATTTGTTGGTTCCATTAAACTCTCAAAATTTCCAGGAAAAGAGAACTTTCATGTGAAACTAGACAATCTATTCTTGTTCTTAGAAATGAAGGATATTCCATGCGAGAAACTGCCAAGAAACTGAAGATTTCCTACAATGGTGTGTACTACTCCCTTCAGATGAGAGCACAAACAGGCTCTAACCAGATTAGAAAGAGAAGTGGGAGGCCTCGCTGCACAACTGAGCAACAAGACAAGTACATTAGAGTCTCTAGTTTGAGAAATCTACGCCTCACTGGTCCTCAACTGGCAGCTTCATTAAATAGTACCCACAAAACGCCAGTGTCAACGTCTACAGTGAAGAGGCGACTCCGGGATGCTGGCCTTCAGGGCAGAGTGGCAAAGAAAAAGCCATATCTGAGACTGGCTAATAAAAGGAAAAGATTAATATGGGCAAAAGAACACAGACATTGGACAGAGGAAGATTGGAAAAAAGTGTTATCGACAGACAAATCAAAGTTTATGGTGTTTGGATCGCACAGAACAACATTTGTGAGACGCAGAATTACTGAAAAGATGCTCAAATTGTCTCTCCAGGACTGGAGACAAACTCTAGCGCAGCGCCACCTATTGGAAGTAGCGATCCCAAAAGTTAAATGTGGATTTTTAACAACCCTTTACATATAACTTAGGATATATATGCCAGATCAGAATCCCAATTTGAAACACCGTGTCTGCAAATTGGGATTCTGATCTGGCATATATATCCTAAGTTATATGTAAAGGGTTGTTAAAAATCCACATTTAACTTTTAGGATCGCTACTTTGAATAGGTGGCGCTGCGCTAGAGTTTGTCTCCAGTCCTGGAGAAACAATTTGAATATTTTGCAGAGGGGCGTGGCAGCTATAAGTCCCCTTACTTGAAAGCAGCCAGACTGGCTTGCAAAGTCTCCATAAGGAGAATAGTGTTCCCCCGTGAAAAGATGCTGGAAGAGTGCCTGACGCCATCTGGAGGTGATTTGCTTTGGTGCTGGTAAAGTGGGAGATTTGTACAATGTAAAAGGGATTTTGAATAAGCAAGGCTATCACTCCATTTTGCAACGCCATGCCATACCCTGTGGACAGCGCTTGATTGGAGCCAATTTAATTCTACAACATCACAATGACCCAAAGCACACCTCCAAATTATGCATGAACTATTTAGGGAAGAAGCAGGCATCTGGTATTCTATCTGTAATGGAGTGACCAGCCCAGTCACCAGATCTCAACCCTATTGAGAGTTGTGGGAGCAGCTTGACCATATAGTACGTAAAAAGTGCCCATCAAGCCAATCCAACTTGTGGGAGAGGGGGAAACATGGGGTGAAATATCTCCAGATTATCTCATCAACTTAACAGCTAGAATGCCAAAGGTCTGCAAAGCTGGAGTTGCTGCAAAGGGAGCATTCTTTGACGAAAGCAAAGTTTGAAAGAGAAAATTATTATTTCAAGTAAAAATCAAAACCCAACTAATGGTGTTGCCAACATCAGCCAATCAAAATCCTAGGAACACTCTATACCACCCACCAGACACACCAGTGGACAGCCTGAGTGGAATAGGGTCGCCCACTCGGGGGGTTGGTAAGGGGAGGTCAGGACTGTCATGAGTAGGTCAGTAGGAGAGAGGAAGTGTAAGAGTGAAGGAAAGAGGAGGTCAGGAGCCGGGCTCCTTGGAAGCAACTAGGTGGCAGACTGTGGTCTGGGTCTAGTAGGAGCTGGACCCCCGGTCGCAGAGGATCATGACAAGGGGCACAGAACTGTCAAGGAGGACAGCCGGCAGCCTTGTACCATCACCGGGCTGGGGTCAGGGCATGACGGGGTACTAGCGCAACGAGGGGGATAGAACTTTAAACTAAAATGGTCCAGGAAATCCCAAGCGTGAACCCTGAGAGTAAGCTCCCTCAGTTAGCCACACTGAGGAGCGGGACCCGACTAGTTCTACACTACAGGGGCCAACTAGCAAGAGAACTTAGTGCCAAGAGGAACGTCACAGATCATCAGGCAACACCAGTGGGAACGGGACCCAAACGTACTCCCCTCGGCGGCAGAGGTGTCCATAACTTTGGTTTACCAAGTTGTCGGTGTCAGCTTAATGGACTGAGTGAGTACGCAAGTGACCCTTCCACTCCCAACGGCACTCCCCAACACCATCACCGAGTCCCAGGGCATTCCCCCCTACCCGTGGAGGGGTTAAACACCTAGCTGCCCACTCCATTGCCCCCGGGTACTCCCAGCTGCAGCAGTGGTACTCCACCTTACCACGCACCACGGGTGGTGTCACGATCTGTAAACATACAATCCCCTGTAAATACCCTCTTTATTTGAGTGGCCACACGACCCCCAGGTCCGGATGCCCCTTGCCCCCACCGCGGATCCGTATCCGAGCAGCACGGCTGCTGACGCGGGGGCGGCACAGATACATCATGCAGGAATTCACAAGAAACTATACAGTATTATAAAAGTGCATTTGATGACTTCACAAATTAAAACTAATCCTTTGTTTCTGCTGCGGTCTAGTCTGAACCTGCTGACACCATTACAATAAAACACGCGTTTTTGGTGCAGTTTTGTTGGCAGAAAGTTCTAATTTTTTATTTCCCAGCAAAGTCTATGAGAATTCAGATTTGCTGTGCGCATGTTGTAGTTTTTTTTGTCTGCAGTTTGTCACAAATTTCTGACAAACTGCTGCATGTTCTATCTTTTTGCGTTTTGTCTCTGCGTCTCTCACTAGTGATTGGAGGACTGGCAAATTAATCCCCTGCCGACTTGGGTCGGCGGGAGATTGATTTGATCTCTGGTATATGGCCAGATGCTGGTTCCCATATAATCTATGGGAACCAGAATCCAGTGCAAAAGGGTAGGAGCAAGCACTTCATACTAACCAAATCACCGCTGTTACACTGCTCCTGCGGCCTCTTATTTTTCTTTTGGGGCAGCTTTGGCGGCGTCTGTGATTGGTTGCAGTCAGACGCGCTCCCAAGCTGAGTGATAGCGTGTATGAAACTTCCAATCAAAGGCGCTGTCTCCGAGTCCATATCATACAGTAAAATAAATAAAAAAATTGATGTAGGGTCGCCCCATATTATGATACCCAGCACAGATAAAGCCATGGCTACAGGCTGCAGCCCCCAGCTGTGCACTTATCTTGGCTGTGTATCAAAATAGGAGAAACCACATGCGGGTTTTTTTTACAATTATTTAGATAAATAATTCAAATAAAAACAGTGTGAGGGCTCCCCAAATTTTGATAACCAGCCAGGATTAAGCCAGACAGCTGGGGGCTGGTATTCTCAGACTGGGGAGACCCATGGTTAGTGGAAGCCCCCAGCCTAAAATTATCAGCCTGCAGCAGCCCAGGGTTGTTGCATCCATCAGCTGCGACAACCCCAGCACTTTACCCGACTCTTCCCAATTGCCCTGGTGAGATGGCAATCGGGGTAATTTAGGGGTTAGTAGCAGCCCCCAGCTGCCACTAAATCCTAGATCAGTAATGGGAGGCGTCTATGAGACCCCCCTTCACTACTCTGTAAATGAATAGAAATAAACACCGAAAAAAATCTTTATTTGAAATAAAATACAAAGACAGACCACCCTCTTTCACCTCTTTATTAACCCCAAAAACACCTCTGCAGGTTCGATGTAAACCACACAAGGTCCCACGATGCTTCAGAGTCAGATAGGCTGTCACACATGCTGGGGGCACTGTCTGACTGTAACCTATCACAGATGCCGGTGGGGGGGGGGGAAGCAGTGAATATGCATGAGCCTAATGAGTGGCCCCAGAAGAAGAATGAGTGGTGCAGGAGAAGTGTACAGCCGTGCCAGTAATTATTGCAGTATAGCGCGCTCGCTTTATTTATTTTTACTTTATTTTTTTTATTTCCTGAGTGCCCGATCCAGATTAATACCCTGAATTCTCAGGGACTCAGGTGCCTTTGAACCCGCTGGGTTCAGACTTCACAGTCCGGTCCGCCCAACACTATAATTTTCACAAAAAAGCATCACAATCAAAACTAAAAAACACACCAAAAATGCATTCAAAACGCACCTCAAATGCAGAATCATTACAAACATGTTTTTTTGTTTTTTTTTACATTTTCAGGCTCTCTGGAACAAGGTGCAGTTTTGGTGCAGTTTTGATGTCTTTAAAGATCCATTTTTTTGTGACAACAAAACTGCAGCGTGCGCATGTAGCTTTAGGACTCATTCAAATGTCAGTTTTTCACAAGCGAGTGCTGTGTTTTTCACAGATGGCACTCGTACCTGTTATAGTCTAAGGGCTGTTGATACGTCAGTGATTTTTTTGAAGATCGAATGGTTCGTGCTAAACCATGGGGAGATATCTGATATATGAAACAATGCAAGTCTATGGGCCAGTGAAAACATCTGATGGCATTTGGGTGCTGTGTGCTGTCCGTTTTTCACTGACTGATAAATAGGAGAATGCGAAGAAAATTTTTATTTCTCATCAGTGAAAAAAACTGATGAAACTCTGACCACACTGATGAAACTCAGTACATTTTTTTCATATGGCAAAAAAAACCTTACCTCTAAATGAAGCCTTATAAAAATAAAGATGCAGGACAACAATACAATTGAACAAAGCCTATAAATGAAGGTACAAGCTTCTGATACATCATAAAACAACAAAACTTGCTAAATCATCACTATCACAACAGAAATAATAATAATCACTCAAGTGACACAACAGGAATAAAAGACACAAGTATCGCATCACAGACACCACAGAATTGGCATTGTTAACATAAAACAACAGTTTGTAAAAGAAGCCAGAGGTCATAGTGATGACAATAGAACACATAATCTCAACAAAACAGACTAAAAGAAAAAGTCTAGTGCAACATCATCAAAAGTTTATAAAGGAAAAGAAAAGCAATTATTCCTTCCTCAAAAAAAAAAAAAGCACACCTAAGGAAAAAAAGATTCCACTATGGGGCCGATTTATTAAGATTGGCATTGTGCCTTCCATTCTTAATGAACAGGGTAGCTGGAGTTTGATGTGCCCAATTCTTAAAGAAGTACATGCAACTTTTCTTATCTGGTGTGCGAACCTGGAAGGTGAGTATAGCACAGTTTGTTTGGTTATAATAGCCTGCAGTTTGGGACTAACTATTAATGACGGGAAACAACTTTAAATGCATCTACCCACATTAGACTAAAGTAATCTGAACCTGCTGATATCCGGCAGTTTAATATATGGCAGCCTTTCGACTCTCCTCCTACAATATATTGGACCTCCTGACAAAGCGACAGTGTAGCTGTGAAACATGCTTTGCAGTTGCTCTTGCCCTATATACAGACCAGGATGTCTAAAGGTATTCCTATTGTATTTATATTACCTTATTGATTTATGTATTTATTAGGCAGTTGGAATGTACATCTATTACAGCACTGAAATCAATGGCAGATCTTACATTCTCTGTATGAGGAGACCCTCCATTTTTAATTAGTATTATACTATTTATTTGATATTGGATCCTTGTCAGGTTGAGGTGTGCCGCCCCTGCAGCGTATCGAACCGCTCGGATCCGTGTGATGACTTGTGGCTCGAGGGTCTCCGGACCTGGGGGCTTGGGGCCACTTCTAAACATAAAAGGGGGGACGTTGTTTACAGGGGAGATAATGTTCATGACGTCACCCGTGGTGTACGGTAATGAAGGGAAACCGCCGCTGCCGATGGGAGTACCCGGGGTGATTGAGTGGGGCAGCAAGGTGTCGTTGCCTTCCACGGGTAGGGGAAGGCCCTGGGACTCGGTGGGATGCCGTAGGGTGCAGGGATCACTCAGGTACTCACTCAGTCTATAAGCGGACGCTGACAACCAGGTAAACCAAATCTCGGAGTATAGCTGCTGCTTGAGGGGAGCTCGTCCGGGTCCCGTCCCCTAAAGTGTTGCCTGGTGATCCGTGACCTGCCTCCTGGCACTAAGTTTAACTTCAACGTAGTGGCCCAGTAGTCTCAAACTTGCCGGGCTAAGTGTGGGAGCCTTCTCTCAGGGGGCACGCTTGGGATTTTCTTGGACCGTTTATTTGGAAGGCCCTATCCCCCTCATAGTGCTATTGCCGCGATTCTGCAGCAGGTGGGAACAGATCATAAAGGCTCCGTTCTCCTCAGGTTAATTGCCGGGTTGCCTGAAGCTTCTCCCTGACCTAGGGTCCGTGTACCCCGCCGTACCTTCGGTCCCGGACCAGTGACAGTGCCAGGCTGCTGACCGTCCTCCTTGACAGGTCCAGGCACCTAACCGCAATCCCCTGCGACCGGGGGTCCGACTACTCTAGGTCCAGAACAACGTCTGCAACCTAGACAGCTTTTCTTGGAAGCCACCACTCCCAACCTCCTCTCACTCATTCCCTGACTTCACTGACTACACTACTCACCTCCCCTCCCTGACACCCCAGGTGGGCGACTCTATTCCACTCAAGCCGTCCACTGGTGTGCTTGGTTGGTGTGGTGCAGTGTGTATCTAGGATTTGATTTGCTGTTGGAGGCAACACCGTAAGATAGGGACCCAGAACCATGAGGGACTTGGAATACTGCACGGAACGGCAGTTTGTGCAGTACCCTGTGACGACCTGATAGTCCAGGGGCGTCACAGTCCCATATGGGTTCTATGTTTATTGAGCTGTGAGGGGCTGTTAGATCTTATTTGCTCACCTTTCTCTCCTCTTTTTTTGCTTTGTTTCTGCTAATTATGTTGATATATACTGTATATATATATATATATATATATATATATATATATATATATATATATATATATATACATATATATATATATATATATATATACACACACACACACACATAATTGTGCTGGCCTCTATATACAGTTTTCTTCTTATAAGTTAATTATCCTGTTATGAGGGTGCTGTAATATTTGAATAAGGAAATATTAGTTGTTCAAGCCAAGCATTCCTGTGTATGGGGGTCTCAGGAGAGATAGTAATCGGCTGAAGTATCATGCAACTGACAGCTATCTGATGTGCGTGGGGGGGCTTAACGAATTAGTGACCAAGCCAATTTTGACCTTAATGACAAAGACAAATTTTTTAAATCTGACCAGTGTCACTCTATGTCAGACCTGGGCAAGGGGCAGTCCGCGGGCCACATCCGGCCAGCCTACTCTCTGTGACCGGCCCGCCTGGCTCAGGACGTCCTTGCTGGCCGGTCAGTGATGAAGGCAATCTGACCTGTTGTCCGGAGCTCCAGGCTCCGAGAGGCCCGTGGTCAGATTGCCCTCATCACACGCTGCGTGCCGGGCAGGGAACAGAGGACAGATCCTGCAGCGCCGCACAGTGTAGGCAGCGGAACGCAGGAATCTGTCCTCTGTTCCCGGGCAACTTTCTCTGTGACACACACGCGCGCCCTGATGTCGTCAGTACGGTGCGCGTGTGTGTCATTTGAAAAGTTCCCGCCCGGCAGGAGAAGAAGCTGCAGAAGCCGGGACCCGTACGGAGAGAAGCAGCGGCGGGGCCCCTACAAGAACAGCAGCGGCGGGGCCCCTACAAGCACAGCAGCAGCGGGGGCCCGTACAAGAGAAGCATCTCGGCGGGGGCCCGTATGGAGGTGCCTGGGGAGGGAGAGGTGAGTAATAACCTGAGGGGACAATGGGGGGAGGGGCGGGTAACTGGTAATATTTGGGTGTAGTGATGTAGTATATGGGAATGTAGTTTTACAGGTGTAGTATATAGGGGTCTAGTGATGTATATTACAGGTGCAGTATATAGGATTGTAGTGATGTATATTACAGGTGTAGTATATAGGGGTCTAGTGATGTATATGGGGATGTAGTGATGTATATTACAGGTGTAGTATATAGGGGTGTAGTGATTCCTATATACTGCCACTGTAATATGCATCACTACACCCCTATATACTACACCTGTAATATACATCACTACATCCCCATATACATCACTACACTCCTATATACTACACCTGTAATATACATCACTACACTCCTATATACTGCACCTGTAATATACATCACTACACTCCTATATACTGCCACTGTAATATGCGTGTAGTGATGTATATTACAGGTGCAGTATATAGGAGTGTAGTGATGTATATTACAGGTGTAGTATATAGGAGTGTAGTGATGTATATTACAGGTGCAGTATATAGGAGTGTAGTGATGTATATTACAGGTGCAGTATATAGGAGTGTAGTGATGTATATTACAGGTGCAGTATATAGGAGTGTAGTGATGTATTTTACATGTGCAGTATATAGGAGTACCTCCCGCTCCTGACCCCCGCTCATTCATCGATTATTCACCGCACTCAGGACCTGGAAGCTGGAGCATCACGGTGACAGCGCTGGGCACAGCACCGCTGAGGACATCACCGCAGGGACAGGTGAGTATTCTGCAAGCACAGTGACCTCTAGGAGGTCATCGGAGTTTCCAATGAACTCTGATGACCCCCCTGCGACACCCATGCTACAGCTTCACGGGTTCATCAGAGTTCATTGGGAACTGTGACGAGTCCCCGACGTGCTCCGGCTTCCAGGTTTTCAACACACACACACACCTGTATACTCACCCAGCGATGCGGTCCCCAGCGCTGTCCCTGCTTCCAGCTGCTCACTGCAGTGAATATTCAGTGAGTATAATTACCGGCGATAAGGAGCGGGAGGCAGCAGAGCCAGAGACAGCAGCGCTGGAGAGAGGTAAATATAGGAAATCTTTTTATTAAAAAGACCCGTGTTTTCTCTGGTATTTGTCACACTGATGTCACACGGATCACATCAGTGTGCGATCCGTGTGACACCCATGCTGCTGGAGAAAAAAATGGACATGTCTGCGTGTGTGCGTGCAGGGCCACGAGGGGGTCACACAGTCCGTAACTTACTGTTTGTTTATGAAGGGATAGTATATATACTGTATACAGTATTTGGTAAAACTGAGTTAATTAGTCCGGCCCTCTAAAACCATCCCAATTTCTCATACGGCTCCATGGGAAAATTAATTGCCCACCCCTGGTCTATGTGGAAATAACTCTGGAACGCTACAACAGATCCAAATGATTATGAAATTGTATTTTAGTGACACATTGCACTTTATATTAGTGATAAATTTAGGTTGATATTGTTTATATGTGAAGAAATTGAAATTTTGGCCACATTTTGAAAATTTCGCAATTTTCCAACTTAAAATTGTTATATCCTTAAACCAGTTAGTAATGCTGTACAAAATAATAAAAACATTTACATTTTCCATATGTCTGTGTCACTTTTTAAACATCATGATGTTAGAAATGTTGTAACCTTTACAACAATTCATCATTTTTTAAAGAAATTTACAAAACCTGTTTCTTTAGGGAGCAATTCAAATTTAAATGAACTTTATATGGGGAAGCTCCACAAAATTCATGCTATTTTAAAAACAGCACCCCTCAACTCTTCAAAACTAATGTCAAGAATTTTCTTAACCCTTCAGGTGCTACACAGGAATGAATGCACAATGCAATGAAAAAAAAAGAAAAATAATTTCTTGTCTAAAAGGTTGCTAAAGCCCCAAGTTTTTCACCTTTACAAAGGATAGAGTGAAAATGTGGACCACAATTTGTTACCAAGCCTACTCTGCACATGCTAATAACCCACATGTGGACAGAAACCACTGCTTGGACACGAGGCGAGGTTTGGAAGGGAAGGGGCATCATTTGAATTCTGGAACACAAATTTGGTTGAAATACTGTAGATGGAGAACACAATGTCGCCGCATTTGCAGAGCCCCTAAGGTGCCTAAACAGCAGAAACCACCCATAAGTAACCCCATTTTGGAATTAGAACCAATTAAGAAATTCATCTAGGCATGTGTTCAGCATTTTGAAACCATAGCTCCTTCACAAAACATTTTAAAATGAGGATGTGAAAACAAAAATGTTTTTTTTTCCCAGCTAAAATGTTGTTTTTGCCCCAAATTTATAATTTTCACACAATAGATAATAGGAGAAAACAACCCCATAATTTGTTAGGCATTTTCTCCTGAATGCGATGATAGTCCAAATATGGTCAACACCTGCTGATTGCTCACATGGCCGGGCTCAGAAAAGAAAAAGCGCTATTTGGTTTTTGAGTGTAAATTTGTCTGGAGGAGATTGTGAATGCCTTGTCGAATTTGCAGAGCTCATGACATGCCAAAACAGCAGAAACCCCCACAAGTGACCCCATTATGGAAACTAGAACCCTCAAGGAGTTGATCAAGGGGTCTACTGAGTATTTATAACCTACAGGTGATTCACGAAACTTTAACATTTAGATGAGGAAACAAAAAATACATTTTTTCCACTAAAATACTGTTATAGCACCAAATTTGAAATTTGACCCCATACTTTGTTATGCATTTTCTCCTGAATCCCACATGCGGTCCAAAACTAATGTTTGAGCATATGACAGAACCCGGAAAGTGGAGTGTAATTTAATTTTTGATACGGTGTTGCATTTGCCGAACCCTTGAGGTGGCAAAAAAGCAGAATACTCACAAAGTGACCCCACTGTACAGATTGCACCTCTCAGTGAATTCATCTATGGCTGCAGTAACTATTTTGTGACATCCATGCCACAACTTTTATTTTCTGGACAATTGCAAATATGCTTGCGTATTGTCCATACATTATTCTCAGTTTGTGCTTTTGGAGACATGCACTAAGTAAATTGTTAATTGGGCTCTGCACACTATAATATTGCCAAACATGTGGTCACTTACTGTGGTTTAGGCACAGGAGGCTCAGATCAATGGGCATTTGGATTTTAGGGCACACATTTCACTGGATTTTATTTCAGGAGTCATTGTTTTTCAAGAGTCTCTGTTCTAACAATATCGGGGACCCACCTATATTTTCAGTGACAAATGACAAACCTGAGTGAGGGCTGTTTTTTAGCGGGATAAGCTAGGCTTTTTATTAAGATTTTATTGGTAACATTTTGGGGTGCAGAACATTTTTGATCACTTTCAATATAAGGCTGGGATCACATTCATATGTTTTACGCTGAGCACTTACATTGTGGTTTCTAAATCTCCCAAAATTGCAATTCAGAGGAAACCCTGGAGGCAATCACTCACAATAAAAAGGCATATGGAGACACTTTGGACTATTTGGTGTCTGTTCTGGTGGTATCCAACTTTTTAGGTGTGCACAGAACTTTGGTCTACCCCACTTGAGCGCTAAATAAGATGTCTAAAATGATGTGACAATGCCGGGGCCGAAACAGAGACCAGACGAAGTCCAATATGGCTCCATCTGCCTCATTATAGTAAGTGATTTCATCTTAATCATGGTTTTTGTGATTTAGACAAAACTTCAACGTAAGTGCTCAGCGAAGAGAGTAGGATAAATGTGAACCAAGTCTTTTTCTGATTTTCAGGAGGTAGAATGATACACAGCAGTATAAAGTGTGCTTTACATGCTGCAACATCGCTAACGATATATCGTCGGGGTCACGGTGTTTGTGATGCACATCCGGCGTCGTTAGCGACATCACAGCATGTAACACCTCTGAGCGACCTAAAACGATCGCAAAAGAGGTAAAAATCGTTGGTATTGGAGAGGTCGCTCCAACACCAAAAATTGTTGACAGGTGAGTAGCGAGGTTGTTTGTCGTTCCTGAGGCAGCACACGTGTGACACCGCAGGAACAAGGACACTCACCGTACCTGCGTCCCGCCGGCAATGAGGAAGGAAGTAGGTAGGCGGGATGTTTGGCCCGCTCATCTCCGCCCTTCCTCTGCTATTGGGCGGCCATTTAGTGACGTCGCTATGACGCCGAACGAACCGCCCCTTTAGAAAGGAGGCGGTTTGCCGGTCACAGCGACTTCGCTAGGCAGGTAAGTAGTGTGACGGGTGTAAGCGATGTTGTGCCCGTGTTGCACAACCGACGGGGGCGGGTAAGCTCGCTAGCGATATCGGTACCGATATCGCAGCATGTAAAGTACCCTTAAGAATAGTTCTTATTTTTGCATGGTTCACGGTGTAGTATTAGCAATAAGATGGCTTTATTTCTTGGGTCGGTGACACTTTTTTCAGTGGCTTACTGCTGTCAAACAGTAAAAATGCCTTTTTAGAATATTTTTTTTTATTGCCATATTCTGACAGCTGTAATTTATTTTTGTGTGACGAGTTGAAGATTTTTTTGGTACCAGTTTAGGATGTGCAACATTTTCTGATCTCTTTTAATGATGGGCGAGCATGCTCACCACTCGATCAAGTATCGGGGTGCTTATGTGGTGCCCCTGCGACTTCAGGCGCCACAGGGCACTGCACCTCCATTAGGGTTTAGGGTATAGTAGTCATCATAGGTCCAAGGAAGGTTGAGGCCGGTTTACACATACACAAACATACAGTCACTGGGTTGCCCTCCCCAATGAGGACCGGGCCGGGGTCGGATCACAGTAGGGGGTTACTACAGCAGTGGGTTTACAGGACGCCACCACACCAGGGGCTCCCCAGATCCACTAGACTGGGGACTCAGGGTCAGGGAGAAGCAGCCACCAGGGGGAGTTAGGAGCACAGTGGGAAGAGCAGGTTGACCTAGTGAGAGTAGTGAACCAGCCGGTGGCAGCGACTGGGGGCAACAGCTCAGAACACACAACACAATAACAACGAAGAGTTCGGCTTCAGATACAGAGCAGAGCGGACATGCCGCGAGCAGCTCTGTGGGCCAAGGCGTTCAACACAGTCGCTTGAGAGAAGCAGGGCAGCTGCTTCCACAGGACTGGCACTGTTGGGATACAGATTCCTAGGGCAGGCATACTTCATGTTGTCTACCAACTCTGCAAGGGTCACGGGGAACGGCTACAGAAAGTCACCGGACCCGTCTGCAGCAAATAGCACATACGATCCGGTGTTGATGACCAGCCCCATAACGGAAAAGCGCTATCAGCATACAGAACGGGACACACTTTACTGACACCGGGACCCTCAAATGCTTTATGCCATGGGGGTCCAATACTTAGCGCATCAAAGGAGGAGACACACACATACCGAACTTGACCCACAACACATAGGAGACACTGGAGGCACACACAGCACATAGACACTGGGACTGCTCTATATACATTACAGGAGTCACTGAAGGCACATACATCACTGGAGGGGCTGGGGGCATATACATCACATTGAAAACGCTGGGACTGACGTATACACAACAGAAAGGAAACGCTGGGACTGACGTATACACCACAGAAAGGAAACGCTGGGACTGCTGTATATACACAACACAGGAGACACTGGAGGCACATACATCACATGAGGAGCTATATATGCTCCCAGCCCCTCCTGTGATGTAAATGCCCACAGCCCCTCCTGTGTTGTGTATGTCCCCAGTGTCTCTTGTGATGTATATGTCCCCAGCATCTCCAATGTGATGTATAAGTCACAGGAGACGCTGAAGGCAAACACCACAAGAGGGGCTGGGGGGCATACACAACGCAAGAGGGGCTGGGGGGCATACACAACGCAAGAGATACTGGGGGGCATACACAACACAAGAGATACTGGGGGGCATACACAACACAAGAGGAGCTGGGGGGCATACACAACGCAAGAGGGGCTGGGGGGCATACACAACGCAAGAGGGGCTGGGGGGCATACAGAACGCAAGAGGGGCTGGGGGGCATACAGAACGCAAGAGGGGCTGGGGGGCATACAGAACGCAAGAGGGGCTGGGGGCAAAGCCATCACTGAGGGGGGCACAGACATCACTGGGGGAACACAACACTGGGGGTGATGCACAGCATTGGGAGGGCACACAGCACTGCCCCCCAGTAATGTCAAGGCTCTGCACACAGCACCTGCAGAGCCCTGACATTACCGGGGAGCCACAAACCTGAGGTGATAGACAGTATGGGGTGAGGGACACAGCACTGATCGTTGCACACAACTCTGGAGGGAGGGTACACAAAGTACTGGACGGGGAGCAGAGTGTAGGCGTGCACACACAGCGCCGGAAACAGTGCAGGCCGGAGGGCAGAGGGGCGGGCAGATCGCTCTGGAGTTGAAAGGTGCGGTCACACCACACGACAGGACATAGGGGCGGGCACATCGCGCCGAGGGCAGAGGGGGCAGATCGCTCCAGAGGGCAGAGGGGCGGGCACAGCACACGAGGGGAAAGAGGGGCGGGCAGATCGCTCCGGAAGGCAGAGGGGCGGGCACACCGCACGAGGAGAAAGAGGGGCGGGCAGATCGCTCCGGAGGGCAGAGGGGCGGGCACACACAGCAAGAGGGGAAAGAGGGGCGGGCACATCGCTCCGGAGGGCAGAGGGGCAGGCACACACACAGCACGAGGGGACAGAGGGGTGGGCACACACCGCTGATTACGCTACTGGACAGCGGGAGACCCCATTGGTTCTCCCAAACAGTGCATGTGGTCATTTAAAGGGCTGGCGGCCCCAGCACTACAGCCCCCGGGAATGTGCCCGGGGGCCGCATAAAAGGTCATGGCGGGCCGGAGGTTCCCCACCCTTGCTCTAATCTAACACTTTCTGTAACCCTGTATAAATTTAAGGCCATTGTTTCTACACACTCCGATGCAGTTTTCCATGTGCCCCTACATAACATTGTAAACACAAGGCATTACTAGGCAAATGATAAATGCTATTTTCTGGAGAGCTGAATTGTACAGACTGTGATGCATGTGTCGCGGGCGGCGGGGCGCTGCGCTCACCACATTCGGGTCCGGCGCTGCTGCTGCTCGGTGGCTCGAGCGGTGGGCCGGATCCGGGGACTCAAGCGGCGCTCCTCGCCCGTGAGTGAAAAGGGGGTGGTTTGGTTTGGGGATTTTGTCCGTGACGCCACCCACGGTCGTGGTGAAGTTGGCACACCACCGCTGCTCTGGACGGGGATCCCGGGAGCGATGACAGGGAGCAGCCGAGATGTTTCTCTCCCCTCTGTGGGTAGGGGGTTTTGGGGGTCCTGGGGCCCGGTGATGGTGACTGTAAGGTGGATGGCGGGGTTTGGTGAGGTGCAGAGTCGCGGGGGCAGCGCAGTGCCAGGCGGCGGCAGCGCAGTGCCAGGCGGCACGGTAGTACTCACTCAGCCAATGACGCAGACAGAGTCTCTGATAAAACAAACGGCTGGATGGACGGGTCCCGCAGCCGGCTGCGATGGTCACTCCCGGTAGGTTGGCGGTGACTGTCTCTCCCTGCACCTGTAATGTGTCTTCGGCTCCGATGGCTTCCCACCGGTAACCCGCTCCCCAGCGGTGTATTTGCCAGAGGAGCCCCTTTTTGCCCGCAGGCTCTGGCCCTGGGAACTCTAGCTGTGGCGGTAGCTGTATTTTCCTTCACGGTTGAGTGGTTGCCTTCAGTCGGGTCTTTGCTGCTGGGAAACCCCGGAGGTTCCCGTCGCTGATGGATTTGACTGGTTTAACGGCGACTCCAAGCCTGGACGGGATCCGTAGGCCCTGCCGAATGGTGCTGGCTTCTCTTCGCTCCCCGGTCCAGTACCAGCGGGCCACCGCCCGTCCCCGGTCCTTACGGTTGTGCGTCAATCGGCCTCGCTTGCAGACTGTCACCACCGTCTGCCAACCTTGCTCTTCGGTGCCCGGGCCACGTACCCGGACACGGTCAGTCTGCTCCACTACCACTTCACTCCTCTCCTCTCCTTTCACTTTCCCTCACCGTTCTCAACTGCCTTCTTCCTGCCTCCAGGACTGTGAACTCCTCAGTGGGTCGGGCCAACCGCCTGGCTCCACCCCACCTGGTGTGGACATCAGCCCCTGGAGGGAGGCAACAAGGATTTGTGTGTGACTGATGTGCCTAACCGGGGTGTGGGGTGTGTTGTTGCAGTTCCTGTGACATCCTGGCTTGTCCAGGGCGCCACACATGACTGGCCATGGGTTCCTGACCTGAACTTGACAACCTCTAGGCATACAAGAGGCTACCAAGTTCGTGCCAGCCCATGCATCGTGGTCCATACTCAGACCATGATACACATACAACTCAATTTAGACAAATACAAAATAAATATATTCATATACATGAGGCCTTATTTTTCATTCCCACTTGCGTATAAAAAAAATCTCATCTAGAACAGTTGGGTGAGTGAAATCCGTTTGGTATTCCATATGTCATGTGAGTGGTGTGCAAATGTGCCATTTTTTTTATCGCCTTGCATCCCTATGATATCCGTATGACATGTTTTTATTTTTCAGCAGCTATTATCAACAATAATTTACAGGATCATTTACAGTCTTCTGAGCTATAGAATGGTAATGTATCCATAAAAAACGGACAGCATACAGATGATCTGTGCAACATCCATTTTTTTTTCTTGCACCCATAGACTTGCATTGGTAAGTCTTGTTCAATATATGGAGAATGCTGAGTTTTTGTCTTCAGGCCGATTAAAACTGAGGAAAAAAAAAAAATCGCAGACCAGCACTGACTTATTGAATAACATGAGTCTGAATGCAATGCATTTTTTCTCACATCCGTTTTATATGCAAGCGTTTAGTGAGGCCTTGGGCTGAAATACTGGGAAAATAGATGTGAAGGTGAAAGTCACATAAAAGTTTGAAGCGCTCTCTAGTGGTAGAAGAGTGTCACAGGCCAAGACTATTCCAACCTAGATGCAGGATGCCTGAACGGATTGCATCTTACTGATCTATGATGGTGTTCGCTTGTGTCATAAAACTAGAGATCGGATAACATTTCGCCTAATGTAACTTATGTGAAAATAGTGAGTCCGGCCTCATGTCTGCACCTCCTGACCCAAATAACAGCCATTTATAGACCTATGAAGCTGGGAGGTTCGGCTCAGGAGATCTACAGGTCTGGAAATTGTGGCCCACGCAGCTGCTGCGAATTAGGCCTCCTTCACATGTGACATCCGTTTTCACACATACCTGAGATATGGACACTAGTGATGTGTCGGTCGCGAACGATCCGACACAAAGATCCGGCTCCCTGCAGTGACCGTCAGGAGCCGGATCACCAGTGTGAGCCACTAAAATCACTTTTCGTTGCTGGAGCCCCGACAACCCGCGGCTGGGCTCTGCCTACTCAACAATCTAATTGATGAATTGTAAGTGGGCGGGGCTTAGCCACGGGTGGGCGGGGTTTGGCGGCGTTACTATAATCTTAAATATGTGTTCACCTGGGGTGAACACATATTTAATAAGGAGCCGAGAACGATCTGAAAGATCCGGCTCTTTTTGGTGAGCGGAGCCATAGGAACCGGATCACCAAAAAGAGCCAGACTGCCCATCACTAATGGACACACTTAGACCTATTAAAATCAATGGGTTTGCGTACACGTCTGTATTTTGACATGGACTGTGTGGAGCACATGCGTGTCCGTGTGCGCTACGCAGCGACATGTCCATTTTCTGTCAGCAGCACAGGTGTTACATGGACCACACACTGACGTGATCCGTGTGACACTTACCGGGGAAAACAGGTCACAAACATAAATAGTGTTCATACTTACCTGTCTCCAGCACTGCTGTCACTTCTGGGTCCCACTCATTATCACAGTGCATATTCACTGCCGACCCAGAAGAGTGACAGCAGCACCGCAGACAGCAGCGCGGGAGACAGGTAAGGCTAGTTTCACACTTGCGTTGGACGGGATCCGTAGCATTGCGTTTTGTGACGCATGCAACGGATGCATTGCATATAGTGGCACAACGCATGCTACAGATCGTACAAAATAACGCAATCCGTTGTAGGTTTTTTTCCTTGACTTTACACATCTGAGCATGCGCAGTTGTATAAAGACAGCTGCGTTAACGGAATCCGCCACCATAGGCGTCCATTATAAAAACAACGGACGCCAAACGGATTCCTGCAGGTTGCGTTTTTTGACACTCCGCCAAGTGCAGAAAAACGCTACATGCAGCGTTCCATCCGCCCGAAGCTCACTGACGGTCAGCGTCAAAACAACTGATGCGCTGCAGGGCGGATGCAATGCAAGACCATCCGTTGCTATCCGGAGCTAATAGAAGTCTATGAGGAATATAACGGTTTCCTGTAACGGTTACCGTAATTCCTCAAGGCTGCGGATAGCAACGGAAGCCGTCCAACGCAAGTGTGAAACTAGCCTAAGGCTATGTGCGCACTGGGAAATGGAATTTTCTTGAGAAAATTCCGCATGCTCTCAAAGATTACCGCACCCGCAGTAAAAAACTGCGGGAAACCGCACCTGAAAACCGCATGCGGTTTGCCGCGGTTTTACCGCGGTATTGTTCGCAGTATTGCCGCGTGCGGGTTGGGATGTGCTTTATTGCATTCAATGCAATAAAGCACATTGAAGAAAAAAAAAATCATTTAATTCTGAGATAGTAGATAGACAGAAGAATAGATAGAGGGATAGATAGATAGACAGAGGGATAGATAGATAGATAGAGGACAGATCGCTGCATTTCCCACGGTCGGCAGTGAGTTCAGTGGGAAATGACCGGTAATTACCTCTGCTGTCTGCTGCATTCATTCAGCAGCGCAGGACCTGTGGATTACGCCGGAGCGGTGGATTACGCCGGAGCTTTGGTGTGGGAGGGGTTAATAAAATGGTGAACGAGGCTTGTTTGTTTTATTTAAAATAAAGGATTTTTCTGTGTGTGTGTTTTATTCACTTTACTTACGGGTTGATCATGTCAGCTGTCACATAGACGCTGCCATGATCAAGCCTGGTGTTAATGGCGGTGGTCCCCCACCATCATTAACCCCTTGTATTACCTTGCTGCCACTGCTACACGGCAGCAAGAAGAGCCAGGGACACGCCGGTGCTGCCGCATAATGCATGCGACAGTGCCGGGGCAGCTGCGGCTGATATTCTCGGCTGCGGGAGGGGGAGTGAGGCGGGGGACATTATCCCTGCCCCTCTCCCTCCCCAGCCTGAGAATACCGGGCCGCCGCTGTGTGCTTACCTCGGCTGGACGGTAAATATGCAGCGGAGCCCACGTTCTTTGTTTTCTATATTTCCGTTTTCTTTCTATGTGTGTTCTATGTGTCTGTGTCTGTGTTCTATGTGTCTGTGATGTGTTTGTGTTTACTCTCTTCACGGCTTCCTCTTCCTGTAATGACATCACTTCCCTGCAAACCGCAGACAAGCGATGTACATTACCGGAGGTAAACCGCGAAATACCGCAGGGAATAACGCAGGAAAACGCAGTGAACCGCACAGAATTTGCTGCCTGCGTTATTCCCTGCGGGATTTCATGATTAACATTGTAGTCAATGGAGTGAAATCCCGCAGCGATGTGCGGAAAAGAATTGACATGCACTTGTTTTTGCTGCGGGAATCCCGCAGCAAAACATGCAGCTGTCAAATTCCGCCCAGTGCGCACAGGATTTTTTTTCTCCATAGGATTTGCTGGTGATTCACTGCAGAGATGTTATGAACATTTTCTGCAGCGAAACATGCAGCAAATCCGCGAAAAATCCGGTAAGTGCGCACATAGCCTTAGGCCCGTTTCACACATCCGGCTTTTCGACGGATCTCCAGATCCAGCACACTCCAGTACAGTGTAATGGCATCGCGGCAACCTCCGGTCACATGCTGTCATGTGACCAAAGGTGCCGCGACGCCATTACACTGTACTGGAGTGCGCCGGGTCCGGAAATCCATCGAAATGCCGGATGTGTGAAACGGCCCTAAGTACACCAGCTCATGCTGTCCGTGTGCTAAAAGGGTTTCACATTCAACACACACATACACACCTACACCAAGGACCGTGCAAAATAAAACCGCAGCTGCATTTTTTGCTGCTTTTGTGGTGAATGAATCTAACCTCATTTAAACATGAACTGTAGACAGAAGACACCAAAAAGGGAGCTAAAAAAAATGCAGCAAAACCTGCTTTTTGGAACTAGCTTTTTACTATCAAGAGAGCAGGTTTTGCTAAAGCAAAAAAGCAGTGTGTGACCCAAGCCCTACATAAAGGGAAGGTGCGGGGTTTATCATGGCTTCCACAATAGTTTGCTGGCTTCAATCAGTTGCAAAATGACATTAATCTGCTCTTTTGTTGCAGCTCACTCCTGTTAAAGGTGGGGATGGGAAACTCTGCCACTCGGAAACTGTTCTGTAAAGAGCGCTAGCAAAAAACGTGTTTTTTTTATATATATATATATATATATATATATATATATATATATATATATATATATATATATATATATATAAAACACAAGCACAAAGCAGAGGCATGCAGCCCATGAGCGGCAGCCTCTCCTCTCCTTTCCTCTCCCCTCAGACGCCACACACCACACTACCTCAGAGGCCACGCCCCTCACAGCCCAGCGCTGGTTTACTGCACCGTCATGATGAAGTGAAGCTTTCTGCATCAGCCAATCAACTGCTTTACGTTAGGAAACTCTTTGCGTTCCAAGCCTCGGTGCCTTAACCAATTAGGAAGCAGTGCCTTGGAGAGCTCCTCCCTGCTTGTAGTTGAACTGGGGTAAAGAGTGTGACATTCATTGAGAGAGAAGTGGAAGAATCAGGTGAGTGATCAGATTCCATTGTCCAGCATAGAAGAGCTG
The DNA here is from genome assembly GCF_048569485.1 of Anomaloglossus baeobatrachus. Classification (NCBI taxonomy): domain Eukaryota; kingdom Metazoa; phylum Chordata; class Amphibia; order Anura; family Aromobatidae; genus Anomaloglossus; species Anomaloglossus baeobatrachus. Next base: position 347,580,325 of record NC_134357.1, on the reverse strand, counting down.
GCTCCTGTGTGAGTAATGCACAGGCTCTGCAGTGTCAGTGCTGCCCTGTGCTTTCTGAATGTTTATAAGTGGTGCTGACAGTGTTCTGTATGTGTGTGTCACTATGATCTTCAATGGGGACTTGTGGTTGATGTGAAATGTGGGATTATATCCCCCACAAAGTGCAGTTGGCAACATAACCCCTTATTTTACAGCAGCTGTTGAGCCCATACCTTATGCATTGCTCATATAGTGCCATTAATTCCACAGACATCATCACTGTCCCCATTGGGGCTCACTATCTACAGTAAGGTCCCTGGTCTGTATGGGGGACATACTAAAAAGAATGATGAAAAGGAATAAATAAAAAGAATGAGGATAACAACTTATTAGGTGAATATTATGTAGATGTATAAAAGGTTTCTTGGGCAAGTTAGACATGGAATGAACATTATATATGAGCATTATAGGCGTGCAATGATCAGGAAATATATTTAGATAATAGGAAAATGAACGCATATGGCATATAAACAGGTGTATATTACATTACCTGAGCATTATAGGTGTGGAATGATCATGAAATATATGTAGATAATAGAATTAACACATATGCCATATAACCAGGGGTATATTATGTTCCCTGAGCATTATAGGTGTGGAATGATCATGAAATATCTGTAGATAATAGGAAAATGAACGCATATGCCATATAACCAGGTGTATATTATGTTACCTGAGCATTATAGGTGTGGAATGAACATGAAATATCTGTAGATAATAATAGAATGAACGCATATGGCATATAACCAGGTGTATATTATGTTACCTGAGCATTATAGGTGTGGAATCATCATGAAATATCTGTAGATAATAGGAAAATGAACGCATATGCCATATAACCAGGTGTATATTATGTTCCCTGAGCATTATAGGTGTGGAATGATCATGAAATATCTGTAGATAATAGGAAAATGAACGCATATGCCATATAACCAGGTGTATATTATGTTACCTGAGCATTATAGGTGTGGAATGAACATGAAATATCTGTAGATAATAATAGAATGAACGCATATGGCATATAACCAGGTGTATATTATGTTACCTGAGCATTATAGGTGTGGAATCATCATGAAATATCTGTAGATAATAGGAAAATGAACGCATATGCCATATAACCAGGGGTATATTATGTTCCCTGAGCAATATAGGTGTGGAATGATCATGAAATATCTGTAGATTACAGGAAAATGAAGGCATATGCCATATAACCAGGTGTATATTACGTTACCTGAGCATTATAGGTGTGCAATGATCCGGAAATATATTTAGATAATAGGAAATAGAAGGCATATGGCATATAACCAGGTGTATATTATGTTACCTGAGCATTATAGGTGTGGAATGATCAGGGCTGTGGAGTCGGAGTCGGAGTCGTGGAGTCGGAGTCGGAGTCGGAGCTCATTTTGGTGGAGTCGGAGTCGGAGTCGGTATAAAATGCACCGACTCCGACTCCTAAAATATATAATAAATTGGGGACAGGAGTGCAATGCAGAATGTGCTGAATATTTTACTAAATAATAACATTTAGTATAATGCTTATATTTAAGTGAAAAATTTATTGTAGTACAATGTGAACATCAGACATTTAATTGTTTTTATGATACAATAATCAAGATATTTGGATAGAACATAAAATATTTATTGGAATACAACTTTAGAACACAAAAAACTAATAAATTGTAAATATGTAATATATATATATATATATATATATATATATATATATATACACAGTGTATATACACACACAAGATATATATGTAATCTACTGTATATTACATAGTGTATTACATATTTACAATTTATTACAGTTTTTTGTGTTCTAAAGTTGTATTCCAATAAATATATTTTATGTTCTATCCAAATATCTTGATTATCGTATCATAAAAATTATTAAATGTCTGATGTTCACATACACATATTCATGTACTACAATAAATTTTTCACCTAACTAAGCAATATATGTAGGAGTCGGAGCCGGAGTCGGAGTCGGAGCCGGAGTCGGAGTCGGAGCCGGAGTCGGAGTCGGTGCAAGAGAGTTTGAGGAGTCGGAGTCGGAGTCGAAGGTTTGGCTTACCGACTCCACAGCCCTGGGAATGATCATGAAATATCTGTAGATAATAGGAAAATGAACGCATATGGCATATAACCAGGTGTATATTATGTTACCTCAGCATTATAGGTGTGGAATGATCATGAAATATCTGTAGATAATAGGAAAATGAACGCATATGCCATATAACCAGGGGTATATTATGTTCCCTGAGCAATATAGGTGTGGAATGATCATGAAATATCTGTAGATTACAGGAAAATGAAGGCATATGCCATATAACCAGGTGTATATTACGTTACCTGAGCATTATAGGTGTGCAATGATCCGGAAATATATTTAGATAATAGGAAATAGAAGGCATATGGCATATAACCAGGTGTATATTATGTTACCTGAGCATTATAGGTGTGGAATGATCATGAAATATCTGTAGATAATAGGAAAATGAACGCATATGGCATATAACCAGGTGTATATTATGTTACCTCAGCATTATAGGTGTGGAATGATCATGAAATATCTGTAGATAATAGGAAAATGAACGCATATCCCATATTATCTACATATATTTCATGATCATTCCACACCTATAATGCTCAGGTAACATAATATACACCTGGTTATATGGGATATGCGTTAATTCTATTATTATCTATAGATATTTCATGTTCATTCCTAACTTGCCCAAGAAACCTTTTATACATCTACATAATATACACCTAATAACTTATTATCTTCATTCTTTTTATTTATTCCTTTTCATCATTCTTTTTAGTATGTCCCTCTGTTTGGTATGTCTTTGGAGTGTGGGAGGAAACCGGGGACCCCGGATGAAACCCACACAAACTCCTGCAGATTTTGTCCTTTGTGAAGTTTGAAGCATTGCTAACCACTGAGCCACCGTGCTGCCTTAAAGGGATATTCTGGTGTCATTTATTTTCAACAACCCCCTATATCCATGTATGTTGACAAAAAAAAAAGCCATGTTAATGGTTTTCACCTCCACAATTCTATATTTTACTTTAATCTTCAGCCCCAGCCATCCTCCACTGTGCCTAAGTGTCTACTTATTACAAATCCCAGAAATCTCTGTGAATCCTTTGGGCATATTAGTAAACACCTCATGTATTAGCCATTGCGCGAGGCATACTGTATAGTAAATGGGGTTGCTCTGCTTCACCCAGTGATTGGCTGCAGCGGTCATCATGTTGTAAACCTCTTCACTGCAGGAGAGGCAGAGGCTTCTGTAGATAAGCTTCTTGGTTGGTTATTTGACAACATAAGCAGCCTTGTTCCCTGATTTTTTTTTTTTTTTTTGTTAATGAAACCAAACAACTTCCTTAATATTCATATACTAATATGACCTGGAATACATTTGTACTCATGGGAGCTGCGCCATAATCACTACTGAGTATGTGTATGACATAAACCGACTCATTTCCCATAACAACACAGGATCAGGATTGCCAAGAAGAAGTTTGTTGATCTTTTTGTCCGGCATCACACTTTCAGCTGAATCGGCATTGCAGATTCCATACAGTAGAAAGCATTGATGTAAGAGGGAGCACTCCTTGCTCTCCTTCATCATTCTTCCTTGGCGTCTCAGCACAGCGTGCGCGATGACGTTATTATTGCGGGCTCACTACACCAAGATGTGCAGAGCCGCAGAACACACGGCACTGGAGAGACCGAAGCAGTAGAGGAAGGGAGAGGCGAGTATTTATTTATTTAAACCAGTGAGTACACTGGTGGCCAATGTCAATAATACTATATGTATGACTATGGGGGTGCATTGTAATATATGGAGGACTCTGAGGGGGGCATTATAATATATAAAAGACTATAGGGGGTGCATTATAATAATATGGAAAACTATGGGGGGTGCATTGCACTATAGGAGTGCCTTAATACAGTGCCTTGCGAAATTATTCGGCCCCCTTGATTTTTTTTTTTTTTCTTTTCAACCTTTTCCCACATTTCAGGCTTCAGACATAAATATAAAAATTGTAATGTTCTGGTGAAGAATCAACAACAAGTGGGACACAATTGTGAAGTTGAACAAAATTTATTGCTTATTTTGAAAATTTTTAAAAAATAAATAACTGAAAATTGCGGCGTGCAATATTATTCGTCCCCTTTACTTTCAGTGCAGCAAACTCACTCCAGAAGTTCATTGAGGATCTCTGAATGATCCAATGTTGTCCTAAATGACTGATGATAATATAAGCCACCTATGTGTAATCAAGTCTCCATATAAATGCACCTGCTCTGTGATAGTCTCAGTGTTCTGTTTAAAGCACAGAGAGCATCATGAAGACCAAGGAACACAACAGGCAGGTCCGTGATACTGTTGTGGAGAAGTTTAAAGCTAGATTTGGTTACAAAAAGATCTCCAAAACTTTAAACATCCCAAGGAGCACTGTGCAAGCGATCATATTGAAATGGAAGGAGTATCATACCACTGCAAATCTACCAAGACCCGGCCGTCCATCCAAACTTTCATCTCAAGCAAGGAGAAGACTGATCAGAGATGCAGCCAAGAGGCCCATGATCACTCTGGATGAACTGCAGAGATCTACAGCTGAGGTGGGAGAGTCTGTCCAAAGGACAACAATCAGTCGTATACTGCACAAATTTGGCCTTTATGGAAGAATGGCAAGAAGAAAGCCATTTCTCAAAGATATCCATAAAAAGTGTCGCTTAAAGTGTGCCATAAGCCACCTGGGAGACACACCAAACATGTGGAAGAAGATGCTCTGGTCAGATGAAACCAAAATCAAACTATTTGGGCACAATGCCAAACGATATGTTTGGCGTAAAAGCAACACACCATCCCCACTGTCAAACATGGTGGTGGCAGCATCATGGTTTGGCTTTTCTTCTGCAGGGACAAGGAAGATGGTTAAAATTGATGGATGGAGCCAAGTACAGGACCATTCTTGAAGAAAACCTGTTGGAGTCTGCAAAAGACCTGAGACTGGGACGGAGATTTGTCTTACAACAAGACAATGATCCCAAACAGAAAGCAAAATCTACAATGGAATGGTTCACAAAAATGTATCCAGGTGTTAGAATGGCCAAGTCAAAGTCCAGACCTGAATCCAATCGAGAATCTGTGGAAAGAGCTGAAAACTGCTGTTCACAAACGCTCTCCATCCAACCTCACTGAGCTCGAGCTGTTTGCAAAGGAAGAATGGGCAAGAATTTCAGTCTCTGGATGTGCAAAACTGATAGACACATACCCAGGGTCGGACTGGCTACCGGAGGAATCTCCAGTAATGCCAGGCCTGGATTCAGGTACCTGCGCTGAACTACGGAGCTCTCGACGCTGGACATACCCCAAGTGACTTGCAGCTGTAATTGCAGCAAAAGGTGGCGCTACAAAGTATTAACTTAAAGGGGACAAATAATATTGCACATCCCACTTTTCAGTTTATTATTTTTTTCTAAAAAATTAAAATAAGCAATACATTTTGTTCAACTTCACAATTGTGTCCCACTTGTTGATTCTTCAAAATAACAATACATTTTTATCTTTGTTTGAAGCCTGAAATGTGGGAAAAGGTTGAAAAAAAATCAAGGGGGTCGAATACTTTCGCAAGGCACTTTTAAATATGGAGGACTATAGCAAGTGAATTATAATATATGGGGGGTGCATTATAATATATGGAAGGCGATGTGGGGCCCATTATGCCAAATGGAGGACTATGGGGATGCATTATACTACATTTATATCGCAAATCTAGGAGGTAACCACTCGGACATGGATGCCTAAAAGGCCATCAGGTGTTCCTCATACTTCCTAAGGAACCAGTGGGAGATGCAGAGAGCTGAAACCCAGAATAGAAAAGGCGTGCAGATATAGAAGAAAACCCAATGTGATAAAACCTAAAATACAAATACAAAGTGGTAAAGGAGAAGTACTTACTACAACAAAGGGAGTAGAAAACTATTCTAACTACTGGCAGGAGAAAGGAGTAGTAGAGATAGATGTGACAGCAAAGGGATTAAATTTAGCTAGTCTCTACCTGGTAGGCAGAAACACTTGGCAGTTTGGCTGGAAGTCCAAGCAGAATCCTTTAGAAATATAACCAGTACTAAAGACCAGAAATGGGTTGCATGCAATTATACAGTGTGAAGGTTTCTGTGGGGTCTATAATGCTGTGCGGTTGGCTGGGTTATGGGCTATTATATTGTTTGGAGGGCTAGTGGAGGCCCGTTATACAGTGAGAAGATGTGTGGGGGGCCATTATACTGAATGTAGGCCCATTACACTGCATGGAGGGCTGTGTAAGGGTCACAGTTGGGGATTGTACTGTGTTTGGGTTACTATATTTTGCAGGGGCAATTGAAGGTGGGACTGTAGGGTCGTCATATTGTGTGTGGAGGGTACTGTGGTGGAATTCATTGTGGGAGTATCATACAGTGTTTGTGCCACACCTTTTTTAGCTACATACTTTATGAATACAATGAAAAGGGAATCAATAGGTGGCTTAAAGGAGACTGAGGTATGATCTGAGCATGCGTGCCCAGGCTACTGCCTCTCGCAGAGAGAAAGCCCTGCCCCCACCAGTGACGTGCCCTGCTCACTTGGTCCAATTCCAGTCTCCAGACAGAAAGGATCAAAGCCAGAACATCAATGTAGGAATATAGCAGTCGCAGATAGATCAGCTTACAGGAGCAGGGTAAATAGCAGAAGTATATTAGGAAAGGGTTAGTTAGGAATAGTTAGGACAAATGAAAGGGGGTCACATTAATAGGGGAAAAACTCCTTTAAAGCTTTCCATTATTTTCAAAGTGGTACAAATTTGTTTTGCTTTAAGGGATATATGAATTTCAGTTAATTCAGTAGATAATTCACATCTATAAAATGTTTTGGGGATACAATGGAGGCTGCCAGAACTGTGCTCAGAAACCCAGGCACTGTTACATATTTTTTCACCATATGGGAAGCATGTTTTGAATGGTAGAACATTTTGTATTGCTACTTTTACTGAATACAGACATAATAAGTGTCACACCTGTAACCCACATACATTCACAGCACCATGCCACTCATCTCACTGCTCTACTTCAGCCTAAGGCTATGTGCGCACGTTGCGTATTTGCATGCAGTTACGCTGCGATCTGCACCGCAGCGTAACTGCATGTGTCCTGCGTCCCCTGCATAATCTATGAAGATTATGCAGGAGACGTGCGCACGTGGCGTCTTAGAGCGCAGCGCTTTGGCTGCTGCCCAAAGCGCGCGTTCCAAGAAGTGACATGTCACTTATTCCGTGCGCCCTGCATGCATCCCACCCTCTCTGTCTATGGGAGTGGCTGCAGGCAGAGCGCATGGAATCGGCTTTTTTTTTCATTACGGACTCTTTCTGCAGCGATTTGAAGCGCACGTGTCCTGTTCAAATCGCTGCAGAAATTTCTGCAGGGACAGAACGCTACGTGCGCACATAGCCTAAGGGCCGTATCACACATCCGACATTTTGCTGGACTGCCAGATCCGGCACACTCCAATACAGTGTAATACTGTACAATGGCATCGTGGAAAGCTTTGGTCACATGCTGTCATGTGACCGGAGTTTGCCGCGATGCCATTGTACAGTATTACACTGTAGTGGAGTGTGCTGAATCCAGCGAAATGCCGGATGTGTGAAACGGCCCTAAGGCCTACATGCTGAAACCCCTGTTTGCAGCACTCCTAATCATGCTGCACTCTTCTGCTCTCTCCACCTGGACATAGGGAGGCGCTGCCAGATTTTGCAAGAATTTAATACTTTTGCTCCCTATGGTGCCTAAACTTGGTTCCTAGTACTTCCTGTGTTTGACTGAATTCTGATCTCAGTTCTCTTTTATACGTGTCCAAACGTTTCCAATGTTGATGCATAGTGGTGGACTCGCTTGGGTATGTATACAGCTTTTTCATCAACTCTACCCACAAGTGATTGATTGGGACTGCAGACTGTGGAGGCCAGTATAGCACCTCTACTTCATTATCATTGAACCATCTTTTCGTCAATCTTGACATATGTTTCGGGTCGTTGTCCTGCTTGAACACTATATCGTCCTTTTTTATACTCCTAGTACTCGAGTGTAGGAACTAACTTGTCTTGTAGGATGCTCATATATAACTCAGCATTGAGAGCACCATCGATACTGGTCAATAATTAAACATTAAACACCCTTGGCTGTGAAACAACCCCATATCATCAGGCTTCTTCCACCGAACTTGACAAGTTTCTTCAATTTCTCAATCACTTAGCTCCTTTTGCCTTGTTTCTTCCAGACCAATTTGTACCCATCAGACTAGTCTATTAATAGACTTTCATCTCATCACTCAAAATCACCCATTTCCAATCTTCTACTGCCCGCTTTTTGTACTTTTTTTTTTTTTTTTTTTTTTTTTTTTTACCAACCTCTAACAGACGCGTCCAATGATATCGAAGTTGAGGCTTCTTCACATTTTTTTCGGGCCACCATTCCAGAAGCACATGAGCCACCTCCACTGCCATGTTTGGGAGTTTATGACCCCTGTATATTTGCAACAGTATAATTAAAAGCTCATGCTCAAGTTGTTTAATAATTTAGTAAATTTTATTAATCACAAAAATTTTTTTCACAAAAATTTTTTTAAAACACAATTCATTATATCAAATATACTGTATGCACAATCAATAACCGTAGTTCAATACATAACCAAAGATTGGATGACAGATAGAAAGTGTGGACACATAAAAAAGCCCAAAAATTGGGAGGGAGCCGGGGACAGGGCATGCACAGGCCCAAACCAAATAATGGGGTAAGAAGGATATATATTATATCAGACTATTATCTGGTGCACTAAATCCAATATATAAGCAATGAAGCAAAAAATGCAGCTGATATACTTAACAGACACTGGGTGGCGCTCAAGTACACAATACACGCCAGTCAGTCTGTGTATGCAGTGACAGATCTTTAACCGCACAGTGCACCAGACTTACCCATGAGTATATGAAGCAATGCTCGGTCACCGGGTCCCTTCCCTCGCCCGACGTACGTTTCGAGGTAGATCTTCTTCGGGGGCCCCCGAAGAAGATCTACCTCGAAACGTACGTCGGGCGAGGGAAGGGACCCGGTGACCGAGCATTGCTTCATATACTCATGGGTAAGTCTGGTGCACTGTGCGGTTAAAGATCTGTCACTGCATACACAGACTGACTGGCGTGTATTGTGTACTTGAGCGCCACCCAGTGTCTGTTAAGTATATCAGCTGCATTTTTTGCTTCATTGCTTATATATTGGATTTGGTGCACCAGATAATAGTCTGATATAATATATATCCTTCTTACCCCATTATTTGGTTTGGGCCTGTGCATGCCCTGTCCCCGGCTCCCTCCCAATTTTTGGGCTTTTTTATGTGTCCACACTTTCTATCTGTCATCCAATCTTTGGTTATGTATTGAACTACGGTTATTGATTGTGCATACAGTATATTTGATATAATGAATTGTGTTTTAAAAAAAAATTTTTGTGAAAAATTTTTTTTGTGATTAATAAAATTTACTAAATTATTAAACAACTTGAGCATGAGCTTTTAATTATACTGTTGCAAATATACAGGGGTCATAAACTCCCAATCTTTTTCTTTGTGATGGTTGATGCGGTATATGGGAGTGACCCAATGATCTAATAATGAGGTCCGTTTTCCTCTTTTTTCTTGTAATTAATCCACTGCCATGTTTGTTGCACCAGAACTGATAGAATTTGTGATGAGCCTACATGTTGACTCCATTATTTTGTCTGAACGTCCACCTCTTGGATTTCGGATGGACGAAGGTCATTTCATATTCTTCCAACTCTCATGGCCTCACATGATGCAGTTTGGCAATTTTCTTGGCAGAGAGAACGCTATTGATGAGCTGGATGATGCTGTTTCTGTTTTCTTGGGTAATCTTCATGGGTGTGTTCCTCAATTCTAAAGAGTGAACGTTTAGGCTATGTGTCCACGGTAGAATGTACCTGCGGATTTTTCTGCCTGAAAATCCACGACTTTCGCGGCAAATCCGCACCCGCGGATTTGCCGCGGATTTTGATGCGGATTTTTTTTTTTTCCCCATTCAAAACCAAAAATCCGCACCAAATCTGCACCAAACAATTGACATGCTGCAGATTTTTCCGGATCAAAATCCGCGGCAAATCCGCAGCGGAAAAATCCGCAGCATGGACACGGCATTTCCAAAATGCCATTGAAATGGCTTGGAAGTGCCGCTGCTGCAGATTTTCTGGAAATCCGCGGCAAAATCCGCGGTAAATCCGCAGCGTGGGCACATAGCCTTACTTGGGACTCAACCTAATAAACTGAGCTATTAGGGAATGTGAGAACAGATTGTAATTTTTTAGTATATAGGAAGAAAACAATTTTTCCACAAACAGGAGCAAAACAGTAACATGACAAGAATCTGCATAACTTATATGCTAAATAGTTGCAATTCAAATTTCTGAATGAGATAGCCAAGATGATTGTCTATAAAATGAAGGCTGTCTCACGCTCAAAGCTGTAGTGGATGGTGAGATATAGAGCCTGAAAGTCAAAAGTACAAAACATTGTTACCCTTCTGCTTGTCACTGTAGAAGGAGAAAAAAGAGAGCACAATGTCTGTAAGCCTGATAGAGCGGAGCATAGTGAGAAGGAGCTGGTGATCCAGTGTCACATGCAGCAGAGATCCAGGAGAATCAGCAGGGAGCAGTCACCATTAGGTTTTCCTTTTAGTACCTCATTAGAGACTTTAGTAAGGGCAATTTCAGTACAGTGTAATAAACTGGATTATAAAGGGTTAAGAAGAGTAATGGCGTATTAGACAGTGGACCAATTGTTCAGGAGTTTCAAAATGAAGTTGGATTCTGACTGGTAAGCAGCTTATTCACTTCTTGAAAAGTTAATAATTTTGCATTCACCAAACCTTAGTGAGTCCGAACACGTGACATTAATCTTCAAATACATTCCTCTTAATACTCAAGCCTATGCAATTCCTGGCTTTACTCCCTGAAAGCCTGACCACCTCCAATCAGAGCCCACCCTCCCTCTGACAATTGGCACTCCAGCACTTTGACCTGCCGGGGTTACTTATTGCACGCCCATACATTCTCCGGATTCAGTGCAGAATTACTCAAATCTAGGCACTCAAGCACAAAGGCTTTGGTTTTATTACAGGACAGCGAGGAAATGAAGGGGGAACATGGAAGACGGATAGAGATTTCTTTCCACATGTCTCAGTCTCAAATGTTCTATGAGACAAAACTGGGCCTAAAACAAGTACATTAAAAGATTCGTACTCATGTTGTATCTATTTTTTTTTATGTTGCATGTATTTTTGGCAAAAAAAATAAAAATCATATCTATTACTAGCTGTAGAAGGAGTTAACTGAGAACCCTTCAGTGAGCTTTTTCTGATTAGAGAGAGTGTAAGGCTATGTGCGCACGCTGCGTTTTTCGCGGCGGTTTTGCACGTTTTTCTGGTGCACTTTTGGGCTCAAAACTGCATGACTTTGGTTCCCCAGCAAAGCCTATGGCTTTTCATTTTTGCTGCCCGCACACAACTTTTTTTTTTTTTTTAGCTGCGTTTATGAGCTGAAAAATGGTCATGTCATTTCTTTTCTGCGTTTTACTGCGTTTTTCACCCATGCAATGCATTGGAAAAACGCAGCAACGAAAAAGCAGAGATCAAAAACGCACCGAAACGCGGCAAAAACACGAGTTTTACCGATGCATTTTTGCCACGGGTGCGTTTTTTTTTTTGCCCCAAAAAAAGCACAAAAATGCTGCATTTTTGCACGTTGTTCGGGTGCGCTTTTGTCTAAAAACTGCATGACTCTGCTTCCCCAGCAAAGTCTGAGTTTTGATTTTTGCTGTCCGCACAGTGCAGTTTTGTTTTAGGTGTGTTTTTGTGGTCACCACAAAGATGCAAAATGTCAATTTTTTTTCTGCGTTTTTGCCAGCGTTCTTCACCCATGCAATGCATTGGAAAAAAAATACGGCAACAAAAACGCTGCATCTTTGTGGTCACAAAAAAAGGCAACGTGCGCACATAGCCTAAAACTTTTTTTTATCTCTGACGCCTCATTGGGGGACACAGGACCATGGGTGTTATGCTGCCTATCCATAGGTAGACACTAAGTAGATTCAAAAGCATAGCTCCTCCTCTGCAGTATACACCCCCTGGCTGGGCCAGGCAACCTCAGTTTTAGCTTAGTGTCTGTAGGAGGCACATCTTCCAAGGTTTTGTTATTTTTTGAGGGCGACTGTTTCCTTTTGGGACCGATCTCCCAATACCATCAACAGGCGGGAACGCGGAGTGCTGCCTCCACGTACCCCCTCCTGCGACGCTGGATCCTGGGCTGCATCTCACTGGACGACGGGTCCCACAGACAATGATTTTCCAGAGCCCAGGGCAGAAGCACAATTCCTCAGCCCCTCTTTGCAGGCTCTGAGTTGAACATTGCACTGTGTGACCGGATACAGCAGGCTGATTCTGCTATTCCCACTGCCTGGACTGAAGCAGTGTTTAAGGTGAGATCCCCCCTGACTGGTTTCCCGGACAAAGGGAGAAAAGACAGTGCAGAAAGTCCCTTACTGATTGCAAGGAGGAGAGCCCCAGGGATCCTGAACACACAGTGTTAATTCTTTCCCTAGCTGCCTTCTGGCTGGAGGAGGGGGGAAGTCCCTGGCTGTTTGCAGAGAATCTGCACAGATAATTTACCCTTTATTTATAATTAGGGCCCAGAGCTCAGGAACTCACACTGTTTATTTGCTCTGTTTATTTGCTCCAGCTGTGTGCTCTAATTGCAGAAAAGCCGGCAGAGATAATCCAGGTGACAAGCTGTGTGCTGACTGGAGGGAGATGTCACAGAGCTCCCTTCCTGCCACTTTTTTTTTTTTTTGCTACCGACAGCAGGGGGGCACACTGACTTATTCTTGGCGCTCTTTTAGCGCTAAGCCCTGCCCCCCCCGCGGCTGTGATAAGCCCCCCTTCCCCAGAAAAGCGTGCGAAGATCTCCACACAGAGGTAACAGCTCAAATCAGAGATTACCCCTTCCTGAGGACGCAGGGCCATCGGCTGATTCTGGTGAGCTACTTGCTTCACTTGTAGCTCTGTTGACCATTGCTCCCCCTCCTGGCATACTCCTATTAGGAACATGCAGAATTCTAAGAGCGCTAAGGCTCACATAGTCTACTATTCAGCCTGCACTGCCTGCCTTGCTGAGCTACACATCTTCTCTCTGTGGTTTCTGTGCCCCTATAGCCCCCCCAAGACCCCCCGCCACCACCGCCGCAACCGTCAGCCCAGAGCCTAGGGCTCCCAGCCCACCGGAATGGGCACAGTTTCTGTCCCAGTCCATGGAGAAACTGTCACAGAACCTGGTTCTGGCTATGCAATGTCGTCCTCCACACCCTTCTGGGCCCCTGGACGGAATGCAGCCTGAGGATACCCCTATGGAGAATCCTTCTGAGGTAATCCGGGCACATGCTTCACCGGTTGCAGGGATCAGGAAAAGAGCCGGCCGGGTGTCTCCAGCACTCTCTCATGGCCCCCATGACTCTCCCTCGGGAGCACACAGGGCAGGCTCTCCCACATGCTCCACGGCTTCTGAAGAGCTGGAGGAGGGAGAATGCTGTTTGTACCAGGAGGATTCCTTGGTTTCATCCTCCCCAGATGATCAAACTGCAAAAGACTCCCTTATAGCAGCAGTCAACCAAACACTGCATGTGGAGGATCCCCCATCCACTACCACTGACCATGTGGTCTCCTTTAAGAGGGCAAGGAAACCCCAAAAGGTTTTCGCTGATAACCCAGAGTTTCAGGATATCCTCACAAAGCAAAGGGAGAAGCCTGACAGGCGCTTCGGTAACCGAAAACTCATGGAGTCCCGGTACCCTTTTGCCTCACCTGCCCCTACGGGCTGGGCCGATCCACCCTCGGTCGACCCCCTCCCCCGGTCTCCTGCTTTGCCACAAAGACGCTCCTGTCTTTACCCGATGGTTCCTCCATCAAGGACCCGACAGACAGACAGGTGGAGCACCTCGCCCGCTCTGCTTTTTGAGGCTGCGGGTTCCTCCCTCTCGCCCTCCTTTGCCTCTGTGTGGGTCGCAAAGGCGATCTCGGTCTGGGCAGAATCCCTTAACACTTCGCTTGAGGAATCCCAGTTCCCTCATACCTTCACAGAGGTAACAGCTCAAAATTGCTGCGGCGGAGTACCTCATGCAGGCCTCCATGGACGCTGCTACCTGCGCAGCGTTTGCCGCCTCAAATACCATAGCCATCCGTAGAGCTCTCTGGCTCTGACAATGGCGAGCGGACTCTGCCTCCAAGAAGTCTCTCACGGGCCTTCCCTTTTTTTCCAGACCGATTTGTTTGGCGAACATCTGGACAAGGTCATTTCTGACGCCACGGGAGGAAAGAGTACCTCCTTCCCCCAGCTGAAGTCAAGGACGACCTTCACCAGACGTCCACAGTCCTCGTTCCGCTCCTTCGGAACTCATTGGTTGGTCGACATCCCGTGCTGTCCCCGCCGCCAGCCGCGGACTACGCAGGGACCGACCTTCTCGGCTCTCCCCGAAACCCACTTCGTCATGGCAGCCTAGACCGAAACAGTCCAGGACTAGGGAGACTCGTCCACGACGTTTTCTCCCCTCATGACTCCTTCGGCGCCCCGGAAGACACACTCATTGTAGGAGGTCGACTGTGGCTCTTTTCAACACATCTGGGCTGCCGCCTCAGATGACAAATGGGTGCGAGACCTTGTGACTTCGGGTTACCAGGACCCGACCCCCGAGTCGGTTCTTTCTCTCAAACCCCCCAAAGACTCGAAAACGACGAAGTTTTTTTTTTTCTCAGCAATCCACTCGCTCCAAACAGCAGGAGTGATAATACCTGTCCCGGACGACGTGAAGTTCAGGGGTTTTTATTCCAACCTCTTCGTGGTCCCCAAAAAGGATTGGTCAGTTCGACTCATCCTGGACCTCAAACACCTGAACAAACATGTGCACGTACGGAGATTCAGAATGGAGTCCCTAAGGTCCATTATTGCATCCATGGTTGAAGGGGAATTCCTCGCCTTAGTCATCGAGGCCCCCTCATTCCGCGACTGCTCAACCAGCGTACAGATCACTGTGGACACCCTATCCCGCTTAGGGTGGCTAGTGAATCTAGACGAATCATCCCCGATCCCATCACGATCCTTCACCTTCCTGGGCATGTCCCTGGACACCCGTCGGGGCTTGATCTATCTCCCCCTTGACAAGGCGATCGCTCTTCAACGAGCGGTACGCTGCCTTCTACGTCCTCCGTCTCGCTCCATTCGATTCAGCATGAAGGTGCTCGGCAGGATGGTGGCGGCTATGGAAGCAGTACCCTTTGCTCAACTGCACCTCCGCCCACTGCAGCTAGCCCTTCTAGCGGCCTGGGACAAGAGCCCCTTCTCCCCGGACAGACATCTTCACCTGACGCCTTCAGTCAGGTACGCACTCCGCTGGTGGCTTCGGTCCTCATCCCTATCGAAGGGGAGATCTTTTCTCCCAGCGAACTGGCTGGTCCTGGCCGCGGACGCCAGCTTCCTAGGCTGGGGAGCAGTGTACCGGCACCACACTGCTCAAGGACATTGGATGCCCCAGGAGTCTTCCCTACCCATAAACATCCTGGAAATCTGTGCGATCTTCCTCGCGCTCAGGGCATTCTGCCCTCTGCTAGCGGGTCATCAGATTCGAGTCCAATCGGACAATGCGACAGCTGTAGCCTACATCAATCTCCAAGGGGTACACCTACAGCAAGGCAGCTTATCTCGAGGCCCACAGGATCCTCAGCTGGGCCGAATCGACAGGGTCAGTGATATCAGCGGTACACATACCGGGAGTAGAGAACTGGGCAGCAGATTTTCTAAGTCGCCAAGGCCTGGCCGCCGGAGAGTGGTCTCTCCACCCAGAAGTGTTCCTACACATCTGCACTCATTGGGGTACACCAGACGTGGATCTAATGGCCTGGGTATTAACAAGAGCAGGATTCTCCCCCGCGGTTATCTCCACCATGATCAGCGCCTGAAAGCCTGCTTCATCCCGCATTTACCACCGTACGTGGACAATCTTCCTTTCATGGTGCAGGGAAACTAACATCCAGCCTCTGCCTCTGGCCATCCCCAGAATTCTCGATTTTCTGCAGGTTGGCTCTCCGTTCCCTTTTAAAGGGCAGGTCTCAGCGCTCTCAATCTTCTACCAATGCGGCCTGGCTCAAAAAAATGCAGGTCAAGACCTTCCTCCAGGGCGTTTCCCATCTAGTTCCCCCGTACAAACGGCCGCTGGAACCATGGGACCTCAATCTCGTTCTGGACGGTCTCCAGAAGTCCCCCTTTGAACCTCTCAGGGAATCCTCCCTTTCTTTTCTGTTGGTGGAAATTACGTCCATCAGACGGGTTTCGGAGCTAGCAGCACTCTCTTGCCGCGAGCCTTTTCTGATTTTTCGCCCCCTTCTGGATTTTCTTCCAAAGGTTCCTACCCCGTTTCATTTGAACGAGGACATTGTTCTGCCTTCATAGGGTGGAAAGCTCTCTGTATTCGTTAGACCTCTCAGATAACATATCCAGGACAGCCCCTTTTAGGAAAACGGACTCTTTGTTCGTCATTCCTGAGGGGCCTAAGAAGGGACAGGCAACTTCAAAGGCGACTCTGGCTCGCTGGATTCGCTCTGTGATCCAGGAAGTCTACCGCTTGCAACTCAAGCCCATTCCTAGTGGGCTACAGGCTCATTCCACGCTAGCAGTTGGCGCTTCGTGGGCCATTCGGCATCAGGCTTCAGTGGAACAGGTGTGTAAGGCTGCGACCTGGTCTAGCCTACATGTTTTAAAAGCATTACAGAGTCCATGCCCAGGTCTCAGCTGAGGCAAATCTGGGTAGGACAATTCTGCAAACGACAGTAGAGCACCTTCTCTCAGTAGGTGCTCCAGGCTGTCTGGGACTGGTTCCTAGTCCCTGGGTTGCGTTGTCTTGTTTTTATTTTTCCCACCCTTGTACTGCTTTAGGACGTCCCATGGTCCGGTGTCCCCCAATGAGGCGTCAGAGAAAAACAGGTTTTTGTGTACTCACCGTAAAATCGTTTTGTCTTAGCCATCATTGGGGGACACAGCACCCACCCTGTTGCCCTGTTGGGCCTTGGTTCTCTCAGTACCTTATTTGGTTATGACTCTCTTTTTTTTTTTTCTCATGTTCCTCTGTTGAGGTAAGTTTTTACTGGCTTTTTCTCCTACTGCTTGTGTACTAAAACTGAGCTTGCCTGGCCCGGCCAAGGGGTGTATACTGCAGAGGAGGAGCTATGCTTTTGCATCTACTTAGTGTCCTCCTATGGATAGGCAGCATAACACCCATGGTCCTGTGTCCCCCAATGATGGCTAAGAGAAAACGATTTTACGGTGAGTACACAAAAATCTGTTTTGGTTTTTTTTTTTTTTTTTCTTTTTTTTTCTGAGCTCCGCTCAGCTGATTCATAAGTCATGAAAGTTCCGCTAGACTTTTGATAAGAAATCAGCAGAAGAGCTGAGAAGGAGGAGGAAAATGGTTGGAAGCTTACTGATGGATTTTGACTAACTCATTCTACAGCTTGGAACTAAGTAATTAAGACAATTTTAAAGACCAGGATTTACCAGGTTATGATGCAACACATAGCATACATACAGTGCCTTGCAATGTATTTATACCCCATGAGCGTTTCCACTTTTTTTTTTTTTTTAACGGTACATCCACAAACAGATGTATTTTATTGGCATTCTTGTATTTTTATTGAAATATACAAACACAAAGTAGCAAGTATTTGTGAAAGAAATGATGCATAGTTTTCTAAATATTTAAAAAATATAAATCAGAAAATGTTCATGTACATCAGCCCCCTGTAGTCCCTTAAATAAAATCTGGAGTGACAAATTGCCTCCAATAGTAAAGGGAAAAAAAAAAAGTAGCCCAAGCTCTGAAATATCTTACAGACGGCTGTTCAATCCATCATCCAACATTGGAAAAAGGAAAAACATAACATTTGCTCTAGGACCCTGTGTTAGTAGCATTTTGGACTCCGTATATGTTCTCCCCATCATCCAAAACGCTCCGTCTTAAGCCTGCTTTACACGTTACAATTAATCGTGCGATCGCACACACCTCCATCGTTTGTGTGGCACGGGCAATTTGTTGCCCGTGTCGCACAATGCTGTAACCCCCGTCACACGTACTTACCTTCTAAATGACCTCGCTGTGGGCGGCAAACATCCTCTTCCTGAAGGGGAGGGACGTTCGGCGTCACCGCGACGTCACACAGCGGCCGGCCAATAGAAGCGGAGGGGCGGAGATGAGTGGGACGTAACATCCTGCCCACCTCCTTACTTCCGCATTGTCGGCGGCCGCAGGTAAGCTGTGTTCATTGTTCCCGGGGTGTCACATGGAGCGATGTGTGCTGCCCCGAGTACGATGAACAGGACGTGCGATCTTTAGAAAATGAGCAACGTGTCAGCGATGAAAGAGAAGGTGAGTATTTCTGCTCGTTCATAGCTGTCACACGCTACAATATCACTAACGATGATGATGATGTTGTTTGTCACTTACAGCGTGACTCCGCCGACATATCGTTAGATATATCGTAGCAGGCTAGTGACTGGGATTTATAGAAATCTCCTGATCACTGTGCTTCTTTTCTCCGCAGTGTAAGCTGACCTGCGATCACAGCATGTCAATTTCTCTAGCGGAGAACACTCCACAAATATTTGCTGCTTGGTGTTGGTGTATCACATAAAATCTAAATAAATTACATTTAAGTTTTTGGGTATAGCGTGAAAAGATGTGGAAAAGTTTCATGGGGTATGGTGGTGGGAATCGGTGGCATAACTAGAGTTTGATGGGCCCCGATGCATAGTTTGGATCTGCCCCCGAACCGTACACCGACACTCGGGGTACAGAATAATGACGCTGACACTCAAGAGTATGGGCGCTTTTCCATCTGCGATTTTCATGAGTGAGTGCAATCTGATTTAAAAATCGGATTGCACTCGCACCAGTGTTAATCAATGAGACAGTTTCCTCTGTCCTGTTTTTTCTCCACACAAATTATGCTCTCAGTGCAATCGCAGCACACTGCGTTTTGCAGCGAGTCTCGGCTGACGTGTGTGTAAAATCGCGGAGGAGATGGGAGAAAGTGTTCCCTCCATGTTATCCGCTCCTGTGATGTGATTGCAAAATTGCATCACAGTCGCATGACCCTCGGCTGACACCACAGCAGAGGGTCATTAGCATATTGCTTACGATGCTCCCGCATCAGAAGCGGTACGCAAGTGGAAAAGAGCCCTATGGGATAGTGTTGCGGACACTTGGCTCTTTCGCTCAATTCCCATGATTTGATAAGTGGGGGTCAATCTTGGTCCCTTTGTCTTTATTGTTGAACATTCTAATTATATCACCATTTCTAAACGGGATTTTTTTTAACATTAAAAATTAAGTAACTTCATTCAATTATGTAAAAACATATCATTTGTTTAAAACCAAAACCTGAAAGTTGCGCTGTGACTATGTTAATCCCTATTTCTTCCTTCCAGTTACTCGCAGGGGTCCTTGAGGTACAATATCATTTTCTGAATATATTAATACTGTTGACTACATCGCTCCAAAATGTCCATCTTATGGGCAGATGTATACAACAATGCAAAGTTGCTTGAGGAGACAGCCCCCATTGCTATTGATGCAGCCCTCCTGCAAGGAATAGTTATGAGGACGAAGGAAAATCCAAATTCATCTGATGTAAGTAATGTTGATCGTAGACTTTACTGTTTATTGGTCTAGTCAGTTAATGAGTAGTGATGGATGGACTCACTGATGACCAGCGGACCTAACCTGATTTTAAAAAAAAATAAATAAATATCCGATTCTGGGCAGGATGCAGCTCCCCACGCAAGTCTATGGGGACCAGAATCCGGTGATTAAAAATGGTGGTAGAAGAGAGGGGGGATAGGAGCAAGCGGGCTGCACTTACTGAGTCTCTAGCAAGGTTGTAACTGCTTCCGAGCCTCACATTAACTTCCGGAGGCCGCTCATTGCCTTCATTGCAAATGCATTGCTTTCCCCTCCCACCGGCATCTGTGATTGGTTGTAGCCAAACTCGTCCCACCCTGAGTGTCAGCGTGTCAGCTGACTGCTTCCAATCACAGACCCTATGTTAAGTCTCTTGTGGTATAAAAATAAATAAATAAAATATTTGTACATTTTGTGTTATTTCTATTATTGGTTCAGATGCACTTTTTGTTATCTGATGTTCTATTCTCATGGTACAGAACCGTCCTATAGTGCTGGGTACATTCCATGTTTACAATGGTTTAAATTACCAGTTTAAATTTATTATTCTCTATGTTCTACTAAATTTACCAAAAAGTAGACACCCCCTAAAAGAATTCCACTTACCAGACCCTGAACAATTGGAGTTGGAAAGTGAATGGCCTCTCACATAGAAATTTCAGGTCACCCTTCCCCTTGTGTTCTACAGCGGTTGGCTCCCCCTGGTGACTGGAAGCAATATCACTTGCTCGGAGTGATACTGGTACCTGATCTGTGTGTGAGAGCTGCAGTGCAATGCAGCTGGAACGGAGAGGGACCTGACCTCGACACATATCTCTGTGTGAGAGCCCCCCCCCACTATCCACACTTGTCAACTGTAGTTGTTTGGAGTCTGAGTGCAAAATTTTTTATTTCTATCTTTTTTCTTTGGGATGGAGGGGCGTATGCTTTCATTTGGGGGTGTCTGCTTTATTTAATGAAGGGTCTAGCTGTATTTGTTTTTAGCTGCTTGGACACTTCATTATTGAACCGTAACTATGGCTTATTTGTGGAGAAGCCTTAATAAAGCCGACTAGGGCTTATTTTTGGGGAAACAGGTATGTCAATTAGCTTATTTTTTACAGTCCAAGACACTGGGAAACTTTTTTTTTAATTTATTTTTTCGATTCAAAGGGAATGTGTCACCAGGTTTTGCTACTTCATCTTGCATCAGTACAATGTAGGAAAAGGGAACCTGAGTCCAGCAATGTATCAATTAGTTTACTGAGTGCAATAGTTGTGATTTAATCCGAATGTTTAGATGTAGCACAGCTGTGAAAGTGGACCTCTCCCACACCCCTGAGTAGCAGCTTTGTATATACATTGTATAATGATAGTAACCTGGTGGGGGCGTGGCTGGACTAAGAGACACCCGGGCAGCTAATCCAGCTGTAATCCTCTCCTGCTGATAAAACACTTATTGCATTGAAACAACAGCACACAGCCTAAGGCTATGTGCGCACGTTGCGTACTAGCCCTGCAGATATTTCTGCAGCGATCTGAAGAGCACATGTGCGCTTTAGATCGCTGCAGAAATGTCCGTAGTGAGCGCCGATTCCATGCGCTCTGCCTGCAGCTCCTGCCATAGACAGAGCAGGAGCTGCCGGCAAAGCGCAGGAAAGAAGTGACATGTCACTTCTTTTTGCGCAGCGCTTCGGCAGTAGCCGAAGCGCTGCGCTCTTAGACGCCACGTGCGCACGGCCCCTGCACAATCTCCATAGACTGTGCAGGGGACGCTGGACGCATGCAGTTACGCTGCGCTACAAAGCGCAGCGTAACTGCATGTTTTTACGCAACGTGCGCACATAGCCTAATAAGTGACATATCTCTGAAATCAGTGTCTTAGTTCCTAACACATGCTGTCTTCAAATTACATACCCAAAACCTGCTGACAGATTCCCTTTAATTCTCAGGTGTTGTGAAAACAGGGTTTACAATGCATAACAATCAGCATTTCCTACCAAAGTACAAAAAGTATACCAAAGTACGGCTAAGTAAGTGACAGGAAAATAGTTATCTATTCTTATTTTTCCATGTGTATTAGGTAGTGAATTTTGCTCCTTTCACTTTGCTTCCATCTCCTGTACCAAGAGCGCTTTTTGAACAAGCAATGTCCGTCCAAGAAGATTTTAATCTGCTGGTGGATCGTCTCAGCCAGAACCCCTCATTCCTGGAAAACACTCTGTCAAGGTATGAAAAATGCTGCAGAGGATCTTCTATTAATTCTCATCAGCTTTCTGTATTTCCAGAACTGACTGTGTTCTGCTCTTGGAGAGTAGACATTGGTGCTGCGGTCTCCATGTCGTGCTCCTATGCTGTCAGTGCTGTAGGCCTTACTTGTCCATACACATAAGATAAACACCACCTGAACCTACTGACTGTTGCAGATATCGGTGGAAAAGAGATTTTGTTTTAAAATATTTTTATTAGGGATTATATAACATATATGGGAAAGGTCATGTAAAAACATCATATTAATTTGTAATAAGTAAAATGATTTCTTACAAGTAATAAACAATTGTTGATGGATAGGGAAGGAGGAAGAAAAGGGGAAGTTAGGATGTGAAGGATTGCAAAAGTTTAATAGGGAAACAGGCAAAAAAAAAAAAAGGGGGGGGGGGGTGAAGGGGAATGGGGAGGAACAAGGGAGTAGGAAAACCATATATCATGAATCCTTAACAAGAACGGAAAATATCATAGCTATTTATAAAGAATACAATTACACACTAGAAAAAACAAAAAAAACCCAAAACCCACAACTATGTACAAAATTTCTAAAACCACTTTGGCACATAAAGACCAAAAGTTTGAGGCAATCAAATGAAGGAGGAGATTTCTTTCAGGCATGGGCAGCAAGCTGACCAAAATACATGAAAAATAAACCGGTTAGAAATTACAATAGACCTTGCTGGTAGCTGTTCCAAAGATGCCATTTGTTTGTGGTATCTAGAAAACGAGTTATTGAAAGTAGCATATCTTTCTTCAAATTTATTATGTAAGTTTAATGAGTTAGTTAAAATGGTAAGGGTTGGGGGTTGGGGATTCTTCCATGAGGCCGCTATCAAAGATTTAGCGGTTAGAAAAATATGGATAACAAAGTGCCTATAAACTGGGTCCAAAGAATCAGAGTCCAGAGAAAGAAGGACCAATTGTGGAGTTAATATTAGATTTGAATGGGTGACATCATTAACCAAGTTAGAGACCTCTTTCCAAAAATTCTGCAGCACCTGACAGTCCCAAAAAATAAGTAATAAAGTGCCTGGACTACCACAGTTCCTCCAACACAAAGAAGAACTATTGTGATTGAATTGATGAATTCTATAGGGAGTGAAATACCATCTGGATAATAACTTAAAATGTGTTTCCAAAAGCGAGGCGCAAATAGAGGATGCATTAGTTGTTTTTATGGAGGTCTGCCAATTGTCTTCTGGAAACTGTTGCTGAAGGTCATTCTCCCAATCTATCATGTATTTTAATTTTTCAAAGTTATAATCATCAATCAAATGACGGTATATGTTTTTTGTAGTGCAGTACTTTGGAGTATCGGGAGAGCAAAGCAAGGGATCAGTAAGCTCATGTATGGGATTTCTTGACATCAAAAGCTTCCGAAGCATAGTTCTTAAAGTCATAAGAGTTCTAAAATCTGAGTCAGGGATTTTGTGAAGAATCTTAATGTCAAGAAAGGATATAAAATCTTTACCGTTATGGATATTACTTATTGTTTTTAAGTTTGAGGAATGCCAGTTACTAGGAAGATCAACATCAGCCAATAATGCTAAAATTTTTAACAAAGTTTTTTATTTGAAAAAATTTATCATTTTTGGGACAGTGATTTGACAGAGATTTCCAGGCCTTAATGGTAGCTAGAAGGGTAGGAGCTTCGGGTAAAGAGGGAGAGGGATCACCTAAATGGGCAAGTAGAAGGTTTTTGAAAGAAATATATTTGTTTGCATATAACTCCAGATCTATCCATGGAAGGTTGTGACAATTTTTGAACCAATGTTGGCTACCTTTATTTATGCAGGTCGTATAATATTTGGTAAGTTCAGGAACACTTAAGCCCCCGTGTTTTTTATGTTTTGTTAATATAAACTTGGATACCCTAGCCCTCTTAGAATTCCAAATATAGCTGTACATAAGCTTTTGAAGTTTTAATAAAAGCCTCATAGGGGCCAGTAAAGGAACTGATTGAAAAATATAAATAATTTTAGGCAAGGTCATCATTTTAAAAGCAATAAGCCTTCCCATCCATGACAATTCTATGTTTGAGAACCGTAAAATGTCTTTTTTGGTTTTATTAGTCAGTTGTTCTAAATTGATCTCCATCATTTTAGAAAGATCTTTTGTTAAGGAAATACCTAGATAAGATATAAAAACTGGTTCCTCTGAAAAAGAGGTCAAAGCTTTGATTATGTCAATAGAGTTAGTATCAAGATTAAAGGACAAGAATTTAGAGTTATGTGGATTCAATTTATAATAGGATACGTTTGAAAATTTTTCGAGGAATATAAGTAATTCAGGGATGGAAATAAAGGGATTGGAGAGGGAAAGAATTATGTCATCTGCGTAAAGACCAATCTTGTGTTGTTTAATGCGAGTTGGAATACCTGTAATGTTTACCGTATTTTTCGGACTATAAGACGCACCGGACTATAAGACGCACCCTGGTTTTAGAGGCGGAAAATAGGAAAATAAAACTTTAAGCAAAAAAATGTGGTCATGACACACTGTTATGGGGCGAGGATCTGGTGCTGACACTATTATGGGGGTAATGTCCCCAAATTCTCTACTAAGGTACCCCATCCTGGTAATAATCCTCCTGCCTTGTATATGATCCTGCTATAAACCCCCATCCTGTTCATATACCCCCATCCTGCTTATATACCAGCATCCTGCTCATATTCACCCATCCTGTTCATATACCCCCATCCTGTTCATATACCCCCTATCCATCCTGTTCATATACCCCCTATCCATCCTGTTCATATACCCCCTATCCATCCTGTTCATATACCCCCTATCCATCCTGTTCATATACCCCCTATCCATCCTGTTCATATACCCCCTATCCATCCTGTTCATATACCCCCTATCCATCCTGTTCATATACCCCCCATCCTGTTCATATACCCCCATCCTGTTCATATACCCCCCATCCATCCTGTTCATATACCCCCATCCATCCTGTTCATATACTGCCATCCTGTTCATATAGCCCCCATCCTGTTCATATACCCCCATCCTGTTCATATACCCCCTATCCATCCTGCTCATATACTGCCATCCTGTTCATATAGCCCATCCTGTTCATATACTGCCATCCTGTTCATATACTGCCATCCTGTTCATATACTGCCATCCTGTTCATATACCCCATCCTGTTCATATACCCCCATCCTGCTATATGCCCCCATCGTGCTCATATACCATCCTGGTATATGCCCTGTATCCTATAGCACAGAGAAAAAAAAACAAACGTTTATACTCACCTTTTCCTCACTCCCTGCAGCCGATCATCTTCCTCTCTGCACCACTGACCTGTGTGTGTGTGTTTGTGTGTGTGTGTGTGTGTGTGTGTGTGTGGAGCCGTTCCCCTGCAGCACGCGATGTCTTCCTGTCTGTGCCGATCAGCTGACTGGCACAGATCAGCTGACCGGCACAGACAGGAAGACATCGCGTGGTGGTGCAGGGGACGGGTGAGTGTACTGATTCACTGCACCCCGCGCTGATGATGACGACGCCGCCGCCGCGCGGGGAGCAGTGAATACAGCCGCACATGATCACTCCAGGCTGTAGTTGCCAGGGGTGATCATGCGGACTGGCTCTTTACTATGCGCGCGTCCCCACTCGTCCTCCCGCCCACCTGTCAGCGCCGGCTTCTGCGCTGAGAAATAGGCGGGAGGATTGGCGTGCATATGTAATGAGCGGGCCCACGTGGTCACAGCAGGCTGCTATAGCCTGCTCGTGCCCCCGATGACCCGCTCCACCGCAGCACCTCATTCTCCGCAGCCACAGTCAGACCATAAGACGCACCCCCAACTTTCCCCCAACATTTGGGGGAAAAAAAGTGCGTCTTATGGTCCGAAAAATATGGTATATTGGACCTAATATATTCTGCTAAAGGTTCAATGGTTAAATTAAAAAGAAGGGGGGAAAGAGGGCAACCTTGTCTAGTACCATTGGTTATGTTGAAGGAAGATGAAAGATGATTATTTGCATATACTCTCGCAGAAGGCATAGAATATAATGCCATAATCGTTTTGATAAAACTGTCATTAAAGCCGAATTTTGACAGTCGCCCTCAGATATTGCCAGTTTACTCTGTCAAAAGCTTTTTCAGCGTCCAATGCTAGCAATACGGATGGTGTCTTACTTTTGCCCATCTGATGAACAAGGTTAATTGCTCTCCTTGTACCATCAGAGGTCTTCCTCCCTTCAACAAAACCAAGTTGATCTATGTTAATGATTTTGGGGATAATTTTTTTTCAGCCTGTTTTGCTAATAATTTAGAATAAATTTTGGTGTCGGTATTAATTAATGAAATGGGTCTATAATTTTCAACTCTTTCCTTATCCCCATCTGGTTTGGGGATTAAAGATATAGTTGCATTAAGCATTTCTGCAGGAAAAGAACCACTTATGGAAATTTCATTAAACGATCTGGTTAAGGAGGGAACTAAGAGGGGACAAAATAATTTATAATATTCACTGGTATAACCATCCGGGCCTGGAGATTTGCCAGATTTTAGTGAGTTGATAGTTGCTGTAACTTCTAATTCTGTAAAGGGAAGATTGAGAAATGACAAATTATCTGGGGATAGTGTAGGGAGGTTTAAGTTAGATAAAAAATTATTAATCAAAGTTGGAGAAGGTTGGGAGGTAGATGGATCGTTTTTAAGATTATAAAGTTTTTCATAGTAGCTCGCAAAAGTGTCAACAATTTCTTTTGGGTGGTGTAAAATATTACCGTTTGGGGATCGAATTGAAATAATTCTCCTTCTTATTCTTACATTTTTAACTTTTTGGGCCATTAATCTAGTCGGTTTGATGATGGAAGAATAAAAGGTTCTTTTCCAGTAAAAATTAAACTTTTCGTAATCCTCAAGAAGAGCTGATCGTAGTTGAGCTCTGAGAGCAAGCAAATCCCTTGTGTATATCAGGTGATGGAGTGAGAAGGCTTTGCTGCAGTTTCTCAGCATCATTGATTTTAGTCTGAATGTTCTCAACTTTATCTCTTTTTGATTTTTTATGTGCTGAAATTCCAAAAAGTTCCCCTCTTACCACTGCTTTGTGGGCATTCCAGATCGTTGTTGGACAGACCAAATCAATATTATTGTCTTTAAAATAATTTTTGATTATTTGTTCTAATTGGGGCTTGTAAAGGGGAGAATTAATCAAAAAGGGGCTGCATTTCCATAGAAGATTTCTCTGGGCATGAGAGTTCAAAATAAATTCACCTAAAACTGGCGAGTGATCTGAAAGTTTTTGGAAGAATAGAAATTTGTTTAAGTTTAGAAATAGATAGAGAAGTGGTAAGAATTAAATCAATACGAGAAAAGGTATGGTATACGTCTGAATAAAAAGTTAAATTCTTTGGAAAGGGCATTAAAACATCTAAAGGTGTCTAAAAACTCATTTTTAATCAACCAATTTTTAAGAGAGGGGGAACAATTCCTTGTATAAGAAGTTGAGTCAAGGGTGCAGTCTGGTACTAAGTTAAAGTCTCCTACAATTAAAACATCACCCAGTTTAATTTCGTTGAGCATATCTAAAGCTGGTGTCACACATAACGACGACGACAACGACGTCGCTGCTACGTCACCATTTTCTGTGACGTTGCAGCGACGTCCCGTCGCTGTCGCTGTGTGTGACATCCAGCAATGACCTGGCCCCTGCTGTGAGGTCGCCGGTCGTTGCTGAATGTCCAGCTTCATTTTTTGGTCGTCACTCTCCCGCTGTGACACACACATCGCTGTGTGTGACAGCGAGAGAGCGACGAAATGAAGCGATCAGGAGCCGGCACTGGCAGCTGCGGTAAGCTGTAACCAGCGTAAACATCGGGTAACCAAGGGAAGACCTTTCCCTGGTTACCCGATGTTTACGCTGGTTACCAGCCTCCGCTCTTGCTGCCAGCGCCGGCTCCTGCACTGTGACATGTGGCTGCAGTACGCATCGGGTAATTAACCCGATGTATACTGTAGCAAGGAGAGCAAGGAGCCAGCGCTAAGCAGTGCGCGCGGCTCCCTGCTCTCTGCACTGTGACATGTAGCTGCAGCACACATCGGGTTAATTAACCCGATGTGTGCTGCAGGAGAGCAAGGAGCCAGCGCTAAGCGCGGCTCCCTGCTCTCTGCACATGTAGCACAGCGACGTTATGATCGCTGCTTCTGCTGTGTTTGACAGCTAAGCAGCGATCATAACAGCGACTTACAAGGTCGCTGTTACGTCACCGAAAATGGTGACGTAACAGCGACGTCGTTGTCGCTGTCGTTTAGTGTGACACCAGCTTTAAACCTTATTTAAGAAACCAATTTGGCCTTGGTTAGGGGCGTAAATATTGACAATTGTACATGGACTGTTGTTGATTCTACATGACATCATATGAATTCTTCCTTGGTCATCATGAATTTCATTAATCAATTCAAAAGAGACGGTATTTCTGATCAATGTACAAATGCCTGCTTTCTTTTTTTCATGTAGGGAATAAAAAATATGAGAAAAATTTTGTTTTGAAATTTAGGGTGCTTATCTCTTCCAAATTTTATTTCCTGAAGGCAAACTATATCAGCAGAGGCATGTTGAACATCTCTCCAAACCTGAAATCTCTTCCGGGGACTGTTTAGGCCTTTCACATTATAAGACAATATCTTCGTGGTCATTACTAAAACTAGATAACAAACAAGAAAAGCAACAATACAACAATATACAAACTATATAAGTAAATGATAGTATTATATATATTCAAAGTAAGAGAGAAGAAAAAAAAAAACACACCTGAACTCCTACAGGGATTTTCACCTACCCAAAATCACTGGAGAGGATAAGTTCACAGGACAAGAGAAGATGACTCTTAAAAGAAAAAAAGAGTCTCCACTCTTGAAAAGCAATGACGAGATAAAAATCAGGAACTAAGAAAAAGAAAGAAAAGCCAAATACTATCTTCAATTTGATCAATAACTAAATTGAAAAAGTAACTTGAATTCCATTTTCGGTCAAAAGTTACAGTAAAATTTAGAATGTATCTTTATATGTTGGAGTTTCAGGTAGGATCTCGATGAGTTGTATAGTTGAGGTCTTTACGTGTATCTAAGGAAGCAAGAAAGTCAAGACCATCCTCAGGTGTTAATAAGGGAGTTATTTTTCCATTGATCCAGAGTAGCAATTTAGTTGGAAAACCCCATCGATATTGGATCCCTTTTTCTCGCAAGATTTTGGTAGTAGTTGAAAATGATCTCCTCAGATCCATTGTCTCTTTAGATAGATCAGCGAATACCTGAATGTGATGAAAGGGGTTAGGTAATGATCTATTGTCTTTGATGTATTTTAAAAAATTTTCTTTAGTGTTAAAGAAATGAAGACGCAGTATGACATCCCTTGGAACATCCGATCCAATTGACCTTGGTTTAGGAAGTCTATGTATTCTGTCTATTACGACATCCAGTTCTTAGAGTGATGGTAATATTTTTTTGAATAAGGCGTTTAGCATACCCCTCTAAGTCAGATTTAGAAACAGATTCAGGTACACCACGAAATTTTAAATTATTGCGCCTGGATCTGTCCTCAATGTCAGCTACCTTACTTCTGAGGAAGCGAATTTGAGAGCGCAATTCATCATGGCTTTTACTAAGATCTTCCGTCTTTTCTTCTATTTTGGAGATTTTTTTCTCCATAAATGTCAAGTCTGTTATTAATGGCAGATAAATCTTCTTTTAAAGTCTTTGTTTGACTAGCCAGAGCAATATTAATGTTGGTGTTTAAGGATGATATCAAGCCAATCATAAGAGATTCCAAATTCACATTAGTAGGATTTTGAATATTTTTCAAGTGAGACAAGTCTAATGTAGGAATCTGTAGGAATCACAGGAATATTGGTCGAGTCTAGGTCTTTGTTTGTCAGGTGATTTAGAATTAGACTCATCGCTAGAATCTGTGAGTACAGTGGTGTTATAGGATCTATGTTTTTCAAAAGACTCCTCCATTTCTTTCCTTTTATTGCTAGCAGCAGATAAGTCGATGCTTTCAGGCGTTGTAGAAGATGACCTGTTGCTCTCATATAGATCAAAAGGCTAGGGTGGAATATAATTGATTTGTCCTCCTGGAAGAGGATGGTTGTCCCCTAATGAATTTTTGTCAATATAATCATCTTTGCTTAGGCATCCTTTATGAAAAGAATCAGGCAATTTGAAACTTTCCTTTGTATTGTTGGTGGTTAGAGGTGTTTGTTCATCTTTGTCCTTTGGTATTTTAGAGTCTTATTATTATTTTTGCTGAAAGCGTTTTTTGAGTTGTAGCGAGTAAATTTGCCTGTTGTTGAAGGAGTTATTATAACTTTCGGGACCGCTCCTTTATTCATCTCTGAATTAATTTTATGTGTGATGCAATTATTTAGGTAGATCTGATAAAACAGTATATATATATTGCACCGTTAAGAGAAAAACGTCCCTGAACACAGCTTTAAATCTGTAGAGTAGATGTTGCAGACTATAATCCAAAGATTGTGGTTTAACCCTTTAAGAGCGTGATACTCCACACAGGACCAATGACAACAAATCCCTTTAATTTATGAAGTTATGAGCTGAAAAAATATTGTGAACTACTAATGAAGGACAGGAAATTCCACAAAAATAAAAAATTTTATTCCAGTTTTATTAGGGACACTTCCCCTTTAGAGATTGTCATGTAATTAATGCTGCAACTCTGCACTGAGTATTGCTCGTGCCCCCTGGTAACCGTTACTAGGGAGTACAGATTATATATGATGTTAGTGTAGATCTGTAGATTCATGCAATTTATATCCAGACTTGATCCTGTTGTATTAATAGTGCGAGGATAAAGCGTTTTTAATAGACAAGCAGCTGACTAAAGCTGGACAAGGTGTTAGTGATTTATATACAACAGTAGTGACGTTATCATGGCTCCCAAAATGGCCGCTGCGCAAGACAAAACAGTTTATAGAGGAGGAAGCTGAGGTAAAAAAGTTGAATGGCTGTATGTACTGACTTTTAGTTACCAAACTGACATAGTGAAGAATCTTTTAATGAGGATTGAGGATGTGCACAAGCTGGATAAGCCGCTATTAATTTATATGCAGCAGCGATGATTCAATTACAGCACTTAAAATGGCGGCAGCACATGCACGTTATTTTGACAGGATTTAGGCTGCCAAAATATGAGTTGTGAGTAGCTGTAGAAGCTTATCTCATGAGGTTATGATGATGAAAGGATGTATAGAAAAAAAAAAAATTATCCAAGGAGGATATAAGTATTCACAGAGCAGAGCGCAGATTTGATGTATCTATGAGTGACTTCAGTTACTCACTGTTATGGCGTTTCTTTCTGTTTTAATTAATAACTTCACGGTGCCTTCATCAAATTTCTCGGGAAATGTCTCAAAACATTCTAGAGACCTTCCTAAATATAATTCCAGAGGTTATTGACCAAAAAATTTCCTTAAAATTTCTGAAATTAGTTGCTTTATCCTATGGCAGTAGGAGCCCTCCTTAGAGTGTTATGACGTCATTGCTAGCCCCGCCCACTCTCTTAAAGATCTCCTGGAAAAGAGATTTTGGACATGTTGGCTATTGACATGACTTAATTCTTTTTTCCTGTGGTAGATAAGATGTTACTAAAAGCCCCCCATATTAAACATGTATACTCTCTTAGCACCCATACTTATGGTAGTCAGGAGAAAGTGTTTTGATGCCTGAGTGACTGCTACATTTAGATAACTGAAAAGGCAAATTACTAAAGCCCTGAGCCCAAGTGGTGAATCTAGTTTAGCTATACAATAAAGATAAGAAATACAAGGCAGACCTGCTGATAGCTGCTCCCCAAGGAAGGTCACGAAACGTGCGCGTCGGAGCACGCCATGTCGGGTAGTTAACACATATGGGTAAGTGTTTTACATTTTTTACGGCTCTTTAACTTTAAACTCAGCTGGTAATTTGCCCTGAGGCACTCACACGTATTATGGTACCTTCACACTTAGCGATGCAGCAGCGATCCGACCAGCGATCTGACCTGGTCAGGATCGCTGCTGCATCGCTACATGGTCGCTGGTGAGCTGTCAAACAGGCAGATCTCACCAGCGACCAGTGAACAGCCCCCAGCCAGCAGCGACGTGCAAGCGACGCTGCGCTTGCACGGAGCTGCCGTCTGGAAGCTGCGGAGACTGGTAACTAAGGTAAACATCGGGTATGGTTACCCGATGTTTACATTAGTTACCAGCGCACAGCTGTGTGTGCAGGGAGCAGGGAGCCGCGCACACTGAGCGCTGGCTCCTTGCTCTCCTACCATAGCTACAGTACACATCGGGTTAATTAACCCGATGTGTAATGCAGCTACATGTGCAGAGAGCAGGGAGCCGCGCACACTGCTTAGCGCTGGCTCCTTGCTCTCCTAGCTGCTGTACACATCGGGTTAATTAACCCGATGTGTACAGCAGCTACATGTGCAGAGAGCCGGAGCCGGCAGCACAGGCAGCGTGAGAGCTGCAGAGGCTGGTAACTAAGGTAAATATCGGGTAACCACCTTGGTTACCCGATGTTTATCTTGGATACAGCTTACCTCAGCTGTCAGACGCCGGCTCCTGCTCCCTGCTCGCTTCATTTGTCGCTCTCTTGCTGTCACACACAGCGATCTGTGTGTCACAGCAGGAGAGCGGCTTTGAAGAAAACGAACCAGGGCTGTGTGTAACGAGCAGCGATCTCGCAGCAGGGGCCAGATCGCTGCTCAGTGTCACACACAGCGAGATCGCTAATGAGGTCACTGCTGCGTCACAAAAAGCGTGACTCAGCAGCGATCTCGGCAGCGAGCTCGCTGTGTGTGAAGCACCCCTTAGCTGTTGAATGTAAAACTGAGCACATTGCTTACTATGTACACTCACTATCAGCAGGCTTGCTTTGCATTTCTTATCTTTATTGTCTAGCCAAACTAGATTTATCCTTGGGCTTACAACTTTGTTTTGGCATTTGCCTCAACATTAGTATTCACCTGTGGGTGGATCTGGTTTAACTCCTCACTGCCTGACATAGTTGGACAGTGTATTTTTCTATGGCCATTATAACATCTTTCAATATACATGTACCTTGCTGATATTTTTATATAGCTGTTTATTCCCAATGTGTACTACCCGATATTTTTGGTTCCTGGCTTTTTCCCGACTTTAGCCTGACTGTCTATTTATACATACATTTTTATGAAATTAACTTTTTCCTCTTATGGTTGTAATTTTGTTACTAATAAAATCTCATTGTATTATTTGCAAGAGGTTGTTCTATTGTGCATTATTTTGGATTAATCGGTATCCTCACTAGTAGAAACCCTGCTTTCTCCTGTTTTTCTGTATTTCCAATATGGGGTCTAGTGAGTTTGGATACGAACTATGACAGGTCAAATTGTCCCTATCCTTTTCATATATATTTAGATAACTGATCAGAGTCACTCCAGGGAACATGTCTCTATAGGTAAAGTTAGAACAATAGCCAATGTTTGTCGTTGTTTTTTTTTCTTTTTCCAAAATTGATGCCTAAAGCCCCTGTCACATTTATCGACTTACCAGCGATCTCGAAAACGATGCGACTTGATAAGGATCGCTGGTAAGTCGCTGGTGAGATGTCACACAGTCAGATCTTACCAACGACGCAGTAACGATCAGCGACCTGTATAACGATCTCGGCGGCGTTGGGACCCTGTTAGGAGGTCGTTGGTAGGTGTCAAACACAGCGATGCATCCTGCCCAGCAGGACATTGCCTTTGAAGAAAATGGTCCGGACCCTTCGGCAACAACTAGCGATCTCACAGCAGGGGCCTGATCGCTGGTAGGTGTCACACATAACGAGATCGCTGCAGCGTCACAAACGATGACGCAACAACGATCTCATTAGCGATCTCGTTGTGTGTGACGGGGCCTTAAAGGGGTTATCCGGCTTCTTTGACTTTTTTTTTTTATTTCCCTATTGGGCTACATTGGGGCAGGTAAGTAGATAGAGACCACTTACCTGCCCTGCTGTCAGCCCCTCTCCCCCGGCTCAGAGCGGTCATGTGACCGCTCCTGCCGCGATTTTGCTGCTTCCGGTCTTTGCACGTCTACATGGGCAGGGCCATGTTGACATGCAAATGTGGAGCAGCATGTCGCCTCCCTGCTGGGTGTCTACAGTGCGAGGAGTCACCGCCCCCTTCCCTGCACCCTCCCACACATTCCCCCGCACCTCCAGTAACCTCCCCCTGCACTGCTGTGGGGGTCCGTGACCTGGGGGCGGGGCCTGGCGGCAGCTGCCGTGGTGTCAGCTCCAGCACCGTGCCCCCTGCCCAGGATCGCACATTCAAATGTACCGGCATCACAGATCACCGATGCCGGTACATTTGAAATTGCTGATGAGAAGCAGCGCAGCGCTGCTTCTCATCACTGTCCCTCCGGCTGTCTGTGCAATCTGCAGCACAGCGGTGACGTCACTACTGTGCTGAACAGAGCACAGACAGCGCACGAACGTGCAGGAGCGGCGGGGACCGAGGACAGGTGAGTATGTACTCCACATGTGTTCCCTATGGGGATGGGGATGGGGGGGCTGGCAGAGCCATATGTGTGCGTGTGCAGAGCCATGTGTGTGCGTGTACGGTGCAGAGCCATGTGTGTGCGTGTACGGTGCAGAGCCATGTGTGTGCGTGTACGGTGCAGAGCCATGTGTGTGCGTTTACGGTGCAGAGCCATGTGTGTGCGTGTACGGTGCAGAGCCATGTGTGTGCGTGTACGGTGCAGAGCCATGTGTGTACGGTGCAGAGCCATGTGTGTGCGGTGCAGAACCATGTGTGTGCGTTTACGGTGCAGAGCCATGTGTGTGCGTGTACGGTGCAGAGCCATGTGTGTGCGTGTACGGTGCAGAGCCATGTGTGTATGGTGCAGAGCCATGTGTGTATGGTGCAGAGCCATGTGTGTACGGTGCAGAGCCATGTGTGTACGGTGCAGAGCCATGTGTGTGCGGTGCAGAGCCATGTGTGTGCGTTTACGGTGCAGAGCCATGTGTGTGCGTTTACGGTGCAGAGCCATGTGTGTGCGTTTACGGTGCAGAGCCATGTGTGTGCGTGTACGGTGCAGAGCCATGTGTGTGCGTGTACGGTGCAGAGCCATGTGTGTGCGTGTACGGTGCAGAGCCATGCGTGTGCGGTGCAGAGTCATGTGTGTGCGTGTACGGTGCAGAGCCATGTGTGTGCGTGTACGGTGCAGAGCCATGTGTGTGCGTGTGCGGTACAGAGCCATGTGTGTGCATGTGCAGAGCCATGTG
The DNA here is from genome assembly GCF_048569485.1 of Anomaloglossus baeobatrachus. Classification (NCBI taxonomy): domain Eukaryota; kingdom Metazoa; phylum Chordata; class Amphibia; order Anura; family Aromobatidae; genus Anomaloglossus; species Anomaloglossus baeobatrachus. The sequence continues at coordinate 347,544,868 of NC_134357.1, read as the reverse complement.
TGTGCGTGTGCGTGTGCAGAGCCGTGTGCGTGTGCAGAGCCATGTGTGTGCGTGTACGGTGCAGAGCCATGTGTGTGCGTGTACGGTGCAGAGCCATGTGTGTACGGTGCAGAGCCATGTGTGTGCGTGTACGGTGCAGAGCCATGTGTGTGCGTGTACGGTGCAGAGCCATGTGTGTGCGTGTACGGTGCAGAGCCATGTGTGTGCGTGTACGGTGCAGAGCCATGTGTGTGCGTGTGAGGTACAGAGCCATATGTGTGCGTGTGCAGAGCCATGTGTGTGCGTGTGCGGTGCAGAGCCATGTGTGCGTGTACGGTGCAGAGCCCGATGTGGGGCTGTTATTTGCAATGCTGTAGTGATACCAGGTCAGGTGCTGGGGAAGAATATACTGACAGGGAATGTGTGCAGGGGGCGGGCAGAGGGTGCGGCTGGACACTGGGGTGGGGCTGGACACTGAGGCTGGGCGGTGACAGCTGTGACTGGGAGGTTTTGCACAGGAAGTGGTCAGTTTGCTAGAGCTGAATGTAAACAAGAAGCTGCAGAGAATAAAGGTATAATTCAAGAGGAACAAAAGTTAGAAAACAAAAAATAACAATGTAGGGGTGATTTATATGACAATACAGCACAGATAAACTCAAACATTTTTGTTAAGCTAATGTCGGACAACCCCTTTAAGTGTGCTTATTCTGTTTATCATAGATTTAAAGGGAATCTGTCACCAGGTTTCTGCTACATAACCTAAGACCAGTTTGATGTAGTGGAAGAGACCCTGATTACAATGATATGTTACTTTACTCGGCTGTGTTTTGCTGTTTCAATACACTCAGTGTTTTATCAGCCGGAGATTATCAGTGCAGGACAGCTGGCCTCCTGCATCCTGGTGCAACCATTCCCCCAACACTGATTAGCAGCTCTCTGTCACTATACAATGTACATACAAAGCTGTGTTGATATACACAGCTCAACAACTAAACTCTGCTTTATCTGCAGCAGAGAAAACTGTGACTCTGTCATACCTGCTGCACTTAATAAGCTAAGTGATACATCGCTGGAATCAGGGTCTCTGTCCGTACCTCATTCTGCTGTCAGATTACATAAACGCAATAAGAAACCAAGTTTCAGAATTTGAATGTAAAAGCTCTTAATTTATTACAGATTAATTAAAATACAAAACAATACAGTACAATATTTTATCAAAACCAATAAGCAAAACACATCTATTTGGTGTTTTTCATATATAATAATAAATACAACTTATTCTTACAATATGCTGGTATATTATGGTTCACTGACCTGATGAATTGACGATTTTGCTTGTTGGTTTTGATAAAATATTGTACTGTATTGTTTAGTATTTTAATTAATCTGTAATAAGATAAGAGCTTTTACACTCAAATTTTGAAACTTGGTTTCTTATTGCGTTCATGGTTAACAAGTTTAGCTCATTATTCTGATGATATTTGTGATTATATTTGACTGTCAGATTACATAGTAAAAACCTGCTGACAGATTCTTTTTTTAATTGAAAGACAGATGACAGTAGGAGGTTGATTTCTCCATTGAAGCAAATGTCATAACAGACTCCATATAATTCCACTGGCTTTTAACAGGGTAATCCCATTCCCATATCATAGGTTTCCTGAATATGAGCTGATCATGTTAGCAGTGACAACTATGGCTGTCAACTCCCGATCACACACTCTGGTATTTTTTCCTTCTCTCCTATTGGTAAAATGTCAATTAGGGGCACTAGGATTAATGGTAAAACAGCCTTCACTACTCTGTTATCTCATGGCCTCTTATGTATATCACTCAGTATGCAGTACTATGCTCTCAGCAGGTAGAAAGCCATTTTATGCAATATAGTTCACATTTTCTTCTACATTCGATTGTCTATTTTCCCAAAAATTCCATTTTGTTTTACTTTCTAGCACTATAAAAGTGGACGACTTCATAGAGCAGCTTTTCAAAATTTATCGACACGTGCGGAGTGAAGGCCTGGCACAGGTAGATCACCTTCCATTACACAAGTCCATGAAGCTGTCTGTTGCCGGCATATCATTTTGTGAAGTAACCATGCTGTCCCTATTTTTCAGACTGTATTTTTAGGCATTAATCGCTCGGATTACATGTTTGACTGCAGAGCGGATGGCACCACAGCTCTGAAGCAGATCGAGATTAACACTATTGCTGCTAGTTTTGGTGGACTCTCCTCTCGGACTCCTGCAGTGCACCAGTAAGAATGGCAGAAAAGTCAGATTTAACTTTTTCTTAATGTGATTTCCTAATTTAGGGGGAAAAAAAACCCTTTTTAGAGAACTCAGACTAAATAAAGGCATCCTCTATTCAGACCAATTCCTTGGCTAGATTGGAGATCGGCTATAACTCCAGCTCTAGAGGACTTTTCCTGTCCAGCAAACAATCCATTGATTTGAAGTAACTGTAATTCCTCATCTTCCCTGCGGAGGTGCTGCAGAGATCCTAAACACTTACTGCCAGGTTTCCACATGTGATTGCAGGACGTTCCAGCAACTTACTTTAAGAGACCTAACTAAAAAATGGGGACTGTGCTAAGTGGTCAACCCCTTTAAGATGCTATTGCCATTGGTTCTGTCTCAATGATCAGATACCTTTTCTGCAGGTTATTACAAGTTACACTGTCAGCATGTTTAGCTTGGCAACACATTGTCATAAATGGGTTCCTTACACTGTATTTTAGAAGAGGAGGCAGATTTGTACTCTTAAGTAGAGTTGAGCGCGGTTCGTGGTTCTCCAGTTCTAGGCTCGAGTGATTTTTGGGCTGTTCAAGATCGAACTAGAACTCGAGCTTTTTGCTAAAAGCTCGATAGTTCTAGAAACGTTCGAGAACGGTTCTAGCAGCAAAAAGCAGGGCTTTTTACAGCTACAGTGTGCAGGAGCCATCGCTGGCAGCCTGCCACAAGCTGGTAACCAAGATAAACATCGGGTATCCAAGCAAAGCGCTTGGTTAGTAACCCGATGATTATCTTAGTTACGTGCAGGAAGCCCACACTTCCCCGCTCAGCTCACTCCGCCCCCTCCTGCCCGCGGCATGTATACATACATATCCACACACACACACACACACACACTCACTCACGGCACACACCCCCCCCCCCCCAGCTACAGTGTGCAGGAGCCATCGCTGGCAGCCTGCCACAAGCTGGTAACCAAGATAAACATCGGGTATCCAAGCAAAGCGCTTGGTTAGTAACCCGATGTTTATCTTAGTTACGTGCAGGAAGCCCACACTTCCCGCTCAGCTCGCTCCGCCCCCTCCTGCCCGCAGCATGTATACATACATATATACACACACACACACACACTCTCACACACGCACCCCCCTCCCCCCCCCCCCCGCTCGGCTTACCTGCGGTGATGAAGTCCCGCCATCCAGACCTCAGCGCTGTCACTGTCCTCCATGGCCGCCGCTTGTCACATCACCTCTCGCTTCCCACCCGAGACGTCACGGACCTCTCGCGATACTTGATGTGAAGGCGCCGGTCATTGACCTCAGTGACAGGGGCTGTCGGCAGTGCTGGAGATCAGCGCAGGTAATGTACCTCGCTGACAGCAGCACTTGTCATCCCCTGCAGTGACCTGGGATGACCCATTGATGTTAGCTCAGGTCACTGCATTGCTCTCCCAGCCAATGGGGAACATTCTGCTCTTCATTGACTGGGACAGTGTGGATCGTCATGGCAACCCCTTGGATTACACCAGACCTGGATTTGTTTTTCATTCTAATAAATTGGTTAAAGAGGGAATGTTTTGGGGAGTGTTTTTTCAAATAAAAATGTGTTTGTCGTCTATTTTTTTTTTTTTATTACTGACTGGGTTGGTGATGTCGGGTATCTGATAGACGCCTGACCTCACCAACCCCAGGGCTTGATGCCAGGTGACATTACACATCTGGTATTAACCCCATATATTACCCCGTTTGCCACCGCACCAGGGCGCGGGATGAGCTGGGGCGAAGCACCAGGATTGGCGCATCTAATGGATGCGCCACTTCTGGGGCGGCTGCGGCCTGCTATTTTTAGGCTGGGGAGATTCCAATAACCATGGACCTCCCTAGTCTGAGAATATCAGGCCCCAGCTGTCTGCTTTACCTTGGCTGGTGATCCAATTTTGGGGGATCCCTACGTGTTTTTTTTTTTTAATTATTTATTTAATTTAAAATAACAGCGTGGGGTGCCCTCAGTTTTGGATTACCAGCCAAGGTGAGGTTGCCAGCTGTGGTCTGCAGGCTGCAGCCGTCTGCTTTACCCTAGCTGGCTACAAAACTAGGGGGAACCCTACGTCATTTTTTTTTTCATTTTTTTAGCTAAATACAAAGCTAAGCACCCCTTAGTGCCACATGAAAGGTACCAAAGGGTGTTGCACTTTTTCTCCATTTTTTCTCCACTTTTTCTCCATTTTTTTCTCCACTTATTCTCCACTTTTTCTCCTCTTATTCTCCACTTTTTCTCCACTTTTTCTCCACTTTTTCTCCACTTTTTCTCCACTTTTTCTCCACTTTTTCTCCACTTTTTCTCCACTTTTTCTCCACTTTTTCTCCACTTTTTCTCCACTTTTTCTCCACTTTTTCTCCACTTTTTCTCCACTTTTTCTCCACTTTTTCTCCACTTTTTCTCCACTTTTTCTCCACTTTTTCTCCACTTTTTCTCCACTTTTTCTCCACTTTTTCTCCACTTTTTCTCCACTTTTTCTCCACTTTTTCTCCACTTTTTCTCCACTTTTTCTCCACTTTTTCTCCACTTTTTCTCCACTTTTTCTCCACTTTTTCTCCACTTTTTCTCCACTTTTTCTCCACTTTTTCTCCACTTTTTCTCCACTTTTTCTCCACTTTTGCTCCACTTTTGCTCCACTTTTGCTCCACTTATGCTCCACTTTTTTCTCCTCTTATGCTCCACTTTTTCTCCACTTTTTCTCCACTTTTTCTCCACTTTTTCTCCACTTTTTTCTCCACTTTTTCTCCTCTTATGCTCCACTTTTTCTCCACTTTTTCTCCACTTTTTCTCCACTTTTTCTCCACTTTTTCTCCACTTTTTCTCCACTTTTTCTCCACTTTTTCTCCACTTTTTCTCCACTTTTTCTCCACTTTTTCTCCACTTTTTCTCCACTTTTTCTCCACTTTTTCTCCACTTTTTCTCCACTTTTTCTCCACTTTTTCTCCACTTTTTCTCCACTTTTTCTCCACTTTTTCTCCACTTTTTCTCCACTTTTTTCTCCACTTTTTTCTCCACTTTTTTCTCCACTTTTTTCTCCACTTTTTTCTCCACTTTTTTCTCCACTTTTTTCTCCACTTTTTTCTCCACTTTTTTCTCCACTTTTTTCTCCACTTTTTTCTCCACTTTTTTCTCCACTTTTTTCTCCACTTTTTGCTCCACTTTTTGCTCCACTTTTTCTCCACTTTTTCTCCACTTTTTCTCCACTTTTTCTCCACTTTTTCTCCACTTTCTCTCCGTTCTTTTTCTATGGTCGGTCTACCCATTAGCTCTGCCATGCATACTGTAGCTCTACACCTACTGCACATGTTACTTTATGATTGACATCTCTTTCGTACCAGAGCTGTCTAAGCCTACTCTGACCCCATATTTGTCATTACTATATTGTCCTTGTACTGTATTATGACATTTGTATCATGTGTTTCATTTCTTGCTGTGTTGCAATTTTTTTGCTGCATCCCAATTGTACCTCTACATTGTTAGAGTTTATGTTATTGTTCTCTCACTCTTATGTGATACTGATTATTGTCATTTTTCATGATTACATGCAGATAAGTCCAATCTGACGAAGGCTCAGGCCGAAACGTCATTTGTAACTTGTTTTGGACAAAAACATATATGCTTATGAAAAAAAAATGTTCTTAATACGGACCAATAAAGAGTGATTTTGCATTACTATCCATTGGGACTTACTGACTTAGTCTGGGAGATTTAGAGTGCCGAGGTTACTCACTAATTTTATCTATTATTACCTCTGAGCACCTATATACCAGTGAGCAGAGCTTCCTCTACCGTAGTTCTCCTGATTAGGCATGCCCTTACCTCATGAGCAGGGCATTGCAGCTTTGGTAGCAACCATTACGACATGGACTCTGCTGCTGTGGACCCGGGGAGAGTGAGTGCAGATTCATTGCACCCACACTCCTCACATGAAGGGTCCGCACTCCTAGAAAATGGGGGATACGTTCCCTGAGTGTCTCCCCCCCCATATTCTAGACGGTCCAGAGTCGTCGTGGGACCCCTTTATTTTTTTTCTTACAATAAATTGATGAAAGAGGAAATGTTTTGGGGACTGTTTTTTCAAATAAATTTCTTTTGTCGATTTTTTTTGTTTTTGTTAGTACTGACAGTTTATGATGTTGGGTATCTAATAGACGCCATGACATCACAAACTGCTGGGCTTGATCTCAGGTGACTTTACAGCTAGTATCAACCCGATTTATTACCCCGTTTGCCACTGCACCAGGGCACGGGATGAGCTGGGGTGAAGCGCCAGGATTGGCGCATCTAGTGGATGCGCCACGTCTGGGGTGCCTGCGGCCTGCTATTTTTAGGCTGTGAAGGCCCAATAACTATGGACCTTCCCACCCTGAGAATACCAGACCACAGCTGTCCGCTTTACCTTGGCTGGTGATCCAATTTGGGGGGGACCCTACTTTTATTGTGTAATTATTAATATTTATAAAATAATTATAAAAAAGAGCCTGAGGGGACCTCCACATTGGATCCCCAACCACGGTAAAGCTGCCAGCTGTGGTTTTCAGGCTACAGCCGTCTGCTTTACCCTAGCTGGCTATCAAAAATGGGGGGACCCAACGTCATTTTTTTTTTTTTAACTATTTTTTAAATAGAAAAAATTAATGGGCTTCCCTGTATTTTGATTGACAACCAAGGTAACGGCAGGCAGATGGGGGTGGCAACCCATAGCTGTCTGCTTTATCTGCGCTGAGAATCAAAAATACCGCGGAGCGCTACGTCATTTTTTTAAAGATTTATTTTTACAGCACTGTGATGTCCAGCAATCAAAATACAGGGAAGCCCATTTTATTTTTAGTTATTTAAATAAATAATTAAAAAAAATATATATGGGCTCCCGCTGCATTTTTTGTATTGCTAGCTAAGGGTAATCCAAGCAGCTACTGGCTGCTAACCCCCACTGCTTGGTGTTACCTTCACTGGCAATGGAAAATCCAGGGATGCATTTTTTATTTTTTTTGCCAAAAAACTACAAAAAAAGGACGTGAGCTTCGCCATATTTTTGTATTCTAGCCAGGTATAGCAGGCAGGTGCTGGAAGAGTTGGATACAGCGCCAGAAGATGGCGCTTCTATGAAAATGCCATTTTCTGAGGTGGCTGCAGACTGCAATTCGCAGCAGTGGGGCCCAGAAAGCTCAGGCCAATCGGTGGTGCGGATTCCAATCCCCAGCTGCCTAGTTGTACCTGGCTGGACACAAAAATGGGGCAAAGCCTACGTCATTTGTTTTCTAATTATTTCATGAACTTCATGAAATAATAAAAAAAGGGCTTCCCTTTATTTTTGGTTCCCAGACGGGTACAAATAGGCAACTGGGGGTTGGGGGCAGCCGTACCTGCCTGCTGTACCTGGCTAGCATACAAAAATATGGCGAAGCCCACATAATTTTTTCAGGGGGCAAAAAAATTCTGCATACAGTCCTGGATGGAGTATGCTGAGCCTTGTAGTTCTGCAGCTGCTGTCTGTCTGTATGGAGAAGAGTAGACAGCAGCTGCAGAACTACAAGGCTCAGCATACTCCATCCAGGACTGTATGCAGAAGTTTTTTGCCCACCAAAAAAATGACGTGGGCTTCGCCATATTTTTGTATGCTAGCCAGGTACAGCTGGCAGCCACGGGCTGCCTCCAACCCCCAGTTGCCTATTTGTACCCGGCTGGGAACCAAAAATATAGGGAAGCCCGTTTTTTTTAATTATTTCACTTATTTCATGAAATAATTAAAAAACAAATGACGTGGGCTTCGCCCTATTTTTGTGTCCAGCCGGGTACAACTAGGCAGCTGGGGATTGGAATCCGCAGCACAGGTTAGCCCGAGGTTTGTGGGCGCCTCTGCTGCGGATTTCAGTCCGCAGCCGTCCCAGAAAATGGCGCTCTCATAGAAGCGCCATCATCTGGCGCTGTATCCAACTCTTCCAACAGCCCTGGAGCCGGGTGGCTTGTTGGGTAATCATGAGTTAATACTGGCTTTGTTTTACTAGCCAGTATTAAGCCAGAGATTCTTAATGTCAGGCACGTTTGACCCGGCCATTAAGAATCTCCAATAAAGGGTTAAAAAAAAGACACCACACAGAGGAAAAATACTTTAATAGAAATAAATACACAGACACATTAGAGACTCCATCTTTATTACCCCCTGTCAGCCCTCCACGATCCTGCTCTTCTGTCTTCTTTCTTTCTAGTGTAGTAGTAGTGACGATTGTAGTGAGGAAGGATGAGATTCACCTGCTCATCACTTGGGGCTGGGGAACCTCCATCCTCACTACAATGCTCACTACAATCGTGCAGCAGCGTGCAGCCTTCACTCCGTGAGTGATCACTGCTGGCTGCTAGCGGTAACGCTGACAGACGCGTTACCATAGCAACGGTGCTCTCGGAGCCGCGGTTAGCGGTGACGTCACCGCTAACTGCGTTGCTATGGCAACGGTGATCTCCGTTAATGACCGGCTGTGTCAGCCGGTCCCTAACGGAACGGGGAGTCGACCGTGTGCTAGAGCATGTCGCCGGTACACGGCGATACACATATGTGCACCGTGTACCGGAGAGATGCACTCGCAGGTCCTACATGACGTGTCATAGTCATGTGACCAGTCTGTAGCCAATGAGATAATAGCCACATGACTGGTCACATGGCTATTTTGACGTCACGATAGGTCCTGCATCTCTGCTGGCAGTGCAGGTCACCGGGAGGATTCAGCGATCATCGGATGGAATAGCGGCAGGAGACAGAGTGCAGAAGGGATCGCGAGGACCGGTAAGTGTTATGGCAATGTTTATTAACTGTTTGTGTACATTTATAATGCATTTTTATGTGTTTGTGATTGCCTCCCATTATAGCCTATACGTTCGAGTTCGGTTCGTCGAACGTTCGACGAACTGAACTCGAACGAGACCTCCGTCGGCGAACCACCTCGAGCCGAACCGCGACCGGTTCGCTCATCTCTACTCTTAAGATATGTTCCCACAATTAGTATTTTACACATTCACTTTGTAAGATAGGGTTAAAGCACCATATTGCTGGAAAGACAAGACCATCAGGATCACTGGAATGTGGAGTTTCAGAGATAAGATATCTCCTTCTTCAGGATTATCCCAATGTTCCTACATTGTGTAATCCTGAAGGAGGTATTTGATCTCTGAAATGTGTTGAAGTAAATCACTTTCCAGTCATCCTGATGGTCTTGTCTTTCCGGCAGCACGGTGCTTATAGGCTAGGTTCACACACTGCGTTTTTTTGACGCACCCGCGGCAAAAAAACGCAGCAAAAAACGCACGCGTTTTGCCGCGATTTGGTGCGTTTTTTTGCTGCGTTTTGCTGCGTTTTTGCTCACTGCGTCTTTATGCGTTTTTTATCAGTGAACAAAAAAAAAAGGTCTGATGTCATTTCCTTCTTCAATGTGTTCTTCATTTTCCACTAGTGTATGCAGAAGAGCAGACAGCTGCAGACCTACAAGGCTCAGCATCCTCCATCGAATAGTGTATGCAGGAGAGCAGACATCAGCTGCAGAACTACAAGGCTCAGCATCCTCCTTCCAGGACTGTATGCAGGATTTCTTTGCCCCCCCCAAACAAAAAAAATGACGTGGGCTTCACCATATTTTTTGCATGCTAGCCGGGTACAGCAGGCAGGTACGGGCTGCCCCCAACCCCCAGCTGCCTATTTGTACCCGGCTGGGAACCAAAAATATAGGGAAGCCCTTTTTTTTTTTTTTTTTTAATTATTTCATGAATTTCATGAAATAATTTTTAAAAAAAAAATGACGTGAGCTTCGCCCAATTTTTGAGTCCAGCCGGGTACAACTAGGCAGCTGGGGATTGGAATCCACAGTGCAGGTTGCCCATGCTTTCTGGGCACCCCCGCTGTGAATTGCAGTCCCGCAGACACCCCAGAAAATGGCGCTTTCATAGAAGCGCCATCTTCTGGCGCTGTTCCAACTCTTCCAGCTGCCCTGATGCCGGGTGGCTCGCTGGGTAATAATGGGGTTGGGGATAGCTGTATAGCTGGCCCTAAGCCTGAAATTCATGGTGTCACGCCAATATTAGACATGGTCACCATGAATTTCTAGTAAAGATAAAAAAAAACACAACACAGAAAAATATTTTTATTAGACATAAAACACAACACAATTAGTGACTCCATCTTTATTGAAATAAAGAACCCCCCTCCGCAGTAATCCTGGGTCAAGGGTCCCGCGCCGTCCGTCCAATCCGGATCCAATATCATCTGATCGGTTTTCTGGAAGGCAAAGCGATCAGATGATGTGTCAGGTTCTAGGGGCTGAAGCACATCACACATCAGCTGATTGTATAAAAGCCGTTTATACAATCAGCTAATGCATCGGTGCAAAAAAAAAAATACTCACTTATGTGCTGATTACCGCCAGCTCCTGGAGCGATGGGGCGGGAGTCTGATCCTGTCCGATCGCTGCAGCAGCTGCCGGTAATCAGGGATGAAGTCTCCTGACGCATCCGCTGATAGCTTACACCGGCCAGGTGCCCGCGTCACCGCGATACTTACGATCACCTGATGCGTCAGGTGACTGCATCAGGTGATCCATTGCCAGGTCCTGCATCTATTGGAGGTGTCCCAGCCGTCTGCACACAGCCGGAGCGGGGGTGGCGATACCGTGAGAGGAGATGGGAGCGGGCACGGCACCGGGAGGCTGCAGACAGGTGAGTATAACTTTTTTTTTTTTTTTTCTACTGTTCACTTTTGTTTTCGCAGCCGCTTCCACCTCCCGCCCAGACATGGTGCCGCACGGCAGCATACATGCACAGGACCGGAGGTGGAAGCGGCGGTGACGGTACCGGGAGGATTCACGCTTCTGTGTTTACTGACAGAAGGAATCCTCTTCCTGTACATGTCACTTTACTACCCACCTCCTGCGTTTATAGCTGCGTTTTTGGTCTTACAAATGCACCAAAACGCAGCTATTTGCGTTTCTCATTGCGTCTTTCAACATCCCATTGCACTCAATGGATGAAAAGCGCAGTGAAAAACGCGGGAATAATTGACATGCTGCGTTTTTGTGGCACCACAAAAACGCAGCTGAAAAAAAAACGCTGTGTGCAGACAGCAAAAATGAAAACTCATAGACTTTGCTGGGGAAGCAAAGTCATGCAGTTTTCTGAGCAAAAACGCACCCGAAAACTGCGCAAAAATGACGCGAAAAACGCACTGTGTGAACTTACCCTAACCCTGTCTTCTCCAGCTAATGTGTTACACTTGTTTGGGGACCGAAGCAGCCGTCCTGTGTATGCAAGCAATAGCGGTTGTGACTCTTCACAACCCATCCAGGTGAGCAATTTCACACACACTCGCTAATCCTCCATCTGCGATAAGGCCCTTTTTTTTCTTTCCAGCACAATTTATGATTCACAAACAGTTGTTTGTAAGTTTTTGTTGATGCATCATTTCTGCCCCTATTGGTTACTTGGGTTTTTTCATTGTTCTACTGTATTTTTTTTGTAGTGTTTGTTTTTTTTTGTTTTTTTTTTTTTTTTACGCCGTGGTTTGTGTTTCCTTCTTGTTTTTTTTTTTGTTTTTTCTTTATACATTTTTCTTTTTGTCTGTCAGGTTTTAAATAGAGCTGCTTTATTTTTAATAGTTGGCTTTGACAGAACTTTATTGATAGTTGTGCAGATTAAAAATACATGTAATGCGTTTCCACAGCAAAAGCACACTAAAAACACATTTGGATTTTCCTCATCTGATGCAATTTTATGGAGAAAATCCACACCTAAAGCTCAGCGCAACCTCAAGAGAAATTAACATGTGGCAAATTTTAAAAACACACCACAGGTCAGATGACGCTGCGTAAAAAAAAAAAAAAAAAAGCACAGTGGGCATAAGATGTCTTCTAAATCTTATTTCTTTCAATCCCCTCTACTTAGCTGGAGCTGTAAGATGTGTTTTTTGGCGCAGCGAAAATATACAGTTTCAAAAACTCATTGTGGGAACTCGACCGTATATAGATTGCAGCTGTGATCAGGACGATCTGAGATTTGCAGTCATGTTTATGTCTGTTTTTACCTTATTTACTGTATATTTATATTATATTCAGTTTTTGTATTAAAAAAACAAAGTGCAGAAAATATCATCACATAAACTTTGAGGAGAATAAACAATTTCACCTTGTAAGTGGAGATCTATATTTCTATAGACATGTTCTGAAGTCACTTGGGAAACCAGAGGAAGCTTGTAAAATTCTGCCAAACGACCCGTCACTTGGAATAGCCAGAGGGATTGCTAAGGCCTGGGAACTATACGGCTCACCAAAGTAAGTCTGGCTTTGACATTCACTGTAGTAGAAAATAAATAGATTAGTTATTTGATTTTCCAGGTATAGTAAGTGATAGCAGTTTTCATTGTATTCTGTTTTGTTATGTTTTAATGAAAGTACCGTATTTTTCGCTTTATAAGACCCACCTGATTATAAGACGCACCTAGGTTTTGGAGGAGGAAAATTAAAAAAAAAAAATTGAGCCAAATAGTGTGCTAGAACATTTTAATAAAATTAAAATAACATTATTTTAACAATTTAGACTCAACAGGAGTCAATAGCAGCATTGTTTGTTATGGGGGACATGTGGATGACGCACTATTATGGGGGACATGTGGGTGACGCACTATTATGGGGGACCTGTGGATGACGCACTGCTATGGGGGACCTGTGGATGACGCACTATTATGGGGGACCTGTGGATGACGCACTATTATGGGGACCTGTGGATGATGCACTGTTATGTGGGATCCGTGGATGACACGGCTATGGGGGACCTGCATGATGCACTTTTATGGGGATCTGGGACTACCACCCCCCTCATCCTTAGGAATACACCCATGTACTGTATACCATACATGGCTGTATTCTGAAAGATGAGGGGGGTTGTAGTTACATTTACACTTTGGCCACTACATTAGTCCCTCCCTGGAGTGTTTACAATAAAGGACTACAGCCCCCATCATCCTTCAGAATACACCGATTGATACAGTATATTCTGAAGGCTGATGATGGGGGTTGTGTTCCCCTTCAGTGTTTTTTGCTCACCTATTAGGACCCTTCGTTCAACTGACAACACTTTGTCAGGCTCAGATCACTGATTGGTGGAGGCAGCTCTGCAGAAGTTGTCTCCACCAATCAGCATCCAGCCCTAGCGAGGAGAGGGAGAATCGTTCTTCTCTCTCTCCTCTTTCTTATGATAGTCTCCGTCTGCTGCGGAGATCTAAAATGGAGCCCGCGCATGCGCAGATCGCGATCTTCGAGAGCCGCGATCTCTATCTGCGCCTGCGTAGCCTCCGACGCGATGGACTTCAGGAAAATGGCTACGGAAGGCAGCGCATGCGCAGATGGAGATCTCGCTTCTCTGAGATCTCCATCTGCGCCTGCGTCACCTCCGCCATTTTCCGGAAGTCGCGTTGGAGGCAGCGCAGGCGCAGATAAAGATTTCGGCTATGGCGGCCGCCACCGCAGCGATTGCCGGGGGATCCATGGCGGCCGCCACCGCCACCGCAGCCGATTGCCGGGGGATCCATGGCGGCCGCCACCGCAGCCGATTGCCGCGGGATCCATGGCGGCCGCCACCGCAGCGATTGCAGGGGGATCCATGGCGGCCGCCACCGCAGCCGATTGCCGGGGGATCCATGGCGGCCGCCACCGCAGCCGATTGCCGCGGGATCCATGGCGGCCGCCTCCGCTCCAGCGGCAGCACCAGCCTCCTGTGACTCACTCCACCGCTGCATCACTGCCCGGTAAGTTACATTCACTTTGTAAGACGCACCCCTATTTTCCCCACAATTTTGGGGTAAAAAAAGTGCGTCTTATAAAGCGAAAAATACGGTAATATCGTGTTTTTCCAAAAATAAGACACTGTCTTATATTATTTTTGCCCCCTCAAAAAAGCACTAGGACTTATTTTTGGAAGAGGTCTTATTCTTGGAGAAACATGGTTGGGGGGTAAGTTTACCCCCCAAAAAAGCCGACACCCCACTTCCCAGGAGACGCATACTTACCAGACCCGGACGTCTGCGTGGCTCCCAGGTCCTCTTTGTAATCTCTGGTGGGTGCTGCACGCCATCCTCCCCTGCTGCTGGCTGACACACACACACACACACACACACACACACACACCCCAGATTGCTACACACACACACCCCAGATTGCAACACACAGATACACACACACACACAGCAGATTGCAGCCCACGCACACACACACATACATATACACACAAATCGCAAATTGCGCGCGCACATACATCACATCGAGCACTGCCGGCCACAGGGAATGATGGGAGGAAGTCGCGTGTGTCTGCAAGTCCTGTTGCGGCAGGCCCTTGCACTTCACCGCACAGCCTCTCAGGATTCTGCCGGCGAGAAGAGATTGGTGTCGCTTGATGTGGTAAGTGTGTGTGTGTGATGCGATGTTTGTGTGTGTGATGCGATGTTTGTTTCGATCCGATGTGTGTGCCATCTGATTGTGTGTGTGAGAGAAATCTGATTGTGTATGTGTGAGAGCTGATGTGTGCGGGGGTGCGATCACTGCAAGTCCTGCCACTCAGTGTCGGGTAAGTGTGATTCCGGGGTGCCCGCTCTCTGTAATAAAGTGTCCTGCAGTATCTAACTTTTTTAGCTACATGCACACTTCATTATTGATCCGCTACTAGGGTTTATTTTCGGGGGAGGGCTTCTATTTAAGCCTTGCTCCGAAAATGCTGAAAATCCCTGCAAGGGATTATTTTTGGGGGAGGTCTTATTTTTGGAAAAACACGGTAGTGGTTTGCTATTTTGGACATTTTTTAACTACAGGGAATTGACAATGGCAATAGTGCTGTGAGTGTCTGTACTCTACCACCTGAAGAATGCTGGGTTCACACATAGCGACGCAGCAGCGATCACGACAGGGGCGATCTAACCTTATCAGGATCGCTGCTGCGTTGTTACATGGTCGCTGGTGAGCTGTCAAACAGGCAGATCTCACCAGCGACCAGTGACCAGCCCCCAGCCAGCAGCGACGGGTGGAAGCGGTGCTGCGCTTGGTAACTAAGGTAAATATCGGAAAACAAAGGGCTTGGTTAACCGATATTTACATTGGTTACCAGCGCACACCGCTTAGCGCTGGCTCCCTGCACGCCAGAGTACACATTGGGTTAATAAGCAAACCCTTGCTTATTTACCCGATGTGTACTCTGGCGTGCAGGGAGCCGGCAGCACAGGCAGCGTGAGAGCGGCGGACGCTGGTAACGAAGGTAAATATCTGGTAACCAAGGAAAGGGCTTTTGGTTATCCGATGTTTACCTTAGTTACAGCTTACCGCAGGCTGCCAGAAGCCGGCTCCTGCTCCCTGCTCGCTTCAGTTCGTCGCTTTCTCGCTGTGTGCTTCACAGCGGGAGAGCAACAAGCAAAAAATGAAGCAGGACATTCAGCAACGAGCGGCGACCACACAGCAGGGGCCAGCTCGTTGCTGGATGTCACACATAGCGACGGGACGCAGAAAATGGTGACGTAGCAGCGACGTCGTTGTCGATGTGTGTGACACCAGCTTAACTTCTTGGAGATGCCTTCCAAAAACCTTTCCTCCCCCCCCCCCCAAAAAAAACATCGACAATTCGATAATGCAGCTTGTTTTTGTGAAGGATGAGCTGTATTTTGCATGACTCCACTCATTTGCACCATGTAATGTACTGAAAAACAGTAAAAAAAATTCTAGGTGGGGTCGAACTTGTTAAAAAAAAAAAAAAAACAACCAGCAAGTCTGACTTTTTTGTGTTTATTTTTTGTTTGTTCTCGGCTTTTGTGTTAACTGTGTTCACTTTGTGCTGAAAATGTTTTGTTTTACTACTTAAAAAAATATATACAGATATTTGTCACCAGTCCGCCATCCCCCCCACCCACAAAAAGGTAAAAAATTGGTCTATTTTTTGGTTGATAGAGTTGAATTAGGGCCTGATATTTCACAAGTAGAGCTGTAGGGGTTTTTTTTATCACTATTTTAGGTCCGTATAACTTTCTGATATATTTGTATTCCATTTTTTTCAGACAGTAACGTGACAAACTGCAATTGTGCTATTTTTGAGGAGTTCTGAGCTCACTGAATATGTTAAATATGTCTTATACAGACAATTAAAGTGATTAGAGTAGCCAGTCTAAGGCACACCAATTATGTAAGGTGAATGAATTATCTCGGCAAAGGAGAAGTGCTCACGAACACAGATTTAGGCCCCCTTCACACAGCTGTGTCACCGATACGCGTGATGTCCGTTTTCACACGTACTGGAGACACTGGCACACGTAGACCCATTAAATTCAATGGGTTTGTGTACGCATGCTTGTTTTCACATGGACCTTGTGTCCGTATAGTGCATACGTGTGTCCGTGTGCTACACACGTAGACATGTCCATTTTTCTCCGGCAGCACGGGTGTCGCACAAACCGCACGTGTGATCCTTGTGACATGTACCGGAGAAAACCACGTGTCTGTGATATAATATTAATTTCTACACTTGCCTTCTCCAGTGCTGCTGTCTCTGCCGCTGCTGTCATTTGCTTCCGACCCCCGTTCATTATGCTCATCGCATATTCACTGCACCGAAGACCGGAAGCAGCAGCAGCGGGGAGTCAGCAAGACCTGAGACCGCAGAGCGGAAGACATCACCAGCAGCGCTAGGGACAGGTGAGTAGAAAGTTCCTTTTCTCCGTGTATTATCATGGATAGCACACAGAGAAAACTTGTGCCAAAATTGCGGCACACGGAGGGCCATACGCACCTTTTACACATCCATATAAAAGGTGTGTGGTATTTTTTGGACGTGTGAAAGAGGCCTTAGACAAATTTGTTAACAATATTTTAGAAAAAAAGGCCTTTTATAGACATGAAATAAGTCTTGGATCTTTGAGTTTAGCTCATGAAAAATGGGAGCAAAAACAAAAGTGTTGTGTTTATATGTTTGTTCCTACACTAATACACCCGGACGCGTACACACGTCAGCAGCATTTAGACAATGCTCGCTCTGTAACACGTACACTGCTAGTAGGGTTGTTATAGGGGCTAAGTAATGCATTGTGAGGGGGATGAACTACCTTTAACTTCTTAGATACTACCGTTATTAGTGACCGCGACATCTGAATCTTTAGGCACCCCATCGTACTTTTTTTTTTTTTTTTTTTCTTTCCCCATACATTTTATGGTAGATCAAATAGTGCCATTAAGAAATGTAACTACTCCTGCAAACAGCCGTTATTCCTCTATGTTGATGATAATAAAATTAAAACATTGTGTTTCTTCAAAAGCAGGTATGAAAAAAACAGAAAAAAAAAATAGCTGCAGCATCAAGGGGTTAAGCTGCTTCCGTATCCAGAGTATGAGTAATGTGTTGGCTCCGCTCTTTTATATGCCAATTTTTTTTTTCTTTTCAGGGCTGTCGTCATGTTTTTGGTTGAGAACCTACAAAGGAACATTTTTGATCATCGTTACATTGAGAATGAGTTGTGGAACAGGTAATAAGTATTTTATATTAAAAAGCACATTGCTACCGATAAAATAACGCAGGTTCTAGATTTATAAGTATTTGTGTTATATGTGAACTAAGTGATCTCTTGTGAGTGGTAGAAAAATAATTACCCGAGAAAGTGGATATCGGAAACTGCACCATGTGGCACCAAATTTCATTCTATGAGTCCATGTACTGGAGTAAGATCCTTACATCTGTGGTCTAATTTTCTTACATAGTGTGTGTAGGTGACCTGTTACACTTTTTTAATCCATACCTTCAATTGATTTGTGCTAGTTATCATTTGTTTGCTGAAAGGGAACCCATCCACTGAACATGCTCCCCGAGCCCTGCACAGCAAGAATCAAACACTGGCTGCGTTATTGATGTTATTAACACCATGACAGTTCAGAGCAAACCTACTTTAAAAAGTCTCTGACTAGTCAAAGGTAGGTACTTGGCTAGCGCCTTTTACCCTTCGCCCCGGGACTGCCAGGTCTCTCGCTATACACACATAGAGCGAGACCTGTCAGTCTAGTTCAGTGTTCTCCAACTCCAGTCCTCAAGAGCCTCCAACAGCGCATGTTTTCAGGATTTCCTTGGTATAGCAGATGATGCAATTATCACTGTGCAATACTAAGGATAACCTGAAAATATGATGTGTTGGTGGGCCTTGAGGATTGGAGAGCACTGGTCTGGGGAATCAAAGCTGGGAGAAGTCGCAGGAGATTTGCCTCAGAATAGTTATACATACATTCATTCATTCATTCATTCATTCATTCATTCATTCATTCATACATACATACATACATACATACATACATACATAAACACCCACCATGAATTGGCTGAGAGCTTCACTTCAAGGCCACATGGACACGTTGAGTAGTTGGTGAGTTTAAGCCAAAACCAGGAGTGGGTGATAAATACAGAAGTGGTGACGTGTATTTATTATACTTTACCTCTGATTGTCCCACTCCTGGTTTTGGCTACAAATACTGAGGTAAAAACTCCCCAAATACTCAACGTGTGCACACATGGCCTTACAGTCCATCATTTGTGGACTATCTTTTGATCACACCAACTTAAAAGGCATTTTTACTGTTCTTTGTTTATTGAGTCTAGTGGTAACATCCAGCAAGTCAGAATATAATCCTGTGTATAGTTCCTCTGAGTTTAGTACCTTCAGGAAGCACTGGATAATGATTTGTGATTTTGCCCTATTTTTGGGTCCATATTGGGTCACTGTTCCTGGAAAACATTGCAGAGTGCCTACCCCATGATTGTGATTGTGGACAGGCCCTATGGTTGGTTCTTGCTGTCCTATGAACTGACTGCAGGTCATAATAGTTATACATGGATGAATATAACATATTTTGGCTGTATTGCTTCATGTGTGGCTTTTTAGTCATCCCTGTAATAATTTGTAGTAGGGTTTTTATTTTTCCTCCATAGCTCTGTAAAGAAGACTAGTTACGGAGGAATCCAGTACATGCTGCGATATTTTTTCTTTTCACACGCAGATTCAGTCCATACACAAAAATCTCTCATCTGCACTGACCCTCTGAATCACATTAGTGCGTGTACTGTCATATTTTTTTTAATTTTATTTTTTTATGGACAGCTTTGAACAAAAATACACTGGTGTGAATTTACCCTTTCTGTTACAGATTGGTGTATTATCAGTCTGTATTTCATATATATATTATTCTAACAACTTTTCTGGCATTTTCTTTTCTAGAAACATCAAAGTGATTAGGAGACGTCTTTCAGATGTCTATGAGAGAGGGTCTTTGGATGAAAAGAATTGTCTATATGTGTAAGTATATCTATGCTACTATTTCTATTTCAAAGCTCCCTTTAATTCTTTGGATCAAAGGGGAGCATGAGCTCAAATGGCGAGACCTCCCATAGACAGTGGTTGGAGCCGTAGCCACACCTGCATGCTACCGCTCCATTCACATGGGAGACACAGGACCTCATTGATCAGAGGAAATCCTGGCAGTTGGAACCAAAGAAATCATTCATTTATCATCTATCTATAAATAAAAATAAAATAAATCTTGATTTTATATAGTGCGAACATATTCCGCAGCGCTTTACATATATCAGGAACACTGTCCCCATTGGTGCTCACAATCTAAATTCCCTATCAGTATGTCTTTGGAGTGTGGGAGGAAACCGGAGTACCCTAAAAACACACAAACATGGGGAGAACATTGTCCTTGGTGGGATTTGAACCCAGGACCCCAGTGCTGCAAGACTGCAGTGCTAACCACTGAGCCACCGTGCCGCCTTCCTATCTACAAGAATAAATGTTGTTCGCAGGATTACTCTTAAATGATATTAAATACTAGGCCCCTAATTCATGAAAGTGGCCAAAAAATCTTTGAAAGACACAATTTATTTTCGCAACGTGAGGCTGCATAACAATTTTTCAACTGTTTCCATGCAATTTTTGCCCAACTTTGACAAACTAGGTGAAGCTAGGGCAGGACATGTTGGGAGTCTAAGACTGAGGTAAGATTTGTGGTGAAGCGGATGGGGGTGCACACCCCCAAGGCATGCCTAATTAAGACAATGACGCCTCTTACCCCACTCCACCCTTTCATTAAGACTGGCGTGAAAAACATCAGTCTTGTTAAATCGGAGCCTAGTTCTTTATTGCATTTTTCTTTGTCGCTCCATTGGGAGACCCAGACAATTGGGTGTATAGCTTCTGCCTCCGGAGGCCACACAAAGTATTACACTTTAAAAAGTGTAACCCCTCCCCTCTGCCTATACACCCTCCCGTGCATCACGGGCTCCTCAGTTTTATGCTTTGTGTGGAAGGAGGCACACATCCACTCATGCATTCTCAGATTAGTTATATCGGTTGGAAGAAAAGTGGGCCCCCACGGGGCCCCCGGCATGTTCCCTTCTCACCCCACTAAGTCGGCGGTGCTGTTAAGGTTGAGGTACCCATTGCGGGTACAAAGGCCGGAGCCTCATGCCGTCTCCTTCACCATCCCTTAGCGGCTCTGGGAGAAGTGGGATCCTGACCGGTCATCCATTCACTGGGACCGTGCTCCCTCCTCAGCCCCTGTGGGAATCTGTCGGACAGGAGTTTATCCTCAGGGACCGGGCCCTGCATCACTAAGGTACTCTGTATCCCCATGAGGATGTGCATGGAGCGCCTTCATCCCGGACGCTGCAGCAGCTGCTTATTTGTGAAGGCCGGCGGACTTCCGCGCCGACCGCGCCTGTTTGTCGGCCGCGGTCTTAAATTTAGTCCCCGGCTTCAATTGCGGCCTAGTAGCAAAACTCCCGCCCCCGGGCCTGTCTATCAGGGGTAAGGGCGGGACGGCCGGCCTGACGTCGGCTGTGAGGGCCGGAGCATCCTGTATGTTTCCTCCCCCCTCACTGATCACTGTGGGGACTCCAGATTCCCGCACTTTTCTAACGCCGCCCACGGCTCCACTCCTCCCCTGAGAGCTCCGGCAGCCATTTCTTTGGCATTCTGCCTGTGGAGGATTTCCTGGAAAGAGCTCTGCAACGCTGGGAGACCTAAGGCAGGGAATCTGGAGGACACACACTCCGCTTTTTAGCGGTCGGTAAGCCACACCGGTCACCCGGTGCTGGTCCCTTAGGGTGCCGGAATAGATACTATATATATAGTTATATATTTCTGTTCGGTCGGGCTGTATACCCTTCCCATATACCCTCAGTGATCACTCTCCTAGGAGACAACAGCATGTCGTCCACAAGGAGCAAGGGTGCCAAGGCACAGGGTTATTTTGCGACCTGTACCTCTTGTGCGGCTAAGTTACCTGCGGGTTCCACCTACCCTCACTGTGAGCAATGCTCAACCCCTGTTTTGCTTCCTCAACCCGAGCCTCGGTCACTAGTGGGCCCCTCGGCTCAGGTAGAACCCCTTGCTCCCCCTGTCCAGGCGGCAGGGACAGAGTTTGCAGTTTTTGCTGAAAAACTCTCTGAGTCACTTTCACAATCCATGGCTCAGTCTATGGACAAATGGTCTGCCAAGCTGCTTGAAGCTTTGCAGTCCAGACCGGTCCTTACACAAGCCCCGGGCCCTGTTGGATCTTCTCCTCCAGGCCCCTCTCTGTCCGCGCCACAGCACGTTCCCAGGGGGGGCCCTAGGTCTCACGTGGAGGACTCCGGCCCGGACCACAGTCCCAGACCGGCTAAGCGGGCCCGCTGGGAATCTTCCCCGACTTCTTCACGCTGCTCGGGTTCCCAGCGTGAGGACTCTCTGGAGGACGAGGCGGACGTCGCAGCTCAGGGCTCTGACCCTGACGTTGCTCTCAATCTTGATACACCTGAAGGGGACGCCATAGTAAATGACCTTATCTCGTCCATCAACCAGGTGTTAGATATCTCTCCCCCGCCGCCACCTGTAGAGGAGTCGACTTCTCAGCAGGAGAAACACCAGTTTCGGTTCCCTAAACGTACACGGAGTGCGTTTTTCGATCACTCTAACTTCAGAGAGGCTGTCCAGAAGCCCAGAGCGGTTCCGGACAAGCGCTTTACTAAGCGCCTTACTGACACACGTTACCCCTTCCCCTCTGACGTTGTTAAGGGTTGGGCTCAATGTCCCAAGGTGGATCCCCCAGTCTCTAGATTGGCGGCTAGATCTGTGGTATCGGTTGCAGATGGATCATCGCTAAAGGATGCCACTGACAGGCAGATAGAGCTCCTGGTGAAATCCATCTATGAAGCCACGGGCGCGTCTTTTGCCCCGCCCTTTGCAGCCGTGTGGGCACTACAAGCTATCTCAGCTTGTTTGGCTGAGATTAATGCTGTCACACGTAATTCTGCTCCGCAGGTTGCGTCTCTGACTTCTCAGGCGTCAGCTTTTTCTTCCTACGCCATGAACGCAGTTTTAGACTCTGCTAGCCGTATAGCGGTGGCATCCGCTAACTCTGTGGCAGTCCGCAGGGCCATGTGGCTGCGCGAATGGAAGGCAGACTCGGCTTCCAAGAGGTTCTTAACCGGTTTGCCGTTTGCTGGCGACCGCTTGTTTGGTGAACGATTGGATGAGATTATTAAGGAATCCAAGGGAAAGGACTCCTCCTTACCCCAGTCCAAACCAAAGAGACCTCAGCAACGGAAAATACAATCGAGGTTTCGGTCCTTTCGTCCCTCCGCCAAGCCCCAATCCTCTTCGTCCAGCAGGCCGGAGAAAGGCCAGAGGAACTCCTATGCGTGGCGGTCCAAGTCACGCCCCCAAAAGGCCGCAGGAGGCACTGCTTCCAAGGCGGCCTCCTCATGACTCTCGGAATCCCCGAACCGCATCCTCGGTCGGTGGCAGGCTCTCCCGCTTTTGCGACGCCTGGTGGCCACATGTTCAAGACCGATGGGTGAGAGACATTCTGTCTCACGGTTACAGGATAGAGTTCAGCTCTCGTCCCCCGACTCGTTTCTTCAGAACATCTCCGCCCCCCGAGCGAGCCGATGCACTTTTTCAGGCGGTGAACGCTCTGAAGACAGAAGGAGTTGTGATCCCTGTTCCCCTCCAGGAACATGGTCGCGGCTTTTACTCCAACTTGTTCGTGGTGCCAAAGAAGGACGGTTCATTCCGTCCCGTTCTGGACCTCAAACTGCTCAACAGACATGTGAGCACCAGACGGTTTCGGATGGAATCTCTCCGCTCTGTCATCGCTTCGATGTCACAAGGAGACTTCCTAGCATCGATCGACATCAAGGATGCTTATCTCCATGTGCCGATCGCACCCGAATATCAACGCTTTTTGCGTTTCGCCATCGGGGACGAACACCTTCAGTTCGTGGCATTGCCTTTCGGCCTGGCGACAGCCCCACGGGTGTTCACCAAGGTCATGGCATCTGTTGTGGCGGTCCTACACTCTCAGGGCCACTCAGTGATTCCCTACTTAGACGATCTTCTGGTCAGGGCACCCTCTCAGATGGCGTGTCAAAACAGCCTTTCCGTCGCTCTGGCGACTCTCCAGCAGTTCGGGTGGATCATCAACTTCCCAAAATCCAAGTTGACACCGACCCAATCACTGACGTACCTTGGGATGGAGTTTCATATTCAGTCAGCAGTAGTCATGCTACCGCTGGACAAACAGCTTTCGCTGCAGGCAGGGGTGCAATCTCTTCTTCGGGGTCAGTCACACCCCTTGAGGCGCCTCATGCACTTCCTGGGGAAGATGGTGGCAGCGATGGAGGCAGTGCCCTTCGCACAATTCCATCTGCGGCCACTCCAGTGGGACATTCTCCGCAAATGGGACAGGAGGTCGACTTTACTCGACAGGAACGTCTCTTTCCCTTGCAACCAAGACGTCACTTCAGTGGTGGCTCCTTCCCAACTCTCTATCGCAGGGAAAATCCTTCCTACCCCCCACCTGGGCTGTGGTCACGACGGACGCGAGCCTGTCAGGGTGGGGGGCGGTTTTTCTCCACCACAGGGCTCAGGGAACCTGGACTCCGATAGAGTCATCCCTTCAGATCAATATTCTGGAGATAAGGGCAGTGTATCTAGCCCTATTGGCCTTTCATCGGTGGCTGGAGGGCAGGCAGATCCGGATCCAGTCGGACAACACCACTGCCGTCGCATACATCAACCACCAAGGCGGCACTCGCAGTCGTCAAGCCTTCCAGGAAGTCCGACGAATTCTGCAGTGGGTGGAAGCCACAGCTTCCACCATCTCCGCAGTTCACATCCCGGGCGTAGAAAACTGGGAAGCAGATTTTCTCAGCCGACAGGGCATGGACGCGGGGGAATGGTCTCTGCACCCAGACGTGTTTCGAGAGATCTGTCGCCGCTGGGGAACGCCGGACGTCGATCTCATGGCGTCACGGCACAACAACAAGGTCCCGGCATTCATGGCCCGGTCTCAAGATCACAGAGCTCTGGCGGCGGACGCATTAGTTCAGGATTGGTCGCAGTTTCGACTGCCCTATGTATTTCCTCCTCTGGCGATGCTGCCCAGAGTGCTGCGCAAAATCAGGTCCGACTGTCGTCGCGCCATTCTCGTCGCCCCAGATTGGCCGAGGCGGTCGTGGTACCCGGATCTGTGGCACCTCACGGTGGGTCAACCGTAGGCGCTCCCAGACCGCCCAGACTTGCTCAAGGGCCGTTTTTCCATCTGAATTCTGCGGCCCTCAACCTGACTGTGTGGCCATTGAGTCCTGGCTCCTAGCGTCCTCAGGGTTATCTCAAGATGTTATTGCCACTATGAGACAGGCCAGGAAGCCAACGTCCGCCAAGATCTATCACAGGTCTTGGAGGATCTTCTTATCCTGGTGCTCTGATAAGGGTTTTACCCCCTGGCCCTTTGCCTTACCCACTTTTCTTTCATTCCTTCAATCCGGAATGGACAAGGGTTTGTCTCTCGGCTCTCTCAAGGGACAAGTATCGGCGCTATCCGTATTTTTTCAAAAGCGTCTAGCCAGGCTTCCGCAGGTCCGCACGTTCCTGCAAGGAGTTTGCCACATAGTCCCACCTTACAAGCGTCCGCTGGAACCCTGGGATCTTAACAGGGTGCTAACTGCTCTTCAGAAACCACCTTTCGAGCCGCTGCGGGATGTCTCTTTATCACGTCTTTCGCAGAAGGTGGCATTTCTAGTGGCAGTTACATCGCTCCGTAGAGTGTCGGAGCTGGCAGCGCTGTCATGCAAAGCCCCCTTCCTGGTTTTTCACCAGGATAAGGTGGTTCTGCGTCCGGTCCCGGAATTTCTCCCTAAGGTGGTATCCCCTTTTCATCTCAATCAGGATATCTCCTTACCTTCATTTTGCCCTAATCCAATTCACCAATGTGAAAAGGATTTGCACTGCTTAGATCTGGTGAGAGCACTCCGGCTCTACGTGTCTCGCACGGCGCCCCTGCGCCGTTCAGATGCGCTCTTTGTCCTTGTCGCTGGCCAGCGTAAGGGTTCGCAGGCTTCCAAGTCAACCTTGGCTCGGTGGATCAAGGAACCGATTCTTGAAGCCTACCGTTCTTCTGGGCTTCCGCTTCCTTCAGGGCTGAAAGCCCATTCTACCAGAGCCGTGGGTGCGTCCTGGGCATTGCGGCACCGGGCTACGGCTCAGCAGGTGTGTCAGGCAGCTACCTGGTCTAGTCTGCACACTTTCACGAAACACTATCGGGTGCATACCTATGCTTCGGCAGACACCAGTCTAGGTAGGCGAGTCCTTCAGGCGGCGGTTGCCCACCTGTAAGAGGGGGTCGTTTTCGGCTCTTTTTATCGAGGTATTCTTTTACCCACCCAGGGACTGCTTTTGGACGTCCCAATTGTCTTGGTCTCCCAATGGAGCGACAAAGAAGAAGGGAATTTTGTTTACTTACCGTAAATTCCTTTTCTTCTAGCTCCTATTGGGAGACCCAGCACCCGCCCCTGTTCCCTTTGGGCTGTTTGTTCTTTTGTGTACACATGTTGTTCATGTTGAATTGTTCTTTTGGTTCATGGTCTTCAGTTCTCCGAACATCCTTCGGATTGAGTTTACCTTAGACCAATTTATAAGTTTTCCTCCTTCCTGCTTTTGCACCAAAACTGAGGAGCCCGTGATGCACGGGAGGGTGTATAGGCAGAGGGGAGGGGTTACACTTTTTAAAGTGTAATACTTTGTGTGGCCTCCGGAGGCAGAAGCTATACACCCAATTGTCTGGGTCTCCCAATAGGAGCTGGAAGAAAAGGAATTTACGGTAAGTAAACAAAATTCCCTTCTTTCCATCCTCATTTAATATTCAGACTTGCGCCATGCTAAAATTGCACTTTCTTCCAGGGATGGCTATGAGGTTGCAGTAGCCTATTTCAGAACTGGATACATGCCCCAGGATTACAATCAGCAGGTCTGTATGGTGAATAATGCTTTTCTCAGCTGCAAGAAGGAAAAGATGATTTTTGCATGATATTGGAAATTATTGGATCATTTGAAAATTTATTGGAAAGAGACTTCAAACGGGTTGTATCACCATTTATTACTGGCTTTACCAAGATACTAGAGTTGATCAAAAAACGTTGGGCAGCAATGTCAGAAGACCTTGGCAGCGGGCCAGGGCCCTGCGAACCTCCTATCTGTCAGCATCTATGGCACTTCTAAGTTGAAGGCCCAGCACGATGTAATGACATTGTCCTGCACCTCCTTATGAGAAAAGGCATCCGAGATGCTGACAGATAGGAGGAGGTTTGCTGGATTCTAGTCCGGTGACCATTGACAACCTAAGTGACTACTTGACCAGGGTCCTGTGAACCTCCTATCTCTGATTTGAAGACCCAGCATGATGTAATGACATTGTCCTGTGCCTTCTTATGAGAAGAGGCATCCGGGATGCAGGCAGATAGGAGGAACCATTTTGCTCAACCCTACCAGATAATTATTTCTTTCTTGTTTTTATTGAATTGTATATTTTTTATTTTATGATCTGTAAGTCTGTCTGTCTGCCCCATGTAACCTGAGCTGTGTTAGCAGCATTCAGAGATATTCTTTATAGCAGCCACATAAACCATAGAAATCTTAAGGCCAAGTCCATGCAAGTACATAAAAAAAAATATTATTTATTATCATAGCGCCATCTGTTCCATGGCGCTTTACATGTGAAAGGGGTATACATAATAGGGACAAGTACAATAATCATAAACAATACAAGGCACAGACTGGTACAAGAGGATAGAGGTTCCTGCCCGTGAGGGCTCACAGTCTACAAGAGATAGGTGAGGATACAGTAGGTTAGGGTAGAGCTGATTTGTGCGGCACTATATCAGACTGAGGGTTACGGCAGGTTGTAGGCTTGTCAGAAGAGGTGGGTCTTCAGGTTACTTTTGAAGCTTGGCAAGGTAGGCGAGAGTCTGATATGTTGTGCCAGAGCATTCCAAGGTATGGGGGAGGCACAGGAGAAATCTTGGATGCGATGGTGGGAAGAGGCGATGAGAGGGGAGCAGAGAAGGAGATCTTGTGAGGATCGAAGGTTACGTGCAGGTAAGTACCAGGAAACTAGGTCACAGATGTAGGGAGGAGACAGGTTGTGGATGGCGTTGTAGGTCATGGTTAGTGTTTTAAACTGGAGTCGTTGGGCAATGGGAAGCCAGTCAAGGGATTGGCAGAGAGGAGAGGTCGGGGAGAAGCGGGGGGACAGATGGATTAGCTGGGCAGCATAGTTTAGAATAGATTGTAGGGGTGCGAGACTGTTAGAAGGGAGGCCACAGAGCAGGAGGTTGCAATACTCCAGGCGGGAGATAATAAGGGCATGTACTAAGGTTTTTGCAGCTTCTTGGGAAAGGAATGTATGAATCCGGGAAATATTGTTGAGTTGGAGGCGGCAGGAGGTGAAGAGGGATTTGATGTGTAACTTGAAAGAGAGATCAGAGTCTAGAGTTACTAGACAGGTAGCGAGCACGTGGGACTGGGGAAAGTGAGCAGCCGTTGACATTGATGGATATGTCAGGTGGGGGGGTTGAGTAAGGAGGAGGAAAGACAATGAATTCTGTTTTTGTCCATGTTCAGTTTTAGGAATTGAGCAGAGAAAAAGGATGAAATAGCAGACACATTGTGGGATTTTGGTTAATAGGGAGGTAATGTCAGGTCCAGAAAGGTAGATCTGTGTATCATCAGCATAGAGATGATACTGAAAGACATGGGACTCTGAGTTGTCCCAGGCCGAAGGTGTAGATGGAGAATAGCAGGGGTCCAAGAAATGAACCTTGAAGGACACCGACAGAGAGGGGGCGAGATGAGGAAGTGGTGTGAGAGTGGGAGATGCTGAAAGTTCAGTTGGTTAAGTATGAAGAGATCCAAGATAGCGCCACATCTGTGATGCCCAGAGACAAGAGAATTTGTAGTAAAAGAGAATGCTCTACTGTGTCAAAGGCAGAGGACAGGTCCAGGAGAAGGAAGACAGAGTAGTGTCGCTTGACTTTTGCGGTTAGTAGGTCGTTAGTGACTTTGTTTAGGGCAGTTTCAGTGGAATGATTGGGTCGAAAGCCACATTGTAACTGATCAATGACGGAGCAGGAAGAGAGGTGGGAGGACAGTTCAAGATGGACATGCTGTTCCAGTAGTTTTGAGGTATAGGGGAGAAGTGATATGGGGCGATAGTTTGACACAGAGGAAGGGTCAAGGGAGGGTTTTTTGAGGTCGGGTGTGATGAAGGCATGTTTAAAGCATGAGGGGAATACACCACTTGTTAGTGATAGGTTGAAGAGATGTGTTAGGGTCGGTATGAAGACTGTGGTGAGATTGGGGATGATGTGGGATGGGAGTGGATCAAGCAGGCAGGTTGAGATGTGATCTTGAG
Source organism: Anomaloglossus baeobatrachus (assembly GCF_048569485.1). Taxonomy (NCBI): domain Eukaryota; kingdom Metazoa; phylum Chordata; class Amphibia; order Anura; family Aromobatidae; genus Anomaloglossus; species Anomaloglossus baeobatrachus. Next base: position 347,515,845 of record NC_134357.1, on the reverse strand, counting down.
AGTAGAGTGGAAAGATGGTCTTTTGTCATGAGACCCACTTACTCAAGTCTAACATACAGAAGAAAGGGGTCTGCTAACATGCTATTCAATGCCCAGCGGCATTGGCATAGACGCGCGTACCTGTTCGTTGTCGGCCTCAAATGCTGGGGTTTGGCTCAGTGCGCATGATCAGATGTCCCGGCTCTTTTCTGGTGTAAGGTACGCCACAGGTCGTCATGAATTAAATAAGGAACACTCCCTGCCTCATCCATTTTGTTGGAGGTGGGAGAAACTGATGTGAAAACTTATAAAAGAAGTCTAGTGAAATTGATGAATCCGGGCCTTAGTGTGCTGCTGGATTACGGACCCGTTAAAATTTTACTGGTCACTTACCTAAGTGCATGCATTTCCTTCCCCAGCAAAGTCTGAGAGTTCAGAAAGGTTATGCGCACGTTGCTTTTTTTTTTTTTTTGCCTGCAGTTTTGGGTGCAGAATGTCAATTTTTTTTTACATTTTTACATTGAATATAGTGAAAAAACGCAATGGCAAAAACGCACGGAAAATGCGGCAAAAACAATGCATTTTTTATGCGTTTTTCTGTTAGAGGGTACGTTTTTGCTGAACAAACAAAACTATAGTGTGCGCACATAGCCTTACTGTATTACAATACAGTATATATAGTATATACAGTATATACATTATATGTATACATCTATATCTATGTATTCCATTATATATCAATATCTCTATCAGAAATATAATTGGTTCAATGGAAAATTAGTATTCTGTTCTCTAGAATTTGAATCCTTATTGAATTGCAATAGTGCCAGGTAAACATGGTATAAAATAATAATTGTTCTAATTTTATTTTAGGCTTGGGAAGCTCGTCTAAAGATGGAGAGATCCAGAGCAGTGAAATGCCCAGATATAGCGACCCAACTGGTCGGTACCAAAAAGGTGCAGCAGGAACTGAGCCGTCCTCTTGTACTGGAAAAGTTCCTGCCTGACCAACCGGAAGCTGTTTCCCGAATCAGAGACACTTTCACAGGCCTGTACTCCCTGGATATTGTACGTGGAGGTTTAGATGGTAAACTATTCAGTAGTCAGGACATAAAAATTTTGTCTTATCCATATCCTATATAATAGAATCTGGTAGTCCTGACCGTACTTCACCATTCTTAAAATGCACAAGTGTGGAGAAATATAATGTGAACTGTGACTTAATAGTCCATATTACCAGTTGCTGAATGCTGTACTTGCTATGTAGGAACTTCGCTTTAGATCGTCTTTTCTTTATCATTGCAATGATACCTTTTTATTTTACTATATAGGCAGTTTTAGACTCCTCTTCAGGTATCAAAGTACGTAATACCAAAAATAAATGTAGAATGTGAGGCCAAATAATTGAAAAAAATGTAATGGTAGCTCTGATGACATGGACTCTGTCAGTGCCTAGCATGGGTTAAGTTTCTTAACCCCTTCACGACCATGGACGGATATATCCGTCATGGAGCGTGTCCCGTTAAGCCCCGCCCCCTGCCGCGGGCAGGCGGCGGCGGTCGGCACACATATCAGCTGTTTTCAACAGCTGACATGTGTGCCTGCTAGCCGCGGATGGAATCGCTTCCACCCGCGGCCATTAACCCCTTAAATCTTGCTGCCAAAGTCTGGCAGCAGGATCTATATGCGCGCGGCCATGTTTTTTACTTACCGCTGCCCCTACCGGAAGTCACGTGCGTGATCACGTGACTATCGGTGGTTGCCATCGTAGCACAGGGTCATGTGATGACGCCTGCAGCTATGAAGTTTCACTTTCGTTTTCCCTCGGCCGCGAGCAGAGAGAAACAGAAAGTGACTGAATCTGCTCTTTACAGCTGTATAGCTGTGATCAGCAGATAGATAAGAGCGATCGGATTGCTGATCGCTATAGCCCCCCAGGGGGACTAGTAAAATAAAAAAAAATAAAAAAAGTTTTAAAAAAATAAAGAAAAAAAACAAAAACCTAAAAGTTCAAATCACCCCCCTTTCCCCCCATTGAAAATTAAAGGGTTAAAAAATCTACACATATTTGGTATCGCCGCGTTCAGAAATGCCCAATCTATCAAAATATAAAATCAATTAATCTGATTGGTAAACAGCGTAGTGGCAAAAAAATTCCAAACGCCAAAATTACGTTTTTTGGTCGGCGCAAGTTTTACGCAAAATGCAATAACAGGCGATCAAAACGTAGCATCTGCGCAAAAATGGCACCATTAGAAACGTCAGCTCGAGACGCAAAAAATAAGCCATCACTGAGCCATAGATCCCAAAAAATAAGAACACTACGTGTTTCGGAAAATGGCACAAAACGTGCGCCACTTTTATTGGACAAACTTGTGAATTTATTTTAACCCCTTAGATACAAGTAAACCTATACATGTTTGGTGTCTACAAACTCGCACCGATCTCAGGCATCATACCCACACATCAGTTTTACCATATAGTGAACACCGTGAATAAAACATCCCAAAAACTTTTGTGCAATCACACTTTTTTTGCAATTTTTCCCCATTTGGAATTTTTTTGCTGTTTTCCAGTACACCATATGGTAAAACTTATGGTTTCATTTAAAAGTACAACTTGTCCCGCAAAAACAAGCCCTCATATGGCAAGATTGACGGAAAAATAAAAAAGTTACGGCTCTCGGAAGAAGGGGAGCAAAAAACAAAAACGGAAAGTGCCCCGGGGCTGAAGGGGTTAAAATTCAGCCAGACATGATGATCGTTTATAAACGGGGGATAAGCCCCTCATTGTTTCTACAAGACTCTTAAGGCCCATTTACACACTGCAACATCGCTAGCGATATCGCTGTAACGTCACCGGTTTTGTGACTTAATAGCGACCTCCCCAGCGACATTGCAGTGTGTGAAACGCATCAGCGACCTGTCCCCCACTGTCAGGTCGCTGATCGCTACACATCTCTCAGGAACATTTTTTTGGTCCTTTGTTTCCCGCTGCGCAGCAAGCATCGTTGTATTTGACACCGTTACAACGACTTCGTTAGTGACTTTCCTTTCAAATAGCTGCCTTGACACGTCCCCAACGACCAGCTAGGTCGTTCTGCAGGTCCGTATCGCTGCTGCGTCGTTGGCCAGGTTTGCCTGTTTGAGAGCTCACCAGAGACTTTCCAGCGATCCCGGGCCAGGTCGGGATCGCTAAAAAGTCTGTGTGTAAAGGGGCCTTTAGGAGTCTAGAGTTAAAGTTCTTGTTGACTTATGTAATTGCCTTGGCCTGTGAAGGTCAGATACCCAGACATATCAATTATGTGAACCTCCCATTGTATTACTATGTGTATTGCTAGATGCGATGTAACTTAGCTGTCTCTCCCTCGTCTCTGCCAGAGACCATTACTACTAGAGATATTTTGTATACGGCTTGAAATCTAGCCAATAAGAGCCCAGTTGTATCCACCAATTGTGAAGACCCCAATGGTCTGAATGGAGAGCTCAGGGCTATAAGGAGGACTTTCCATTGCCCGGGTAGACTCTTGCTACATGATACCAATCTAGGATCTGCGGATCCGATTGGCAAGCCATAACCGAACCTGGATTATAATACTACATGGACTTCAGCATTGAATGCAAGGATTCGGCTGAGATATCAAGGACTACCTAAGGAAGGAATCCAGCTTGAGACAATCCAGTCACCTGACTACAGGGTTTGCGGTCCTCAGCCAGCTTCCTAAATCTGGCGTTATTCCATTCTCGGTGGGTGCCCGTCGAAAGCGGGTGCTGCTGGTTTGTAGTAAGTAGCTCTGAGGCACGGGCATTCTAATCCCTGGTGAGCCAGCGGAAGGGTGAGAAACTGTTGTCTGTTACATTTGTGTCTTTTGCTAGCTATGTGCCATATGCCGTTAATCGTTTGGGGATCCAATAAAGTCTTACATCCTGTGTCTGAGTAGTGTTCCGCCCACGGTTAAGGAGGTTGGGCGTTCAGTTTGGATGAGCCCTGGGCCATGCTGTCTTTCTAAAGGTGGCCGGATCAGCGACCAAGAGCACCCACTGACCCCCGGGTCTCCACAATTGGTGGCAGCAGTGGGATACTACTCAGCCTGGTTTATCCAGGGGAGTTGCAGAGGACTGGGGTTCACGGACACCGTCCAGGGCTCAACAACGAGGGAGGCACATAAGCATACCCAGCAGGCCATAGGGCAGGCATTCAGGTTTCAGATACTGCCATGGCCAACCCCACCAGCTCAGCTATGGGACAAGGACCGGAGAGGAGTTACGAGCGCAGCAGTAAATGGATGCTACAGGATCTGTGTCAGATGTGAAAGATTGAATACAGGAACACTGACACTTAATCGGACTTGATCCGGAAATTGGTCCATTGGGAGACCCAGAATGATGCAGAGGATGATGAGGACACCGCCGATGTGGCATCAGAGGATGTAAACCGTGGGTCTCATCCTAGATCCAGTGACAGTCTGGAAACAAACCAAGCCCAAGAAGTCCAAGTCAAGGAATTGTTGACTGCACTGAGGCCTGAAGCTTCAAGGGAAGAGAGGGCTGGTGTTGTGCAATTAGTTTTGGGAGTTCCAATTTCCTTACCACCAGCACCTATGCCAATAATAGACCACCACTAAGGAAGTCATCTTCGCTACAGGGACGTGCCAGTGTTTAATTATTCCAGCACTGACATAGATGAAGACTTGTAAAACTTTGAGGTGCTAATGCGTATGCACCAGGTGCCCACAGCTGAGTGGTCCAAATACCTGTGGACAAGCTTGTCCGATCACTTGGGCCTCAGGACTAGAGATGAGCGAACCTCTAGAGGCTCGAGTTCGGTTCGTCGAACGGAGGCCGCGTTCGAGTTCGGTTCGGCGAGCCGTTCGACGAACCTCATTGAAACCAATGGGAGGCAATCACAAACATCTATAAAAACACATTATAAATGTAAACATACAGTTAATAAACATTGCCATAACACTTACCTGTCCCTGCGATGCGTCCTGCACCCTGTCTCCCGCCGCTTTTCCTTCCGATAATTGCTGCGTCCTCCCGGTAACCAGCACCAGCATAGGACCTATCGTGACGTCAAAATAGCCATGTGACCAGTCACGTGTCTATTATCTCATTGGCTACAGACTGGTCACATGGCTTTAACATCATGCTAGGACCTGTCAGTACATCTCTCCCGTACGCGGTGATCGTTTGTGTATCTCCATGTACCGGCGACATGCTCTGGCACACGGTCGACTCCCCGTTCTGCTTCCCCGTTGCGTTATTCACCGGCTGCCACAGCCGGTCAATAACGGAGATCACCGTTGCTATAGCAACGCGCCTGTCAGCGGTGATGTCACCGCTGACAGCCAGCAGCACTGATCACTCACGGAGTGAAAAGCTTGCACGGGGAACAGCAGCATCTTCCTCCCATGCAGCGCTGCTGATGTAGCAGAGCTGCATGGGTTAAAGGAGAAAGAAGACAGAAGACCATGGATCGTGGAGGGATAAGAGGGAGTAATAAACATGGAGTCTCTAAGTGTGTCTGTGTATTTATTTCTATTAAAGTATTTTTTCTCTGTGTGGTGTCTTCTTTTTTTTTTTTTTTTTTTGCAGCACTACAAGGCTCAGCATACTCCATCCAGGACTGTATGCAGGAGTTTTTTGCCCCCCCCAAAAATTATGTGGGCTTCGCCATGTTTTTGTATGCTAGCCAGGTACAGCAGGCAGCTACGGGCTGCCCCCAACCCCCAGCTGCCTATTTGTACCCGGCTGGGAACCAAAAATATAGGGAAGCCATTTTTTTTTTTTTTTAATTATTTCATGAATTTCATGAAATAATTAAAAAAAAAAAAATGACGTGGGCTTCGTCCAATTTTTGTGTCCAGCCAGGTACAATTAGGCAGCTAGGGATTGGAATCCGCAGCTCAGGGTGCCCAAACTTTCTGGGCACCCATGCTGCGAATTGCAGTCCGCAGCCGCCCCAGAAAATGGCGCTTTCATCTTCTGGCGCTGTATCCAAGTCTTCCAGCTGCCCTGAAGCCGGGTGGCTCGCTGGGTAATAATGGGGTTAGGACTAGCAGTATATTATCAACTGGCCCTAAGCCCGAAATTCATGGTGTCACGCCAATATTAGAGATGTCCACCATGAATTTCTAGTACCGATAAAAAGAACCACAACACACAGAAAAAATATTTTATTATAAATAAAACACAACACAATTAGTGACTCCATCTTTATTGAAATAAAGAACCCCCCTCCGCAATAATCCTGGGTCAAGGGTTCCGCGCCGTCCAATCCGGATCCAATATCATCTGATCGGTTTGCTGGAAGGCAAAGCGATCAGATGATGTGTCAGGTTCAAGGGCCTGAATCACATGACACAGCAGCTGATTTCTTTTTCGCTCTATTGGGAGACCCAGACAATTGGGTGTATAGGCTATGCCTCCGGAGGCCGCACAAAGTACTACACTTAAAAGTGTTAGGCCCCTCCCCTTCTGCCAATACACCCCCCGTGCTCCCACGGGCTGCTCAGTTTTTTGCTTTGTGCGAAGGAGGTCAGACACGCACAGCACAGCTCCACAGATTAGTCAGCAGCAGCTGCTGATTAGGTCGGATGGAAGAAAAGTGGGCCCATATAGGGCCCCCAGCATGCTCCCTTCTCACCCCACTTTTGTCGGCGGTGTTGTTAAGGTTGAGGTATCCATTGCGGGTACGGCGGCTGGAGCCCACATGCTGTTTTTCCTTCCCCATCCCCCTTAGGGCTCTGGGTGAAGTGGGATCTTATCGGTCTCCAGGCACTGAGACCGGGCTTCATCCACAACTCCTGTGGAGCCTGATGGATAGGAGCCGATACCGTTCAGGGACATGGCCCTGCATCTTAAAGGTACTCTGTATCCCTATGGGGACCGCGCACGGCATCACCTCAGCTTTGCTGGGTGTGCTAGTGCACCGGGGACCGCGGCGCTGACCGGGTCTATATGTGCCATTACACACTCAGCGTCGCTGAGTGTGTTTATATGTAAGGGCTACCGCACTGACCGCCGTTGCCACGGGACACTGCGGCGCGGCTGGGACTTGTAGTTCGCCGGGGACTTTCACGCGACCGCGCTTTTACGGCGGCCGCGTTTATTACTACAGTCCCCGGCTTCATTGCGGCCTAGTTTCCCTTTTTTTTCTCCCGCCCTCAGCCCTGACAGGCAGGGGAAGGGCGGGACGCTGCACGGAGCGAGCAGCAATGAGGGCTGGAGTATGATTTACATGCTCCACTCCCCTCACTGTACACAGTATGAGCGTCCGTTTCGCGCTCTTTCTAGGCCACGCCCACAGCTTCCTCAGCTCGTCAGGACGCCGCAGCCATTCCTGTCAGCTCCACCGACGCTGCAGAGAGGGGCATATTCATGGGAGACCCAGACACGGTCTCTGGTGGCCTCACAACCGCTTAGGCGGCTGGTAAACAGCACATGTGGTGCTAGCCCCATGGTGCTGTATTGTATGGGTACATTATTTGTGTACTGTATATAATTTACACTGTATGAGCACAGTTCTTTCTGGCTATATACCCTATTGTGTTACTCAGGGAAAACTATAGCATGGCGCCCATAAAAGGCAGGGGTGCCAAAACACAGGCTTATTATGTTGCCTGTGCCGCATGTAAGACCCAGCTACAGGCAGGTTCCACTGACCCTCATTGTGTACAGTGTTCGACCCCTGTGACACTTCCTCAGCCGGATCCTCTGCTAAGAGGGGCCCAGGGGGAGCCACCTGTTGACACTGTCCAGGTGACGGGGACTGAGTTTGCAGCCTTTAAGGATCATCTCTCTGAGACTATGGCTAAGATACTAGAAGCCTTGCAGTCCAGACCGGTATCTCAGCAAAGGGACTCTGTTGAATCATTGTTCCCTGACCCCCCTCAGTTGGACCAACAATGTCCTCACGGGGTATCTCATACATCCCAGACGGAGGGTTCGGACTTAGAACCTAGCCCCAGATCGTCTAAGCGAGCCCGCTTAGAATTTCCCTCGACATCATATTGTTTAGGGTCTCAGCGGGGGGATTCTCTGGTTGATGATGCGGAAACAGCTGATCAGGATTCTGATCCTGGGAGCGCTCTCAATCTTAATTCTCCAGACGGGGACGCCATAGTGAATGATCTTATTGCATCCATTCATCAGTTGCTGGATATTCTTCCCTCAGCCCCTCCGGCGGAGGAGTCTGATTCTCAGCAGGAGAAATTTCGCTTCAGGTTCCCCAAGCGTACACAGAGTATGTTTCTAGACCACTCTGATTTCAGAGAGGCAATCCAGAATCACCATGCTTGTTCGGATAAGCGTTTCTCTAAGCGCCTTAAGGATACACGTTATCTTTTTCCCCCGGAAGTGGTTAAAGGTTGGATTCAATGTCCCAAAGTGGATCCTCCAATCTCCAGACTGGCGGCTAGATCCATACTTGCAGTGGAAGATGGGGCCTCGCTTAAAGATGCCACTGACAGGCAGATGGAGCTCTGGATGAAGTCCATCTATGAAGCTATCGGAGCTTCTTTTGCCCCAGCATTCGCAGCCGTATGGGCGCTACAAGCTATATCAGCAGGTCAAGCGAAAATTGAAGCGGCCGCGCCACAAGTGGCTTCCATTACCTCCCAGACCTCGGCAATTGCGTCTTACGCTATGAATGCTGTCCTAGACTCTGTGAGCCGTACGGCAGTTGCGACCGCCAATTCGGTAGTAGTCCGCAGGGCCTTGTGGCTACGGGAGTGGAAGGCAGATTCCGCTTCCAAAAAAGCGTTTAACCGGTTTGCCAATTTCTGGCGACAGGCTCTTTGGCGAGCGCCTGGATGAAATCATCAAACAATCCAAGGGAAAGGATACATCCTTACCCCAGCCCAAGCAGAACCTCTCCCAACAGAGGAGAGGGCAGTCGAGGTTTCGGTCCTTTCGGGGCGCGGGCAGGTCCCAATTCTCCTCGTCCAAAAGGTCTCAGAAAGAACAAAGGAACTCTGATGCGTGGCGGTCTAAGTCACGTCCTAAAAAGGCCATTGGGAGCACCGCTAACAAAGCGGCTGCCTCATGACTTCTACCTCCTCTAGTAGCATCCTCGGTCGGTGGCAGGCTCTCCCGCTTTTGCGACACCTGGCTGCCACAAATAAAAGACCGCTGGGTGAGAGTCATTCTGTCTCACGGTTACAAGATAGAGTTCATCTCTCGTCCCCCGACTCGATTCTTCAGGTCTTCTCCGCCTCCCGAGAGAGCCGAGGCTCTTCTGCAGGCGCTGGGCACTCTGAAGGCAGAAGGAGTGGTGGTCCCTGTTCCTCTTCATCAACAGGGCCACGGTTTTTACTCCAACTTGTTTGTGGTCCCAAAGAAGGACGGGTCTTTCCGTCCTGTCCTAGACCTGAAACTTCTCAACAAACACGTAAAGACCAGGCGGTTCCGGATGGAATCCCTTCGCTCCGTCATCGCCTCAATGTCCCAAGGAGTTTTCCTTGCATCGATCGATATCAAAGATGCTTATCTCCACGTTCCGATTGCCCCAGAGCACCAGCGCTTCTTGCGTTTCGCCATAGGAAACGAACACCTGCAGTTCGTGGCACTGCCATTCGGCCTGGCAACAGCCCCACGGGTTTTCACCAAGGTTATGGCTACTGTAGTAGCGGTCCTCCATTCTCAGGGTCACTCGGTGATCCCGTACTTGGACGATCTGTTGATCAAGGCACCCTCTCTAGAGGCATGCCAACACAGCCTCGACGCTACCCTGGAGACTCTCCAGAGTTTCGGGTGGATCATCATTTTTCCAAAGTCAAATCTGACACCGGCCCAATCGCTCACATACATTGGCATGGAGTTTCATACCCTCTCAGCGATAGTGAAGCTTCCGCTGATCAAGCAGCGGTCACTACAGACAGGGGTACAATCTCTCCTTCAAGGCCAGTCACACCCCTTGAGGTGCCTCATGCACTTCCTGGGGAAGATGGTGGCAGCAATGGAAGCAGTCCCTTTCGCGCAGTTTCACCTGCGTCCTCTTCAATGGGACATCCTACGCAAATGGGACAGGAAGCCGACGTCCCTCGACAGGACCGTCTCCCTCTCTCAGGCGACCAAAGCTTCCCTTCGGTGGTGGCTTCTTCCCACTTCATTGTCGAAGGGGAAATCCTTCCTACCCCCATCCTGGGAAGTAGTCACGACGGACGCAAGTCTGTCAGGGTGGGGAGCGGTTTTTTCTCCACCACAGGACTCAGGGTACGTGGACCCGGCAAGAGTCCTCGCTTCAGATCAATGTTCTGGAAATTCGGGCAGTGTATCTTGCCCTGAAAGCGTTCCAGCAGTGGCTGGAAGGCAAGCAGATCCGAATTCAGTCGGACAAATCTACAGCGGTGGCATACATCAACCACCAAGGCGGCACACGCAGTCGACAAGCCTTCCAGGAAGTCCGGCGGATTTTGATGTGGGTGGAAGCCACGGCCTCCACCATATCCGCAGTTCACATCCCATGGAAAACTGGGAAGCAGATTATCTCAGTCGCCAGGGCATGGACGCAGGGGAATGGTCCCTTCACCCGGACGTGTTTCAGGAGATCTGTTGCCGCTGGGGGGTGCCGGACGTCGACCTCATGGCGTCCCGGCACAACAACAAGGTACCAACGTTCATGGCACGGTCTCAAGATCCCAGAGCTCTGGCGGCAGACGCCTTAGTTCAGGATCGGTCGCAGTTTCAGCTCCCTTATGTGTTTCCTCCGCTGGCACTGTTGCGCAGAGTGTTACGCAAGATCAGGGCCGACTGCCGCCGCGCCATCCTCGTCGCTCCAGACTGGCCGAGGAGGTCGTGGTACCTGGATCTGTGGCATCTCACGGTCGGCCAACCGTGGGCACTACCAGACCGACCAGACTTGCTGTCTCAAGGGCCGTTTTTCCATCTGAATTCTGCGGCCCTCAACCTGACTGTGTGGCCATTGAGTCCTGGATCCTAGCGTCTTCAGGGTTATCTCAAGAAGTCATTGCCACTATGAGACAGGCTAGGAAACCAACGTCCGCCAAGATTTATCACAGGACGTGGAAAATTTTCCTGTCGTGGTGCTCTGCTCAGGGTTTTTCTCCCTGGCCATTTGCATTACCTACTTTTCTGTCCTTCCTTCAATCTGGACGGGAAAAGGGTTTGTCGCTCGGTTCCCTTAAGGGACAAGTTTCAGCGCTCTCTGTGTTTTTCCAGAAGCGCCTAGCTAGACTTCCACAGGTACGCACGTTCCTGCAGGGAGTTTGTCACATCGTTCCACCTTACAAGCGGCCGTTAGAACCCTGGGATCTAAACAGGGTGCTGATGGTTCTTCAGAAACCACCATTCGAGCCAATGAGAGATATTTCTCTCTCACGCCTTTCGCAGAAAGTGGTTTTTCTAGTAGCAGTCACTTCACTTCGGAGAGTGTCTGAGCTAGCAGCGTTGTCGTGCAAAGCCCCTTTTCTGGTTTTTCACCAGGACAAGGTGGTTCTACGTCCGGTTCCGGAGTTTCTCCCTAAGGTGGTATCCCCCTTTCATCTCAATCAGGATATTTCCTTACCCTCTATTTATCCTCATCCAGTTCACCAATGTGAAAAGGATTTGCACTTGTTAGATCTGGTGAGAGCACTCAGACTCTACATTTCTCGTACGGCGCCCCTGCGCCGCTCGGATGCACTCTTTGTCCTTGTCGCTGGCCAGCGTAAAGGGTCACAGGCTTCCAAATCAACCCTGGCTCGGTGGATCAAGGAGCCAATTATCGAAGCTTACCGTTCGGCTGGGCTTCCGGTTCCCTCAGGGCTGAAGGCCCATTCTACCAGAGCCGTGGGAGCGTCCTGGGCTTTGAGGCACCAGGCTGCGGCTCAACAGGTGTGTCAGGCGGCTACCTGGTCGAGCCTGCACACTTTCACGAAGCACTATCAGGTGCATACCTATGCTGCGGCGGATGCCAGCCTAGGTGGACGAGTCCTTCAGGCGGCGGTTGCCCACCTGTAGGAAAGGGCCGTTTTACGGCTCTCTTACGAGGTATTATTTTACCCACCCAGGGACTGCTTTTGGACGTCCCAATTGTCTGGGTCTCCCAATAGAGCGAAAAAGAAGGGAATTTTGTTTACTTACCGTAAATTCCTTTTCTTCTAGCTCTAATTGGGAGACCCAGCACCCGCCCCTGTTTTTTTGTGTACACATGTTGTTCATGTTGAATGGTTTCAGTTCTCCGAGTTTCCTTCGGATTGAAGTTAAACCAGTTTATAATTATTTTTTCCTCCTTCTTGCTTTTGCACCAAAACTGAGCAGCCCGTGGGAGCACGGGGGGTGTATTGGCAGAAGGGGAGGGGCCTAACACTTTTAAGTGTAGTACTTTGTGCGGCCTCCGGAGGCATAGCCTATACACCCAATTGTCTGGGTCTCCCAATTAGAGCTAGAAGAAAAGGAATTTACGGTAAGTAAACAAAATTCCCTTCTTTATAAACGGCTTTTATACAATCAGCTGATGCATCAGTGCAAAAACAAAAAACAAACTACACACTTCAGTGCAGACTCCTGTCCGACAGCATCAGCTGATAGTTTAGCCGTCCGGGCGGTAAAAAGCCGGCCTCACCGCTCGACTTATAGTGTCAGCTGATTCCATCAGGGGACCAGATCAGCTGATCATCGCCAGGTCTGAGAGAGAGAGAGAGAAAGGAGAGAGAGAGAGAGGGAGAGATCACAGCTGATGTCCGGCTCCTCCCCTCAGTGCATAATATAATTATAAATATATTATAAATATAATTAAAAATAAAAAAAAAAACAAAAAGAAAAAAATCTTTACCGAGACTAGAACTTGCGACCTCATGCTTCTTAAGCGAGCGCTCTATCCATTAGTCTACTGCTTCTAATGATAAAGATAGGCGGATTTTGTTATCTTGACTTCTGCATTGCTGAAGTCTCTGCTGACCACGCGATTCACTTGATTGCTACGTGGAGCTGATCAGAGCACTCGTGTTCTGTAGCAGAGCTGACAGTGTCATGTGGATTACGTCGGACCTGGAGGGGTATTTGTGGGTTAATAAAGGGGTGAAAGAGGGTGATTTTTTTTTTTGTCGTTTATTCCAAATAAAGTATTTTTTGTTGTGTGTGTTTTATTTACTTTCACTTTAAGTTTAATCATGGAAGGTATCTCGGGGAGACGCCTGGCATGATTAAACTCATTATTACCCCGATTGCCACTGCACCAGGGCAATTTGGGATGAGCTGGGTAGAGTCCCCCGGGACAGTCGCATCTAATGGATGCGGCTATTCCGTCCGGCTGCTGGGTGATATTGTTAGGCTGGAGGGCTCCCGATAACGTGGTGCTCTCCATCCTGACAATACCAGCCTCCAGCCGTGTGGCTTTATCCTGGCTCGCATCAAATATGGGGGGAACCACATTTTTTTTCATTTTATTTTATTTATTTATTTATTTATTTATTTATTTTACTGCACGATATAGACACGCCCGCCGGCGGCTGTGATTGTTTGCAGTGACAAAGCTGTACTCAGCTTGGGGACGTGTCTGACTGCAACCAATCATGGGCACCGGTGGGCGGGGAAAGCACGGAATAACTAATTGACTAATGAAGCGGCAGCCATTTTCTAAAGAGGAAAAGACACAGCAGATTTGTGACAGCGTGCAGCGAGGCGCTCGTGATCGGTGAGTAGGAAAGGGTGAGGGATTGTGCTGGAGACGCAGGACGCATGCAGATAGCAACATGTGCACATAGCCTTACTGTGAAAAGCCATGTTTATGCTGATCGAACCGTTCTCGAATGTAACTCGAACTGTCGAGCTTTTAGCAAAAAGCTCGAATTCGAGTTCGATCAGCTCGAGCACCCCTCAAAATCACTCGAACATGAAATTGGCGAACCTCGAACATCGCTCATCTCTACTCAGGACTGCCTGGACTACGGAATTAAGGACACTTTGTTGGCCCTTTTTACCATAACCCCCGAGAGACATTGCACTAAGTTCCGGACTATGTCTCGCCAGGGTGTCTTGTACGTCGAATTTGGCAGTCCACTCTGATGACACTATAACCGCTGGCTCAATGGTCGGGCTGCCCACTCCGCTGCTGCTCTCCGGAACGTGATGGTGCTCGAACAGCTGCTTGAGAAGATGGACCCAGAAATCCGAGAGTGGGTAGCTGACAGGAAGCCCGATACCCCATAGCAAGCAGTGAGATTGGCTGACGAATTTACAGCCAACCGACCCAGCTGGAGGCCCGATAGGCCCACTGATCCCAGGAGGTCCCTCAACCATGGATCCAAGCGACCCCCAGACTCCCATGCTGGACTAAATCATTACATCACAGAAGCCCCAACAAGACAAAGATTTACCAACAGGGTCGATGACTTGTCTAACCCACGGCGCTGCTATACGTGTGGGCGCCTTGGACACATGGCATTCTCATTCTCATGCGTTATTGTTATTCTCATTCTTGCCGTTGCTGTTGTGGTCCCACATTATGTGTGCCTTTCCCTTCTCTTTGTATGGTATGTAATTTCACACATAGGGCTGCACTCGCTTGGTTACATTGTTGCTGTGCATCCCCATCTCTCCCTTTACATGGCCAAAGAGTGACTTCAAAGTTGGGGCCCAATGCCCGGAGCCCGTCTGCCAGTCCAACCAGTCAACCTATGCCGAGATGAACCAATGAGACCTGAGGAATGCTATTTCTGAGAAACACCAATAGCTGAGGAAGTGGTTTACCCAGTCCACACCCTACGGCAGGCCAGACACCGTACACCAGCCAACCTCCATCGCCACATCCAGACGATCAAGGTCGGTGATATACAGGCTCAGGGACTTCGAGACACTGAATCTTCCATCACCCTGGTCAGCCCAGATATTGTTCCTACAGAACATCATTTACCTGGCCGCCAAGTGACCATCTCCCTTTCTGGGGGGGGCAGCATTCGAACATCCCTCTGGCACGAGTTGGACTTGGGAACTGACCAAGGAGAGGGTGAAGTGGGGCTCATGGATAACCTCCTCACCCCTGTTATTTTGGGGAAATGGCCTAGGACAAGGACTAGCCAGCCAGTTTGTCACCGCCATCACCAAACCAATCACCATCCTGGTGCAAGTCTTACCAACCCATCCGAGGAGAACCCTCCTCCTCAATCTTCAGCCTCCTCCATCAGAGCCAACGAATGTGAGTACATCAGACCTAACTGTGGCCATTGACTGGGGGGAGATAGATCGTAAGGAATTTAAGGAAGCCCAACTGACAGATCCCACCCTAGAGCTTATCCGTAGTGCGGCCGCACAACCTGGGGGAGGAAATCAGGGGGAGGTATATAGATGGGGAAAAAGGCCTCTTAAATCGGGAAAAGCCTGCATCTTGCCCAGAAAAACCCTGGACCCAAGTACATCAGCTTGTGGTACCCCAGCAATACCGACCCCAACTATTGTGTTTAGCTCATGATGTTCCTGCGGCTGGGCACATGAGGGCCAAAAAGACCCGGGCCCGCCCATTGCGCAGTTTTTTTCTGGCCAAAGGTCACTCAAGAAGTGCAAAAATACAGAGCCTCTTGCCCAGTGTGTCGATGTATGGGGGGAGCCCCATGTCGTGCCCCACGCCAACCCATGCCCTTGATGGGAGAACCGTTCCAGAGAGTTGCCATTGATGTAGTAGGCCGCTTTAACCATCCCTTGCCGCAGTGGAAAAAGATTCATCCACACCCTGGAAGACTTTTACACCCACTATCCAGAAGCCGTTGCCTTATTCTCCATAGATGCAGAGCACGTGGCTCAAGCTCTACTAGACATCTTTACCCGGGTAGGGTTTCCACAGGAAGTATTGACTGACCAGGGGGCACAATTCCAGAGTGAACTGATTCAGACCCTGTGGGAGAAACATGGAGTCTGTCCCATGCGCACCACCCCCCCCCCTACCATCCTGAAACAAATGGATTGTGTGAGCGCTTCAACGGAACGCTTAAGCAGCTGATTATCATATAAATCAAATAGAAAACCGGTTTTAAATGCCGCACTAAAAACCACAGATGCTGTAGATAAAGAGATTTCCTTTATTTCACAGTTTTACGCGTTTCAGAGATATCTCCGTCTCCTTCCTCAGGAAAAGAAATCATATCTTTTCCTGAGGAAGGAGATATGATGTCTTTTCCTGAGGAAGGAGATGGAGATGTCTCTGAAACGCGTAGAAGTGTGAAATAAAGGAATTCTCTTTATCTACAGCATCTGTGGTTTTTAGCGCGGCATTTAAAACCGGTTTTCTATTTGATTTATATGATAACATGCTTTCCGGGCCGCTGCTAAACCACATAAAAACACTCACATGCGATCATAGGAGGTTGTGACTGGCACAACCCTACCCAGGTGAGTGTATCTCTTTCTGTCTCTCTACCCTCATACCGGGTAAAACCCTATTGCGCTTTTTCCCCCCTACAGCTAAACAGCTGATTAGCAGTTATATAGAGTTCGAGGGGGGGCTGGGAGAAAAACCTGCAGCAGCTCCTTACCGGGAGGTGTCGCAGGACTCCACTGGGTTCTCCCCCTTGGAATTGCTCTACGGCCGAAAGGTACGAGGGTCCCTAGAGCTGGTATATGAAAGTTGTGAGGGCACCTTCCCCACAGAGGAGGTTCTGGACTATGTTCAAAAGTTTAGGGAAAGGATGAGGCACCTCATGCCGTTAGCCCACGGGAATTTAAAAGTGGCTCAGGAAAAGCAAAAACGATGTTACGACCGCACTGATCGACCCCGAGAATTTGCCTGTGGACAGAAGGTCTTAGTACTAGTACTGGTATGGAAAAATGAGCTGCAAGCCATGTGGGCAGGTCCATTCACCATTACCAAGAAATGTGGCAATACTAACTACACTGTGGCCCTGGATCGAGCAGGCGTTCGTGAGCTTACCTACTACATCAACAGGCTAAAAGCTTATGAGGAACGAGAGGTCACCAATTTAGCAGTTTGTGGTCCAGATCCCATACCAATTAGTGGACTCCAAAAGGGAAATGGGGGGGTAAAAGATGTATCACTGGGGGAACAGCTTTGTCCATCACAGAAGTGACAGATATCAGACTTTCTTGGAACATATGAATCCCTGTTCACGAGTCAATCTGGTAGAACCCCCCTGGTCCAGCATCTTGTCAACACAGGGGCAGCCACTCCACTAAGAAAACCCGCTAACCGGGTGACCCCTCCTGTGTTGACAACCATGAAGGCCGAGGTGGATGACATGTTAAATATGGGAGTCATAGTTCCCTTCCATAGCCCATGGGCTGCCAGTGTTGTGTTGGTGCCAAAAAAGGACAAGAGTACTCTCTTCTCTGTGGACTATAGACTGCTCAATGAGGTCACGATTACAGATGCTTACCCCATGCCCCGGGTGGATGAACTACTAGATAGGTTAGGGGGATCTTGGTTTATATCTACCCTCGATTGGAGTAAGGGATAGTGGCAGATCCCACTCACAAAAGAAGCTCAAGAGAAATCTGCCTTCATAACCCCTTTTGGCCTATTTGAGTTTACCAGCATGCCTGTTGGGACGAAAAACGCCCCGGCTACCTTCCAGAGGATGATAGACCATTTACTGGAGGGATGTCAGGGGTATGCCCAGTAGTATTTGGATGACATCACTTGGGAAGAGCATCTTCAGCATTTGTCCCAGGTGCTGCAGAGGGTAGCCAAAGCCCAGCTTAACATCCGACCTGACAAATGCCAAATGGGGATGGCTGAAGTGCTATACCTGGGACATCGGGTGGGAAGTGAGTGCATTCATCCCGAACCTGCAGAAGTAGAAGCCATTGCCCAGTTGCCACGCCTGGTCAACCAAAAACAGGTCCGCGCATTCCTAGGAATCGCAAACTATTATCGAAAGTTTATCCCCAATTACAGTTCCATAGCAAAACTGCTCACTGACCTCACAACCAAAAGATATGCCGGTAACCTTATCTGGACCCTAGAATGTGAAACTGCGTTCCTCCAGTTGAAAGACCGGCTGGAACAGAGCACAGTCCTGACTGCTCCTGACTTCCGTCGCAAGTTCATCGTCCAAACAGACGCATCGAACACAGGACTAGGAGCTGTACTTAGCCAAGTGGGGGATAACGTTGAGGAACATCCGATAGCTTACCTCTCCTGTTGGACCAAGAGAGTTGGACCTGTTGGACCAAGAGAGGGCTTACGCCACCATAGAAAAAGAATGCCTGGCCATAGTCTGGGTCCTGAAAACATTGCAGCCCTACCTCTATGGCAATGAGTTTACAGTCCTCACTGACCACAATCCATTGAGTTGGCTAAATCACACTGCCTGAGACAACGGACGCTTGCTCAGGTGGAGTCTGGCGTTACAATCTTACAATTTTTCCATCTCCCATAAACTGGGCAAGAACCATGGAAATGCGGATGGGCTTTCACGACAGGTGGAGAAGGATGATCGGAAGCCTATCCTGTCTGGCTAATATTAAGAAGGGGGAGGAATGTGACGACATGGACTCTGTCAGTGCCTAGCATGGGTTAAGTTTATTAAAATTCAGCCAGACATGATGATAGTTTGTTTATAAACTGGGGATAAGCCCCTCATTGTTTCTACAAGACTCTTAGGAGTCTAAGGTTGACTCATGTAATTGCCTTGGCCAGTGAAGGTCAGATACCTAGACAAATCAATTATGCGAACCTCCCATTGTATTACTATGTGTATTGCTAGATGCGATGTAACTTAGCTGTCTCTCCCTCATCTCTGCCAGAGACCATTACGACTAGGGATATTTTGTATACGGCTTGAAATCTAGACAATAAGAGCCCAGTCATATCCACCAATCGTGAAGACCCCAATGGTCTGAATGGAGAACTCAGGTTTATAAGGAGGACTGTCCATTGCCCAGGTAGACTCTTGCTACATGATGCCAATCTAGGATCTGCGGATCCGATTGGCAAGCCATGCTGGTTTGGACTAAGTAGCCCTGGAAGCTCTGAGGCACGGACATTCTAATCCCTGGTGAGCCAGTGGAAGGGTGAGAAACTGTTGCCGGTTACATTCTGTGTTTTTGCTGGTTATGTGGCTTATGCCGTTAATTCTTTGGGGATCCAATAAAGTCTTAATATTGTGATTCCCTTATCCTGTGTTGTCTGAGTAGTGTTCCGTCCACGGTTAAGGAGGTCGGGCGTTCAGTTGGGATGAGCCCTGGGCCATGCTGTCTTTCTAAAGGCAGCCAAATCAGCGGCTGAGAGCACCCACTTACCTCCATGTCTCCACAGTAGTCATTAAAAACCTAATGATAGAAGGTGCGTGTGTGTGTGTGTGTTTATAAGTTTTCATCAAGATGTAAACGTAATAAAAACATGGTAAAATACCCATAAAGTGTGCCTCAGTAAATGTGAAGTTCCCAGGTGGCACGACGAGCATTTCACACCAAAACTTCGTCCAGAACTCTGAATGTACTGATTTTGAAGTCAATGTCTTATTCCTAGTTGTAAGTGCATTTTGTAAACTCCTACATAAATCAAATTTTAGCATTTCTTGTGGACTTAATATTGGGTAGTAACCTAATCCCGTAATGCAGAACAGAAGAGAACATTGCATTAAATGCTTTTAGCTAAACGTTTATGGATCTGTTTCATGAGTGATTACATCCGCAACTACCATCTACATGTTCATTATAGGATATGTAAAGCATTACTTCTGCAAATATTTTATATAGCGTATATATTAATATATACTTTATTATTATTAAGGGAGAAGAAGGAGATCAGACTGTGAAAATTGCACTTGAAAACCCAGATCAATATGTTTTAAAACCACAAAGAGAAGGTGGAGGTAATTATCAAGGACTGCGAATTTTCTTTTTGAGGTTGATAAGTTATATGGCAGTATAGAGTCTGATTACAATAAAATCAGTAACACGTTTCCAGATACAATTTGTCTGTTTTGCAGTCAATACGCAGAGACTGTATATTTGTATCTGGTGTTCTTCAGGATTGATGCTTTTTCTGATGTATTATTTTTACCAGTCCTCCCTGGGGCTGGAACGGTTTCCCACTTTTACTCTTGTTATTCAGCTGCACATTTCTGCAGAACTTGTACTGAGAATTTTGAGAAAAAGAGTAATTTATAAAACCAATGGATGAATTTAAAGTCAGGTTATAAGCTTTTATTTTTATAACATGGATAAGCGACAGAACATCTGTCAGGGAGTGTACTTGCGTCTCCTCGCTGGCACAGGAGAATCCTCACAGTGTGTGTGTGTGTGTGCTGCAAGGATTCCCAACTCTGCAGTCATATACTGTAGATTAACTGCAGACTTTTGTAACAAGCCTGGACACCTCTTTATAGGGAACCTGTAGCCAGATTTGGGGACTATAAGTTGCGGCCACCACCAGTGAGCCCTTTTATATACAGCATTCTGGAATACAGTATATGAGTCCAGGCCGCAGTATTTAACGTAGAAAACACTTTTAGAATACTCATCTAGGGGGTGGTCTGGTCTGATGGGTGTCGCTGCTCTCCAGTCTGGCGTTCCTTTGTGCAGCAATCGTCTTCCTTCTTATGATTCTTATGTGCATGACGCGTCTACGTCTTACACACTGGCTGGCACTGTGGTCCTGCGCAGGCGCACTTTGATCTGCCCTCTCACAGGGCAGATTATAGTATTGTACTGCGCATGTGTGGGCAGTCGTTAACCTTTCGTCACACCTGTGCATTACAATATTTTGATCTGTTCTCAGCACGGCAGATCAAAGTGCGCCTGCGCAAGACCACAATGTCTGCCTGTGTGGATGATGTAGACGCGGGTATGAGGATGACGGACCCGCCGGACTGTAGAGCAGCGACACCCATCGGCCGGACCGCCCCGTAAGTGAGTATTATAAAAGTGTTTTTTATGTTATATTGTTATACAGAGTGGCCACGGTTCTTATATACAGTATTCTAGAATGCTGTATATAAGCGCTCACTGGTGATGGCCGCAGCTTATAATCTCCAAATCTGGTGACAGGTTCCCTTTAATGAAGGGAGTACTTTAGAAAGGTGTGCCAAATTCATTAAGAGGTGCAAGCCTATTAAGGAATTTGGCACTTTTGTCAACTGCAGTGCACCATTCCAGTAATGAGCGCCAGGCAGCGGATGGCATACATTTGTCTTGTCATTTCTAGTGGCGCAAATTATGATGAAATAGTTGGGTGCCCTTGGCCATATCCTGTCCTGCTCAAATTTGTAACCATTTGTCAGAGCTGGGCTGGCCTGGTGTAAAAAATAAATAAATAAATAATAAAATTTACGCCAAAAGTTGCAACATTTTTGCACAACTCCAAGTTGCATAGAAATGTGACTGTTCAAGTAGTTTTACTCCAGAATTCTGTGGCTTGATGTCTGGTAGTTCCTGCAGCTTTCAGATAAAGAGGCCATGTTTATTCAATAATGTATTTCTTTTATCAGGGAATAATATCTATGGTAATGAAATCAGAGAAGTGCTAGAAAGGGTTAAAGACAGCACAGAGCGCACTTCTTACATACTCATGGACAAGATTAAGCCTCAGCCAGTAAAGAGCTGTCTTCTGAGAGCCAGTGGCAGAGTGCAGGTGTCAGAATGTATCAGCGAGCTGGGTATGTTCGGGGTGTATGTGAGGTAAGTGTGGCCTATGGATGCCATTTCAATGTTTTGTGCCTAATACATAGAGACTGTATAGCATTGTATGTGGAGTACTTTAGGATTGGTGATTTTACTGGTATATGATGTTTAAAGGGAACCTGCCAGCTGATTCATGTTGCTCAAACCACGGGCAGCATGAATTCGAGCCTGCCAGCATGATTAAAGCCAGGTATGTTTTCCTCTGAAACGCTTCCCTTTAAATGCCAGAAGTTGTTTTTTTTTTTTTTTTTTTCCCAAAACTTTTTATTAATTTTCCAATTTTTTTATAAACATAACAAGATATTCATAGTTACACAAGGAAAAACATTTGTCTGACAATATGTGACATAATAGGGTGCTATGTCCCAACTTGATATTTTAAACTGTTTATCTGTTTGATATGATCTCTATTAAACCCCGGCAAAAGTACTAAGAAATAACATACGGTATACAAGTCAATTAAAATCATTAAACCCCTGTGCCAACCCCGAATGCTTCCAAATTTTCTGGCACGTCTTGTTGCTACCTTAGCGTCTCGTCTCCCCTTCACTCCGGAACCCACACCTACGTGATTTTCAATTTACCCAGGTTTGTCCTGGATATCATTCAGAAGGTACCATTCCGATTGTATAAAAGGTATCATCAGATTATTTTTTTCTCCCTGAGTAAATTGACTTTCAATGAAGTTTCTCCATTTCACAAAGAACTTGGGTGTCAACCTGTCTTTGTACCTTTTCCGCTTCCAGTTTCTTCAGCCTCAATAGGTTATGTAATTCACCGATGACCTCTTTTATGGATGGGCCCTCCCTTTGTATCCAATGTTTTAAGATGGACCGTTTGGCTATCATGGCTACGTCATGTATTATTATTGTATATTTCTTCTTTCCCGGCATGTCCGTTACCCCTCTTACTCCTCCCTCAAAGGAATGAAAATTCCACACCATTAGCGCTAGATTTCCAGAAATTCCCCATGTTGACAAATAATCTAACTTGATTCCAGAACCTGTGAATTTCCTTACACTCCCATAGTCCATGTAGCATATCTGTTTTTTCTCTTTGACATTTAGGACACCGCATATCTGTTCCCGGAATATTGAAGCCCATAATAGCCCTATGTAAAATTCTAAATTGGGTGTCTCTCCATCTCTCATTGGTAACATGTTTCCGCATCTGTACCCATCCCTTCAATATATCCCCTACCACTTCCTGCCCTTTCAATTGTTTCCCCCACGCTGTTAGGCGGGCTTTGCACGTTGCGACATCGCAAGCTGATGCTGCGATGTCGCAAGCGATAGTCCCCGCCCCCGTCGCAGGTACGATATCGTGTGATAGCTGACGTAGCGAAAATTTATTGCTACGCCAGCTTCACACGCACTCACCTGCCCTGCGACCGTCGCTCTGGCCGTCGCCCCGCCTCCTTCCTAAGGGGGCGGGTCGTGCGGCGTCATAGCGACATCACACGGCAGGCGACCAATAGCGGCGGAGGGGCGGAGATGAGCAGGATGTAAACATCCTGCCCACCTCCTTCCTTCCGCATATCCTACGGAAGCCGCGGTGACGCCGGTAGGAGATGTTCCTCGCTCCTGCGACTTCACACACAGCGATGTGTGCTGCCGCAGGAACGAGGAACCATATCGGACCGTCGCGTCAGCGTAATTATGGATTACGCCGACGCTGCAGCGATGATACGATTACGACGATTTTGCGCTCGTAAATCGTATCATCTAGGCTTTACACACTACGATGTCGCATGCGATGCCGGATGTGCGTCACTTTCAATTTGACCCCACCGACATCGCACCTGCGATGTCGTAGTGTGCAAAGCCGCCCTTAGAGTACGGCTATCCTCCCCGGATATAAGCACTCCCTGAAATGTTCGGTAAATTTGGGAAACATTTACACTTGCTACATCACTTTCCATAACAATCAGACTCTTATTCAATTCCTTTCAGAAGTTTTATTTTATTTATTTATTTATTTTTTACCCTGGTGGAATGATTTTGCACTTTTACGCGGATGCACATTTTTTGCAGAACTTAATTTCCAGTCCTTGAGAAACTGTAAAGATCTAGATTAATCTAAAACTGTAGGGGCACACAATTCTTTAGTACTGAAGCCCCCTAGTGATTTTATAGCTTCAGTGACATGTTGTAAGATATTTTACAATCTCATTAAAGGGAATCTGTCATGAGGTTTTTACTACCTCATCTGAGAACAGTATAATGTAGGAAAAGAGACCCTGATATCAATCATGTCACTTAGATTACTGGGTGCTGCATTTGTGACAAAATCAGAGTTATTGGATGTAGCAGATGTAGCTTAAAGAGCTTATTGTACATTGTCTATTGACAGTGAGTTGCTTTTTAGAGTGGGATGTGGTCGGTCTAGCAGGCGTGTAAGCTGTAGTTTGAGCAGTGATAATCACCTGATGATAAAACAATCATTGTCTGAAAACAGCAGCACACAGCAAAATAAATGACACATTGCTGAAATGTGACTCAGCCTCTATCCCCTGCTGTCCTCAAATTCCAAAGCAAAAACCTGCTGACAAATTCCCTTAATAGTATACAGTATATCACAAAAGTGAGTACACCCCTTACATTTTTGTAAATATTTTATATCTTTTCACTGGACAACACTGAATTCAATGTTTAGTAGTCAGTCTACAGCTTGTATAAAAAAAAAATCACTTACACACTCAGTAAAAATAAGTAAAAATGCTGCATCCTGATGTGGTTAATAGATGCCAGTTTATCATTTTACCTGTTTCTTCTTTCTGTAGGGAAGGTGAAAAGATGGTTCTCAATGAACGTGTGGGTCATCTTCTTAGGACAAAAGGCACTGAACATGCGGATGGTGGGGTGGCCGCAGGAGTTGCAGTCTTGGACAATCCTTACCTTGTTTAACACTGGCATCTTGAGTGACTTCTAAAACTTAATATGCCTACCTATCCACGCCAAACACCGGAGGAACTTCTTTGTCTTGTTCAGAAAAACCCACTTGTTGGTGTATTATATTTCTAAGTTGCCATCTATAATTTGGACATCTAAGCTTGCCAACAAGGGTTTTCAGAAACTTGGATTTTACAAAAAGTAGAATAATCGTAAATTTTTATTGTATACAAATAAATGTCTGATATCAAGTGATCACCTGGTGAATGAAACCCCTAGACCCCGATTCATCAAAACCTCTTAATGAATCAGGAGTGTCTGACTTACACATGCAAGTCTGGCATTGGTCACATTGGTCTTAAGTCGGCTCCTTAGTTTTGTCAGAACTCCGATTGTGCAGAATTATACAAAGATTATAAAAATGGACCTTTTAAGGGTCATTCACATCTTCTATAAAATTAAACAGTATAGTATGTTTTGAACAGTTATGACTATGCTATCGTCAATGCAATTATTTGGGGACCATAATATATAATATATATATATCAGTACAGACAAAGTTTGGACACACCTTCTCATTCAAAGAGTTTTCTTTATTTTCAGGACTCTGGAAATTGTAGATTCACATTGAAGGCATCAAAACTATGATTTAAAACATGTGGAATGAAATACTTAAAGTGTGAAACAACTGAAAATATGTCTTCTATTCTAGGTTCTTCAAAGTAGCCACTTTTTGCTTTGATTACTACTTTGCACACTCTTGGCATTCTCTTGATGAGCTTCAAGAGGTAGTCACCGGAAATGGTTGTCCAACAGTCTTGAAGGAGTTCCCAGAGATGCTTAGCACTTGTTGGCCCTTTTGCCTTCACTCTGCGGTCCAGCTCACCCCAAACCATCTCGATTGGCTTCAGGTCTGGTGACTGTGGAGACCAGGTCATCTGGCGTAGCACCCCATCACTCTCCTTCTTAGTCAAATAGCCCTTACACAGCCTGGAGGTGTGTTTGGGGTCATTGTCCTGTTGAAAAATAAATGATGATCCAACTAAACGCAAACCGGATGGAATAGCACGCCGCTGCAAGATGCTATGGTAAGCATGCTGGTTCTATATGCCTTCAATTTTTAATAAATCCCCAACAGTGTCACCAGCAAAGCACACCCCCCACCATCACACCTCCTCCATGCTTCATGGTGGGAACCAGCCATGTAGATCCGTTCACCTTTTCTACAAAGACACGGTTGTTGGATCCAAAGATCTCAAATTTGGACTCATCAGACCAAAGCACAGATTTCCACTGGTCTAATGTCCATTCCTCGTGTTCTTTAGCCCAAACAAGTTTCTTCTGCTTGTTGCCTGTCCTTAGCAGTGGTTTCCTAGCAGCTATTTTTACCATGAAGGCCTGATGCACAAAGTCTCCTCTTAACAGTTGTTCTAGAGATGAGAAGGTATGTCCAAACATTTGCTATAATGTAATAATTTATAATATTATAAAATATATATAATATAAAAAATTAAGTAAATAAATAAATAAATAATTTATTTATTTATTTATTTAATTAAGTAAATAAATAAATTAAATAAAGCTATATTTACTAGATGTGTGTTTTGTTCATTTTTGTCAAAAACTAGAGTACTCCCCATCCGTATACAGAGTTCCAATTCTGTGATAGGTTGGACTGAAGATATTAACATGTGAATGCTGCTTAACCCCCTTGCCTTGGTGGCGAGTTTGTTTGTCAATACTTACAGCGGGTGAAATAAGTATTGAACATTTCACCAATTTTCTAAGTAAATCTATTTCTAAAGGTGCCATTGACATGAATTTCTCACCAGATGTTATTAACAACTCATTCAATCCACACAGTAATGAACACGCTTACTGAAATGTATTTAATACTTCCAAAAGACCTTGTTGGTGATGACTAGAGATGAACGGACTCGCGGAAGTTCAGTTCGGCGGGTTCAGCCGGACTTTAGATAAAGTTCGGTTTAGGATCTGGACTTCACCTGAACCCCAGTAGAAGTCACTAACTGGGCAGCTTGGGTCTCCACCACATGCAGTCAGACATAAACAGATCACTTCTGGGGCCATGTGGGCGGGAGTCCCCCTCCCCCCCCCCCCTTTTTTTTTTTGTTTGTTTTTGGCGCACACAACATCTGATCATGCTTTTGTTGGGTTGTGCGATCTGTTCAAATACTGCAGGTTGCTTGCACTGGGCTGAGCACCGAGCACAATGATGCTCGTGCGAGTGGTTTGCATACTGAAAGCAGACAAACTCTGTTTTGTTTTTGTTTTTTGTAAAGTCTGTGCTTTCGGTACAAGCAGAGTCTCGGGTTCGCTCATCTCTAGTGATGGCCGCTTCAAGATGCCACTTGTATAGAGAAATTAATGGCATGCATTGCTCAGTTGCGATTTTGTCCCATTCTTCCACACACTTTATATAGATTGAAACAGCAATCCTCATAAGAGGGGGGCCACTTGATAAATAGTTAGAAAAAGCAATTCAAGAAAGCTAAAATATATATAGCTTTTAATCCTAATATATTAAAAACCACTATTAGGTAATGAGTAACCAAAAGCTCCTTAGTACCCTTATACTGTTTCATCGTATAGGAATCATCAGTGGACTCCAGTATTATGGTAAAGGTCAGAGGTCCTATGCCCAAGCCCCCAAAAGACACATTTGTGTCTTTTGGGAGCTTGGGCATAGGACCTCTGACCTTTACCACAATACCGGAGTCCCCTGATTCCTATACGATGAAACGCGTTGGGTAAGGCTAGGAACGGTATAGGGCTATTAAGTGAGGGATAGCTGTGGTCTGCCCTTGTTAGGGCAGAAGCTTGTGGGTGCCAGGTAAAGCGAGTTTCCCTAGGGATGTGTAGGGTCAGTAGTAACATGAAAACGGAAGGACCCACACAGAGGAAACCCTGATGCACCCCAAGCTACCTGATATGGGGGTGAGAGTTTCAATTTTACTCCCATTTAATTATCTGTATATATATACTGCCAGTTCCTCCACTGAGGACCAGTGTATAATATCTTTTTGTTATATTGATTTTTTTTTATTATTTTCTTAGTACTCACTACGTGGACCACTGTCCCCTTGAGTTTAATAATCTACTCAATTATTATTTGTGTTTTTTTGTTTATTTTGTTATATCTTTAGGCTCCTTAGTCACCATATTCCCTCAGTATATGGTATCATCTGAGTTGTCATAATACTAAGGAGCTTTTGGTTACTCATTACCTAATAGTGGTTTTTAATATATTAGGATTAAAAGTTATATTTTAGCACACTTTGTATAGAAAATAATTTTCCAGCTCACCTCCTATATGCTTGTTCAGGAGTAAATCACATGGATCCAGCACGGAACTCCTCAGGTGCAGAAAGCTCACAGTTAAACAAGACTACAAAATCCAGCGGATCCAGGTATGGGTAAATTCATGAAAACTCACTGTTTATTATTCCATTAAAAACGTTTTTTCAAGGTCACAGATGTTCCACAGAGTTACAGACTGAGTCATCCGACGCGTTTCGACATAACTTGTAGTAATACTGTCTTATTCATGGATGTACCAGATAACAGACATAAGGACCCTTTTATATACCTAGAAGACACTCCCAACATACCATGTAGTTGAATTATCAAGCTACACCTGAGAATAGCACCTGTGTATGCGGGGAGATCTTCTGGCTTACAAATGAAAAAGTTATCATTTAAAATACTCTTGTATATACAATTAAAAAGCCAAAAAATGTATACATAAACACATGAATAGAGTCATAATGTCAGTAATATATCACATGTTGATCTAACATACAGGAAGCTATATACAAAAATCCAATCCATTATATAATAATTGAAAAATATTGCCAACTTTAGATCCCAGTTAAAAACATTAGTTTTACTGTTTAATTAAATCTTGCCTTATATTAAGTCCATATGGAATGCTGGTATTTAACATGAACATCCAGTATGACTCGCGGTTTAAAACCTTCTTTTGAAAGTTACCTCCTCTATCAGGTCTTGTAACTTTTTCTATTGCTCGAATACCAAACACGGTGGAGGGTAAGTATAAGGCAGTGTGCTTACATTTAACCCCTTTACGACCGCCGATACGCCTTTTAACGGCGGTAAATAAGGGTACTTTTTCCGATCCGCCGCTTTTTAACGGCGGTCGGAAAAAAGGGTCTAGCGCCCCCCAGAGTCAGAAAATTTCCGGGGTCTCAGCTGCCGGGGGTAGCTGAGACCCTGGAGATCATGATTCGGGCCGGTTTTTCCGGTCCCCAGTCACGTGATGACCGGTATACACCGTATACCGATCATCAAGTTATAGTAAATGACCGCGCCGGTAAAAAATGATTTATCTCCCATCTGGCATGTTCAAACATGCCAGATGGGAGATAAATCTTTTTCCCGGTTCCCTCCGGTCCCCCGGTGTCCCCAAAGTGCCCCCCCGACCCCCAACCCCCTCCCGAAAATCCAAGATGGCAGCGCGCACCGGCGATCACAGCAGCGCGCCGGCCGCATTTCCACTGTTCCTATGGTTTCTGTCGCATGTGCCATCACACATGCGACAGAAACCTGCTCCCTAGGCCCTGCCGGGTCCCCCCCTACCCTCCCCCTGGTGTCCCCCGGTGTCCCCCGGTGTCATACATACCGGAGTGCTGATCCCCCGCGGCCCCCTCCTCCGGCTCCTTCTCTGCAGACTCCGGTCACATGTGCCGAGCAGATGACAGCTTCCTGTGTTCAGGACGCTGGCTGCTGCTGCACAGAGTCTGCAGCTGTGACCCGGGGAGAGTGGGTGCAGATTCTTTGCACCCACTCTCCTCAAATGGAGGGTCTGCCCTCCTAGAAAATGGGGGATACGTTCCCTGAACGTGTCCCCCATATTCTAGAAGGTCCAGAGGCGACGTGGGACATCCAAATGGATTATTGTGGATTTTTTTTTTTTCTTTTCAATAAATTGGTCAATCAGGGAATGATTTGGGGAGTGTTTTTTCAAATAAATTTTTTTTTGTTGTCAATTTTTTTTTTATTACTGTCAATTAGTTATGTCGGGTATCTGATAGACGCCGTGACATAACTAATTGCTGGGCTTGATGCCAGGTGACATTACACACCTGGTATCAACCCCATTCATTACCCCGTTAGCCAACGCACCAGGGCGCGGGATGAGCTGGGGCGAAGCGCCAGAATTGGCGCATCTAATGGATGCGCCACTTCTGGGGCGGCTGCGGCCTGCTATTTTTAGGCTGGGAAGAGTCCAATAACCGTGGCTCTTCCCATCCTGAGAATACCAGACCCCAGCTGTCAGCTTCACCTTGGCTGGTGATCTAATTTGGGGGGACCCCACGTTTGTTTTTTTTTTTTTTAATTATTTATTTATAAATAATTAAAAAAAAAAAACAGCTTGGGGAGCCCTCCAAATTGATCACCAGACAAGATGAAGCTGTCAGCTGTGGTTTGCAGGCTACAGCTGTCTGCTTTACCCTAGCTGGCTATCAAAAATAGGGGGGACCCCACGTCATTTATTTTAATTATTTTTTTTTTTTTTGGGCTAAATACAAGGCTAGGCATCCTTTAGTGTCACATGAAAGGCACTAAAGGGCGCCAGCTTAGAATATGCAGGGGGGTGGGACGTTATATATGTTTGACATCTATCCATTCATCCATTGTAGCATTTTACGCTGTGTGCCCACAATCAGGGTTTGCAACATTTTGGGCGCAGAGTGTTTTCCCTGCGTCCATAACGCTGCGTTGTGCAGTAGAAGCACAGTGGCAGGATTTTTAGAAATCCCGTGCCCACTGTGTTTCTTTTCTCCGCAGCATAAATCGACCTGTGGCGCAGCTTCCCGAGCCTCAGGATGTCAATTTATGCTGCGGAGATGAGTGTTCTTTGCAGGTAGAATAGAACTAAAGTCCACAGCAGCCTGAACCCAAATCGTGGGCATGGGCAGCTGCGTTCTCCCGTGGACAACACTCACATTTCTGCAGGAGGCTGACACTGGGTACTAGACGCCGTGTCGCTGGATCATGGCCACATAGCCTAAAGGCTACTTTACACGCTGCGATATCGGTCCCGATATCGCTAGCGTGGGTACCCGCCCCCATCTGTTGTGCGACACGGGCAATCGCTGCCCATGCCGCACAACATCGCGCACATGCGTCACACATACTTACCTGCCCGGCGACGTCGCTGTGACCGGCAAACCGCCTCCTTTCTAAGGGGGCGGTCCGTGTGGCGTCACAGTGACGTCACTGAGCGGCCGCCCAATAGAAGCGGAGGGGCGGAGATGAGTGGCCGGAACATCCCGCCCACCTCCTTCCTTCCTCATAGCGGCCGGGAGGCAGGTAAGGGGATCTTCCTCGTTCCTGCGGCGTCACACATAGCGATGTGTGCTGCCGCAGGAGCGACGAACTACATCGTTACTGCTGCAGTAACGATAATCGAGAATGGACCCCCATGTCACCGATGAGCGATTTTGCACGTTTTTGCAACGATGCAAAATCGCTCATCGGTGTCACACGCAGCAACATCGCTAATGCGGCCGGATGTGCGTCACCAATTCCGTGACCCTAACGACTCCGCATTAGCGATGTCGCAGCGTGTAAAGCCCCCTTAACAGTGAGAAATTTTTTGCTACAGCAACAGTTTTGTGAAGTACCTGTGGATTCAAAATGTTTACTATACTCCTGAATAAAATCCTTGAGGGGTCCAGTTTCCAAAATGAGGTCACTTGTGGGGGGTTTCTGATGTATAGGTGCCCAAGGGGCCCTGCTAATGTGACATGGTGCGCGCAATTTACTTCAACTTTTCCAAAATTCAAATGGTGCTCCTTCCATTCCAAGCCCTCCCATTTATCCAAACAAAGGTTTTTGGCCACATATGTGGTATCCCTGCGCTCACAAGAAATTAGATAACAACCTGTGGGGTACACGTTTTGTTGTTGCCTCTTGAAAAAGTGAAAAATGTGTCGCTAAATCAACATTTTTGTGAAAAAAATGAAAATTTCAATATGGCAACCTAAGCTTATCAAATTCTGTGAAGTATTCGTGTATTCAAAATGCTCAATATACACCTAGATTAAAGCCTTGAGGGGTCTTATTTCCAGAATGGGGTCACTTGTGGGGGACCTCCACTGCTTAGGCACCTCAGGGGTTCTCCTAATGCAACATGGCGTCCGCTATTGATTCCAGCCAATTTTGCAGTCAAATTACACTCCTTCTCTTCTGAGCCCTGTAGTGTGCCCAAACAGTTGATTTCCACCACATACAAGATATCAACAAACTCAGGAGAAATTGCGCAATAAATTTCATGGTGATTTTTTTCCTGTTACCCTTGTGAAAAAAAAAGCTACCTGGTTGAAGTAACAATTTTGTGGTAAAATTTTATTTTTTTATTTTCATGGCTCAACGTTATAAACTTCTGTAAAGCACCTGGGGGTTCAGGGTACTCACCAAACATCAAGATAAATTCCTTGAGGGGCCTAGTTTCCAATATGGGGTCACTTGTGGTGTTTTTTTGCTGTTTACGTACCTTAGGGGTCCTCCAAATGCGACATGGTGCCCGCAATCTTTTTCAGCCAAATTTCCTTTCCAAAATTCAAATATTGCTCCTTCCGTTCCAAGCCCTCCCATTTCTCCAAACAAAGGTTTCAGACCACAAGTGAGGTATCACCGCGCTCATAAAAAAGTGGGTAACAAACATTGGGGTCACATTTTTGGAATTACCTCTTGAAAAAGTGAAAAAATTGATGCTAAAGCAACATTTTTGAGAAAAAAATGAAAATTTTCAATGTGACAACGTAACGTTATCAAAATCTGTGAAGTACCTGTGTATCCAAAATGCTCACTATACCCCTAGATAGAAGCCTTAAGGGGTCTAGTTTCCAAAATGGTGTCACTTGTAAGGGGTTTCTGCTGTTTAGGTACCTTGGCGGACATGTAAATGCAACATGGTGCCCGCAATCTATTTCAGCCAAATTTGCTTTCCAAAATTCAAATATTGCTCCTTCTGTTCCAAGCCCTCCCATTTGTCCAAACAAAGGTTTCTGACCACATGTGGGGTATTGGCGCGTTCATAAGAAAGTGGGTAACAAGTTTTGGGGTTCATTTTGTTGTGTTATTTCTTCTAAAAAGTGAATAAATTTGGGGTAGAGCAACATTTTAGGTAAAATTTTATTTTTTGCTTTTTTTCATTCCACTTTGCTTTAGTTCCTGTGAAGCACCTGAAGGGTTAATAAACTTCTTGGATGTGGTTTTGAGTACTTTGAGGCGTGCTGTTTTGAGAATGGTGTCACTTTTAGGTATTTTCTGTCACTTAGGCCTCTCAAAGTCACTTCAAATGTGATGTGGTCCCTAAAAAAATGGTTTTGTGAATTTTGTTGAAAAAATGGGAAATTGCTGATGAACTTTGACCCCTTCTAACTTCCTAACCCCAAAACATTTTGTTTCAGAAATTGCGCTAATGTAAAGTAGACATATGGGAAATGTTATTTATTAACTGTTTTGTGTGACATAACTCTCTGGGTTAAGGGCATAAAAATTAAAAGTTTGAAAATTGCAAAATTTTCAAAATTTTCATCAAATTTCCGATTTTTTCACAAATAAAAGCAAAAAATATCGTTCTAAATTTATAACTATCATGAAGTACAATATGTCACGAAAAAACAATGTCAGAATCACCGGGATCCGTTGAAGCGTTCCAGAGTTATGACCTCATAAAGTGACACTGGTCAGAATTGCAAAAAATGGCCTGGTCATTAAGTACAAAACTGGCTTCGTCCTAAAGGGGTTAAGCACCACTTTAGCATTGAAAAAAAAACAAAACGCTGGAGTGGTGCTTTAATCAAACTCCAAACACGCTTGAACAAGCTTTTTCTTTCAGCAATGGAGTCTTGCGTGGTAAGTGCATTCAGGCCATGGAAGTTGAGCGTATCACTTATTGTTTTCTTTGAAACCATTGTACCTGCTAATGCCAGGTCTTGCTGTAGCTTTGCACCAGTGGTTCTCGGACAACTCTTCTAATAATTTTTTTTTCACTCCTCTGTCTGAAATCTTGCGGGGAGCATCTGGTCTATGTTTATGGTGAAATTATGTTCTTTCCACTTTAGCATTATGGTCCAAATATTTCTCACTGGCACCTTCGGTAGTTTAGAAATTCTTCTGTAACCAATGCCATCAGTATGTTTTGCAACAATAAGGTTCTTGAGACTGCTCACTGGTTTTACCCATTATGAGAGGTTTCTTGGGTGGCACCTTTTGTAATCGGACACCTTTTCAAAGGCTATCAGTTGAACCAGGTGACATTTTTTCCTAAGTGGCAGGATTGCTTTCTAATTACTGATAGATTTTGGCTGGCATCATGGCTTTTTTTGCACCTTTTTCTTCATGTGTTCAATACTTTTTTCCTGTAATTTCTCATTATTACACAACTTAATTCATGGACATTTATGGTTTGATTTCTTTGCCTCTGTGGATTGGATAGGTTGTTACAGACGTACGGTGAGAAATTCATGGCAGTAGCACCTTTTAGAAATATATTTACTTAAAATCAGTGATTTGTATTCAATACTTATTTCACCCGTTATATATATTCACTATAGAAATTGTGCCCCTGCACAGATCCCAGAAATTCTGCAGCCACATTTGAGTTTTTACAGTAAGAATTTAACATCTAAATGAAGCCGTATCTTGGAGATGGGAATACCCCTTTAATCAAAGTTCAGTATTGGGTTGTATGTAACACAAATGGTGCCAATGACAAATACAATTCATCCTGCAGAATACAAGCCTGGAATTCAATGATGGAAAAAACAAACAAACAAGAAAGGGTGTTTAAGAACCAGATCTAAATTGGCCTTAAATGATTAAGGCTGCATTCACATGATCGTTGCGTTTTTGCGGTCAGCAAAACATCGTCCGTTTTTTTTTTTTTTCACGGATTCATCCATGTGACATACGTTCTGTATAAGGGCCGTGTGTCATCCATGTGCCTTCTGTTTTTTTTTTTTTTGCAGATCGCAAAACACGGAAGTAGCTAGATAAATAGCTAGATAGAGACAGAGAGATAGAAGGATGGATGAATGAATGAATGAATGAATGAATAGAGGGATAGATAGATAATAGAAGAGAAAGACATAATGTCCCACTCCCCAGCATTTTGTAATCTTGCACCCTTTAGTGCCTTTCATGTGGCACTAAAGGGTGTTTAGCCTTGTATTTGGCCAAAAAATAAATAATTTAAAAAAAAAAAAAAAAAAAAGACTTTGGGTCCCCCCCTATTTTTTGTAGCCAGCTCGGGTAAAGCAGACGGCTGCAGCCTGCAGACTACAGTTGGCAGCTGCATGTTGGCTGGTAATCCAAAACAGAGGGCACCCCACGCTGTTATTTTAAATTTAAATAAATAATTTAAAACAAAAAACGTGGGGTCCCCCCCAAATTGGATCACCAGCCAAGGTAAAGCGGACAGCTGTGGTCTGGTATTCTCAGACTAGGGAGGCCCGCGGTTCTTGGACCCTCCCCAGCCTAAGAATAGCAGGCCGCAGCCGCCCCAGAAGTGGCGCATTCATTAGATGTACCAATCCTGGTGCTTTGCCCCAGCTCATCTCGATGCCCTGGTGCGGTGGCAAACGGGGTAATATATGGGGTTGATACCAGATGTGTAATGGGACCTGGCATCAAGCCCTGGGGTTACTGATGTCACGGCCTCTATCAGATACCTGACATCAGTAACCCAGTCAGTAATTAAAAAAAAATAATAGACGACAAACAAATTTTTGTTTGAAAAAAAAAACAAACAACTCCCCAACACATTCCCTCTGCCACCAATTTATTGAAAAGAAAAAACAAATCCGGGTCAGGTAATCCTACGACGATCCATACTCACTGTCCGAGTCAATGAAGAACAGAACGTTCCCCATCGTCTGGGAGAGTAGGGCAGTGACCTGAGCTAACATCAATAGGTCAGGCCAGGTCACTGCAGGGCATGACCAGCGCTGACTTCAGGAGGTTAGCTAGGTACATTACCTGCGGGAATGGAAGCCGCTGCACTCCTGACGTCAGCGCTGGTCACAGACTTCTTTACCCACCGTGTTCTCAGATCACCTCTCGCGAGCGGCCCGTGACGTCACCGCTAGTCACAGTCTCGGGCCGCCCGCGAGAGTTGATGTGAGAACGCGGCTGTCCGTGACAAATGCTGACGTCAGGAGTGCAGGAGTTCATCATTGCAGGTAATGAACTTTACTAACCTCCTGACGGCAACGCTCCTCATCCCTGCGGCTACTCGCATTGCAGTGCAGGCATATGCGGGGACACTGCAGTGCGAGCAGCCGCGGGGCTGGAGCGGGACACAGACTGCATGGGCACCCGACGGCGGTCACTCGGAAGTGCTTCCGTGCGACTTCCGGGGATTTTGTGAGCTCATTGACTTGCACTGAGTCACGGTCCGTTATTACGGAACAGAATAGGACATGTTCCATAATAACAGAATGGACATACGGCATTCGATGTGTTTATTTTGTAGGATCGGATGCACACGGACGTGCTTCCGTGTGCCATCCGATCGTACACAAAAGACATTGAAAAGATGGTCTGTGGGTCCGCAAAAAAAACAAACCGGTACTGACCAGGACAGACGGAACGGTCATGTGAATGAGCCCTAAGAAGCACTGACACTGCTGGAGCACTGCCGGGACAGGAGAGGAGTTTTAATTTTATTTTTACTTTAAAAAGGACAAACATGGGAAATGAGACTGGGTTATCCAAGTAGTGGACAACCTCTTTACTGTCTAAGGCAATAGAGAGAAAAAAAAAATCTGGCTAAGGGCAGGAAATGTGGTAAAATTACTGGTTCACTTATTCAAACCTCCATCAGTACAGTGGTGGCAGCCTATCCCACAAAAATGTCAGTTATCTATATGACCATTGTAGTCCATAACTGGTCATCCATGGATGATACATGACCATGGAGGCCAGTGATTGGCTGCAGAGGTCACATTAATTGTTTCATTATTTTAGCTGATCTCTTGCCCCTTTTCCTTTAAAAACCCAGTGTGATCCACTTATCCAAGAGGAGTATTTTCTTATTCAAGTGCGTGGAGGGGAAGGGATGGACAAACTCTACCACTTTCAGATGTATGTAAAGAGCTGTGGAATTAATGGCGCTATATAAGTGAATAAATATTATTACTTTCTAATTTAACATATGCTTTTTGTTGGGCATTAGATATTGAAATCTGATCTGTCGCCAGATTTTACAGTTATTAAATAGACTTCTTATACCTGGTGTACCTTCTTTGACAAGTCAGGTCGGAATGGTTGTGTAATCCTTTTTGAAAGCTTTTCCAGCTGATTCTAAAAATTGAATATTTTATGAATGGGACAGGGGAAAGCCGCTGTAGCTTTAACTAGTCATCTAAAGGCCGCTTTACACACTACGCTATCGCTAAAGCGATGTCGTTGGGGTCAGGGAATTTGTGACGCACATCCGGCCGCGTTAGCGATGTCATTGCATGTGACACCTATGAGCGATTTTTGAATCGTCGCAAAAACGTTCAAAATCGCTAATCTGTGACATGCCCCCTATTCCCAATTATCGTTACTGCTACAGGTACGATGATGTTTGTCGTTCCTGCGGCAGCACACATCGCTATGTGTGGCACCGCAGGAACAAAGAACCTCACCTTACCTGCGGCCACCGGCAATGATGAAGACAGGTGGTGGGCGGGATGTTATGTCCCGCTCATCTCCGCCCTCCGCTTCTATTGGGCGGCCGCTTAGTGACGTTGCTGTGACGCCGAACGAACTGCCCCTTAGAAAGGAGGTGGTTAGCCGGTCACAGCGACTTCGCTAGGCAGGTAAGTAGTGTGACGGGTCCGAGCGATTTTGTGCGCCACGGGCAGCGATCTGCCCATGACGCACAAACGATGGGGGTGGGCACGCACGCTAGTAATCTCGCTAGCGAGATCGCAGCGTGTAAGGCGGCCTTGGGTCGCATTGTGTGGCTAGAGTGTTAAAGCATGTTTTTCTTAATATGTCCCTTCACATTGAAATACATAGGTTGCAATAAGAGAGCCGGTCTCGGATTCATGCTCCCTATTGTTTGTTGACCATATCTCAGCTGACAGCTTACCTAATAGGAGTTTGAGCACTTCACAGTACTTTCACAGTAAATCAGTGTGATCTATGACATGTTTGAAACCATGTCAAAAATTATTTCTTTAACCCTCCACCTCTATTTAGAAATTCCTGTTATAATATTCTACTTGTTTTTAAATGAATAAATGTATCATATGTACAGAAATGAGATTAGAAAGACAAAATGATTCTTGATTTTTTTTTTATGACTGTTTGATTCCTTACTGACCAACACAAAGCATTGAATCATTTAAGGCATTGCACAAGAATTAAAACCTAGGAACCATGACATTTATTTTCCAAACTACAATTATAATTAAATGCAACATTGCATTGCCCTTAATAAAATCATATTAAACTTGCACCACAGTTGTTTTCACAGTTGTATAATGTATAGATTCTTTACTGTAATCGGGTGGATGATCACTGGTTTGCAGTTCTCAGTGCCGCCAGGTATTGCAAATCAGCTCTTGTTCATCCAAATAGAAGCAAATCTGCAGTAGCCGCCAACTCCAGCTGTGCAACGGTTATCTAGCCGCCACTGGCACAGAGCATCTGATCCTTGGAGTTGTCAGGTGTGTCTCACCCATGGATTAGTTATCAATATAAAATCAGAGGAACATCTCTTTCTACATTTTAACCATGTTGTGTTGACACAGATTTGATCAGTGACTGCAGCTCATCTGCTTCTTGCATTAGGCTGCTGTTCTGTACTTTCACCACACTTTAATTGCTCCTCTGCTCTTTCAGTCTGAGCAGTTAGTGCAGAATATGAACATCTGATATGAATGTATTGTAACTGAGGGGTTTTTTTATGTGTAGGGTAACCATACCAACATATGGTGTGTGTGATGTCTCACAGTGGCTTACCAGTTAGTTGTGTAATATTTGATTTTGATGGTACAGTAGATATGACTATCTACATACATAATCATCAGTTATGTCTGTCCACCTATTCCGGCATGCACTGTGCCACTGTCCGTTGCGCAGGTGCAGTGACATTCACGTTACTGCAGCTTTCAGTGAGTCCCTGATGCTGTGGCCACAATGCTCCGGCTTACACACACACACACACACATATAATTCCGAAGCGGTCACCTGAGCTCTGGGGTGCAGCCCTGTCCGTAGCTGTGACATGAACTGAATTGCAATCGCCGGCGAATCAGTCGGCGCTCGCGGTTCAGTCCTGCAAACCGAGTTCAGTCCTGGCTGCACCCTGGAGCTCAGGTGAGAGCTCCAGCCTTCAGTGCAGGTAACCACAGCCAGGCCTGGTATTACTGGATATTCCTCCAGTAACCAGTCCTATTCTGCACCGAGCGCACACACAGCGCAAATACATGTATACACTGAACGAAAACAAACACACACCTGTCCCCAGCGATGCAGTCCACGGTACTGAAGTTTCCAGCGCTGCTCCAGCTTACAGTTCCTCAGTGGACTGAATATTCAATGAGTATAATGAGCGGCGGTCAGGAGCGGGCGGATATAGCCATATACACACGTACATAGATGACACGTGCACACACAGGGTACAGCCGTATACACACCGACAGGAACTACACCTCCCAGCATGTCCATGTTATAGAACTACACCTCTCATCATTATTATTATTTATTATTATACCGCCATTTATTCCATGGTGCTTTACAAGTGAAAGAGGAGGTATACATACAACAATCATTAACAGTACAAAACAGACTGGTATAGGAGGAGAGAGGACCCTGTTCGCTAGGGCTTACAGTCTATAGGGAATGGGTGATGGTACAATAGGTGAGGACAGAGCTGGTTGCACAGTGGTGTACTGGACTGAGGGCTATTGTAGGTTGTAGGCTTGTTGGAAGAGGTGGGTCTTGAGGTTCCTCTTGAAGCTTTCCACGGTAGGGGAGAGTCTGATATGCTGAGGTAGAGCGTTCCAGAGTATGGGGGAGGCACGGGAGAAATCTTGTACGCGATTGTGGGAAGAGGAGATAAGAGAGGAGTAGAGAAGGAGATCTTGTGAGGATCTGAGGTTGCGTGCAGGTAGGAACCGGGAGACTAGGTCACAGATGTAGGGAGGAGACAGGTCGTGGATGGTTTTGTATGTCATGGTTAATGTTTTGAACTGGAGTCGTTGGGCGATGGGAAGCTAGTGAAGGGATTGGCAGAGTGTCGAGGCTGGGGAAAAGCGAGGGTAGGGGTGGATTAAGCAGGCCGCAGAGTTTAGGATAGATTGGAGGGGTGCAAGAGTGTTGGAAGGGGGGCCAGAGAGCATGCACTAATGTTTTTGCTGATTCTTGGTTAAGGAAAGCACGGATCCGGGAGATATTTTTGAGTTGTAGTCTGCATGAGGTGAAGAGGGCTTGGATGTGTGGCTTGAAGGATAGAGCAGAGTCGATGGTTACTCCAAGGCAATGAGCTTGTGAGACTGGGGAGAGTGAGCAACCATCAAGTTTGATGGAAAGGCTTGTTGGAGGAGATGAGTGAGGAGGAGGAAAGACAATGACCTCTGTTTTGTCCATGTTAAGCTTTAGGAATCGCGCAGAGAAGGATAAAATAGCAGACAGACACTGTGGAATTTTGGTTAGTAGAGAGGTAATGTCAGGTCCAGAGAGGTAGATCTGTCATATAGAGATGATACTAAAAGCCGTGGGACTCTATGATCTGTCCCAGGCCGAAGGTGTAGATGGAGAACAGCAGGGTTCCAAGAACTGAGCTTTGGGGGACACTGACAGATAGGGGGCGAGATGAGGAAGTGGTGTGAGAATGGGAGACGCTGAAAGTTCGGTCGGTTAGGTATGAAGAAATCCAAGATAGGGCCAAGTCTGTGATGCCCAGAGATGAGAGAATCTGTAGTAGGAGGGAATGGTCTACTGTGTCAAAGGGAGAGGACAGGTCGAGGAGGATAGAGTAGTGTCGCTTGGCTTTGGTGGTTAATAGATCATTGGTGACTTTGGTTGGGGCAGTTTCAGTAGAGTGATGTGGTCGGAAGCCAGATTGTAGCTGGTCAAAGAGGGAGCAGGAGGAGAGGTATGAGGACAGTTCAAGATGGACATGCTGTTCCAGTAGTTTTGAGGCATAGGGAGAAGGGATATGGGGCGATAGTTTGACACAGAGGATGGGTAAAGGGAGGGCTTTTTGAGGATGAGTGTAATGGAGGTATATTTAAAGCATGAGGGGAATACACCACTTGTTAGTAATAGGTTGAAGAGATGGGTTAGGGCTGGGATGAGGATCATAGGATCATGTCCATGTTATATAAGTATGGGAGGGAACTACACCTCCCAGCAAGTCCATGTTATAGAATTACAGCAGGAACTACAACTCCCAGCATGTTTATGTTCTAGAATTACAGGAACAAACTACACCTCCCTGCATGTCCATGTTATATAACTACAGGAAGGAACTACACCTCCCAGCATGCCCATGTTATAGAATTACAGAAGGAAACTACACCTCCTAGCATGTCTATGTTATACAGTGTGTCCACCCCTATCCTGTCCACCGCCATTAACTTGAGAACTGCGGCAGCTTTAGGCATAGAAGTGGTGTCTAGGTATAGTAAAGTAGCCATGCGCTAAACTTTAAAAACTGAACTCAAGACAAACTGCATACAATCAATTCATTTTAGAGATTAATTACCACATATACATGGATTTTTGATTGATGCTGTAAGTAGATGTAGGTCCGATCAGGCAGGTAAATACCAATTGTCATGAATTATTCCCTATAAAGGTCATCATTAATCTGTACAGAAGGGGATATTACTTGTACTTTTCTCTTCATAACGGAACCAAGACACGTGAACAGAGCCTTGTTTGTAGCCTTTATACAGTGTGACAACATGAGAATGTCGGCAGCTATAGGCATAGAAGTGGTGTTTTAAAGTAGCCATGCGCTACGCAATGAAACCACCTATTGCGCCACCTGGTGGAAAACAGCGGAGTTAGCATTTTTATCTCAAACGAGATAGAGAAGTGAATTACAAAGTTGTAGGGCATCATCAATTCAATACTAGAATAGACACCTTGCATACAGAAATGATATGATTAGAACGTGTAAAACTCACAAGGCTGCGGACGTGAAGCGATACCTCATGGAGACCTTCATACAAGTCATTGGGTATGGTGGCTGCGTGAAGTGGCCTCCACACTCACCTGACCTGACCCCATTGGACTTCTTTCTGTGAGGTCACATCAAACAGCAGGTATATGCGACCCCTCCACCAACATTGCAGGACCTACGACGACGTATCACAGATGCTTGTGCAAACGTGTCACCTACCTTATTGCACAACGTGCAGCAAGATACAGTATGCTGTGCAGAGTCCAGATGTGCATTGCAGCTGACGGGGGCCACTTTAAGTTAAAGGAGCGCCATATGTGTTACCAGCATTCAATGT
Source organism: Anomaloglossus baeobatrachus (assembly GCF_048569485.1). Taxonomy (NCBI): domain Eukaryota; kingdom Metazoa; phylum Chordata; class Amphibia; order Anura; family Aromobatidae; genus Anomaloglossus; species Anomaloglossus baeobatrachus. The sequence goes on along the minus strand of NC_134357.1, from coordinate 347,473,875 downwards.
TTTTTTGGGGGGGGTTTCATATCATAGCATTTCTGTATGCAAGGTGTCTATTCGTATTGGATTGATGATGCCCTACAATTTTTTAAATAACTTTTTTTCGCTATCTTGTTCCGCTTTTGAGATAAAAATGCTAACTCTGTTGTTTTCGACCAGGTGGTGCAATAGGTGGTTTCATTGCGTAGCGCATGGCTAACTTTACTATACCTAGACACCACTTATATGCCTATAGCTGCTGCCAATTTATTGGCGGTGGACAGGATATGGGTGGACACACTGTATAACTACATGAGATAACTACACCTCCCAGCATATCCATGTTATAGAATTACTCGAGTCAGCCTGCTACCATAACTAAGGTTAACTAAAGTCACTCCAGAGGCCTCCCCACCGCTGTCACACAGTTAAATACATAGATATATAATTTCTTAATATGATAAACATAGATGATAGATATATAGACATATATAGATCGAGGAGACATTATAGATACAGATATACATAGTTTACCCGTATGTACGTACATAAATATATTTACATGAATATAACTAATACATAGAAATAGAAAACATTTCTATTTATGGTCTATTGTATTCTGTTACTGTTATGTAAAAGTAAGAAGCTTTGCCATTATTTTTAACATGTTAATAAATTGTATCCTCTGACTTCCTTTTTTTTTTTGGCCACTGTGAGAAAGCACAATCACACACACATCAAACTGCAGAAAACAATGTACCACCTCCAATTATAGTCACAACAGCTTACAAGAGACCATAGTGTAAACACACACAGCACACAGGGGAGACACCACATAGTGAATACAGCTCAAGAAACACAACACCAGATACCAATATACAGCACACAAGGAAGAGACAGTGCAAAGGGGTGAAAGCGGTCAAATAACACAACACATACAATAGACAAATGCAGAGGGATCACATACAACAGATATATTGCAAAGTGCAAACCGTGTGACACATGTCCACTGCTCCTGTCAGCACCACTAAGCATAGACAGATGTTTATTTCACTGCACTCCTGATGCGATAGCATCGGGCCTATTTCTAGTGTTATTCAATATTGGTCAGTTGGTTTGTTGGTATATGCAGTGTGACAACACAGACTTTTTCAATGTGTGTCGTGGGTTAAAATTTCTTACATTAGCCAGACGTATTGTTCTTCTGTGTGCTAACTCATGTTTGCTAAACCATTGTTTCTACCAGACCCTCTGAGCATTCATTGTAATGTAGTTGTGTATTGCTAATCTAATGTAAATTACCTTAGTAGCCATTGTCTAGTCTGTGACTTGCAGGCTTTATGTAAAAAACCTCAGTCTTTCTATCCACATCATTTAAATGAACATTATCCATGCAGCTTGAAATTCATCCAATAAGAGAAGCAACTTGTACAACCAATCCGATAAGGGCACAGTATATACTAAGGGAAGGCTATGGCTATAAAAGGTGACTTCTTGGAGTCACCAGGTGGTTGATGGATTTTTGCATGACCCAGTCTAAGCTCTTAGGAGCTTGCTAGAGGATCAGGATACCTTGTGGACTTGGTCTAGGGACTTTGGCTCAGACTAGAGGAATACTTGGCTACATGACTTCAAACCAAAGACTACTTAAGGAGGAAACCCAGGTTGGGACAATCCAGTCACCTGGTACAGACTTTGCAGACCTCAGCCAGCTTCCTAAATCTGGCGTTATTCCATTCTCGGTGGGTGCCCGCCAAAATCGGGGTGCTGCTGGATTGGAGTAAATAGCCCTGGAACCTCTGAGGCATGGACATTCTAAATCCCTGGTGAGCCAGCGGAAGGGTAAGACTCTGTTGCCTGTTACATTTGTGTATTTTGCTGGTTATGTGCTATGTGCCGTTAATTGTTTGGGGATCCAATAAAGTCTTAATATTGTGATTCCCTCACCCTGTGTTGTCTGAGTAGTGTTCCACCCACGGTTAAGGAGGTTGTGCGTTCAGTTGGGATGAGCCCTGAGCCATGCTGTCTTTATAAAGGCGGCCGGTTCAGTGGACGAGAGCACCCACTGGGCCCCGTGTCTCCACATGCAGCACCAACTATTTTTTGTTTTTTTACTTTCAACATGAGATTCTCAAGTTATTTTTGTGGCATACCCCAACTATCCCTCAGTTATTGAAGTCATCAGATGCAACATTTTGATCCTCATTGAGAGTCACAGCCTATGCTCATTTATAATCATAATTTCAAACCTTAAATGGTAGAGTGTTTTCTAGCTATTAACGTAAGATACCTGATGATCGAACATGCCAGTCATGGGCAAGAGTTGTTTTCATCCCCTAACACGAGTCACTTTCCTGCACTGTGCTCACACATGGGAGCACATCGCTCACAAAGGTAAGCATTACTGACTATGATAACATGACTTATTATAGAGACAACATCTGCGTAACTGTTTGGCTAATTAATAATCTGAATACACACTGGACACCAGAGAATGGCACAGCATGCATGGCTGAACACCTGGCTATTCACACTCCCCATGACCCTGCATCACCTAAAACGTTTTTTTTTTACATTGTAGATAATACAACATACATGTAGAGTTTGGGCTGATAAGCTTTCACATAAAATTTATATTAAAACCCTTAGAAAGAGGATAATTTATAGACTAAAGCTATAATTTACCATTTTCGTTTTACGGATGACTAACATCTGTAATTCCGTTTTCAACAGCATTTAATGTTGTAATCATGACTAGGGTATAAAACACATACACCAGTCTGATCAAAAGTGAGCTTAAGGCTGGAGTCACACTAGCGATTAACTCTCACGAGTGCAATGCGAGAAAATCTTGCATTGCACTCGGACCAATGTTAATCAATGAGGCAGCTCCGATCTGCTATTTTTTTCTCAGTCCAAATCGGACTGAGAAAAATATCGCAGCATGCTGCATTTTGGTGAGTTTCTCTTGGGAGTGTCTTCAATGCAAGTCTATGGGTGTGTGAAAAGAAAAAAAAAAGGATGTCACACGGACCATCCTAGTGACATCAGTTTTTCTCAATAGAATTCTATCATGTAGCAGAGAACACTGTAAATGCTCCTGTACATAACAGAACCTGAGTAGCAGCTGCTGAGGGTAAAAACTGATAGCACACTGATGAAATGTGAGAAGAAATCGTCTGACTTTCTGGCATGAGACTCGGTCCGATTTTACACTCGCAAGTGTGATTCCAGCCTAACTCAAAGTGAACCTGTATTCAGATTCATGGTGGCGTAGTTTCAGAGAAAATATACTTTGAAAATGCTGCCGGGAACTATGCATCTCAGATTACGGACAGTTCTCTCATATGCACAGACATCGGGAGACACCTGTTAGTCAAGGGGATTGGGGCAGGGGGAAGCTGCTGGGGACCTGTCTCAGACTAGGGCGTGCATGAATTAGGTGGATCTAGGTACTGGTATAGGCCTCACCAGCAATGTTACTTCAGTCAGGGACAGGGGTACATTTATAGAGTAAATTATTCTACTAAAGTGGCGTACCTTTTGAAGAATTTGTTGGCCACACTTCAACTACTTTGGTGAAACTGGAGTGAAAAAGTCAAATTTTGCAACATTTTTTACATAACTTCAAGTTCACATCACTGTTTTGTTTTAAATGGGTATTCCCATCTCCAAAATCCTATTCCCTGATTTGTACCGTAGTAGGTGTAGTTATAATAATAGCAAATACCTCCAATTTGAAATGTTGCATCATTCTTCTTAAAAGCTGTCACATACCTCATGTGCAGGGCATTATAGTAAGTTAGGTATTCACGGTTATGGCCACGCATATAGAAACAGTTAGTCTGCTAGTGGTCGTAACCAGGGTTACCTAAGCTACTGCCAGGCCCGGACTGACCATAGGGCAATTCTGGCAAATGCCAGATGGGCCGGTCCCTGTAGTGGGCCGCTCTCTGCTGTCACCGCCGCTCTGGTCAGCAGTGTGCAGGTCAGGGAGCATTTTCTGCCGTGCGCACACTAGCTGCAGCAGGACCAGGAGACAGCGTGCTGTGGCGGCCCTGCTGTGTGCTGTGTGCCCGGCATGTACACATTGCTGAGGAGCGCGACGGTGGCGGTGGCGGTGACCGCAGCTTCCTCCTTCCTATTCAAATGTATTTGCGTCTTTCAGATATAAACACATTTGAACAGTGCGCCGAGACTGGGCCCTGCCCCCGACGTGCAGCAATGTGATGAGATCAGCACCTTGTTATGTCATCATAGTGCTGCGGGCGCCACGCTGGACACATCAGGCAGCGGTAAGCGCTCTGTGGAGGAGCTGAAGATATTAATGGGAATGAGTGGGGAGGGGCTGAGGACACAACAGGAAACATTTGTGAAGGAACACAGCTTTGTGACAGGTAGAGGGGGAGTACTGTATTCCGAGGGAGGGGGGAGGCAGGAGTGTGTGGTGATGGGGTAGTGTAATTTGTATGTGTAGGAGGTGATGGGGGGGTGCATTGTATTATGTCTGGGGAGGGGGTAGTGGAGGATGCATTGTATTGTGTGTGTGTGTAGGGGGTGATGGGGGGTGCATTGTATTGTGTGTGGGGGGAGGGGTAATGGAGGGTGCATTGTATTGTGTGTGTGTGTGTGTGTGTGTGTGTGTGTGTGTGTGTGAGAGAGAGAGAGGAGGGGTAATGGAGGATGCATTGTATTGTGTGTGTGTTTGTGGGGGGAGGGGTAATGGAGGGTGCATAGTATTGTGTGGGGGGAGGGATAATGGAGGGTGCATTGTATTGTGTGTGTGCGTGTAGGGGTAATGGGAGTGCAATGTATTGTGTGTGGGGAGAGGGGTAATGGAGGGTGCATTATAGTGTGTGTGTGTAGGGGGTAATGGAGGGTGCATTGTATTGTGTGTGGGGGGGGGATTACAAAAAAGAGAATTTTGTTACTTACCGTAAATTCTATTTCTTATAGTTCCGTATTGGGAGAACCAGACCATGGGTGTTTAGCTTCTGCCACCGGAGGACACACAAAGTACTACACTTAAAAGTGTAGCTCCTCCCTCTGAGCTTATACACCCCCTGGTAGCCAGTCCTAGCCAGTTTAGTGCAAAAGCTGGAGGAGAATAGCCACCCACAAGTAGAACCGAGTAAGAACCGGAACAACTGGAGACTCTGTCCACGACAACAGCCGGTGATAACACACGGAACAAGAAAATTGCCAACAGGCAACAGGGAGGGAGCTGGGTCTCCCAATACGGAACTATAAGAAAAAGAATTTACGGTAAGTAACAAAATTCTTTTTTTCTTTATCGTGCCTTTGGGAGACCCAGACCATGGGACGTTCCAAAGCTGTCCCTGGGTGGGAATAAACAGAAAAAACTAAGAAGTAGGCGGAGCCTAACTTCACAAGTGGGCGACAGCCGCCTGAAGGATGCGTCTGCCCAAGCTCGCATCTGCCGAAGCATGAGCATGCACTTGGTAGTGCTTCGAAAAGGTATGCAGGCTAGTCCAAGTGGCAGCCTGACAGACTTGTTGAGCCGTAGCCTGGTGCCTAAAAGCCCAAGAGGCACCGACAGCTCTGGTCGAGTGCGCCTTGATCCCTGGCGGGGGAGGCACCTGAGTACTCTGGTAGGCGTCCGAAATGGTCGATCTAATCCAACGGGCCAAGGTCGGCTTAGAAGCAGAGAGACCCTTGCGCCGCCCTGTGGTTAGCACAAAAAGAGAGGTGCACCGCCTAAGCGCAGCGGTGCGAGACACATAGATCCGGAGAGCACGCACCAGATCTAGAGTATGCAGCGCTTTCTCAAAGCGATGAACAGGGGCCGGACAGAAGGAAGGCAAGGAAATATCCTGGTTAAGGTGGAAGGGAGAGACCACCTTAGGAAGAAAGTCCGGGGTCGGACGGAGAACTACCTTGTCTTGGTGAAAAACCAAAAAAGGTGACTCCGAGGAGAGCGCAGCCAAATCAGAGACTCTCCTGAGAGAAGTTATGGCAACTAGAAAGGCCACCTTTTGAGAAAGACGATACAAAGAAACCTCCCTAAGGGGCTCGAAAGGGGGTGTCTGCAATACCGTGAGGACCAAGTTAAGGTCCCAGGGATCCAAGGGCCGCCGATAAGGCGGAATGATGTGAGACGCACCTTGCATGAAGGTGCGGACCTGAGCCAGCCGGGCGAGACGCCGCTGGAACAGCACTGATAGAGCTGAGACTTGTCCCTTGAGAGAGTTGAGGGACAGTCCTAACTGCAGACCGGACTGTAAAAAAGACAGAAGGGTCGGCAACGAGAATGGCCAAGGAGAATGGCCGGAAGAGCGACACCAGGACAGGAAAATTTTCCAAGTCCTGTGATAGATCTTGACGGAGGAAGACTTACGGGCCCGAGTCATAGTGGAGATGACTTCAGGAGGAATACCAGAAGCCGTCAAAATCCAGGACTCAAGAGCCACGCCGTCAATTTGAGTGGCGCAGAATTCGGGCGGAAAAACGGACCTTGCGAGAGCAGGTCTGGACGGTCCGGAAGATGCCACGGCATCTCCACGGACAGTTGGAGCAGGTGCGGATACCAAGCTCGCCTGGGCCAGTCCGGTGCAATGAGGATGACTCGACGGCCCTCCATTCTGATCTTGCGCAGGACTCTGGGCAAGAGAGCTAGAGGGAGAAACACGTAGGACAGACGAAACTGGGACCAGTCTTGAACCAGAGCGTCCGCGGCGAAGGCCTGAGGATCGTGGGAGCGAGCCACGTAAACCGGAACCTTGTTGTTGTGACGGGATGCCATTAGGTCCACGTCCGGAGTGCCCCACTTGCGGCAGATTGACTGAAACACTGCCGGGTGCAGGGACCACTCGCCACCGTCCACGGATTGACGGCTGAGATAATCTGCCTCCCAGTTTTCTACGCCAGGGATGTGGACTGCGGATATGGTGGACTTGGAGTCCTCCGCCCATTGAAGAATGCGTTGGACCTCCAACATTGCCAGGCGGCTGCGTGTCCCGCCTTGGTGATTGATGTAGGCAACCGCTGTCGCGTTGTCTGACTGGACTCGAATGTGCCTGCCCGCCAACAGGTGGTGAAAGGCTAGGAGAGCTAGAAGCACAGCTCTGGTTTCCAGCACATTGATTGAAAGGGCTGACTCGGACGGAGTCCAAGTGCCCTGTGCTCTGTGGTGGAGATGTACCGCTCCCCAGCCGGATAGGTGAGAATCACCCAGGGCGGAGTCAGGAAGGAGCGCCCTTGGGACAGGGAGAGGGGTCGAAGCCACCACTGAAGAGAGCTCCTGGTCCGTGGCGACAGAGCCACTAACCTCTGTAAGGAGGAAGGCCGCTTGTCCCAACAGCGGAGAATGTCCAGCTGCAGAGGACGCAGATGGAACTGGGCAAAGGGAACTGCCTCCATGGAGGCCACCATTTGACTCAGCACCTGCATCAGACGCCTGAGGGTATAACGGCGGGGCCTCAGGAGAGAGCGCACCGCCAACCGGAGTGACAGCTGTTTGTCTAAGGGCAACTTCACAAGTGCCGGCAAAGTCTCGAACTGCATCCCTAGGTACGTGAGACTCTGGGTCGGAGTCAGAGTGGATTTGGGAAGATTGACAATCCACCCGAATGGGGCTAGGGTGGCGAGAGTGAGCGAAACACTCCGCTGACAGTCTGCGCTGGATGTACTCTTGACCAGAAGGTCGTCCAGATAAGGAAGCACTGCTAACCCCTGGAGGTGCAGGACCGCAATCACTGCCGCCATGACCTTGGTGAATACCCGAGGGGCCGTGGCTAACCCGAAGGGGAGAGCCACGAATTGGAAATGATCCTCTCCTATCGCAAAACGTAACCAACGCTGATGTGACACTGCGATTGGCACATGTAGATAGGCATCTCTGATGTCGATGGACGCCAGGAACTCCCCTTGGGTCATAGAGGCAATGACTGATCGCAGAGACTCCATGCGAAAATGCCGCACCCAGACATGCTTGTTGAGAAGCTTGAGATCCAGGATGGGCCAGAAGGTACCGTCCTTTTTCGGAACTAGGAAGAGATTTGAGTAAAAACCTCTGAACCGTTCCTGAGCGGGAACTGGGACAATCACTCCGTTTGCCTGCAAGGACGCCACGGCCTGCGAGAAGGCGGCGGCCTTGGAGCAGGGGGGAGTTGAGAGAAAAAATCTGTTTGGCGGGCTGGAAGAGAATTCTATCCTGTAGCCGTGAGATATGATGTCTCTCACCCACTGATCGGAGACTTGCTTTAACCAAGCATCGCCAAAGTGGGAGAGCCTGCCACCGACTAAGGACGTGGCTGGAGCGGGCCGAGAGTCATGAGGAAGCTGCCTTAGTGGCAGAACCTCCTGCGGTCTTCTGCGGACGCGCTTTTGGGCGCCAGTTGGATTTCTGATCCTTGGCTGAGTTAGCGGACGAGGCGGAAGGCTTAGAGGATGACCAGTTGGAGGAACGAAAGGAACGAAACCTCGATTGATTCCTACCCTGGGCGGGTTTCCTGGTCTTGGTTTGTGGCATGGAAGTACTCTTCCCGCCAGTAGCTTCTTTAATGATTTCATCCAGCTGTTCACCAAACAGCCGTGAGCCAGCAAAAGGGAGCCCAGCAAGAAACTTCTTGGAAGAAGCATCTGCCTTCCACTCTCGAAGCCACAAAATCCTGCGGATAACAAGAGAATTAGCTGAAGCCACCGCAGTGCGGTGAGCAGCCTCTAGCATGGCAGACCTGGCATAGGATGAAAAAGCTGAAGCCTGAGCAGTTAAGGTAACCATCTCAGGCATAGATTCCTTGGTGAGGGAATGCATCTCCTCTAGAGAAGCAGAGATGGCTTTGAGAGCCCACACTGCTGCAAAAGTCGGGGAAAACGCGGCCCCCGCAGCTTCATACACAGATTTGGCCAGAAGGTCAATCTGACGGTCAGTGGAATCCTTAAGTGAGGTGCCGTCAGCCACCGACACAACGGTCCGGGCTGATAGCCTAGACACCGGAGGGTCTACCTTTGGGGAGTGAGACCACTCCTTGACCACCTCAGGTGGAAATGGAAACCGTTCATCAGAACCATGCTTTGGAAAGCGTTTGTCAGGGCAGGCCCTGGGTTTGGTCACAGCGGTCTGAAAACTGGAGTGGTTAAAGAACACACTCTTCACTCTCTTAGGCGAGGTAAACTGATGTTTTTCTGCCAAAGAGAGTTGCTCCTCTGACACTGGCGGATTGAGATCCAGCACAGAATTAATAGAAGCAATCAAATCACTAAGATCTGAGTCACCCTCAGAGAAATCGATGGGATACATAGCCTCCGAGCCCCCAGTTAGGGCATCCTCCTCATCTAGAGAGTCAGCTCTTGAGACAGAGCCATGGGATGGGGAGGGGGAGGAAACCCTGCGCCTTCTCTTAGAAGGACGGGGTCTGGGATCAGATGATGAATCCTCCGTGAGCTCCGATGGACGGAGGTCAGAGGATAGGAGTCCTCTGTCAAGAGTATTAGAGGCACCCTGTGAGGGGGGCTGATGCATATTCATCAAAGTCCTGGACAAAAGCCCCATGGACTCAGCAAATGACTGGGATATGGACCTAGAAAAGGACTCTACCCAGGCCGGAGGTTCAATCACAGGTGCAGCAGCAGCCTGAGAGACTACTGGGGGAGAGACTCCAGGCTGTGGCACCGCCAAGTTAGAGCAGACATCACAATGTGGATAGGTGCTCGGCTCAGGCAGCAGGAGCTTACATGCAGTGCATGCAGAATAAGGCTTTGGAGCCTTGCTCTTTGTGTGAGACATGCTGCTTGAGTGGGGGCTTTGCAGAGAATGAACCCCAGGGAGAATATACAGAGGTCCACAACCGGAGACCGGCTGTGGCTTACCAGACCGCTGAGCGCGGTGTTGTGTGCCCTCCAGATCCCGAAGCCCGGTCCCCCAGTCGCAGCACCTCAGCAGAGATGCAGAATGCAGGATGTCCCAGAGCAGAGTGAACTCTGCCTGAGAAGAGGGCGTTCCTATAAAAGAGCGGGAACTGGAGGGCTATAGAGACCTGCAGGGAAGGAGGGACGCCCCATTAGTGGGGAGTGTCCCTCCCCTGTGTAGAGCGGCCGCCGGGAGGAGCCGAACCTGTCCCTCTGCATGAGTGACATGCGATGGCAGGAAAATGAAACTAGGCCTCCGGCGAAGCCAGGGCCTAAATTTAAGCGGCGAGTCCGACAAGCAGGCACCATCGGCGCGGTTCTCAGGCAAAAGCTAGAGAACCCGCCGGAAAAGTTAAAACAATCACATACAGCATACTCTCCCCTGACAATAAAGAACCGGGACCCCCAACATAAACGTCTCAGGTACTTAGCTGCTGAGACGCAGGGCCATGTCCCTGGGGATGAGTGCTTCGGTCCAACAGAATCCTCAAGGGGCTGTGGATGGAGACCGGACTCCTGCCAGGCATGGAGACCGTGCTGGCTCCCACTTCAAGCTAGAGCCCAGAAGGGATGGTGAAGGAGCGCGGCATGTAAGGCTGCAGCCTTGTAAATCAACCTTAACAACACTGCCGACAGTGGGGTGAGAAGGGACATGCCGGGAGTCCAGACATGGACCCGCTTTTCTTCAAACTCTTTCCAAAAGTCAAACAAATCAGATGAGAATGCATGTGTGGATGTATGCCTCCTGACACAAAGCAATAAACTGGCTAGGACTGGATACCAGGGGGTGTATAAGCTCAGAGGGAGGAGCTACACTTTTAAGTGTAGTACTTTGTGTGTCCTCCGGAGGCAGAAGCTAAACACCCATGGTCTGGGTCTCCCAAAGGAACGATAAAGAAAGAGCAGTTTGGGGGGAATATATAAATAAATAATAATAATAATAATAATAATAAAGGGGCAATATGGGGGGATATTATGGAGAGAGGGAGTGTGAGGGTATATTACAAAGAGTGCAGTGTGGAGGGGACATTATGGAGAGAAGCTGTGTATGGGGACATTATGGAAAGAGGCAGCGTGGGGGTATATTAAGGAGAAAGGCTGAGTGGGAGGTATTTTGAATAAGGGCAGTGTGGGGGAGATATTTTGTGAAGGAAGCAGAGCAATTATTTTTTCAGGGGCACAGCATGGGAGATATTTATATTTATGGGGCAGTATAATGATACTTTATTTGTAAAGGTGCTGTGTGGGGAATTGCTGCTGTAGAATTAAGATGGAGGCCTTCAGAGACAAGCAATGGGCATGAAACCTCATCGTGGCTGTCACAAACCACCGGGGGGGTCACTCAGAAATCCCCCGCGCTGGCTACCAGTACGTCACAATCGGGGGGTAACAAGTGGGGGTCACCCCTCCTTTATACCTCCCGACCGACAGACAGAGCACGTGACGCGCTCTCTAGCGCCCCTCTTATAGTCAGGCCAATTATGGAATTGCCCGACCATAAGCAAGGAGGCCGCTATACTACTTATGCCGATTATTGAAGGGTCCCCGGTGAGAGTAGGGTATATATTCCCCCGACCTCCGCGGGCGGAATATATAAAATCTCCCCGAATCTCACTGGCCTCCCCACAATAATCCTTGGCACAATTTGCTGCCACCAACCGATTTACGGTAACTATTAGCCGAACACACAGACGTGGGATTCAAGATCGAGATAACAGAACAGCCCAAGATTAATTATATAATTTAATCAGCCTAAAGCACACTAGAAACTACAATATATACAATAGGGAATCTACAGAATATACATATGTCAGAGTACAGTTACAATCAAAGCATGGGTTACAAACAGGCATACACAGTTCCAGCAGTTACCTTGTTGCGTCTGGCCACAGGGGGGCGCTGTAGACCAGGTTTCCAGGAACTCCCTCACAGGTCTTTCCCAACCAGGCCCCCGAGCAGAAGAACACTGGAAAATGGCCGAAGTAGGGTTATCAACCTGGGCACATCCAGGTCCCCTCCTACCTTCGTGACCTCACAGGGAGCACTGCTCCACCCCTGGCTTGAGTTATGGACAATATCCCAACATGGAATATGGGCCATAACTTTGCCTGGGAGCGTCGTAGGCGGACGCCAATGCTCTCATTGTGACAGTTATGAATTTAGCTACAGAACGAGGGGACTCATGACCTGTCTGCCAGTTCCCCATTGGCTGATATCACGCCTGGGGCATTTCCCGATGTCCTGCTCCCATAAAAAGGGTGTGCCGGCATCGTCTGCATGCGGAGACACCATTTTTATGGTTGCCATATTTATCGGAAATATGGCTTGCGAGATATGAACCATTTTTTACTGGAGTCGTTCTGTCTGGCTATTTCCATAGCCTTGCTAATTAGATAGCAGCTCCTACTACAGGGTGACGGCAGGGAGTCATCCTGTGTCCATTGTTCCCACACCACCTCATCTCCATATCACAGGACATGGCCATGGAGGTGTAAGTGGAACACTGAGAACAAGAAGGGAGGGGGCACTGCCAGGGAGTGATGAGGGATTATGACTGGAGTCATAATTCATCTTCATATCCCGGGATTTGCCTCACACCTCCCCCCCTTTTGAGGGCGCTAGGGGGCAGCACACTCCGGTGTTCCCCCGTGCGCCCGTCCGCGACCTCTCCTTGTCGGGACAGCCCGTCTGCGTTACCGTGGTCACGGCCCCTTTTGTGGCGAATGGTGAAGTTGTATTGCTGGAGCGCAAGGCTCCATCGCAACAATCGCCCATTCGTCCCAGAGACGGTGTGCAACCAGCTGAGGGGATTGTGGTCCGTCTCCACGATGAAGTGGCGCCCGTATAGATAGGGTTGCAGACGCTGCAGGGCCCACACTATGGCCAGGCACTCCTTCTCCATCGTGGAATAGGCAACTTCCCTTGGTAACAGCTTCCTGCTCAGGTACAAGACTGGGTGCTCTTGGCTCGCAGAGTCCACCTGGCTGAGCACCGCACCGAGGCCGAAGTCACTGGCGTCGGTCTGTACTACAAACGGCCGCGTGAAGTCGGCTGCCTGTAGCACGGGCGGGCTGGACAGGGCGTCCTTTAGGGCCCGGAAGGCTGTCTCGCAGTCCATTGTCCAATCGACTGCAGAGGGCAGCTTCTTCTTGGTGAGGTCCGTCAAGGGCTTTGCCAGGCTACTATAGCATGGAACAAACCTCCTATAGTACCCAGCGGTCCCCAAGAAGGACATCACCTGCTTCTTGGTCCTGGGGGTGGGCCAGGATGCGATGGCCTCCACTTTCTCAGGCTCGGGCTTCAGTGTTCTCCCGCCTACCCGGTGACCGAGGTACTGGACCTCGCTCATGGCCAGCTGACACTTTCCCGGCTTGATGGTCAAACCTGCCCGGTGGATCCGCCTGAGCACCTGTGCTAGATGCTCTAGGTGGTCCTCCCAGGTGGGACTGAAGACGGCAATGTCATCTAGGTACGCGGCCGCGTACCCTTCAAGTCCCTTGAGCAGGGTGTTGACCATCCGCTGGAAAGTGGCAGGGGCATTCCTCATCCCGAATGGCATCACCGTGGACTCGTATAGTCCAAATGGGGTAATAAAGGCAGAGCGTTCCCTGGCCTTGCGAGTCAGGGGGATCTGCCAATATCCCCGGCTCAGATCCATGATGGTCAGGTAAAGAGCCCCGGCCAACTGATCGAGCAGGTCATCGATGCGTGGCATTGGGTACGCATCGGCGACCGTGACAGCATTGAGCCCCCTGTGGTCCACGCAGAACCGAGTGGTTCGGTCCTTCTTAGGGACGAGGACTACAGGCGAGGCCCAAGCGCTGTTGGATGCCTGGATCACCCCCAGCTTCAGCATCTCGTCAATCTCCTGGCGCATGTGTTGCTGCACCTCCAGGGAGACCCGATATGCTGACCGCCGGATCGGGGGATGATCCCCAGTGTCCACGTGATGGACAGCCAAGTCAGTCCTTCCGGGCTGGTTGGTAAACAACCCCCGGAAGGGGAGGAGGGTGGCCCACAGCTGGGACCGTTGGTCTTCCAAGAGCTGGTGGCCAACCTCCACATCCTCAATGGATCCGCCTGCCCTAACCTGGGCTAGCATATCCAAGAGGGTTTCCGCTTCTCCCTCCTCGGGCAGGTTGCACACGGGGAGCGCACATGCCTCCCGCTCATGATGTGCCTTCATCATGTTCACATGGAAGGGCTTCCGCCTTCCACGGGCAGGGTCCAGGGTGACCAGGTACGTTACAGGGTTGAGCTGCTGGTACACGAGGTATGGGCCTTCCCAGGCTGCCTGAAGCTTGTCCTGTGGTACGGGGACCAGTACCCACACCTTTTGACCCACTTGGTAGGTCCTCTCACAAGCGTTCTGGTCGTACCAACGCTTCTGATCGGCCTGGGCTTGAGCCATATTGTCGTGTACCAGTTGCGTCAAGGCCTGCATTTTGTCCCGGAAGCGCATGACATACTCGATAACCGACACTCCAGGGGTGGCCAAATCCCCTTCCCAAGCCTCTTTCACCAGAGCCAGGGGGCCCCGCACACGTCGCCCGTACAGGAGCTCAAACGGTGAGAATCCTGTTGAGGCCCGTGGAACCTCCCGGTAAGCAAATAACAGGTGTGGGAGATACCGCTCCCAGTCACGCCCATGGGAGTCGACCAACATCTTAAGCATCTGCTTTAAGGTGCCATTGAACCGCTCGCACAGGCCATTAGTCTGTGGATGGTACGGGCTGGCCACCAGATGTCGCACCTGGACTTGCTTACAGAGGGCCTCCATCAGCTGGGACATGAATTGGGTCCCCCGGTCAGTGAGCATTTCCTGGGGAAAACCCACTCGGGAGAAAATCTCCAGCAATGCGGTGGCCACCTTGTCAGCCCGAATGGACGACAAGGCCACTGCTTCTGGGTACCGGGTGGCATAGTCCACTACCGTCAGTATGAAGCGTTTCCCGGAGCTGCTGGGGATGGCCAGCGGGCCGACCAGATCCACAGCCACCCTCCTGAAAGGCTCATCGATGATTGGCAGAGATACTAGTGGGGCTTTGGGGTGTGGCCCCGCCTTCCCCACTCTCTGACAGGTTTCACACGAACGGCAGTAGGCAGCCACATCGGCCCCCATTTTTGGCCAGTAGAAATGCTGGTTTAACCTGGCCTTGGTCTTAGCGATCCCTAGGTGTCCGGCCATCGGAATCTCATGTGCGATCCGCAACAACTCCGTCCGGAACGGATAGGGTACCACCAACTGTCGGTCCCTGGGCCACGCCTCCGGTGAACCCTGCTGGACCGTGGCCCGGTACAGCCGTCCTTGGTCCCAGACCACTCGCTCCGGGTCCGAGTCCGAGGGAGGCTGTGCCGCCTGCTCCTTAAGAGCTTTCAGGCTGTCGTCAGCTTCTAACGCTGCCTGAAACCCCTGACTAGATGTGGCCAGAATCGACGAGACTGTCACATCTTCAGTCAGTACCCCGGGACCTGTGTCCTGGCCTCCACCTGACTCGGCTGCCACTTGGTCAGAAGGGGAAGAGCTATTGGACCTCCGGGAGGCCCCTTGGCTTCCAGCACTCCCACTGCGGGTGACAGCGGCCACAGCCGCTGCGACCGTGGGTCGTGCCTGCTCCTCCTCCGTTCCTGACCAAGTCGCCGGTTCAGGCAGACCTACCTGGCTTCCTGACACCCCGGTTGTGGGGGAACCATGCACCGAGATCTTACCTGGGAGCACTTCCGCTCCTGGACCGGCCCCAATCTCACCTGCCTGTTCCCCTCCTGCAGCAACAGAACCCCGCTGTGAAGTCTCTGGGGACCCCACATTTGCTGTGGTAGCCCCCACCCCACACACTGGTCCTCCCCCTGCAGCACCCTGCTCTCTGCTTATCCCTGCAGAGGGCAGCAGATCCCAGCTCACAGGCTGGTTACTTGTAGAGGCATTGTCACACCTTTCTCTGACCCCCTCCCCTGTCACAGCTGCAGCTGTGTGTGTGTCTATGGTGTCTATGCAAGCAGAAATATCAGAGTTCACTCCCTCCTCCCTTACATCATTCATAGATAACACATTAACATTGTCCGGAGGCATGTCAGTACTGGCTGAAGGTTCAGCCCTTGGTTGGGGCCCAAACTGGGAGGTTATCTGCCCCAAATCTGTCCCAAGTAGCACGTTTGCAGGGATCCGATCAGTTACCCCCACCTCCCTCACCCCTCGCCCTGCGCCCCAGTCCACATAAATGTCAGCAACAGGCAGCGCCGGGTCAGTGCCTCCAATCCCGGAGGCAGCGAGGGTTTTTCCAGGGATCAAGTCTTGGGGGGACACCATCTCAGGCCGCACCAGAGTCACCTCCGAGGCGCTGTCTCGCAGTCCTATGGTCACAGACCGGCCGACGGTGACAGGTTGGAAGCTGTCCAGGGACCTACCACCACCCCCACCCACACAATACACCTTGGGCGGCCCTTGGGACGGGGACGGAGCCGGGGCCTTGGGACGCTGAGGGCACATGGCCTTGAAGTGTCCAGGTAGGTTGCACTGGTGGCACCGTCTTGGTTCCGCCACGGGCCTGGAGAGGAGAGTTGAGGGGGACACCCCCTGCAGTCTAGGGGCAGGTGGGGCAGTCGCAGAATTCATCTTACCCCCTCTCCAGGTGCTGCTGGTGGCCGCTCTCCTGGCCTCAGGGGCCCGGTTGTTGGTGTAGTCATCGGCAAGGGCAGCTGTAGCCGTGGACCCCTTTGGCTTCTGGTCTCGGATGAACTGGCGGAGATCCTCAGGGCAGTTCCACAAGAGTTGCTCCGTGATGAACAAGTCCAGGATCTCCGGTCCGGTGGAAAGCTGCAGGCCTTGGGTCCAGTGGTCGGCAGCTCGGGCAAGTGCCCGCCGGTGGTCAGCCCAGGAGTCCTTTGGTCCCTTCTGTAGGCTCCGGAACTTCTTGCGGTAGGACTCTGGAGTGAGGTTGTACTGTTGGATCAGGGCCCGCTTGATGGTGTCGTAGCCCTGATCTGCCTCAGCAGGCAAGTCCCCAAGGACATCCAGGGCCTTACCCCTTAAACGGGGGGTCAGGTATTTGGCCCACTGGTCCTTGTCCAGATGGTGCTGCAAGCAAGTCCGTTCAAAAGCAGTCAAGAAAGAGTCCAAGTCTCCATCCTTCTCCAGCACTGGGAAGTCCTCAACACGGACCTTTGGAAGTTTGGTGTCTCGAAGGTCACATGTGGCTGATGAGGGCCGGAGCTGAGCTAGCTGCAGCTGGTAGTCACGGTCTGCCTGTCGCTCTCGCTCTTCACGCGCTGCCTGCCGCTCTCGCTCCGCAGCCTCACGCTCTGCGTGCCGCTCTGCCCTGCGCTCTGCCAGGAGTTCCTTGTAGCCCTTCTGGTCTCCAGCCTGGAGAAGGGCCATAGCCATTTGAAGAAGGCTATCCGAGCCTCCCAGGCTCGGTGGAATGGCACGTGGTGATCTGCGGCACGCTGCAGAGCTAGGCGATTCACTGTCCCTTTCAGAGCGGAGGGCTGGCATCTGGCTCGTTGAGGAACCTTGGGTGAGCTGCTCCTCATCTTGTCCAGCAGTGCCAGGTTGCGCAATGTCCTCGGCAGAACGGTTTTCTGGCGTCGAGCTCCTGGAGGACTCGTGGGCAACCTCCTCATTGCTGTCCACAGCACCGTCCTCCCTCTCTTCGGCTCCTGCCTTAGCATTGGCCAGTTGCATAGCTCTGCTCCTGGTGCCATCAGCCATTCTTGCAGACTTTTGGTCACTGACACAGAACTGACACCTGATGCCTCCACACACCTTACAGTATCTGCACTCTGACACTCTAGTGTTGAGCTAGTCTGAAGACCCCAGCAGCCACAGCTGCTGCAGGCAGTCTTTAGTGTCTGGGAGTATGGGTCTCACACTCACACACACTATTATCTCGATCCCACCGCTATGCCACCAATATGTCACAAACCACCGGGGGGGTCACTCAGAAATCCCCCGCGCTGGCTACCAGTACGTCACAATCGGGGGGTAACAAGTGGGGGTCACCCCTCCTTTATACCTCCCGACCGACAGACAGAGCACGTGACGCGCTCTCTAGCGCCCCTCTTATAGTCAGGCCAATTATGGAATTGCCCGACCATAAGCAAGGAGGCCGCTATACTACTTATGCCGATTATTGAAGGGTCCCCGGTGAGAGTAGGGTATATATTCCCCCGACCTCCGCGGGCGGAATATATAAAATCTCCCCGAATCTCACTGGCCTCCCCACGATAATCCTTGGCACAATTCGCTGCCACCAACCGATTTACGGTAACTATTAGCCGAACACACAGACGTGGGATTCAAGATCGAGATAACAGAACAGCCCAAGATTAATTATATAATTTAATCAGCCTAAAGCACACTAGAAACTACAATATATACAATAGGGAATCTACAGAATATACATATGTCAGAGTACAGTTACAATCAAAGCATGGGTTACAAACAGGCATACACAGTTCCAGCAGTTACCTTGTTGCGTCTGGCCACAGGGGGGCGCTGTAGACCAGGTTTCCAGGAACTCCCTCACAGGTCTTTCCCAACCAGGCCCCCGAGCAGAAGAACACTGGAAAATGGCCGAAGTAGGGTTATCAACCTGGGCACATCCAGGTCCCCTCCTACCTTCGTGACCTCACAGGGAGCACTGCTCCACCCCTGGCTTGAGTTATGGACAATATCCCAACATGGAATATGGGCCATAACTTTGCCTGGGAGCGTCGTAGGCGGACGCCAATGCTCTCATTGTGACAGTTATGAATTTAGCTACAGAACGAGGGGACTCATGACCTGTCTGCCAGTTCCCCATTGGCTGATATCACGCCTGGGGCATTTCCCGATGTCCTGCTCCCATAAAAAGGGTGTGCCGGCATCGTCTGCATGCGGAGACACCATTTTTATGGTTGCCATATTTATCGGAAATATGGCTTGCGAGATATGAACCATTTTTTACTGGAGTCGTTCTGTCTGGCTATTTCCATAGCCTTGCTAATTAGATAGCAGCTCCTACTACAGGGTGACGGCAGGGAGTCATCCTGTGTCCATTGTTCCCACACCACCTCATCTCCATATCACAGGACATGGCCATGGAGGTGTAAGTGGAACACTGAGAACAAGAAGGGAGGGGGCACTGCCAGGGAGTGATGAGGGATTATGACTGGAGTCATAATTCATCTTCATATCCCGGGATTTGCCTCACAGTGGCGTCTGTACTGCGTGGAGACAAAAAGGATGGGAACGACTCAGAAGATGTCACCTATAACGGTACCTGGATGTAAATGATTATTTGTGATGCTACCTGCGTCTTATAAGTATTGTGTTTCCTGTATGGTCCGGAGTCTGACAACAACTCCCAGCATCTCCTTACCGTTGTTAAGGACACGCTGGGAGTTGTAGATTCCGGCATCTTCCGAGCATTCCCATTGATCTGCATTGTAAAATACAGAGCATTTTCCAAGTGGAAAACACCAGAAGAATGGAGCGGCCACTTCTTATAATCACTTGATGGTTTTAGAAACCTGAAGTGGGTAAAAGATGCTCAAAATCCTGAACCTCTGCACAGCAAGGAGATGCAAATGGTCATTCATGGCCAGTATTTTTCATAGTAGTTTCCATGGGGAGTGGGATCTGCCACAAAAATGTCATTGCACATTCCCCAAGTGGTATGTGTCTAAAATTATCACCAGTGAAAAACAACAGCTTCCCTGATCTCCTATCTGTAGAATAGATCATCAATACTAGTTCAGGAGGATCTGATTTTGTATCCCTGCCCATCAGATATATGACCGCAGCATTATGTGGAGAGCAGCATCCTCTTCATTATCTGCGAGACCCAGCTCTGTAGGGAAAATAGCGGCTTCACCAGGTCCTGCAACTAAGAGCAATAAATAGGACTGAGCTGTAATATTGGACGCAGCTGTGACTGCATGTTATATGGTGGTGTTACACAATCTACAAGTGTACAAAGATATTACACATTCACCACGCGAAAAGTGGGCCTGTGTACCCCTAAATGCCAGGGCTGAATTTTAGTCCCAGTCCGGCCCTGGCTACTGCCATGCCTGCACATGAGGTAAGTGACATAGCTGACCAGGAAAACTATACTACATTTCTAATTGGAGGTTTTTGCTAATTATTATTATACTTAGTATATATTGAGATAGTATCTTGGAGATGAATTTTACACTTTTTTTTTGTTAGGTGGCCATATAGCAGTGTCAAAATATGTAGTCCAGTCAATTTTTTTATTTATTTTTTTTAGAACTGGATCCATTTTCTTTTTTAATAGTCTATTAAACTGTACTAGCTATAAACAAATGCATTATACGTGTTGTACAGACCTTTGTGACTTTTACAATAGATTCTATTACTTTTTTTACTTGTGCTGAAATCAGGCTGCATGGCTTAAAACATGCTACCATGGGCTACAGCATCTCCAAGAGGTATCTCTGATTGATAATTGCAAAGAAAGCTGCCAGCAGCAGATCTTGATGATTTGTGTGTAGTGATGGGCGAACTTAAACTGTACAGTTCGGGATCCGTATCGAACACAGTGTTTGTGCGCACAATCCCGAACACGAGCTTTCCTGACTTACAGGACCTTCCATGACGTCATAGCCATGTGGCCAGTCTGGTGTGAATGTTGTACATACATTGGCTTACAGACTGGTCACATGGCTATGACGTGATGGAAGGTCCTGTTAACTTCCAAAGCTATTCACTGCACTGCTCATCACTCGGCAGTCTTCGGCTGTTTATCGCATTGCAACACCTGATATGGCGCACACTCTCCCGACAGAAGCGGGTCAGCTGCATGCATTTCCATGCAACTGAGCCGCCCTTGTCCGGACAGCGTCAGGCCGTGCGAGATGATACAATGCGAGACGCAAGTGCAATCACAACCTCACTGTCAACCTGCTTCTCGCTCTGTAGAGACGCTTGTCTGTACAGAGTGATGAAGCAGAGCTGACATTGCTCGCCCTGTGGACTACATCGGACTAAGGATTTTTTTTTTTTTATAATAAAAGATGGAGTCTCTACATGGTTTTTTTTGTTTTATTTGTAATTAAAAATAAATTCTGTGTGTTGTTTTTTTTTACCGTTTCCTAGAAATCCATGGTCGTGATGTCTAATTTGGCGTGACACTATGAATTTCGGGCTTAGTACCAGCTGAGAATACAGAGCTGGTATTAACCCCTTTATTACCCAGCGTGCCACTGCCATCAGAGCCGCTGGAGGAGTCGGGTAAAGCGCCTGGAAATGATGCTAAGAAATGGGGGGGGCCCAGAATGCTTGGGCTTAACTACGCTGAGAATCGCTGCTCTCAAATGCCTGGTTTTAAGTGACTGGTGAGCAAAATATGGCGGGAGCCCACACTTTTTTTTTTTAAATTATTTTTTTTAAATAATTAAATAAATAAATAAATAATTAATGGGCTTCCCTGTATTTTGATTGCCAGCCAAGGTAACGGCAGGCAGATGGAGGTGGCAGCCCATAGCCATCAGCTTTATCTGCGCTGAGAATCAAAAATACTGCGGAGCGCTACATCATTTTATTGAATTATTTATTTATACACTACTGTACGTGTGAGGGTCCCAACAACCAATCACAGATGTTGTCATGCAGAACAGGCGTCTGTGATTGGGTGTTGGAGTAACCTGGAATCTGCCCATACATTCTAGATGCTAGAATGTATGGGCTGGTTTCAGGTTACTCCAGCATTTTCAGCTCTGCTACATATGTGCAAGGAGACAAACACAGGTTTGCTCTGAGAGCTGTCAGACTTCACCCGAGTGCACAGCTGAGGCCGGTCAGCTGTGCCCCCGGGTAACCTCGACTGATGTCACTGCAACACTGCCTTAAAGTGAGCATTTCTTGGCAGCGAGTCTGGGTTACCTGAGGGCACAGCTGATGTCACTGCTTTAATTAAAAAAAAAAAAACAAAGGAAAAAAAAAACAGAGGTGACGTGTGCAAGACGTCACAGAAGGTCCTGTAACCCATGAGGTAACAACATTCACATCAGACTGGTCACATGGCTATGACCTCATGGAAGGTCCTGTAGTCTGTGGAGGTTTCCTTGGGGCACAGCTGACAGGCCTCAGGTGTGCACTTGCGTGAAGTGTCTGACAGCTCTCAGCTGAGTGTGTGTATAGATCTGTGTGTCTCCTTGCACAGATGTAGCAGAGCTGAAGATGCTCGCCAAACTTTGGACTATATCGGAAGATTTTTTTGGGGGGTAAACAAGATGGAGTCCTAAATTTCTTCTGTTTTATTTCTAATACATTATTTTTTTCTCTGTGTTGTTCTATTTTACTGTTAAAATAACAATCACAGACGCTGTCAAAGAGGGCGTCCGTGATTGGATGCTGAAGTAACCTGAACCCAACCTATACATTCTAACATCTAGAATGTATGGGCAGATTCCAGCTTACTACAACAGCCAATCACGGACGCCCATTCTGCGTGAAAGCGTCTTTTTGGCTGTTGGGTCCCTCACACATATAGTAGTGTAAAAATAAATAATTAAAAAAAGATGACCTAGCGCTTGGCAGTATTTTTGATTCAAGGCGCAGATAAAGTGGACGGCTATGGTCTGCCACCCCCATCTTCCTGGTCTTACCTTGGCTGGCAATCAAAATACAGGGAAGTCCATTAATTTTTTTTATTTTAAAAAATAATTATATATAAAAAAAAGAAAATATGCGTGGACTCCCGCCGTATTTTGATCGGCAGTCAGGTAAAACCAGGCAGCTGGGAACTGGGATTCTCAGCATTCTGGCCCCCCCCACACTAAAAACCGCAGCCTGCAGCCACCCCTGGAAATGGTGCACTGTTTCTTAGCACCAATTCCAGGTGCTTTACCCGGCTCGCACAGCGGCACTGATGGGAGGTGGCACGCTGGGTAATAAAGGAGCTAATACCAGCTTTGAATTCTCAGGTGGTACTAAGCCCAAAATTCATGGTGTCACGCCACATGGCCACCATGAATTTCTAGTAAACAGTATAAAGAAAAACAAAAAAAAAACAAAAAAACAAAAAACAAAACACTATTAGAAATAAAACAAAAAAAACATTTAGAGACTCCATCTTTATTATAAAAAAACATCCTTAATCCGACGTAGTCCACAGCGAGAGCAAATGTCAGCTCTGCTACATCGCTCTGTACAGACAAGAGTATCTACAGAGCGAGAAGCAAGCTGACACTGACTGTGATAGTCAAAGTTCATTCAAGTCCATGGCTAAGCCATGGATTCAGGTGAACCCTGACGTCACCGCGAACATGGCCGAAAACAGCCTTAGACTGCCAAGTGACAAGCAGCGCAGTGAATACCCCCGGAAGTTAATGATCGGACCTGGAAGCAGAAGCAGCCGGTAGTTAGCGGGTCTGCAAGATGCGTCGCGAGATCTCTAAGTAAATGTAATGACAATGTTTATTATTAACTATATTATTTATTTTATAGCCCCCCCCCCCTTGCCCCATCCCATAACTGTAAAGTCCAAGCTTGGGGTTCGGATGCAAGTTCGCGTTATCAGCACCCCATCCCTAACATCGGACATAGGGGGGGGGGGGTGTTGGCCCACCACTACTTACGACTTGTCTATGTTACCAGTGGGTGCTGGGTTCTACTCTTTTCTGAAACCTTCACACTTAATAGTGTGCGTCAACTGCCACTTTAAATCAAAGAAGAAGCGGAGGACTAGGGATATCTGATCTAGTAATCGGTGAAAAGTGATATATTTTGTGGAAAAATTCCTATGATACAGCAATTGTCTTTTCTGTAACGTTAATTCTTCAGACGGTAAAGCAGTTTCAAAGTCACTCTGTATGAAGGATACAGTACATGCAGCATATAATGCTTTACGTCCAAGTATACTTTTCAAGTTATTTTGCAGATTACTGATGCGGTTCCTGAATACAAGGAGCCCTTTGTGCAAAGCAGAAAACCCCACTCCTGACAGAGGACAAGTTAAAAATCCTTTGAAGGAATACAGTAAAAACAATATTGTGTTCCTAAAACAGATGAAAATGCACCAATAGGTCTAAAAGCCTTGGCCAGATTCGTCTCTTACGATTTTTTTTCTTTAAGGTCACTTTTCTATTTTGTCTTGTAATATTAGTTACCGTTTTTTTGCTCCGAAGTATTCAAAACAACATACATATGGTTCATGACTTTTGAACAGACAGGAATGCTTTTTGTTTTGGTCATTAACGGTTAGTGCACATCTTGCAAAATGGTGTAAAAATGTTGGCATACATAAATTACTCCAGGAGGGGTGGGACAGGAGTTAATTTGTAGCAAACTGCAAATCTTTGAAAGTCACAAATGATTAATTGGGCAAAAAACCATCTAAAACACCAAAGCTTCACCCACTGTGGCCAAAAAAACCAAGAGAGCACATAAATAGACTTCAAAGAAGGCACAAGTGGAAAGAGAAGTATGGCACAAATCATTTTTTGGTCACACATGAATGAAATAAGAATCAGGCCCCCTTGTGTCCATAGGAGATAATTATTCCTGGTTTTAAAAACTTTAAGAAATAAATGTTAAGGAAAGAGACAAAGTAAGAAAAGGTGAATTTTAATCTATTTAGCAGAATGTGACAATAGGAAAATATATTTAAAAAGCAGTACATCATAAATGTCATGAGAAAAAATGCAGTATTAGACATACAATAGACATTTCACACTTAATTTTTCCCTTTATCCAGCAACTATGGCAGGGACCAAAGCACAAATCACTGAAGATAAGTGATTCACTGGGATTACAGTGCTTTCTCCAGCTAAGACACATTGGTAGCTGCAATGATACATGAAATACAAACTGATTATAGAATGAGTGTAAAAGCATTAAAAAGTTGTTCTTCAAGATAAGCCCCTCCAACTGGGATCACTGGAGTAATGCTGTTGGTTTCCATATGACACTGAAGGTACATGTATGAATCCAAGGTAGACCTGGTGGCTTTCTATTTAAATGTCAGAAATTAAAAAAAAAAATTAACACTGACATTAAAGATCCCATATGCACCAATAATTAAACATTACTATATAGAAGCTTTCTACTTTTGGAATTCAACCCGTTTTTTGTATCTGATCAACTATTTGGAAATTATTATGGGAGAGTTGTTAGAGGTAGCCGTTGGCAGATCAGCTGTCTAGATGACAATTGTATCTATTGCCAGTTTGACAATATAGATCTGCATGGATGGCAGTATGTGCACAGTGTAATCCATCGCATTAACATCCGGAAATAGCTTAGTAGTAGGTAACTAGACGTTAAAATTATATATACACATCACTTTTTGGAAGGAATAAAACAGTTTAAGATAAAAAAAAAAAAAAAACCACAACAAAAACTAAAGCCTAGAGCCTTTCAATAATGCTTTTTGATAATGCAGGTTCTTCATTTCAAGCCTTCTTTTCAGTTGTTCATAGTGGAAGACAATGCTATAAAGGATTCATTATATGATGAATTCCAGAAAACCTATAAAAGGGTGGGTATTTGGAGTGGTCATTTAAACAGCAAACTCCAGCTACAACCTGGTATATTCTTGTTGTCAATGGCAATGTGAAGACCAGACTGGTTAAAGTAAGTTTTCACAATCCAGCCTAAGGGCTTCCCCCACATTCTAGTGGCTGCACTCGCCGACATCGAAAGGTTCAGCCGACAGTTTAATGTGTATGGTGGCCACTGCTTAGTGTCGGAAGAGATGTCGATCACACATGTTCGAGTTCGGTCTGCCATTCGCATAGTCTGCCCTGAGATAAGCCACTGGCCGATGAGTCAGAGGTTTTCAGCTAGAGAACACTGGAGCATTTGCAGAGATGGCAATTCGCCAAACGATTGGTTGAAGCATCATTTGGCTGACAGCCATCTAAGGTGTGTGTCCAAGCTAATGCAGATTTCAGACATTGTACAATCACAAGACACACGCTTTCCTTCCTCCCTAATGACCCAAATTGACTTGCGATTAAGGTTGTGAGATATGTGAAAAACAATTCATAGAAAATATTTGCTCCCATTTACTCAACATAATAGAACAAATATAAAATTGGTTATAATATCTCTTCTGTTAAATGTCCAGATAGATGTAGATTCCCCCGCCCCACACTTAAGGTAGAAATATCCTTTTACAGATTTTATACTAAATACCTGAAACAATGTCCCAGAGAAAAATTTTTAATTTGTTATCTTTGGAATTTCATACTGGACTGCTACTTACAGTAGGTGGCACTATAGTTCAAACTCTCTTCCTCTCTGAAGAGGCAATCTGCATATTTAATTACCCAGAAGAGCAGTGCATGGCTCATAAGCCTCCTCACAGACATGCTAGATACAGTCAGGGCCAGAAATATTTGGACAGTGACACAAGTTTTGCTATTTAGCTGTTTACAAAAACATGTTCAGAAATACAATTATATATATAATATGGGCTGAAAGTGCACACTCCCAGCTGCAATATGAGAGTTTTCACATCCAAATCGGAGAAAGGGTTTAGGAATCATAGCTCTGTAATGCATAGCCTCCTCTTTTTCAAGGGACCAAAAGTAATTGGACAAGGGACTCTAAGGGCTGCAATTAACTCTGAAGGCGTCTCCCTCGTTAACCTGTAATCAATGAAGTAGTTAAAAGGTCTGGGGTTGATTACAGGTGTGTGGTTTTGCATTTGGAAGCTGTTGCTGTGACCAGACAACATGCGGTCTAAGGAACTCTCAATTGAGGTGAAGCAGAACATCCTGAGGCTGAAAAAAAAGAAAAAATCCATCAGAGAGATAGCAGACATGCTTGGAGTAGCAAAATCAACAGTCGGGTACATTCTGAGAAAAAAGGAATTGACTGGTGAGCTTGAGAACTCAAAAAGGCCTGGGCGTCCACGGATGACAACAGTGGTGGATGATCGCCGCATACTTTCTTTGGTGAAGAAGAACTCGTTCACAACATCAACTGAAGTCCAGAAAACTCTCAGTGAAGTAGGTGTATCTGTTTATAAGTCAACAGTAAAGAGAAGACTCCATGAAAGTAAATACAAAGGGTTCACATCTAGATGCAAACCATTCATCAATTCCAAAAATAGACAGGCCAGAGTTAAATTTGATGAAAAACACCTCATGAAGCCAGCTCAGTTCTGGAAAAGTATTCTATGGACAGATGAGACCAAGATCAACCTGTACCAGAATGATGGGAAGAAAAAAGTTTGGAGAAGAAAGGGAACGGCACATGATCCAAGGCATACCTCATCCTCTGTAAAACATGGTGGAGGCAACGTGATGGCATGGGCATGCATGGCTTTGAATGGCACTGGGTCACTTGTGTTTATTGATGACATAACAGCAGACAAGAGTAGCCGGATGAATTCTGAAGTGTACCGGGATATACTTTCAGCCCAGATTCAGCCAAATGCCGCAAAGTTGATCGGACGGCGCTTCATAGTACAGATGGACAATGACCCAAGCATACAGCCAAAGCTACCCAGGAGTTCATGAGTGCTAAAAAGTGGAACATTCTGCAATGGCCAAGTCAATCACCAGATCTTAACCCAATTGAGCATGCATTTCACTTGATCAAATCCAGACTTAAGACGGAAAGACCCACAAACAAGCAAGACCTGAAGGCTGCGGATGTAAAGGCCTGGCAAAGCATTAAGAAGGAGGAAACCCAGCATTTGGTGATGTCCATGGGTTCCAGACTTAAGACAGTGATTGCCTCCAAAGGATTTGCAACAAAATATTGAAAATAAAAATATTTTGTTTGGGTTTGGTTTATTTGTCTAATTACTTTTGACCTCCTAAAATGTGGAGTGTTTGTAAAGAAATGTGTACAATTCCTACAATTTCTATCAGATATTTTTGTTCAAACCTTCAAATTAAACGTTACAATCTGCACTTGAATTCTGTTGTAGAGGTTTCATTTCAAATCCAATGTGGTGGCATGCAGAGCCCAACTCGCGAAAATTGTGTCACTGTCCAAATATTTCTGGACCTAACTGTATATCATTCTCCACACGAAAATAGGTTTATGACTGGGGATCTAAGAGGTAGACTATCATATAGACAAATCAGATCTCATACTTTGCACTGACAAGGGGGCAATACCCCAAAACACAGTATCAGAAAATTGAGATTTTGGTTTGGCTTTTATTCTAAGTCATAGGGAAAGGCTCATTAAAGGGTCGTTATTTACTTTTAGGATTACTATTTCCAATAGCTGACACAGGAGTTCAAGTTCTCCTGTGTTCTGAAGAGGCAATTTGCCTACTGTAAATCTGAAATTTTTGTACATCCAACACATGTATTGCTCATAAAGCAAACTCCATACTCAAACTGATCTTCATATCTATATGAACATAGATTTTTTTTTTTTGTTACAAGTACCCAGTTCTTTTACAAAATAAAGTTTGCTTTAACGCGTACCTCTAGTAAAAATCACACAAAACCTCTTATGCACATCAATGCACAAATTCATATTTCTAATATAAAATGAGCGCTCTATGCATTTTATGCATGTCTATTTCATTATGGTGCTAAGGCCTTAAAGTGTAATTGCACTTTCAAAATATATGACTTTTTAAAATAAGCTGTTGTGTGTGTATAAGGCTAACACCATTTCTGTCCATTACAATTTGGATCCTGTATTTTAGCAGTTTTCTTCAGCAATAGATGTCTCAGTAGCAGCTTCTTGGGGCTTACTGCTTTTGTTTCCCCCCCACTTTTCCTTTCACTACAAGGTTTCATTCGCATCCATCACTACAGACTAGTGTTGAGCGAGTAGTTAGCAAGTACTCTCTGCTGTGCGCATATTCGTTACAAGTAGTGGGAGCAATGCAAGTTAATGGGAAATACTCACTAAAAAGCGAGTAACCTGAAAGCTGTACTATTCGAATACTCGCACGAAAAGTACAGCTTTCGGGTTACTCGCTACTTCGCGAGTATTTCCCATTGACTTACATTGTGCTCGTTACTCGTAACGAATAGGCGAGTAATGGACAGTACTTACTAACAGTATAGCAAGCACGAATAGTTAGCTACTCACTCAACACTACTTCAGACTGATTTGTCCACAGATTTAGTTTTTTCTTGTATTTACAGTCAATAATCAGAGCAGGAGGGAACTAAAAACATCTCCAAAATCCTATCACAATATATAGTAGGTGTAATAATAATAATATTAGTAAATATTGCCAATCAGAAATGTAGTATAGTTCTCCTGATATAGCCATGTCTCTTACTGCATGTGCAGGGTATTGCAGTAGCTTAGGTATCCACGGTTCCGACTACTCACAGCTAATTGTCACTATATGCATGGTCATAACCATGGATACCTAAGACATTGCAATGTCCTACATGGGGTAAGCAACAAAGTTAAATCAGGAGAACTATACTACATGTCTAATTAGAGGTATTTGCTAATTTTATTACACCTACTACAGATTGGGATAGGCTCTTGGAGTTGAGAATCTCCGTTTAAAGGCCCAGTCACACACAACGACTTACCAGCGATCCCGAAAACGATGTGACCTGATAAGGATCGCAGGTAAGTCGCTGGGAGATCGCAGGTGAGATGTCACACAGTCAGATCTTACCAGCGATGCAGGAACAATACAGGTCACAGTAGCGACCTGTATAACGATCTCAGCAGTCACTGTGACCCTGTCACACAGTGTCAAACACAGCGATGTGTCCTGCTCAGCAGGACATCACCTTTGAAGAAAATGGCCTGGACCATTCTGCAACGACTAGAGATCTCACAGCAGGGGCCTGATCGCTGGTAGATGTCACACATAACGAGATCGCTAACGGGATCGCTACTGCGTCACCAAACGGTGACTCAGCAGAGATCTCGCTAGCGATCTCGTTATGTGTGACGGTACCTTTAGTGAGGAAAATGTTCATAAATTAGAGCGATTATCTTCTCTTCTACTGTTTGCAGAGTTGCACTGTAGACCAGTCGTACAGGTGGGTCCCTGATAGCTGCTCCTCAACCACTGATGGTGACCAAGGCTCCATTCTGTCCCCTACATAAACATGCTGCATATCTCCCCTTATCTTGATTGACAGACCTAACTGAGCACTGTCTGAATTGCATCCCTGTCACTGCACATCCACACTGACACTGCATGAGCCGAGTAGACTAATACAGTATCAGTGTGGGAGCACTCTCATCACTCTGTCTACAGCGGCTGCTCGCTACTGTGATCCTATGTGCAGCAAGCAGGTGCTGCAGACAAGAGATGAGCATCGAGTGCTCCTGCACGGACATTGCTGGGAGCCCAGTATATGCACACTTGTGCAAAGCTGGGGATATCATTGAGGCAGTGGTTAGGAAGCTCTGTCACAAATAAGAGGTGGTGCGTGGCCTGTTAATTGAGAGGGCAGAACAGTACACTGAGCCCTTGGCCATACCAAGGGTGCAAGGAGGACCTTTCATTTAAGGGGGCTTTACACGCAGCGATATCGCTGGTGAAAGCACCCATCCCCGTCGTTTGTGCGTCACGCACAAATCGCTGCCCGTGGCGCACAAAATCGTTAGGAGCAGTCACACGGACTTACCTGCCTAGCGACGTCGCTGTTGCCGGCGAACCGCCTCCTTTCTAAGGGGGAGTTTCGCTCGGCGTCACAGCCGCGTCACTAAGCGGCCGCCCAATAGAAGCGGAGGGGCGGAGATGAACGGCCATAACATCCCGCCCACCTCCTTCCTTCCTCATTGCCGGCGGCTGCAGGTAAGCTGTAGTTAGTCGTTCCCGAGGTGTCACACGTAGCGATGTGTGCTGCCTCGGGAATGACGAACAACCTCCGTCCTGCAACAAACAACGATTTGTTGAAAATGAACGATGTGTCAATGATCAACGACAAGGTGAGTATTTTTGATCGTTAACGGACGTTCATTGTGTCACCTGCAACGACGCCGGATGTGCGTCACGGAATCCTTGACCCCGGCGATATATCGATAGATACGTCGTTGCGTGTAACGGGGCCTTTAGATATGGAAGTTTCAGTCCAACTAATGAATAAAACTTATACCTGCAGTATAGATATTATTTGCGGTAATATCCTCTATAGGACTTTATAATGTTATTTTAATCATGTTTTTGGGGGCGATAGACCCCCTTTAAAGTTACCACTTGGTAAGTTTAGCAATGCTCTATACAATTTCCATTTTAAGGCTTGAAAGTCATTTAAAAATTGGGTATTTTTAGATTATTATTTATATTTTTAAAAAGGGACCTACCAGAAGGGCCCCTATGATACAAAACACAATATATGGGACATTATGCCCAGTATACGAGTTGTGCCGAATCTTAAGTCAATCATGTCTTTTCGTGTCTCTCACATTGCCATTGCAGTAAAGAAGTAGGTTGCTTGTTGAACGCTTAGCATAAAAGGCATTGGCTACATGGTTTAAAAAAATATACATAAAATAAAAAAAAAATCTATTAGGCTAAACTACACAAGAACATACAAACTACTATCAATGGTTAAATCCACAGGAGTCTGCATCAGGCATATATAGCAGATCCTGGGTGTGGAATAAGGCTGCATCCATACATCTGTGTGACACGTGCTAGTACTGTCTTTTTCCTCCGACAGCACACGGACCCATAGTTTCATTGATCCATACACACCAGTTTTAGTACGAGTCAGGGACTCCTATCTACAAGACTCCAAGCACGCCATACTCTGCATCCGTTTTGCACATCAGACTTGGCCATTAAATTCTATCGGGATACACACAAAACACTGAAGCACAAAGTATGTCTTCAGAGGTCTATTTGAGTTTGATGTTTTTAACTGATGTATTTCTATGAATCAATGGCCAAAAAAAAGTTTAGACAGTCTATCTGTACCTACTTCAGTGAGAAAAAACAAAGATGCAAGGAGGATCAAAGCTGAAATCGGTCCACTTCTCTCAGACACACAGATGTGAGAATGCAGCCTAACCCTTTAAAGAGGACCATACTCTCCTGATATGTCTAACATTTTTCCATATTCCCCCCCAAAATATCTTGAAGATCCTTCACTGGAAGTCTGAATTAGGTTGTTCCTTAGTTATTCCTGATGCAAATGTATGAACAAATTAAAAACAGGGTGTTACCATTATTTTTTTTTAGGTCATTAACCTGATACATGCAATGTTCAATCAGTTCCAGATTGTGATGACACACCCTATTAAGCAGAATAGTAATGCCCAGTTGTCAATTTATCCATACCTCTTAAGGCAATAACAAAAGACATACAACACAAAAATCTAATAGATTCTTCAGAATAGTTTTTTTTTACAGTAGATGCAAGTATTAGTAAAGACATATCAGGGGAGCAGGCAGGTTTCTTTTTAAAACCTGTTTCTTGGATATTTTCATCATATAGTATTAGTTTATTTAGGGGTACACACATTCATCCTGATGCATTATGGACAAGTCATTTAGTATTATGGTAGAGAAATCACAGAACAGATTCCAGTACAAAAAAAAAAGTCACAAAAGACAGATGCGACTTAATCCTCACAAAATATACACACTATCCCTCATCAACATCAAATGATTAAACGAGTACCACCCCACCCCCTCCCAACAAAAAAATAAAAATGTAATCACTGCACTTAAAGGATCTTCTCTCTGCTTTATATCTGCAGCCAATGCATGGCTTACAGATATCACGCAAAACAATGGGCCCGATACATCAAGACCGGAATTGTTCACGCTCGTCTAGAGGAGATGGGCTGGAGTCAGATACTCCTGATTCACGAAAACAATTGGCCAGCAAAAAGTCTAGACCTCAATCAAAATAAAAATTTATGATTAAAATTAAAGAAGTCTCCTAATTAGGTTTATATTCTTGAATAGGTGTATTAAAATACTTGCGGATTGCCACCTTCTGTGGTTTCCAGTGCCACTCCAGTCCTCTTCTGGACCACATGACAGCTCTTTAGTTTTGCCGGCTCACACAGCGCCTACTGTGTGGAGCCATAATGGCTTTCTCAGTGTTACATCTCTGATTTTGAATGAATTTCCATAAACGTATACAGAGAAAGCAACTTCTGGTCCACATATAAACCCCTGTGTGAGTTGACTTGCCAGAATTCAGGTCATGTAGGCCAAAGAGAACCAAAGAGGCACTAAAAACAAGGGGAAGACTGCAAACGGTAAACATTAAACTGATTGGTCAACCACTATTTTAGAAAGTCATAAGCAGCTAGATTTAGAACATTGTTTATCATTAGTGAACTTTAAATCTCAAAAGAAGTCAGACCATCAGAAGAAAAACATGTAATGATTGAGATTTTGAAATTTTTGTTTTTTTTACAATTATATGATTTTTGTCCTCTATTTCATCTGAAAAATCAGACCCCATTAGCTAAACTAATTTGCTCTCAGCCTTTTTACTTACACCCCTCAAAATATAAGTGAAAATCCAGTAAGTGTGGTGACTTATTTTTGAATGCCCATATGGCTGCAACATCCGGGAGGCGTTTTCATCCCTGGGATTCAGAGATCACATTACATTCCCCTTCAAAGAATTCATTGTTATGCCCATGATGTCCTAATGAATAGTTTTACATCGGTTCTCAAACAGTTGATTTATGACTGTTGTGTCTGCAAGAGTTGAAGTGTCTCCCAGTTCTCGATCATTTTTGGCAATTTTCCTCAACACTCGTCTCATTATTTTACCTGTACAAAGATAAAAAAAAATGCAAAGATACATTATCATTATTTAGCAACAAAGTGCAGCACTTGACAAAGGGTTTCCAGGTCTTCACAAATAAAACTTAATTGTTAAACAGTTTTTAACATATGTTGTGTATCAACTTCTAAGGGTTTTAAAGACCTGCTTGACGTTTTAAAGTGAGAATCTTTATTTCGACTTCCAGCATTATTGAATGGGATTTTAGGTGTTATTCTCCTTCACTGCAGAGCGCCGCAAGCAGGAGCGATGCTGGGCTGTGATGAGCGGTGAAACTCCGCTCACAGCCCAGTTACTAAGGATGACTGGGGCCCACCTCAGTGATATTGGGTCAACTGGAAGTTGACGTGACATCACTGGATCCCAGAGTTTACAAAGACCAGGGGTCACTTGATATCCCACCCAGCAGAGCGGACTGCAAAAGGCAGAATTTACTTCACAAGGTATTTGACAAAAGCCTTCCTTATGAGTTTTACAGTGATATGACCTCTAATGCTGAGTAGTAAACCACCCCTTTAAATAACAGGCAGCTGTCTTAAACAGTCGCAGTTAGTGCTACGTTTCGGCCATTTAGATGCTGCTGTCAATTTCTGATGAGCGTTACTTAAATGTCACAGCCAGCTCCCAATGATGTGGTCATGGGGCATCAACAGGTTAATAGGACGACAGCTGGAGGCCTGCTACAGGGCCCCATTATTGGCAACTTGGCCCTTTCCTAAAACATATTAAGGATATGAAGATCAGTGAGGATATCCAAGATGGCCCCAGCATCCTTACACCACACCCATATTTCACCAAAAGCCACATGACTCAACAGGGACTTTTCATATATCGAAGCTTATTACACAGCTTTAGAAAACAGAACAATATAAGGCTTTGATATAGCTCAGCTTATAGTGATTAAACATGCACGCTTGGTTCAGATTCACAAAGGGACTGATATATATTCATACTTTCTGAATAAACGCCTTCTACTTTGATCCTATTAGGTGTCAGTGTAGTTCTTCTGTGAATGTACTGTCTAAGATCATACTTGGCAGCGGACAATTAAGACAACTGCATACCCTTAGAGTGTGCACCAAAACAAAAGTTCAGAGCTGAACGTCAAAGGAAACTGCAATTTACAATATATACTGCCTTAGAGAAGTACTGCAGTATATAAGTGATCAGACAATTGCAGGTTAACCCCTTAACGACCAAGGACGTTCTGGTACGTCTTTGGTTGCCTCCCTCAGGTTACCGGGGGTCCGGCGGTGAGCCTGCAGTAATCCCCGCATATGGCTGCTGATCTGATCAGCACACGTGTGGCTAACAGGTGCAGGTAGATCGGAGATCCACCCGTGCCTGTAAACCCTTTAGATCACACTGTCAAAACACAGAATATGAAATTTAATAGGCCATGGCGGGGATCGTGCTGCCATAAATCGATCACGGGGCACCATAGCAGCGTGGAGTCAGCTGATGACCCGACACTACCATAACTCACTTCTTGTGAGAGCCGACACTCACAGGAACACACAGCGATGCTGCTCTAATCAGCAGAAATGCACAGGCGATCG
The DNA here is from genome assembly GCF_048569485.1 of Anomaloglossus baeobatrachus. Classification (NCBI taxonomy): domain Eukaryota; kingdom Metazoa; phylum Chordata; class Amphibia; order Anura; family Aromobatidae; genus Anomaloglossus; species Anomaloglossus baeobatrachus. The sequence goes on along the minus strand of NC_134357.1, from coordinate 347,438,806 downwards.
GACTGTGCAGTGACAAAGTCCCCTAGGGGGATCAGTAAAATCATTAAAAAAAAAAAATAAAAAAGTTAAGTGTTTTTAAAAAAAAATATGAAAAAATAAAAGCAAAACCTAGAATGTTCAAATCACCCCCCCCTTTTTCCCCATTGAAATTAATACAGTTAAAAAAAACACATTTGGTATCACCGTGTTGAGAAATGCCCGCTCTATCAAAACATAAAATCAATTAATCTGATCGGTATACAGTGTGGCTAGAACAAAATTCCAAACACCAAAATTATAGTTTTTGTTCACCGCAACATTTCCATTTCTTTAAAATGCAATAAACAGGCGCTCACAAAACGATCATTTGCACAAAAATGATATTATTAAAAATGTCAACTTGTTGAGGAGAGCCATTGGCTCAAATACTTAATTAACCTCTGGACATAGGGGATTGTGGGAAGTGTGTTCAATGAAAGCAATTTTCTATACACAAGCCAGTCTTCAGAGATATCCAAGATGGCTCCTGATGACATCATAGACCCGCCCATCAGCATCACCATGAATCTGCCCCGATGAGGTCATAGACCCACCCATCAGCATCACTGCAGATCCGCCCCGATGACGGCCGCCAATCAGCCCATGGACCAACCTATTGTTCAACCCACCGGCCAATGGGCACATCAAACATGCCTACAGAGCTAACCACATCCCACACCCTAAGTTTATATAAAAGAGCCAGTCACTAATAAAGCTCTCTCTCTTTGGGCCAACCTCTGATCGAGGAAAGATGAACATCAGACTGTGTGTGTCTGATGTCATTTTTCAAGCATGCACTTGATCCTCATGAATTCAGTCAGGTAGCAGGCAACACGTGAACCTTTGTAAGAGTTCACCCTAACAAGCTCTTGACGCAAAAAATAAGCTGTCACTGAGCTCCAGAAACAGAAAAATGAGAACGCTACCGGAATCTATCTATGCTAGTGTATACAGTGACAGTTAGGCAGGAATTAGCAATATGCACCCAGAACTGCTCGCGGTTCTGGGTGCATATTGGACCCGACAGGTTCCCTTTAATATAATGGACTAACGTGAAACAAACTTGTGATTTAACTGAATCAGGTTCTGATTACTGTGGTGAGGAATGTCCAAATATATGTTTATAGCAGTGCAAATATCCTGATAAAGAGCGCCAAGTCACTCCTCTGTAATGTCAATATGATGATTTACAAAACAAAAACCTCTAGATCCATAGTTCTTTATTTTTAACCCTTCCTAACATTGCTTTTTTGTGTTTTTGAGTTTAATTTTTCCTCAATTTTCAAGAGCCATAACATTTTTAGTTTTTCATCCACAATTGTCTGAGGGCTTGTATTTTGTGTAATGACTTATACTTTAACATGACACCATGCATTTTATCACGTTATGTACTGGAAAGTGCAAATAAACATTACAAATGCATTTAAATTGCAAAAACAAAAAAACAAAAAACAATTCCACAAATTCATTTTTATTTATTTATTTTTTTTAATTACCACGTCTACTATAAGGCAAAAATGACTGGGCAATATGATTCTCCAGGCCAGTACAATTACTGAGATAGCAATTTTCTTTTTTATTATTATTATTTGATTCATGAGGAAAAAAAAATAAAAAAATACATTTTTTAAAATTTTTTTTGCTTGTCACCAATTTCTGAGACCCATAACTTTTTCAATTGTTGGTTGATGTGGCTGTGTGAGGACTTTTTTTATTTTTTTTATTTCTTTTTGTTTTCACTATTATTGATCCCATTTGGGTTTGGACAAGATGTTTTGATTGCCTTTGTGGTGTTTTTCCAGTTTTTTTTCTCTTTACACAGTTTACTGATCAGGTTAATTAATTTTAGATTTTGATAGATAGGGTATATACGGACTTAACAATACCACGTGTATTTTTTTCTTTTTTAAATGGGGGAGCAATAGGGGGGGGGGTGTTAACTTTTAATTTATTTTTTATATTTTAAAAACTTTTTTTCCCCAAGTGTTAACTGTACTTGTTCGTTCCATTAGGGAACTTGAGCCTGCCCCTTTCCAATTGCTTGTGCTATATACAGCAATACTACAGTATTGCTGTATACAGCAAAAATCATGGTCCTTTATGAACACCAGCCAGAAGATGGCTCCCAAAGAAGTGTTGTCAGGATAGGCACAAGGGTCTTCAGCTAATACCTGGCCATCATGGCAACTCATTAGCGCTCCGCGATTGCATCATGGAGGCACCGATGGGTGCCTGGAATGATGCGTCTCTGCCGCCACACTTGAAACGCTGCTGTCAGATACTGAGAGCATTTACCAGGTTAATAGGCGGGGATGGAACTATGCTCCACGAGCAGCTGTTAGAGGTAGATGATGGCCAAAATATCCCCACAATCATCTGCTGGAAAAGATGCAAGTTCAGTTCCTGAGCCAGCTTCAAAATCAGTGAGCCTGCATATGACGTAACTGTACGTACATCATACGTCGGTAAGGTGTTCATTTTTGTTTTCTTTCAGTATTTTTCATCTTTTTCCAGTCTCAATAACAATAAATTATCTAAACTATAGTACATGGATTCATTCAAAACTACAACTCATTTGCCAGCAAAACAAGCCCTCATATGGCTACATTGATGCAAAAAAGGGAATTTTGTTTACTTACCGTAAATTCCTTTTCTTCTAGCTCCTATTGGGAGACCCAGACAATTGGGTGTATAGCTTCTGCCTCTGGAGGCCACACAAAGTATTACACTTTAAAAAGTGTAACCCCTCCCCTCTGCCTATACACCCTCCCGTGGACCACGGGCTCCTCAGTTTTGGTGCAAAAGCAGGAAGGAGAAAACTTATAAATTGGTCTAAGGTAAATTCAATCCGAAGGATGTTCGGAGAACTGAAGACCATGAACCAAAAGAACAATTCAACATGAACAACATGTGTACACAAAAGAACAACCAGCCCAAAGGGCACAGGGGCGGGTGCTGGGTCTCCCAATAGGAGTTAGAAGAAAAGGAATTTACGGTAAGTAAACAAAATTCCCTTTTTCTTTGTCGCTCGATTGGGAGACCCAGACAATTGGGACGTCCAAGAGCAGTCCCTGGGTGGGTAAAAGAATACCTCGATAAAAAGAGCCGAAAACGGCCCCCTCTTACAGGTGGGCAACCGCCGCCTGAAGGACTCGCCTACCTAGACTGGCGTCTGCCGAAGCATAGGTATGCACTTGATAGTGTTTCGTGAAAGTGTGCAGACTAGACCACGTAGCTGCCTGACACACCTGCTGAGCCGTAGCCCGGTGCCGCAATGCCCAGGACGCACCCACTGCTCTGGTAGAATGGGCTTTCAGCCCTGAAGGGAGCGGAAGCCCAGAAGAACGGTAGGCCTCGAGAATCGGTTCCTTGATCCACCGAGCCAAGGTTGACTTGGAGTCCTGAGAGCCCTTACGCTGGCCAGCGACAAGGACAAAGAGCGCATCTGAACGGCGCAGGGGCGCCGTGCGAGACACGTAGAACCAGAGTGCTCTCACTAGATCCAAAGAGTGCAAATCCTTTTCACACTGGTGAATTGGATTAGGGCAAAAGGAAGGCAAGGAGATATCCTGATTGAGATGAAAAGGGGATACCACCTTAGGGAGAAATTCCGGGACAGGACGCAGAACCACCTTATCCTGGTGAAAAACCAGGAAGGGGGCTTTGCATGACAGCGCTGCGAGCTCAGACACTCTCCGAAGTGATGTGACTGCCACTAGGAAGGCCACCTTCTGCGAAAGATGTGAGAGAGAGACATCCCTCAGCGGCTCGAAAGGTGGTTTTTGAAGAGCCGTCAGAACCCTGTTAAGATCCCAGGGTTCCAGTGGACATTTGTAAGGTGGGACCATGTGGCAAACCCCCTGCAGGAACGTGCGGACCTGCGGAAGCCTGGCTAGACGCTTTTGAAAAAACACGGAGAGCGCCGATACTTGGCCCTTGAGAGAGCCGAGGGACAACCCCTTGTCCATTCCAGATTGAAGGAATGAAAGAAAAGTGGGTAAGGCAAACGGCCATGGAGGAAAACCGTTATCAGCGCACCATGATAGGAAGATTTGCCAAGACCTGTAATAGATCTTGGCGGACGTTGGCTTCCTGGCTTGTCTCATGGTGGCAATGACATCCTGAGATAACCCTGAAGACGCTAGGAGCCAGGACTCAATGGCCACACAGTCAGGTTGAGGGCCACAGAATTCAGATGGAAAAACGGGCCTTGTGACAGCAAGTCTGGGCGGTCTGGAAGTGCCCACGGTTGACCCACCGTGAGATGCCACAGATCCGGATACCACGACCGCCTCGGCCAGTCTGGAGCGACGAGAATGGCGCGACGGCAGTCGGACCTGATCTTGCGTAGTACTCTGGGCAGCATCGCCAGAGGGGGAAACACATAAGGCAGTCAAAACTGCGACCAATCCTGGACTAACGCGTCCGCCGCCAGAGCTCTGTGATCCTGAGACCGTGCCATGAAGGCCGGGACCTTGTTGTTGTGCCGTGACGCCATGAGATCGACGTCCGGCGTTCCCCAGCGGCGACAGATCTTTCGACACACGTCTGGGTGCAGAGACCATTCCCCCGCGTCCATGCCCTGACGACTGAGAAAATCTGCTTCCCAGTTTTCTACGCCCGGGATGTGAACTGCGGAGATGGTGGAGCCTGTGGCTTCCACCCACTGCAGAATCCGTCGGACTTCCTGGAAGGCTTGACGACTGCGAGTGCCGCCTTGGTGGTTGATGTAGGCGACGGCAGTGGCGTTGTCCGACTGGATACGGATCTGCCTGCCCTCCAGCCACCGATGGAAAGCCAATAGGGCTAGATATACTGCCCTTATCTCCAGGATATTGATCTGAAGGGACGATTCTATCGGAGTCCAGGTTCCTTGAACCCTGTGGTGGAGAAAAACCGCTCCCCAACCTGACAGGCTCGCGTCCGTGGTGACCACAGCCCAGGTTGGGGGTAGGAAGGATTTTCCCCGTGACAGAGATGTGGGTAGGAGCCACCACTGAAGTGATGTTTTGGTTGCAAGGGAAAGAGACGTTCTTGTCGAGGGAAGCCGCACTCTTGTCCCATTTGCGGAGAATGTCCCATTAGAGTGGCCGTAGATGGAATTGCGCGAACGGCACTGCCTCTATAGCTGCCAAAATCTTCCCCAGGAAGTGCATGAGGCGCCTTAAGGGGTGTGACTGACTCCGAAGAAGTGATTGCACCCCTGCCTGCAGAGAAAGCTGTTTGTCGCTCGGTAGCTTGACTAACGCTTGCTGGGTATGATACTCCATCCCGAGGTAAGTCAGTGATTGGGTCGGTGTCAACTTGGATTTCGGGAAGTTGATGATCCACCCGAACTGCTGGAGAGTCGCCAGAGCGACGGTAAGGCTTTGTTGACACGCCACCCGAGAAGGGGCCCTAACTAGGAGATCGTCCAAGTAGGGGATCACCGAGTGGCCCTGAGAGTGCAGGACCGCCACGACTGATGCCATGACTTTGGTGAAAACCCGTGGGGCTGTCGCCAGGCCGAAAGGCAATGCCACGAACTGAAGGTGTTCGTCCCCGATGGCGAAACGCAGGAAACGTTGATGTTCGGGTGCGATCGGTACATGGAGATAAGTATCCTTGATGTCGATCGATGCTAGGAAGTCTCCTTGTGACATCGAGGCGATGACCGAGCGGAGAGATTCCATCCGAAACCATCTGGTTCTCACATGTCTGTTGAGTAGCTTGAGGTCCAGAACGGGACGGAATGACCCATCCTTTTTTGGCACCACGAACAAGTTGGAGTAAAATCCGCGACCATGTTCCTGAAGGGGAACGGGGATCACAACTCCTTCTATCTTTAGAGCGTCCACTGCCTGAAAAAGTGCGTCAGCCTGAGCGGGGGGGCGGAGAGGTTCTGAAGAAACGAACCGCAGGACGAGAGCTGAACTCTATCCTGTAACCATGAGACAGAATGTCTCTCACCCATCGGTCTTGAACATGTGGCCACCAGGCGTCGCCAAAGCGGGAGAGCCTGCCATCGACCGAGGATGCGGCTAGGGGAGGCAGAGAGTCATGAGGAGGCCGTCTTGGAGGCAGTGCCTCCTGCGGCCTTTTGGGGGCGTGACTTGGACCGCCACGCATAGGAGTTCCTCTGGCCTTTCTCCGGCCTGTTGGACGAAGAGGATTGGGGCTTGGCGGAGGGACGAAAGGACCGAAACCTCGATTGGATTTTTCTCTGCTGAGGTCTCTTAGGTTTGGACTGGGGTAAGGAGGAGTCCTTTCCCTTGGATTCCTTAATAATCTCATCCAATCGTTCGCCAAACAAACGGTCGCCAGAAAAAGGCAAACCAGTTAAGAACCTCTTGGAAGCCGAGTCTGCTTTCCATTTGCGCAGCCACATGGCCCTGCGGACTGCCACGGAGTTAGCAGATGCTACAGCCGTACGGCTAGTGGAGTCCAGGACGGCGTTCATGGCGTAGGACGAAAAGGCTGATGCCTGAGAGGTCAAAGACGAAACATGCGGAGCAGAATTCCGTGTGACAGCATTAATCTCAGTCAGACAAGCCGAGATTGCTTGGAGAGCCCACACAGCTGCAAAGGCCGGGGTGAAAGACGCGCCCGTGGCCTCATAGATGGACTTCACCAAGAGCTCTATCTGTCTGTCAGTGGCATCCTTCAGGGATGAGCCATCTGCAACAGACACAACGGACCTAGCAGCCAATCTGGAGACTGGAGGATCCACCTTGGGAGAGTGAGCCCAACCCTTAACGACTTCAGATGGAAAGGGGTAACGCGTGTCAGTGTGACGTTTAGCAAAGCGCTTGTCCGGGACCGCTCTGGGCTTCTGGACAGCCTCCCTGAAGTTAGAGTGATCAAAAAACGTATTGCGCGTACGTTTGGGGAACCGAAACTGGTGTTTCTCCTGCTGAGACGCCGACTCCTCTACAGGAGGAGGCGGAGGTGAGAGATCCAACACCTGGTTGATGGACGAGATAAGATCATTTACTAAGGCGTCCCCCTCAGGTGTATCAAGGTTAAGGGCGAAGTCAGGGTCAGAGCCCTGAGCTTCCACTTCCGCCTCATCTTCCTGAGAGTCCTCAAGCTGGGATCCTGAGCAGCGTGAGGAAGTCGGGGAAGAGTCCCAGCGAGACCGCTTAGCCGGTCTGGGACTGCGGTCCGGGCAGGAGTCCTCCGCCTGAGACCTAGGGGCCAACCTGGGAGCGCGCTGCGACGCGGACCGAGAGGGGCCTGGAGGAGACAAGCTAACAGGGGCCGGGGCCTGTGGAAGGTCCGGTCTGGACTGCAATGCCTCAAGGAGTTTAGAAGACCATTTGTCCATAGACAGTGCAATGGATTGGGAAAGTGACAGAGAGTTTCTCAGCAAAAGAGGCCAACACCGGTGACTCTGTCCCTGCAGCCTGCTCAGGGGGAGCAGGGGGGGTCTACATGAGCCGAGGGGCCCACCAGTGCCCGAGGCTCCGGCTGAGCAAGCGAGGCAGGAGTTGAGCATTGCTCACAGTGAGGGTAGGTGGAACCCGCAGGTAACATAGCCCCACAAGAGGTACAGGCCGCGAAAAAAACCTGTGCCTTAGTAGCTTTGCTCCTTGTGGACGACATGCTGTTGTCTCCTAGGAGAGTGACCACTGAGGGTATATGGGAAAAGGGTACACAGCCTGACCGAACAGATATATATATCTATTATATATATATATATATATATATATATATATATATATATATATATATATATATATATATATATATATATATATATATATATATATATATATATATATATATATATATATATATATATATATTATATATACATATATACATATATATATATATATATATATATCTCTATTCCGGCACCCTAGGGGGACCAGCACCGGGTGACCGGTGTGGCTTACCGACCGCTAACGAGCGGAGTGTGTCCTCCAGATTCCCTGTCGTGGATCCCCCGAAGCTGCAGAGCTGTTCACTGAGAAGCATCCACCGGCAGAATGCCAGAAAATGGCCGCCGGAGCTCTCAGGGGAGGAGTGGGGCCGGGGCGGCGCCAGCAAAGAGCGGGAATCTGGGGTCCCCACAGTGGTCAGTGAGGGGGGAGGAAGACATGCAGGATGCTCCAGCCCTCACATCCGACGTCATGTCGGTAATCCCGCCCTTACCCCTGACAGGCAGGCCCGGGGGCGGGATTTTCGCGAGTAGGCCGCGGTGAAGCCGGGGACTAAATTTGAGGCCGCGCCCGACAAGCAGGCACGGTCGGCGCGGAAGTCCACCGGCCTCCTCAATTTCACAACTACCGCGGCTTCCGGGAAGAAGGTGCGCTCCCTGCACAGTCCCCTATGGGGACACAGAGTACCTTTAAGTTGCAGGGCCCGGTCCCTGAGGTTAAAGAGGCTCTGGTCCGGCAGGTTCCACCAGGGGCTGCGGATGGAGCACGGTCCCAGCAAATGGATGACCGCTCTGGATCCCACTTCTCCCAGAGCCGCATAAGGGATAGTGAAGGAGACGGCATGTGGCTCCAGCCTCCGTACCCGCAATGGGTACCTCAACCTTAACAACACCGCCGACATAGTGGGGTGAGAAGGGAACATGCCGGGGGCCCCGTGGGGGCCCTCTTTTCTTCCAACCGACATAACTAAGTATGAGAATGCATGAGTGGATGTGTGCCTCCTTCCACACAAAGCATAAAACTGAGGAGCCCGTGGTCCACGGGAGGGTGTATAGGCAGAGGGGAGGGGTTACACTTTTTAAAGTGTAATACTTTGTGTGGCCTCCAGAGGCAGAAGCTATACACCCAATTGTCTGGGTCTCCCAATGGAGCGACAAAGAAAATAAAAATTGTTCTGCCTCTTGCAAGAAGAGGGGGGAAAGGAGTTAAAAGCAAAAAAGGAAAAATGGCCCAGTCAGGAAAGGGGTAAAGACATAGTAATTAGGATATATTAAAAAATCTAATGCAAAATTTGTTACCTGAGCGTGTTTTAGGTAGTCCAGGGGCATTCTGGATATAATCTGGAGTTGCAATTGGTCCAATCTTTTCTCTTACTATGAAACATCAGTAAAAAAAAAAAAAAAACCTCTTAGTGTTATACATCATTGAATGTTATAATTGAGTTTAAATTCCACAAATAAGAATTTGATAATGTAAATACTACAAACACTAATACAATAAGCTACCAGATATTCCCGCTATACAAAAATAAAAGTCATTACCTAGTTTCTTAAGTTGATCAGTTAGCGAGCTAGTAAACTCATGTCCATCACGCAGTGTGACAAAGCAATACAGACATTCCCCCTTCACTGGGTGTGGATGGCTTACGGCGGCAGCCTCGGCTACAGAAGAGTGTTCAACAAGTGCGGACTCCACTTCTGCTGTGCTAAGCAAGTGACCTGAGGGTGGAGTGAACACACAGTATCCAACAAATTCATTCAGTAATATATAAAATCATGATCATAAAAGCTAGTAAAGAGTGTCTTTAGGCCAGTTTACACATCAGATATTCATGGTCCAAGTACAGACCACACTGTCCAGACCAGGCACGGATCTCCTCACCTGAACATATAAGAGTGATGAGTTTGGGTAAGGAGACCCATGTAAGGTTCCGATATGGGACTACACACACAGACTGTGTATGTCGGACGTTTGAAGACAACCTTAGGCTAAGTTCACCCAGTGTGTTTTTCACAGCGTTTTTGCACAGTTTTCGGGTGCGTTTTTGCTCAGAAAACTGCATGACTTTGCTTCCCCAGCAAAGTCTATGAGTTTTCATTTTTGCTGTCTGCACACAGCGTTATTTTTCAGCTGCGTTTTTGTGGTGCCACAAAAACGCAGCATGTCAATTATTCCCGCGTTTTTCACTGCGCTTTTCATCCATTGAGTGCAATGGGATGTTGAAAGACGCAATGAGAAACGCAAATAGCTGCGTTTTGGTGCATTTCTAAGACCAAACACGCAGCTATAAACGCAGGAGGTGGGTAGTAAAGTGACATGTACAGGAAGAGGATTCCTTCTGTCAGTAAATACAGAAGCGTGAATCCTCCCGGTACCGTCACCGCCGCTTCCACCTCCGGTCCTGTGTATGTATGCTGCCGTGCGGCACCATGTATGGGCAGGAGGTTGGAGCGGCTGCGAAAACAAAAGTTAACAGTAGAAAAAAAAAAAAAAAAAAGTTATACTCACCTGTCTGCAGGGTCCCGGTGCCATGCCCGCTCCCATCTCCTCTCACGGTATCACCACCCCCGCTCCGGCTGTGTGCAGACGGCCGGGACACCTCCGAAGGATGCAGGACCTGGCGATGGATCACCTGATGCAGTCACCCAACGCATCAGGTGATTGTAAGTATCGCGGTGACGCGGGCGCCCGGCCGGTTTAAGCTATCAGCGGATGCGTCAGGAGACTTCATCCCTGATTACCGGCAGCTGCTGCAGCGATCGGACAGGATCAGACTCCCGCCCCATCGCTCCAGGAGATGCCGGTAATCAGCACATAAGTGAGTATTTTATTTATTTTTTTTTTTTTTGCACCGATGCATTAGCTGATTGTATAAACGGCTTTTATACAATCAGCCGATGTGTGATGTGATTCAGGCACTTGATCCTGACACATCATCTGATCGCTTTGCCTTCCAGCAAACCGATCAGATGATATTGGATCCGGATTGGACGGCGCGGGACCCTGACCCAGGATTACTGCGGAGGGGGGTTCTTTATTTCAATAAAGATGGAGTCACTAATTGTGTTGTGTTTTATTTCTAATAAAAATATTTTTCTGTGTGTTGTGTTTTTTTTTTATCTTTACTAGAAATTCATGGTGGCCATGTCTAATATTGGCGCGACACCATGAATTTCGGGCTTAGGGCCAGCTATACAGCTAGCCCTAACCCCATTATTACCCAGCGAGCCACCCGGCATCAGGGCAGCTGGAAGAGTTGGATACAGCGCCAGAAGATGGCGCTTCTATGAAAGCGCCATTTTCTGGGGTGGCTGCGGGACTGCAATTCACAGCGAGGGTGCCCAGAAAGCATGGGCACCCTGCACTGTGGATTCCAATCCCCAGCTGCCTAGTTGTACCCGGCTGGACTCAAAAATTGGGCGAAGCTCACGTCAACTTTTTTTTAAATTATTTCATGAAATTCATGAAATAATTAAAAAAAAAGGGCTTCCCTATATTTTTGGATCCCAGTCGGGTACAAATAGGCAGCTGGGGTTGGGGGCAGCCCGTACCTGCCTGCTGTACCTGGCTAGCATACAAAAATATGGCGAAGCCCACGTCATTTTTTTGGGGGGCAAAAAACTCCTGCATACAGTCCTGGATGGAGCATGCTGAGCCTTGTAGTTCTGCAGCTGCTGTCTGCTCTCCTGCATACACTATTGGATGGAGTATGCTGAGCCTTGTAGATCTGCTCCCTCTGCCTTTCCCTCCAGCATACAGTCCTGTATGGAGCATACTGAGCCTTGTAGTTCTGCAGCTGTCTGCTCTTTTGCATACACTAGTGGAGAATGAAGAACATATTGAAGAAGAAAATGACATCAGACCTTTTTTTTTTTTTCAACAATCTTTAATGGCATTGTTCACTGATAAAAAAGCGCATAAAGACGCAGTGAGCAAAAACGCAGCAAAACGCAGCAAAAAAAACGCACCAAATCGCGGCTAAACGCGTGCGTTTTTTGCCGCGTTTTTTTGCCGCGGGTGCGGTTTTGTGCGGTTTTTGCCGCAAAAACGCACAAAAACGCAGCGTCAAAAAAACGCAGTGTGTGAATCTAGCCTTATAGAGGAGATGAAATGACTTACCAGATACATTAAGCATATCATCAATCCTGCCAGTAATCCAGTAATAGCCATCTTTATCTCTTCTACAGCCTAAAAAGAGAAGATATTTTAAGGAGTAATCATTTTTATCAAGAAAATGTTTTCTGTTTTTCAAACAAGCAAGTGGATAACGACCTTGTTACATTAAGAAAACTTTTCTTGGACATGCTCAACTCCTTTATAATGGAACAAATATGGTTTGTGTGTTTTATGCGACAGTAAATATTACAATCAACATAGATCTTTAGTTTAAATTCAACCCAAGTTTCAAACTGTTAAAACTAGAAAAACAGGTTTGTTAAGACATTTCCTAGGTCTTAGGTTTCTCCAGACATTTATAAAGGAACTGCACTTTTACCAATAGTAAGTGAGACGTTTTGTAATATATCTTAAGAGATTTCTGCTTCTTCCCCTCCACATTGTCTGCCCAGCATTAACTGAAAAACCAGCTCAACTGATGGACGGCCAGTAAAGTGAGAGATCAGAGTAATATTTAGGAGCAGAGTAAGAAATCAAGTGGAGGCAGAAACAAAATTATGCAGAGCATTCTAATAAGTCTTTTACCTCATCCCAGATCTCGGTTCACATCTACACTGATCGCTGCTGATCTACAATCTCCTCCACATTTTTTATGCTAATAAGGAATGAAAGGCAGGAATCCTTCTATATGCTGCATATGGGAGAAGAAGGGAATTTTGTTTACTTACCGTAAATTCCTTTTCTTCTAGCTCCAATTGGGAGACCCAGCCAATTGGGTGTATAGCTTCTGCCTCCGGAGGCCACACAAAGTATTACACTTAAAAGTGTAAACCCCTCCCCTCTGCCTATACACCCCCCCGTGCATCACGGGCTCCTCAGTTTTGGTGCAAAAGCAGGAAGGAGGAAACTTATAAATTGGTCTAAGGTAAATTCAATCCGAAGGATGTTCGGAGAACTGAAACCATGAACCAAAAGAACAATTCAACATGAACAACATGTGTACACAAAGAACAACAGCCCGAAGGGAACAGGGGCGGGTGCTGGGTCTCCCAATTGGAGCTAGAAGAAAAGGAATTTACGGTAAGTAAACAAAATTCCCTTCTTCTTTGTCGCTCCATTGGGAGACCCAGACAATTGGGACGTCCAAAAGCAGTCCCTGGGTGGGTAAAAGAATACCTCGTTAAAAGAGCCGTAAAACGGCCCCATTCCTACAGGTGGGCAACCGCCGCCTGAAGGACTCGCCTACCTAGGCTGGCATCTGCCGAAGCGTAGGTATGCACCTGATAGTGTTTCGTGAAAGTGTGCAGACTCGACCAGGTAGCCGCCTGACACACCTGCTGAGCCGTAGCCTGGTGCCGCAAAGCCCAGGACGCACCCACGGCTCTGGTAGAATGGGCTTTCAGCCCTGAAGGAACCTGAAGCCCAGAAGAGCGATAGGCTTCAAGAATTGGTTCCTTGATCCATCGGGCCAAGGTTGACTTGGAAGCCTGCGACCCTTTACGCTGGCCAGCGACAAGGACAAAGAGCGCATCCGAGCGGCGCAGGGGCGCCGTGCAGGAAATGTAGAGCCGGAGTGCTCTCACTAGATCTAACAAGTGCAAATCCTTTTCACATTGGTGAACTGGATGAGGGCAAAAAGAAGGTAAGGAGATATCCTGATTGAGATGAAAAGGGGATACCACCTTAGGGAGAAACTCCGGAACCGGACGCAGAACCACCTTGTCCTGGTGAAACACCAGGAAGGGGGCTTTGCATGACAGAGCAGCTAGCTCAGACACTCTCCGAAGTGATGTGACTGCCACTAGGAAGACCACCTTCTGCGAAAGGCGTGAAAGAGAAATATCTCTCATTGGCTCGAAAGGTGGTTTCTGAAGAGCCGTTAGCACCCTGTTCAGATCCCAGGGTTCTAGCGGACGCTTGTAAGGAGGGACTATGTGGCAAACCCCCTGCAGGAACGTGCGTACCTGCGGAAGCCTGGCTAGACGCTTTTGAAAAAACACAGAGAGCGCCGAGACTTGTCCCTTAAGAGAGCCGAGCGACAAACCCTTTTCCATTCCGGATTGAAGGAAGGACAGAAAAGTGGGTAAGGCAAATGGCCAGGGAGTAAAACCCTGATCAGAGCACCAGGATAAGAAGATCCTCCACGTCCTGTGGTAGATCTTGGCGGACGTTGGTTTCCTGGCCTGTCTCATAGTGGCAATGACCTCTTGAGATAACCCTGAAGACGCTAGGATCCAGGACTCAATGGCCACACAGTCAGGTTGAGGGCCGCAGAATTCAGATGGAAAAATGGCCCTTGAGACAGCAAGTCTGGTCGGTCTGGTAGTGCCCACGGTTGACCCACCGTAAGATGCCACAGATCCGGGTACCACGACCTCCTCGGCCAGTCTGGGGCGATGAGGATGGCGCGGCGGCAGTCGGACCTGATCTTGCGTAACACTCTGGGCAGCAGTGCCAGAGGAGGAAATACATAAGGCAGTCGAAACTGCGACCAATCCTGAACTAATGCGTCTGCCGCCAGAGCTCTGTGATCTTGAGACCGTGCCATGAATGCCGGGACCTTGTTGTTGTGCCGGGACGCCATGAGGTCGACGTCCGGCTTCCCCCAGCGGCAACAGATCTCTTGAAACACGTCCGGGTGAAGAGACCATTCCCCTGCGTCCATGCCCTGACGACTGAGAAAGTCTGCTTCCCAGTTTTCTACGCCCGGGATGTGAACTGCGGAGATGGTGAAGGCTGTGGCTTCCACCCACAGCAGAATCCGCCGAACTTCCTGGAAGGCTTGCCGACTGCGTGTGCCGCCTTGGTGGTTGATGTATGCCACCGCCGTGGCGTTGTCCGACTGAATTCGGATCTGCCTGCCCTCCAGCCACGGCTGGAACGCCTTTAGGGCTAGATACACTGCCCTTATCTCCAGAACATTGATCTGAAGGGAGGACTCTGGCTGAGTCCAGGTACCCTGAGCCCTGTGGTGGAGGAAGACCGCTCCCCACCCTGACAGACTCGCGTCCGTCGTGACCACAGCCCAGGATGGGAGCAGGAATGATTTCCCCTTCGACAAGGAAGTGGGAAGAAGCCACCACTGAAGGGAGGCCTTGGTCGCCCGAGAAAGGGAGACGTTCCTGTCGAGGGACGTCGACTTCCTGTCCCACTTACGGAGAATGTCCCATTGAAGTGGACGCAGATGAAACTGCGCAAATGGAACTGCCTCCATTGCTGCCACCATCTTCCCTAGGAAGTGCATGAGGCGCCTCAAGGGGTGCGACTGGTCTCGAAGGAGAGATTGCACCCCTGTCCGTAGTGAACGCTGTTTGTCCAGCGGAAGTTTCACTATCGCTGAGAGAGTATGAAACTCCATCCCGAGATATGTCAGCGATTGAGTCGGTGTCAATGTTGACTTTGGGAAATTGATGATCCACCCGAATCTCTGGAGAGTTTCCAGAGCAATGTTCAGGCTGTGTTGGCATGCCACCCGAGAGGGGGCCTTGACAAGAAGATCGTCTAAGTAAGGGATCACCGAGTGTCCCTGAGAGTGTAGGACTGCTACCACTGTTGCCATGACCTTGGTGAATACCCGTGGGGCTGTCGCCAGGCCGAAAGGCAGTGCCACGAACTGAAGATGTTCGTCCCCAATGGCGAAACGCAGGAAGCGCTGATGCTCTGGTGCAATCGGCACGTGGAGATAAGCATCCCTGATGTCGATTGATGCTAGGAAGTCTCCTTGGGACATCGAGGCGATGACTGAGCGGAGGGATTCCATCCGGAACCGCCTGGTTTTCACGTGTCTGTTGAGCAGTTTGAGGTCCAGAACGGGACGGAAAGATCCGTCCTTTTTTGGTACCACAAACAAGTTGGAGTAAAAACCGTGACCCCGTTGCTGAAGGGGAACCGGGATCACCACTCCTTCCGCCTTCAGAGTGCTCATTGCCTGAAGAAGAGCATCGACTCGCTCGGGGGGCGAAGATGTTCTGAAGAAACGAGTCGGAGGACGAGAGCTGAACTCTATCCTGTAACCGTGAGACAGAATGTCTCTCACCCATCGGTCTTGGACATGTGGCAACCAGGCGTCGCAAAAGCGGGAGAGCCTGCCACCGACCGAGGATGCGGTTTGGGGAGGCCGAAAGTCATGAGGAGGCCGCTTTGGGAGCGGTTCCTCCGGCGGTCTTTTTAGGACGTGACTTAGACCGCCATGAATCAGAGTTCCTCTGACCTTTCTGTGGCCTGTTGGACGAGGAGAATTGAGACCTGGCTGAGGGCCGAAAGGACCGAAACCTCGATTGTACCTTCCGTTGTTGAGGTCTGTTTGGTTTGGACTGGGGTAAGGACGAGTCCTTTCCCTTGGATTGTTTAATGATTTCATCCAATCGCTCGCCAAACAGGCGGTCGCCAGAAAATGGCAAACCGGTTAAGAACTTTTTGGAAGCAGAGTCTGCCTTCCATTCACGTAGCCACATGGCCCTGCGAACTGCCACTGAATTGGCGGATGCTACCGCCGTACGGCTCGCAGAGTCCAGGACAGCATTCATGGCGTAGGACGCAAACGCCGACGCCTGAGAGGTTAAGGACACAACCTGCGGAGTAGAGGCACGTGTGACTGCATTAATCTCAGACTGACAAGCTGAGATAGCTTGGAGTGCCCAGACGGCTGCGAATGCCGGAGCAAAGGACGCGCCTATAGCTTCATAGATGGATTTCATCCAGAGCTCTATCTGCCTGTCAGTGGCATCCTTGAGAGATGCACCATCTTCCACTGCAACTATGGATCTAGCCGCCAGTCTAGAGACTGGAGGATCCACCTTGGGACACTGAGCCCAACCCTTGACTACGTCAGGGGGGAAGGGGTAACGTGTGTCATTAAGGCGCTTAGTAAAGCGCTTATCCGGAAAAGCTTGGTGTTTCTCGACTGTATCCCTGAAATCGGAGTGATCAAGAAACGCACTCCGTGTACGTTTGGGAAACCTAAAGCGGAATTTCTCCTGCTGAGAAACTGGCTCCTCAAACGGAAGAGCTGGAGGAGAAAGTTCTAACACCTGATTGATGGACGCTATAAGTTCGTTTACTATGGCGTCCCCCTCAGGTGTATCAAGGTTGAGAGCCGTGTCAGGATCAGAGTCCTGATCTGCCACATCCGCTTCATCCTCTAGAGAGTCCTCATGCTGAGACCCTGAACAGTGAGATGAAGTCGAGGGAAGCTCCCAGCGAGCCCGCTTAGCCGGTCTGGGACTGCGGTCCGTGTCGGAGTCCTCACCGTGGGACCTATGAGTCGCCCCAGGAGCACTTTGCTGCTCCAACCGAGAGGGGCCTGGGGGCAATGATTGAACAGTGCCCGGGGCCTGTGTTACCGGTCTGGACTGCAAAGCTTCTAGTATCTTAGCAGACCATCTATCCATAGACTCAGAAAGTTTGTCAGCAAATACTGCAAACTCTGTCCCTGTCACCTGGACAGTAGCAGCAGGTGGTTCCAACTGGGCCGAAAGTCCCACCAGTGGCTGAGGCTCCTGCTGAGTGAGTGTCACCGGGGCCGAGCATTGCACACAATGAGGGTAGGTGGAACCTGCAGGTAGCATAGCCGCACATGAGGTACAGGTTGCAAAGTAAGCCTGTGCCTTGGCACCCTTGCTTTTTGCGGTCGACATGCTGTTGTCTCCTCAGAGCAATCAGTGAGGGTATATAGCCAAGAGCAATAGTGCGGCCGTACAGAGTAAATGTATACAATATAAGCATATAAATATACACTTCGGCACCCAGGGGGGCCAGCACCTTAACAGGTGCGGCTTACCGACCGCCTTAAGCGGTTGTGTGACCACCAGATTCCCTGCCTGGGTCTCCCAGAGCTGTTGGAGCTCGTCTCTGAAGTTCTCCAGCGTCAGAAGTGCTGATAGGAATGGCTGCCAGCGTTCTGAGAGGAGGAGGAGGGAGCCGTGGGCGTGCCTCAGAAAGTGCGGGAATCTGGTGCCCCACGGTGCTCAGTGAGGGGGGAGGAGGATACTAAGTATGCTCCAGCCCTCAGCGCTGACGTCCAGTGCAGCGTCCCGCCCTTACCCCTGACTGGCAGGCTTGGGGGCGGGAGTATGCGGTACTAGGCCGCAAAAGCCGGGGACTAAAGTTATAAGCGCGGCCGGCAAACAAGCGCGGTCAGCGCGGTAGTCCCGGCGCACCAACACACCCAGCAGCTGCTGCAGCGTCCATTACACAGGCGCTCTATGCGCCGTCCCCAAGGGGACACAGAGTACGTACCTCAGAGTAGCAGGGCCCTGTCCCTGATGATACCCGGCTCCTGTCCAGCAGATTCCCCCAGGGGCTGCGGAGGGAGCACGGTCCCAGTGCCTGGTGACCGGTTAGGATCCCACTTCACCCAGAGCCCCTAAGGGATGGGGAAGGAAAACAGCATGTGGGCTCCAGCCTCTGTACCCGCAATGGGTACCTCAACCTTAACAGCACCGCCGACCAGAGTGGGGTGAGAAGGGAGCATGCTGGGGGCCCTGTTAGGGGCCCTCTTTTCTTCCATCCGATAAAGTCAGCAGCTGCTGCTGACTAAATTGTGGAGCTTGCGTGCATGTGTGCCTCCTTCGCACAAAGCATAAAAACTAACTGAGGAGCCCGTGATGCACGGGGGGGTGTATAGGCAGAGGGGAGGGGTTTACACTTTTAAGTGTAATACTTTGTGTGGCCTCCGGAGACAGAAGCTATACACCCAATTGGCTGGGTCTCCCAATGGAGTGACAAAGAAATAATAATAGCTACTCTCCTCCCAATAACTCAGATTTAATTGCAAATTGAGAGAGAGCGAGAGGGAGAGATTGCAGAGGATAAAACTGGTGAAACTGCAGTATAAGTCATATAATGGGAAATATAGTATTCCTAATATTCACACAACAACTTGTTCTGAAAAACTACTTCAAAGTCTAGCGACCCCAAAAGAAGACGCTTTCACTGGATTTTTTATTTAATCTGATTACCTCTTCCAATTGGCATTGTTCTATCCATTCAGAAATAGTTAAAAAAGATGTACATACCAACCAACTGGGTATATACCACAGAACTTATTTGTGGGTGCGTGCGGATTTGGAATGGCTAGTATCAGATGACAAAAATCAAACGCTCAAAGAAAAGTTATGTGGTATATGTCCAGTTGGATGAAAGTAAAAATTTGCACCATTGTTACCAAGGGCACAGTTTTGTAACAAATGGACAGAGAAGAAAAATAAAAAAAAACAAAATTCCAGAATCAGTGGAGCAGAGCCGATTGGGGGAGGTAAACCGTTTAAATAAAAAAAATAAATAAAAAAACTCCAGCGAAAGGTAGTCTATCAGACCATGTACCAGTTTATTTTTTGTGTAAAGATGTTTAAAAATCTAGGGTGTTGAGACGCCCATGGGGCTAGAGACACTATCATTTATATAGGGAATATGAAAGTAATAAAACATTATTTTATTACTTTCATATTACACAATATAACAACACAGAGATGGGTAGGAGGGGTTAGCAGCTCACACAGGCTGCTGCTTGTAGGTCAGAATGCTTTTTTGACCTGACAGGTTCCCTTTAAACATATTCCAAGTATACCATTTGATCCAACTTAGTTACCCATTATAAATAGAACAGAGAACCTGTGTGTCCTTTACATGTCCAAGACACACTTTTATCCACTAGAAGTAAATAATTAAGTAAATGTAGACAACTTATAAATGGTGACTGGAGTATACAGAAAGTAAACTGAAAAATTGTATAGGCAACTATATAACATACCATCTCCTGTCACATAATATCCAGGAAACTTCTTAAAATAGGTGGTCTCAAACCGTTCATGGTTCCCGTAGACTGTGCGCATAAGTGCAGGCCAGGGTTGTTTAAATACCTTAGGAACAAAAGAAATTAAGTAACCTTCATGTACAAGGTGAAAATCATTCAACAGTAATCTTCTACCAAAACAAAAAACGGATTTTTGTGTACTCACAGTAAAATCGTTTTCTCTTAGCCATCACTGGGGGACACAGGACCATGGGTGTTATGCTGCCTATCCATAGGAGGACACTAAGTAGATGCAAAAGTATAGCTCCTCCCCTGCAGTATACACCCCCTGGCCGGGCCAGGCAACCTCAGTTTTAGTACACAACCAGTAGGAGAAAAAGCCAGTAAAAACTTATCTCAACAGAGGAACATGAGAAAAAAAGAGTCATAACCAAATAAGGTACTGAGAGAACCAAGGCCCAACAGGGTGGGTGCTGTGTCCCCCAATGATGGCTAAGAGAAAACGATTTTATGGCGAGTACACAAAAATCCGTTTTCTCTGACGCTTCATTGGGGGACACAGGACCATGGGACGTCCTAAAGCAGTCCATGGGTGGGAAAAATAAAAACAAGACAACGCAACCCAAGGACTAGTAACCAGTTCCAGACAGCCTGGAGCACCTACTGAGAGAAGGTGCTCTACTGCTGTTTGCAGAATTGTCCTACCCAGATTTGCCTCAGCTGAAAACCTGGGTATGGACTCTGTAATGCATTGAAAA
Source organism: Anomaloglossus baeobatrachus (assembly GCF_048569485.1). Classification (NCBI taxonomy): domain Eukaryota; kingdom Metazoa; phylum Chordata; class Amphibia; order Anura; family Aromobatidae; genus Anomaloglossus; species Anomaloglossus baeobatrachus. The sequence goes on along the minus strand of NC_134357.1, from coordinate 347,418,515 downwards.
CGTATGTAGGCTAGATCAGGTCGCAGCCTTACACATCTGTTCTACTGAAGCCTGATGCCGAATGGCCCACGAAGCGCCAACTGCTCACGTGGAATGAGCCCGCAGCCCACTAGGAATGGGCTTGAGTTGCAAGCGGTAGACTTCCTGGATCGCAAAGCGAATCCAGCGAGCCAGAGTCGCCTTTGAAGCTGCCTGTCCGTTCTTAGGCCCCTCAGGAATGACGAACAAAGAGTCCGTTTTCCTAAAGGGGGCTGTCCTGGATATGTAATATCTGAGTGCTTTGACGAGGTCTAACGAATGCAGAGACCTTTCCACCCTATGAACTGGGTGTGGACAAAAAGGAAGGCAGAACAATGTCCTCGTTCAAATGAAACGGGGTAGGAACCTTTGGAAGAAAATCCGGAAGGGGGCGCAAAACCACCTTGTCCTGGTGAAAAATCAGAAAAAAACTCGCGGCAAGAGAGTGCGGCTAGCTCCGAAACCCGTCTGATGGATGTAATTGCCACCAGGAATGTTACCTTCCAGGACAGAAGAGCAAGGGAGGATTCCTTGAGAGGTTCAAAGGGGGACCTCTGGAGACCGTCCAGAACGAGATTGAGGTCCCATGGGTCCACCGGCCGTTTGTACGGGGGAACTAGATGGGAAACCGCCCTGGAGGAAGGTCTTGACCTGCGGTTTTTGAGCCAGGCGGCATTGGTAGAAGACTGAGAGCGCTGAGACCTGCCCTTTAAAAGGGAACTGAGAGCCGACCTGCAGAAAATCGAGAATTCTGGGGATGGCCAGAGGCAGAGGCTGGACGTTTCCCTGCACCATGAAAGGAAGATTTTCCAAGTACGGTGGTAAATGCGGGATGAAGCAGGTTTTCGGGCGCTGATCATGGTGGAGATAACCGTGGGGGAGAATCCTGCTCTTGTTAATACCCAGGTCTCCATGGCCATGCCGTCAGCTTCAGGGCTCTGGAGTTCTGATGGGAAATGGGCCCTTGGGTCAGCAAGTCTGGGATGTCTGGAAGGCACCACGGTACGTCTACGAGCATTTGTACTAATTCGGCGTACAAGGCGTGCCTTTGCCAGTCCGGTGCTATCAGTATCACCGGGACTCCCGCTGCCTTGATTTTCCTGATTACCCGCGGCAGTAGAGGTGGAAATATGTAAGGCAGGCGGAAGTGGTGCCAGGAGCAGACTAGAGCCTCCACGCCGATGGACTGCGGATCGCGTGACCTGGCTATGAACACGGGTACCTTTGCGTTCAACCTTGAGGCCATTAGATCCACGTCTGGTGTACCCCAGCGAGTACAGATGTGTAGGAACACTTCTGGGTGGAGAGACCACTCTCCGGCAGCCAGGCCTTGGCAACTTAGAAGTCTGCTGCCCAGTTCTCTACTCCCGGTGTGTACCGCTGATATCACTGACCCTGTCGATTCGGCCCAGCCGAGGATCCTGTGGGCCTCGAGATAAGCTGCCTTGCTGCAGGTGTCCCCCTGCAGATTGATGTAGGCTACAGCTGTCGCATTGTCCGATTGGACTCAAATCTGATGACCCGCTAGCAGAGGGAAGAACGCCCTGAGCGCGAGGAAGATCGCGCAGATTTCCAGGATGTTTATGGGTAGGGAAGACTCCTGGGGCGTCCAACGTCCTTGAGCAGGGTGGTGCCGGTACAATGCTCCCCAGCCTAGGAGGCTGGCGTCCGTGGTCAGGACCAGCCAGTTCACTGGGAGAAAAGATCTCCCCTTCGATAGGGATGAGGACCGAAGCCACCAGCGGAGTGCGTACCTGACTAAAGGCGTCAGGTGAAGATGTCTGTCCGGGGAGAAGGGGCTCTTGTCCCAGGCCGCTAGAAGGGCTAGCTGCAGTGGGCGGAGGTGCAGTTGAGCAAAGGGTACTGCTTCCATAGCCGCCACCATCCTGCCGAGCACCTTCATGCTGAATCGAATGGAGCGAGACGGAGGACGTAGAAGGCAGCGTACCGCTCGTTGAAGAGCGATCGCCTTGTCCAGGGGGAGATAGATCAAGCCCCGAAGGGTGTCCAGGGACATGCCCAGGAAGGTGATGGATCGTGATGGGATCGGGGATGATTTGTCTAGATTCACTAGCCACCCTAAGCGGGATAGGGTGTCCACAGTGATCTGTATGCTGGTTGAGCAGTCGCGGAAGGAGGGGGCCTTGATGAGGAGGTCGTCCAAGTAAGGGTGAACGACTACTCCCCTGGCGTGAAGGACGCTCATGACGGCCGCCATGACTTTGGTGAAGACCCTTGGTGTGGTGGCAAGGCCGAAGGGTAGAGCTACGAATTGAAAGTGGGAGTCCTGAACTGTGAAGTGGAGGAACTTTTGGTGATCTGGGGCGATGGGTATGTGCAGGTATGCGTCCTTGATGTCTAAGGCGAGGAATTCCCCTTCAACCATGGATGCAATAATGGACCTTAGGGACTCCATTCTGAATCTCCGTACGTGCACATGTTTGTTCAGGTGTTTGAGGTCCAGGATGGGTCGAACTGACCCATCCTTTTTGGGGGCCACAAAGAGGTTGGAATAAAAACCCCTGAACTTCTCGTGGTCTGGGACAGGTATTATCACTCCTGCTGTTTGGAGCGAGTAGAATGCTGAGAAAAAAGCTTTGCGTCGTTTTCGAGTCTTTGGGGGGTTTGAGAGAAAGAACCGACTCGGGGTTCGGGTCCTGGTAACCGGAAGACACAAGGTCTCGCACCCATTTGTCGTCTGAGGCGGCAGCCCAGATGTGTTGAAAGAGCCGCAGTCGACCTCCTACAATGAGTGTGTCTTCCGGGGCGCCAAAGGAGTCATGAGGGGGGAAAAACGTCGTAGACGAGTCTCCCTAGTCCTGGACTGTTTCGGTCTAGGCTGCCATGACGAAGTGGGTTTCGGGGAGAGCTGAGAAGGTCGGTCTCTGCGTAGTCCGCAGCTGGTGGCGGGGACAGCACGGGATGTTGACCAACCAATGAGTTCCGAAGGAGCGGAACGAGGACTGTGGACGTCTGGTGAAGGTCGTCCTGGACTTCAGCTGGGGGAGGGAGTTACTCTTTCCTCCCGTGGCGTCAGAAATGAGCTTGTCCAGACGTTCGCCAAACCATCGGTCTGGAAAAAAAGGGAAGGCCCGTGAGAAACTTCTTGGAGACAGAGTCTGCTCACCATTGTCGGAGCCAGAGAGCTCTGTGGATGGCTATGGTATTTGAGGCGGCAAACGCTGCGCAGGTAGCAGCGTCCATGGAGGCCTGCATGAGGTACTCCGCCGCAGCGGCAATTTGAGCTGTTACCTCTGTGAAGGTATGAGTGAACTGGGATTCCTCAAGCGAAGTGTTAAGGGATTCTGCCCAGACCGAGATCGCCTTTGCAACCCACACAGAGGCAAAGGAGGGTGAGAGGGAGGAACCCGCAGCCTCAAAGGCAGAGCGGGCGAGGTGTTCCACCTGTCTGTCTGTCGGGTCCTTGATGGAGGAACCATCGGGTAAAGACAGGAGCATCTTTGTGGCAAGGCGGGAGACCGAGGGGGGGGGTCGACCGAGGGCGGATCGGCCCAGACCTTAGGGGAAGGTGAGGCAAAAGGGTACCGGGACTCCATGAATTTTCGGTTACCAAAATGCCTGTCAGGCTTCTCCCTTTGCTTTGTGAGGATAACCTGAAACTCTGGGTTATCAGCGAAAACCTTTCGGGGTTTCCTTGCCCTCTTAAAGGAGACCGCATGGTCAGTGGTAGTGGATGGGGGATCCTCCACATGCAGAGGTTGGTTGACTGCTGCTATATGGGAGTCTATTGCAGTTTGATCATCTGGAGAGGATGAAACCAAGGAATCCTCCTGGTACAAACAGCATTCTCCCTCCTCCATCTCTTCAGAAGCCGTGGAGCGTGTGGGAGAGCCAGCCCTGTGTGCTCCCGAGGGAGAGTCATGGGGGCCATGAAAGAGTGCTGGAGACACCCGGCCATGTACTCTTTTCCTGATCCCTGCAGCCGGTGAAGCATGTGCCCGGATTACCGCAGAAGGATCCTCCATAGGGGTATCCTCAGGCTGCGTTCCGTCCAGGGGCCCAGAAGGGTGTAGAGGACGACATTGTATAGCCAGAACCAGGTTCTGTGACAGTTTTTCCATGGATTGGGACAGAAACTGTGCCCATTCCATTCTGGGAGCCCTAGGCTCTGGGCTGAGTGTTGCGGCGGTGGTGGCGGGGGGGTCTTGGGGGGCTATAGGGGCACAGGACTCACAGAGAGAAGAGGTGTGTTTACATGGTAGCTCAGCGTGGCAGGCAGTGCAGGCTGAATAATCTCTTAGTAACCTTAGAATTCTGCATGTTCCTAAATGGAGTATGCCAGGAGGGGGAGCAATGCTCAGCAGAGCTACAAGTAAAGCAAGTACCTCATCAGAATCAGCCGATGGCCCTGCGTCCTCAGGAAGGAATAAGCTCTGTGGAGAACTTCGCACGCTTTCCTGAAGGGGGGGGCTTATCGCGGCGCGCGGGGGGAGGGGCTTTACGCTAAAAGAGCGCCAAGAAGTCGTCAGTGTGCCCCCCTGCTGTCGGTAGCAAAAAAACGGCGGGAAGGGAGCTTCTGTGAGTTTTTCTCCCCCTCCCTCCAGTCAGCACACAGCTTGGTGGATTATCTCTGCAGGCTTTCCTGCAATCAGAGCACGCAGCTAGAGCAAATAAGCAGAGGAAATAAACAGTGTGAGTTCCTGAGCTCTGGGCCCTCCCCCCGCCACCGGTAAATTATCTTTGCAGGATTTTCTGCAAACAGGTGCCATGTTCAACTCAGAGCCTGCAAAGAGGGGCTGAGGAATTGTGCCTCTGCCCTGGACTCTGGAAAATCGGTGTCTGTGGGACCCGTCGTCCAGTAAAAGGCAGCCCAGGATCCAGCGTCGCAGGAGGGGGTACGTGGAGACGACACTCCGTGTTCCCGCCCGTTGATGGTATTTGGAGATCGGTCCCAAAGGGAAACCGTCGCCCTCAAAAAATAACAAAACCTTGAAAGGATGTGCCTCCTACAGACACTAAGCTAAAGCTGAGGTTTCCTGGCCCAGCTAGGGGGTGTATACTGCAGGGGAGGAGCTATGCTTTTGCATCTACTTAGTGTCCTCCTATGGATAGGCAGCATAACACCCATGGTCCTGTGTCCCCCAATGAGGCGTCAGAGAAAAACTTTTTTTCTATAAATTTCTTTTGAATACAAGTTAATTTACAGATTATACAGTGCTCTAGATTAAGGTTAAAGTGGTTTCATGAAAAATACTAAAATATCTAATGTTCTACATTTTTACATTTTTATAAAACATTAATAACGTTATTAACAAAAATAATTTTAGAACTGTATTTTTACAGAGGTTGGAGCTTTATTTTTCCCCAACTGTTCCAAATCTAAAATTTGTTTCACATAGAATAAAATGTAAAAATTCTGGATCCACCACTAGGGGGACCCACTGTAAATGGATCTACATAGCGCCTAGCAAATCTAATCAGGCCTATAAAAATCTTAATGCAATAAGCTCCCCCTAGTGATGGTTGTGGGAAAAAGCTACGGTGTTTCCTAAAAATAAGACAGGCTCTTATTATTTTTGGCTCCGAAAGAGGACCGTGGGCTTATTTTCAGGGGATGTCATTTTTTTATTGCTGTATGTTGCCCCATTATGCTGCTGTAAGCCACAGAAGTTTTATAGTCGCTCACAAGTGACGGCGTCAAGTGATTGGTGCAGTCAGCCTGCTGTACTCTCGCACTATTAATATAAAATTGATATTCACTTCTTTCCCTGCCAACCCCTCTGTGGCGGCAACAGTGATTCAGTCAGACTACTATATTCCACGCCCGACGATCCATCGTAATCCTTGGACGGGGAAGGGGTGAATATTCATTGTGTATTATAACAGTGGGAATGTGACTATAAAATTTCCAGGGCTTACAGCAGTATAACAGGGCAACATATGGTAATAAAATTTAAATATCCTGAAAGGGATGCACAATATTAATTTCAAAATACAAAGAAGAGTAACTAGGGCTTATTTTTGGAAGGAGTAGGGCTTAGGCTATGTGCGCACTTACCGGATTTTGCCGTGGATTTTTTGCTGTTTTGATGCATGTTTCGCTGCAGAAAATGTTCATAACATCTCTGCAGTGAATCACCAGCAAAACCTATGGGCAAAAAAAATCCTGTGCGCACTTGGCGGAATTTGACAGCTGCATGTTTTGCTGCGGGATTCCCGCAGCAAAAACAATTACATGTCAATTCTTTTCCGCACGTCGCTGCGAGATTTCACTACATTGACTCCAATGTTAATCGTGAAATCCCGCAGGGAATAACGCAGGCAGCAAATTCTGTGCGGTTCACTGCGTTTTCCTGCGTTATTCCCTGCGGTATTTCGCGGTTTACTTCCGGTAATGTACATCGCTTGTCTGCGGTTTTGCAGGGAAGTGATGTCATTACAGGAAGAGGAAGCAAAGCAGAGAGTAAACACACACAGATCACAGACACAGACATCACAGACATAGAACACAGACACATAGAACACACATAGAAAGCAAACGGAAATATAGAAGAAAAAAAAGAACGTGGGCTCCGCTGTATATTTACCGTCCAGCCGAGATAAGCACACAGCGGCGGCCCGGTATTCTCAGGCTGGGGAGGGAGAGGAGCAGGGTTAATGTCCCCCGCCGCCTCCCTCCCACCTCCCACAGCCAAGCATATCAGCCGCAGCTGCCCCGGGACTGTCGCATGCATTATGCGGCAGCACCGGCGTGTCCCCGGCTCTTCCTGCCGCCGTGTAGCAGTGGCAGTCAGGGTAATACAAGGGGTTAATGGTGGCGGATCGCCGCCATTAACTCCAGGCTTGATCATGGCAGCATCTATGAGACAGCTGACATGATCAACCCGTAAGTATAGTGAATAAAACACACAGAAAAATCCTTTATTTTAAATAAAACAAACAAGCCTCATTAACCCTTTTATTAACCCCTCCCGAAACAAAGCTCCGACGTAATCCACAGGTCCTGCGCTGCTTACATCCAGCCGCGACTGTCACAGACACAGCGCTGAATGAATGCAGCAGACAGCAGAGGTAATTACCGGTCATTTCCCACGGCCGGTAATCTGAACTCACTGCCGACCGTGGGAAATGCAGCGATCTGTCCTCTATCTATCTGTCTATCTATCTATCTATCCCTCTATCTATCCCTCTGTCTGTCTATCTATCCCTCTATCTATTCTTCTGTCTCTTTATCTATCTATCTATCTCAGAGTGAAATGACTTTTTTTTTTTTCAACGTGCTTTATTGCATTGAATGCAATAAAGCACATCCCAACCCGCACGCGGCAAAACCGCGGCAATACCGCAAACAATACCGTGGTAAAACCGCAGCAAACCGCATGCGGTTTTTGGGTGCGGTTTGCCGCGGTTTTTTACCGCGGGTGCAGTAATCTTTGAATACCTGCAGAATTTTCTTGAGAAACTTCCATTTTCCAGTGCGCACATAGCCTTATAGTTAAAAAAAAACAAAACAAAAAAACAAAAAAAATAAAATCCTGCTAGGGCTTATTTTTAAAGTAGGTCTTCTTTTCGGGGGAAATTACTACTACGGTATGCCTAAATTGGGAAGCAATGCCACTGTGTTGTGTAGAATTTCCCAAGTATTTGAGTTAAGATGGCTTGAAAAAAAGAAAACCGTGAACAGTAATGAAGGATTTAGACATTGGATTTGGGGGGGAAAAAAAAAAAAAACAAGCAAAACACAAAAACCTTTACTTACCAGATAACCTTCAGCTTCTCCTTCAAGTTCCTCTCCAGACTCATTTAAGATGGCAGGAACTACTCCAAAAAATGGAAAAGTCTAAAAAATAATAAAGGGAGAAAAAGGCAATTAATATAGGTAGTATATAAACAGGATAACTCATTATTTACTAACACTATCTTCTCTCTTAAGGTACCGTCACACTAAGCGACGCTCCAGCGATCCCACCAGCAACCTGACCTGGCAGGGATCGCTGGAGCATCGCTACACGGGTTGCTGGTGACCTGTCACACAGGCAGATCTCACAAGCAACCAGTGACCAGCCCCCAGCCAGCAGCGATGCGTGGAAGCGATGCTGCGCTTGGTAACTAAGGTATATATCGGGTAACCAACCCGATATTTAACTTGGTTACCAGCGCACACCGCTTAGCGCTGGCTCCCTGCACACCTAGCCACAGTACACATCGGGTTAATTACCCGATGTGTACTCTTCTATGTGTGCAGGCAGCCGGCTTCTGCGGACGCTGGTAACCACGGTAAACATCGGGTAACCAAGAAGCCCGTACCTTGGTTACCCGATATTTACCTTCGTTACCAGCGTCCGCCGCTCTCACGCTGCCAGTGCCGGCTCCCTGCACTCCTAGCCACATTACACATCGGGTTAATTACCCGATGTGTACTTCGGCTACATGTGCAGAGAGCAGGGAGCCGGCACTGACAGCGCGAGAGCGGCGGACGCTGGTAACGAAGGTAAATATCGAGTAACCAAGGTAAGGGCTTCTTGGTTACCCGATGTTTACCGTGGTTACCCGATGTTTACTGTTACCAGCGTCCGCAGAAGCCGGCTCCTGCTGCCTGCACATTCAGTTGTTGCTCTCTCGCTGTCACACACAGCGATGTGTGCTTCACAGCGGGAGAGCAACAACTAAAAAATGGTCCAGGACATTCAGCAACAACCAACGACCTCACAGCAGGGGCCAGGTTGTTGCTGGATGTCGCACACGGCGAAATCACAGCAACATCGCTGCTACGTCACAAAAGTCGTGCCTCAGCAGCGATGTTGCTAGCGATGTTGCTTAGTGTAACGTGGCCTTTAGTACATGGTAGCTTTAGTTTTGAAAGGTATTTGCAAGATTGCAGCGTTTCCTTTAATTAATGATAAATTACTTCACACGAGATAAATCACAAAAATAGGCTTATACATGAAAATGTATATTTGACTGTGACTTTACTATATGATTTATTTGAAGTTGTTTCACTGATCTACAATACAGGCAATACATTTTTAAGGAATGAGTTCTACTGCTGTGTCTTATCTTATCTCTTAAAACATGAACATATCCAAAAGCTTGGTTAAAATTAAAAAAATACATATACATTTATTTTATCGTCACTTACTGCTGAGCCAGGCTTGGTGGCTGTTGCACCTGGAAGTGGTGTTAGTACATGACCCCCCTGAAAATAAATAAAAACTGTGGATGGAACATTTTTAATTTGCAGCATATCAGCCTCTATTGCAACAGTTCAACATGGACGATATTTATACAGAGAGCTCTTCATCGGACACTGAAGTACTATTCCTCACCGTTTCTGTCTGCCAAAAAGTATCGACAATTGGACATCTCTTCTCGCCTACCACATTGTAATACCAAAGCCAAGCTTCAGGATTTATTGGTTCTCCAACTGTTCCCAAAATCTTCAGGGATTTCCTACTATACCTGCCAAGAAATATGTACATGGTGAGTGCCCACTGCAGCTGTAAAAGCAAGAAACAATGTATTTTTCTACTACACACATATTTGATATGTAGCACTACATAGAGATCCGATATAGTGTGCCCTCTTCATATAATACATATGAAGTACCGTGTTTCCCCGAAAATAAGACCTACTCTATAAATATTTTACAGGATTTTTGGGCATATGCTTGAAATATAAACCCTACTTCAAAAATAAGCTTTATTTACAGTCAGGGCCGGCATTAGGGTAAAGTCAAACTGCCCAATTTATCAGGGCCTCCACTTTTTTAGTGACCCCAGCAGTTGTATTCCGAGGTTAAGATTGTTTAAAAATCTTTGATGACTTCACAATCATGTGACCAAATGTCTCCTTAATTCAGGAGTCTAGAAGAACTGAACAGGAGACAGGCTGGTACGCAGGACTGGCATTAAGGGGAAGGGAGAGAAAACTGGGCAATTTCACAGGGCCCCCAGTGTTTATATCCTGATGATAACACGGATTCATGACCACTACGCTGTCAACAAAAGGTCTCTAAATTTCAGAAATGCAAAGCTGAAGAGAAGAGTGTATACAGTTTTGGATGGATGGACAGAGAAAGATCGGTCAGAAGCTCGGTCAGAAGCTCCACAAGGTTTGGAGAGCGCTTGATGTTCCAGAATGCAATATGACTATATTTGAATAAATGTTGATTTTTTTTGTTCAAGAAAATATTTGGATGATTGTTCATAGAAAAAAATTAAGACATCTCCTGAAAAGAAGCACTAGCACATCTTTCAGAGCAAAAAAAGAATATAAGAAAGGGTCTTATTTTCGGGGAAATACTGTAGTAACACTATCTACAATGGGTGATGGTCACAGCTCACCTTTTTCCCTTCCCTGCACAGATCACAAAGCATGCTCAGGAGATTAGGAGTTAAGGAACATCTTTAGTCTAAGGATTCTCACACAAGAAATATGTCCGTCCTATGACGGACAAAGATTATACCACACATACCCCTTAAAGGGAAGGTATCGCGTTTTTTTATTTTTGTATTAAAAATAGTGATTATGAAATCAAGTATTTCTAATACAAAATAAAAATCGCAGCTTATTTAGTTTTTATGTAATTCTTATTTTACTGGAGGCACTGGGGGCTGCCATGCTGGATTTGCCTTGTGTGTAACGACAGTAACTCCTTCCTTTATGGCAGCCCCTGTGCATAGACTCTGATAGTCGGGCTCCGACCCCTTGCCATACATTACAGTGGGCGTCTGCTGCGACGTGGACGCGCCCCCTGGGCTGTCCAGAACACAAGAGGGAGCAGTTCAGCGCCATTATTGTGGAGCTCACAGCGTGTGCTGTTTGCTCCACTTTACCCCTGTCAACCGCCGGGATGTGTGAGTACGGGCCGCCTCCCCTCCCCTCCCTTCCCCTCCTTACTGTCTCTGATGACATCCCATCCTTCCGTTCTCCCCAGCCCCTGCTCTGCCCCAGCTACTGCCGCCGCCGTTACCATCTCCAATGACACCCCCTCCCTCCGTTCTCCCAAGTCCCCCCTCTGCCTGCTGCCGCAGTTCCCCCAGCTCTGCCCGCCGCTGCTGTGTGTGTGTGTGTGTGTGTGTGCGCGCGCGATTGTACAGGTATGTGCGATATCGTGAGTGTGTGTGTGTATGCGATCGGATGTGTGAGTGTATGCGATCGGATGTGTGAGTGTATGCAATCGGATGTGTGAAATGTCGGCCGGACGCAGGGGAGGATGGCATGCTGCACAGCTGCCTGGAGCGCCCACCGGAGGTCATAGGGAGGAATGATGTGTGTGTGTGTGTGTGTGTGTGTGTGTGTGTGTGTGTGTGTGTGTGTGTGTGGCACAAGGTCCCCATCAGAGTATACTGTCTGCAGGGTTGTGTATCTAATCCTCTCCTGTCTGATACTGTCTGCTGAGCTGTGTATCGAATCCTGTCCTGGGTGATGCTGTCTGCTGAGCCGTGTATCTAATCCTGTTCTGGGTGATGCTGTCTGCTGAGCCGTGTATCTAATCCTTTCCTGTGTGATACTGTCTGCTGAGCTGTGTATCTAATCCTATCCTCTATGATACTGTCTGCTGAGCTGTGTATCTAATCCTGTCCTGGGTGATGCTGTCTGCTGAGCCGTGTATCTAATCCTCTCCTGTGTGATACTGTCTGCTGAGCCGTGTATCTAATCCTGTCCTGTGTAATACTGTCTGCTGAGCTGTGTATCTAATCCTCTCCTGTGTGATACTGTCTGCTGAGCTGTGTATCTAATCCTATCTTCTGTGATACTGTCTGCTGAGCCGTGTATCTAATCCTGTCCTGGGTGATGCTGTCTGCTGAGCCGTGTATCTAATCCTCTCCTGTGTGATACTGTCTGCTGAGCTGTGTATCTAATCCTCTCCTGTCTGATACTGTCTGCTGAGCTGTGTATCTAATCCTATCCTGTGTGATACTGTCTGCTGAGCTGTGCATCTAATCCTGTCCTGGGTGCTGTTTCCTGAGCCGTGTATCTAATCCTCTCCTGTGTGATACTGTCTGCTGAGCTGTGTATCTAATCCTATCCTCTGTGATACTGTCTGCTGAGCCGTGTATCTAATCCTGTCCTGGGTGATGCTGTCTGCTGAGCTGTGTATCTAATCCTCTCCTGTGTGATACTGTCTGCTGAGCTGTGTATCTAATCCTATCCTCTGTGATACTGTCTGCTGAGCTGTGTATCTAATCCTGTCCTGGGTGATGCTGTCTTCTGAGCCGTGTATCTAATCCTCTCCTGTGTGATACTGTCTGCTGAGCCGTGTATCTAATCCTGTGCTGTGTGATACTGTCTGCTGAGCTGTGTATCTAATCCTCTCCTGTGTGATACTGTCTGCTGAGCCGTGTATCTAATCCTGTCCTGGGTGATACTGTCTGCTGAGCCGTGTATCTAATCCTCTCCTGGGTGATGCTGTCTGCTGAGCCGTGCATCTAATCCTATCCTGTGTGATACTGTCTGCTGAGCTGTGTATCCAATCCTATCCTGTGTGATACTGTCTGCTGAGCCGTGTATCTAATCCTGTCCTGGGTGATGCTGTCTGCTGAGCCGTGTATCTAATCCTCTCCTGTGTGATACTGTCTGCTGAGCTGTGTATCTAATCCTATGCTGTGTGATACTGTCTGCTGAGCCGTGTATCTAATCCTGTCCTGGGTGATGCTGTCTGCTGAGCTGTGTATCTAATCCTCTCCTGTGTGATACTGTCTGCTGAGCTGTGTATCTAATCCTATCCTCTGTGATACTGTCTGCTGAGCTGTGTATCTAATCCTGTCCTGGGTGATGCTGTCTGCTGAGCCGTGTATCTAATCCTCTCCTGTGTGATACTGTCTGCTGAGCCGTGTATCTAATCTTGTCCTGTGTAATACTGTCTGCTGAGCTGTGTATCTAATCCTCTCCTGTGTGATACTGTCTGCTGAGCTGTGTATCTAATCCTATCTTCTGTGATACTGTCTGCTGAGCCGTGTATCTAATCCTGTCCTGGGTGATGCTGTCTGCTGAGCCGTGTATCTAATCCTCTCCTGTGTGATACTGTCTGCTGAGCTGTGTATCTAATCCTCTCCTGTGTGATACTGTCTGCTGAGCTGTGTATCTAATCCTATCCTGTGTGATACTGTCTGCTGAGCTGTGTATCTAATCCTGTCCTGGGTGCTGTCTCCTGAGCTGTGTATCTAATCCTCTCCTGTGTGATACTGTCTGCTGAGCTGTGTATCTAATCCTATCCTCTGTGATACTGTCTGCTGAGCCGTGTATCTAATCCTGTCCTGGGTGATGCTGTCTGCTGAGCTGTGTATCTAATCCTCTCCTGTGTGATACTGTCTGCTGAGCTGTGTATCTAATCCTATCCTCTGTGATACTGTCTGCTGAGCTGTGTATCTAATCCTGTCCTGGGTGATGCTGTCTGCTGAGCCGTGTATCTGATCCTCTCCTGTGTGATACTGTCTGCTGAGCCGTGTATCTAATCCTGTCCTGTGTGATACTGTCTGCTGAGCTGTGTATCTAATCCTCTCCTGTGTGATACTGTCTGCTGAGCCGTGTATCTAATCCTGTCCTGGGTGATACTGTCTGCTGAGCCGTGTATCTAATCCTCTCCTGGGTGATGCTGTCTGCTGAGCCGTGCATCTAATCCTATCCTGTGTGATACTGTCTGCTGAGCTGTGTATCTAATCTTATCCTGTGTGATACTGTCTGCTGAGCCGTGTATCTAATCCTCTCCCGTGTGATACTGTCTGCTGAGCCGTGTATCTAATCCTGTCCTGTGTGATACTGTCTGCTGAGCTGTGTATCTAATCCTCTCCTGTGTGATACTGTCTGCTGAGCCGTGTATCTAATCCTGTCCTGGGTGATACTGTCTGCTGAGCCGTGTATCTAATCCTCTCCTGGGTGATGCTGTCTGCTGAGCCGTGCATCTAATCCTATCCTGTGTGATACTGTTTGCTGAGCTGTGTATCCAATCCTATCCTGTGTGATACTGTCTGCTGAGCCGTGTATCTAATCCTGTCCTGGGTGATGCTGTCTGCTGAGCCGTGTATCTAATCCTCTCCTGTGTGATACTGTCTGCTGAGCTGTGTATCTAATCCTATGCTGTGTGATACTGTCTGCTGAGCCGTGTATCTAATCCTGTCCTGGGTGATGCTGTCTGCTGAGCTGTGTATCTAATCCTCTCCTGTGTGATACTGTCTGCTGAGCTGTGTATCTAATCCTCTCCTGTGTGATACTGTCTGCTGAGCTGTGTATCTAATCCTGTCCTGGGTGATGCTGTCTGCTGAGCCGTGTATCTAATCCTCTCCTGTGTGATACTGTCTGCTGAGCCGTGTATCTAATCCTGTCCTGTGTAATACTGTCTGCTGAGCTGTGTATCTAATCCTCTCCTGTGTGATACTGTCTGCTGAGCTGTGTATCTAATCCTATCTTCTGTGATACTGTCTGCTGAGCCGTGTATCTAATCCTGTCCTGGGTGATGCTGTCTGCTGAGCCGTGTATCTAATCCTCTCCTGTGTGATACTGTCTGCTGAGCTGTGTATCTAATCCTCTCCTGTGTGATACTGTCTGCTGAGCTGTGTATCTAATCCTATGTGATACTGTCTGCTGAGCTGTGTATCTAATCCTGTCCTGGGTGATGCTGTCTGCTGATCTGTGTATCTAATCCTCTCCTGTGTGATACTGTCTGCTGAGCTGTGTATCTAATCCTATCCTCTGTGATACTGTCTGCTGAGCTGTGTATCTAATCCTGTCCTGGGTGATGCTGTCTTCTGAGCCGTGTATCTAATCCTCTCCTGTGTGATACTGTCTGCTGAGCCGTGTATCTAATCCTGTGCTGTGTGATACTGTCTGCTGAGCTGTGTATCTAATCCTCTCCTGTGTGATACTGTCTGCTGAGCCGTGTATCTAATCCTGTCCTGGGTGATACTGTCTGCTGAGCCGTGTATCTAATCCTCTCCTGTGTGATACTGTCTGCTGAGCCGTGTATCTAATCCTGTCCTGGGTGATACTGTCTGCTGAGCCGTGTATCTAATCCTCTCCTGGGTGATGCTGTCTGCTGAGCCGTGCATCTAATCCTATCCTGTGTGATACTGTCTGCTGAGCTGTGTATCCAATCCTATCCTGTGTGATACTGTCTGCTGAGCTGTGTATCTAATCCCCTCCTGTGTGATACTGTCTGCTGAGCCGTGTATCTAATCCTATCCTGTGTGATACTGTCTGCTGAGCTGTGTATCTAATCCTCTCCTGTGTGATACTGTCTGCTGAGCCGTGTATCTAATCCTATCCTGTGTGATACTCCTGCTGTCCTTGGTGACACTTTAGGCATTTCTGGTCACCATGAAAATGGCTGTGCACTGTGTCCCTACATGTCATTCTCTGTTATCTGTTGTAAACACTCAGATTAGGAGGGGGGAGGCGACATCACACACAGGAGAGCAGACTCCTCCCACTTTACGGCAGGCTGTAATCTGAGCTTTTTATACAGTGGAAATTCAGTAGGATTTCAGAAGCTGCTCCCCCTAGTGTTTAACAGTGGAAAATATCAAACTTTTTAATTTTTTTTTTAATTTTGTACAATTAAAAAAAAAAATAATATTTAAACAAAACATTTAAACATTATTACTTTACATTTTTTTCAGTTATTATTATTTTTTTTTTTTGACGATACCTTCCCTTTAAGGTACCATAGAGAGTATGTCTTCTATATTCAATTGACCATAATGTAGACAGAAAAAATAATATAAAACATTTGTCTTTGTTGGGTTTTTTTGTGTTGAAACTAATGGAACTTGCAGAAGCCAGCGTATGTTTGGATGGAAGTGTGAAACTAGCCTTAGAAAGAAAAATATCTGGTTCGAAAATAGTTTTATTTTACCAAGGCTGCGGGAATGGTAAGTGCGCGTGCGCGGGATCTGAAGGAGCAGACAGGGGACGTCGCTCATGTGAATCCATGGTATGACGCCCACAGGGGAATGCGATGCCCATGGGGCCAGTGACCCTGCTATCTACATAGGAAATATGGAAGTAATAAAACGTTTATTACTTCCATATTACCCAATTTTACAACACAGGGATGGGTAGGGAGGTGTAATTAGGGTACACAGGCATCTGCTGATAGGTCAGAACGCATATTCTATGTGACAGGTTCCCTTTAAAATCTGGCAGTGATCCGCCGGTCCCGGTTTTTTGGCCGTTCGATCAGCTCTAGTAGAGACAGAGACTCTGATTCCAGCGATGTGTCACTACTGGGCTGCTGTAGTTTTGATAAAATCATGATTAGTCAGCAGTAGATTATCATTAGAGGACTGTTTGGCCTGCTGCCAGGTAGTCCAGCCTGTTCATGAGCCCTGTATAACTGCTAGATCAGAGAAAAAAATTGATTTTATCAAATTGACAGCAAACAGCTCAGCAAGTGACATCGTTGGAATCGGGGTCTCTGTCTCTACATTATACTGCTCTCAGATGAGGTAGCAGAAACCTGGTGACAGATTCCCTTTACATGAGCACACGATTATCTGTGCATAATAATATTAACTACAATAGTCTGTAAAAGGCAAAAATGACAATTTAGTAACAGTTGCTGATGAGGTACCTTTTCACTGGCTCCTCTCCATATTTCATCAGCAGGCGAATTGCAGTTGGTGCTGTGTAGAATTTGCTTACACTGTACTTATCAATGATTTGCCACATACGGCTAATATCTGGGTATATGGGAAGTCCTTCAAACTGGAAACAGAATGAAAATTATTCTAAATAAATAATGTTAAAGAGGAAATTAACAAATAGAACAATAGAATACGATTGTAATTAAACAAAAAGGCCACAACCTGTGAAGAATTGACTTACCAAAACACTGGTTGCCCCATTAGCTAAAGGTCCATAGGCGAGGTAGGAGTGCCCAGTAATCCAGCCAATGTCAGCAGTGCACCAGTATATATCATCGTGATGGTAGTCAAACACATACTTGAATGTGGTGGCAGTGAAGATCATGTAACCTCCTACAGTATGAACCACTCCCTGTGGGTTATAGAATTTGTGAAATAATTGATCTTTCTACTACAGACCATTTTTTGACCCAGAGTTTATGTATTTACCTTGGGCTTGCCAGTAGACCCACTGGTGTAAAGAATAAACAGCTGATCTTCAGCATCACACCATTCTGGCTCACACTCCGTGCTGGCATTCTTCACCAGCTCATGCCACCACAAGTCCACAGATGGATTCCATGTGGTCTGAAATTAAAACACCATGGTTAAAGTGGAGAATCTGAGTAACCAACAGCTTGCTCTTCATCAGTGTGTCTGTTTTCACCATCAGTGTTTTAGTAATGATATTCATTGATGAAAAGAAGGGAATTTTGTTTACTTACCGTAAATTCCTTTTCTTCTAGCTCCAATTGGGAGACCCAGACAATTGGGTGTATAGGCTATGCCTCCGGAGGCCGCACAAAGTAATACACTAAAAGTGTAAAGCCCCTCCCCTTCTGCCTATACACCCCCCGTGCTCCCACGGGCTCCTCAGTTTTGGTGCAAAAGCAAGAAGGAGGTAAAAATTATAAACTGGTTTAAAGTAAATTCAATCCGAAGGAATATCGGAGAACTGAAACCATTCAACATGAACAACATGTGTACACAAAAAAACAGGGGCGGGTGCTGGGTCTCCCAATTGGAGCTAGAAGAAAAGGAATTTACGGTAAGTAAACAAAATTCCCTTCTTCTTTGTCGCTCCATTGGGAGACCCAGACAATTGGGACGTCCAAAAGCAGTCCCTGGGTGGGTAAAATAATACCTCGTAATAGAGCCGTAAAACGGCCCCTTCCTACAGGTGGGCAACCGCCGCCTGAAGGACTCGTCTACCTAGGCTGGCATGCGCCGAAGCATAGGTATGCACCTGATAGTGTTTCGTGAAAGTGTGCAGGCTCGACCAGGTAGCCGCCTGACACACCTGCTGAGCCGTAGCCTGGTGCCTCAAAGCCCAGGACGCACCCACGGCTCTGGTAGAATGGGCCTTCAGCCCTGAGGGAACCGGAAGCCCAGCAGAACGGTAAGCTTCGAGAATTGGTTCCTTGATCCACCGAGCCAGGGTTGATTTGGAAGCCTGTGACCCTTTACGCTGGCCAGCGACAAGGACAAAGAGTGCATCCGAGCGGCGCAGGGGCGCCGTACGAGAAATGTAGAGTCTGAGTGCTCTCACCAGATCTAACAAGTGCAAATCCTTTTCACATTGGTGAACTGGATGAGGACAAAAAGAGGGTAAGGAGATATCCTGATTGAGATGAAAGGGGGATATCACCTTAGGGAGAAATTCCGGAACCGGACGCAGAACCACCTTGTCCTGGTGAAACACCAGGAAAGGGGCTTTGCACGACAACGCTGCTAGCTCAGACACTCTCCGAAGTGAAGTGACTGCTACTAGGAAAACCACTTTCTGCGAAAGGCGTGAGAGAGAAATATCCCTCATTGGCTCGAATGGTGGTTTCTGAAGAACCATCAGCACCCTGTTTAGATCCCAGGGTTCTAACGGCCGCTTGTAAGGAGGAACGATGTGACAAACCCCCTGCAGGAACGTGCGTACTTGTGGAAGTCTGGCTAGGCGCTTCTGGAAAAACACAGAGAGCGCTGAGACTTGTCCCTTAAGGGAGCCGAGCGACAAACCCTTTTCCAGACCAGATTGAAGGAAGGACAGAAAAGTGGGCAAGGCAAATGGCCAGGGAGAAAAACCCTGAGCAGAGCACCACGACAGGAAAATTTTCCACGTCCTGTGGTAGATCTTGGCGGACGTTGGTTTCCTAGCCTGTCTCATAGTGGCAATGACCTCTTGAGATAATCCTGACGACGCTAGGATCCAGGACTCAATGGCCACACAGTCAGGTTGAGGGCCGCAGAATTCAGATGGAAAAACGGCCCTTGAGACAGCAAGTCTGGTCGGTCTGGTAGTGCCCACGGTTGGCCGACCGTGAGATGCCACAGATCCGGGTACCACGACCTCCTCGGCCAGTCTGGGGCGACGAGGATGACGCGGCGGCAGTCGGCCCTGATCTTGCGTAACACTCTGGGCAACAGTGCCAACGGAGGAAACACATAAGGGAGCTGAAACTGCGACCAATCCTGAACTAAGGCGTCTGCCGCCATAGCTCTGGGATCTTGAGACCGTGCCATGAACGTCGGTACCTTGTTGTTGTGCCGGGACGCCATTAGGTCGACGTCCGGCATGCCCCAGCGGCAACATATCTCCTGAAACACGTCCGGGTGCAGGGACCATTCCCCTGCGTCCATGCCCTGGCGACTGAGGAAGTCTGCTTCCCAGTTTTCTACGCCTGGGATGTGAACTGCGAAGATGGTGGAGGCTGTGGCTTCCACCCACAGTAGAATCCGCCGGACTTCCTGGAAGGCTTGCCGACTGCGTGTCCCGCCTTGGTGGTTGATGTATGCCACCGCTGTGGAGTTGTCCGACTGAATTCGGATCTGCTTGCCTTCCAGCCACTGCTGGAACGCTTTTAGGGCCAGATACACTGCCCTGATCTCCAGAACATTGATCTGAAGCGAGGACTCTTGCTGAGTCCACGTACCCTGAGCCCTGTGGTGGAGAAAAACTGCTCCCCACCCTGACAGACTCGCGTCCGTCGTGACCACCGCCCAGGATGGGGGTAGGAAGGATTTCCCCTTCGATAATGAAGTGGGAAGAAGCCACCACCGAAGGGAAGCTTTGGTTGCCTGAGAGAGGGAGATGTTCCTGTCGAGGGACGTCGGTTTCCTGTCCCATTTGCGTAGGATGTCCCATTGAAGAGGACGCAGGTGAAACTGCGCGAACGGGACTGCCTCCATTGCTGCCACCATCTTCCCCAGGAAGTGCATGAGGCGCCTCAAGGGGTGTGACTGACCTTGAAGGAGAGATTGCACCCCCGTCTGTAGTGAACGCTGCTTGTTCAGCGGAAGCTTCACTATCGCTGAGAGGGTATGAAACTCCATGCCAAGATATGTCAGCGATTGGGCCGGTGTCAGATTTGACTTTGGAAAATTGATGATCCACCCGAAACTCTGGAGAGTCTCCAGAGTAGCGTTGAGGCTGTGCTGGCATGCCTCTTGGGAGGGAGCCTTGACCAGCAGATCGTCTAAGTAAGGGATCACCGAGTGACCCTGGCAGTGGAGGACCGCGACTACTGTAGCCATGACCTTGGTGAAAACCCGGGGGGCTGTCGCCAGGCCGAACGGCAGTGCCACGAACTGGAGGTGTTCGTCTCCTATGGCGAAGCGCAGGAAGCGCTGATGCTCTGGAGCAATTGGAACATGAAGATAAGCATCTTTGATATCGATCGATGCAAGGAAATCTCCTTGGGACATTGAGGCGATGACGGAGCGGAGGGATTCCATCCGGAACCGCCTGGTCTTTACGTGTTTGTTGAGCAGTTTTAGGTCCAGGACAGGACGGAAAGACCCGTCCTTCTTTGGAACCACAAACAGGTTGGAGTAAAAACCGTGACCCTGTTGCTGAAGAGGAACAGGGATCACCACTCCTTCTACTTTCAGAGTGTCCAACGCCTGCCGAAGAGCATCGGCTCGCTCGGGAGGCGGAGATGTTCTGAAGAATCGAGTCGGAGGACGAGAGCTGAACTCTATCCTGTAACCGTGAGACAGAATGTCTCTCACCCATCGGTCTTTTACCTGTGGCAGCCAGGTGTCGCAGAAGAGGGAGAGCCTGCCACCGACCGAGGATGCGGTGTGAGTCGGCCGTAAGTCATGAGGAAGCCGCCTTGGTAGCGGCACCTCCGGCGGTCTTTTTAGGGCGTGACTTAGACCGCCATGAATCGGAGTTCCTCTGATCCTTCTGAGGCCTTTTGGACGAGGAGAATTGTGCTCTGCCCGCACCCCGAAAGGACCGAAACCTCGACTGTCCCCTCCTCTGTTGGGGTAATGTTGGTTTGGCCTGGGGTAAGGATGTTTCCTTTCCCTTGGATTGTTTTATGATTTCGTCCAATCTCTCACCAAACAAACGGTCGCCAGAAAATGGCAAACCGATTAAGCACTTTTTGGCAATCGAATCTGCCTTCCATTCCCGTAGCCACAAGGCCCTGCGTAATGCC
This sequence comes from Anomaloglossus baeobatrachus, assembly GCF_048569485.1. Lineage (NCBI taxonomy): Eukaryota > Metazoa > Chordata > Amphibia > Anura > Aromobatidae > Anomaloglossus > Anomaloglossus baeobatrachus. Next base: position 347,397,478 of record NC_134357.1, on the reverse strand, counting down.
ACCGAATTGTCGGCTGCAACCGCCGTACGGCTCGCAGAGTCCAGGATAGCATTAATAGCGTAGGACGCAAATGCCGACGTTTGAGAGGTTATGGAAGCCACTTGCGGCGCAGACGTACGTGTGAGTGCGTCAATTTGGGCTTGACCCGCTGAGATAGCTTGGAGTGCCCATACTGCTGCGAATGCTGGAGCGAAAGACGCGCCGATAGCCTCATAGATGGATTTCAACCAGAGCTCCATCTGTCTGGCAGTGGCATCCTTGAGTGAAGCCCCATCTTCAACTGCAACTATGGATCTAGCCGCCAGTCTGGAGATTGGAGGATCCACCTTGGGACACTGAGTCCAGCCCTTGACCACGTCAGGGGGGAAGGGATAACGTGTATCCTTAAGGCGCTTGGAAAAACGCTTGTCTGGACAAACTCGGTGTTTCTGGACTGCCTCTCTGAAGTCGGAGTGATCCAGAAACATACTCGCTGTACGCTTGGGGAACCTGAAACGGAACTTCTCCTGCTGAGAGGCTGACTCCTCTGCTGGAGGAGCTGAGGGAGAAATATCCAGCATCTTATTTATGGACGCAATAAGATCATTCACTATGGCGTCCCCATCAGGAGTATCAAGATTGAGAGCGGCCTCAGGATCAGAATCCTGATCGGCTACCTCCGCTTCATCATACAGAGAGTCATCTCTCTGAGACCCTGAACAATGTGATGAGGTCGAGGGGATTTCCAAGCGAGCTCACTTAGGCGGTCTGGGACTGCGGTCCGTGTCAGACACCTCACCCTGGGATCTATGAGACACCCCGGGGGCACATTGATGTTCCGACTGAGGGGAATTAGGGGGCAGTGATTCCACAGTGCCCATGGTCTGAGATACCGGTCTGGACTGCAAAGCTTCTAGTATTTTAGCCATAGTCTCAGAAAGTCTGTCAGTAAAAACTGCAAACTCCGTCCCTGTCACCTGGACTGTGTTAGCTGGTTGTTCCCCCTGGGCCTCCCTTAGCAGAGGCTCCGACTGAGCAAGTGCTACAGGGACCGAGCAGTGCACACAATGAGGGTCAGTGGAACCTGCCGGTAGCGAGGTTGTACATGCGGCGCAGGCAGCATAGTAAGCCTGTGTTTTGGCACCCCTGCTTCTTGTGGGCGCCATATTGTTGTCTCCTTTGAGCAACACAACAGGGTATATAGCCAGAAATCAACTGTGCACCATACAGTGTAAAGTATAGCCTGTAAAACATATAAACTATAATCACACTTTTGCACAAGTAGGGCCAGCACCTCAGGTGCTGCTTACCGCCCGCTTAAAGCGGTTGTGTGGCCACCAGAATCCCTGCCTGGGTCCCCCAGAGTTTGTCTCCCCTCTGCAGCGTCCTAGGAGCTGACAGGAATGGCTGCCGGCGTCCTGAGGAGAGGAGGGAGCCGTGGGCGTGACCCAGAAAGTGCGGGAGCTGGTGCCTCACTGTGCACAGTGAGGGGGGTGGAGTATGCAAAGCATGCTCCAGCCCTCAGTGCCGCCGTGCTGTACAGCGTCCCGCCCTTCCCCTGACTGGCAGGGCTGGGGGCGGGAAGAGAAAGAGACTAGGCCCAAAAGCCGGGGACTCGAGTTATAAGCGCGGCCGCCGTATAAGCGCGGCCGGTGCAGAGTCCCCGGCGCACTAACAGTCCCAGCCGCGCCTCAGTAAAAAAAAACAATGGCAGCGGCGGTCAGCGCGGTAGTCCCCATACACAAATACACTCAGCGACGCTGCAGTGTATAATGGCACAAACGCGGTCAGCGCCGCGGTCCCCGGTGCACTAGCACACCCAGTAATGCTGGAGTGTTGCTGTGCGCGGTCCCCACGGGGACACAGAGTACCTTAAAGTAGCAGGGCCATGTCCCTGAACGATACCCGGCTCCTATCCAGCAGGCTCCTCAGGAGTTGTGGATGAAGCACGGTCTCAGTGCCTGGAGACCGATAGGATCCCACTTCACCCAGAGCCCTAAGGGGGATGGGGAAGGAAAACAGCATGTGGGCTCCAGCCTCCTTACCCGCAATGGATACCTCAACCTTAACAACACCGCCGACAAGAGTGGGGTGAGAAGGGAGCATGCTGGGGGCCCTATATGGGCCCACTTTTCTTCCATCCGACATAGTCAGCAGCTGCTGCTGACTAATCTGTGGAGCTGTGCGTGCATGTCTGCCTCCTTCGCACAAAGCAAAAAAACTGAGGAGCCCGTGGGAGCACGGGGGGTGTATAGGCAGAAGGGGAGGGGCTTTACACTTTTAGTGTATTACTTTGTGCGGCCTCCGGAGGCATAGCCTATACACCCAATTGTCTGGGTCTCCCAATGGAGCGACAAAGAAATGCATACATTGTAACCTTCCATATCCACCGCATATCCAGCGCACAGTTTGCCCTCAGATGCCAACCGTATGCTGTCCGGGATTTTCATGGACCCATAGACTTGCATGGGTAATTTTGAGCCATGATTTGGATCAAAGATAGGTTACACTGATTTTATAAGACTACTGGGGCCGCAAAAAATACACGGATGTATGAACAGTTCCATAGACTGTAATAAAGTGCATGGGAGTCTAAATCAAGCATAAATAGAAGAGCTTAACTCAAAATTAGGCATACATGGGATGCCGTGAGAGGATTCCAAAGTGCAAGTAAACTAAGAGAAGAATTGGAGGTAAACATTAGACCAAAAATAACCATAAGTCAAGAACAAGTTCAGAATTCAATGAAAGGCAGTGAGCATATATTATCCTCTGAATACTTCAGGAAAATTGGGCCATGCACCAAACTGTTTATTACCTCAGATCACATCACGAGGTCCATACACAACAAAAACTGATATGACAGCACAAGGTCAGAAATCAGTCATGCAAACCAGATATGTGACAGGAGCGGTCCGTGCTCAACGGCTCTGCTAGCAAAACAGATCTGCAACTGACAACCTGACAGAAGCCTGCATTGTTCTACAAGAACGACGGATAGAAGTAAATGTAATCAACTTATGGTGATGAAATATTATATATTAGAAACATCCAAACATGAAAGTTTATATTAAAGTCAAAGACAGCAAGCAGATCGTTAACAATTTACATCTGACTAATAACAGCACTGCAAGTGTCTTTACACTGATCATCATCATCTCCAGTGTATCCAAAGCCTTCTGCATATTCGCATAAATCTCTAGTTAATATCCTGATGTCAGTTTTAATTATCTGGACTAGTCCAAAAGGCGCGTACTCAACACTGTACAGTTTGGCGCATTGTATCGATATAACATACAGATGTGAAATTGATAATCCAGAAAGGCCCTCTCATTTTTCTGTCTGTGCCACAAATCCCGTGCATATGACGTATGAGCCCTAACTTAAAAAATCTGATATAACAATTCCCTGCAAGTCAAGTGAGGCTGCGTTTCTGGAATATGACAACACTGGAGGATAAAAGGTTCCTGGTCACTTAACGTTTGATTCTTCTCCAATCTTTGCAGTTAATGTCCATATTTTCCTCAATTTTTTTGTGACCCTGAACTATTTTCAACCAAAGTTTTGATGGTTCTGTGATCACGCCCCAATATTTTAGCAATTTCAAGAGTGCTGTATACTTCTGTAAATCTATGTTCACAGGTTGCTTTGTTGGTGCTTTTTTTTATGCAGGTTTTGCTGTCTTTTGGTGCAGATTATGTGTGCCATTTGTCTACAATACATGTTTAATAAAGTTTGTTTTATTCACCAAAATCACAGCAAAAAATTGCATGATTGTATTTTTGTACTCTATCATTCCTTTCTATGCTGAAAAACAATGAAATAATTCCCATGCTGCAGTGTTCCAATTACGCAAAGAAAAAAAGAAAAACAATTGTGTGGATGAGATTTGTGGAATCTTAGATTTTGCTGGAACTTTCATAATTTGCAGTAAAAAAAACGCAGTAAAGTGTGAAAATAGCCTTATAACAATATTTGACTTTACAGAGTTGGTTAAATCTCATTTTTGGCCCATTTTGCCTGTAGAAAACAAGCTGCCTAATAAATCTCCACACTTTGATAGTGTTGATTTCGTTAGGTCATACGCACAAATCCCCATCACCTGATCTGCTTCATCCAATAAGCATTCACTATCATTTAGTCTGGAGGAGGACAATCTGCATAAAAATGAATACTCACATGCCTAATACTTCAGCACACAGTGTATGCCACGGTCTCCAAAAGCAGATCTGTCATATTTATCTGATAATTAGTGATAAGTGGACTCGCAGATACTCAGGATCAGTGGGACCAACCGGGTTTTTAAAAAAAACAAAAAAAAACAAAAACAAAACTGTTCGGGTCCAGAATGGATCTGGAATATCTAGCCAGATGCCAGTCCCCATATAAGTCTAAGGGGACTCTAATCTGGCGCTTAAAAATGGTGAAAGAAGGGATAAGGGGGATTGGAACAGACGCGTTATACTTACCAGTCTCCATGCGACTATACACTGCTTCCAAGCCGCTCAATCTAGTTACGAGGCCACTCATTATCTTCATGCACATGCACTGCTTACCCCCCCTCCGGCAGTCCCGGCGTATCTGATTGGTTGCTGTCAGACAGCGCCCCCAGCCTGTGTGACAGGGTGTCTGCCTGCAAATAATCAGAGGTGGTGTGTGTTTGTCTAGATTAATGCAAAAATAAATTTAAAAATATGGCGTAGGGTACCACGTCTTATGATACCCAGCACAGAAAATATACGGCTAGAGGCTTCAGCCCCCAGCAGTGCGCTTATCTCGGCTGTGTATCAAAATAAGAAGAGCCGCATGTGGCTTTCTTTTTATTTATTTCAAAAACTGCGTGTGGTCCCCCCAATTCTGATACCCAGCTACGATAAAGTCAACAGCTGGAAGCTGGTATTCTCATGCAGGGGAGACCCATGGTTATTGGGGCACCCCAGCCTATTAATAGCAGCCTGCAGCCGCCCAGATTTGTCGCATCTATTAGATGCAACAATCCCGGAACTTTACCCGGCTCATCCATGTTGCCCTGGTGCGGTGGCAATCAGGATAATACTGGCCACTACGCCCTAAATTAAGAATGAGAGCTGCCTCACCAGCCTCAGAATACCAGCTCACAGCTTTATCATGGATGGGTATCAAATTTGGAGGGGACTGCATGACTTTTTAAATTATTTAAATAATAAACACACACAAAAAAAAAAAAAAAAGCCGCATGTGGTTCCTCTTATTTTGATACACAGCCAAGGTAAGCACACTGCTGGGGGCTGTAGCCTGTAGTCGCATGCTTTTTCATGTTTCCTCATTTCTTTATTTTTACATCACTCTAGACACACACAGCGCCTCGGATTGGTTGCAGTCAGACACACTCACACAGGCTGGGGGCGCTGTCTGACAGCAACCAATCAGACGCTGGGACTACCAATGTGCGAGGGAAGCAATGCAGATGCATAAAGATAATGAGCAGCCCCAGAAGTAGCGTGAGCAGCCTGGAAACAGTCCGCTAAGTATGAAGCACTTGTTTTATTCTTATTTTCTTTTATTTATTACCCGGGTGGCCTGATATGTTCTGTTACCCCAAGTTCCACGAGAACTCCGGGCCCGGGGTCGGTGCTCAGGTTCTTTTGACCCACATGGATCCAGACTTTTACAGTTCGGGTCCGCCAATCACTACTGATAAAAGCAGTGGCCTGTACAAAATTCATAAATTCATGCATAGTAAGGCCAAATGACAACCTAATTATAGGCATCTGAAGAAACAACACAGTGTTTCTCAGCTTTATTCACTAGAAAATTTCCACAGAGAGCTAGCTGGTTAGAAATCCAGCCAAATTTAGTAAATGTGTGAATATTGCACTTTAGGATAACATTCTCAAAAGATTATGATAAGAAAAAGAGTACAGACTATAAGACCATCTAGATGCACTAACTATGGCCACTAATCGTCCGCCAAGCGACCGTATACAAACCGATCAGCAGTCGTTTAAATGGCCTAATCACAATTCTATGTACATAGAACTATCGTAAATGACTTTTCTTCTGTGCACAGAGTATAGCGTAATCCACAGCACAGCTCCTATTTATACACGAAAATGTGCTGCCATGAAAGAGGAGGACTTTAATGTCAACATGAACAATCCAATCACCTGACAAATGAGCATTTTCCTTGCTGACTGCTAGCCTATTTAGGTTTTTGTCACAAAAATATGCCGTTTTGACATGATTTTTAAAAATCACTGCAAAAAAAAATATATTATTGCAGTTTCACCATAATCCTGGCAAAAGAAACTGCCACGACCATAATGTGTGAACGCAGAGCCTTAAACAAACTGTTATTCACAAATGAGTGTTCTAATGAAAGCTCGTTAATGATTTTCAGCTCATCTATATGGCCCTCTACTCATGAGAAACTCACAGCTACATTTATCTTGTAATTTACGCCACACCAGTTTATTTCATTTCACACAGCTAATCAGTATATCCTGTTGGCACTTAATCCTTTACTAAACAAGGTTAAAATATAGCCGTGGTCCAAGTTAAACATGTAGTGTTGGAGAAGACTATACCTAGGTAAGGCAAGTGCAGGTTAATGACACACCCTGTGACAGACATACGCAAAGACAGAAAGCTACGAGCCGTTAGTGAGACGCACTGGAAATGGTTAACACACAGCTGCCTGCGGACAGGTGAAATACCTGGGGTACAGCTCGCTTTGCTTTGTCCTGCTTGTTTCCCTGTCAAAAACCCAGATATATAAGGATTTTCAGTAGACTTAAACTCAAGAGAAGCAAAACAACACTGACAGGATGGGGAAAAAAATTAAGGTTTTGCTTTCCTGCAAAATAAGCATACACACATTCACTCATAATGGAGAATTACATTTTCCTCCTCAGTCAAATTTTTGCAACCATTTCTTACTATAATCTGCTTCTGGGAAAGCTTTGTAATAATTAATGTAACCAATATTATATATGGTATAACCAATACAGAAAGTGCAATGGCAGAGATATTAGTGGCCATCTAGCTTTCCTCAGAACCACACAAACAAACCTATAAAGATGTTTAATTAACTGGACAATAGGTCAGTTTAATTCCAAGGCAGAAAGCAAAAGCAATAGCATGAAAAGCAGGGTTACTGAAAGCAGAATCTCCTGTTAACAAAAAAAGAACTGGGTCATTAAAGAACAGCGCCACAAGTTATTAGTACCCCTGGAGAAGGTAAACTGGATTATTAAAGGGGCTTTCCCCATGAACAATGTTCATTTTGACCAATAGATCTTAGAATAATAATACATGCCAGAAGAGGATGCAAAAAAAAAAAAAAAAGGTTTTTCCTGTGCTGAGATAATGTGTACCCCTGCTACGCACTATGTAATGGCCATGCCTGACAGTCCAGTGGTATGGTCTGATCACACCATATCTACTGCGCAAAGGAGGATTAGGTTAGTAATGGTAATAATTACCGTAGTTTTCGGACCATAAGACGCACTTTTTTTCCCCCAAATGTTGGGGGAAAGTGGGGGGTGCGTCTTCTGGTATGAATGTGGCTGCGGGGAATGTGGGTCATCGGGGACACGAGCAGGCTGAAGCAGCCTGCCGTGACCACGTGGACCCACTCATTTAATATGCCCGCCCATCATCCCTCAGCGCTGAAGCAGGCACTGACAGGTGGGCGGGATGATGGGCGGGGGATAAACAGCCAGCCCGCATGATCACCCCTGGCAACTACGGCCTGGAGTAATCATGTGCAGCTGTATTCACTGCCCCCCGCGCATCATCATCAGCGCGGGAGCAGTGAATCAGTGTACAGTACTCGCCGTTCCCCTGCAGCATCGCTCGTTCTCCCTTCTGTGTCAGCGGCAGCGCCGCTGAGTGGAGCCATCCCCATTACCTTGCTGTATCCCGATCATCTCCTGTGTCTGTGCCGTCGGCTGGGTGGAGACTAGCGGCGCGCACAGTGATGACGTCATCGATGTGCGCACGTGTCCACACGCAGCCGCCTGCCCGGCACAGACACAGGAGATGATCGCGATGCAGCAGGGTAACGGGGACGGCTCCTCTCAGTGGCGCTGCCGCTGACACAGACGGGAGGACAAGCGATGCTGCAGGAGAACGGGGACGGCACCACTCAGCGGCGCTGCCGCTGACACAGACCGGAGGACGAGCGATGCTGCAGGGAGTGAGGCGAGCTGAGGTGAGTATGAACATTTTTTTTTTTTTTTATGTGCCATAGGATGCGGCCATACACCAGGATGGGGGTATAATATGAGCAGGATGGGGTCATCTGAGCAGGATGGGGTCATATCAGCAGGATGGGGTCATCTGAGCAGGATGGGGTCATCTGAGCAGGATGGGGTCATCTGAGCAGGATGGGGTCATCTGAGCAGGATGGGGTCATCTGAGCAGGATGGGGTCATCTGAGCAGGATGGGGTCATATCAGCAGGATGGGGTCATATCAGCAGGATGGGGTCATATCAGCAGGATGGGGTCATATCAGCAGGATGGGGTCATATCAGCAGGATGGGGTCATATCAGCAGGATGGGGTCATATCAGCAGGATGGGGTCATCTGAGCAGGATGGGGTCATCTGAGCAGGATGGGGTCATCTGAGCAGGATGGGGTCATCTGAGCAGGATGGGGTCATCTGAGCAGGATGGGGTCATATCAGCAGGATTGGGTCATATCAGCAGGATGGGGTCATATCAGCAGGATGGGGTCATATCAGCAGGATGGGGTCATATCAGCAGGATGGGGTCATATCAGCAGGATGAGGGCATGATGGGTTATATAGCAGGATGCGGCCATATGCCAGTATATAGCAGGATGCGGCCATATGCCAGTATATAGCAGGATGCGGCCATATGGCAGGATGACGGTGTATAGCAGGATGAGGGACATATACTGTATATACAAGGCAGGAGGAGCATTACCAGGATGCGGCACCTTAGTAGAGAATTTGGGGACATTACCCCCATAACAGTGTAGGCAGCAGATCCTCGCCCCATGACAGTGTGTCATGACCACATTTTTTGCTTAAAATTTTATTTTCCTATTTTCCTCCTCTAAAACCAGGGTGCGTCTTATAGTCCGAAAAATACGGTATTTGAAATTAAAAAAACAAAAACAACACAGCCACCCTCTTTCACCCATTTATTAACTCCAACTCCCCCCACCAACTGTGACTTCTGGTGAACTCGCTGCTGTGACACAGCATCAGATCAGTCTAGCAGGTTCACCGGCGGTCCCAGCTTTGGTTCTCATAGTACCAGCTGTGACCTCAGGTAAACCCACTGCCGGATTGCTGGACTGCTCTGACGCTATGTCCAGCAATACAAAAGTCCAGCAGAGAGTTAACTAGTGGTCACAGTTGGTACCATGGCAGCATCTGGCTGTAAACTCTGGTAACCTCGCTCCCGAATTGCCGTACTATCGGACTGCGTAACACTGAGAGGTCTCAGCTGGTACCGTGGGAGCCCCCAGAATGGTCCAGAGGCTACAGTGTACGGTCACATTTTCAATCATTGCAGACTTCAGATGTAGCAGAGCTAAGGATCGTCATGGATTATGTCGGACCTGTGGTGGTGTATTGGGTGTTAATAAATGGGTGAAAGAGGGCATCTGTGTTTATTTCTAATATAGGATGTTTCACTGCTTGTTTTTATTTCTTTTGACTTACAGGGTTAATAATGGGGGTATCTCAGACACCTCTCCATTTTTAACCTAGGGCTTGATAGCAGCTGTTATTTTTGATAATTCCCAGCTATCATCAACCCCATATATATTACCCTGATTGCCACCGCATCAGGGCAATCGGGATGAGCAGGGTAAGGCGGCAGAATTGGCGTATCTAATATGATTGGGGCGACTGCGGGCTGGTATATTTAGGCTGGGAAGGGCCAAATATCCATCGCTCTTCCCACCCTGATAATATCAGCCCCTAGCTTTCCACATTACCATGGCTGGGTATCAAAAATGAGGGAGGAACCCACGCAGTTTTTTTTTAATCATTTAAATAATTTTTAACAAACGGAGTGGGATCCCCTCTATTCTTGGCAACCAGCCAAGGTAAAGCAGACCACTGGGTGTTGCAGCCCATAGTTGTCTGTTTTACCCTGGAACAGACTGGAAGCGTAACAGAAAGGCATAGAAGTGGACGTCCTTTGGCCACATCCCACACGGATGACGGCTTCATTGTGAACAATGCCCTTTACAACCAGATGATGAATGTCACACAACTTCACTCACATTTAAAAGAGGTGAGATGCACCCATGAGTCATGTCAGACTAATCAAACCCCTTTACATCAGAGTGGTCTGCATACTATATGGCATGCAATTACCTGTACCTGACCCCACCACCAGGCACAGGCGTCAATGTCTTGCTGGACCTCAGAGTTGTTCACTAATTAAAGTCACTGAAATGATGGCCGCAAACAATGCTGGAGACATCAAAGTAGCTATGCATTGGCCACTGTTGTCAACACACAAGCCTTTGGTGGTGGTGTTGGTGTAACAGTGTGGGCAGATGTGTCTCGTCAATACAGAACTGCCCTACACTTTTTGAATGGTACAGTGACAAGCCCCCACTACTGGAATAACATCATTAATCCAGTCATTGTGCCTCTGCATGGACAACACAGGCCTAATTTCATCTTCATGGATGACAATGCTCCAACTCATCGAGGGTGTATCATTTGGGAATGCCTGTTGGGAGACTAGAGTACCTCAAATGGAGTGGCCTGCACTTTCTCCATACCTGAATCCCATAGAAAACTTATGGGATCAACTGACTCGCCCTGTAGAGGCTCGTAACAGTGTACCCCAAAAACTAAATGACCTGCGGGCCGCCCTTCAAGAACACTGGGAAGCCATGCCTCAGCAGACAATAACTCAACTGGTGAACAGCATGAAACGTCGTTGTCAAGCTGTAATTGATGATCATGGCCACATGACAAGTTATATAGACATTGACATTTTTTGAGGGGGGTGTATGCCCACCACTGTTGTTGGATTTTGTTTCAATAAATAGTTTGAATGAGGAAATCAACATTGCATACTTCTACTTAAATGCCCTACTTTCATGATTAAATATTACTGTAGTGTGAACTTTTTACGTTTTACATAAATTTCACCTAAAAGCCAAATATCCCTATTTGTGAGTAGTGTATGCAAGATCTCAGCACAGGAACATTTTTTATTAATCGCATTCAATCGTGGAACTTATTATTCCAAGATCTATTGATTAAAATGAACTTTGTTCGTGGGGGAAAACCCCTTTAAGTAAACGTAGCCCAGTTTAAATATTGTGATCAATCTCACCGCAGAGAGCTTACTTCCAGCCAGAGAAGAATGTTTTCTCCTCTGCACGATAGAGGCATTGATCCTTGTAATTGTGTGCTGATCATTTTTGGAACATGGATTAAAAGTACAGTTCTTTGGGACCTGAAAATTAGCTATGTTACATAACAGAATTGAGGGACATTCTATTGAAAGCAGTTTTTACTGAACAATGTAATAAGACTTGATTGGTATTTATTCTTTTGTTTTTTCTTAAAGGGGCCGTCCACTACTCCAACAACCCCTTCAAAAATTCCTGTGCTTCCCCCAGTAAAATAGTAACACTGATGTTGGCACTGGCTTGCCCAGTGACCACTTTACATTTGCGGCTAAATCACGCTAGCTTCATTCTCCCCTCCTTTGGCCAAAAAAGACATCCGAAAAGTGAGAGAACAACTGCAGCTCTCATCTCCAGACTCCCTCAACTACATCTGAAGAAGGAGACAGTGAAGCTGGCACTGATTTGCCACAGTAATCATGTGACAAGGTCACTTGATCCCTAGGAGAGCCAGTGCTGACACTGCTAGAAAAGCGCAAGAACCTTAGGCAAGTATAGATATTGTTTTACTACAGGAAAACGTAGAGATTGAGAAGGGTTATTCTGATAAATGGACAACCACTTTAAGTGACTACTATGAATAAATCATTAAATATTCATTATCTTCACATTAGTGAAGTGCTGCTAACTGACCCACTTTACTAACTAGTTGTGGTATTGCTTTGAATTAGCCAACGACTAAGAACCTTCCTGGTAGGAATGGACAAGTCATGTATTGAATTGAGACAATTGACTGGAATGGCAGTGTGTAATATTACAATTTAAGCAGGGCTATCTAGGCATTTAGAAGTAATGTTCCATCCTCAAAAAGCCATCAGGATTAGATATATAGAAATGTTACTTTTCTTCACTGCAGTGGGTCAGCTATTTGTACAAGCGAGTGCTGGTGCCTCCATTGTTGCTACTTGTCTGTACTACACAAGGCTGTGCTTTTTAAAGCAGCTGAGCTTGATATTGAAGCCATCTCATCCCTTATGAAACAATATGACAATATGAAGCTTAACTGCTATGAACAGTATGGCATTCTGCAGTAAGGTCCATTGTAAACTATAAAGGGGACAACGCTCCCCAAAACAATACTGTCCTACAAGCAGCTGATCAGTAGGTGTGAAGAAAGTATGACTCCACCGATAAAATACTGTCTACCCGAAGGATCGTCCATCAGTTTTATAAACAAATCTGCATTCTTAAGTCCCGATTTCTGTGCTGCCTAAAACTTGAAGAGGGTTTGCCTTCATGACAACTTCTTTAAGATTCCACTCTAGGATCATCTCATCCAGGTCATGCTTATTATCTCAAAAAACTTAATTCCTGCATAAGCCAGGCATCTTAAAGGCCCTCTCCAGGCACATGCCTCACACAGAGTCCACTAAAACGCATGCTGGGATATTGAATCTCTTTCCATTGGATTACCTGTATATTTTGGCATAGCCTTTTGCATGGAGGAGAGGACTTGCTTGTTCCGTCACAGATAAGATCATCTCTCCCTAAGTGTTTCAGTACCATGCACTTTTTGAGGGGGTAGTTCCTGCAAAGAAGCACCAGTTATACCCAGGTCCTCGAGATTGCATTCATGCCAAATCTTTTAACCAAAAACTGAAGATCATTTTTTTCCTATTAGCACAATAAAGTTTAAAGTATCTTCCAGTTTAGTAAATTACAGCACTTCAACATATACACGTTATATACCTTAATAAAGTATACAGAAACAAGTTTTTGTAAGACAACTGTATTAAATTATAAAAAAAGAGGAAAAATTGAATTTAATATATTTCAGTTCTATAGGAGGGCACTGATCTATAGCGGCTTGTTTTGCTTCGCATACTTCTCTGAACACTTCTTTAGCGCCTCATCTGCAATCTGCTTCAGGTTAATCAACTTATCCCCACGCAAAAAGCCATCTGTAAAGAAAGTCACAATATTTCAAGGAATTTAAAACGCTTTTATTAAAAAGATTTCTTATTGCATGAACCAGCATTTAAAAAAAAACAAAAACATGCCTACCTGCTGTGATAAGAAGGGAGCAGTGAGAGTCCAAGATCCGGTCACACAAAGACTCAGCAGAAAACCCTGCAAACTAGACACAAAAAGGTCATACATGTACAAAAAAATAAGTCCTTTTTTATTTTTATAGCTTTAATGTTGCCAGTATCCATGTGGCGATATTACAGCAACTGTCCTAAACTGTGTGGTATACTGCTATAATATACAGTATATCACATAAGTGAATACATTTTATTATATCTTTATATGGAACTCTGAAGATATGACACTGTGAAACAATGTAAGGTTGTCAGTATACAGCTTGTATAACAGTGTAAATTTGTTGTGCCCTCTAAATAACAACACACAGCCGTTCATTTCTAAACCGCTGACAACAAAAGTGAGTACACCCCAAAGGGAAAAAGGCCAAATTGTGCCCAATTACCTATTTTCCCTCCTTGGTGTCATGTGATTCATTAGTGTTATAAGGCCTTAGGTGTGAATGGGGAGCAGGTGTGTTAAATTTGGTTTCATCGCTCATATACACTCTCATACTTATCACTGTAAGTTCAACATGGCACCTCATGGCAAAGAATTCTCTGAGGATCTGAAAAAAAGAATTGTTGCTCTACATAAAGATGGCCTAGGCTATAAGAAGATTTCCAACACCCTGATGCTCAGCTGCAGCACGGTGGCCAAGATTATACAGCGGTTAAACGAAGGGAATTTTGTTACTTACCGTAAATTCCTTTTCTTCTAGCTCTTATTGGGAGACCCAGACGATTGGGGTATAGCTACTGCCCTCTGGAGGCCACACAAAGCACTACATTAAAAGTGCAAGGCCCCTCCCCCTCTGGCTATACCCCCCCGTGGTATCACGGGTTCTCCAGTTTTAGTGCCAAAGCAAGAAGGAGGAAGCCAATAACTGGTTTAAACAAATTAACTCCGAATAACATCGGAGAACTGAAAAACCGTTCAACATGAACAACATGTGTACCCGCAAACAACAAAAAAAAAAAAAAAACATCCCGAAGGACAACAGGGCGGGTGCTGGGTCTCCCAATAAGAGCTAGAAGAAAAGGAATTTACGGTAAGTAACAAAATTCCCTTCTTCAGCGCTCTATTGGGAGACCCAGACGATTGGGACGTCCAAAAGCTGTCCCTGGGTGGGTAAATAAATACCTCATGTTAGAGCTGCAAAACAGCCCTCCCCTATGGGGGTGTCACTGCCGCCTGCAGGACTCTTCTACCTAAGCTGGCATCCGCCGAAGCATAGGTATGCACCTGATAATGCTTGGTGAAAGTGTGCAGACTGGACCAGGTAGCTGCCTGGCACACCTGTTGAGCCGAAGCCTGGTGACGTAATGCCCAGGACGCACCCACGGCTCTGGTTGAGTGGGCTTTTAGCCCTGAAGGAACCGGAAGCCCCGCAGAACGGTAGGCCTCTAGAATTGGTTCTTTGATCCATCGAGCCAGGGTGGCTTTAGAAGCCTGCAACCCCTTGCGCGGACCAGCGACAAGGACAAAAAGTGCATCGGAACGGCGTATGGGCGCCGTGCGGGAAATGTAGATTCTGAGTGCTCTCACCAGATCTAGCAAACGTAAGTCCTTTTCATACCGGTGAACCGGATGAGGGCAAAAAGAAGGCAAGGAAATATCCTGATTAAGATGAAAAGAGGATACGACCTTAGGAAGAAACTCCGGAATGGGGCGCAGCACAACCTTGTCCTGGTGGAACACCAGGAAGGGAGCCTTGGATGACAGAGCTGCCAGCTCAGACACTCGCCGAAGCGATGTGATCGCAACAAGAAAAGCCACTTTCTGCGACAGCCGAGAAAAGGAAACTTCCTTCAGAGGCTCGAAGGGCGGCTTCTGGAGAGCAACTAGTACCCTGTTCAGATCCCATGGATCTAACGGTCGCTTGTACGGGGGCACAATATGACAGACCCCCTGCAGGAATGTGCGCACCTTAGGAAGACGTGCTAGACGCTTCTGAAAAAACACGGATAGTGCCGAAACTTGCCCTTTAAGGGAGCTGAGCGACAAGCCCTTTTCTAACCCCGATTGCAGGAAGGAAAGAAACTTGGGTAATGCAAATGGCCAGGGAGACACTCCCTGGGCCGAGCACCAGGATAAGAAAATCTTCCACGTTCTGTGGTAGATCTTAGCAGAATTCGACTTTCTAGCTTGTCTCATTGTGGCAACCACTCCTTGAGATAATCCTGCAGATGCTAGGATCCAGGACTCAATGGCCACACAGTCAGGTTCAGGGCCGCAGAATTCTGATGGAAAAACGGCCCTTGGGACAGTAAGTCTGGTCGGTCTGGCAGTGACCACGGTCGACCGATCGTGAGATGCCACAGATCCGGATACCACGACCTCCTCGGCCAGTTTGGAGCGACGAGTATGATGCGGCTGCACTCGGATCTGATCTTGCGTAGCACTCTGGGCAAGAGCGCCAGAGGCGGAAACACGTAAGGGAGCTGAAACTGCGACCAATCTTGAACCAAGGCGTCTGCCGCCAGAGCTCTTTGATCGCGCGACCTCGCCATGAATGCCGGGACCTTGTTGTTGTGCCGGGATGCCATTAGGTCGACGTCCGGCACTCCCCAGCGGCGACAGATTTCCTGAAACACGTCCGGGTGAAGGGACCATTCCCCTGCGTCCATGCCCTGGCGACTGAGGAAGTCTGCTTCCCAGTTTTCTACGCCTGGGATGTGAACCGCGGATATGGTGGATGCTCTGTCCTCCACCCACATTAGAATGCGCCGGACTTCTTGGAAGGCTTGCCGACTGCGCGTCCCTCCTTGGTGGTTGATGTATGCCACCGCTGTGGAGTTGTCCGATTGGATTCGGATCTGCTTTCCTTCCAGCCACTGCTGGAAGGCTAGTAGGGCAAGATACACTGCTCTGATTTCCAGAACATTGATCTGAAGGGTGGACTCCTGCGGAGTCCACGTCCCCTGAGCCCTGTGGTGGAGAAACACTGCTCCCCACCCCGACAGACTCGCATCTGTCGTAACTACTGCCCAGGATGGGGGCAGGAAGGATCTTCCCTGAGACAATGAGGTGGGAAGGAGCCACCATTGTAGGGAGTCCTTGGCCGTCTGGGAAAGCGAGACTTTCCTGTCCAGGGACGTTGACTTCCCGTCCCATTGGCGGAGAATGTCCCATTGAAGTGGGCGCAGATGAAACTGCGCAAAGGGAACTGCTTCCATGGCTGCCACCATCTTCCCTAGGAAATGCATGAGACGCCGCAAGGGATGCAACTGGCCCTGCAGGAGAGATTGCACCCCTGTCTGTAGTGACCGCTGCTTGTTCAGCGGCAGCTTCACTATCGCTGCTAGAGTATGAAACTCCATGCCAAGATACGTTAGTGACTGAGTCGGTGATAGGATCGACTTTGGAAAGTTGATGATCCATCCGAAAGACTGTAGAGTCTCCAGCGTAGCATTCAGGCTGTGCTGACATGCCTCCTGAGAGGGAGCTTTGATCAATAAGTCGTCTAGGTAAGGGATCACCGAGTGTCCCTGAGAGTGCAAGACTGCTACCACCGCCGCCATGACCTTGGTGAAGACCCGTGGGGCTGTCGCCAGACCAAATGGCAGAGCTACGAACTGAAAATGGTCGTCTCCTATCACAAAACGTAGAAAACGTTGATGTTCTGTAGCAATTGGCACGTGGAGATAAGCATCTTTGATGTCTATTGAGGCAAGGAAGTCTCCTCTGGACATTGAGGCAATGACAGAGCGGAGGGTTTCCATCCGGAACCTCCTGGCGTGCACATGTTTGTTGAGCCGTTTTAGGTCCAGAACAGGACGGAACGAGCCGTCCTTTTTTGGAACCACAAAGAGATTGGAGTAAAACCCTTGCCCTTGTTCCTGAGGAGGGACTGGGATCACCACTCCTTCCGCTTTTAGGGAATCCACCGCCTGCAGCAGAGCATCTGCTCGGTCTGGATGTGGGGAGGTTCTGAAGAACCGAGCTGGAGGACGAGAATTGAACTCGATTCTGTACCCGCGAGACAAAATGTCCGTCACCCACCGGTCTTTGACCTGTGACATCCAAATGCCGGAAAAGCGGGAGAGCCTGCCCCCGACCGGCGATGCGGAGGGGGGGGGCTGGAAGTCATGAGGTAGCCGCTTTGGAAGCGGTACCTCCATTTGCTTTCTTGGGGCGTGTGTGAGTCCGCCACGAATCTGAGTTTCTTTGCGTCCTCTGAGTCCCTTTGGACGAGGTAAATGGTGTCTTGCCCGAACCTCGAAAGGACTGAAACCTCTGCTGCCACTTTTTCTGCTGAGGTTTGGATGTTCTGGGTTGTGGTAAAGAGGAGTCTTTACCCTTGGACTGCTTAATGATGTCAGCCAATGGCTCGCCAAACAGTCTATCTCTAGACAAAGGCAAACTGGTTAAACATTTTTTTGGAACCAGCATCTGCTTTCCAGTCCTTTAACCACAAGGCTCTGCGCAAAACTACCGAATTGGCGGACGCCATTGAGGTGCGACTGGTAGATTCTAGGACCGCATTGATAGCGTAAGACGCAAACGCCGACATCTGCGTGGTAAGGTGCGCCACTTGCGGCACTGCTGGATGCATGATAGCATCCACTTTTGCTAAGCCAGCTGAAATAGCCTGGAGTGCCCATACGGCTGCGAATGCCGGAGCAAACGACGCGCCGATAGCTTCATAGACAGATTTTAACCAAAGGTCCATCTGTCTGTCATTGGCATCTTTAAGTGAAGCGCCATCCTCCACTGCAACTATGGATCTAGCTGCAAGTTTGGAAATCGGGGGGTCTACCTTTGGACACTGTGTCCAGCGCTTGACCACCTCAGGGGGGAAAGGGAAACGCGTATCTTTAGATCGTTTAGAGAAACGCCTTTCTGGGTGAGCGTCGTGCTTCTGGATTGATTCTCTGAAGTCAGAGTGATCTAACAAAGCACTCAATTTACGCTTGGGATAAAGGAAACGAAACTTCTCCTGCTCCGCAGCCGCCTCTTCTGCTGAAGGGGCTGGGGGAGAAATATCCAACAGCCTATTGATGGCTGAGATAAGGTCGTTTACCATGGCATCCCCATCCGGGGTATCCAGGTTGAGAGGGGTTCCAGGAGTGGATTCCTGATCACTCTCATCAGACACATCACAGGGAGACTGATTGCGCTGAGACCCTGAGCAGTGTGAAGACGTCGAGGGTCTTTCCCAGCGAGCTCGCTTAGGGTGGCTGGGGCCATCATCTGAGTCATAATCCTCGGCCTGTGAAGCCGGGGACCCCCCTGTGGGCTGGATACATTCCAAGTAAGGGGGACCTGAGGACAGAGGCCTCGCCGTGCCCAGAGACTGAGCCCCATGCATAGATTGCAAGGTTTCAAGGATTTTTGCCATAGAGACAGACATATTATCAGCAAAAACTGCAAAGTCTGTCCCTGTCACCGGGGCAGAACTTACAAGCGTCTCAGCCTGGGTCGCTACCTCTCCTGACTCCGGCTGGCGAAGCAGCACCGGGTCGGAGCATTGCACACAATGGGGGTCATCGGAGCCTGCTGGTAGATTAGCCCCACATGCAGCACACGCAGTATACACAGCCCTTTTTGCCTTGGCCGCCTTGCGTTTTGAGGATGACATGTTGCTGCTTCCACAGAGCGATCTGGGATATGCAGCCAGAAGCGCACCTCACAGTGCAAGAAATACAATATCTATATATCTGTACCCAGTACACTGATACACAGTGAGGCACTAGAGGGACCAGCACAGAAAAATCGCTTACCGCCCGCTTAAAAAGCGGGTGTGTGGTCGCCAGATAGCCCCTAGTCCAGGTCTCCCAGAGCCTTGCGTCCTTCCTCCAGCCAGGCATGCATGTAATGGCTGCCGGCGTCTCGAGAGAGGAAGGGGGGCGGGCCCTGGGCGTTCCTGGCCAAGAGCGGGAAGCCTGCTTCCCTCTGTGCCAAGTGAGAGGGCTGGAGCATGTAAATCAGGCTCCAGCCCTCGTCGCTGCTAGCGAACAGCGTCTCTCCCCTACCCTGAATGACAGGGTGGGGGCGGGAACGAATCGGAGCTGCCGGCGTCCTAGGCCCAAAAAGCCGGGGACTAAATTTATAACCGCCGCCGCCGTAAAAGCGCGGACGGCGGATCCCCGGCGCACCACAAGTCACAGCAGCGCCGCCCGGTCCAGAGGGGGTCGGCGCTGCGTTCCCATACACAAAAAAGTCCCCCAGTAATCTGTAGGGACACCAACTCCACGTTGCGGTCCCCGGCGCACTACAACACCCAGCCAGCCCGGAGTGTGTCTGTGCCTGCCGGGGACACGGAGTACCTGTATGATGCAGGGCCTGTCCCTGATCGTACTCCTGCTCCGTCTCCATCAGGTTCTAATGGGTCTGTGGATGGAGCCCGGCATCAGAGCTGAGAGGCCGGCAGGATCCCACTTCCACAGAGCCCTACCAGGGGATGTGGAAGGAAAACAGCATGTCAGGCTCCAGCCCTGTACCAGCAATAGGTACCTCAACCTTACAACACCATCCAGGGGTGAGAAGGGAGCATGCTGGGGACACTATATGTGTCCTCTTTTCTTCCATCCGAAACAGTCAGCAGCTACTGCTGACTAAAATCTGTGGAGCTATGCATGGAATGTCTGACCTCCTTCGCACACAAAGCTAAAACTGGAGAACCCGTGATACCACGGGGGGGTATAGCCAGAGGGGGAGGGGCCTTGCACTTTTAATGTAGTGCTTTGTGTGGCCTCCAGAGGGCAGTAGCTATACCCCAATCGTCTGGGTCTCCCAATAGAGCGCTGAAGAAAAGATAGGTTGCACTCAGAACAGGCCTCGCCATGGCCGACAAAAGAAGCTGAGTGCCCGTGCTCAGCGTCATATCCAGAGGTTGTTTTTTCTTTTTCAAATAAACTTATGGGTGCTGCCACCATTGCTGCAGAGGTTAAAGGGGCGGGGGGTGTGTGTCAGACTGTCAGTGCTCTGACCATTCGCCGCACACTGCATCACACTGGTGTGCATGGCTGTCGTCCCAGAAAGAAGTCTCATCTAAATAGGATGCACAAAAAAGCCCACAGTTTGCTGAACACAAGTATACTAAGGACATGGATTACTGGAACCATGTTCAATAGTTTGAGGAGTCCAAGATAAACTTTTTTACTGTTTTTACTTGTCCCATTAGAAGACTTGAGGCTCTGATTATTCAATCGCTTGTGCAGTACAAAGCAGGGCATCAGCACTGCTCTATACAGCAGAAATGATGCCCTCCTAAGAACGCTGGCTCGCAGCCAGTGTTCATAGAATCTTCGTCATGACAGACACAGGGGTCATCAGCTGACCCCCTGATGTCATGACAACCTATCGGTGCCCCGCCTTCAGGTCACAAAAGCGCCTATGGGAGCAGAGAATGGTGTCTTCCCTGCTGTCACATCTTAAATCCCGCTGTCAGACTTACAGCAGGAATTAACAACAGCTAACAGTCGCGAGAGAATCACCGATCCACCCGCATCTGTTAGAGGCACAAGTCGGCTGATCTGTGATATGTGCAGGGAAAGATATGGGCTCGGCATGTAAGCCTGCATAAAAGGCAGGGAGACAACCTAGGACTAACCAGTACATCCTAGGTTGGCAAGGGGTTAATGGCTGTGTGTTGAGTTATTTAGAGGGACTACCAAATTTACACAAGCTGTACACTGACTACTTTACATTGTATGAAAGTGTCATATCTTCAATGTTGTCCCATGAAAAGATCTAAAATATTTACAAAATTGTGAGGGGTGTACTCACTTATGTGATATACTGTATATCCATTTAATTCACTAAAAAGCTATGTTCATACAGAGCAATTTTGGTGCGTTTTGTTTTTTTTTAGCATGGTTTTTGCCTTGGTTCTCTGCAAATCCATGCTAATAAAACTCTGCCTTCAAAGTCTCAGAAAAACCTATGATATTCTTGTAATCACACACACACACACACACACACACACACACACACACTTTTCCCCGTTTTGTCAACCACCTTGGTTTTTGCTTAGTTTTTGAAAGACTGAGCAGGTCAATTCTTTTCATAGTTTTTGCAGCAGATTTACTGCAGTTTTTAACCATACAAATCAATGAGGAAGTGCAAAACCACAGGTTATTTTCTGGCAAAAGATGAGGTTTTGCTGCAAAAAAAAAAACCTGAGCAAAAAACGCCCTGTGTGAACGGAAGACTCGAAGCACAAAAGTTTACTCTATACAAGCTGTAAAGTTTAGTGCCAATTATGAAATCAAATATGATGATTTTTATGAAATGTGTCTTCCCAAACATAAAACTCACCACTATTGAGTGAACAGCTCCAATTCGAGCACATGCCAGCATTGCCACAACAAGTTCTATAACCATGGGCATATATATGGACACACGGTCTCCTTTTTTAACACCTATGGAAACAATGTTGATTTGTTTAGCTGGGCAATGGATACAAGAGTCCATGTTTTATTACAGTAACAAAAATTTGCATTATGCAGGTAATGCTAAATTGCACAGAAATGACAAGTGTAATACCTTGACTACGTAGAACATTGGCAAACTGGCACACCTTCTTCAAGAGTTCTGCATAAGTAATGGATGTAGCATCTCCTGGTTCATTCCCTTCCCTTTGAGATAAAAAAAAGAAAAATAAATAAAAAGATCAAAAGACAAATGTTCAAATTTAAATTAAGAAATTGGTGTGTAATGTCATAAGATAAAATTATTTTAATAAGGGACAGCAATACACTATAAGAAATTAGCTGGCCGAAAGGGCCACAGACTCTTTCCAAATAATTCAAAAAGTATATCAACAACATTAATGTAATTTTGTGTCACTTGCCATAGTAGTGCTATATACATAGACGAGCCAAAGGGTAACAATGTTTTGTACTTTTGACTTTCAGGCTCCATATCGCACCATCCACTACAGATTTGAACGTGAGATTACCATCATTTTTATAGACAATCATCTTGGATATCTCGTACATTAGACTGCAACTATTTTACATATGATTAGTTATGCAGATTCTTGTCATGTTCACTGCATTGTTACTGTTTTGCTTCGAAGAAAAAAAATCTAACATTTTAATTTTTACTATTTTGTACTCTTGATCAGATTCAAGCAGGTCTCTTCAAAACGTTCCCAATGTTGGTGCATACTGGTGGACTAACTTGGGTATGTATACAGCTTTTTCTTCAACTCTACCAACAATTAAACAAATTTGAGGTCTGAGGATCGTGGGGGCCAATCCAGCACCTCTACTTCACTGTCATTGAACCATTTAAATCGCAAATCTTAAACGTACGCTTTAGGTCGTTGTCCTGTTGAAGAACCAGGTCGTCCTTTGCATACCCTTAGTACTCAAGTGTACGATGTAACTCGTATTGTAGGATACTCTCATATAGCTCTGCATTGAGATCACCATCGATCCTTCGATTCTGGTCAAGTATCCAATGCCTTTAGCTGTGAAACAGCACCATGTAATCACTCTTCCTCCACCTTCTTGATCCTTTAGCCCTATTTTTTTCCTGGTTTCTTCTAGACCCATTTGTACCCATCAGAGCTTAGTCTCTTGACTTTCGTCTCATCGCTTCAAATCACCCACTTCCAAATTTCTAATGTCTACTTTTCATGCTTTTTTGCAAATTCAAACCGATGCTTCTTTTGACAATATTGAAGTCGAAACCTTCATCGCACAGTGCTTGCATGGACGTTTGTGAGGTCACCAAATAAAGCATATGAGCCACCACCGCTGTCATGTTTATCACACCATAACTGATAGATCTTGTGATGAGGGGACTTGTTGTAGATATTTTGCCTGGACGTTGACCTCTTGGTTTTTGAATGAATGAATGAATGGATGGACTTCATTTCATATTCTATTAACTGTTATGGCACTGATGATGTAGCTTGGCCATTTTTGTTGCCCAAACAACTGCCATCGATTAGCTGGATGATGCAGTTTCTCTTTTCTTCAGAAATCATCTTTATGGCTGCCCCTCAATTTAATCCAGTGACCTTTTGCTTAGGAATCAACCTAATAACACACTGAGCTATTAGCGAATGTGAAAAAAGGTTGTAATTTGTAGTTTATGGGAAGAAAAAGATATTTCTATGACCAGGAACAAAATAGTAATAATGCATTAACATGAAAATAATCTGCATAACTGATAATATGCTAAATAGTTGCAGTCAAATTTATACACAAGATAACCAAGATGATTGTCTATAAAGTGGAGGTAGTCTCATGCTCAAAGCTGTAGTGGATGGTGAGATAAGGAGCCTGAAAGTCAAAAGTTCATTGTTACCCTTTTGTTGGTCAGTGTATCTACCTACATAAAACACACTGATTGCAAAAACATGTAGAAATGGAACCTATGTGAATCAGTGTAGCAGAGGACACCCTACAGTGTGCCCAGGTTTTGATATAATTGGTCCCTAAGGACATGTGTACATGTTGAGTATTTGTTAAGTTTTTACATCAGTATTTGTGAAAATCAGGAGTGAATAAAAAAAACTGCAGAAGTGCTGACGCGTTCCTATTACTATTCCTCGGATTGTTCCACTCCTGGTTTTGGCCTACAAACGCGGAGGTAAAATAGTCATGAAATAGTCAGTGTATGCGCTAATAGTGTAGCAGCAGGCAATTCCATTTGAAGGTGACTTTTCAGCTGAGTGGAGCCAGAATAATTGTGTAATGCTAAACTATGTAAAATGTCCATTCTTTAGGACTGGTTTTCCTCACTCTGAATGGAAAAGGGCAGGTTTGGGGCAGCAATAGGAAGCCAAATATGGCAAGTACACAATGAGGCCGACATAGATGTACATCTGTTTGAGTTCAGAAGGGTATGATCCTCTCACATATAATAAGTTGTATTTTTATAGCACCAACATATTCCGCAGCGCTTTACAATTAAGAGGACTCCTAGCCTTGAAAAGAACAGGTAATCAGCCTATGAGAGTCATTATTACTGTTATGGACGCATATTGTTTTGAGGTGCTGACTGTGCATTAGGCTGTTTGAGTCCAGTTTAAACAAATCTCTGCTTTGGGCTGAACTTTATGGTGTGCCTTGCTTCAAGGAGCCTGTGAACTCCAGGACCTAATCCCTTAAAATACTACTACAGGTTCTTAATCATAAACAAGGTGAAAAATCCTGTGTTCCTGGTCAATAACTGTATATTATCTTCTTTTTATATGACATTGTCATATACATATCAACCATTGGAGGGAAAAAACAGAAAAGACTGTATGCTCCAGTCACGCTTTAAGACTTGTAAAATGTCATTCACACAGAAAAATACTCACGGCACTCATCACATTAACTCCATCGGAAAATTCCAGTTAAGTAGATAAAGTGCTGTAGACAAACGGTCAAAGGCAGCAATGATCATTTCACGTCCTCCGAAGCTTTGCACCTTACTTAAATGGAATTTTTAGATGGAGTTAATTGTGACAAGTGCCATGAATATTTTTCAATATGAATTACTTTGCTGCATCTTACTAATGGACACATAGCACTACCTTTTAATAATGCGGATGCCTGTGAATACTGCCTATAGCAACTTACAGTAGTTCCAACCAATTCTTCTTTGATTGTGGACTTTTACACAATGGTTGCTATTTCACTAAAACATAAAACAGGTATAAGCCATATCCTTGTGGAAGCTTTGATGCCAGAGGTATTAGTTATAAACAAGTCGTGATGAGTGAACCCGAACTGTAACGGTCGGGGTTCATACTGGACATCTAGTGTCTGGTGCTCGAACATCTAATGGAAGTCCGTGTCAGAGTTTGGATTATGAATAAAGTTTACTGAAAGGCTATAGAGCAGCCAATCAACAAGTTTTTTGGCTGTGGACACTTCCGGAGCCATCATAGACATGCTAAGTATTGGCAAGACTTTGATCAGCCAAAGCAACACATGACCAAGCCTATATAAAGGCCGATCAAGGGCAGTGGTACGATTCTATGCAGACCCTGGTGCACAGCACCCTAACAGTGCAATAATCTGCTGGGAACTCGTGCTCTTCTCTACTTGGGGTGCAAAAAATGAAGAGAGAATCAAATAAGTGACGTGATGGTGCTGTTATAGCTGCTGCAGGGAGAGGACATGGTTGAACTGTGCCTGCTACATGCCCCAATGAATCACCTTTCCCTGGCGCATGTAAGCGACAGGACTTTTCGAGCAATTTCATAATAGGCCAAAAATAAAGGAGGTTTTCCATTGGATGACTGAGCGTACCTCCAGTTCCTTCGCCTTGTCTTCCCATCCAGTCCCTTGCTGAAAGGGCAAAGTTTGCACCTACGGCACATGGTCAGCTAACTTCCACCTCACCCCATTTCAAATCAGCCAAGCAGTCTGAGGCCCAAGTCAAAGTAAAGAGAATGGTTCTGCACTCGGAAGGAGTCGAGGTGCACGTCAAATGGGGTAGCCCAAAAATCACAACTTAATAATTCACTGCACTCTCTAAAAGTTCATGTAATAGTAGAATTTATTTGTGATATATACAAAAATGTTTTTGATAGTGATAAGCGACTTGTCACTTGGGACGTTTCGACCCATCAGGGTCTTTTTCAAAAAGTCGCTGGAAAAGAAAAATACCTATATGTAAAGAGAAAATATATACAAGGAATATACAAAGTTATATACAATATTATATACAATAAATACAAAAGTAATCAAAAGCATTAAAGGGCAATATAGGTAATGGTTTAGGGGGTGGACCAACCTCAAGGTACAGCTAGGCTGGATATAAGATAACAAAGAGAGATTATGGACACAGAGCAATACAGAGCATTTACAAAGGTCCTAGTACAATGAATGAATTTCTGATTGAATGAATGAATTACTTAATGAATGAATGAATGAATGGGCCATGGAGGCTACTTTGCATGTGTGTGTGTGTGTAGGGAGCAGTGCTCTCTTATGTCTACACTAGCTGTAGTACCCGGCCGTTGCCCGGGATAGTAACGGTCTCTCTGTCTGTATTGGTATCAGTCCATCCATCTCCCTTTCCCCATCCGTCTCCCTTTCCCGTCCCTCTCCCTTTCCCCGTCCACCTCTGTCTGTGCCTATGTCTCTCTGTCTCTTTCTGTCTCTCTCTATCCGTGTCTCCACTGAAATCTTATTACCTCACACATAAGCTTCTTATACTAACAGTTTATTTTGTTCCTATAGCAACTGACAGTTGCTATTAATAGCCTGTAGCGCCCACCTCAATTCAGTTTAATGGAGGCAGGATTTTGGAGAATAACGAAAGCGCGGGGTTAAATTTTCCCATCAAAACAGTCTGACATTCCCTGGGTCACATGGGGCGTCTGTGCAAAATTTCGTGATTGTAAATGCAACGGTGCGGATTCCTTTAGCGGACATACATACACACATACATACACTGAGCTGTATATATTAGATATAAAGAGAGCCATGCTCCCTACACACACACGCTATACAGGCGTCAGCACGCCAACACCTCCTTGATCCTGGAACCTTTCCCACAGGTAAACCGCTGGTGTATCTTATTCAATAATAAATATATGTTCAGCTCACCACTCTAGAGCAAGTATCTCCAGCCTCTGGTCCGATGGAAGGAACAAGTGGTTTGGCTTCCACAGCTGAGTATTCAGTACCATCAAGAGGAACAAGGGAGAAGAAAGAATCCAGCACCGATGTAGTAAAAGTATTTTCTTTATTCAAAATTCATAAAATGAAAATCTGACCAAGTGCAGAGTATAAATACACTTAACGCGTTTCGGAGAAGAACAGACTCCTTATTCATAAGCAATGTATTGCTTATGAATAAGGAGTCTGTTCTTCTCCGAAACGCGTTAAGTGTATTTATACTCTGCACTTGGTCAGATTTTCATTTTATGAATTTTGAATAAAGAAAATACCTTTTACTACATCGGTGCTGGATTCTCTCTCCTCCCTTGTTCCTCTTGATGGTATCTTATTCAATGCCATTTGTCTTGTATTTTATTTTAATGCAAAATAGCCTCCATGGCCCTTTCATTCATTGTACAAGGACCTTTGTAAATGCTCTGTATTGCTCTGAGCCCTTCGTTATCCTATATCCAGCCTAGCTGAACCTTGAGGGTGGTCACCCCTAAAGCATTACCCATATTGCCCCTTAATGCTTTTGATTACTCTTGTATATAAACTTTGTACATTACTTGTATTTTGTCTTTTCCAGCGACTTTTTGAAAAAGACCTGGATGGGTCAAAACATCCCCAGTGACAAGTCGTTTATCACTATCAAAAACTAATATATATATATATATCTCTATATATCTAATATATATATATATATATATATATATATATATATATATATATATATATATATATATATATATATCTATATCTCTATATATATATATCTCTATTATCTCTATTATCTCTATTATCTCTATTATCTCTATTATCTCTATTATCTCTATATCTCTAATATCTCTAATATCTCTATATCTCTAATATCTCTATATCTCTAATATCTCTATATCTCTAATATATATATCTCTAATATATATATATCTCTAATATATATATATCTCTATATCTCTAATATATATATATATCTCTATATCGCTAATATATATATATATCTCTATATCTCTAATATATATATATCTCTATATCTCTAATATATATATATATCTCTATATCTCTAATATATATATATCTCTATATATCTAATATATATATATATATATATCTCTATATCTCTATATCTCTAATATATATATATATATATCTCTAATATCTCTATATCTCTAATATCTCTAATATCTCTATATCTCTATATCTCTATATCTCTAATATATATATCTCTATATCTCTAATATATATATATCTCTATATCTCTAATATATATATCTCTATATCTCTAATATATATATATCTCTATATCTCTAATATATATATATATCTCTATATCTCTAATATATATATATATCTCTATATCTCTAATATATATATATCTCTATATCTCTAATATATATATATCTCTATATCTCTAATATATATATATATCTCTAATATATATATATATATCTCTATATCTCTAATATATATATATCTCTATATCTCTAATATATATATATCTCTATATATCTAATATATATATATCTCTATATATCTAATATATATATATATCTCTATATCTCTAATATATATATATATATATATATATATATATATATATATATCTCTATTATCTCTATTATCTCTATTATCTCTAATATCTCTAATATCTCTATTATCTCTAATATCTCTAATATCTCTAATATCTCTAATATCTCTAATATCTCTAATATCTCTATATCTCTAATATCTCTATATCTCTAATATCTCTATATCTCTAATATCTCTAATATCTCTAATATCTCTATATCTCTATATCTCTAATATCTCTACATCTCTAATATCTCTATATCTCTAATATCTCTAATATCTCTAATATCTCTATATCTCTATATCTCTAATATCTCTAATATCTCTAATATCTCTAATATCTCTATATTTCTAATATCTCTATATCTCTAATATATATATCTCTATATCTCTAATATATATATATATATATATATATATCTCTATATCTCTAATATATATATATATCTCTATATCTCTAATATATATATATATCTCTATATCTCATATATATATATCTCTATATCTCTTATATATATATATCTCTATATCTCTAATATATATATATATATCTCTATATCTCTAATATATATATACATCTCTATATCTCTAATATATATATATATCTCTATATCTCTAATATATATATATCTCTATATATCATAGAGATAGAGATATATATAGATAGATATATATATATATATAGATCTCTATATATCTATATCTCTATGTAGAGATATATATATATATATATATATATATATATATATATATATATATTCTGAAACAAGTTTCACTATTGCATGAACTTTTAGAGAGTGCAGTGAATTAGAGACCCAAGTCATGCAGCAGTCACTTCAGCTTTTTGACGACTCCGCTATCAAAAGGTTCCGTAGGCCATCCACTTGGCTCAGCGCCAGAAGTGGAAGAGATTGAGTACACTGATGCCCAACTACTTGTTGTGTTTGAGGAGGAGTACGTGGGAGGGCCAGTGTACACGGTCAGCAGATCACGGCAGCACATCTCTGATTATGACAAAACTCAGGTGCCAACTACTGTGGCTTTCTGCAGTGTGGAGACCGAAAAGGAGGGCAGGGGTGAGGGCTGGGTGGAAAATGATGCTGGGGATAATGAGGTCCTTATTACATGAAGACTTTCCGAGTGACGTGCGCAGTTCAGAGGAAGAGGAGGTGGTCATGCTGCCCCAGCCGCACAGTAAAAGAGGGAGCAGGTGCAAAAGCTCACCAGCAGGCCTCTAGCCAATATGTTGGCTGCTACTGCCCACCGTGTTGAACTAAGCACACCAAAGCCAACTCTAAAGAGCTCCCTGGTGTGGCATTTTTTTCAGCCAATGTGCTGAGGACAAGACATGGGTAGTTTGCACGCTGTGTCCTCAGAGCCTGAAGAAAGGCATAAATGTTCTTAACCTGAGCACCACCTGCATGATGAGGCATCTGAATGCAAAGCAAGAGATGCAGCAAATTAGACACCTGAAAAATCAAAAAAAGAACCTCTTCCTCCCCCTCCCATGCAACAGGGCCACCTGGCTCCATGCAAAGAGAGGATGTGACCACACCACCACCAGCAGTGTCACTAAGCATCTTCACACCATCCCATGGAGAGAAAGCGAAAGAATCCCCCTACCCACCTATAAGCCCTGGTCCTGAATGACAGCATTTCAAAATTCCTGGCCCTTGAAATGCTGCCATTGCGGCTGGTGAAGACAATTTTAAAACATTTATGGAGGTGTCTGCCACACAGTATGTGGTTTCCAGCCACCACTACTTTTTCAGGTAGGCCCTCTATGCCCTGCACAAATATGTTGCGGACAAATTCAGGTGTGCACTGTGCAACGCCATCAGTGGCAAGGGCTACATAACCAACGATAAGTGGAACACTACGCACGGGGAGGGACGTTATATCTCCCCAACTGCCCATTGGGCAAATGTAGTGGCAACTGGCCCTGAGGCAGTAGCCGTTCTGGCCATGTTCTACCACTACGAAGGATTGCTGGACGTTTCTCTGTCAGTGTTGCCTCCAACTCCACTTCCTCCACCGCCTCCTCATCCAGGAAGTGTAATACCTGCATCTCCAACTTCAGCACAGCCAGGGGTAAACGACAGCCGGCTGTTATCTGTTTTGGCGGAAAAAAATCCACACCACGCACTAGCTGTGGACAGGGATCAAACAAGAGACCGATGGTTGGTGCCGCTGACCTTCAAACCAGGCCCGGTGGTGTGTGATAACGGGCGAAATCTTGTAGCAGCTCTGGCCCTAGCCGGTTTGACGCACATCCCTTGCCTGGCGCATGTGCTGAATATGGAGGGCAGAGCTTCCTAAAAAGTTACTTTGAAATATCAGACCGGCAGCAGAAACTGTGGGCCATCTAAGTGCTCTTTTAGTGTTCTTACCCTGCTGCTGCTCACGTGTCTGCGCTGTAGCATCACTTCTGCCTTCCAGCTCACCGCCTCATATGCAGCGTACCCACAAGTTGGAACTACCAATTAATTTATATAGGGTTTGGGGGTCAAGTTCAAGTCAAGTCTGGGTGCAATGTTTAACTAAAGTTCAACCAAAAGCTAGAGAACCTGAATACCCACGGGTCTGCTGATCTCTATCATCAAGTCTATGAAAGATGCTTTCCTACCACAGTAAAGTATTCTCGCACAAAGCAGATTTCTTGCACAATCTGAATAGAGTATGCAGAAATCTATGCACATCGGCAACAAACCTAGCGTGCAGAAAAAAGCCCCCATCAATCAGCCAATCATGTTCTAGAAATCTACCATCCCATGTAATAACTAAGGAATATGAGGAATGAAATTTGCAAAACAATTAAAACTATTCCATGCTAAACACATGGTGTATGATCTTGAAAAAAAATACAGAACATTAGACAAAAGCCAGAATAATCAAATGCAGTTAAAATGGTCATGGTTCATTCAAAAAAAATTTGAACATGACAATTTTGGAAGAGTGGGACCCCATTAGCCACTGAATTGACAGGCCAAAAAGGTAACAAGAGATGTTTACATAATTTCACTTCTCCCAGAAAAGGCAGGAAAAATGTGATCATATCTGTAATCCACTAAGGTTCCTTCATTAAATTAGTAGGGGGTGTTATTGCACATATGTCTATTGAACTCAACTCATGAAATGTCAGTAACCCTTTAGAGAGCAATATTTCCCAGCATTCCTATCTGCTCCATTTAAACCAAAACCCTATACCATGAGAAAAACAAACTGAAAGTTAACAAATTTGTTAGAATTTTGCTGTGAGTCAACTATTCTGTAACCATCCCATAATCCAGAAGAGCCAAGGTGTCCAAGTACAGGGATTTCACACCATGTGACATCACAAGCAGTGTCGTAACAAGGATTGACCCTTCCAAAAGGCATGAGCAGCACACCAGACATTATCCAACTGGTCTATTAAAAAAACTGGGAAAAAAAAAAAAGTTTCTTACTTCTGACAAACGTTGGAAAGTAAATCAATTTATAAAACCTATTACAGAATTTGACTATTAAAACCAACTAATTTTGGTTACCCATGTTCATTAAGAGGCTGCCATCGTTCCTAATATGCAATTTATGCTGACATATTCCAGAGTTCTGAAGAACATGTATTTCAATGAAACCCATTACCGCTAGGTGCTGGCAGACCATACGGATTAAATCAGCTCACTGTCAATCTAATGGAATTTGATACAACGATAGATTGCAAAAACCGAAAGCCCTATTAGGATGACTGATATACAGCATCTGATCATCAAATTCAATCATGTCACTACAGGGCCTGTAAAGGATTCTGCTGCTTAGATTTTTCCATGAGTTATTGCGTAAAACTAAATTACAGGATTTAAAATCTGTCTTTTGTGACAATGCAAAGATAGCATTAGTGAAGGCGGTAACGGAGACCACTATCAAACACTTGCAAGTGTATATGTCTATGGGAATGTGCACACGACGGCCTTTTTAGATGGATTCTGTATGAAAAATAAAAAAATGCAGCAAACAAATTAACTTTAATATTTAAATGACATTGCTTTTAAAATCTTCAGGATTCAGAAACCATAAAGTGGTTTAGAGAAGTAATTGTTCATTCTTCAGCGGCTTCTGCTAGGGAATCGCTCACCACTACAGTGTAAGACAAAGACAAATGAAGATGGCGAAGCTACTGAAATATCGATGGCAAAGCTGTCAGCGAAGCGGCTTCAGAAAAAAAGCCTGCCGGCATAATTAGGAGGTGAGAAACATGGTAAGAAGACGTTCTTTCAAGGTTTTTGCTGCCTTTTTCACAATTGAAAGCAAGGAGAGTGAAGAAATAATAATAATAATAATAATAATAATAATAATAATAATAATAAAAAAGCTGCATTTTTTCAGCGTTTTTGCTTTTTTGGTGATTGAACTAACTTTATTGACACATACAATGTAGAAAAACAACACCAAAAACGCAGCTTATTTATGGCCAAGACATCAGGTTTTGTGGCCTCCCCCCTTAAAAGAAAAAAGCATCAAGGATACAGCAAAATCACCCTGTGTGAACATAGCCTTGCAGTTAAAGAGGTTGTCCACTACTTTGACATGGATGACCTATCCTTGGGATAGGTCACCAATGTCTGATCAGCTGGGGTTCAACACCCCCACCAAGCAGCTGTTCTCAATTTTGCGGCGGCAGCAGGCAGCCGAAAACGCTACGTTCTGGAGCTGCCCATTTAACAGCTAGTGGTTGCGGCCAGGTACTGAACATCTGCCTCATATTGATTTGATTAGGAGACGGATGTACAGTACCCGGCCGCTATCAGAAGATGGGGCAGCCCCGGAACGGAGCATTTTCGGCCCCCTGCTGCCGCCGGACAACTGATTAGTCGAGGTGCCGTGTGTCTGACACCGACCAATAAGGCATTGATGATCTAGCCTAAAAATAGGCCATCAAATGTTAAAGTAGTGGACCATCTCTTTACGGTGTCCATATACCTTACAAAGATTTTTGCAAAACACTATACACGAGCACATCGTTTGCATACATGCTTTTGTAAACAGTTGTACGACCTTTCTGGAGGGAGCTTATTTTCCCCCCTTAGAGCAAAAGGATACAACATTGAAATTACGCTTGCCAAATTGATCTCAAATACAACAGATTATGAAATACTGAAGACACCAATCACACAGGTTTGTGCATCTCAGCTGTGGTTTACAGCAAATACAAACGTCCATGAAACATGGTTGGTTTAAGGACTGTGATGCGTAGATTGGCACTGGGTCTCTTGACCTGAACTCTACAGCTTCAGACATATGAAATGATGAGTTCAGGTCCAGAGATCTGTTATCCTCACTTGGACCGTGATACACGGATGTAGGAATTTGGCCTTATAATATGCCAAGCACCTACAGTATGTGCCCATAAAATAACCCTGGCTGAGTTAGCTGCTGGAAGAAAACAATGAATGTCGCCATTTAAAGCGTTACAGTTGTTTTAACTTTTATGTCATAAATTAATAGTACACATGGAAAAAAGCAACTTTATAATATACAGTGGTGCTCAAAAGTTTACAAACCTCGGCAGATATTTTGCTTTCTTCGCCTTTTGTCAGAGAATATGAACGAGAACACAATCTTTTTCCACTCATGGTTAGTGGTTGGGTGAAGCCATTTATTGTCAAACTGCTGTGTTTTCTCTTTTTAAATCATAATGACAACCAAAAACATCCAAATGACCCTGATTAAAAGTTCACATACCCCAGTTCTTAATACCGTATATTGCCCCCTCTAACATCAATGACAGCTTTAAGTCTTTTGTGGTAGCAGTGGATGAGGATTTTTTTTTCCCTCAGATGGTAAAGCTGCCCATTTTATTGGCAAAAAGCCTCCAGTTCCTGTAAATTCCTGGCTTTCTTGCTTGAACTGCGTGCTTGAGTTCTCCCCAGAGTGGCTCAATGATATTGAGGTCAGGAGACTGAGATAGCCACTGCAGAATGTTCACTTTGTTCTGCTGTAGTCAATGACAACTCGACTTGGCCTTGTGTTTTTGATCGTTGTCATGTTGGAACGTCCAAGTGCATCCCATGCGCAGCTTCCGGGCTGATGAGTGCGAATTTGCCTGAAGTATTTACTGATAACGTGCTGCATACATCTTTCCATCAACTTTGACCAAGTTTCCTGTGCCTTTGTAGCTCACACAGCATCAGTGATCCACCTCCATTCTTTAAAGTAGGAAGGGTGTTCCCTTCATCATAGGCCTTGTTGACACCTCTCCAAATGTAACGTTTATGGTTGTGGCCAAAATGTTTGATTTTGATCTTATCACTCCAAATTACCTTGTTCCATAAGTTTGGAGGCTTGTCTCTGTGCTGTTTAGCGTATTGTAGGCGAGATACTCTGTGGCTTTTTTTTGGTGACTCGAACATGCAGCCCATTTTTCTTCAAGTGCCTCTTTATTGTGCATCTTGAAACAGCCACATCGCTAGTTTTCATTGAGTCCCATATTTCAGCTGATGTTATTTGTGGGTTTTTCTTTGCAACCCGCACAATTTTCCTGGCAGTTGTGGCCGACATTTTTGTTAGGCTACCTGATCGTGGTTTGTTTTTTACAGAGCCATGATTTTCCATTTGTAATCACAGTTTGAACACTGCTGACTGGCATTATCAATTCCTTGGATATCTTTTTGTACCTCTTTCCTGTTTTATACAGTTCAACTATCTTTTTCCCGTAGATCCGTTGACAATTTTTTTTTGCTTTCACCATGACTCACAATCCTGGAACGTCAGTGGCTGGATGAAAGATGCGAGTCTGTATGGATCCCAAAAACTCATTCAGCTTTTATGCACACACACTGATTACAAGCAAACAGGTCACAGGTGAGGATATTACCTTTATTAGCCATTCAAACCCATTTTTGTCAACTCCTGTGCATGTTATCAGCCCAACATCACCAGGGTATGAACTTTTGATCAGGATCATTTGGATGTTTTTGATTGTCATTATGATTTAACAAGAAAAAACAGTAGTTTGACAAATGGCTTCACCCAACCACTGATCATGTGTAAAAAAAACAAAACAAAAAAACAAAAAAAAAGATTGTCTTATTCATATTCTCTGAAAAAAAGGCCAAGGAAGAAAAATCTGTCGGGGTATGTAAACTTTTGAGCACAACTATCTTATCAAACAAATCTGCTTATTTCTCTGCCAGAATTGATCAGTTGTTCTCAAAATTCTCATCAGCAACAACTGCCATCTGCTATCTACGTAATGGGAAAGTCTTCACTGAATACAGATTTTACCTCAGAATTGAGAATTTTGATAAGGACTGATCAATTCTGGCAGAGAAAAAGCAGATGTGTCTGATAAGATATATTACACAGTTGCTTTTTCATGTTTACTATTGATTTATGAAATAAAAATTAAATTGACGGTTACACTTTACTGACTGCAAGCAGAAATCTTGCAATGTGTAAGGAATTTGTTTTTAAAAAATATTGATAAAATTGGAACGCTCTTAAAATGTGATTTGACATATTGTTGATATTTCGGGCAACCATTTACAATTCTATTTAAGATTAAATAGGTTCTCAGTCTAAAATGGTACATACACGAATGATATGTCATCTCAGACATGCAAACACCAGGTATTGGGAGGTGGCATGTTGGTCAGTGGGTCCACGAGCGCTCTTGCTACTTATCAATCGCTTTTGTTCTTGGAGGTGCCAGTAATAAAATGATTTTTTTGCATACAGAATTTTTTTCAATGCCTATAATTTAATGTGCTGGAAATAATATTAAGTTGTACCCTTCAGGGAAATATCCCATAGCCTGTGAAAGCAGTACATTACAGTAAAACTTCCAAAGTTCTCAATGGATACGAAAGTAAAATGCAAGTCACCAAGAAGGAGCACTGAAGCAGAATTCAACCTACACCCTGGAGTGGACAGGTCACCCCCTTTCCACCAATGTGTGGAGTAGGATCCCATGCTAGAAGCTTAAAAAACATGTATACCTGACCTTATTGATTGAAATGGTGGATAGCAGTAGACACCAGTTAGGTGAATAGGAAGTCTCCTTTTCTCTCCCGCATCACAGAGGTACTCTACAACTCTACAGAGGATGACTTATGTTTCTATAACCAGACAATACATATAAAATAAGATGTCCAAATAAGTATTAGGTGGGCAGCCTGCTCCACTATCCGTATCTACTAATACTATGGACAGGGGGTGGTTTATTTGCAAACCAATACTTTAACTGCACCTAAAAAAAAATAAATTAATAACATTTGTAATTGCAAAAGACCAACTTTTGAATGGCCATTAAGTGTGACATCTGAAGCCAAATATATTACTTACCAATAAAATGCCACTTTATCCCCCTGCTTCTTATCGTTGACATTTCTATCGAGGACGTTGTAACATATATTGGTCACAGCTCCCTTCATCCATTCAATATAGATCTTTCCTTTAGTAACGTCAAAATTGTATTTAAAAAATGGCTGAGCAGGTGGGACTCGCCAGTAAAAATCATTTGCAATTTCTCCCCAAAACTCTGCAAAAAAAACATTAAAAGATAAAGAACAACAGACATGGGCAATGAAATTGAGTGAGGTTATTCCTATTGAGTACACTTTATCAACAAAGAATTTTCTATTGTTGCAATGCATGTAAATTTCAAAATCAAAAAGGGCTTTATAGATAGGATATGCCATGAATGTCAATGGATGGGGGTCTCAAAACTATCTAAAAGAACAATGCCCTGGCAGTTACTGTCAGAAACGAAGTTGTGGCAGCACATGCTAGGTGGGATCTGCATGTACAGTGGGAAAAATGGTAGTCAGACATCAGTTGTGCAAGTTCTCCCACTTAAAAAGATGAGAGGCCTGTAATTGACATCATAGGTAGACCACAACTATGAGAGACAAAATGAGAAAACAAATCCAGAAAATCATCTTGTCTGATTTAGCAAGATTTTTTTTGCAAATTATAATGGAAAATAAGCATTTAGTCACCTAAAAACATGCAAGATTTCTGGCTCTCACAGACCTGCAACTTCTTCTTTAAGAGGCTCTTCTGTCCTCCACTCATTACCTGTAGTAATGGCACCTGTTTGAACTAGTTATCAGTATAAGGCTGGTTTCAGACGTCCGTGTTTAATCAGCTACAAGCCACACACATGGTTATGGTCATGCGCGTGACATCTGTGTTTGCAGACGTGTGACAGGTACCAGAGAATACAAGGGTCTTTGAAAGAAAAAGATTTTCTATATTTACCTGTATCTAGCACTGTTTTCTTCGGCTCTGCCGTCTCCTGCTTCTGACCGCCGCTCATTATATTCATTGCTTATTCACCGCACTGAGGAGCTGGAAGCCGAAGCATCGCCGGGACAGTGACAGGGACAGCACCGCCGAGGACAGCCATGGGGACAGGTGAGTATTCAGCAAGCAGTGTGTGTGCAGTGGCGTCCAGGAGGTCAATGGAGTTCCCAATGAACTCTGATGACATCCTGATAACACCCCCCCTGCTACAGCGGGTGTCACTACGGTGACTTCAAAGGGTTCATCAGAGTTCATTGGGACTGACGAGTCCCCGAAGCTGTCCCTGCGATTATCCGGCTTTCAGGTCCTCACCACACACACACACACACACACACACACACACACACACCTGGATACTCACCTGTCCCCGGCACTGAAGTCCCCGGCGAAGATCCAGCTTCCAGGTCCTCAGTGCAGTGAATAATCAATGAATATAATCAGTGGGGGTCAGAAGAAGGAGGCAGCAGAGCCAAAGAAAACAGCGCCGGATACAGGTAAATATAGAAAATCTTTTTATTTAAAAGACCCCTGTTTTCTCCGGTACGTGTCACACTGATGTCACATGGATCACATCAGTGTGCGATCCGTGTGACACCCATGCTGCCGGAGGAAAAACGGACATGTCTGCGTGTGTGCGTGTGGGGCCAGGAGGGGGGGTCACACGGTCCGTGTGAAAACACGACCGTGAGAATACAGCATAGAATAACATGGGTACGTGTCGCATCAGTGTTAAAAATGGATGTCACACGTACCTAAAACACAGACGTCTGAAATCAGCCTAAAAGACACCTGTCCAAAACCTCAAAACAGTCACACTCTAAACTCCACTATGGTGAAGACCAAAGAGCTGTTGAAGGAGAACAAACAAAATTGTAGCCCTGCACCAGGCTGGGAAGACTGAATCTGCAATAATAAAGCAGCTTGGTGTGATAAAACCAACTGTGGGAGCAATAATAAGAAGATGGAAGATATACAAGACCACTGATAATCTTCTATCTGGGGCTCCACGCAAGATCTCACCCCGTGGGGTCAAAATGATCACAAGAACGGTGAGCAAAAATCCCAGAACCACACTTGGATCTAGTGAATGACCTGCATAGATCTGGACCACCATAACAAAGGCTATAATCAGTAACACACTACGCCGCCAGGGACTCTGATCCTGCAGTGCCAGAGGTACTCCCCTGCTTAAGCCAGTACATGTCCGGGCCCGTCTGAAGTTTGCTAGAGAGCATTTGGATTATGCAGAAGAGTATTGGGAGAATAGCATATGGTCTGATGAAACCAAAGTAGAACGGTTTGGTAGAAATACAACTCGTCGTGTTTGAGGAGAGAGAATGCTGAGTTGCATCCAAAGAACACCATACCTTCTGTGAAGCATGGTTGTGGCAACATCATGCATTGGGGCGGTTTCTCTGCAAAGGGGCCAAGATGACTGATCCGTGTACATTAAAGAATGAATGAGGCCATGTCTCGTGATATTTTGAGTGCAAACCTCCTTCCATCAGCAAGGGCATTGAAGATGAAATTTGCCTGGGTCTTTCAGCATGATAATGATCAGAAGCATACCACCAGGGCAACGAAGGAGTAGCTTCATAAGAAGCATATGAAGATCTTGGAGTGCTCTAGCCAGTCTCATAATCTCAACCCGATTGAAAACCTTTGGAGGGAGTTGAAAGTCCGTGTTGCCCAGCAATAGGCCCAAAGAATCACTGATCTAGAGGAGATCTGCATGGGGGAATGGGCCAACATACCACCAACAGTGTGTGCCAACTTCATAAAGACTTACAGAAAACGTTTGACCTCTGTCATTGCCAACAAAGGATATATAACAAAATATTGAGATGAACTTTTATTAACCAAATACTTATTTTCCACCATAATTTGCAAATAAAATCTTGCCAAATCAGACAAGTTGATTTTCTGGATTTGTTTTCTCATTTTGTCTCTCATAGTTGTGGTCTACCTATGATGTTAATCACAGGCCTCTCATCTTTTTAAGTGGGAGAACTTGCACAATTCGTGGCTGACTAAATACTTTCCCCCCCACTGTATCAGACAGTTATAGCATATGTTATACAATACAGCCTCTCTCTCTATGTATTAAGGGAGCTCCTCTACAGGGCTGTGAGCCTTCATGGTTACAGACTAGAAACGCTATAGTCTGATCTTGCTGTTCATAGCTTACTCCCTTTGCAGTCTTTCTGCTAAAATATACAGTAGGTCAGCAGTCTGGTCAGACTTTAGATTTCTCCCTGTACGGCTACGAAGGGCCCCCCCCATTTTTCATATTCAGCACAGGAACAGCAGCAGCTGTGGGCTGCAACACTCAACTGTCTGTTGTACCTTATCTGGTAATGAACAATAGAAGGGATCCCAAGTTTTTTTTTTTTGTTTTTTTTA
Organism: Anomaloglossus baeobatrachus; assembly: GCF_048569485.1. Lineage (NCBI taxonomy): Eukaryota > Metazoa > Chordata > Amphibia > Anura > Aromobatidae > Anomaloglossus > Anomaloglossus baeobatrachus. The sequence goes on along the minus strand of NC_134357.1, from coordinate 347,357,260 downwards.
ATTATTTGATTCATTTAAAAAATAAATGACGTGGTGTCCCCTCCATCTTTCTAAAACCAGACAATGTACAGCAGACAACGGGGGGGCTGATATTAGTGTGGGAAGGGCCATGGTTCTTTGGCACTTTCCAGCCTAACAATAGTAGACCTCCATGGTCCCAGAAGTGGTGCATCCATTAGATGCACCAATTCTGGCGCTGCACACAGCTCTTCCCGTTGCCCTGGTGCAGTGGCAATCGTGGTAATAAGGAGTTAATGGCAGCCCACAGCTGCCACTAAGCCCTAGATTAGGAATAGGAGGAATCTATGAGACCCCCATCACTAATCTGTAAGTGAAAGTAAATAAACACAAACACCTAAAAAAAATCCTTTATTTGAAATAAAAGACAAAAAAGAATCCTCTTTCACCACTATATTAACCCCCAAAACATCCCTGCAGATCTGACGTAATCCACACGAGGTTTTACAACACTTCCAGCACTGCTACATTTGACGCTCACAGCAAGCGCTATAGAACATGACCATCCGTTCTTGGGTTCAGGCAGCAACTGAAGTGAGCCACGCGATCAGTGGCGATGTCACTCAGGTGATAGGACTGGAATAGTCATGGCCCTTTGTGTAGATTGTGTCAGACCTGGGTGTTTTGAGGGTTAATAAATTTTATTTCAAATAAAGGATTTTTGGGTTTATTTCTTTTCACTTACAGATTAGTAATGGGGGGGGGGGGGAAATCTCATAGATGACTCCCATTACTAATTTAGGGCTTAGTGGCAGCGGTGAGCTATTAACCCCTGATTACCTTAACTGCCACTGCATCAAGGCAATCGGGAAGAGCTGGGTAAAGTTCTGGGATTGTCGTATCTAATGGATGCTACAATCCTGGGTCTCTGCAGGCTGCTATTTCTAGGCTGGGGCGGCCCAATAAGCATGGGTCTTCCTAACCTGAGAATACTAGCCCCAAGCAGTCGGCTTTATCATGGCTGGGTATCAAAATTGGGAGGTGGAACCTACAGCATTTTTTTAATTTGTTTTTTCCATCATAGGTACGCACACTGCATCTGATTGTGACAGCGTGTGACTGCAACCAAGGGGGGGGAGGCGTGTGACTGCAATCAGAGATATGGGAACTGCCGGCAGGCGTGGGAAGTGGGGCATATGCATGAAGGATAATGAGCAGCCTCAGAAGAAATGTACAGCCGCATGAGAGCCTCTGTAAGTATAACGTGCCTGCTTTCCCCTTTTTTCTTTTTCCTTTCTTTTCTTTTATTTTTTTTAATTAAAAAACGCGGGTGTGGTTTTACTGCGCTTTTTTGCCGCGGGTGCGGGATTCTTTCAAAGGGTCCGTTTTTTTCTTAAGAAAAAGGCACTTTCTAGTGCGCACATAGCCTAAGGCAGGGGTCTTAAACTCGGCTGGGTATAATTATAATATTCATTCATTTATTTATATAGCGATATTAATTCCACAACATTTTACATACATTTGTAACACTGTCCCCATTGGGGTTCTCAAACTAGAGTCCCTATCAGTTGGTCTTTGGAGTGTGGGAGGAAACCAGATACCCCGGAGGAAACCCACGCAAACACGGGGAGAACATACAAACTCCTTGAAGATGTTGTCCTTGGTGGGATTTGAACCTGCAGTGCTAACCCACTGAGCTACCGTGCATCGGATCACTTTTCTTAAATTTTTTCGCTCGTCTTTTTAAAAAATGTGTTAAATAGCATTTATCTATGGGTTATTGTATGGTTTTATAGCTTGAATCGTTGAATACAGACGCACATGATCACTCCAGGCTGTAGTTGCCAGGGGTGATCATGCGGGCCGGCTGTTTATTATGCGTGCATCCCCCGCCCACCTGTCAGCGCCAGCTTCAGCGCTGAGAGATCGGCGGGAGGATGGGCGTGCATATGTAATGAGCGGGCCCACGTGGTCACGGCAGGCGCTGCACAGCCTGCTCGTGCTGCCGATGACCCGCTCCACTGCAGCACCCTCATTCCCCGCAGCCACATTCAGACTATAAGACGGGGTATATAGCAGGACAGGATGCGGCCATATGCCGGATGGGGTATATAGCAGGATGTGGCCATATGCCAGGATGGGTTATATAGCATGATGCGGCCATATGCCAGGATGAGGTATATAGCAGGGTGGGAGCACATACCAGGATGGCAGTATATAGCAGGATAGGGGCTATACCAGGATGAGGGACATATATATACACAAGGCAGGAGGATCACTACCAGGATGGGGTACCTTAGTAGAGACTTTGGAGACATTACCCCCCCATAATATTGTCAGCAGCAGATCCTCGCCCCATAACAGTGTGTCATCCACATCTAGTGGTAATTTATCCATGGCCCTTACCTTGTAGTAATTTCCCCATCCAGATCCTCGACCTGTATGAATGTCCCCATCCTGTAGCAATGTCCTCCATCCTGGTCCCCTTCTTGTAGTAAATCCTTGTGCCCTTCTAGTACTGTGCCCATCCTGGTCCCCTTCTTGTGGTAATGTGCTCATCCTGGTCCCCATCCTGTAGTAATGTGCCCTTCCTGTAGTAATGTACCTATCCTTGTCCCCTTTTAGTAGTATTGTCCCCATCCTGTAGTAATGTGTCCCATCCTGGTCCCCTTCTAGTAGTAATGTGTCCACCCTGTAGTAATGTACCCTTCCTTGTCCCCTTCTATTAGTAATGTCCCCATCCTGGTTTCCTAGTAGTAATGTGTCCATCATGTAGTAATATGCCCCAACCTTGTCCCCATCCTGTAGAAATGTGCTCCATCCTTCTCCCCATCCTGTAGTAATGTGCCCATCCTTGTCCCCTTCTTGTAGTAGTGTGCTCATCCTGCAGCAATTTCCCCTTATGTGCCCATCCTGTAGTAATTTCACCTTATATGCTTATAACGCTTCTCACCTGTCCTCCTTTCCCTCTGTGTCCTCTTCCCTGCTTACTCTTGCGGCCCGCGGAGATTTGCATTAGTAATTAGCTTTAATTTATTTGAATGAACTGCTGACACCGCACTGAGCTCTGCGCAGCCATAAACCAATAGCAGGCGCCGGCCAATCAGGATCCTGAGCTTGACGTCAGATCGCCACGTCAGCTGCTGGCCTGTGATTGGCCGGCGGCTGCCTTAGGTAAAGTTCTGCAGAGAGCTCAGAGCGACGCCAACAGTTTATTCAAATGAAATAAACCGCTGACTAGTGCGGCCTCCGTCACCAGCCGCGATCGTCACAGTGTCCACAGACTTGCGGGCTATAAGATGACAACTGAGGGGCCACATGCGGCCCACGTGTTTGAGACCCCTAGTTTAAGGCTATGTTCACAAGTTGCAGTTTTGCAGTGTTTTTTTTTCTGCAGTCAAAACCTGCTCTCTTGAAAGTAAAGAAGGGAATTTTGTTTACTTACCGTAAATTCCTTTTCTTCTAGCTCCTATTGGGAGACCCAGACAATTGGGTGTATAGCTACTGCCTCCGGAGGCCACACAAAGTATTACACTTTAAAAAGTGTAACCCCTCCCCTTCTGCCTATACACCCTCCCGTGCATCACGGGCCCATCAGTTTTGGTGCCAAAGCAGGAAGGAGGAAACTTATAAATTGGTCTAAGGTAAATTCAATCCGAAGGATGTTCGGAGAACTGAAACCATGAACCAAAAGAACAATTCAACATGAACAACATGTGTACACAAAAGAACAAACAGCCCGATGGGAACAGGGGCGGGTGCTGGGTCTCCCAATAGGAGCTAGAAGAAAAGGAATTTACGGTAAGTAAACAAAATTCCCTTCTTCTTTGTCGCTCCATTGGGAGACCCAGACAATTGGGACGACCAAAAGCAGTCCCTGGGCGGGTAAAAGAATACCTCGATAAAAAGAGCCGAAACAACGGCCCCCTCTTACAGGTGGGCAACCGCCGCCTGAAGGACTCGCCTACCTAGGCTGGCATCTGCCGAAGCATAGGCATGCACCTGATAGTGTTTCGTGAAAGTGTGCAGACTCGACCAGGTAGCCGCCTGACACACCTGCTGAGCCGTAGCCTGGTGCCGCAATGCCCAGGACGCACCCACGGCTCCGGTAGAATGGGCTTTCAGCCCTGAAGGAATCGGAAGCCCAGAAGAACGGCAGGCTTCAAACTTCGGTTCCTTGATCCACCGAGCCAAGGTTGACTTGGAAGCCTGCGACCCCTTACGCTGGCCAGCGACAAGGACAAAGAGCGCATCAGAGCGGCGCAATGGCGCCGTGCGAGACACATAGATCCGGAGTGCTCTCACTAGATCTAACAAATGCAAATCCTTTTCATATTGGTGAATTGGATGAGAGCAAAATGAAGGTAAGGAGATATCCTGATTGAGATGAAAAGTGGACACCACCTTAGGGAGAAAGTCCGGGACCGGACGCAGAACCACCTTATCCTGATGAAATACCAGGAAAAGACCTTTACATGACAGCACTGCAAGCTCTGACACTCTACGGAGTGAAGTAACCGCCACTAGAAATGCCACCTTCTGCGAAAGACGTGATAGAGAGACATCCCACAGCGGCTCAAAAGGTGGTTTTTGAAGAGCCTGTAGAACCCTGTTGAGATCCCAGGGTTCCAGCGGACGCTTGTAAGGTGGGACTATGTGGCAAACTCCCTGCAGGAACGTGCGGACCTGCGGAAGCCTGGCTAGACGCTTTTGAAAAAAAACACGGAAAGCGCCGAGACTTGACCTTAGAGAGAGCCGAGAGACAACCCTTGTCCAATCCCGATTGAAGGAAGGAAAGAAAACTGGGTAAGGCAAACGGCCAGGGGGTAAACCCCCTCTCAGAGCACCAGGCTAAGAAGATCCTCCAAGTTCTGTGACAGATCTTGGCTGACGTTGGTTTCCTGGCCTGTCTCATAGTGGCCACACAGTCAGGTTGAGGGCCCCAGAATTCAGATGGAAAAATGGCCCTTGAGATAGCAAGTCTGGTAGGTCTGGGAGCGCCCACGGTTGCCCCACCGTGAGATGCCACAGATCGGGGTACCACGACCGCCTTGGCCAATCTGGAGTGACGAGAATGGCGCGGCGGCAGTCGGACCTGATCTTGCGCAACACTCTGGGCAGCATTGCCAGAGGAGGGAATACATAAGGCAGTTGAAACTGCGACCAATCCTGAACTAAGGCGTCCGCCGCCAGAGCTCTGTGGTCCTGAGACCGTGCCATGAATGCCGGGACCTTGTTGTTGCGCCGAGACGCCATGAGATCGACGTCCGGCGTTCCCCAGCGGCAACCGATCTCTTGAAACACGTCCGGGTGGAGAGACCATTCCCCCGCGTCCATGCCCTGGCGACTGAGGAAGTCTGCTTCCCAGTTTTCTACGCCCGGAATGTGAACCGCGGAGATGGTGGAGGCTGTGGCCTCCGTCCCCACCGATGGAACGCCTTGAGGGCTAGATACACTGCCCTTATCTCCAGAACATTGATCTGAAGGGAGGACTCTGTCAGAGTCCCTGTTCCCTGAGCCTTGTGGTGGAGAAAAACCGTTCCCCATCCTGACAGGCTCGCGTCCGTCGTGACCACAGCCCAGGATGGGGGCAGAAAGGATTTTCCTTTCGATAGAGAAGTGGGGAGAAGCCACCACTGAAGTGAGGTCTTGGCTTCCAGAGACAGAGAGACGTTCCTGTCTAAGGACGTCGGCCTCTTGTCCCATTTGCTGAGAATGTCCTATTGGAGAGGACGCAGATGAAATTGTGCAAATGGAACTGCCTCCATTGCTGCCACCATCTTCCCCAGGAAGTGCATGAGGCGCCTCAAGGGCCCGAAGAAGGGATTGCACCCCTGTCTGCAGCGACCGCTGTTTGTCCAGCGGCAGCTTGGCCATCGCTGAGAGAGTATGAAACTCCATCCTGAGGTACGTCAGTGACTGGGTCGGAGACAATTTTGACTTTGGAAAATTGATGATCCACCCGAAACCTCTGGAGAGTCTCCAGAGCAACGGTCAGACTGTGTTAACAAGCAACCCAAGAGGGTGCCTTGACTAGGAGAACGTCTGGGTAAGAGATCACCGAGTGGCCCTGAGAGTGTAGGATCGCTACGACGGATGCCATGACCTTGGTGAAGACCCGTGGGTCTGTCGCCAGGCCGAAAGACAGTGCCACAAACTGAAGGTGTTCGTCCCCGATGGCGAAACGCAGGAAGCGTTGATGCCCAGTGGCGTAACTACCGCGGTCGCAGCGGTCGCGATCGCGACCGGGCCCGGGCGGTTTGGGGCCCGCGGGGACCCGGCAGATCAGCAGCCAGCTCCTCTCAGTGAGAGAGAAGCTGCGCTGATCTATCACAGTGCACGCGCGCACTATATGACCCGCTGCCGCCCCCGACACCGGGCCCTCCTGCCCGATGTCAGCGGCGGCACCGGGGCCCCCCTCCCCCGTCACCGCGCACAGTAATAATGAAGCAAAGAGCGGCCGGCGCCGCTCTGCATCATCATTCTGCCCCTGTGCCTGTGCGGTGACGTCACTCCTGTGCGACTGCTGTGCTGAGTGCACAGAGCGCAGGGAGGGAGGACGCCGCCGACCGCAGCACCGGGAGGACGAGCAGCAGTGGAAGGAGGAGAGCAGGGACTCGGGAGTACAGCATCAGTGGAACAAGGAGACGTCAGGACAGAGCAGCAGTGGAAGGAGGAGAGCGGTGAGTACTTGGTTTTTTTTTTTATATATATATATATATATGAGTACACGGTGGTCAGAGGCCTGGAGTGGGGAGGCTGCATTATACTGTGCATGGAGGCCTGGGGTGGGGAGGCTGCATCTGTACATGGAGGCCTGGGGTGGGGAGGCTGCCTGATACTGTACAAGGAGGCCTGGGGTGGGGAGGCTGCCTGATACTGTACAAGGAGGCCTGGGGTGGGGAGGCTGCATGATACTGTACATGGAGGCCTGGGGTGGGGAGGCTGCCTGATACTGTACAAGGAGGCCTGGGGTGGGGAGGCTGCCTGATACTGTACATGGAGGCCTGGGGTGGGGAGGCTGCATGATACTGTACATGGAGGCCTGGGGTGGGGAGGCTGCCTGATACTGTACAAGGAGGCCTGGGGTGGGAAGGCTGGATGATACTGTACATGGAGGCCTGGGGTGGGGAGGCTGCATCTGTACATGGAGGCCTGGGGTGGGGAGGCTGCCTGATACTGTACAAGGAGGCCTGGGGTGGGGAGGCTGCCTGATACTGTACAAGGAGGCCTTGGGTGGGGAGGCTGCATGATACTGTACATGGAGGCCTGGGGTGGGGAGGCTGCATGATACTGTACAAGGAGGCCTGGGGTGGGGAGGCTGCCTGATACTGTACATGGAGGCCTGGGGTGGGGAGGCTGCCTGATACTGTACATGGAGGCCTGGGGTGGGGAGGCTGCATGATACTGTACATGGAGGCCTGGGGTGGGGAGGCTGCCTGATACTGTACAAGGAGGCCTGGGGTGGGGAGGCTGCATGATACTGTGCATGGAGGCCTGGGGAGGCTGCATTATACTGTACATGGAGGCCTGGGGAGACTCCATTATACTGTACATGGAGGCCTGGGGAGGCTGGCAGCATTATTATACATGGAGGCCTGGGGAGGCTGGCTGCATTATTATACATGGAGGCCTGGGGAGGCTGGCTGCATTATTATACATGGAGGTCTGGGGAGGCTGGCTGCATTATTATACATGGAGGCCTGGGGAGGCTGGCTGCATTATTATACATGGAGGCCTGGGGAGGCTGGCTGCATTATTATACATGGAGGCCTGGGGAGGCTGGCTGCATTATTATACATGGAGGCCTGGGGAGGCTGGCTGCATTATTATACATGGAGGCCTGGGGAGGCTGGCTGCATTATTATACATGGAGGCCTGGGGAGGCTGGCTGCTATATTATACATGGAGGCCTGGGAGGCTGGCTGCTATATTATACATGGAGGCCTGGAGAGGTTGGCTGCATTATTATATATGGAGGCCTGGTGAGGCTGCATAATAAACATGAAGGACACCTTATACATTGAATATAGAGGTGTAATATACATAGAGGTCTATGAGGCTGCATTATACTGGAGGTCTATAGGGCTGCATTAAAATGGAGGTCGGGGGGGGGGCTGTATAATACAAAATGAAGGGACACCTTATACATGGAATATAGGGGTGAATTATACATGGAGGAGTATGGGGCTGCATAATACCATCTGAAGTTTTATGGGGTTGTGTTATAATACATATAGGACTATGGGGGCTACATTATAATATATGGAGGACTATGGAGGCTACCTTATACATGGACTATGGAAGTGCATTATAAAACATGGAGGACTATGTGGTGCAGTATAATATATGGAGAACTATGGGGTGAATTTTAATACATGGAGAACTATGGGAAATGCATTATAATTGAAGGGCTACTTTATACATGGAGGATTATGGGGGTGCATTATAATATATGGAGGGCTATGTATCTGCATTCTAATATATGAAGGGTTATGTGAGACCCTTTATACAATTATTTGGAAGGCTATGTGGGGGCTGTTATAGTATTTTGAGAACTTTATACAGGGGGGACAAAGATACAAGTATGGGATGGAAATGTTTTGTGCTGAGGGAAAAAGGCTCTTTCCCTCAGCAGCCAACTTTCCCATGCTCTGCTATACATCTCTCAGCACCCAGCTTTCCCATGTTCTGATATACATCTCTCAGCACCCAGCTTTCCCATGTTCTGATATACATCTCTCAGCACCCAGCTTGCTCATGCTCTGATATGGGAAAGCTGGGTGCTGAGGACAAGATAAATATCAGAACATAGGAAAGCTGGGTGCTGATAGAGGGATTTCAGGGTGCTGTGGGTGAGAGCCAAGTGTCAGCATCATTATCCTGTACCCCGAGTGTCAGTGTCATTATCCCTTACCCCATACCTCCCAACCGTCCCGGATACAGCGGGACTTTCACGCTTTACGTTGTTTGTCCCGTTGCCACGATCGGGACGGCCGGCTCCCGGGCTCCGCCCACCCACTCTCTCTCCGCCTCCCTGCTTTTCCCTCCTACCATCCCAGTAGACGTGGCATAACAGAGAGGAGCGCTGCCTGTGCTGCTGCTGGTACAGTAAAATCTCCCCAGCGCTGATTTCCCTCCCTCCCCCCCCCTCACCCCCGGCCGGAGCCTCTCTGTGCGGTCGGCCGGCCGCCTGTCTGTGCGGGCGCCCCCCGGCCGCCTGTCTGTGCGGGCGCCCCCCGGCCGCCTGTCTGTGCGGGCGCCCCCCGGCCGCCTGTCTGTGCGGGCGCCCCCCTGCCGCCTGTCTGTGCGGGCGCCCCCCTGCCGCCTGTCTGTGCGGGCGCCCCCCTGCCGCCTGTCTGTGCGGGCGCCCCCCTGCCGCCTGTCTGTGAAGGCGACCGGCCACCTCACTGTAGGGGGCGTGGCCTAAAAATTTGCGGCGGCGCGCTACGCGCGCCGCAAACTTTGTCCTTTTCCTTCTTTAAAAGTTGGGAGGTATGCCTTACCCCAAGTGTCTGTGTATGTGGAGGGGGGGCCCAGGTCTAGACTTTGCACCAGGGCCCATCCAACTCTAGTTACGCCACTGTTGATGCCCTTGAGCGATCTGCCATGGAGATAGGCATCTGTGATGTCGATTGATGCTAGGAAGTCTCCTTGGGACATCGAAGCGATGACAGATCGGAGGGATTCCATGCGAAACCGCCTGGTTGTCACATGTTTGTTGAGCAATTTGAGGTCCAAAACGGAACGGAATGAGCCGTCCTTTTTTGGCACCACGAACAGATTGGAGTAAAAATCGCGACCGCGTTCCTGAGGGGAACGGGGATCACCACTCCTTCTGTTGTCAGAGTGTCCACCGCCTGAAAAGCGCAATGATCCGTTCGGGGGGCGGAGATGTGGAGGACGAGAGCTGAACTCTTATCCTGAAACCGTGAGACAGAATGTCTCTCACCCATCGGTCTTGGACATGTGGCCCCAGGCCTCGCAAAAGCGGGAGAGCCTGCCACCGACCGAGGATGCGGTTTGGGGCGGCCGAAAGTCATGAGGAGGCCGCCTTGGAGACGGTGCCTCCGGTGGTCTTTGGAGGACGTGACTTAGACCGCCGTGGAGAAGAGTTCCTCTGGCTCTTCTGTGGCCTGTTGGACGAGGAGGGCTGGGACGCTTGAGAAGCCAAGGACACAACCTGCGGGGCAGAGGTACGTGCGACCGCATTAATCTCAGCCAGAGAAGCTGAGATAGCTTGGAGAGCCCTCACGGCTGCGAAGGCCGGAGCAAAAGATGCGCCTATGGCTTCAAAGATGGATTTCATCATAAGCTTTATTTGCCTGTCAGTGGCATCCATGAGAGATGAACCATCTGCCACTAATACTACGGATCTAGCCGCCAGTCTGGAGACTGGAGGATCCACCCTGTGACACTGAGCCCAACCCTTAACTACGTCAGGGGGGAAAAGGGTAACGTGTGTCATTAAGGCGCTTAGTAAAGCGATTGTCCGGAAAGTTCTGTGCTTCTGGACAGCCTCTCTGAAGTTAGAGTGATCGAAAAAAAAACGCACTCCGTGTACATTTGGGAAACCTAAACTGGTGTTTCTCCCGCTGTGAAGCCGACTCCTCCATAGGAGAAGATGGGGAAGAGAGGTCTAGCACCTGGTTGACGAACGTTATAAGGTCTTACTATGGCGTCCCCTACAGGTGTATCCAGATTGAGCGGAACGTTAGGTTCAGAGCCCTGAGCTGCGACCTCCACTTTATGGGTGTAATGACTAAACTAAAGACCCCACTACACAGATGTTTCGGGCCCCCGGCATGCTCCCTTCTCACCCCACTGAGTCGGCGGTGCTGTTAAGGTCTCACTGCAACCAATCACAGCCGCCGGTGGGCGTGTCTATATCGAGCAGTAAAAACAATAAATAAATAATTGAAAAAAAAACGACGTGTGGTCCCCCCCAATTTGGATACCAGCCAGGGTAAAGCCACATGGCTGAAGGCTGGTATTCTCAGGATGGGGAGCTCCACGTTATGGGGAGCCCCCCAGCCTAACAATATCAGCCAGCAGCCGCCCGGAATTGCGGCATCCATTAGATGCGACAGTCCCGGGACTTTACCCGGCTCATCACGAATTGCCCTGGTACAGTGCCAAACGGGGTAATAAAGGAGTTAATGGCAGCAGCCCATAGCTGCCACTAAGTCCAAGGTTAATCATGGCAGGCGTCTCCTCGAGATACCATGATTAACCTGTAAGTTAAAGTAAATAAACACACACATCCAAAAAATCATTTATTTGGAATGAAAAACAAAAACAAAAAAAAAACACCCTCTTTTACCACTTTAATAACCCCTCAAAAACACCTCCATGTCCGACGTAAGCCACACAAGGTCCCACGACGCTTTCATCTCTGCTACATTGAAACCTGACAGGAGCGGCAGCGGTGTTCTACTGCCGCTCCTGTCAGCTTTCGATGTAGCTGCGCCGTCACAATGAAATCGGGTGAAGTTCATCCAAGTTCATTCTGATCGCGCGGCACTGTATCGCAGCCAGCCATGCTCTTTTTGTCTGTGTGGTCCCTCTTGGCTCTGCTGCAAGCCTATGGGGATGCTGCAGAGCCGAGTGGGACCGCGCTGTCAAAAATGTGCATTCTGGATGCTTTTCCCACTCTGTCTATGGCAGAGAAAGCATCCAGAACGCATGAATTCTCTAGGAATGTGTGCACGTTGCGTTCTGCCGAATGCGTCTCAGAACGCACCTTTTTCAGCTATGTTCTGAGACACACAGGCAGTGACTTACACGCTGCGGAATAGAACGCAAAATGCGCACGTGGCCTAATTATGTTTTTCTTGTATATTATCAAACGAACTGTAGCCAAATTTGATATAAAAGTTAATTTTATTAACAAAAACACATGGTTGCATTTTTTTTTTACATTTTCTCATTGCTTCCTATGGTGGAAAAAAAAAACACTGAAAAACTGCTGCATCTTTAAAATCTGCAGCATGTCAATTCTTCCAAAGTGTGCCCATGATAAGTTTTTCTAGTTTGACTTCTTAGAGCCTATGCACTAATAATTACATTTTTACCACAAAAATGGTTTAACCCCAGATTTCCAATTTCTCCTGAATGTGGCAATACCCCACATGTGACTGTAGAGAACTGTTTGGCTGCACCACAGGGCTCAGGAGGGAAGGAGCACCATTTGATTTATAGAGCACAGATTACACCCCTGTGGGAGTTAATCTATAGGTGTAGTGATGACTTATTCTCTGGACAACACCCATGGTGTCAAACAGTGAATGATGCAAAATTACAAGTTGGAAATAAAGGGTACTTTACATGCTGCGACATCGCTAGCGATCTCGTTAGCAATGTGAAATTCTAGATCGCAAGTGCGATCTTTTGAGATCGCACATGGGTCATTTTACGCATGTGCGATCTCGAAAGATCGCACTTGCGATCTAGAATTTCATATCGCTAACGAGATCGCTAGCGATGTCGCAGCATGTAAAGTACCCTTGTCTCTGTCGTGCCCAGTACATTGTAGTTCCCGTACATTGTGCACAGCTCGAGCTTCTGGAAACCTGTAACCTGTAATTTACCGTATTTTTCGGACCATAAGACGCACTTTTTCCCCCCCAAATGTTGGGGGAAAGTTGGGGGTGCGTCTTATGGTCTGACTATAGGGCTGCGGCCGGGAACGATGGTGCTGCGGTGGAGCGGGTCATCGGGGGCACAAGCAGGCAGCAGCAGCGCCTGCCGTGACCACGTGGGCCCGCTCATTACATATGCATGCCCATCCTCCCGCCCATCTCTCAGCGCTGAAGCCGGCAGTGACAGGTGGGCGGGAGGACGAGCGGGGACGCGCGCATAGTAAAGAGCCGGTCCGCATGATCACCCCTGGCATTACAGCCTGGAGTGATCATGTGCGGCTGTATTCACTGCCCCCCGCAAATCATTATCAGCGCGGGGTGCAGTGAATCAGTGTACTCACCCGTCCCCGTGTGTGGAGCCGGCCCCCTGCAGCACGCGATGTCTTCCTGTCTGTGCCAGTCAGCTGATCTGTGCTGGTCAGCTGATCAGCACAGACAGGAAGACATCGCGTGCTGCTGGGGAACGGCTCCACACACACAGATCAGCGTGCCAGAGAGGAAGATGTGATCGGTGCTGCAGGGAGTGAGGAAAAGGTGAGTATAAATGTTTATTTTTTTTCTCTGTGCTATAGGATACAGGCCTTATACCAGGATGGTATATGAGCACGATGGGGGCATATAGCAGGATGGGAGTATATGAGCAGGATGGATGGGGGTATATGAGCAGGATGGGGGTATATGAACAGGATGGATGGGGGTATATGAACAGGATGGATGGGGGTATATGAACAGGATGGATGGGGGTATATGAACAGGATGGATGGGGGTATATGAACAGGATGGATGGGGGTATATGAACAGGATGGATGGGGGTATATGAACAGGATGGATGGGGGTATATGAACAGGATGGATGGGGGTATATGAACAGGATGGATGGGGGTATATGAACAGGATGGATGGGGGTATATGAACAGGATGGGGGTATATGAACAGAGCAGGATGGGGGTATATGAGCAGGATGGGGGTTTATAGCAGGATCATATACAAGGCAGGAGGATCATTACCAGGATGGGGTACCTTAGTAGAGAATTTGGGGACATTACCCCCATAACAGTATCAGCAGCAGATCTCGCCCCATAACTGTGTCATGACCACATTTTTTTGCCTAAAGTTTTATTTTCCTATTTTCCTCCTCTAAAACCAGGGTGCGTCTTATAGTCCGAAAAATACGGTAAGCGGGCTCTCCTCACTATAAGAATGCCAAACACGTGGACGCTAATTGTGGCTTAGGCACTTATGGTGCTCAGAAGGAACAGGGGCATTTAGATTTTGGAGCGCAGATTTTGCTAGATTTCTTTTTTAAAGGGGGTGTGGAGGAGCCATAGCGTTTTTCAAGAGTTTTGCGCTACCAGAGATATGGAAGTCCCCTATATTTGACGGATCTGAGTGGGGACTTGTGTTTTTGTGTGTTAATTTGAATAATATTTGGTGGCAATTTGGGTTATAGAACATTTTGGAAGAGTCCACATTTATCCTGTGTTCTATACTGAGTATTTACATCAGGATTTCCATCTATATCTCCGACATACGTGATTCAGTTGAAACCCCCGACGGATGCATTCACTAATGAGGCAGCCGAGTTACCCTGAACTTTGTTTTGCCTCTGTTCACCAGTGTCCATCTTTTCAAAAGGTCAACAAAACTGTTGATGACAACACTTTTTGGCACGATAAAAAAAAATAAAAAAAAAATTAGGGAGTAAAAAGATGGACACAGGCCAGACCGTCGTTCAAAATAACTCTCTCTGCCTCATTACAGTGAATTTTCGGTTATGAATATTGTCTGAATCACGTTTTTCAGAAATTTACACAATTCCGGTGTAAGCACTCAGCGTAGTGCGCAGAATAAATATGAGCTACTCCATACTGTGATCTTTGAGAGACAGAGTAAACAAAACAGCAGCAGTTGAATTGGCTTTCTTTATTTTTACGCCATTCACGGTGCAGCACAAATTATTTGACAGCTTTATTCCTCCTGTTAGTATGATTGTAGTGGTACCGGATTTATATTTTTTTTAGATTTGGGTACTATCATGCAAAATGTATTTATTTTTTATTTTACAAAATACCGTAGGTTTTATGCATCACCAGATTTTGAAGGCTATAGTTTTTTTTATTCTGCCGACAGTTGTGTGAGAGCTTGTTTTTTGGAGGATGAGTTGAAGTTTTTATTGGTACCATTTTGGGTCACAAAATATTTTTTGATCGCTTTCTATTTTGCTTTTTGTGAGGCAGAATCAAGAGGAAACAGCAAGTCAGGAATTGCTATTTGTTTTTTTTATGTCATTCACTGTATCGTAACAGTGATAAGACAGCTTTATTCTTGAGGTCAGTACGATTACACTGATACCACATTGATGTAGTTTTTTTTTATATGTTTATGCTGCTTTTACACCATAAAAACTATGTTATAGGGGGGAAAAAAAAACTAACAGTTTTTGCATTGTTATATTCTGAGAGCAATAGCTTTCTTATTTTTTCACTGATTGAGCTGTATGGAGGCTTGCTATTGACAGGACGTACATATACGTGCTACATTGGAAACAACTCCCTTTCTAGGACGTTTATGTACATCCAAGCTTGTGAAGGGGTTGAAGTACCACTCCACAGTGTTTTTTCAGCTCTGGACTGGCGCTTTAAAGCTAAGCCCCCTGCACCCGGTCATATACTCACCTACTGGCGGCTTCACCTTTTACTGACAACACTCCAGTGCTCCCTTGGTGAGGTCAAACATTAAAGGGAACCTGTCAGGTGCAATACACACCCAGAACCACGAGCAGTTCTGGGTGTACTGTATAGTGCTATTCCCTGCCTAACCGTCCCTGTATACGCTAGCATAGATAAAGAGATCTTTAGAACAAGCATTTCTAAAGATCTTTTACCGTATGCTAATGAGTGAGGGCATTAGCCCCCTGGGCGTTAGTCGCCCCTCATTAGCATGTTAGTACGTCCCTGTGGGCGTCCCATCATGCTAATGAACGCGAGCGTCACAGGATGAGCTCACTCACCTCTCCACCGCCATCGCTGGATTTCGGTTCAGTGCGCATGACCCCGGAGTTTGAGTTATGTGCTCTACTTCAGTTTGAAGCCAGGATGCGTATACCCGGCTTCATAGTGCGCATGACCCAAACTCCGGGGTCATGCGCACTGAGCCGAAATCCGTCGGACGCGATGGCGGCGGAGAGGTGAGTGAAATCATCCTGTGAAGCTGCGTATTCATTAGCATGTTAGCACACCCACAGGGGAGTACTAAGATCCTAATGGGGCTGACTAGCCAGGGGAACTAACGCACAGGGGACTAGTCCCCTAGCTCATTAGAATACAGTAAAAGATCTTTAGAAATACGTTTTCTAAAGATCTCTTTATCTATGCTAGTGTATACGGAGACGGTTAGGGTACCTTCACACTTTAGCGATGCAGCAGCGATCCGACCAGCGATCTGACCTGGTCAGGATCGCTGCTGCATCGCTACATGGTCGCTGGTGAGCTGTCAAACAGGCAGATCTCACCAGCGACCAGTGACCAGCCCCCAGCCAGCAGCGACGTGCAAGCGACGCTGCGCTTGCAGGGAGCCGGCGTCTGGAAGCTGCGGACACTGGTAACTAAGGTAAACATCGGGTATGGTTACCCGATGTTTACATTAGTTACCAGCGCACACCGCTTAGCTTAACGCTGGCTCCTTGCTCTCCTAGCTACAGTACACATCAGGTTAATTAACCCGATGTGTACAGCAGCTACATGTGCAGAGAGCCGGAGCCGGCAGCACAGGCTGGTAACTAAGGTAAATATCGGGTAACCACCTTGGTTACCCGATGTTTATCTTGGTTACAGCTTACCGCAGCTGCCCGATGCCGGCTCCTGCTCCCTGCTCGCTTCATTTGTCGCTCTCTCGCTGTCACACACAGCGATCTGTGTGTCACAGCGGGAGAGCGCCTTTGAAGAAAACGAACCAGGGCTGTGTGTAACGAGCAGCGATCTCGCAGCAGGGGCCAGATCGCTGCTCAGTGTCACACACAGCGAGATCGCTAATGAGGTCACTGCTGCGTCACAAAAAGCGTGACTCAGCAGCGATCTCGGCAGCGAGCTCGCTGTGTGTGAAGCACCCCTTAGGCAGGGATTTGCAATATGCACCCAGAACTGCTCGTGGTTCTGGGTGCATATTGGACCCAACAGGTTCCCTTTAAGGCTATGATCACACAGTGCATCTTTTGTAACTATAAAGATGCAGTGTTTTAGGCCCCAAAAAAATGCACAAAAGAAAGCACCCGTGGCAAAAACGCATGAAAAAACGCATACATTTTTTACGTGTTTTTACAGCATTTTGCCCAATGCGTTTAAAGTCAAATCTATTGACTGGAAGGGCTCAAAAAACGCAAAAAGAATTGACATGCTGCAGCTTAAAAAACGCAGCCAAGATGTAGACAAAAAAAGATGCACAGTGTGGACAGTAATACCAGGCCTTGCCGCGGTTACCCGCACTGAACCCCGGATCAGTCACCTGAGCTCCAGAGATCAGCCCGGTCTGTCTGCAGCTGTGCTGAACTGAACAGCAATCGCCGGGGAATCAATCACTCAGGCTGCACTGTGGAGCTCAGGTGACAGCTCCGGAGTTCAGTGCATGTAACCGCGGCCAGGCCTGGTATTACTGGAGATTCCTCCGATAGCCAGTCTGACGCGGTATGCAAATGTCAAGGATCCGTGTGACATGCGTATGCCATGCGCATGCCATCTGTATGACATGCGCATGCCACCCGGATTTTGTTTTTTTTCTCGCTCCCATAGGATTGCATGGGGGTGCGAGAGCTGAGACTCGGTGCAAATCGCAGCATGCTGCGATTTCACTGAGAGCATGAGACGTGCCATAAAACATTTAGCAAGAGGACACAGCCTCATTGATTAACACTGGTGCGAGTGCGATCCGATTTTCTTTCAGATCGCACTCGCACATAGAAATCGCAGGTGGAGAAGAGCCCTAACACTGTTTCTTGGAGAAAAACGCAGACACCTTTTATCCAATTCTATACAACCTCATATATTCCCATAATGAAGGTCCTAAGGCCCGTTTTAAACCGTGGTTTTGCTGCAGAAATTTCTTGAGAAATGTTTGTAACCTTTCTGCAGACATTTCCCAGCAAAACCCATTGGAAAAAATAAAAAAAAAAAAAAAAAAAAAGCTGTGCGCACACTGCGTTTTTTTCTCAAGAACATTCTTTCTGCAGAATTTCTACAGACAATGTGCATGTCACTTCTTTTCCGCAGGTACCTGCGTTTTTTGCCATAGATATAATGGTAGAAACCGCGGGGACCAACTTGCGGAAAATTCGCACCAAATCGCTGCATAAACGCGGGTGCAGTTTTACCGCGGGTGCGAGATTCTTTCAGTGGATCCGTTTTTTTCTCAAGAAAAATGCACTTTCAGGTGCGCACATAGCCTAAATATTCACATTTGTTTTCATTGGCATGCCCTTGAATCTGACACGTTTGTTTCAACCTAAACTAGAGAAAACTGAATGGACTGGTCTGTCAGATACAATTGTTTTCACATAAATAACCAGAGTCCTGAAGGATACATATGTTGCAATACTTACCACACCCAAATAAGAAAAAGCTTTATGTGCTACCAATATTTACAGTGAAAATAGCTGTATAATATGTCCATAAATATGGTCTGCCAAGCTTTAATTAGCAATGACTGCTAAAATGTATGTCTCATTTATGGCTGGGGGGCGGGGGGGGGGGGGATGTGTGTATTTATATGGGCTTTGCTAATGATGGAGAAGTCATCTGAGTGCTCTATATGAGACCACAACAGGACTATGCAGTTAGTAGCTATGCAATGTTGGCCTTTCCACACCCTTTAGAGGTGTTTACCAAAAGGTAGTCCCTTCAAAAAAAATAAAACTATCTACTGGGACTTGACAAAGTGAAACAAAAAAAAAAAAAAAAAAAAAACATGCCCGTGTCTACTCTACTACTCTATATCTAAGTCATGAATTAAATTCACCATTATAAATCTATGGGTCGCTAAAAAACTCAGGCCGCATACAGAATGCACTCTACTGTTTTACACCATTTGATTTTTATTTTTTTTTTATTTCGCAGCCAAGAAAAACTGACAAAACAACAAGGCCACGTACACACATTAGAGATTGTCCATGATTTTAACCAGGGCTGTGGAGTCGGTAAGCCAAACCTTCGACTCCGACTCCTCAATTTCTCTTGCACCGACTCCGACTCCCACATATATTGCTTATAGTTAGGTGAAAAATGTATTGTAGTACATGAACATGTGTATGTGAAGATCAGACATTTAATCATTGTTATGATACAATAATCAAGATATTTGGATAGAACATAAAATATATTTATTGGAATACAACTTTAGAACACAAAAAACTAATAAAAATTGTAAATATGTAATACAATATGTAATATACAGTAGATTACATATATATCTTGAGTGTGTACATTACATATTGTATTACATATTTACAATTTTAGTTTTTTGTGTTCTAAAGTTGCATTCCAATACATATATTTTATGTTCTAAATATCTTGATTATTGTATCATAGAAATAATTAAATGTCTGATGTTCACATTGTACTACAATATTTCTTATATAATATATAATTATATATTAATTTTTCACTTAAATATAAGCATTATACTAAATATTATTTAGTAAAATATTCAGCACATTCTGCATTGCACTACTGTCCCCAATTTATTATATATTTTAGGAGTCTGAGTATTTTATACCGACTCCGACTCCACCAAAATGAGCTTTGACTCAGACTCCACAGCCCTGATTTTAACACTGATAGCCTATCCTTAGGACAGATTATCAATGTCTGATCGGCCGAGGTCCTACACCCTGCACCCCTGCCGATCAGCTGTTCTTGGTGTCAGCAGGCAGAAATGTTCAATTCAGGAGCTGCCCTGTCTTCCGATAGTGGCCTGGTACTGCCATTCACCTACTATTGATTTGAATGGGAAGCATATGTGCGTTACCCGGCCACAGACGCTATCAGAAGACAGGCAGCTCAATAAGGCTAGTTTCACACATCCGGCTTTCCGCCGGTTTGCCGGACTCGGCGCACGCCAGTACAGTGTATACAGTACAGTGGCAGCGCGACAAGCTATGGTCACATGCTGTCATGTGACCTGGAAACTACAGCGCTGCCACTGTACTGTATACACTGTACTGGTGTGCGTCAAGTCCGGAATACCGGCGGAAAGCCGGATGTGTGAAACTAGCCTAAGAGGCGGATGTGCAGTACCCGGCCATGGCCACCATCAGAAGACTGGCAGCTCAATAAGAGGCGGATGTGCAGTACCCAACTGTGGCCATCATCAGAAGACTGGCAGCTCAATAAGAGGCGGATGTGCAGTACCCAACTGTGGCCATCATCAGAAATCAGAAGACTGGCAGCTCAATAAGAGGCGAATGTGCAGTACCCAACTGTGGCCATCATCAGAAGACTGGCAGCTCAATAAGAGGCGGATGTGCAGTACCCAACTGTGGCCATCATCAGAAGACTGGCAGCTCAATAAGAGGCGGATGTGCAGTACCCAACTGTGGCCATCATCAGAAGACTGGCAGCTCAATAAGAGGCGGATGTGCATCAAGACAGAGCAACTCTGGAACTGAGCACTTTCGGTTGCCTGCTGACGCCAACACAGAGAATAGCTGATAAGCGGAAGCGTCAGACCCTGGCCAATCAGATTTTGATGATCTATCCTAAGAATAGGCCATCAAAGTAAAAGTCGTTGATAACCACTAAGTATTTGGTGAGTTTTTACCCCCGTATTTGTAGCTAAAACCAGGAGTGGAATAATCAGAGGAGAAAGTATAATAGAAACACGTCACCTCGTCTGAATTTATCACCCACTCCTGGTTTTGGCTTACAAATACTGAAGTAAAACCTCACTAAATACTCAACATGTGCACAAGGCCTTAAAGGAATATCTGACAAAATACTGATGAAAAATGTGATCCAAACCACAATGAAAGAAAAAAACAAAACCAAAACAGTCAATTTATTCACATACATAGGTAGGCTGATACTAGTTTAACCTATTGTAAAGTGACAGCAGTTGTGGTTATGTTATGGGGGAACCTCTGACTAGATGTAAGGAAACCCCAGATGGTAAACATTGATTAGATGCAGTATTAGTTTTACAGGCTAGAATAAAACGCAGTATGAAAGTCTTTGCGAGTCCAATAATATCAACAATGGCAGAGAAATCAACATTTGTGCAGACGAGTAACATTATAAGGCTATGTGCACACTGTGCGTTTTTCTCGGCGTTTTTGCGCGTTTTTCGGGTGCGTTTTTGGCCTCAAAACTGCATGACTTTGCTTCCCCAGCAAAGTCTATGAGTTTTCATTTTTGCTGTCCCCACACAGCGTTTTTTTTCAGCTGCGTTTTTGTGGTGACCACAAAAACGCAGCATGTCAATTATTCCCGCGTTTTTCACTGCGCTTTTCATCCATTGAGTTCAATGGGATGTTGAAAGACGCAATGAGAAACGCAAATAGCTGCGTTTTGGTGCGTTTCTAAGACCAAAAACGCAGCTATAAGCGCAGGAGGTGGGTAGTAAAGTGACGTGTACAGGAAGAGGATTCCTTCTGTCAGTATAGACAGAAGCGTGAATCCTCCCGGTACCGTCACCGCCGCGTCCATCTCCCGTCCTGGGCTTGTATGCTGCCGTGCGGCGCCATGTACAGGCAGGAGGTGGAAGCGGCTGCGAAAACAAAAGTTAACAGTAGAATAAAAAAAAAAAAGTTATACTCACCTGTCTGCAGCCTCGCGGTGCCATGCCCGCTCCCAGCTCCTGTCACGGTATCGCCGCTCCCGCTCCGGCTGTGTGCAGTCTCCCCGGGGCAGGACCTTGCTTGCAGGACCTGGCG
This sequence comes from Anomaloglossus baeobatrachus, assembly GCF_048569485.1. NCBI lineage: Eukaryota > Metazoa > Chordata > Amphibia > Anura > Aromobatidae > Anomaloglossus > Anomaloglossus baeobatrachus. The sequence continues at coordinate 347,335,745 of NC_134357.1, read as the reverse complement.
ATGGATCACCTGATGCAGTCACCTGACGCATCAGCTGATCGAGTCTCGGGCTGACGCGGGCGCCCGGCCGGTATCAGCGGATGCGTCAGGAGACTTCATCCCTGATTACCGGCAGCTGCTGCAGCGATCGGAGGGGATCAGACTCCCGCCCCATCGCTCCGGGAGCTGCCGGTAATCACCACAGCACATAAGTGAGTATTATTTTTTTTTTTTTTCTACTGATGCATCAGCTGATTGTATAATCGGCTTTTATACAATCAGCTGATGTGTGATGGGATTCACATCCTTTAACCTGACACATCATCTGATCGCTTTGCCTTCCAGCAAACCGATCAGATGATATTGGATCCTGATTGGACGGCGCGGGACCCTGACCCAGGATTACTGCGGAGGGGGGTTTATTTCAATAAAGATGGAGTCACTAATTGTGTTGTGTTTTATTTCTAATAAAAATATTTTTCTGTGTGTTGTGGTTTTTTTTTTATCTTTACTAGAAATTCATGGTGGCCATGTCTAATATTGGCGTGACACCATAAATTTCGGGCTTAGGGCTAGCTGATAATATACAGCTAGCCCTAACTCCATTATTACCTGGCTAGCCACCCGGCATCAGGGCAGCCGGAAGAGTTGGATACAGCGCCAGAAGATGGCGCTTCTATGAAAGCGCCATTTTCTGGGGTGGCTGCGGGACTGCAATTCACAGCGGGGGTGCCCAGAAAGCATGGGCACCCTGCACTGTGGATTCCAATCCCCAGCTGCCTAGTTGTACCCGGCTGGACTCAAAAATGGGGCGAAGCTCACGTCATTTTTTTTTAAAATTATTTCATGAAATTCATGAAATAATTTAAAAAAAAAGGGCTTCCCTATATTTTTGGTTCCCAGCCGGGTACAAATAGGCAGCTGGGGGTTGGGGGCAGCCCGTACCTGCCTGCTGTACCCGGCTAGCATACAAAAATATGGCGAAGCCCACGTCATTTTTTTTTTTGGGGGGGGCAGAGAAATCCTGCATACAGTCCTGGAAGGAGGATGCTGAGCCTTGTAGTTCGACAGCTGCTGTCTGCTCTCCTGCATACACTATTGGATGGAGGATGCTGAGCCTTGTAGTTCGACAGCTGCTGTCTGCTGTCCTGCATACACTATTGGATCGAGGATGCTGAGCCTTGTAGTTCTGCAGCTGTCTGCTCTTCTGCATACACTAGTGGAGAATGAAGAACACATTGAAGAAGGAAATGACATCAGACCTTTTTTTTTTTGTTCACTGATAAAAAACGCATAAGGACGCAGTGAGCAAAAACGCAGCAAAACGCAGCAAAAAAACGCACCAAATCGCGGCAAAACGCGTGCGTTTTTTGCCGCGTTTTTTCAACGCAGGTGCGTTTTTGTGCGTTTTTAGCGGCCAAAAACGCACAAAAACGCAGCGTCAAAAAAACGCAGCGTGTGCACATAGCCTAAGGCTGCAATCAAACGACCGTATAAATCAGTCAGAGTGGACCGCGATGCTTGCCGCAACTCTGACTCGAGCGTGCGGTCTGATCTCGGACTGATTTATACAGTGGCCTGAACGCACCTATCACACACCAAACAACTAGAAAAAAAAGCATTTTGGCAGCAGAATGACGTCATCTATGTACTGGGTATAGATGGGTGCGGTTAGAATGGAGTTTGTCAAATCCAGTCACATTGGGGTCTTTAACTGTAGCTGTATAAATTGTAATAGGATTACGTACGATCACATCATGCCGCTTGCACCTTTTTTTGTCCCTCTATCTCAAAAATTGTGACTATTTGTACATATTTAACTGTTACATTGTACTTCACATTTTTTTTTTTTTAAGGTTTATATAGCAACATAATTACTTTAATGACATTTTAGGTTAGGATCACATCGGTACGTCTGCATGTGCCATACTTTAAACTATGTTTGCTGCAATTCAACCTTCTTTTAAAACTAAGTATTCATTTTTATACTTTTCACAACTACTTTGGAATGGTACACACAGGCAGGACAATATTTAGGTTTTAAATGTAACAGAACATTTAAATACGTCTCCCATTGAGAATAATGAGGATTCTTTCACACATTCTTCTGGGATTCCCCAAAAAACACAATATGATGAAAACCTGATAAGATGGAGTTAAAAGAACATCACAATATATATGATTCATGAAAGTCTGAACAAGCCCCTAATATGACATCAGAATCCCCTCCGAGCATGGCCATCCTCACCAATGTGATCGACAAGTCAAGAGACCCCAATTGCAGACCCCCAAACAGGTGACATAGGACATTACTCACCGCTGGGTTCCCGCACTGATCTCCCATACATTTCCTCATATTTCTGAAAAGATGAGATGTGGGCAGAGGCGGCGACCTCTGCCGCAGGAGGGAACACATCAGGGGTAGACATGACAGCTCTATTGCAAATACACAATATCAATAGACAGTCTGGGCTCTGAGCAACCAGAGCAGCAAGGGAAAACTTTCCCTTTTAAATCAAATGTAAATAGTCCCAAAATATTGACGTTGTCATATGCAAAAAATCTCAAAACATCTGAGCTTCACTTTCTAATCTGAGCCAGGAAAGGCCAGCAATGCCAGCCCAATAAAACTGCAGAGATGCGATGTAGCAGAGCGGAGCCAGCAGTGCCTGATGTAGCATGCACAACCCACTAGAACCTAAAGATGCGATGTAGCAGAGCGGAGCCAGCAGTGCCTGATGTAGCATGCACAACCCACTAGAACCTAAAGATTCGATGTAGCAGAGCGGAGCCAGCAGTGCCTGATGTAGCATGCACAACCCACTAGAACCTAAAGATGCGATGTAGCAGAGCGGAGCCAGCAGTGCCTGATGTAGCATGCACAACCCACTAGAACCTAAAGATGCGATGTAGCAGAGCGGAGCCAGCAGTGCCTGATGTAGCATGCACAACCCACTAGAACCTAAAGATTCGATGTAGCAGAGCGGAGCCAGCAGTGCCTGATGTAGCATGCACAACCCACTAGAACCTAAAGATTCGATGTAGCAGAGCGGAGCCAGCAGTGCCTGATGTAGCATGCACAACCCACTAGAACCTAAAGATTCGATGTAGCAGAGTGGAGCCAGCAGTGTCAGTTGTAGCATGCACAGCCCACTACAACTTTAAATATGACATGTAGCAGAGCAGAGCCAGATGTAGCATGCACAGCCCACTACAACCTAAAGATGAGATGTAGCAGAGCGGAGTAAGCAGTGCCTGATGTAACATGCACAACCCACTACAACTGCAGAGATACGATGTAGCAGAGCAGAGCCAGATGTAGCATGCACTGCCCACTACAAATATGAGATGTAGCAGAGCGGAGTAAGCAGTGCCAGATGTAGCATGCACAGCCCACTACCACTGCGGAGATACGATGTAGCAGAGCGGAGCCAGCAGCTGATAACGGCTGAGCCACACTCCTAGCGCAACAAGCTGCAGACCCGGCACGTCAGTCCCATAGGGAACAACCGTTACTAAAAACACTTAAAAAAAACTAAAAAGAAAGTCTTAAAATATTGCTATTTGCAATCTGGAGCTGAAAGGAAAAGCACAAGCAGGAGAAAGTACTGAGAGCAGGGAAGTTTCATTCAGTCTCCTGCTCCACAGGAAGGTGACGGGCTTAGCCTATGCAGACAGCCAGGGAGCGGTGCAGGAAGCTGCCGCCGGCGACCGTGTCCTCTGAGGGAGACCGAGGTGTCAGAGTGCGGGCTGCACCGTGCACAGGAGGCGTGCTGAGTCCTTCCTCATGTCCAGGCTTGACCCTACAGAGGAGGAGACACAAAGAAGCGGCGCCTGTGCTGAGCCCTCTGTGCGCTGCGCCGCTCTATGGCGACCTCTGCTGTCCGGAGGAGCACACAGCTGCTCTCCTCAGCGGACATGGCGCTCACTGCGCGGTCACACATGGGTGTGGTTGAGAGAGGAGTGGTGTGTGCAGAAAGCATGGCGAGCAGACACTGCTGCATTACATTACATTGCATTACACAGAGCAGATGCCCAGCTCCTCTCCACACTAGTTGTATCACTGCTGTGTCCTGTTCTGTAGCCATGAAGAATTCTAGTCAGATGTTATACCTGGGTGACTACCAATATGTCACCTCACAGTGCCGACATGATGCTGAACTTAGTTTCTTATTCAGCAGCTTCTTATTCGACCATTATTTATTTTCTATTTTTACAAGTTTCTCAACAAAAATAAGCCATCACAAGTATATAATACCAAGTAGTCATGTGCCCTGTTGTGAATAAACTTAAAAACACCTAAAAAAATTATAAGACTGGCACAAAACTGGCATCAAAGTGGGCACTGAGGTATGTTATTGAACGGGTTAAAGGACTTTGGGCCATTGATCTTACCCCACATTTACATACCTACTGATGCCCCACATCCAATTCATGTCACTCCAGCCTAGCCCAAATGGGTTCTGGGCTTCAGAACTGGCATCAAAGTGGGCAAATGTCATGATCCAGGACCAATATTCCCCGCTCCAGAGTTTCCCTGGTCATGTTAGGGGTTAGCTCCCATCAGCCTCGTTCTGGTTTCAGGAGAGACTATATCTATTCCCTGCACTTGCATTCCAGTGCTGGTTATAGCTTTGCTCTGCAGCCTGTGACGGGCTCTGGTGAGATTTCCTGTTTGATGAGATTCCTTCTTAATGTGCCCTGACCTGTACCCTCCCCTGTTCGTCCATCTGTCCCAGTCCCTGACCTCCTGCTCCTGTCAGTTGTTTACCCATCCGGGTTCATCCTCCTTCCTGTGTTTGTGTCTCCTCACCCTCCGGTCTTCTCCTCCCTGTACCCTTTGTGTTTCCCTCTGCATACCTGATCTCACGGCATCCGACTTCAGTTATTTTTTTCTGACCTGATTTTGATCCTCTCTTTCCAGTGACTTGACTTTCCTGGCTAGACCCTGACTGCTTGACTACTCTGTCTGTTAAGTTACTCTGCTGTACTTCAGCCTCCTTTCTGTTACAGCAGAGGACTCAAACACACAGGCCGCATGCGGCCCCCAGACCCCGTGACGATTGCAGCTCTATGCCCAGGGCTGGCGATGGCAGGACTTTACTACAGTGGCATGATTTGCGGTGCCGCGGAGAGCAGCTGTCTGCATTATACCAATGGCTGCTGCCTGCCAATCAGATGCAAGGAAGTGACGTCGCTGTATCACCTCACCTCCTTGCCTCTGATTGGCCGGCGGCAGCCATCGGTATAACGCAGACAGCTCCTCTGCACGGCACCACAAATGATTCAATTGTAGTGAAGTCCTGCCAGCGCTGACCCCGGGCATAGAGCTGCGATCGTCATGGCCGCAACAAGCAGGTACGTGCTCACGATCAGGACTAGCTGTGTACTGGATGCAGCAGGTCCTGACCTGCGGGGCCGCAAGTCTCCTCTTTAGGAGATCGCAGCTGCCCGTGCCCGCAATCTGAGTTTGGGGTGCTGCGGTCTCCTCACTGTGTTCTCCCTAGAGGACGCATGCAGCTCCGCAGCATAAATTCACATGCTGCGGCCTCTGCAAGCAGCACCACAGGTCAATTTTCACTGTGGGCCGCACAAGCACAGTGGGCATGGAATTTTTAGAAATCCCATCCACTGTACTTGTACTGTATATCGCAGGGTTTTCGATGCAGGTGAAACATGCTGCATTCAAAACACTGCAAATACTGATCGTGGGCACACAGCCTAATAAGAGGTAACGGAGGAAAGGTGAAGAGAATTTTTTTTTGCGTATTACTAAAGGATGGGCACAATACCACAAGGATGGGCACAATACTACATCCATGAATAAGAACTTACGACACTGCGTTATGTCGAAACGTGTTTAATGAACTGTGCCTTGTGGATGCTGTCTATCCATTTTTAAAGCGATGAAAATAAAGGAAAGTTTTTAATTCACCTGCCTGTGATCCGCTGGATTTTCGTTACTTTGTATCTGCTATTATCCCCTTGTGCCTGGGATTTCAGTGCAGGATCAGCTGGTCTACTCCTCAGACTTACACACCAGAGCGGTGAGCTGGAACACGTTTCTTTTTGGCACAATACTACAGGACACAATACTGCAAAACACAAGGATGAGCACAATACTACAAGGATGAGCACAATACTACAGGGCACAATACTATAGTATTATATATATATATATATATATATATATATATATATATATATATATATATATATATATATATATTATATAGTAGTATAATTGGGTACAATACCACAAGGATGGGTACAATACTACAGGGCACAATATTGCAGTGCACAAGGATGAGCACAATACTACAGGGCAAAATATTGCTGGACATAAGGATGGGCACAATACAACAAGGATGAGCACAATACTGCTGGGCACAATACTGCAGGACACACAGATGGGCACAATACTACAGGGCACAATACTGCAGGACACAAGGATGGGCACAATACTACAGGGCACAATACTGCAGGACACAAGGATGGGAACAATACTACAGGGCGCAATACTGCAGGACACAATACCACAAGGACGGGCACAATGCTAAAGGGCACAATACTGCAGGACACAAGGATGGGCACAATACTATTTTTATTATTATTATTATTATTATTTATTTATAGAGCACGATTGATTCCATGGTGCTGTACATGAGAAGGGGGTTACATACAGAATACATATACAAGTTACAGTAGACAAACTAGTACAGAGGGAAGAGGACCCTGCCCTTGCGGGCTTACATTCTATAGTATTTTGGGGAGGAGACAATAGGTGGGGTGTAGGTTTGGCGGCAGCTCCGCACGGTGGTCAGGCGGCAGCTGTGGTGGTGGTGAAGCAGTGAGGTCATTGTAGATTATATAGACAATACTACAGGGCACAGTGCTACTCGGTGCAATACCACAAGGATGGGCACAATACTACAGGGTCCAATACTGCAGGACACAAGGATTAGCACAATTCTACAGGGCACAATAATTCAGGACACAGGGATGGGCACAATGGTACAGGGCACAATACTGGAAGACACAATACCAAAATGATGGGCACAATACTACAGGAAACAATACTGCAAAACACAAGGGTGAGCACAATACTACTGGGCACAATACTACAGGGCACAATATTGCAGGACACAATACCATAAGGATGGGCACAATACTACAGGGCACAATACTGCAGGACATAATGCTGAGCACAATACTACAGAGCACAATACTGCAGGACACAAGGATGGACACAATACTACAGGGCACAATACTGCAGGACACAATACCACAAAGATGGGCACAATATTGTATGAAACTAGGATGGACACAATACTACAAGGATGAGCACAATACTGCAGAGCACAATACTGCAGGACCTAAGTATGGGCACAATACTGCAGAGCACAATACTGCAGGACACAAGTATGGGAACAATACTACAGGGCCCAATACTGCTAGGCACAATACTACAGGGCCCAATACTGCTGGGCACAATACCACAAGGATGGGCACAATACTACAGGGCACAATACTGCAGGACACAAGGATGAGCACAATACTACGAGGATGAGTACAATACTGCAGGGCACAATACTGCCGGGCACAAGGATGGGCACAATACTACAAGGTTGCGCACAATACTACAGGGCACAATACCACAAGGATGGGCATAAAACTACTGGGCACAATACTACAAGGATGAGCACAATACTACTGGGCACAATAGCACAGGGATGGGCACAATACTACTCGGCACAATATTACAAGGATGAGTACAATACTGCGGGCACAATACTGCTGGGCACAAGGATGAGCACAATACTACAGGGCACAATACTACAAGGATGGGCATAAAACTACTGGGCACAATACTACAAGGATGGGCACAATACTACTGGGCACAATACTACAAGGATGAGCACAATACTACAAGGATGGGCACATTACTACTGGGCACAATATTACAGGGATGGGCCCAATACTACAAGGATGAGCACAATATTACTGGACACAATACAACAAGAATGGGCACAATACTACAGGGATGAGCACAGTACTACTCATTTAACCCCTCAAAAACACCTGTTACTTATTCAAATCTGTTAAAATTGGCAATTTTCCCACTTTGATGCCAGTTCTGATGCCCAGAATCCATTTGGGCCAGGCTGGAATTGGATGCAGGGTATCACTAGGTATAACCAAACCAAATTAATATGTACCAGGAATATACGTATAAAGAAAAAAACAAAGAAAGAAAATACTCCTAAAAACAATATTTATTATAGAAATATGTTAAAAATGCTCGAAAACATACAGAGCATAATAACTCTTATGTATGAAGAAGGTCCTTAATAAGTCACGTGAGGTGCGTGGAAGGACAAGGGGTGTTCAAACAAGCTAGTGAGGGAAGGGGCTATCGTAATATCAAAGTTAGTAGGTAGGCCCTAGGTAGCATGGCTCCAGAATTGTCTGAAGGTAAATTGATAGCCTATTAACCTAAGGGATATGTCCTGGATTGGTCTCTCCCTCCCTTTTCGCTACCTACCAGCGGAGGTGCACCTTAAGGTATTGGGTACCCCCCACTCCTCGTCGGCTTACCCTAAGCTGTCCCTTTGACCCGCAAGTCGCATGAAACCCACCACCAAGAATAAAGGTGCACAGTAGTCAAACGGTCATTATGCAAAATTGGTCACCAAAAAGGTTGGTAACCATAATACCACTTGTCCTTAAATAAGGAACAGAAAGGCAATACGCACTAATAAATAGTATGTTATTGCCTCAAAAAATGGGAATACATATAAGATTTTAACCAATGCTCTTAAATGCTATAGTCGCCAATTATCACTGTGCATATGTGTATTTTATATCAAGCACAGTAAAACTAGATAAAGTTTGAGATACCAGAATACCAGTGATATAAAAAGATAGAAACATGTAAGCCCAGCAGGAAATTAATCCGCTAGGGTAGCTAGTGGTAATGAAACAGTCCCAATAGGATGATATTAGGGTACTAGTATCCCAATGATATAGAGAAATACAATATATAATCCCAGCAGGGAACTTATCTGCTGAGGTCACTGATGATTATCCATTATCCCGACGCGTTTCCCCCCTAGAAATCTTATCCTAGGGGTTCATCAGGGGAAGAAGAGTAAAGTATTTCATGATCCATACATTTTTTGTATCTAGACAGAAAACCACGTTGGCGTTATCTGCCACGTGGACAGGAAGTACCGCTGTAGTGGCAGGTGGTATTCACGCATAAATAGACACCATTAAGACGGCTGCTTTGCCTAATGTCTCAGTACTCCTGGGTCATTGCTACCTGGAGGAGCAACTGGGAATATTCCAGACGACCTGCCTTTTACCTTGGCCATTGATGTCGGCCTGATTACACCATGAAAGCCATACTTATTAAGGTATTTAAGATAGTTATTTATCTATTGCTCAATTGAGATTGCATGTTTTTTACTTATTTATCTTTTGGACGTCACTGTATGTCCTTATTTATGGGAAATCAATCTCTTTTTCTGTCTAGATACAAAAAATTTATGGATCATGAAATACTTTACTCTTCTTCCCCTGATGAACCCCTAGGATAAGATTTCTAGGGGGGAAACGCGTCGGGATAATGGATAATCATCAGTGACCTCAGCAGATAAGTTCCCTGCTGGGATTATATATTGTATTTCTCTATATCATTGGGATACTAGTACCCTAATATCATCCTATTGGGACTGTTTCATTACCACTAGCTACCCTAGCGGATTAATTTCCTGCTGGGCTTACATGTTTCTATCTTTTTATATCACTGGTATTCTGGTATCTCAAACTTTATCTAGTTTTACTGTGCTTGATATAAAATACACATATGCACAGTGATAATTGGCGACTATAGCATTTAAGAGCATTGGTTAAAATCTTATATGTATTCCCATTTTTTGAGGCAATAACATACTATTTATTAGTGCGTATTGCCTTTCTGTTCCTTATTTAAGGACAAGTGGTATTATGGTTACCAACCTTTTTGGTGACCAATTTTGCATAATGACCGTTTGACTACTGTGCACCTTTATTCTTGGTGGTGGGTTTCATGCGACTTGCGGGTCAAAGGGACAGCTTAGGGTAAGCCGACGAGGAGTGGGGGGTACCCAATACCTTAAGGTGCACCTCCGCTGGTAGGTAGCGAAAAGGGAGGGAGAGACCAATCCAGGACATATCCCTTAGGTTAATAGGCTATCAATTTACCTTCAGACAATTCTGGAGCCATGCTACCTAGGGCCTACCTACTAACTTTGATATTACGATAGCCCCTTCCCTCACTAGCTTGTTTGAACACCCCTTGTCCTTCCACGCACCTCACGTGACTTATTAAGGACCTTCTTCATACATAAGAGTTATTATGCTCTGTATGTTTTCGAGCATTTTTAACATATTTCTATAATAAATATTGTTTTTAGGAGTATTTTCTTTCTTTGTTTTTTTCTTATCACTAGGTATGTAAATGTAGTGAGATTAGTGGCCCAAAGCCATTTAACCCCTTCAATAACATACCTCAGTGCCCACTTTAATGACCATTTTTGTGCCAGTCTTATAATTTTAGGTGTTCTTAAGTGGGCACGTGACTGCATGGCATTATATACTTATATGTTTACTTTTGTTGAGAAACCTGTAAAAAACAGAAAATAAATAATGGCCGAGTAAGAAACTGCCGATTAAGAAACCAACTTCAGCATTTTAATGCTGACATGATGAACACTTTGAGTAGTGGGTTAGTATTTGACCTTGGTTTTTGGTGACATTTTTACCTTAGTATTTGGCTGGTTTTTACCTCAGTGTTTGTAAGACAAAACCAGGAGTGGCTAGAAATACTGAGGTAAAAAACTCACCAAATACTCAATGTGTGCATGTGGTCTTCGTTTGGCTAAATAATGCATCACTAGTCTACGTGGCACATGGCTAGTGTTGGCCTGGGGTCTCCGGGCACCACAGGTAGAACTTACTCTAGGGCCTACATTATTAGGCGTTATCCATGATAGAAAGGCATGCTGACGGTAAAATAGAGATGTCTCCGACACATCTGCTCTGCCCTCACCGTAACTGGGATATACAATTAGGGGGGGTTGCAGTAAAACCTTCACAATTAAGGCAAAACCTTTCTATTGCATGTGGGATTGTCCGGCTATAGAAAGAATATGGGAGGATGCAATCGAATACATAGAAGAATCTGGGGGATACAACTAGTAAAAGACCCGATGGTATGTCTGTTTCATGATCTAGGATCAAATGGAAAGGGGGGGAAATCTAATTATATATCCCTAAAGCGGTGCATATGATGCTTTTGTGGTTAAAAAGTGCATTTTGAGACACTGTCTGGAAAGACAGACACCTGATGTGGCGGAAATAATAAATACCATGATATCATTGGTGACAATGGATCAATTAGATGCGGAGGGAAGCAAGGGAAAAAAGCACAGCAAAGTTCTTTAAGTAGTGAAGAACTGTTATAGAAGAAAAGCTACACACAGGTTGAGATTCAAAATAATGAAAGTGTTGAAAGACACGACATGGTATTGTTGGGGGAAACTGGAGGGTTCGTTGGGGCAGCTAAGGGTGCAGGAGTGATATTGTCAAACCTTTTATGTTCAATTGTTATGTTCTTGGGATAGACAATTTAAGAATATGGGGAAGGGCGTTTTGACTGTAATCGTTGACAATTTATTATTGTAACAAGGAAAAGTTATTTTAAAAAAACGAATGTATATCGAATTCAATTTCATGATTGTCATATTTTATTACTGTAATAATCAAATAAAAAAATGTTTAAAAAACAAACGAAAAAAAAACTTCACAATATCAACAATTCCTTTTTTTACGTTTTCATTTTTTTTTGTCTTCTTCCCAGAGAATTATCTTTTTTTTTTGTGTCCTCATAGATGTATGAGGACTTTTTTTTGTGCGGTGCAAGTAGTACTTTCTGATGACACATCATACAAAGAGAGCAATCACTGGAGAAGGACATCATGGTAGGAAGAATAGAAGGAATAAGGTGAAGAAGAAAACCTGATGCCTTGATTGTGTTAAGATAATGGTGGTGGACCTATCTAGACAAGGTCAAACTCCCAACAGAGCATTTATTCATCAAGTCACCATGGCTTGAGATCGAGCTGAAGGCCATTAAACAACAATAATAATATGTGGTAATAATGACCTCACAGTATGATTCTCCTCATCAGTACGATTACAGCGATATCAAACATGTCCAGTTTTTTTATTATTTTAGTGGTGAAAAAACATCAGTAGTTTGAAAAAAAAAAAAGTTTGGGGGACAAATTGTGTCTCCATTGTCCAAATTTAATAATATATGAGGCAACAAAGAGGGCATTATTTATGTATGGGGCCATAACGGGAGACATTATAATATACACTAACAAATGTCCCACCTTGCAGCCCCATGCAATATAATGTCCTACATTTTGCCCCCCATAAAGTATAATGTCCCCATATTGTATAACGTTACCGTCTGTGGCATTGCCTTTTACTGTAAAATATCCACTTCTCTGGATATATATATACATATACATCTCTCAGGACGATATTATACAGAGGGGTAATGTGTGTGTGGGGGGATAGTATACAGAGAATAAGTGTGTGTGAGGAGATTATATATATATATATATATATACACTGTGTGCAGAATTATTAGGCAAATGAGTATTTTGATCACAGGATAATTTTTATACATGTTGTCCTACTCCAAGCTGTATAGACTTGAGAGCCAACTCCCAATTAAGTAAATCAGGTTATGTGCATCACTGTAATGAGGAGGGGTGTGGTGTAATGACATCAACACCCTATATAAGGTGTGCTTAATTATTAGGCTATGTGCACACAGTGCGTTTTTCGCGCCGATTTTGCACATTTTTCAGGTGCGTTTTTGGCCTCAAAACTGCATGACTTTGCTTCCCCAGCAAAGTCTATGAGTTTTCATTTTTGTTGTCCGCACACAACTTTTTTTAAGCTGCGTTTTTGAGCTAAAAAAAAACGGACATGTCAATTCTTTCCTGCGTTTTTCTACGTTTTCCCCCCATGCAATGCATTGGAAAAATGCAAAGATAAAAAACGCAGCAAAATGCAGCAAAAATCGCACCAAATCGCGTTTTTTGCCGCGTTTTTTTGCCGCGGGTGTGTTTTTTGTGCGTTTTTAGCGGCCAAAAATGCACAAAAACGCAGCGTCAAAAAAACGCAGCGTGTGCACATACCCTTAGGCAACTTCCTTTCCTTTGGCAAAATGGGTCAGAAGAGAGATTTGACGAGCTCTGAAAAGTCCAAAATTGTGAGCTGTCTTACAGAGGGATAAAGCAGTCTTGAAATTGCCAAACTTTTGAAGCGTGATCACCGAACAATCAAGCGTTTCATGGCAAATAGACAACAGGGTCGCAAGAAGCGTGTTGGGCAAAAAAGGCGCAAAAATAACTGCCCATGAATTAAGGAAAATCAAGCGTGAAGCTGCCAAGATGCCATTTGCCACCAGTTTGGCCATATTTCAGAGCTGCAACGTTACTGGAGTATCAAAAAGCAAATGTTGTGCCATACTCAGGGACATGGCCAAGGTAAGGAAGGCTGAAAAATGACCACCTTTGAACAAGAAACATAAGATAAAACGTCAAGACTGGGCCAAGAAATATCTTAAGACTGATTTTTCAAAGGTTTTATGGACTGATGAAATGACAGTGACTCTTGATGGGCCAGATGGATGGGCCAGAGGCTGGATCAGTAAATGGCAGAGAGCTGCACTCCGATTGGGGTACTGGTATGGGGTGGTATCATCAAAGATGAACTTGTGGGACCTTTTCGGGTTGAGGATGGAGTGAAGCTCAACTCCCACACCTACTGCGTGGAAGACAACTTCTTGAAGCAGTGGTACAAGGAAGAAGTCAGTATCGTTCAAAAACATGATTTTCATGCAGGACAATGCTCCATCACATGCATCCAACTACTCCACAGCGTGGCTGGCCAGTAAAGGTCTAAAAGATAAAAAAATAATGACATGGCCCCCTTGTTCACCTGATCTGAACCCCATAAAGAACCTGTGGTCCCTCATAAAATGTGAAATCTACAGGGAGGAAAAACAGTACACCTCTTGGGACAGTGTCTGGGAGGCTGTGGTGGCTGCTGCACACAATGTTGATCATAAACAGATCAAGCAACTGACAGAATCTATGGATCGTAGGCTGTTGAGTGTCATTATAAAGAAAGGTGGCTATATTGGTCACTAATTTTTTGGGGTTTTGTTTTTGCATGTCAGAAATGTTTATTTTTAAATTTTGTGCAGTTATATTGGTTTACCTGGTGAAAATAAACAAGTGAGATGGGAATATTTTTGGTTTTTATTAAGTTGTCTAATAATTCTGCACAGTAATAGTTACCTGTGCAAACAGATATCCTCCTAAGATAGCCAAATCTAGAAAAAACCCCACTCCAACTTCCAAAAATATTAAGCTTTGATATTTATGAGTCTTTTGGGTTACTTGAGAACATAGTTGTTGATCAATAATAAAAAAAATCCTCTAAAATACAACGTGCCTAATATATATAAAAGAGGGGCAGCTTGTGTGGGAGATAGTATACAAAGGGGCAGTGTACTTGAGGGATATTATACAAAGGGGCAGTGTACTTGAGGGATATTATACAAAGGGGCAGTGTACTTGAGGGATATTATACAGAGGGGCAGTGTGTGGAGGGATATTATTATACAGAGTGGCAGTTTGTGTGGGGGGATATTATACAGAGGGGTAGTTAGTGTGTGTGGGGGGATATTATACAGAGGGCAGTGTGTGTGGGAATATCATACAGAGTGGCAGTGTGTGTGGGGGATATTATACAGAGGGGCAGTGTGTGTGTGTGATATTATAAAGAGGTCAAAATTGTATGTACCCCTCGTTTAATGACAGAAAAACCCACAATGGTCACAGAAATAACTTAAATCTGACAAAAGTAATAATAAATAAAAAAATTCTATGAAAATGAACAAATGAAAGTCAGACATTGCTTTTCAACCATGCTGCCTTCCACAGAATTTTTTAAAAACAAATTAAACTCATCAAATAGGCCTGGACAGAACTGATGGTACCCTTAACTTAATATTTTGTTGCACAACCTTTTGAGGCAATCAATGCAATCAATCGATTCCTGTAACTGTCAATGAGACTTCTGCATCTTTTGACAGGTATTTTGGCCCAGTCCTCAAGAGCAAGCTGCTCCAGTTGTCTCGTGTTTGAAGGTTGCCTTTTCCAGACGGCATGTTTTAGATCTTTCCAAAGATGCTCAGTAGGATTTAGGTCAGGGCTCATAGAAGGCCACTTCAGAATAGTCCAATGTTTTCCTCTTAGCCATTCTTGGGTGTTTTTAGCTGTGTGTTTTGGGTCATTATCCTGTTGCAAGACCCATGACCTGCAACTGAGAACAAGCTTTTCTGACACTGGGCAGCACATCTCTCTAGAATCCCTTGATAGTCTTGAGATTTTATTGTACCTTGATTCGAGACACCCTGTGCCATATGTAGCAAAGCAACCCCACAGTAGGGACAGTGTTCTTTTCTTCATATGCTTCATTTTTCCATCTGTGAACATAGAGCTGATGTGCCTTGCCAAAATGTTCCATTTTTGTCTCATCTCTCCATAGGACATTCTCCCAGAAGCTTTGAGGCTTAACAATATGTAGTTTGACAAATTCCAGTCTGTCTTTTTCATGATTTCTTTTTCAACAATGGTGTCCTCCTTGGTCGTCTCCCATGAAGTGCAGTTTGGCTCAAACAATGACGGAAGGTGTGATCTGAGACTGATGTTCCTTGAGCTTTAAGTTCACCTTTAATCTCTTTAGAAGTGTTTCTGGGTTCTTTTGTTACCATTTGTATTATCCGTCTTTTTGATTCGTCATCAATTTTCCTCCTGTGGACATGTCCAGGGAGGTTAGCTACAGTCCCATGGATCTTACATTTCTGAATAATATGTGTAACTGTAGTCACAGGAACATCAAGCTGCTTTGAGATGGTCTTATAACCTTTACCTTTAACATGCTTGTCTATAATTTTATTTCTAATCTTTTGAGACAACTCTTTTCTTCGCTTCCTCTGGTCCATGTTGAGTGTGGTACACATCATGTCACCAAATAGCACAGTGAGTATCTGTAGCCCTAGACACTGACTGATTACAAGATTGTAGACACCGGTGATGCTAATTAGTGGACACAACTTTATTTAACATGTCCCTTTTGTTACATTATTTTCAAGGGTACCATCATTTCTGTCCAGGCCTGTTCCATGAGTTTTATGTTTTTAAAAATTCTGTGGAAGCATGGTTGAAAAGCAATGTCTCACTTTCATTTGTTCATTTTCATAGATTTTTTTATTTGATTACTATTGTCAGATTCAAGTTATTTGTGACCATTGTGGGTTTTTCTTTCATTAAATGAGGAGTAGTAACAATTTTGACTACATGCGTATATAGAGGAGCAGTGTTTGTGTGGGGGTGACATTATAGAGGAGCAGTGTGTGTGTGTGGGATTTTACACAGAGGAGCAGTGTGTGGGGAATATTATACAGATGAGCAGTGTGTGTGGAGGGATATTGTACGGAGGAATATTGTACAGAGGGGCAGTGTGTGGGGGGATATTATACAGAGGAGCAGCATGTGTAGGGGATATTATACAGAGGAGCAGCGTGTGTATGGGGATATTATACAGAGGAGCAGCGTGTGTGGGATATTATACAGAGGAGCAGCGTGTGTGTGGGATATTATACAGAGGAGCAGCGTGTGTGGGGGGATATTATACAGAGGAGCAGCGTGTGTGGGGGGATATTATACAGTGGAGCAGCGTGTGTGGGGGATATTATACAGAGGAGCAGCGTGTGTGGGGGATATTATACAGAGGAGCAGTGTGTATGGAGGGATATTATACAGATGAGCAGTGTGTATAAAGGGAATATTATACAGATGAGCAGTGAATGTGGAGAGATATTATATAGAGGAGCTGTGTGTGTGGGGGGGTATTTTACAGAGGAGCAGTGTGTGTGGGGGGAATATTATATAGAGGAGCAGTGTGCTTTTGGGGATATTATACACGGGGCATTGTGTGTACATATGTTATACAGAAATGCAGTGTGTTCAGGGGGATATTATACATGGGACAGTGGGGGCGAGATACTATGGAGAGGGGCAGTGTAAAGGGTGTATTATGGACAGGGACGGTGTAGAGGGTGTATTATTAATTTTCTGAGGGAAATATTTCATTTTCTGGAACAACTTCAAGGGTGATAATGCTTTTGGCCATGAATGTGTGAATGGGTATATTTATGCTCGTTTTTCCAAGCATGGCAGTAAGAATGTGGAAGGTTTGAGCGGTGGAGGCAGAGCTGGGGTGGAACCTGGGCAGGGTCTCAAGGGGGCCCAAAAATTTTGCCAGTATGACGCCCTGAAATTCCTAGTGGTGGCCCTGCCCTTATGTCTCCAACAATTCACCACCATTGTACCCTATAAAATTAGTCCTTTTCATGGAATCTAATAAAAAGTAAAACCTTGTTTATAAACTGACAGTGTGCCTGTTATTTTTTGAGCTCCTGTGCTGCACAGGTCATCAGTTTTTTATATGTAAGTGTATGTTCACGTTAATGTATTTTTGGTGTGCAACAGACCACGCACAGAGCAATGTTAGCTTATATGCAGTTCCATGGGGAAAAAAATGCAGTAGCATTTACAGAGCAATCTAGTGCATGTAAATAGTCAGGAGCTCCTGCAAATATCAACTATCTGGACAAGCACACCAAGCAAATCACATCAAAGAGAGAAATGGAGCGCCGGTCTAAGTGGAAACAGCTAGAGGCAAATGTAGGTAACCACGTAGCATGGTAACTGTATATGAGAAAGGTATAGTCACGAAGGTGGAGGGTCTGTTTAACATTTAGGCTATGTGCACACGATGCATAGTGTCCATGCTGAAAAATCTGCAGCGATTTGGCAGTGCATGTGCGCTTCAAATCGCTGCAGAATCACTGCGTAATGGATGCAGTGTGTCTGCAGAATAGTTGCCGATTTCATGTGCTGTGGATGCTGCCTCTCCCATAGACCCGCAACACACATCCATTTAATTTGTACGTGTGCGGTACGTATTTGCACGTACCGGAGATACATATACACGGTGTTATTCCATGTTATTCAATGGTAGATGGCACACACACGTAAAATCACACGGAACGTGTGACCGTGTGGTAAGTACGTGTGTGCGCTTTTCTACACGGACGACATGTCCGTTTTTGGCCGGCAGCACGCAGGCACGGACCCGCTTTAGTCTATGGGTCCGTGCCTGCACGTACCGCACACGGAGTATGTCCGTGTTCAGCACGTTTTGTGCGTGTGCGTTTTTACACTAGCGATCTTTTCTTCTGTTTTTTATTTTTTAATTAAATTCAGTATACTTACCTTTTTTCTGCTGTTCTCAGTCATACTTACATTGGCGCTCGGTTTTTTTCTTCCCCGGCTCATACCGCTCCCCGATCACCAGCGCTGCGAGGAACAGCTGTGCAGAGAATCTGCGGCAACAATTACTTTGAATATGCCGGCCATTCATTAATCAATCTCCTATTCCCTGCTTTCCCCACCCACAGACGCCTGTGATTGGTTGCAGTCAGACACGCCCCCCACGCTGAGTGACAGGTGTCTCACTGCACCCAATCACAGCAGCCGGTGGGCGTGTCTATACTGTGCAGTAAAATAAATAAATAAATAATTAAAAAAAACGGCGTGCGGTCCCCCCCAATTTTAATACCAGCCAGATAAAGCCATACGACTGAAGGCTGGTATTCTCAGGATGGGGAGCCCCACGTTATGGGGAGCCCCCCAGCCTAACAATATCAGTCAGCAGCCACCCAGAATTGCTGCATACATTATATGCGACAGTTATGGGACTGTACCTGGCTCTTCCCGATTTGCCCTGGTGCGTTGGCAAATCGGGGTAATAAGGAGTTTTTGGCAGCCCATAGCTGCCAATAAGTCCTAGATTAATCATGTCAGGCGTCTCCCCGAGATACCTTCCATGATTAATCTGTAAATTACAGTAAATAAACACACACACCCGAACAATCCTTTATTAGAAAAAAAAACCCACTAACAAATTGCCTTGTTCACCAATTTAATAAGCCCGAAAAAGCCCTCCACGTCCGGCGTACTCCAGGATGGTCCAGCGTAGCATCCAGCTCTGCTGCATGAAGGTGACCGGAGCTGCAGAAGACACTGCCGCTCCTGTCAGCTCCATGCAGCTAATGAAGGGAATAGCGCGATCAGCTGTATTCAGCATTGGCCGCGGGTAACCTCAGTGACAGCTCAGCTGATCGCGCTACTCACCTCAGTTGCTGCGTGGAGCTGAAAGGAGCGGCGGTGTCTTCTGCAGCTCCGGTCACCTTCATGCAGCAGAGCTGGAAGCGACGCTGGACCATCCTGGAGTACGCCGGACATGGAGGGCTTTTTCGGGCTGATTAAATTGTGAACAAGGCAATTTGTTAGTGTTTTTTTTTCTAATAAAGGATTGTTCGGGTGTGTGTGTTTATTTACTGTAATTTAAAGATTAATCATGGAAGGTATCTCGGGGAGACGCCTGACATGATTAACCTAGGACTTATTGGCAGCTATGGGCTGCCAAAAACTCCTTATTACCCAGATTTGCCAATGCACCAGGGCAAATCGGGAAGAGCCGGGTACAGTCCCAGAACTGTTGCATATAATGTATGCGGCAACTCTAGGCGGCTGCTGACTGATATTGTTAGGTTGGGGGGCTCCCCATGACGTGGGGCTCCCCATCCTGAGAATACCAGCCTTCAGCCGTATGGCTTTATCTGGCTGGTATTAAAATTGGGGGGACCGCACGCCGTTTTTTTTAATTATTTATTTATTTATTTTACTGCACAGTATACACACGCCCACCGGCTGCTGTGATTGGGTGCAGTGAGACACCTGTCACTCAGCGTGGGGGGCGTGTCTGACTGCAACCAATCACAGGCGTCTGTGGGTGGGGAAAGCAGGGAATACGAGATTGATTAATGAGCGGCCGGCATATTCAAAGTAATTGTTGCCGCGTATTCTCTGCACAGCTGTTCCTCGCCGCGCTGGTGATCGGGGAGCGGTAAGTATGAGAGAGGGCTGCTCACTTCAGTCACTCGGGGGATTAGCAGTCACTGGTGAATCCTTCACAGGTGACCGCTAATCAGTACGCGGCACACAGACAGAGCCGCGGCATGACAATGAAGTTGAGTGAAGTTCACACGAGTTCATTCTCATCGCGCAACTCTGTCTGCTGTCAGCCGAGATGTATCAACGACATTGTGCAACACACAAACGGACATTCCACACAGACATTCCACATACAAATGTGGCGCCCTGGACAAGCCAGGGGCCACAGAGCACAACACCCACACACACCACACTCCCGGTCAGGCACACCGAAGTCAGACACAAAACCCTTGTTGCCTTCCTCCAGGGGCTGATGTCCACACCAGGGGGTGGGCCAGGCGGTTGGCCCCGCCCACCGAGGAGTTCACAGTCCTGGAGGCGGGAAAAGTAAGGAGATCAGCTCGGGAAGTGAAAGTGGAAGGAAGGAAAGTGGCAGCTGAACAGACTACAGTTGGTCCGGGTGTGTGGCCCGGACGGAGCAGCAAGGTTGGCAGACGGTGGTGACCATCTGCAGGAGTGGCCTATCAGAGCTTACCGTAATGACCGTGGACGGGCGGTGGCCCGGCGGTACCGGACTGGTACACAAAGAGAAGCCAGCACCATCTGGCAGGGGCTTACGGACCCCGGCAAGGCTAGGAGTCGCCGTGAATTTGCCGAATTCGTTAGTGAAGGGAACCTCCTGGGTTTCCCAGCAGCCAAGTCCCGACAGAAGGCAACAGTCCAACCAAGAGAGGGAGACACCGCCACCGCCAAGGCAACCGTTTCCCAGGGCCAGAGCCTGCAGGCAAAAGGGGCTCCTCCAGCCCATATCCAAGCTGGGGAGCGGGTTA
This sequence comes from Anomaloglossus baeobatrachus, assembly GCF_048569485.1. Lineage (NCBI taxonomy): Eukaryota > Metazoa > Chordata > Amphibia > Anura > Aromobatidae > Anomaloglossus > Anomaloglossus baeobatrachus. The sequence continues at coordinate 347,314,717 of NC_134357.1, read as the reverse complement.
CCGGTGGGAACCCATCGGGACCATCTACCGTACATAGGTGCAGGGAAAGGCAGTCACCATCAACCTGCCGGGAGAAACAACACCGCAGCCGTCTGTGGGACCCGTCCATCCAGCCGTGTGTTTTACCGAGAACTGTGTCCTCATGATTGGCTGAGTGAGTACCACCGTGCCGTGCGGCACAGCGCTGCCCCCGCAATCCTGCACCTCACCAGGCCCTGTAACACGCTTGTCATCCATCCCTACCCCCATCACCAGGCCCCGGGACAACCAACCCCCTACCCACGGAGGGGAGAACTAACAACAAGGCTGCTCCCTGTCACCGCTCCCGGGATCCCCATCTAGAGCAGCGGTGGTGTCACCAATATCACCACAACCGTGGGTGGCGTCACGAACAATAATCAAATCCCCACAATCAAAATCCCCTTTTCACTCACGGGCGAGGAGCGCCGCTCGAGTCCCCGGGATCCGGCCCACCACTCGAGCCACCACCGAGCAGCGGCAGTAGCAGCATCCGGACCCGAGCAGTGGGAGAGCGCAGCGTCCCCTCCTCCGCCCGCGACAACTTGGCGTCACGAACAGGATCCTACCGTTCTACCAACTGGTGGAAGTGCGCCTTGTGTGACCGTCGGAGGTGTCCGGACGAAAAATTTGTGAAGCCGCCATCTTGGGCGCAAAGAATTCCCGCTCGAGCGTCTCCTGGAGTAGTGGAGGTGCGAAGGCCAAAACCCCGCCCCTGAAGAGGAGGATCCGGAAAGAGACTAAGGGGGACTGATGGCGTCTGGCCGCATGTAGCACGCGGCTATAAAAGCAGGGACGCCAGGACCCTGCAGCTATCTTGTTCCTGGGAAAGGCCGCCAGCAAGATGTATATGCCGTCCCGTAGCACCATAGCCCCTGTGCCTGGAACCGCGGCGTGGGTGGAGATCCGGACAGCGCAGCTCCAACAACGGCTGCAGATCAAGATGCAGCTCCTCTTGGAGGAGTGGGAGGCCGACATGGCGGAGGTTATAGCGACCGTACGGAGATGTGAAGAGGAGGGAACTTCGGAAGGGAGGGTGAGTGACCCACGCCCCGATACCCCTAGTGGGTTGGTCATCGTGGCTGCGGGACCCGGTCTGAACCCTCTCGCCCTGCTACCTCCCTCGCTACCCGTATCAGCTGCCGTGACCCCGCCACTAGGCCCGCTACCCCCGCAACCGGAAGCGGTACCCTGCATGTCCGCCCAGGCGGATCGACCTGTAGCCGGAGCCAGTGACCGACCGGAAGTGCTGCCCTGGAAAGTCCAGAAGCCCGAGCCGAAGGCATTTACAGAGACTTCCCCCGAGCCGGAGCCGACAGGCCACTCCGTGCAGAAGGTCCAATGGAAGAAAGCCCCTGTGCCCATCCCCCACACCTCGGCTGAGGTTGTGCCGGGTTGCCGCTGCAAAGCAGCACCCCAGGCCAAGTCACCGCGGGACCTTCCACCCAGATTGCCAGTGGTGGGCAGTGTCCAGAAGGTCTCGCGGGGCCCGACCTGTGCGCCGGAGCTCACAGCAGCACCGTATTGGAACAGGGAGCTGACACCGCTGGGCCCGGAGATTGCGGAAAGGGAAAGGAAGAAGGCGGAGATGGTAGCCCGTACGATCCGGGAGAAGGAGAGCCTCCGCCAAGCGACCTTCCGTGTCCGGGGATCTCTGTATGAAGGGCAGGTGAGGCGGTTTGATGTCCGCCGGGGCTATGGCTTCATATATGAACCGGGCCTGGAGGCCGAAGTCTTCATAGCCCGGCGGGATGTTAATGCCCACCTGCCGGAGGAGCACCCAGGCCGTAACCTGATGCTGGGCGACTTGGTGCAGTACACCCGGCACTGTGGGGAGAGGGGGTGGTTTGCGCTGGATGCCAAGCTGAGGGGCAGCCAGGAGGCCCGGGTGTCCACCGCGTCCCCCCCCCAGCCGACACCGAAGAGTCAGAGTAAGGTCAGCGGAGCCCCGCTGCAGTTGTTCCCCGTTGGGACCACAAAGTACCATTAAAAGGTTTTGAAAAAGAATGATAAGTGAAGGATCAACCGAGATGTCATCTGATTTGCTACCGGATTGTCAGCCTGCTTAGAACCGGTCGTTGCTGGCAACTGGTCCTCGTTGGGACCCCCTTTATGCGTAGAAACTACTACGGACAAGCCCGAGAACTATCAGGGCAACCACAAACTTGTGGCATGTAAATAATAATGTTGTTGTGTCTTCCATCGTTACCGCCTCCGGAGAGGCAGATTGGAGGAAGAGCCCGCAGTGGAGAAGGCTGGGGCCCAGCCACCACCGGAACCGGTGGCGATCCTCTGGGGGTTTCAGGGGTTCCCCATGGATGTGGGTCCCCTGAAAAGGACAGAACCCGCTCGGGCAACTTGTGCAGGACTGGGGTCAAGGGGTGCTGCCTGTTTGCTTAGGGGCAGCATCAGGGCCAGGTTGCTTGGGTGGGAGAGAGCGGAAGCCGTAACCGTAACATTTAAGTAAGAGTACCTCCCGATGTGGGAAAATGTTATTTTAATTGTAATGTGTTACCGTTTTTCTATTTTTCAGTTTGTGAAAATAAAACCGGTGATGGACGGGCAGCCCGCGGACGGTCTGCATTTAACTAAGCGGGAATGTGGCGCCCTGGACAAGCCAGGGGCCACAGAGCACAACACCCACACACCCCACACTCCCGGTCAGGCACACCGAAGTCAGACACAAAACCCTTGTTGCCTTCCTCCAGGGGCTGATGTCCACACCAGGGGGTGGGCCAGGCGGTTGGCCCCGCACACCGAGGAGTTCACAGTCCTGGAGGCGGGAAAAGTAAGGAGATCAGCTAGGGAAGTGAAAGTGGAAGGAAGGAAAGTGGCAGCTGAGCAGACTAAAGTTGGTCCGGGTGTGTGGCCCGGACGGAGCAGCAAGGTTGGCAGACGGTGGTGACCGTCTGCAGGAGTGGCCTATCAGAGCTTACCGTAACGACCGTGGACGGGGGTACCGGACCGGTACGCAAAGAGAAGCCAGCACCATCTGGCAGGGGCTTACGGACCCCGGCAAGGCTAGGAGTCGCTGTGAATTTGCCGAATTCGTTAGTGAAGGGAACCTCCTGGGTTTCCCAGCAGCCAAGTCCCGACAGAAGGCAACAGTCCAACCAAGAGAGGGAGACACCGCCACCGCCAAGGCAACCGTTTCCCAGGGCCAGAGCCTGCGGGCAAAAGGGGCTCCTCCAGCCCATATCCAAGCTGGGGAGCGGGTTACCGGTGGGAACCCATCGGGACCATCTACCGTACATAGGTGCAGGGAAAGGCAGTCACCATCAACCTGCCGGGAGAAACAACACCGCAGCCGTCTGTGGGACCCGTCCATCCAGCCGTTTTTTTTTTCCTGAGAACTGTGTCCTCATCATTGGCTGAGTGAGTACCACCGTGCCGTGCGGCACAGCGCTGCCCCCGCGACCCTGCACTTCACCAGGCCCTGTAACCCGCCTGTCATCCATCCCTACCCCCATCACCGGGCCCCGGGACAACCAACCCCCTACCCACGGAGGGGAGAACTAACAACAAGCGCCGCTCGAGTCCCCGAATTCCGGCCCACCGCTCGAGCCACCACCGAGCAGCGGCAGCAGTAGCAGCCGGACCCAAGCAGTGGGAGAGCGCAACATCCCCTCCTCCGCCCGCGACACACATACACGGGCATTTTACACACAAACATGGACATTTTACATGTACACACGGCTCGCATACGCCAACACACGGATGCCATACGTACCGGAGGAACGCCCCAAAAAAACGGAACACGGACCCGAAAAACGGACTGTGTCACACGGACGTTTTTTTTGCGGAAGTGTGTTTTAGGCCATAGAGCTGGGAGCTGCATCCAAAGCGCACCAAATAAGTGACATGTTACTTTTTTGAGTGCAGTGATTTGGATCAAAATTTCAGCATGCAAATCGCTGCGCTCTCAAACGCAACATGCGGATGGATTATGCATAATCTTCATAGATTGTGCTGGGAACGCAGGGCACATGCGTTTACGCTATAGTGCAATACGCAGCGTAAACGCATGAAATTACGCAACGTGTGTACATAGCCTTAAGGGGTTTCCCACTTAGACTAAATTCACTTGAGGGTGTAAAAAATTGTCCTATTTTCATCCTAAAAATTCTGCTTTTTTTTTTTCTCATTTGTCATCCTTTGCAATTAGTGTGCAATCTGTTTTTTTTTTAAACAGAAATTAAAAGTTGGCAAAACTAAATATAGTTATCTACGTTGAACACTTGCACTGTATCTGTAAAAAGTAGATGCTATATAGTGGCTCTGTAGGGAATCTGATTTTTTTTTTTTGCGCACCCGTAGACATAAATGGACGACTATCATCAGACACAGAGGAAGCTAATGTATGCTGTAATTTTTTTATTTATGTTTTTAAGTGCAATTTTGGTGTGTGAAAAAATTGCTTGTGTGCGAGGCCCCATTGAATTACATTGGTCTAGAAACAGGCTTAGAACTAGAGTCAATATTTTGAATGTGTGACAAGCTGCAGACTTCCCTTCAGATGATAAGGGGTTTTCTGAGGATAATCTACCATGCAGCTTCAATAAAAAAAAAATGGAATTTAGGACTCTGATTTGATGTCTCTAAGGCCCGTTTCACACGTCAGTGAAAAACAGTGACGTTTTTCACTGGCGTGTAAAACACGCACATGTCCCTGCGTGTGCCGTGATTCACGGCACACGTGGGTTGTCTAAGTGCAGTCTGGGCTCCGTTCTCCGTGGCCCGTGATTGCACTTAGAAAACAACTCACCTGTGCGCGCTCCCGCTGTCCATGGTGCTGATCGCTCCCGTGGTGCAGCATCCGGCCGGCGCTGACCCCGCAGCAGCTGCTTCCGGGTCGGCTGTGTCGCGCATAATGAATATGCGCGACAATAATGAGCTGGCTCAGAAGCAGCAAGCTGCACGGGCTGCAGAGGACATCGCTGGACGCCGGGTGAGTTAAAATGTTTTTTTATTTTAAAAGAACGTTTTTTTCTGGCACGTGTTTCACGGACCACACCACTGCGTGGTCCGTGGAACATCAGTGATGCCAGAAAAAAATGGACATGTCTCCGTGCGGCAAACACGCACACGCGGGTACGCCGCACGGTGACACGTGCAGTGAAAAATCACTGACGTGTGAGCAGACCCATTCATTATAATGGGTCTGCGTATGTCAGTGATTCTAGTACGTTTAAAAAAAAAGCACAAACGTACCAGAATCACTGACGTGTGAAAGGGGCCTAAAGAAAAGTAAAACCTAAAAAAGGAAGTTCGTGATTTTAAAAAGATAACGCAAGATACAGACAAATAACTAATACATAGTTGCCCTGGTATGACATAGCTGACATTCTTAGTATTGCAAGTTAGTAAGCATTATAGCCTGCTTCATCAGCTTTAATTGACAATGGAGCTGTAATGTAAGCTCTCCTATGTACAACACAATTTAAAGTAGCAATCTGGAAAATTAATGGTGTTTTCTTTGGCTATTGCATGAGACTGAGATCAGACGGCAGTATTTCACGCAACGTTCATGTGCCGCCCCGCGACAGCCGACGGGTTGCTCGGATCCAGATCCGCAGTGGCTCGAGGGTCTCCGGACCCGAGGCGGGATCGCGCGGCCGCTCGAAATGAAAAAGGGGGAAAAGATATTTACAAAAGGGGGTGAAAGGATTGAATAGTGTTCGTGACGCCACCCACGGGTCGTGGTAAGGCAGGATACCACCGCTGCTGCGTTTGGGGGAGAGCGCCCGGGAGCGATGGGATGGCAGCTTGTGATGTTAACCCCTCCGTGGGCAGGGAAATGGTGTCCCAGGGCTCGGTGATGGTTGGCTGGGGACCCGTCGGGAGTAGTGGGGCACAATGTACTCACACGGTCCAGAGATGCTGACACTGACACCGGGTAAACCAAAGACCTGAATGCCTTGCAACCTTTGGGTGAGCACGTTGGGTCCGTGCCCTTTTGGCGTTGCTGGTTGGTCTGCAGCCTTGTCCCTTGGCACTGTGCTTTCTCTGTGTGGATCTCTTTCGCCCGAAACTACTTGGGCCCCGCTCACCTGCAAGGCTAGCAAGGTGAGCTTGCTCTCAGGGTTCACGCTTGTCATTTTCTGGATGGATTTGGGAAGTCCTATCCCCGTCGTTGCACTAGTACCCCGATTTTGGAGCGGGTGGAGAACGGTTCGTGAAGATTCCGTCCTCGTCGGGTGAATTACTGGGCTGCATAAAGCTCCTTCCCAGCCTAGGGTCCGCGTACCCAGTCGTCCCCTGGCCCCTGCCCGGTTGTAGCACAAGGCCGCCAGTCTGCCCTCCATGGCAGTACCGTGCTCCCTGTCACAACTCCCTGCGACCGGGGTTCCAGCTCCTTTCAGGCCAGGCCAACGTCTGGCACCTGAGACGAGTACAGGAGTCCAGCTCCGCAGCGTGACCTTTCCTGTCACGGCTCACTGACACTCTCTGACTACTCTGACACTTCTGGCCCTCCTTCTACCATCCCCGTATCTGGGTGACCCTATTCCCCTCAGGCCGCCCAATGGGTGTTTGGTGGGTGTGGTACAGTGTGTGTGGACAGGACCCATAACCAAGGAGGAGCGGGTACTATGCAGATGGGCAGATTGCATGGCACCCTTGTGATGACCATATAGGCCAGGGCGTCACATTCATAGAGCGCAAAACATGAAACAGAAACATGCATTTATTAGTAAAAACAGGTTTCAAAATTGCTCTCATTTTGAACCGCTTGAAAAGTTGAGGTAGAAATCAGACCAATTTGAAAATGCATTGCTTTACCAATACATGCATGTTTCTGTCTATATCTGTCCCATCTTATCTGTGACAACACACACCACAACGCTTTGTTCCCCTTTATTGTATTTTTACATGCAAGCCTTTTATCCAGCAGTCTTCATGTTGGATCAGTAAACTTTACCAGAGGTGTGCCTGCACTTATGTAGGAGGTGTTTGTGCTGCCACCACTCCTACTGAGTATGATGTCAAGTATGTTTTACATGGACTGGGCTGCTGTGGGAGGATGCGGTACCCCAATGTAGCAGAGCTGAGACTATGTTGCAGCCGGCGCCACCTAGCGCTGTGAACTGGTATAGTCAATTGTAAGTGTATTGTGCTATAATAACTATGTATATGGTAATGTGAAATAACTTGGGTCCATTGGGGCACCTGGAGGTATCCTCCGAGTGTCCGCAGCCTATGGCTAACCTTGGGACAGGCTTAGAAGAGTCCAGCACTAGACGGATTCCCAGAACAAGAGTACCTCAGGACTGACCTAAGGAAGTCGAGTGACTGTAAACCGTCAGAGGCGGTGAAAGGACTACAGGTAGCTGCGGAGAGAAGAACAGGGGGGGGAGTGGAGGTATAGGCCTGAAAATTAGAGGACTAAGTCCCAGTCAGCGGGATGGGCAAGACGGAGTACCATCGGAAACAGCGGTTGCAGAAACGTATAATTGTGGCCACGTCTGTCGTGAAGGTGGAAGTTGCTGAAAAGGGGGGAAACAAAGGCGCAAATAGGGTTTTACCCGGTATTAACCGTGTAATAATGTAGAAAGATACACTCACCTGGAGCGGTTGTGCCAGTCACAACCTCTTGTAAAGCATATGAGTGTCCGCGTGGTTCCAGCAGCAGCCCCGTGAAGACTTAGTGAAAAAATATATATATATATACATATATATGAGAATCGGGTTTTAGCCGCGCTAAGAAAACCACTGTTGCCAGGATGTAGTTTATTAGTTGAGGATGCTGTAATAAAGAAAGAGATTTTTAATATAAACTACATCCTGGCAACAGTGGTTTTCTTAGCGCGGCTAAAACCCGATTCTCATATATATGTATATATATATATATATATTTTTTCACTTCGTGAAGGTGGAAGTAGTAATAAACTGTTTATAGTTATTTTGCCAAGAGTCTCCAGTGTCCTGTGTCAATTTACTATATCTACGATGGCAAGCGGCTGCGGAGTGGTGGGCGCTACCCTGAAGAATACAGTAACTGTTGCATACCCTGCCCAAAGTGGTCTACAAGCACTGGGTCTCTCTGGGGAAGGAGTGCAGATTCATTTCGGCCCAGTGTCTGCACCTTCTTTCACTTGCACAACTTCTGGTGAGAAACCACATTTGCTTTTCTCCTTTTTTATCATCATCAGAATTGCGCTATGGAACACCTCTGTTTTGTCTTTCAGAATTACTGCAGGTCTCCCCTAAAAAATGACAGCCTAATCGGCATATGTAAAGTTGTAAATTCAGGTCAGAAGACTCATTTCAGTCATATAGTTTTTATTGAACATAAGAAAATAATGGCCATTATTCATCACTGTGATGGATTTGATTTTTATCCATTTCATCATGTGTGAAGTTTTCCATCATCGTGGCATCTATTTTTCTCATATGAATTTTTTTTTTCCAAGCATCCATGTCCTGTTTGGTGTTTTTTCACGGGACCATTGATTTAAATGTGGTCTGGGACTTTAAACAAGACACAGACATGTGAGCCCCATAGAGAAAAATCTGTATGCGTTTTATCCATGATAAACACAGAGAACATATACGTTAAAAACCGAAGTCTGAATGAAAAATCTTTAAAGCCATGTTCACTTGTCATTATTTGATTTTCCATCACTAAATTTATAATGAAAACACTTTCACTTTTTTTTTCTTTTATATTTTTGCATTTTTTTTCTGGTTTTGACTTACAAACACGGATTTAAAATTAATAGGTATCTTGGATGAAACCAACAGGTAAAGATCTGGAAAATTGTTGTGGGTTCTGTTCATAATAGAAGCCACAAAGATACAGTGAAAATAGCCTTAAATAATACATAGAACCCATTGCTTTGTAAGGACAGTGTTAGCGTAATCAGGGGCGGACACTGACAGCTTGGGGTCCCTGTGCACTGTAGGGGGTGGGCAGACCCCCTACAAAGGGAGCATAGTTAACCCGGAAATGTTATTAATAAAAATGTTTTATTTGTATATGCATATGTATTGTGTTAGGGTACCCCTAGTGGCCGGGTGAGACGGCTGTCACCACAGTGGGGAGGAGGAGCCGGCAGAAACAAGGGGAGGAGAGAGCAAGGGTGTGAAGGAAAGAAAAGATCAGGAGGGCAGTTGTCTCGGGGACGGGAGCGGAGCAGCAGAGCCGGGGCAGAGTGTGGGAGCTGAAAATCAGGGAAGCCGGAGAGAACAGGAGCGGGGTGGAACCTCAGAGAGTGAAGCAGTCCGGTGTGGGTCCGGGCTGTGGGCAGGGCTGTATTTTCCCTTCGTGCTGCCCTAGGCACTTTAAGTGGTCGCGCCCCTTAGTGACAACGTAAAACTGAGTTTTTGCACACGACATCTGTTTAAGGCAGATCTACTTTGTAAAACACTTGAAAAAGTATCAATGAGAAACGAAGGGCACTAACCCCCCCAATAGGGATCACCACAGGCACATCAAAACATAGCATGAGTATAAAATATTCCCACCACACCCTCCCCACTTATATACTGTGACTGTCACACTGCCCCTAATAAACTACACACTGCCCTCCCTTATAAATTATACCCACCACACCTTCCTCAATTATGAAATATGATCTGCACATTGTCCTCACATCATGCTGCCCCCTCCTCACAATGTCCCATGCATGCTGCCCCCTCCTCACAATGTCCCATGCATGCTGCCCCATGCATGCTGCCCCCTCCTCACAGTGTCCCATGCATGCTGCCCCCTCCTCACAGTGTCCCATGCATGCTGCCCCCTCCTCACAGTGTCCCATGCATGCTGCCCCCTCCTCACAGTGTCCCATGCATGCTGCCCCCTCCTCACAGTGTCCCATGCATGCTGCCCCCTCCTCACAGTGTCCCATGCATGCTGCCCCCTCCTCACAGTGTCCCATGCATGCTGCCCCCCTCCTCACAGTGTCCCATGCATGCTGCCCCCTCCTCACAGTGTCCCATGCATGCTGCCCCCTCCTCACAGTGTCCCATGCATGCTGCCCCCTCCTCACAGTGTCCCATGCATGCTGCCCCCTCCTCACAGTGTCCCATGCATGCTGCCCCCTCCTCACAGTGTCCCATGCATGCTGCCCCCTCCTCACAGTGTCCCATGCATGCTGCCCCCTCCTCACAGTGTCCCATGCATGCTGCCCCCTCCTCACAGTGTCCCATGCATGCTGCCCCCTCCTGACAGTGTCCCATGCATGCTGCCCCCTCCTCACAATGTCCCATGCATGCTGCCCCCTCCTCACAATGTCCCATGCATGCTGCCCCCTCCTCACAATGTCCCATGCATGCTGCCCCCTCCTCACAATGTCCCATGCATGCTGCCCCCTCCTCACAATGTCCCATGCATGCTGCCCCCTCCTCACAATGTCCCATGCATGCTGCCCCCTCCTCACAATGTCCCATGCATGCTGCCCCTCTCCATGAGCTCCTAATGCTGCCTTCCTCTTTTCCATAATGACACCTCCATGCTGCCCCACTCATCATACTAAGACCACCACACTAGCGCTTATGCTGACACACACACACACACACACTACCCCACTCTTGATATTGACTCCCCTACATTGTTCCACTCCATACTGAGCCCACACATGCTGCCCCTTCTCCATAATGAGCTCCCAATGCTGCCCCCCTCTTATTCTGAGTACTTACACTCCCCCCCCCATCGATATTGTCATTGCTCTATCCCTCAACCCTTGTCCTCTGTCTCTAGCATTGGCCCCTCTCTTCCATTCCCCCAGCAGCAGCCTCTCTCCCCCCGCCTCCAGCAGCAGCCTCTCCCTCAGCATCAGCCTCTCTCCCCCCCAGCCTCCCCCAGCATCAGCCTCTCTCCCCCCAGCCTCCCCCAGCTTCAGCCTTTCTCCCCCCAGCATCAGCCTCCCTGCTCCCAGCTTACCCCAGCATCAGCCTCTCTCCTCCCATCCTCCCCCAGCATGAGCCTCCTCCAGCATCAGCCTCTCTCCTCCCAGCCTCCCCCAGCATGAGCCTCCTCCAGCATTAGCCTCTCTCCTCCCAGCCTCCCCCAGCATCAGCCTCCCTGCTCCAAGCTTCCCCCAGCATCAGCCTCCCTCCTCCCAGCTTCCCCCAGCATCAGCCTCCCTCCTCCCAGCCTCCCCCAGCATCAGCCTCCCTCCTCCCAGCCTCCCCCAGCATCAGCCTCCCTCCTCCCAGCATCAGCCTCCCTCCTCCCTCAGCCTCCCTCCTCCAAGTCTCCCTCAGCATCAACTTCCCTCCTCCAAGCCTCACCCTCCCCCTCCCAGCCTCCCTCAGCATCAGCCTCCCTCAGCATCAGCCTCCCTCAGCATCAGCCTCCCCCAGCATCAGCCTCCCCCAGCATCAGCCTCCCTCCTCCCAGGCTCCCCCAGCATTAGCTTCCCTCCTCCCAGCCTCCCCCAGCATCAGCCTCCCTCCTCCCAGCATCAGCCTCCCTCCTCCTAGCCTCCCCCAGCATCAGCCTCCCTCCTCCCAGCATCAGCCTCCCTCCTCCTAGCCTCCCCCAGCATCAGCCTCCCTCCTCCCAGCATCAGCCTCCCTCCTCCCTCAGCCTCCCTCCTCCAAGTCTCCCTCAGCATCAGCTTCCCTCCTCCAAGCCTCACCCTCCCCCTCCCAGCCTCCCCCAGCATCAGCCTCCCTCAGCATCAGCCTCCCTCAGCATCAGCCTCCCCCAGCATCAGCCTCCCCCAGCATCAGCCTCCCTCCTCCCAGGCTCCCCCAGCATCAGCCTCCTTCCTCCCAGCCTCCCCCAGCATCAGCCTCCTTCCTCCCAGCCTCCCCCAGCATCAGCCTCCCTCAGCATCAGCCTCCCTCAGCATCAGCCTCCCTCCTCCAAGCCTCACCCTCCCAGCTTCCCCCAGCATCAGCCTCCCTCCTCCCAGCATCAGCCTCCCTCCTCCTAGCCTCCCCCAGCATTAGCCTCCCTCCTCCCAGCATCAGCCTCCCTCCTCCCTCAGCCTCCCTCCTCCAAGTCTCCCTCAGCATCAGCTTCCCTCCTCCAACCCTCCTCCTCCCCGCCTCCCCCAGCATCAGCCTCCCTCAGCATCAGCCTCCCTCAGCATCAGCCTCTCTCCTCCCAGCCTCCCCAGCATCTGCCTCTCTCCTCCCAGCCTCAGTCTCTCAGCCTCTCTCTCTCCCCCCCAGCCTCAGCCTCTCTCTCCCCAGCCTCCCCCCCAGCCTCAGCCTCTCTCCTCCCAGCCTCAGTCTCTCAGCCTCTCTCTCTCCCCCCCAGCCTCAGCCTCTCTCTCCCCAGCCTCCCCCCCAGCCTCAGCCGCTCTCTCCCCCCAGCCTCCCTCAGCATCAGCCTCTCTCCTCTCAGCCTCTCTCTCCCCCCAGCCTCCCCCCAGCTTCAGCCTCTCTCTCCCCCCAGCCTCAGCCTCACTCCCCCCAGCCTCTCTCTCCCCCCAGCCTCAGCCTCTCTCCCCCCAGCCTCAGCGCCTCCCTCTCCCCCCAGCCTCAGCGCCTCCCTCTCCCCCAGCCTCAGCCTCTCTCTCCCCCCAGCCTCCCTCTCCCCCGGCAACAGACTCTCTCCCCCCAGCCTCAGCCTCTCTCTCTCTTCCCAGCCTCCCCCCAGCCTCAGCCTCTCTCTTCCCAGCCTCTCTCTCTTCCCAGCCTCTCTCTCTTCCCAGCCTCCCCCAGCCTCAGCCTCTCTCTTCCCAGCCTCTCTCTCTTCCCAGCCTCAGCCTCTTTCTCTTCCCAGCCTCTCTCTCTTCCCAGCCTCCCTCAGCCTCTTTCTCTTCCCAGCCTCTCTCTCTTCCCAGCCTCTCTCTCCCCCAGCCTCCCCTTGCATGATTATAGTGGACAAAAAGAAACATCGCAACGATCATCAACTAACCTGTAAGGAGCCCATACATTCTAGGCTCTCACCTCCCCCCATCGCATACAGTTAGCACAGGCATTTCTGAGTATGCAGTGCGCCCCTCCCCCATCACATACAATTAGCAGTAAGCACAGGCATTTCTGAGTATGCATGCAGTGCCCCCCTCCCCCCATCACATACAGTTAGCACAGGCATTTCTGAGTATGCAGTGCGCCCCTCCCCCCATCACATAGAAATGCCTGTGCTTACTGCTAATTGTGAGTATGCATGCAGTGCACCCCTCCCCCCATCACATACAGTTAGCACAGGCATTTGAGTATGCAGTGCGCCCCTCCCCCATCACATACAGTTAGCACAGGCATTTGAGTATGCAGTGCGCCCCTCCCCCATCACATACAGTTAGCACAGGCATTTGAGTATGCAGTGCGCCCCTCCCCCATCACATACAGTTAGCACAGGCATTTCTGAGAATGCAGTGCGCCCCTCCCCCCATCACATACAATTAGCAGTAAGCACAGGCATTTCTGAGTATGCAGTGCGCCCCTCCCCCATCACATACAATTAGCAGTAAGCACAGGCATTTCTGAGTATGCATGCAGTGCACCCCTCCCCCCATCACATAGAAATGCCTGTGCTTACTGCTAATTGTGAGTATGCATGCAGTGCACCCCTCCCCCCATCACATACAGTTAGCACAGGCATTTCTGAGTATGCAGTGCGCCCCTCCCCCATCACATACAATTAGCAGTAAGCACAGGCATTTCTGAGTATGCAGTGCAGTGCACCCCTCCCCCCATCACATAGAAATGCCTGTGCTTACTGCTAATTGTGAGTATGCATGCAGTGCACCCCTCCCCCCATCACATACAGTTAGCAGTAAAGCCCCCCTTCACATATAGACAGCTTATTAGTATTACCTGCTCCGGACCCGGTGATTATCCTCCAGACGTCACACTGGTGCCTGCTGTGCCTGTGAGCTCTGCACAGGTTTGGATGTCCCAGCTCTTGGCAAGAAGCTGATTGGAGCGCGCGTGTTGTGACCCCGGAAATGCAGCTGTCGGCAGTTCCGGGTTCAATCAGCTCCCTGTGCCCGTTGCCTGCAGTGTATTTGTATCCGCTTTAAAGACGCGGATACATACAAATCAATAGAGGGGCGCCCATGCGCCCAACACAACACCCCCCTTTACCCCCGCCCCCCCCCCCCCCCCCCACCCCCCGCGAAAAGACTGTGGATTTAGTGAGATAGGTTAAAAAAAAAAATAATTTTATTTTTTTTTTTTTTTAATTTTTTTTTTTTTTTTGCTGCTAGAAGGCGCCGCCCCCCCGCACCGCGCCACCCTAGGCACCGGACCACAGGTGCCTAGTGGTAAATACGGCCCTGGCTGTGGGTAGCCAGAAGTGGGAGCCGGGCGAAGAGGAGTAGTCAGGCACATCCCCACTGGAGGGGACGTAAGGACAGGCTTCCCTCAGCTAAAGAAAGCGTATCATCACCTGTATTGCCTCGTGTGGAGCTTTGTGAAGAATAAAAGAATGTTTGTTTATTGCATTGAACCATGCCTGAAGAGTGTTTGTGCGCCGGACAACATCTGCACCACCACACTCTGCCCCACCACGACATCTCCTGTCCCCAAAGTGACGGCGGAGCCAGGGGTAAGCCTGATAACAAGGGCCACGACTACAACCCCCGAGGCACCCCTGGCACCCCGTTACATGTGGCGTAGTCGGCAGGATGCGAATTACATGCCAGGGACCCAAGAAGCCGGAGATCAAGTGGTGCCTAGGGCACAGGATCCGGACTATTGGAGAAGATTTCCAGTCCCATGGTGGGAAGAAGAAGCAGTGCCTGCAGCGTTGGACCGGGCACAAGATGGCGGCAAGATGGCCGTCGTCTGTGAAGATGAAAAAAGCGCGCGAAAAGTTGGCGCCAAAAGAAGAGCCTGGGGCTGGCCGGTGCCGAAGAAGAAGTTCGGAGTACTCCGCCCAAAGAGGAGAGGTGCCAGTCCCAGGGCACGTATGAAGATATATGAAGTGGGCGGTGTTGTGAGAAGAAAAAAGTGCCGCCGCGGAGGGGTCGACCTGAGGTGTGAGACTGGCGGTGGAGTATGCCCAAGAGCGGGAAAAGCAAGCCCGCCTCCATTTCCTCCAGCTTCTCCACCGACCCTGACGCCTGTACCTGAGACTCATTCCCCAAGCAAGATGGAAAGTGCCGAGGGACTACACCCTGCGCCTGGCTTGGAGAAGAGCGACCCGAAGCAGATTGCGGCTGCGGAGGGACTCCCCGCTTATCTGCCGGCTGTACCCGGAGGACCGGGAAGAGCCACGAAAGTGACTTGGGTGACCACATGGGACGCCCTGACCGGAGCAACTACCACAGAGGTCCGGGCGACCTATACCGCCCAACTACCGTCGGGGAGCCGAATGCTGGGAGCCCCATACCCCTGCCCAGAGATACCCCCGCCAGCCGCGGTGGGATCTGCGACACCCGGTCGAGCTCTGGCTCCGGAGGAATTATACGCCCGGACACTGGAGAAAGACGAGTGGGGCTTCTACTGGGACCCAGTCCAGCCTGCAACACTACCGACACGAAGGTCCCCGTCACCTGAGCCGGACCCAGTACAGGAGCGGCTGCTCGCCGAAACCGTCGCCCGGGAGATGATGGCGGGTCCCGGGGGCGAGGAGTTTGAGCACCAGTACACCACCGGAGTGGTGGTGAAATTCAACCAGAAAGAGGGGTACGGCTTCATCCGGGACGGCGAGACCGGTGATGACTACTTCTACAACCGGGTCCATCTAGACACGGAAGGCCTCCCGCGGCGACTGCATACCCTGTACCAAGGAGAGAAGGTATGGTTCCTGAGGGAAGTGGGTTGCCGGGGCCTGTTTGCGGTCGGGGTAACCCGAATGCCCACCGCACAAGAAGCTGCTCGGTGGCAGCAAGAAGTGGAATGGGAGGAATATCAGAACCAACGAGCCCAGCGACGACCGGTATTGGCCGAGACCTCCCACCCGCAACGTACCTTGGCTGTAGCTCCGGCAGTCATGCCCGGGCAGAGTACCGATCCGGAGAAGGGAACCCCGCCGGTGCTGACGATCAACCAGAACATCACTACCCATCTGGTCATTGTTATGGGCAGCCCGCCGTCGTCCCGAGCAGCGACTCCATCACCCCCATCGGGGACTGAGGAGCCAAAGCCGGAGGCCGAAACTGCGGAACAGTCCACCAGCTACGAGCCTTTCCGGAGGCTGCGCCGGTTGCCTGGGCAGTCTTTGTCCGAGTATATACAAGCCCAGAGAGTGGACTGGCAGCGGGCCTACCATCCGGAATAAGTACCAAGACCGGAAGATGGCTGGCCTGTTTTGTGTTAGACACCGGCGTTGTTCCGAGCCGGAAGAAGGTGTGTTGGTTAAAAACCGTTAAAGTTGTTGAGGCCGGAGAGAGCCTGCTGCTGGACTGAGCCAGGGGCTCCTCCGCGCCGCAGAAAAGAAGAAGTTTTTATTTGTGTTCCTGCCGTTAACAACCAAGACCGGGAGTGCTGCCAAGCCTCCGGGCACAACCAAGACCGGGAGCTTCCAGAAGGAACTCCGGGCGCTGGACTGGGGCCCCCTCTTCTGGGCACCCTTCTGTGGACAGGTTCGCAATTTCATTGAACATGTTTTGCCTAGTTTTAAAAATGTGATTTTTAGATGGAGCCTTGCCGGGAGGCTCAGGCTTTAAGAGGGGAGGTATGTAGGGGGTGGGCAGACCCCCTACAAAGGGAGCATAGTTAACCCGGAAATGTTATTAATAAAAATGTTTCATTTGTATATGCATATGTATTGTGTTAGGGTACCCCTAGTGGCCGGGTGGGACGGCTGTCACCACAGTGGGAAGGAGGAGCCGGCAGAAACAAGGGGAGGAGAGAGCAAGGGTGTGAAGGAAAGAAAAGATCAGGAGGGCAGTTGTCTCGGGGACGGGAGCGGAGCAGCAGAGCCGGGGCAGAGTGTGGGAGCTGAAAATCAGGGAAGCCGGAGAGAACAGGAGCGGGGCGGAACCTCAGAGAGTGAAGCAGTCCGGTGTGAGTCCGGGCTGTGGGTAGCCAGATGTGGGAGCCGGGCGAAGAGGAGTAGTCAGGCACATCCCCACTGGAGGGGACGCAAGGACAGGCTTCCCTCAGCTAAAGAAAGCGTATCATCACCTGCATTGCCTCGTGTGGAGCTTTGTGAAGAATAAAAGAATGTTTGTTTATTGCATTGAACCATGCCTGAAGAGTGTTTGTGCGCCGGACAACATCTGCACCACCACACTCTGCCCCACCACGACATCTCCTGTCCCCAAAGTGACGGCGGAGCCAGGGGTAAGCCTGATAACAAGGGCCACGACTACAACCCCCGAGGCACCCCTGGCACCCCGTTACAGCACTGTGCAAAAAATTGTGCCAGGCCCCCCCCCCTCTTCTCTGGTGACAAAGCTGAAATCTCTTTCTCTCTACCACTGTCTCTCTATATATATGTATATCACACTAAATCTCCATATACTACAGCTGTAATTACATCACTACACCCCCCATATGCTACACCTGTAATATACTACATCCCTACATCCCCATATACTGCACCTGTAATATACTACAGCACTACATCCCCATATACTACACCTGTAACAAACTACATCACTACACCCCCATATACTATACCACTACACCCCCATATACTACACCTGTAATATACTACAGCACTACACCCCCATATACTACACCGCTACACCTCCATATACTACACCTGTAATATACTACAGCACTACATCCCCATATACTACACCTGTAATAAACTACATCACTACACCCCTATATGACTACACCTGTAATAAACTACATCCATACACCCCCATATACTACACCACTACACCCCATATACTACACCTGTAATATACTACATCATTACATCCCCATATACTACACCTGTATTATACTACAGCACTACATCCCCATATACTACACCTGTAATAAACTACATCATTACATTCCCATATACTACACCTGTAATATACTACAGCACTACATTCTCATATACTACACCTGTAATAAAGTTTTTATTTCTATATAATATACTATACTATACTATGTAATATACTACATCTCCGTATACTACACCTGTAATAAACTACATCACTACACCCCCATATACTACACCATTACCCCCCATATAATACACCTGTAATATACTACATTACTACACCCCCCATATTAGTCACCACTCACCCCCCCCTCCTCATTGTCCCCTTCTCAGGTTTTTAGTCACCACTCACCTCTCCCTCCTCACGCCTTACCATACGAGCTGCTGTTTCTCTTGTACGGGTCCTGCCGCTGTTTTTCTTGTATGGGTCTCGGCTGCGCTGCTTATTCTCCTGACGGGAACTTTACAAATTATACAGGTGCACAAGCTGTACTGACGACATCAGGGTGCTCGCGTGTCTCATAGCAAAAGTGCCGTCAGGGAACAGAGGAGAGATTCCTGCGTTCCGCTGCCTAAACTGTGTGGAGCTGCATGATCGCTACCTGCCTGGCACACTGCATGTGATGAGGGCAATCTGGACCCGGAGTCTGGAGCAACTGATCCTGATAACAAGTTCAAACAGGTGCTATTACTACAGGTAATGAGTGGAGGACAGAGGAGCCTCTTAAAGATGAAGTTACAGGTCTGTGTGTGCCAGCACTTGCATGTTTTTAGATGACTAAATACTTATATTTCACCATAATTTGCAAAAACAATCTTGCCAAATCAGACAAGGTGATTTTCTGGATTTGTTTTCTCATTTTGGCTCTCATAGTTGTGGTCTACCTTTGATGTCAATTACAGGCCTCTTTCATCTTTTTAAGCGGGAGAACTTGCACAATTGGTGGCTGACTAAATACTTCCCCCCCCCCCCCCACTGTATATAGGAATGGAGAGGACTTGCTCTTACCTAGGGTAGTCTCTACTACTACAGACCCTAGGACTGGCAGTTTCCCAGCTTTCTAAGGACAGAAGCGAATCAGGTGATTAGGACGTCCACAGTAGAAGCACTTGTCTCCGGTGTGACGGACTTCCTGGCACCTGCCACCTTTGTCAGATGCCCTTGATCTACCTCCATGGGCTTGGGATGAGTCAGGGAGACCGTGTGTCGCAGCATGATGGGTCTTGGAATGAAGGAGCTAGGTGCAACGACCTCCTCTCTCGGTTTGCCTCTCTGGATCGTTCTTGGAACCTGAGGTCGATGCAAATAACGAGGTCATTCAGAGAAGAAGCTACATCATGACCTGCCAGCTCGTCCTTGATCCTACTAGACAATCCTTCCCAGAATATAGCTACCAGTGCTTCATTATTTCAGCCCATTTCGGAGGTCAGGGTGTGGAAGCAGATGGCATACTGGCCAACGGTGAGACTCTCCTGGTGGACTTGCAGCTGAGGAGACTCGATCCAGCTTGTTGAACACCTTGCGGAACGCCTCCTAGAAGATCGGCACGTTTTGGATGATAGGATCACTCTTCTCCCTTAGTGGATTGATCCAGGCAAAGGCCTCGCCAGTCAGGGGCTACATCATAAAGTCCACTTTGGCCCGGTCTGAGATGAACTGCTATGATAAAAGTTCAAAGTGCAAGGAGCACTGATTTATGAATCCCCTACATTGTTGGGGATCGCCGTCATACCGTGGAAGTGTAGACAAACGAGGAACGAAGCTTGGAGCTGGAATTGCAGCCAGAGTAGGAACTTCAGTTGATGCCGAGGCAGATGAAGACACTTGAGTCAAGGCATGCAGATGGGTGTCCATTGCAGATGGGTCAGAATCTGGTCCTGTTACTCACACTGCCAAACCACTTCTTGATGCAGACAAATTAGCATTGGAGTCAGTGGCATCCATAGCCTGGGCAAACTGTTATGCTCGCAGCAGCGAGCATTGAGTGGACCCACATCATACATAATACTTGAGAGGCGGGACTATGGCTTGTACCAGGTTTTCACCAGAGCATCTGATGGTGGATTTGTCTGCAGGTAGAAACCAAGAAGACTCGATGTTGCGACAGCTGACCCCAGGGGTATGGACACTGATAGACTCTGATGTGGCCAGTACAGCAAACTTGGACAATATGGTAGGATGCAGCAGCAGCTGGGACTATGAAACAGACAGATGTAAGGAACACAGCAGCAGGACATACAGTACAACTAGCACAACTAACAACGTGTCTTTAGGAATAGACCACGTTGCACTGTCACCTCCCATAAGGGGACAGTGCCTTAAACACTTGGCCATAGGCTGAGAGGCACTTCATGGTTAGGGCACGCTGGCCCTTTAAGAAAAAGTGCGTGCTCCCTAACAGTGCTCCCAGGAAGTCTTTGCGGCGTGCGCAGGCCCAGGTAATCGGCGGCAGGGACGGGACAGAGTAGCCACTTCTGAGCAGCCGGGATGGTGAGTGGGCTGGGGAAGAGGGGCAGGATAGTGCGGGGATGCCAGTAAAGGCGTTACAGTTAGTTCTGTAAAACAGAGTCTAGCCATTCTGACAAGAATGCTTGCTCTGGCTGATCAACTATTTTATAAGTATACTAATTATATCCTTCAATTTGACACATTCTCTTATTATATAGCAACATATTGTTAGGCATTTTTGCATTAAAACTAGCTTTAGAAGTTGCTCTGTCAGCAGCTTTCATATGGAAATTGAGAGTAAAGTGATGGCTCATTGTTAATAGCCACGTGTATTTTGCTACGTTGGATCCTACCCCGACTTTGATCTCCTGCAAACCATTGTGTGAGATCAAGGCAAGGTTAATGCTGTTTTTCTGGAGTGAAATACTAGTACTTCTGCAATCATTTTGGCACCAAGTGTTAATTGCCTGCCACTGGTTAAAAATTTACCAAGTAGCCACTTTAGTATAACAGGGCAGCATAGGCAAAAGTGAAACTCAACTGTGCTATTAGATTTCTGCATCTTGTATTGGAAATTCTTACAGCAACTGTCACAAATGTTCTGTTCTGAAATTAGACATGAATGACACTACTGATCTCTGTGCACTTGAATCTCAGAATTCTCATGGTTGCCTTGTAGCATGAAAACTGTCTATTATGGTCTTCCGCGAGTGGACCCACTGGGCCGTACACCGGACTCCCCTGAAGGAGCTAAGCAGTAGCGAAGTACTATATAGGAACTGTCTGGCGCAGCAACAGGGAGCCTAAATGCACAACAGCCAGCAACCAATGGTGATTGGCTCTTACGGACTGGTAAAGTCTCTAAATGTCCAGTGCTGGCGTGCTCGGATGTGGCAGCATGGAGATGGTAACTCAGACTTGGCAGCACGGGGGTGGTGGCTCAGAAGTAGCAGCACGGAAGTGGTGGCTCAGACATGGCAGCATGGAGGTGATGGCTCAGACGGGGTAGCACAGAGGTGGTGGTAGAGAGCAGGCTCTAAGACGAGACACAGATTAGGAACACGAGATTGGTACCAGGACACAGCAGAACCAGACAAAGTAGCATAATGAGACCTGAGAACTAGCAATGCATTAGCTAGTAGGCAAGGTTGCTCAGGCGCCTCCTGTAAGGGGAGGCAGTCTTAAGTACCTTTAAGGTAGCAAGTGACCTCAGGGATCACTTCCGGGTATTAGGATGCCGGCCTTTTAAGAAAGGGGGCGTGGCAGTGCATGCACTATACGGGCACGCACAGAAGGGCTGCGCATGGCCTGGAAACAGGAGCTGGCTGGGGCAGACTCCTGGGCAGAAGAGGAGGAAGTGGAGCCGCCGGGCAAGTGAGAGGGAGAGCGCCTCTGCCAGAGACTGGGAGCGGGAGCGTGCGAGTATACCGTGCTGAGACCGGGCAGGTAAGAGGGAGGGCGCACCTGCCGGAGCCTGTGAGCGAGGGCGTGCGGGGATACTGCTTTGGGACAGACAACGGGCGCTACACTGTCATCTATGGGAATTCATGTACCTTCAATTTTCACAACTTTTATGCAAATGTTGCATTACATATTAGCAAAAAGAAAGCCAAGTTATATAACTGTTGCACTCAATTTGCATGAATGCAACAATTGCATACCAGGGCTTTATAAATGTGTTGTGATGTGAAATCACAGCACAAAAATGATAAATTATGCAGCGTGCTGTCTCCTACAAGAGAAAGAGGTTACTCCATTTATTTTATGGGACTATTGCAAAAATTCTAATGCTGTTAGATTTTTTTTTTTGTGGTCAGGATATCACAGTTGTATAACATTACACATACATATACAATGCAATATCAACACACTATATTCAATGTTATGTGTTTTCATGACCACATGCAACTACTGCAAGAGTGTCATTATTGTGAATCTCTGGCCTAAAGCAGCTTAAATACATAAAGCAAATAAAAAAAAAAAGTTTTAATCAATATTTGTCAAATAAGTCACCTAGCAATATATCACAATCTATCAAATATGAGGAAGCTGTGTACAATCACAGTGCAATATTGTGCAAAATGTTTTCTTATAAGGTCTGATAATGCTTATAAAGCCATATGTAAAATCGCATGCAATAAGTTGCTCTAGAGTCCCATCCTTAAAACACATTCACACAGATTTCAGGAATTTTTTCGTAGTTTTAAATGGAACCTGTCATCAGTTTTTTCATGTCTGAACAAAGACTAGTGCCTGTGCCACATTCCATAATGGTGTTTATTATCCACTGACTGCCCCGTACACCCCAAAAACCTTTCAAATTCTCCCACGCGCTATGTAAACCCAATCAGTCTGGCCCAATGGGCATCCTTGGTGCTGCGTATATTCTTGCCTATCCCTTTTTGAAGAGCTGGATTTTCTCTGCATTTTTTTCTGTATGGCTGGAAACACATCTATGCGAGTAAAATCGGTCCGACTGGGCTGAAAAAAACTCGGCTGATTTTAGTTCACGTTAGGACCGATTTCAACGCAACTGCGATCCTTTTTGCTCGCGTGTGCGACGCGTGTGTGTCACGTTTGCGCTGCTAGTTTCCTGCAACATCTTAATTAGCTAAAAGAGATTACACATGTGTCATTTAATTAACCTTTGGAAATGTGCTGTCACAATCATCTGTTGAATAATGAATGAGCAAAGTTACTGCCACACTCGCAAATAGGAACGCTGATGTGCGTGTGTGATCCTTCTTTAAACACGCTTCCATAGGAAATCATTGAGAAAAATGGTGTGAGAAACTCGCAAAAAAAGCAGCATTCTGCGATTTTTTTCTCAGTCCGATTTGGACTGAGAAAAAAATCGCAGATGAGAGCTGAATCATTCACTAACGTGTCCGATTCCAATGCGAGTTTTTCTCGCATTGCTCTACTGCGAGAAACTCGCAAGTGAGAAGCAGCCCTATCACTTACTTTGATTGACTGGGATGATGCCTCCGGTGTTATACACAAAGCCTGGCAAAATCTAGCACCTGCACAGAGATTTCACCAACTCGTACATGTGCACTTTGCTCTCCCTACTGCGGGCAGAGCCTAAAACATAAGTGAGCATGCGTTATCCATGATGCCAGGCAAAATGTAGCTCATGAGCAAGGACATTGCCAGGTTCCGCATGCGTACTTTGCTCTGTCCAACTGTGGGCAAAGCCTAAAACAGAAGTGTGCATGCGCGAGCTGGTGATGTCTCTCCGCAGACGTGAGATTTCACCCTGTGACATGGATAACACAGGAGGCATCTTCCACATCAATCAATGCAAGAATGGCTAGTAGTGGAGAGGAGGGATAGAGGTCACATCAAGGACGGCCATCATACTGTACTGTCCAGATTTAGATTGAGAGTGGGAGAATTTAAAACTGTTTTGAGGGGTGTACAGGGGAAGTCAGGGGATAATTTACATGTTTATGGAATGCAGCACAGGACCTGCTGAAGGTGCTAGTGTAGCGCCCCTGAAGCCATCAGGGTGCTACGAGGTTCTGCATCCCCACAAGGATGCAGGGCCTACCCCCTAGGGCCCCAGGAGACCAGTGGCGGTAACACCAAAAACCCAGGTAATCCGAGTTTTTCCCCAACAATCCTCCATACAACGGTACATAGCTAGGGTCGAACCAATGGATGACCGCCTAGAGGTGGAGCCAGACCATTCCACTAGTTGACCAGTTGACCAGGTGGGAGGGGCAGACTGTGGAGAGTAGTCAGTAAGTTGACAGTAGCAGGAGAAGAGTGAAGGTGAAAGGGAAGCAACGTCCTGACTCAGGTTAAGAGTGACCTGGTACCCAGGAGAGTAGTTGCCGGTGGAGTACTCACAGAACTATTCACCGACAGGGTACAGGACCCTAGGACAGGAAAGAGCTTCAAGCCGACCTTTTAAAACCTGCACAGCGAGGGGACCGTCAAAAACCTCGCTGACCCTAAGAATCCGAAGTCTCAGAAGCAAAGGGAGAACCGGGGACAGGACCAGAGACTCCAACCCCACAGGGTGCACGCTACCGTCAGGCGGACAGAAGTGGACAAACCACCAGATGGGGACCCCCAGTTGCTCTACGCCATGGGGAACCATTTACCAGAGATAGGTGCAAGGGAAGAAGGTACCAGAGTACTGAACTGGCACTGGGATGAAGGGGACCCAAAAGTGAAACAAGCCGGCCTCGGGTAACCTGTTATCATCCCCCAGCAGTGAGTAAAAAACAGTTGCACTATACCTCTGTGTGGACTACCTTCTTCCGATGCATGTTACAACACCCATCCTCTGGGGCCCGGCCCTGCTTGCGGAGGGCCTACCATCCAGGCTGCAATTAACACCAGCCCCAGTAGTGACATTCTGCAGCGGCGGCTCCACATATATAGCCGCAACACCGCAAGTGGTGTCACGTATGAACACTAACCTAAATCCCCTGAAAATACACCCCATTACAAAAAGGGCCCAGGGCATGGAACCGGGCAACGTCCACCACCATGGCATTCCCAAGAGAGACACTGCCCGGGACCGAGTACCCCATATCCCTGGGCACGACACTAGTCTTTGTTCACACATGAAAAAACTGATGACCGCTTCCCTTTAAATGCATGTAAAAAATTGTACATACTGTCTATTGTGTTTTGGGAGGTTTTTACAGCATGTTTGAAATGTGTTTCTAGTGGAGTTTTTTTTTATTTTAGTTTATACATATGGCTTTTTGGGATATTCTTCAATCCTATAGAGAAATTTAGTGAAAAAAATTATAATGATTTGAAAGTTGGGCACAATAATTCAGCCTTATAGCCTTTAATATAGCATTTGACTATAGAATATCTGGACCCCCCAAAAAAGCATTGAAAAATTGAGATTATACAATATTTTTTCTACATTTTATCAGTTTGGTTTGTTCTGAAATGTTTCTCATATGAGTGTTAAAACAGCTATGAGATAAAGTATAACCAATGCGCTTTGTGTATAACTGTACCTGCATTTGTGTTCAGTAGTATTGAACTGTTGGAATTGATTTGGTGTGCTATTGTCTTCTTTATTTAAAGGTTATTAATTGAGGGTCATTACCATACAGATACTGTATATGTAGAGTCGTATTGCACTCAGACTTACAGTTTGATAACCACAGCTATTCTTTATCTACTTCCGACAACCAAAATCCCATAGGGATGTTCAGTAAATTATCCTCTTGAAATGAATTATCATAACAGCTCCAGATATTCCACATTATTGATTTATCTGTCAGAACTCTGGGTTAAGTGTTTCCAAGTTATGAATGAAGTGTATAACTGGTTATGCTTTTTAGTCCTTCATATGTGAAGAGGTGCCCATGTTGTGGATGAGATGTTTAACACATTCTCATAACTCTGTCACTTTCCCCTAGGGTTGCACTATTCTTGATGCAATGGGAGACTTATATGAATTCTTATATTAAAGATGTTTCATATTCTGCTCTGTATGGTTATTCACATTGCAGATGGGCTCATTTGCAGGAGTGTAACTACAAAATGTGCAGCTGCTGCTTTCACACCTGCGCCCGAGCTTGTCATCCAAAAAGTCTATTTTACCTATTTAAAAAAAAGAAGTGCTGTTAAAAATTTGAAATAATTGAGGGCCTTGTTGGAGCTTTTGCATTGGAGCCCATAAGCCTCATGTTATGCCACTTCCCATTAGTTATTTGTCAGTTGACATATTTGAGACTAGTGTAGTACCTGAAAGTTCTTGTGTATGTGACTTTAAGATGTAGTCAGGGGCGTGACTACCGCCATTGCGACCAGGCCCGGCAGGTTAGGGGCCCGCGGCCACCCTGCAGATCAGCAGCCAGCTCCTTTCTGTGAGAGAGGAGCTGCGCTGTTCATTCAGCGGCGGTGGCACCGGTCCTCTCTACCCCATCATCGCAGACAGCAATGATAAAGCATAGAGTGGTCCATGTTTCATCATTCTCTCCCTGTGCCTGCGCTGTGACGTCACTCCTGTGTGACTGCTGTGCTGAGAGCACAGAGCGCAGGAGTGGAGGGCGCTGAGAGGAGAAAACCACATAAGCTAAACCTCAAAATAAATATCTTTATTAATAGTATTGATTTAAAATATAAACACCATATGTCTTTCAGACAACAGTAAACAAATACAAAGTGAGTGAAAGCTTAGTTGAAAAATAGAAAGGCGTGAGAGAATGAGTAATAGATCAGTGACAGGTATCGGGTTTCATAGAACCTAATCTAGATCCTTAAATGACCCTTCCTACCAGCGGAGGGTGTCATAATGTTTAGGACCCCCCCGCTCCAGATGGCTGGCCCTCACTATCCCTATTTTCTACTAGCTTGTGTCCACCACCAACAAACAGGTGCAAAGTGTATTAAAGACAAACTACATGTAATACACAATAGCGTTAAATGTAGGTTTTTTCACTGAATAAAGATTCAATCTGTAAACTTGATATTTGTTAGAAAGGAGCGACAGGGCCTGCCAAGCAGGCTCCTGCAGCTCCTCCCGACGCGTTTCCCCCCCTTCTAACGCAATAAAAGGGGGTTCATCAGGGGTACTAAGTAGAAGACACCTGTAAGAAAGACAGACATGTGTCACTATTCAAATTTAGGAATATATATGCTTCCTTGAAACAATGTGTGCATCGAAGATGACTTACTTAAAAATGGTTAAAGCCAGTGACTCAATAAGTCTTCTGACCAGGATAAGTGCGACAAATGTTACTGTATCCTTTTTCACAAGATCCCCTATTGTTCCATCAGGATAAATGGACTTATAGGAGGGGTTATGTCCTTGGGCCTACTAAAAAACAAAAAGAGTAAAGAGGAAAAGTCTCTCAGGGCAACATACAGATGGCACAGAGTCACTATGACATGGATGGTAGTAAACAAATAGAAAGAACCTGATTCCTCCTTAATGAACAGTGGCCCAACGGATGTATATTAGTCTCCAATTTAAGTGAAGAGAGAATCTGCAATGTATAATCAGAATTTCACCGTTAGAGCCATGATGGAACAGGGGGCCATACCCCCAAAAAGCAATTATATCTACCCTTTGCAACCAATGAGTCAAAGTAGGGGTTGTTCCAGCCTGATTCCTGGAGAATTTTCACCACAAGGTTCCTGTATGTAAAATAAAGGAGTCTACATCATACCCCCATTTGATATATCAACATGCGTAAATTCTCAAGTAGCACATATGGCACAGGATCACTATGATATGGATGGTAATAAAAAATGCAGAAAGAACCTGATTGTTCCTTAGTGAGCAGGGGCCCAACGGATGTATATTAATCTCCAATTTAAATGAAGAGAGAATCTGTAATGTACAATCAAAATTTCACCGTTAGAGCCATGATGGAGCAGAGGGCCATACCCCAAAAGGCAATTATATCTACCCTTTAAAACCAATGTGTCAAGGTCGGAGTTGTTCCAGCCTGATTCCTGGAGAATTTTCACCACACGGCTCCTATATGTTAAACAAAGGAGTCTCCATCATACCCCCATTTATATATCAACATGCATAAATTCTCAAGTAGCAAAACATATACCTGCAAGAGAAAAGATACCATCCAAGGACCATCTATGTAGTAAACTGCTGCAATCAGCAATGGGTGATAGGCCACCGATAGTAGGGAGATAAAAAATATGCCTGTAATGAAAAGGACTTCCTTTTTAGTCCTAGGTATTAAGAAGTACTAAGGTCCCACCTGTTATAGGTCAGACCTACAAAAACAGACTAAATCAGTATCAATGGGGAGCCCCTTTGAACATACAAAACATTCACCCCTCCTAGTTTGGGGGGAAGGTACATACCCAAAGAAGTCCTCTAGACAACTTCACCTGCAAAGACCTTATCCGGGTCCCGAGTGCCGATACACATCTGAAACGCAGGGAGTGATGCTGGAAATCCAGTGTATTGCCTGTATCCTGTGTGATGTCGGTGTCCTGCACATGGATCCATTATGAAGGGGTATTTAAACTCGCCGCGTCCCGGAAGTTGGGGGCGGAGTCATCGTCCCTTCCCTGCTCGCTTTAAGAGTGACAGGAAAAGGGACCTATGGAGACACAGGATCAACTGATGATATAAACGATCACGCCCACTTCCTGTTCGCGTTATAATTGAAAGGAGAATGATCCTATCAAGATCAAGAGTCTAACTCTTGGCGTGATGGTAACGCCCACCTCTTGTTCCCAATCAGTTTTAGCAGGGAAAATGCTAATCGTCCTATGCAAATAAGACATGCCCGGAAGTATGCGTCATACGAGTGACGCTGTGACCAGTGACGCTGCGTTAACGCCCACCTCTTGTTCCCAATCAGTTTTAGCAGGGAAAATGCTAATCGTCCTATGCAAGTAAGACATGCCCGGAAGTTTGCGTCATACGAGTGACGCTGCATTAAACCAAACCGCTTACTTTTGCTGGATTGACCGGCAAATACTAAATCACCCCATATGTCTCACATTATGGAATGCCTATTATAATGTATACATAATATGACAAGCAGGGATGAGCGTCATCCCTAATCAGATTAAGCATTCCAAAATCAATAAGGACCATGGAGTGAGGCGGGTAATTGGAATGGTAGATAATACGTGCTGAGGGGAGCACAACAGTGTTGGGGATTATTTCCCCGTTGGTAACAACTCTTGTCAGGTATCCCCCACATATCTCCAGTGCTTTTAGGAGAGACCCTAAATCTTGCCCTTTAGTGACCTAACGCTTATTAAGGACCCCCCCCCCTTATTTTTGTTAAATGATTTTATATATATATATAGAAGCCCTAATCCCTCAAAGACACTACATATGGTCCAAGGTGAATTAAAATATAGTATATAAAAATGGAAAAGAAACAAGGTGGGTATGGATGACCCACATAAAAATTGATATCAAAGCTTTCTATCAGTTATAGCAACCCTTTTTCCGATTAGATGAAGCTGACATAGCTAATGTTTTCATTTAAACCCCCCGGGAGACTACACCCAGCAAAAAAATCCATCTTGCTTCACGTTGCAAGATGGTTCTGTCCCAGTCTCCTCCACGTACCGGTTTTTTGACCACCTCTATGACCTGAAAAGAGATGGTTCTAGTGTCGCCATTATGGTACTCATTCACATGCCGTGAGATGGCCGTATCCCTTTTGTGGCTGATATCACCTAGATGTTCTCCAATCCTCACTCGCAGCTGCCTCCTGGTTTTGCCAACATATCCCAGGGGGCAGCTGCAGGTACAGAGATAGACCACCCCCTGGGTCCTGCAATTAGCAAAGTCTCTAATCTTAAAAACCCTGCCAGTCCCCAGATTGGAAAATTCTTTGGTCTGATTTATAAAGATGCAGTAACTGCATCTACCACATCTAAAGGTCCCCTGTGGTTTTCGGTCCAGCCAAGTCCCCTCCCCTCTTGGGCGTATGAAATGGCTGTGCGTGAGGTGATCCCTAATAGATTTCCCCGTCCTAAAGGTAACACTTGGGTGTGGAGAGATGTATTTACCTATATCCGGGTCTGATCTTAGAATGGGCCAATACCGTCTGAGTATCTCCATAACCCTAGGGTTTTGGTCGTCAAATGTAGCCACTAGTCTTGTGGTCTCATTGTCACCCAGTTTTTCTTTTGGCCTGAGTAATTCCCTCCTTGACTGAGACTGCGCATGT
Source organism: Anomaloglossus baeobatrachus (assembly GCF_048569485.1). Lineage (NCBI taxonomy): Eukaryota > Metazoa > Chordata > Amphibia > Anura > Aromobatidae > Anomaloglossus > Anomaloglossus baeobatrachus. The sequence goes on along the minus strand of NC_134357.1, from coordinate 347,284,866 downwards.
TTATACGCAGGTTCAATAACCCTTGGTGGGTAACCTCTCTGCTGGAATCGTCTTTTCATCTCTTGTGCCTGACCTTCAAAATCACTAAGGGAGGAACAGTTTCTTCTTAATCGAAGAAACTGTCCCTTAGGGATACCTCTCTTGAGGGGTGCTGGGTGGTAACTCTCCCACCTCAGAAGACCATTTGTGGCTGTAGGCTTTCTATAAATGGTTGTAGCCAAATTCCCTTCCGAATCCCTAGTGATTTTCAGATCTAGGAATGGCAGGGAATTAAAGCTCATCTCGAAGGTGAATCTTAGACCGATATTGTTTAGGTTCAATTTGTCCAAAAATTGCACAAACAATGACTCACCCCCTGTCCAGAGGACGAGGATGTCATCTATATAACGCCCCCAAAATTGTATATGGGGGGAAAAGATGACATCCCCGTCCACAAATACGTGGGTATCCTCCCACCAGCCCAGGAACATGTTGGCGTATGTGGGAGCACAGGGGCTCCCCATCGCCGTGCCCCTGAGCTGGTGGTAGATCTTGCCGTCAAAGGAGAAATAATTATGTGTCAAAATGAAACGTAGCAAGTTGGTGATAAATCTGCTGTGTTCACGGCATTGGTTTCTGCGCGTAGAGAGGAAGAATTGCACCGCCTCCAAACCTTTGTCGTGAGGAATACTACTGTAGAGCTGCTCTACATCAATAGATGCTAGTATGGTATCCGGTTCTAATACAATGCCCTCTAGCTTGGATATGAGATCACTAGTGTCCCTTATGTATGAAGGCAAGCTAGTAACAAAGGGACGCAGGATCATGTCCAAGTATATGCTGGAATTCTGGGCGATGGCGTCAATTCCTGAAACAATAGGGCGACCCCTCAGTGGGTGCAACCTCTTATGGATCTTGGGGATCGCAAAAAAAGTGGCGGAGACAGGAAATTAAAAATTCTCTTACACATACCTGGGTAATCCACAGTATTCATTACCACCAGGTTCCCACCTTTATCAGATGGCTTGATGGTAATCTGTGTGTTTTTCTCCAAATCCGACAAAGCCCGCCATTCCTCCATAGTAAGATTGGACTTAACCGATCTTAATCTAGGTTGAATGGCACGGAGATCATTTTCCACCAATTTAGAAAAAATATCAAGGCTGCTAAAGTCCATACTAGGTGGCATCTTTTTATTTTTGGGCTTAAGGTTGGTAAAGGGTCCTAATCCTAGGTTCTCCCCGCTCAACTCACCCAAGCTAGATAGTAAACGAACATCTTCTAGCATCTCAAAGGGGATGCCCAGACGGGCACATTCAGCCTCATCATTGTGTGCAAAAGGAACCACAGCCACACCATGATTTACCAGACATGAATACAAATAATGACCATTATAATATGTATAGAATCCTGGATGGGGACTGAGGATAAGTCGTAATTAATAGCAAAAAGAAGAGAACCATACGACCAAAATCCAAAGTGCAAAAAGTGAGATCTTTATTGGTAGGGGTAGGTGCAGGGCGGCACAATACAAGTGGGACAACAGACAATCAGACACTGACCATATTAAAAGACAGTCAATCAATACAATAATACATCCATGTAAAGATCACAAAACCTCAATCACCATATGTACATAGGGGAGACCATTGAAATCCGTTCTTCAAAAAATTGAAAAATTACAGATGTCCACAGAGTGGAATCACAATTGTCATCACAGGGAGAGGGGATTTACCCATATATCCCATGTATCAACCTGCTCACATAAATCCAATGTGTTGACAATTTCAATGGAGTCCCAAACTATGCACATTGATGATGAGATCTCGCTAGAGGCATGTCCTGGATAAACATCAATCTAGAACTGACACAATACGCATCAAATCTACACGAAGACAATGTATAGATGTCAACAGGTGAGATTGCATTATCCAAAAAAGGGAAAATTTCCCCACATCTCCCAGCAATCAAGATATTCAATTAATATCAGTATCTTAGTAATCTCAAGGGAGACACCATTGTATATATAAATGATGCAATCAACACTATGTACATCGTCTGCACTAACATCACTCTGTGAAACCCACAATGGGCATCATAGACAGACTGTGGTCATGGCTATGATCAGGAAATGCACACAGGTTATCAATGGACGTATGACACCACTCAGGAAAGGCAATACCATTATATATAGGAAGAAACAAGCATTTCTATATGACTTGTTAGCGTGAGTCCTCACTATTGTACTATAGGGGGGACCTCACAAGAATCATACCAGTATTATGGTAAAGCACTATACCTGAAGGATTGGTGGTCAGTGGATGTTGTCCGCGTCCTTCCCGACGGCCGTTTCGGCGAGAAGCCTTCGTCAGGGGGCGTGTATAGAGTGAGGGAACACGTGGTTTAAAAGGAAGCGTCAACCAATCACCGCCGGTTACAGTGTTGGTGACGCAGGCAGTAACCAGGGCAGCATAGGACGCTCAACGCCAGCCGCGCATACTTCCCGTCCGACGGTTCCGGTCACATGACCGCCACGTGTGCGCATCACGTGGCCGTCACGTGAGCGGACGTCACACAAGGAAGACGGCGCGGCAGCACAGAGACGCCCACTGCTCCCATAACGCCTGCGCATATATACACCACTATTTCATATGTAGTATAGAGTCAGCATTAATGTGAGGAGAATTTTTATGGACGGGACAAGGTGCTGGATATATAGTATAGCCGATACATATGTGTGTCATGGATGCATGAATACTTCATATACACAGTGACAGATGTAAACATGACATATACAGAAGCATGATATAACTATGGATCGTAAACATTTAAGTAGTAAGCAACCAAAGGATCAGCGTGGAAAACATATAAAGCATTAAGCAAATCCATTTCCCCATAAAGAACTGCAACATGTGGGAACATCATAATATGTGAGAAATCAGTTTATCGGAATTCAATATTTGGTGATATATCCGAACCATGGACATGACATCATGAAAAAAATGATTATTATTATTATATAGGATGCCATCATGCCAAATCATGTTGATCCCCCACGTACATTCCCATAGGATGCAGTTACGTCATGTATATCAGGCAAACTACCCACTATTAATAATAGCAGTAGTATCCAAAAAAACCATAATGCTCTGTGAATATAGACTCCAAAATATGGGAACTTCGTGATATCATGAAAAATCGAAACTCCATACTTAGTGGTAATTCCAAATAATAGTCATGACATCACGAAATAAGTAGAATGCCACCATATAAAATCATGCCGATCCTCTACATATATACACATAAAGTGCAGTTGTATCATATATATCTCATGGGGGCTGCCCAGTATTAACCATAACCATAACATCCAAAAGGTACAATGCTCTATACGTATACACAGGCTAACACACAACCAGAATATCAAATGTTCCTAAAGCTTGGTGCAGTCCCGACTCTTCACATAAATATAGAGACTTCATGATGATATGGGGAATTCATCCAATTTCAGTCATACAGGTGTGTCCGGAGAATGAGAGGGAGACGCCTACAATGAATGAATTAAAATTAAAAACTAAATAACATACATTAAAACCAAAAATATAAAAACCACATAGAATACCCCCCACATATAGATGACACTAGGAAGACCATGGTTATCACAAAAAGGGGGCATAAGAGATATTTTCGTTCAATCCCAGAGGGTGAAGAGTCTTTAATTCCCAAATCCATCTTGTCTCCATTTTGGCCAGTCATTGGCTAATCTTGCCACCCCGGATGTTAGAATCAAGATGGTCAATGCCCCTGACTCGTAACAACATAGGATCAGATTGGTGGTATTGTTTAAAGTGACGTGGGATGGTTTTTAATGATGAGATATCGGAGCAGTTAGCTGCTGCGATAATCCCATTAACGTGTTCCCGAATACGTACTTTGAATTGCCTAGTTGTCAGGCCCACGTATATTTTGGGGCAGGGGCAGATGGCATAGTAAATGACTGCCGACGTTGTGCAGGTGATAAATTTTTTAATGGAGAAAGTGTGTGTGCCCATAGAGTCCGTAAACGTATTCGTCCTGTCCACATTCGGACAGGCCACACAACGACCACATGGTGCACAACCAACACGAGGAGCCACAGGGCCAAATGGAGTTGGCTGAATGTTCTCGTCGTAATGGCTTACCACAAATGATCACGGAGATTTTTAGATCTCCGAATACTCAACATTGGTCTCTCAGAGATCATCTGAGCCAATATGGGATCAGCCTGCAAGACTGGCCAAAATTTCTGCAGGCAAAATCTCATAGCTGAAAATTGGCCATGGTAGTCAGTTACGAATCTCACGGTTTCCTGTGATGGAGATTTCTTGGGGGCGTACAACAGGGAGTGGCGGGAAGAATGCCTCGCTCTGTTGTAGGCTCTCTTCACACATCGTTTACTGTAACCTCTTGCATAAAATCTATGCTTGAGGTCCAGTGCACGTTCTTCAAAGTCCGGATCGGTGGAGCAGATCCTGCGGAGCCGCAGGAACTGGCCCACCGGAATGGACCGAATCATGTGACCAGGATGTGAAGAGGACGCATGCAACAACATGTTCCCTGCGGTCTTCTTTCGAAATATGTCCGTTTGGATAATATTATTAGGATCTCTTTTGACGATCACGTCAAGAAAATCGACGGACTGAGCATGGTGAGTGTAGGTGATATGAATATTATAGTCATTACAATTCAGGCTCTTCATGAAGTCATGGAGTTCAGTCTCAGTACCCTGCCAGATCAAAAAGATGTCGTCGATGTACCGTGTCCAAAAGGGGACACGGTCCATCGACGGCAGCTGATCCGACAGGAAGAGGTCCCTCTCCCACAGCCCCAGGAACAGGTTGGCATAAGAGGGGGCAAAGGAAGCCCCCATCGCTGTTCCCTGGAGCTGCAGGTAGAAAGACCCCTTAAAGACAAAAAAATTATGCGTTAGAGTGAACTCCAATAACTCCATGATAAGAGCCACCATGTCAGATGGTAAATTCGACATCTCTAAAAAGAATCGGGTGGCTCGAAGTCCGTCACAGTGTCTTATGCTGGTGTAGAGAGATTCCACATCCCCAGTCACCAGCACAGAATCATCACCAATGCTCAGTCCATCGATCTTCCTGAGGAAATCGCCTGTATCCTTAATAAAGGATGGTAGACCCTCGACAAGCGGCTGGAGCTTGGTATCTATCCATCGGTTTACATGTTCCAAAAAATTCCCTCTACCGGATACAATTGGTCTACCAGGAGGAGGGCTAATACCTTTATGAATTTTAGGCAGGAGGTACAGTGTTGGAATTGTCGGCTCAGATACCTGGAGGGCCGAAGCTAGGTCTTGGGTGATAACGTTAGTGGCTAGTGCGGTTTTGAGGATCCCCTGAAGCAGGGACGTAAAGGTAGAAAGCGGGTTAAAGGTCAGCTTTTTATAGCAGACCCTATCCCGCAACTGCCTGAACGCCTCCCTCTCGTAGAGATCCCTTGGCCACACCACCACGTTACCACCCTTGTCCGCAGGCTTCAGCACCACTCCAGGCAATGTCCGCAATTCCCGCAACCTGGTACGCTCCTGCCAAGAAAGATTATCATGAGAGATACCAGCTGGAATATTGTCGAACTCCTTGGAAACCAGTTGCACAAATAACTCCACATTTGGGCATGATGAAAGGGGAGGGAATTTTTTAGACCGTGGACGTATTGAGAGTGGAATCTTACCTCCTTCTGGAGTAATATGTTCCATGGCCAATTCCTCGAGATCACGTAGGGCTACTTGTTCCTCCTCTGTAGGAAAGAGTTTTTTCAAATTAGTGTCAAAAAATATCTTTTAAAGATTAAGGAACGAGCAAATAAATGCAAGTCCTTCGTGGCCAAAAAGCGATCAAATCTGGCAGTTGGTGAAAAGGAAAGACCCTTTTCCAAGAGAGAGAGATCAGAGGGAGAAAGGACATAAGAACTAAGATTAATCACCTTATTTGAGAACTTGTATCCAGGTGTTCTATAGTTATTTGTTTTTACAACAGGTGTCATATTCTCTCTCGATCTCCCAATCAATAAGCCAGATTGGGTGGTAATACTGGATTGGGCCGAAGTAACATCCGACTGGTCGCTAATTGAAGACACAGAGGAAAAAGAGGCGGAACGTGTTGCCCTAGGTGATCCAGAGGGGGCCTGTCTCCAGAGGTAGACCGTCTTTTGGGAAAAATCCCGTAGATCACGGGCCCACTTTTTAGCTTGTGTGTCATGGATTTTCTTGACACAGTTATCGAGATTTTTTTCAAGTCTTGAATCAAAGACAGATAATTGATCCGACGGACACAATTCCTTAAATTTGGATTGTGCCTCATCCAATGAAATATCTATATTGGAGATGCTCTTGGTGTTAGACTCAACTAACAATTCCATAAAGGTTGAGGAACACATGTTGCATGCCTCCTCCCATCTCGTGATGAAAGATTGGTCATCAATGAAGAAGGTGGGAATAACACGGACTCTCAGCCCTCGGGGTATGAACTTCTTAGAAATATATCTCTGTAGGAATTGACGATTCCACCATATTTTGGATCTTTTTAAATGTAGTTGTCTTCTTTTGTCATCATTGTGCGCGAAGAATTTTTTCCATTTTAGCTTTCTAAGAAACAATTCAATGTCTTTCACCCAGGTGAAGGGGTCAAACCTGACAGTTGGAACAAAGGAAAGTCCATAACCCATGACTCGTCTCTCAATATTAGACAGATGGTAACTAGACAGATTGATAATCTGATTCTCTACATCGGAATGGAGGTCTACTTTCTCCGCGTAGTCCTCTGATTTTGATGTCGTAGATTGTAGGGATCTCGTCCCCCTAAAAAATGAGTAGATGCCCCTTGTTGTGGGCCTAAAGGGGTAGATTGTCCAGGAGGAGATACCATAGGGGGGGTTACATAATCTATGGTTCTTTGTTGAACTACATTTTGATAGGGTGCTCCATAGGGCAATGGCAAACCAGATCTTCCAGAAGGTCGACCCCATTGTCTATATCTATTACCCTGCCTGTCCCAATTGTTGAATCTACCCTGATTATTCCTTCTCCCTCTACCATTATTCAATTCAGGTCGTCCCTGGGATTCGGAATCAGAGCAGTCAGAGGATGAAATGTCAACCGGGGGGCCAGTAGCCCCAGTAAGGGGCTCCTTCTGCTCAGAGAAGTCACCCAAGTCTCTTAGGAAGTGTTTGTGTTTCCTGGTCTTTAGATTTTGTTGGTACTTATCCACTGAGACTTGCAACGATGTATCTCTTGTCACAAACTCAGGGTCCCCCTTAAATTTAATTGCCTCTTCCCTTAGGTTCTGTAGGGTTTTAGAACTATTTTCCAGCGTAATCTTCTCCTCCTCCAAGAGGATTGTCATTAACCTGATGGAGGAATTTGTGAGTTCTTCCTCCCACCTACCAATGAGTCTCTCGGTTCTCGACTGTTCTGCTGGAATCAAATTGATTCTTAGGCCGCGGGCAACAATCCTTTGCTTTATATATCGTTCCAATGATTGCACTTCCCACCAAGATTTTATATTAAGTTTGTACACGTCTAGTAGTTCAGAGAAGAGATTTCTAATGGTGCCCTTCCCGGTCCCCTGGCTATCTACCACCTTATCTGAAAACACTTCTTCAGCGTCATCCAACCACCTGTTGGTATTAATTGGTCCTGATAGAAAGCCTGCCATTTAAGATTACGTAAAACCACAATTAATAGAAATTCGAGGTAGAATGACCAGAAAACCACATAAGGTAAACCTCAAAATAAATATCTTTATTAATAGTATTGATTTAAAATATAAACACCATATGTCTTTCAGACAACAGTAAACAAATACAAAGTGAGTGAAAGCTTAGTCGAAAAATAGAAAGGCGTGAGAGAATGAGTAATAGATCAGTGACAGGTATCGGGTTTCATAGAACCTAATCTAGATCCTTAAATGACCCTTCCTACCAGCGGAGGGTGTCATAATGTTTAGGACCCCCCCGCTCCAGATGGCTGGCCCTCACTCACTATCCCTATTTTCTACTAGCTTGTGTCCACCACCAACAAACAGGTGCAAAGTGTATTAAAGACAAACTACATGTAATACACAATAGCGTTAAATGTAGGTTTTTTCACTGAATAAAGATTCAATCTGTAAACTTGATATTTGTTAGAAAGGAGCGACAGGGCCTGCCAAGCAGGCTCCTGCAGCTCCTCCCGACGCGTTTCCCCCCCTTCTAACGCAATAAAAGGGGGTTCATCAGGGGTACTAAGTAGAAGACACCTGTAAGAAAGACAGACATGTGTCACTATTCAAATTTAGGAATATATATGCTTCCTTGAAACAATGTGTGCATCGAAGATGACTTACTTAAAAATGGTTAAAGCCAGTGACTCAATAAGTCTTCTGACCAGGATAAGTGCGACAAATGTTACTGTATCCTTTTTCACAAGATCCCCTATTGTTCCATCAGGATAAATGGACTTATAGGAGGGGTTATGTCCTTGGGCCTACTAAAAAACAAAAAGAGTAAAGAGGAAAAGTCTCTCAGGGCAACATACAGATGGCACAGAGTCACTATGACATGGATGGTAGTAAACAAATAGAAAGAACCTGATTCCTCCTTAATGAACAGTGGCCCAACGGATGTATATTAGTCTCCAATTTAAGTGAAGAGAGAATCTGCAATGTATAATCAGAATTTCACCGTTAGAGCCATGATGGAACAGGGGGCCATACCCCCAAAAAGCAATTATATCTACCCTTTGCAACCAATGAGTCAAAGTAGGGGTTGTTCCAGCCTGATTCCTGGAGAATTTTCACCACAAGGTTCCTGTATGTAAAATAAAGGAGTCTACATCATACCCCCATTTGATATATCAACATGCGTAAATTCTCAAGTAGCACATATGGCACAGGATCACTATGATATGGATGGTAATAAAAAATGCAGAAAGAACCTGATTGTTCCTTAGTGAGCAGGGGCCCAACGGATGTATATTAATCTCCAATTTAAATGAAGAGAGAATCTGTAATGTACAATCAAAATTTCACCGTTAGAGCCATGATGGAGCAGAGGGCCATACCCCAAAAGGCAATTATATCTATCCTTTAAAACCAATGTGTCAAGGTCGGAGTTGTTCCAGCCTGATTCCTGGAGAATTTTCACCACACGGCTCCTATATGTGAAACAAAGGAGTCTCCATCATAACCCCATTTATATATCAACATTAGAGTTGAGCGCGGTTCGTGGTTCGTGGTTCTCCAGTTCTAGGCTCGAGTGATTTTTGGGCTGTTCGAGATCGAACTAGAACTCGAGCTTTTTGCTAAAAGCTCGATAGTTCTAGATATGTTCGAGAACGGTTCTAGCAGCAAAAAGCAGGGCTTTTTACAGCTACAGTGTGCAGGAGCCATCGCTGGCAGCCTGCCACAAGCTGCTAACCAAGATAAACATCGGGTATCCAAGCAAAGCGCTTTGGTTAGTAACCCGATGTTTATCTTAGTTACGTGCAGGAAGCCCACACTTTCCCGCTCAGCTCGCTCCACCCCCTCCTGCCCGCGGCATGTACACATACATACACAAACACACACACACACACACATCCACCCCCCCCCCCCCTCCCCTCCCCTCCCCTCCCCTCCCCTCCCCCCGCCCGCCCGCCCGCTCGCTCGCTCGGCTTACCTGCGGTGATGAAGTCCCGCCATCCCGACCTCAGCGCTGTCACTGTCCTCCATGGCCGCCGCTTGTCACATCACCTATCGCTTCCGACCCGAGACTGACACTGGCGGTGACGTCACGGACCTCTCGCGATACTTGATGTGAAGGCGCCGGTCATTGACCTCAGTGACAGGGGCTGTCAGTGTGCTGGAGATCAGCGCAGGTAATGTACCTCGCTGACAGCAGCACTTGTCACCCCCCTGCAGTGACCTGGGCTGACCCATTGATGTTAGCTCAGGTCACTGCACTGCTCTCCCAGCCAATGGGGAACATCCTGCTCTTCATTGACTGGGACAGTGTGGATCGTCATGGCAACCCCTTGGATTACACCAGACCTGGATTTGTTTTTCAATCTAATAAATTGGTTAAAGAGGGAATGTTTTGGGGAGTGTTTTTTCAAATAAAAATGTGTTTGTCGTCTATTTTTTTTTTATTACTGACTGGGTTGGTGATGTCGGGTATCTGATAGACGCCTGACCTCACCAACCCCAGGGCTTGATGCCAGGTGACATTACACATCTGGTATTAACCCCAAATATTACCCCGTTTGCCACCGCACCAGGGCGCGGGATGAGCTGGGGCGAAGCACCAGGATTGGCGCATCTAATGGATGCGCCACTTCTGGGGCGGCTGCGGCATGCTATTTTTAGGCTGGGGAGATTCCAATAACCATGGACCTCCCTAGTCTGAGAATATCAGGCCCCAGCTGTCTGCTTTACCTTGGCTGGTGATCCAATTTTGGGGGACCCCTACGTGGTTTTTTTTTTAATTATTTATTTAATTTAAAATAACAGCGTGGGGTGCCCTCAGTTTTGGATTACCAGCCAAGGTGAGGTTGCCAGCTGTGGTCTGCAGGCTGCAGCCGTCTGCTTTACCCTAGCTGGCTACAAAACTAGGGGGAACCCTACGTCATTTTTTTTTCATTTTTTTGGCTAAATACAAAGCTAAGCACCCCTTAGTGCCACATGAAAGGTACCAAAGGGTGTTCCACTTTTTCTCCATTTTTTTCTCCACTTTTTCTCCACTTTTTCTCCACTTCTTCTCCATTTTTTTCTCCACTTATTCTCCACTTTTTCTCCTCTTCTTCTCCACTTTTTCTCCACTTTTTCTCCTCTTATTCTCCACTTTTTCTCCACTTTTTCTCCACTTTTTCTCCACTTTTTCTCCTCTTATGCTCCACTTTTTCTCCACTTTTTCTCCACTTTTTTCTCCACTTTTTCTCCCCTTATGCTCCACTTTTTCTCCACTTTTTCTCCACTTTTTCTCCTCTTATGCTCCACTTTTTCTCCACTTTTTCTCCACTTTTTCTCCACTTTTTCTCTTCTTAATCTCCACTTTTTCTCCTCTTATGCTCCACTTTTTCTCCACTTTTTCTCCACTTTTTCTCCACGTTTTCTCCACTTTTTTCTCCACTTTTTCTCCTCTTAATCTCCACTTTTTCTCCACTTTTTCTCCACTTTTTCTCCACTTTTTTCTCCACTTTTTCTCCTCTTATGCTCCACTTTTTCTCCACTTTTTCTCCACTTTTTCTCCACTTTTTCTCCACTTTTTCTCCTCTTAATCTCCACTTTTTCTCCTCTTATGCTCCACTTTTTCTCCACTTTTTCTCCACTTTTTCTCCACTTTTTCTCCACGTTTTCTTCACTTTTTTCTCCACTTTTTCTCCTCTTATGCTCCACTTTTTCTCCACTTTTTCTCCACTTTTTCTCCACTTTTTCTCCACGTTTTCTCCACTTTTTTCTCCACTTTTTCTCCTCTTATGCTCCACTTTTTCTCCACTTTTTCTCCTCTTAATCTCCACTTTTTCTCCACTTTTTCTCCACTTTTTCTCCTCTTATTCTCCACTTTTTCTCCACTTTTTCTCCACTTTTTCTCCTCTTATGCTCCACTTTTTCTCCTCTTAATCTCCACTTTTTCTCCTCTTATGCTCCACTTTTTCTCCACTTTTTTCTCCACTTTTTCTCCTCTTATGCTCCACTTTTTCTCCACTTTTTCTCCACTTTTTCTCCACTTTTTCTCCACTTTTTCTCCTCTTAATCTCCACTTTTTCTCCTCTTATGCTCCACTTTTTCTCCACTTTTTCTCCACTTTTTCTCCACGTTTTCTCCACTTTTTTCTCCACTTTTTCTCCTCTTATGCTCCACTTTTTCTCCACTTTTTCTCCACTTTTTTCTCCACTTTTTCTCCTCTTATGCTCCACTTTTTCTCCACTTTTTCTCCACTTTTTCTCCACTTTTTCTCCTCTTATGCTCCACTTTTTCTCCACTTTTTCTCCACTTTTTCTCCATTTTTTTCTCCACTTATTCTCCACTTTTTCTCCTCTTATTCTCCACTTTTTCTCCACTTTTTCTCCACTTTTTCTCCTCTTATTCTCCACTTTTTCTCCACTTTTTCTCCACTTTTTCTCCATTTTTTTCTCCACTTTCTCCACTTTTTCTCCACTTTTTTCTCCACTTTTTCTCCTCTTATGCTCCACTTTTTCTCCTCTTAATCTCCACTTTTTCTCCACTTTTTCTCCACTTTTTCTCCACTTTTTTCTCCACTTTTTCTCCTTTTATGCTCCACTTTTTCTCCACTTTTTCTCCACTTTTTCTCCTCTTAATCTCCACTTTTTCTCCTCTTATGCTCCACTTTTTCTCCACTTTTTCTCCACTTTTTCTCCACGTTTTCTCCACTTTTTTCTCCACTTTTTCTCCTCTTATGCTCCACTTTTTCTCCACTTTTTCTCCACTTTTTCTCCACGTTTTCTCCACGTTTTCTCCACTTTTTTCTCCACTTTTTCTCCTCTTATGCTCCACTTTTTCTCCACTTTTTCTCCACTTTTTCTCCTCTTAATCTCCACTTTTTCTCCACTTTTTCTCCACTTTTTCTCCTCTTATTCTCCACTTTTTCTCCACTTTTTCTCCACTTTTTCTCCTCTTATGTTCCACTTATTCTCCACTTTTTCTCCACTTTTTCTCTACTTTTTCTATGGTCGGTCTACCCATTAGCTCTGCCATGCATAGTGTAGCTCTACACCTACTGCACATGTTACTTTATGATTGACATCTCTTTCGTACCAGAGCTGTCTAAGCCTACTCTGACCCCATATTTGTCATTACTATATTGTCCTTGTACTGTATTATGACATTTGTATCATGTGTTTCATTTCTTGCTGTGTTGCAATTTTTTTGCTGCATCCCAATTGTACCTCTACATTGTTCGAGTTTATGTTATTGTTCTCTCACTCTTATGTGATACTGATTATTGTCATTTTTCATGATTACATGCAGATAAGTCCAATCTGACGAAGGCTCAGGCCGAAACGTCATTTGTAACTTGTTTTGGACAAAAACATATATGCTTATGAAAAAAAAATTTTCTTAATACGGACCAATATAGAGTGATTTTGCATTACTATCCGTTGTGACTTACTGACTTAGTCTGGGAGATATAGAGTGCCGAGGTTACTCACTAATTTTATCTATTATTACCTCTGAGCACCTATATACCAGTGAGCAGAGCTTCCTCTACAGTAGTTCTCCTGATTAGGCATGCCCTTACCTCATGAGCAGGGCATTGCAGCTTTGGTAGCAACCATTACGACATGGACTCTGCTGCTGTGGACCCGGGGAGAGTGAGTGCAGATTCATTGCACCCACACTCCTCACATGAAGGGTCCGCACTCCTAGAAAATGGGGGATACGTTCCCTGAGTGTCTCCCCCCCATATTCTAGACGGTCCAGAGTCGTCGTGGGACCCCTTTATTTTTTTTCTTACAATAAATTGGTGAAAGAGGAAATGTTTTGGGGACTGTTTTTTCAAATAAATTTCTTTTGTCGATTTTTTGTTTTTGTTAGTACTGACAGTTTATGATGTTGGGTATCTAATAGACGCCATGACATCACAAACTGCTGGGCTTGATCTCAGGTGACTTTACAGCTAGTATCAACCCGATTTATTACCCCGTTTGCCACTGCACCAGGGCACGGGATGAGCTGGGGTGAAGCGCCAGGATTGGCGCATCTAGTGGATGCGCCACGTCTGGGGTGCCTGCGGCCTGCTATTTTTAGGCTGTGAAGGCCCAATAACTATGGACCTTCCCACCCTGAGAATACCAGACCACAGCTGTCCGCTTTACCTTGGCTGGTGATCCAATTTGGGGGGTCCCCTACTTTTATTGTGTAATTATTAATATTTATAAAATAATTATAAAAAAGAGCCTGAGGGGACCTCCACATTGGATCCCCAACCACGGTAAAGCTGCCAGCTGTGGTTTTCAGGCTACAGCCGTCTGCTTTACCCTAGCTGGCTATCAAAAATGGGGGGACCCAACGTAATTTTTTTTTTTTAACTATTTTTTAAATAGAAAAAATTAATGGGCTTCCCTGTATTTTGATTGCCAACCAAGGTAACGGCAGGCAGATGGGGGTGGCAACCCATAGCTGTCTGCTTTATCTGCGCTGAGAATCAAAAATACCGCGGAGCGCTATGTCATTTTTTTAAAGATTTATTTTTACAGCACTGTGATGTCCAGCAATCAAAATACAGGGAAGCCCATTTTATTTTTAGTTATTTAAATAAATAATTAAAAAAAATATATGTTAGCTCCCACTGCATTTTTTGTATTGCTAGCTAAGGGTAATCCAAGCAGCTACTGGCTGCTAACCCCCACTGCTTGGTGTTACCTTCACTGGCAATGGAAAATCCAGGGAAGCATTTTTTTTTTTTTTTGCCAAAAAGCTACAAAAAAAGGACGTGAGCTTCGCCATATTTTTGTATGCTAGCCAGGTATAGCAGGCAGGTGTTGGAAGAGTTGGATACAGCGCCAGAAGATGGCGCTTCTATGAAAATGCCATTTTCTGAGGTGGCTGCAGACTGCAATTCGCAGCAGTGGGGCCCAGAAAGCTCAGGCCAACCGGTGGTGCGGATTCCAATCCCAGCTGCCTAGTTGTACCTGGCTGGACACAAAAATGGGGCAAAGCCTACGTCATTTGTTTTCTAATTATTTCATGAAATTCATGAAATAATAAAAAAAGGGCTTCCCTTTATTTTTGGTTCCCAGCCGGGTACAAATAGGCAACTGGGGGTTGGGGGCAGCCGTACCTGCCTGCTGTACCTGGCTAGCATACAAAAATATGGCGAAGCCACATAATTTTTTCAGGGGGCAAAAAACTTCTGCATACAGTCCTGGATGGAGTATGCTGAGCCTTGTAGTTCTGCAGCTGCTGTCTGTCTGTATGGAGAAGAGCAGACAGCAGCTGCAGAACTACAAGGCTCAGCATACTCCATCCAGGACTGTATGCAGAAGTTTTTTGCCCACCAAAAAAATGACGTGGGCTTCGCCATATTTTTGTATGCTAGCCAGGTACAGCTGGCAGCCACGGGCTGCCTCCAACCCCCAGTTGCCTATTTGTACCCGGCTGGGAACCAAAAATATAGGGAAGCCCGTTTTTTTTTAATTATTTCACTTATTTCATGAAATAATTAAAAAACAAATGACGTGGGCTTCGCCCTATTTTTGTGTCCAGCCGGGTACAACTAGGCAGCTGGGGATTGGAATCCGCAGCACAGGTTAGCCCGAGGTTTGTGGGCGCCTCTGCTGCGGATTTCAGTCCGCAGCCGTCCCAGAAAATGGCGCTCTCATAGAAGCGCCATCATCTGGCGCTGTATCCAACTCTTCCAACAGCCCTGGAGCCGGGTGGCTTGTTGGGTAATCATGAGTTAATACTGGCTTTGTTTTACCAGCCAGTATTAAGCCAGAGATTCTTAATGTCAGGCACGTTTGACCCGGCCATTAAGAATCTCCAATAAAGGGTTAAAAAAAGACACCACACAGAGAAAAAATACTTTAATAGAAATAAATACACAGACACATTAGAGACTCCATCTTTATTACCCCTGTCAGCCCTCCACGATCCTGCTCTTCTGTCTTCTTTCTTTCTAGTGTAGTAGTAGTGACGATTGTAGTGAGGGGCATCACTTGGGGCTGGGGAACCTCCATCCTAACTACAATGCTCACTACAATCGGGAAGCAGCGTGCAGCCTTCACTCCGTGAGTGATCACTGCTGGCTGCTAGCGGTAACGCTGACAGACGCGTTACCATAGCAACGGTGCTCCCGGAGCCGCGGTTAGCGGTGACGTCACCGCTAACTGCGTTGCTATGGCAACGGTGATCTCCGTTAATGACCGGCTGTGTCAGCCGGTCCCTAACAGAACGGGGAGTCGACCGTGTGCTAGAGCATGTCGCCGGTACACGGCGATACACATATGTGCACCGTGTACCGGAGAGATGCACTCGCAGGTCCTACATGACGTGTCATAGTCATGTGACCAGTCTGTAGCCAATGAGATAATAGCCACGTGACTGGTCACATGGCTATTTTGACGTCACGATAGGTCCTGCTTCTCTGCTGGCAGTGCAGGTCACCGGGAGGATTCAGCGATCATCGGATGGAATAGCGGCAGGAGACAGAGTGCAGAAGGGATCGCGAGGACCGGTAAGTGTTATGGCAATGTTTATTAACTGTTTGTGTACATTTATAATGCATTTTTATGTGTTTGTGATTGCCTCCCATTATAGCCTATACGTTCGAGTTCGGTTCGTCGAACGTTCGACGAACCGAACTCGAACGGGACCCCTGTTCGGCGAACCGGCCTCGAGCCGAACCGGGACCGGTTCGCTCATCTCTAATCAACATGCATAAATTCTCAAGTAGCAAAACATATACCTGCAAGAGAAAAGATACCATCCAAGGACCATCTATGTAGTAAACTGCTGCAATCAGCAATGGGTGATAGGCCACCGATAGTAGGGAGATAAAAAATATGCCTGTAATGAAAAGGACTTCCTTTTTAGTCCTAGGTATTAAGAAGTACTAAGGTCCCACCTGTTATAGGTCAGACCTACAAAAACAGACTAAATCAGTATCAATGGGGAGCCCCTTTGAACATACAAAACATTCACCCCTCCTAGTTTGGGGGGAAGGTACATACCCAAAGAAGTCCTCTAGACAACTCCACCTGCAAAGACCCTATCCGGGTCCTGAGTGCCGATACACATCTGAAACGCAGGGAGTGATGCTGGAAATCCAGTGTATTGCCTGTATCCTGTGTGATGTCGGTGTCCTGCACATGGATCCATTATGAAGGGGTATTTAAACTCGCCGCGTCCTGGAAGTTGGGGGCGGAGTCATCGTCCCTTCCCTGCTCGCTTTAAGAGTGACAGGAAAAGGGACCTATGGAGACACAGGATCAACTGATGATATAAACGATCACGCCCACTTCCTGTTCGCGTTATAATTGAAAGGAGAATGATCCTATCAAGATCAAGAGTCTAACTCTTGGCGTGATGGTAACGCCCACCTCTTGTTCCCAATCAGTTTTAGCAGGGAAAATGCTAATCGTCCTATGCAAATAAGACATGCCCGGAAGTATGCATCATACGAGTGACGCTGTGACCAGTGACGCTGCGTTAACGCCCACCTCTTGTTCCCAATCAGTTTTAGCAGGGAAAATGCTAATCGTCCTATGCAAGTAAGACATGCCCGGAAGTATGCGTCATACGAGTGATGCTGCATTAAACCAAACCGCTTACTTTTGCTGGATTGACCGGCAAATACTAAATCACCCCATATGTCTCACATTATGGAATGCCTATTATAATGTATACATAATATGACAAGCAGGGATGAGCGTCATCCCTAATCAGATTAAGCATTCCAAAATCAATAAGGACCATGGAGTGAGGCGGGTAATTGGAATGGTAGATAATACGTGCTGAGGGGAGCACGTATTATCTACCACAGGGCGCTGAGAGGAGCAGCGGGGAAACAAGGAGAGAGGTGAGGACAGAGCAGCGGAGAAAGGAGGAGAGAAGTGAGTACTTGTTGTGTTTTTTTAATTTTTTTTAAATAAATCAGTAAGTACACGGAGGCCTGGGGGGGCTGGCTGCATGACACATAGAGGCCTGGAGGGCCTCCACTCTGGTATGCCATTTGTGGAACGAGACCATGGGTGTATGTAGCACTTCCCGTGGGCTCTAGGACCCTTTCTGTCTTGTGCCTGGGCTGAGCTGCTGCAGCTCCAGACCACAGGTCTTCACTCCTCCGCTCCTACTTCCTAACTGGCTAACTTTCCACAGTGTGCTCCCACTAACTAAACTCCACCTCTAAGCTGGCTTAGGGGACAGTGCTAATACCAGAAGATAGCTATACCATAGCTTAGTTCCACTAGGCCCTAACCATGGCCTGATGGAGTGTTGCCAAATGAGAGTGTAGCTGTGTTTGTGGATATACCAGCGGTTTGTGACCTCCTCCTTACCCAGGAATGAAATACCACACCTCTGGCTGAGGTGCAGTACCTCTGTGGCGACCAGAGCCTCAGGGGCGCCACACTCCCCCACAGCAAATCTCAGCTTGTACGCGGGCTGGAACAGAAAATAAAATACAGTGGTATTATGACATGCAAACTTTTGATATGCAGTGCAACGGGTGACATGAAAACATTTTCTTCCCATTATGGAAGGCACCATTTCTTGAACATTTCAAACATTATAAAACTTTTGCAATAATATAAAACTCTGCAATATAAACATTATTAATGTCACGGTTTCGACTCACCGACCACATGGCTAGGGGTGGAGCCTTTATCATGGGCCTCCCTCCCAGATCAAGGATGCTTTAAATAGTATCATCCCCAGTACCTTAGCACCGGCTATAAACTTAGCGCTGCTCTGCCTGTGATTGCTGGTCCCTGTAAGTGTTGATCCTGACCTATTCCTCCTGAGCCCTTGCCCTCTGTCTGTGTACGTTCCTCGTTTCCACCTGCGTTACTCCCTATAGCTCTGGTTATTTATCCCCCTCCTACTTTGCCTTCTCAGTTGTTCCTCTGGTAATGACTTTGTACTAACCCCGACCTCGCTTCTGCTTGTTCCTTCGGTCTTCTTCCTCCCTGCTCAGTGTATGACCCAGCCTGCCTGACAATCCCCCGCATGCCATGCGGCATCTGCTTTCCGGCTTGTGCAGAGGGTTACTACACCAAGCACAGATGGCATGTCCACCTTCTCACTGACTCGGCACTGTCTAGCTTCTGTCCTGCAGGGCTCTAGCTCCCCCTAGTGGCAGCCTGATAATTAACATTTCAACACTTTCAGGAGTCCAGGGCAATTCGCTTTCCAAGTGTCCTTTGTCAACTGCTCCAGGAATAAGCAATTAAAGCAGCATTATAACCAGCAATATGGGGGAGCCATCTCCAATTAACCCAGAATGTAGGCTCTGGGCATGAAGGCAGAGCATTCCTGACCACTCCATAGCCTTCCATTTGACCTGGCGCTGCTCCTGCTCTGCAGCCAACTTGGTGATCTGCCAATAGCACAAGACTTCAGTGATGCTGCAGGGCATTGCACCGTGGGCGGCTTCCGCACCCCGGGGTATGATGGTGGGCTGCGTAGGGGCCAACAGTCCTTCCTCCGCTACCGGTCATTACATCCCAGGCCAAGTATTGGGAAACCTGGCCAGGTGCAGGTGTGGTGCCCCTGCGGCCTTAGGCGCCACAGGGTACTGCATCTCACCTGAGGTGCAGTATTCATCGCTGCTACGGGGGAGGTCATCACCAGTAACAAACACTACCACACTCAACCAACACATAACACGGGGGTTCTGTCACTGGGACCGGGCTAGGGTAGGAGCTAGGGTGGCCATCATGAGGTATGGGACCTCATGCCCACTAGCTCAGGGAAGTGAGGTGGGGCACCCACAGGGAAAGTGAGGAGCCATCTGACACACTATAGGCAATTAGCACCGAATGGCGTCCAAGCCAGGTCGGACTCTGGAACAAACTAGCAAGCAAAGGCACGGAAATTTTGGGGCCCGTGGTCTGGAGACGAAAGGCTCGACCTGGGTTCTGAGGAAAGAAAGGGAATCCCAAAGTTCGCGGGGAGTGCAGAAGGCACCCATGACCCGTTCCATGGCCCAGGAGCTGCGGTGGAGGGAGACCATCAAATGGAGATGCATAGAAGGAACCACCGACCACGACCTTCAAGGTATCCGGGATCGGCTGAGGCCCATCACAGCGTAGCCCAGTGCTTCAACGGCAGTGTGTGACCAGTAAGTAAAAGACCTTGAACTGTTCCGCCTGTGTCGTCCTGTTACTGCCGGCGCACTCTCCATCATGCCACCGTGCCATCAGCGCCTGAGAGACTATTCTGACTATCATCCTCCCTGGGGCGATAGCTCTGCCTGTGGAGAGCTGAACCATCTGAACTGCATTGTCAATTGCCCCAGCAGAGAAGTTCCTCAGCGGCGGCTAATACTGGCTGCACACCACAGGTGGCGTCACTAACAACTACCTCCATCATCCCCATCCCCATCCTTTTATTGATACCCGGGTTCACGGAATCAGGCAAGGCCACCGTGGTGTCCCAAGAGAATCACCGCGGCCCGGTGATGAGTAACCGCTGATCCCGTGGGAGCGTCAACTTGGCGTCACAAATAGGATTCCGTGCCCGTGGGTACTGTGTGCCTATAAACTGTATGTCAAGAGACTGTACACCGGCGGCTATTGAACATGACAGGCGCCATGTGTAATCATCCCGTCTGGGTGTGTTCGCCCTTTGTGGGCTGGGTGATAGAATGACAAAAAGTGGTATGCCCGCCCACCCAGGCCAGAGAGGAGAAATGAAACTTAGCGGGAAAAGCGGTCTTGCCCCCCTGGAGAGTGCATAAGAATGGGCTAACTGCGCAGCCAGGGACTGGATGCAAGATGGCGGAGAGCACCTGGAGCACCCAGGAGCACGGGGTGGAAGCCGCCAGCCAGCTCCCCATGTAATCCAGAGGAAGAACCGGTGACACAACCCGTAATCACCCATAAGCTGTTGGAGGAAGAAGTGAGGCGGTGTCGGCTCAGTTGCTGGAGCTGCAGGAGGGAACCATCCGGAGGTGGCAGGAGACCCTGATGGGAGCAATGGTGACGCCGACCCCGAAGGGGAAGGGACCTGGCAACCTTGGAGGTGCGTGGAACGGCAGCACCTGTGGTCCTGGAAGCCGGCAACGGTGACCTGGCGGGACCGCTGGCAGAGCCTCTGGCTTTGCACCTGGCCGCAGCAGACCAAGCGTGGCCTGGGACACTATGGTCGATAAGGAGACATGCCTGCAGGCTAACCTGAAACCCTCCATCACAGCAGATTCAAATAGGTTGGCCTGTGAGTGGCAATTCCTGGAGCTGCTCGAGGAACAGGAGGAACGCCGGATAAGGCAAGAAGCCCTAGAGGCCAGGAACCTGGCCGCCAAGCAGCAGTGCTGCAGAGAGTGATCCTCAGCCCAGGGGCCACTGAGGCATGGTGTGGTGGTCCATTTTGACTTGGAGCGGGGGTGCAGATACATTGGCGAATCCGGGATGACAAAGGACATGTTTGTTTCCTGGAGGGATGTGGAGTCCCACCTCAGCAGAGGACACCTGGACCGCGACCTTTACGCCGGCGATCGCGTCACCTACACCCGTCAAAGAGGTGAGAGGGCATGGTACACTCTGGACATACAGGTTGATCGGGTGCAGAAAAACAGGGACTGTGAGGAGGACATGGATCATGGTACTGGAGGACCTTGTGACCAGGAGACCATTGTGTCTATGTCTTACCTGTGGCCCCGGTAAGCTGCATAGGAACTGAAAATGTGGGATCACCTGGTCCCTGTAAATAGTTTGATTAAGATCTAATAAGTGTTAAATGGACAGCTGGGCCATCGGACTTGGAATGGCCAGGACATTTATTTGTGAATGGTTGCACCCATTGTGCACTCTACAGGCCCCGTTACACGCAACGACGTATCTAACGATATATCGCCGGGGTCACTGATTCCGTGACGCACATCCGGCATCGTTAGCGACGTCGTTGCGTGTGACACCAACGAACGGCTGTTAAAGATCAAAAATACTCACCTTATCGTTGATCGTTGACACGTCGTTCATTTTCAAAAAATTGTTGATTGTTGCAGGACGGAGGTTGTTCGTCATTTCCGAGGCAGCACACATCGCTACGTGTGACACCTTGGGAATGACGAACTACAGCTTACCTGCGGCCGCCGGCAATGAGGAAGGAAGGAGGTGGGCGGGATGTTCCGGCCGCTCATCTCCGCCCCTCCGCTTCTATTGGGTGGCCGCTTAGTGACGCCGCTGTGACGCCACACGAACCGCCCCCTTAGAAAGGAGGTGCTTCACCGGCAACAGCGACGTTGCTAGGCAGGTAAGTCCGTGTGACGGCTCCTAATGATGACACACAAACGACGGGGGCGGGTGCTTTCACCAGCGATATCGCTAGCGATATCGCTGCGTGTCAAGTCCCCTTACCAGAATTACTAAGACACAAAAAACCTGTCGGTGTGCTGAAGAGGATAAGAAGGGTCCGGAATGCCCTGAGCACATGCAGAGCCTACGTTGGGGGTTCAGGGCAGGTCCCCCATACAGTTGCTGCAGAATGTTTGCACTTAAGTGGAATTGCACTTGAATGTAATGTGAAAACTTTTAAAGGGAACCGGTCATCACTTTTTTGCCCTATAAGTTGTGGCCAGCACCAGTGGGCTCTTATATGCAGCATTCTAACATGCTGTATATAAGAGCCCAGGCCGCTGTGTAAAATATAAAAAACACCTTACAGTATAATACTCACCTAAATTTTCGCTGCGGTGGATGTGGCTCAAATGGGCGTCTTCGTCCTCCGGTGCCGACGCCTCCTCTTTTGGCCATCTTCGTCCTCCATCTTGACGCATCTAGGTCATACACACTTGCCGGTCCTGCGCATGTGCACTACAATACTTTGATCTGCCCTGATCAGGGCAGATGAAAGTGTGCCTGCTCAGGACTGGAATGCCGGCGAGTATGTATGACATCGGACACGTCATGCACCACGGCTTTACAAGATGGAGGACAAAGATGGCCGAAAGAGGAGGCGCCGACACCGGAGGACAAAGACGCCCATTTGACCCACATCCACCGCAGCGACTAGTTTAGGTGAGTATTATAAAGTGTTTTTTTATCTTCTACACAGCGGTCTGGGCTCTGTATGTAAGAGCCCACTGGTGCTGGCCGCAGCTTATAGGGTATAAAAAAGTGGTGACGGGTTCCCTTTAAATGACAAGTTTTATACTGCTAAAAATGTTTTATGCAACGTAGATGTTTTAAGTGAAGTGAAGGTCTTATGCGAAAGGGGAATGGTGAATTGCCCAAAAGAGAATGTCTAATGTTAATGTATTATGCATTTACAGTGTCAACCGGTTTCATGTGACAAATGTGAAGTGTGTAATGTTTGTAACGTTTAAGAGTCCATACCTCCCATAAAGGGGAGAAAAGTTGTTGTTACTATGTAAACCAAATGTTGCAGTTTCCACTGTATCACTTTGTTTACAGCCTGCGGATGTCCTGTGATTTGCTGTGGGGGAGTGTGGTGCCCCTGTTGCCTCAGGCACCACAAGGTACTGCACCTCACCTGAGGTAGTATTTATTACGGATACAGAGGAAGTCGTCACCGGTAACAATCACCACCACACTCAACCAACACATAACACGGGGGTTCTGTCACTGGGACCGGGCTAGGGTAGGAGCTGGGGTGACCATCACGAGGTATGGGACCTCATGCCCACTAGTTCAGGGACCCTGGAGGCCAGGCACCCACAGGGGAAGTGAAGAGCCATCTGACACACTACAGGCAGTTAGCACCGGACGGTGTCCGAGTCAGGTCGGACTCCGGCACAGATTAGCAAGGAAAGACACGGAAAGTTCAAGGTCTGTGGTCTGGAGCTGGAGGCTGAGGAAAGAGGGGGAATCCCAGGGTTTGCGGGGAGTGCAGAAATCACCTGTGACCCGTTCCATGGCCCAGGAGCTGGGGTGGAGGAAACCATCGAAGGGAGACACACAGAAGGAACCACCGACCACGACCTCCAAAGTATCCGGGATCGGCTGAGGCCCATCACAGCGTAGCCCGGTGCTCCAATGACAGTGTATGACCAGTGAGTAAAAGACCTTGAACTGTTCTGCCTGTGTCATCCTGTTATTGCCGGCGCCCTCTCCGTCGCACCACCGCGCCATCAGTGCCTCAGAGACTACTCCTACCATCATCCCCCCTATCGCGATAGCTCTGCCTGTGGAGAGCTGAACCATCCGAGCTGCGTTGTCATCCGCCCCAGCAAAGAAGTTCCGCAGCGGTGGCTAATACTGGCCGCACACCGCAGGTGCTGTCACAAACAACTACCCCCATCATCCCCATCCCCAGCCTTTATTGACACCCGGGGTCACAGAACAGGCCACCGTGGCATCCCAGGAGAAGCACCGTGGCCTGGTGACAAATAACCCCCGACCCCGTGGGCGCATCACAGGAGCCTGCGGAGTCGCAAGGGGTCCCAGAAGGGTGTCCTCGGCTACCGGGCAACCGGGGGTTTTACAGCCGTTATCTCTCCAGTGCCGGTCTTCTTTTCCTATGGGGTCGACGTCACCGGTTCCGAGGCGGCACGTCCCTCTGCCACTATCTCCAACAGGGACTCTTGCCATTTCTGCACGGCGTCTGCCTGGATCTCCAGCAACCTGCGACCGAGTCTCTTCACCTCCTCCGCCAGGAAGTCCGGGTCGAATGCTAACTGCTGCACTGGCACATCCTCTGGACAGCCAGGGGAGCTTGAGGCTTCCACCTCGCGCTCCAGGCTCCTCCAGTTGCTGCTTGCCATGGGCGCCCCAGATCTGTCTTGGGAGGCGGGACTTCGGGACCCTTTGGTAAGTTTTGTTTCTATTCTGTAGCTGTAAGGGTCGGTCATGGCTTTTCGCACCGAAGTGCAATCCAGCCCACGAAGGGCGGATGCACCAGCCCTTTGGATTGCAAATGGCGCCTGTTCTTTTTCAATGGACGCCAACGCATAGTCTTTTACACAGTTTTTAGGCGTGATGAAGTGTTGCCAAATGAGAGTGTAGCTGTGTTTGTTTGTATACCGGTTTGTGACCTCCTCCTTACCCGGGAATGAAATACCACACCTCTGGCTGAGGTGCGGTACCTCTGTGGCGACTGGAGCCTCAGGGGCGCCACAGTTATAGGAAGCAAATGATTGCTGTTATTTATTCCTAAGGCGGGCTTTGCACGTTGCGACATCGCAAGCCGATGCTGCGATGTCACACATGATAGTCCCCGCCCCCGTCGCAGCAGCGATATCTTGTGATTCCTGGCGTAGCGAACATTATCGCTACGCCACCTTCACATGCACTCACCTGTCCTGCTACGTCGCTCTGGACGGCGTCCCGCCTCCTTCCTAAGGGGGCGGGTCGTACAACGTCAGAGCGACGTCACACGGCAGGCGGACAAACAAAGCGGAGGGGCGGAGATGAGCAGGATGTAAACATCCCGCCCACCTTCTTCCTTCCGTATAGCCGCCGGCGGCAGGTAAGGTGATGTTCCTCGCTCCAGCGGCTTCACACACAGCGATGTGTGCTGCCGCAGGAACGAGGAACAACATCGTACCTGTCGCGGCAGCGTAATTTTGAAAAAGTCAGAGCCTACACCGATGATACGATAACGACGCTTTTGCGCTCATTAATCGTATCATCTAGGATTTACACACTACGATGTCGAAAGTGAGGCCGGATGTGTGTCACTTTCCATTTGACCCCACCGACATTGCACGTGCGATGTTGCAACATGCAAAGCCGCCCTTAGGGTGTGCAATCACACCCATTTTAAAAGGTTTTATGTGAAATACACCCAAAGGAAATAAACATGTGTATAACAAAACGTATAATTGCAATAATTTTCTGAGAGAAATACTTCATTTTCTGGAACAATTTCAAGCATACTAACACTATCGACCATGGCTGTGTTTCACCTGACTAGGTCTGTTTACACAGATGAGAAGATAATAATTAATCTCTTACTGCTCGAATTAGTCACTTTTGACTTCTCAAGAATCCTGGGGCACTTTGCACGTGGTATGTCCTGTTACAGTCATGTAGCCACAATAAACTGAATGGTTGTTTGGTCTTGTTGTGTAAGTAAATAAGTGGAGGTTTATTAGCCTTTAAGTATAAACAGCAATATTGTAATAATATCAGCTGTCTGATATCATGTTGTTATTAAAGGGAACCTGTCAGCTGATTCAAACTGCCCAAACTGAGGGCAGCATGAATCAGAAAATTATGGTATGTAGGTTCCAGCTCACCATTGATGTTAGCCCCATCAGATTTGGAGCTTGTGCTTTGGCTCTGCCATGACCTGGATAAACAAATTGTGAAGAAAGGAGTAGTCTGGCTCCACAAACAGATTTGTCATGAGCGGACCTATGTATATTAGGGTTCGACAAATCCACACGGACTAAAAAAAAGTTTAGTTCGGGAACTGAACTTGACCCCTGACAACAAACCTCATACAAGCCAATGGGTACAAGAAGTTCTGTTCTGTAAAATGGTTGTAGTAATGGCTAGGGGGCTACAAAAGGAAGCTAAATTGGTGTAGAAGCAGGACAGTTATACATATCATGTTTCCCTCAAGATAACAAAGCAGGCAGACTCTTTTGTGGGGCTGCTCATTAAGCTTTATGAATATTAACTTCTTCCCCCGTCCATCCTCTGTGCCAGCATCTGTGATTAGTTGCAGACTGCTATACATGCCCCCCCATATTTTTATTAACCAGCCTGGTTAAAACAGATGGCTACAAGCTGCAAGCCACAGTGGTCTGCTTTATTGTGACTAGTTATAAAAAAATAGAGGAGATCCTACTCCGTTTGTTTAAATTATTTAAATAAATAATAAAACATTATAGGGTCCACCCCATTTTTTATATCTAGCCAAGGTAAAGCTTACAGGGGGGAGCTGGTATTACCAGGTTGGGAAGGGCCTAAAAAAGTAGCTCACAATAAGATGCGCTAATTGTGGCTCTTAACCGCTCATCTTGATTGCCCTGGTGCGGTGGCATTTGGAGTAATATATGGGTTGATGTCAGCTGTGATTTGTCAAAAATCACAGAAGCCATAGGTTAGTAATGGGTAGGAGGTTATGAGGCACCCCCATTAATAACCATGTAAGTCAAAAGAAATAAACACACATAAAAATAGTTTATTTTAAATAAAAAATACACACACTCTCTTTCACCCCTTTTATTAACCTCCTCAATTTCTAAAGCCTACGCCAGTTCTGGGGTGGCTGGTATTTTTACCCTGGGAGGGGCCAAATACTGTGGCCCTTGCCACCCTGATACTACCAGCCTCCACCTGTCAGCTTTTCCGTGGCTGGTTATAAAAAACAGGGGGGACCCTACAGTGTTTTTTTTTTTATTATTTATTTATTCATTATTTAATTGTTAAATGAATTAATTATTTATTTAATAATTAAACAAAACGGGCTTGGGATCCCCTCTATTTGTGATAACCAGCCTTGATAAAGCTGACTGCTGTGGCTTGCAGCCTGTAGCTACTGCTTTACCTGCCCTAGTTATCAAAAAGAGGGCAGGAGCTCACGTAATTTTTTTTTGCAGTTGTGCATCGGCCAAGCACAACCATGCCAATACTTCACATGGCTATGGTGGGGCCAGAAGTGCCTACCTAGGAACAGCTTGCTGATTCGCTGCTCTGCAACTTTTCAACAAGCTTTATTCAGATGACAAAGCAGAACAGGAACTAGACATACAGGTAAAAGTCTGTGATCAATTTTTTTTTTACAGTTCGGGTTCGCTCATTCCTGATCATAATTTTGACATGTATACCCAAAACATGTAGATGTTTTCACCTGTTGTCATAACCCCATGATGTCCTGTGTATTTATTTATTTATTTATTTATTTATTTAAATAAAGAATAATCTGTTCATGGAGCCGGACTACGTCTTCACAACTAGCATGAATCAGGGGCTGCCTGCATATTTACTGTAGACAGATATATTTTTTTCTCTGAAACACTCCAGTATTTCAGAGAAAATATTCTTTAAAGAGAATTTGTCCCCAGGTTTTTGCGACCTAATCAGAGAGCTGTACAATACCAGGACAGAGACCCTGATTGCAGTGATGTCACCTACTGGGCTGCTTGCTGTAATTTTGATAAAATCACTTTATCAGCTGGAGACTATCACTAGAGGATAAGTAAACCTGCGGCTACCGTGTTTTTCCAAAAATAAGACACTGTCTTATATTATTTTTTGCCCCCCCAAAAAGCACTGTGGCTTATTTTTTGAGGAGGTCTTATTCATGAAGAAACATGGTTGGGATTAAGTTTACCCCCCAAAAAAGCAGACCCCCCTGTTACGAGGGGGACCCGGGGAAGCGTGCCAAGATGGGGAATGGACAGCTTCCGCCGGTCAAGGTCCACTGTGCGGTGTAAGGGACCGCTGCTATGGTGGGTGAAGAGTGAGCGGGTTGCTGCTAGCGATCGTCTGGAATGTCACAGACGATCTATGTACACCGGTCTGCCCTAACCTGTGTGGGTTGTATGGCAGGGATCACACGGCTCGGTGTACCTGTTGCACGGGGAAGCACAGAGGTGCCCACACACGTGTGCCAGTGGAAGTCACGAGAATATGGCACGAGGGTAGCACAGAGGTGCCCACGCACGTGTGCTTTCAATAACCAGGTGAGTCCAGTGGAGACTCGAGGAGCTCACCTGGGACAGGAACACGGCCTGTAGAAGGAGCTACTGCCGGAGCAGCAAGGCAGGGACACGGCCTGCAAACCAGGTGCTGCCTAAGCAGCAAGGGCCAAGCCCACAGAAGAAGATAATGCCTGAGCAGTGGCGTGGCAGCACGCTGCCAGACATCCAAACATAGAAGGACGGTCGCGCGCCGCCATGATGGCAGGGAGAGCTTTTAAGGAGGTGTAGCTCCAGCCAAGGGCGGGCGCGAGGCGGAGATGACGGACTTGACCCAATCAGGATCCACGACATCCCAGCCTGGCCAGTCAGGATTCACCACGTCACCAGCCTTGTCATCAAGCCGTGTGACGTCAGTGGGCGAATCAGGATCCACCAAGCATAGCACATGCTCACCCTCCTGCCTCTGGGAAATAGAGGTGGGATCCTCAGTCTCACAATGTGTAGAGATAACGGGAGTCTCACTGCTTCCCTGAGCAGCAAATCTCTGCACATTGCGCAACCTCACAGACCTTCGAGGCTGCTGAGCAGGAGGAGCTGTGGCAGGCAAGGAATGGGAGACCGCCTAATTTCTTGCAACAGGAGTACCACTAGGTGTCACCCTTGTGCTGCCTCTCTGAGGAGGTTTCTCCTGCACTCTGCGCAGTCGGCAGACCTTCGGCGCTGCGGAGCAGTAGCGCTCGTGGCAGGCAAGGAGACTGTCTCATTCCTTGCCACAGGAGAGCCACGAGGTGTAACATTACCCCCCCGTCTAGGCCCCCCCCCCTGCCCGTGCTCGAAGGCCGCTATCAAACCCGGGGCGTGGATATGATCCTCCAATTCCCAGGATCTATGCTCCGGACCACAGCCGACCCACTCCACGAGGTAGTACCTCCTGCCCCGTATAACTTTTGTCTCCACAAGCTTCGCCACCTCAGAGTCGTCGGGCGGGGAGTCAGTTTGAGGCGTCAGGGACCCCGAGAACTTATTAAGTCGTACGGGTTTCAGGAGGGACACGTGAAAGGTGTTGGCTATAGCCCAGCGTGGAGGGAGCTGGAGTCGGTATGCCACCGGGTTCACCTGCTCTAGCACTTTAAACGGACCCAGGTACCTAGGGGCGAACTTGGCTGCCTGTACCCGTAGGTTAACATTCTTAGAGGACAGCCACACTAGGTCACCAGGGGCGAAGGATGGTGCAGGGCGTCTGCGCTCATCAGCCGTTGTCACCATCCGGTCTTTAGCCCTCTTAAGGGCCTCTTGGGTGTTATCCCAGATCTCCCGGGCCTCGGTCGCCCAATCCTCCACTCTAGGATCGGGTGACGTAATGGGCATCGGAACCGGGATTCTGGGATGTTGTCCGTTATTGAGCAGGAACGGAGTCTGACCAGAGGATTCATGGACCGAATTATTAATGGCAAATTCGGCCCAAGGAAGGAGGTTAGCCCAGTTGTCGTGGTGCGCGGAGATAAAATGGCGGAGGTAAGTTACCAAGGTCTGATTAGTCCTCTCTACCAGTCCATTGGTTTCGGGATGGTATGCGGAGGAGATGTTCAGCTCTATCTGCAGGAGCTTACAGAGCTCTCTCCAGAAGCGAGACGCGAACTGGGGACCCCGGTCGCTCACCACCTTGTCAGGCATGCCATGCAGCCTAAATACATGCCTAATGAATAAGGTGGCGAGAGCACGTGACGTCGGGAGTCGTGGGAGAGGCACCAAGTGGACCATTTTAGAGAAGTGATCCGTGATGACCCATACGACCTTGTGACCTGCTGACTTGGGCAGATCTCCCAGGAAGTCCATTCCCACCACTTCCCAGGGACGATCCGGCACTGGCAGTGGGTGAAGAAGACCTGCCGGTCTCTGCCGGGATGACTTATTCCGTGCACACGACATACAGGCTCCCACATACTCCTGTATGTCCTGGGGTAGTCTCGGCCACCAATAGTGCCTAGTCACAAGGTCTCTGGTCCTTTTGACCCCAAAGTGACCCCCGACCTTGGAGGCATGGGCCCACGATAGCACCTCATTCCGTACTTCAGGGGGAACGAGGGTCTTGCCAGGTGGCACCTGGTCCAAAGAAGTGGGAGTGACCATCCTCAAGCTGTCCGGGGGTAGTATAAGACGAGGCTCCTTCTCGTCCTCCTCCAACACAACCATACAACGTGACAAGGCATCGGCCCGTACGTTCTTCTCACCGGCCAGGTGGCGGATAATAAAGCGGAACCGGGAGAAGAACAAGGACCAACGGGCCTGCCTTGGGTTCAGGCGTTGTGCTGTCTGGAGGTATGTGAGATTTTTATGGTCGGAAAATACTTCAAATGGATGCTTCGCACCCTCCAGGAGATGCCGCCATTCCTGGAATGCTAGTTTCATCGCCAGTAACTCCCTATCCCCTATGGAGTAGTTCCTCTCGGCCGGAGAAAAGGTCTTGGAGAAAAAGAAACAAGGATGCTTCCTTCCTCGTTCGTCTTTCTGGTACAGGACTGCACCAGCACCGACCGAAGAGGCGTCTACCTCTAGTAGAAAGGGTTTGGAGATGTCTGGACGATGAAGGATGGGAGCTCTGGAGAAGTAAGTTTTGAGAGTGTGAAATGCCTCTACCGTTTCCCGTGTCCATGCTTTGGGATTAGCGCCCTTGCGGGTAAGGGCAATGATGGGTGCTGCCACCGTCGAGAAGTTGGGAATGAACTGGCGATAATAATTGATATGGGGAGATAAGGTATGCACACCAGTGACTATGGAAGGGGAATACATGGAATAGCAGAAACTGCTGTGTGAATACTGACATGAAAAATTCAATAGCTATATGTAAGGATGAAATGTGAAAAATGGAACCTGCATTACTGCCATGAATATATGAATAATTGATAAACCCCAAGAATCGCTGGATTGCTTTCAGCGAGCGGGGCTCAGGCCATTTCATCACTGTCTCCAACTTCCCCGGATCCATTGCTAACCCCTGACTGGACACGATATACCCCAGGAACGGCAAGGATTCACGTTCAAAAACGCACTTTTCCAGCTTAGCATATAACGAATGAGTGCGGAGCCTCTTAAGTACTCGGATGACATCCCTCCGATGGGTGGCAAGATCGGGGGAGAAGATAAGGATATCATCCAGGTATGCAACCACGGAAAGATACAAATCCCGGAAAACATCATTCACAAAGTCTTGAAATACGGCGGGGGCATTGCAGAGTCCGAAGGGCATTACGAGATACTCGTAGTGACCGTCCCTGGTGTTGAAGGCGGTCTTCCACTCATCGCCCTCTCGGACTCGCACTAGATTATACGCCCCGCGTAGATCCAGCTTCGTGAAGATCTTTGCCCCGCGGAATCGATCAAATAACTCCGTAATGAGGGGCAAAGGGTATTTGTTTTTGATCGTGATTGCATTTAATCCCCTGTAATCGATACAGGGGCGAAGATCCCCTTCCTTCTTTTGCACGAAGAAGAACCCCGCACCGGCCGGTGAAATAGACTTGCGAATGAACCCTTTTGCCAGGCTGTCCTGAATATATTTGGACATAGCCTCCGTCTCTGGAGCAGAGAGGGGATACACTCTGCCCCTAGGGGGCTCGGAGCCTGGCTTCAGGTCTATTCGGCAATCGTATGGCCGGTGGGGAGGAAGGGTATCTGCGGCCCTCTTGGAGAAGACGTCCCTGTAGGCCTCATAAGGTGTCGGTAAACCTGGCTCCCCTGTATTCCCTGAGTACCCAACCGACCTAATGGTAGCGGGTGGTTCGGTAGTCACGAGGTGCTCCCTACAGGATCCTGCCCATGATGAGATCTCCCCTGTTGCCCAGTTGAGTGTAGGAGCATGCTGTCTCAACCAGGGGAGGCCCAGTAGGATCTCATCCGTCCCCCCTGGAAGCACCAGGAAGGACACCTGCTCATGGTGTCCTGGTGGTACTTCCATCCTGAGAGGGATGGTGATCTGGGTGATGGGATCGACTAGTAGGGACCCGTTGACTACCCGAACCCTGAGTGGCTTGGGTAAGAGAACCAGGGGAACTGAGTATCGGGTTGCCAGGGAGGTCGAAATGAAATTGCCATCAGCGCCTGAGTCCAGGCAGGCCAGAGCAGAGAAGAGAGTAGTGCCAAACTGCAACTGGGCGCTGATAGTCAACCTAGAGGGAGAAGCAGCGTCTAGTAACCCCCCTCTGATGGAAACTAGACGCTGTCTTTTCCCGACGGTTTGGGACATCGGGTAGCTATGTGTCCCCTCTGCCCACAGGAAAAGCAGATGACACCAGACCGAGAACCTGGGGTAGAGGAGACCGCTTTGGACACCTCCATTGACTCCACGGAGTCGCCTACAGAGCTGGCTGGGAGACCTGTCTGGTGGAATACGGGAGCCAGACGCTTTTTAGGCCGTGAGGACGTGGGTGCTGAAGAGACCTCGAGCCTCCGCTCCGCCTGGCGGATGTCTATAATAATAATAATAATAATCTTTATTTCTATAGCGCCAACATATTCCGCAGCGCTTTACAATTCAGGAGGAACATATACATATCATATACATAAACATATACAAACAAGTAACAATTATAGAGGCTACAATATTTAAAAGGAAAAATGGCAACCCTGCTCGTGAGAGCTTACAATCTACAATGAGATGGGGGGAGGGGCAAGGTACAAGTGTTTATTTAAAATGACAATCCAGCCAGCTCATGGGGGATAGATGATGGCTTCCTGGACCAGTTGGCAAGAGCCTTGAGATGCATTTGGGTGCCAAGGAGTTTGACGTGGGGTTATGTTCTGAGAAGTTGTAGAGGGATTATGTGAAATTAGTTTGGCTAGGGAGTGTGATAGGCCGCCCTAAAAAGATGCGTTTTTAGGGAGCGTCTGAAGCTGAGTAAGTTGTGATTTGTCCTAACTTCTTGGGGTAGAGCGTTCCAGAGGTTTGGTGCAGCTCGGAAGAAGTCTTGGATTCGGGAGTGGGAGGTTCGAATTAGTGTGGATGTTAGTCGAAAGTCATTTGCAGAGCGTAGAGAACGGGTGGGATGATAGACAGAGAGGAGGGTGGAGATGTAGGAGGGTGCTGCACTGTGGAGAGCTTTGTGGGTGAGAACAAGCAGTTTGAATTGGATCCTGTGATATATGGGCAGCCAGTGCAATGACTGGCACAGCGCAGAGGCGTCCGAGTAGCGGTTAGCCAGATAGGTGACCCTGGCTGCTGCATTAAGGATGGACTGTAGAGGGGAGAGTCTAGTTAGGGGGAGACCAATTAATAGAGAGTTACAGTAGTCAAGGCGAGAGTGGATCAGGGCCACGGTGAGGGTTTTTGTCGTTTCCATTGTGAGAAAGGGGCGGATTCTAGAGATGTTCTTAAGGTGCAAGCGGCAGGTGCGGGCAAGAGATTGTATGTGGGAGGTGAAGGAGAGATCAGTGTCAAGTATAACCCCCAGACAGCGGGCCTGCGGCCTAGGACTTATCGCTGTGCCACACACAGAGAGGGAGATGTCAGGTTTAGGAAGGTTGGGAGATGGAGGGAAAAGAAGAAGTTCAGTTTTGGAAAGGTTAAGTTTCAGATAGAGAGCAGACATGATGTTGCAAACTGCAGTCAGGCAGTCACTTGTGTTCTGTAGTACAGCGGGGGTGAGCTCCGGGGATGAGGTGTATAGCTGTGTGTCATCAGCATAAAGATGGTACTGAAAGCCAAATCTGCTGATGGTCTGTCCAATTGGGGCAGTGTAGAGGGAGAACAGAAGAGGGCCAAGGACTGAACCTTGAGGGACCCCAACAGTGAGAGGAAGAGGAGAAGATGTGGAGCCAGCAAATGATACACTGAACGAGCGGCCAGAAAGATAGGAAGAGAACCAGGAAAGCACAGTGTCCTTTAGGCCAATAGAATGGAGCATAGAGAGAAGGAGATGGTGGTCAACAGTGTCGAAGGCTGCAGAAAGGTCAAGAAGAATAAGCAGCGAGTGGTCACCGTTACGTTTTGCTGTCAATAGGTCATTGGTCACTTTGACAAGAGCAGTTTCTGTTGAGTGTAAAGGGCGGAAGCCAGACTGTAAAGGATCTAGAAGAGAGTGAGAGGAGAGGTAGCGGGTGAGACGAGAGTAGACCAGGCGCTCCAAGAGTTTAGAGATGAAGGAGAGATTGGAGACTGGTCTGTAGTTGCTTGTGCAGGACGGATCGAGAGAAGGTTTTTTTAATAATGGAGTAATAATAGAGTGTTTGAGGGAGGAAGGGAAGATACCAGAAGAGAGAGAGAGATTGAAGATTTTAGTTAGGTGAGTGGTGACAACCGGAGAGAGTGTCTGGAGTAGGCGTGAGGGGAAGGGATCAGTAGGGCAAGTGGTAGGATGAGAAGAAGAGAGGAGCCTGGAGACTTCCTCCTCTGTGACTGGGTCAAATGTGGAAAGTGAGCTGGATGGGATGTGGCGAGGGATGGGATTCACAACGCTTAGTGACTGGGAGCTGATCTCTTGGCGGATGTTTTCTATTTTCTCTGTGAAATACGAGGCCAGGTCATCAGCATGAAGGTCTGTGATAGGGGTCTGTGCTTTGGGACTGAGGAGGGAGTGTAAGGTGTCAAAGAGCTTTTTTGGATTGTTGGCTAGTGAGGAGATAAGGGTGGTGAAGTAGGTCTGTTTGGCGAGGTGAAGGGAAGAGTTGTAGGTCCTTAACATGAACTTGTAGTGGATGAAGTTTTCTGGTGTGCGGGATTTCCTCCATAGGCGCTCGGCACTCCTAGAGCATCGCTGGAGAAATCGAGTTTGTGATGTGAGCCAAGGTTGTTTTACTCGGTGTTTGGAGGTTCTGAGGGTGAGGGGTGCTACTTGGTCCAGGGTGCTTCTGAGTGTGTCATTGTAGTGCTTTACAGCCAGATTAGGGCATGAAAGTGAGGAGATAGGGGATAGTGATAAGTGTAGAGAGTCTGTAAGTGTTTGAGAGTCAATGGCCTGTAGGTTTCTGAATGTGTGATAGGTGGGAGTGTGCTGGAGTGGACGACGGTTTGTAAGCTTGAAGGAGAGGATGTTGTGGTCAGAGAGGGGAAGAGGTGAGTTGTCAAAGTGAGAGATTGAGCAGAGGCGGAAAAAGACCAAGTCAAGGGTGTTACCATCTTCATGTGTCTCTGAGGATGAGAGTTGTGAGAGGCCAAGAGAGGTGGTGAGAGATAGAAGCTGGGATGCAGAAGGGGAGGAGGGGCTGTTAATGGGGATGTTAAAGTCTCCTAGGATCAGGGTTGGCAATTCAGAGGACATGAAGTGTGGCAGCCAGGCTGAAAAGTGGTCAAGGAACTGGGTGGGTGAGCCTGGGGGACGGTATATGACAGCTACTCTGAGGGGAAGGGGATGGAAGAGCCTGATGGTGTGAACCTCAAAGGATGGGAATGAGAGTGATGGAGCTGGGGGGATGACCTGGAAAGTGCATTGTGGGGACAGGAGTAACCCAACTCCACCACCATGTCTGTTTCCAGGTCTTGGTGAATGGGTAAAGTGTAAACCACCATGAGAGATGGCAGCAGGGGAAGTAGTATCAGAATCCTGAATCCAGGTTTCAGTGAGGGCTAGTAAGTTAAGAGAGTTATTGAGAAAGAGGTTGTGGATGTAAGGAAGCTTGTTACATACAGACCGTGGATTCCATAGAGCACAATTAAAAGAGGGAAGTGAGGGTGTACAGGGAATGTTAATAATATTATCAGGGTTTCTATGGGAGGTGGGGAAGGGGGTAAAGTTAGCATGGGGTGGACCGGGATTAGGAGAGATATCACCTGATAGAAGTAGGAGTAGAAGGAGAAGGGTCAGATGGTTTTTGGACGTGTTTTTGTGTGATACCCTGGAGCATGAAGGATTGAGGTTAATCAGATAGGTGAAAAGGGCCTGGGAACTGTACATAGGAGAGGAGAGGAGAGAGGGACTAATGTGGATGAGTGGTGATGGAGGGGGGACAGGGCGGTGAAAGTGGACAATAAAGGCACATAGGATGATAGAGAGAGAAATAATAGTCATGGTGGAAACAGAGTGTCAAAGATTAGTTTACCTGACTCCTGCCCTGACTAACTGCCATTGAATTAACTGCCCAGCACTTGGCAACGTTGGCACTTAGCAAAAGATGGCACGCATGCAGGCACCCCTTAGAACAGCCCCAGATATATAGGGCTGACTAGAGGGGTAGGTGAGGGGGATTATGGGAGCTCAGCTTGTTAAGGAAAATTAACAAATGCTGATCACACCAGGGAATGATTAAGGAATCAAAGGAAACAGAACATTTCACACCCACCCGGACCTCTAGTCTACACAGATTCACACCTTCCACCATCAGATAAGATGTACAAAGAGGAAGATACAGTCATACATCAGTGAGTATTAAACATAATGTAAAAATGACATAGCATAAGTCACAGCAAGCAGAGATATATACCAGGAGAGTGAATTCAGCAGCAGAGGGGAGCAGACATTACACTTCAGC
The DNA here is from genome assembly GCF_048569485.1 of Anomaloglossus baeobatrachus. Taxonomy (NCBI): domain Eukaryota; kingdom Metazoa; phylum Chordata; class Amphibia; order Anura; family Aromobatidae; genus Anomaloglossus; species Anomaloglossus baeobatrachus. Next base: position 347,248,176 of record NC_134357.1, on the reverse strand, counting down.
AAGCAGAGATGCAAGAGGCAACCACAATCAAGGACTCTAAAGTAGCAGGCACCTCACGCGTGGCCAGTGCGTCTTTGACGAACCCTGCCAGGCCCTCCCAGAACACAGGGACAAGGACCTTATCGGGCCAGTCCAGCTCTGCGGCAAGTGTCCTAAAGTGTACGGCAAAGTCCCCGACTGAAGCGGACCCTTGCCGAAGTCGTAGGAGGCGCAGCGTGGAGTCGTGGGTGACTTGAGGCCCGAGGAACACCATTCTCATGGCCCCAAGATAAGATGCTAAGTTATTCACCACCCGATCTCCGCGCTCCCACAACGGCGTGGACCACTTCAGCGCTCTCCCTGTGAGCAGGGACTGGACGAAGGCTACCTTCGCCTTCTCGGTAGCGTAAAGAGTCGCGGACAGCTCTAAGTAGGTGGTAACTTGGTTTATAAACCCACGGCACTCGGAGCTGTCCCCGCTAAAGCGCTCTGGAAGCGCAAGGCGAGGAGACCTTCCGCCCAATAGCACAGCCTGGGTAGCCGCCTGGGTGGCGACTGTCGTCAGAGCAGTCTTGTCGGAGGAAGACTGCTCCACTGCTGCCAATCGTGACTCCAACTGCTGCACATAACGCAGCAACTGCTGCTGCTCTTCAGCCATAGCCAGACCTTTGGCGCGACCGTAATGTTACGAGGGGGACCCGGGGAAGCGTGCCAAGATGGGGAATGGACAGCTTCCGCCGGTCAAGGTCCACTGTGCGGTGTAAGGGACCGTTGCTATGGTGGGTGAAGAGTGAGCGGGTTGCTGCTAGCGATCGTCTGGAATGTCACAGACGATCTATGTACACCGGTCTGCCCTAACCCGTGTGGGTTGTATGGCAGGGATCACACGGCTCGGTGTACCTGTTGCACGGGGAAGCACAGAGGTGCCCACGCACGTGTGCCAGTGGAAGTCACGAGAATATGGCACGAGGGTAGCACAGAGGTGCCCACGCACGTGTGCTTTCAATAACCAGGTGAGTCCAGTGGAGACTCGAGGAGCTCACCTGGGACAGGAACACGGCCTGTAGAAGGAGCTACTGCCGGAGCAGCAAGGCAGGGACACGGCCTGCAAACCAGGTGCTGCCTAAGCAGCAAGGGCCAAGCCCACAGAAGAAGATAATGCCTGAGCAGTGGCGTGGCAGCACGCTGCCAGACATCCAAACATAGAAGGACGGTCGCGCGCCGCCATGATGGCAGGGAGAGCTTTTAAGGAGGTGTAGCTCCAGCCAAGGGCGGGCGCGAGGCGGAGATGACGGACTTGACCCAATCAGGATCCACGACATCCCAGCCTGGCCAGTCAGGATTCACCACGTCACCAGCCTTGTCATCAAGCCGTGTGACGTCAGTGGGCGAATCAGGATCCACCAAGCATAGCACATGCTCACCCTCCTGCCTCTGGGAAATAGAGGCGGGATCCTCAGTCTCACAATGTGTAGAGATAACGGGAGTCTCACTTCTTCCCTGAGCAGCAAATCTCTGCACATTGCGCAACCTCACAGACCTTCGAGGCTGCTGAGCAGGAGGAGCTGTGGCAGGCAAGGAATGGGAGACCGCCTCATTTCTTGCAACAGGAGTACCACTAGGTGTCACCCTTGTGCTGCCTCTCTGAGGAGGTTTCTCCTGCTCTCTGCGCAGTCTGGCAGACCTTCGGTGCTGCGGAGCAGGAGCGCTCGTGGCAGGCAAGGAGACTGTCTCATTCCTTGCCACAGGAGAGCCACGAGGTGTAACACCCCCCCACTTCCCAGGAGACTTATACTTACCAGACCCGGACATCTGCATGGCTCCCAGGTCCTCCCTGTGATCTCCGGTGGGTGCTGCACGCCGTTCTACCCTGCTTCTGGCTGACACACTCACACACAGCAGATCGCACATCACACACACACACCACATACACACACATCACACACATCAGATCACACACACACATCAGATCACACACACACACACACATCACATCCAGCGTTACAAAATGCTTCCAGCCGCAGGGAATTATGGGATTAAGTCACATGTCCGCAGGTCCTGTAAGCAAGCATTGCAGCAGGTCCTTACGCTCCACTGCACAGCCTCTCAGGATTCTGCCGGCGAGAAGAAATCGGCGTTGCTGGATGTGGTGAGTATGTGTGTGATTCGATGTTTGTGTGTGCATCTGATTATGTGTGTGATCTGATGTTTATGTGTGTGATCTGATGTGTGTGTGAGATCTGATTGTGTGTGTGTCACCCAGGGAATGGAGTACTCGGTCCCGGGCAGTGTATCACTGAGGAATATCACTTTGGTGGCCATTGCCCGGTCCCGTGCCCTGGGTGCTTTTTTAATGGGGAGTATTTACAAGGGAGATTAAAGTCATTTGTGTGACACCACCTGCGGGTTGCGGTTAATATTGTGGAACCGCCGCTGCTGAAGTGGTTACTCCCAGGGCTGGTGGTAATGGCAGCTGTGGTGGTAGGCCCTCCGCAGGTAGGGCTGAGCCTGGGAGATGTATGATGGAGTAATAAGGGTATGTGCGCACGTTGCTTTTTTACCTGCTTTTTACCTGCTTTTTTGCTGCTTTTTCTTCTGCGCTGTTTAATGCCAAAATGGATGTGTTCTTCTATTCAAGCAAAGTCTATGGGAATTTGGGTTTCTTGTTCACACTATGTTGTTCAAAATGCTGCCTTTTTGTGGCAGAACTTTGGTCAAAAACTCAGCTTTTCAAAGAAGCAACATGTCAATTGTTTTTGCCATTTGGGTTTTGCACTGCAAAGCTGAGTTTTTGACCAAAGTTCTGCCACAAAAAGGCAGCATTTTGAACAACATAGTGTGAACAAGAAACCCAAATTCCCATAGACTTTGCTTGAATAGAAGAACACATCCATTTTGGCATTAAACAGCGCAGAAGAAAAAGCAGCAAAAAAGCAGGTAAAAAGCAGGTAAAAAGCAACGTGCGCACATACCCTAAGGGAGACCACTCCAGGGTTGTAATTAACAGTCTCTACTCAGTCGTGGACCCTTGGACGGCTGGTTCAGGTCCCTATATTTCCAGTGCCAGTTGATGACTCGGTTGCTCTGTCCCCGGCACTCTCCATGTGGTTGGGTCCCCGTAGCATGGAGCTTTTGAGGCCTGACTGTCCCTTTGCGGTGGCAGTCACCTTCTCCATAAGGCGGGCAGTGTGGACCCTGTAGGGCTGGTCTGTGTCCCGAACCCTGATCCTTACTTTACTGCTGATGCTCCCGGATTTGTGGGTCAGCGAGGTCTGTGAAGGTCTCCTTACTGTGCAGGTATTTGCCAGGCCATCTGAAACTGTCGCCTGACCTAGGGCCCTGTGCCCCGTGCATGTTCTGGTCCTAGCGGTACTGGTGACCACTCTCCTGTGCCCCCGGGCCACCGTTACATGACCCAGCTCTCAGGCACGTCTTTACACTTTCACTCTCCACTTCAGACTGTCTGCTGTCCCCTCCCACCAGGCTGTCTAGTTCCCTGGTCAGGCTCCGCCCTCTAGGTGGCCTTCGCCTTGTCTGACTAGGCAGTGCCCCCTGGCGTGGAGTGGTAACTAGGATTTTGGTGTGTCTAGGTGTTGCTGGCACTGGTATTCCAGGTCCCTGGGGGTAGGTCCTGCATCCCCAAGAGGATGCAGTTCCCTGTAGTGCCCTGAGTGTCTTAGGGGCGCTACATGTGTGTGAGATTGGATGTGTGTAGGGAGTGCGATCACTGCAGGTCCTCTGCTCGGCGTCTGTGAGTGTGATTGCGGGGTGCCTGCTTTCTACAATGAAGTGTCCTGCAGTATCTTTCACTTTTGAGCTGCATGGACACTTCACTATTGAACCGCGGCTAGGGATTATTTTCGGGGAGGTCTTATATTTAACCCTTGCTCTGAAAATGCTGAAAATCCCTGCTAGGGGGAGATCTTATTTTTGGAAAAACACAGTATGTAGTCCTACATATAACCCCCACCACTGATTTATAGCATTCTGCCTATGCATATTGTACAAAAAAAGCGGTCAATTAGTGGTGTGAGCAGGGTTATACAGAGTTCAGCATTCAGAAGACTGGTAGAATTACAGCAGACAAAACAGTGATTTTATCAAAGCTGCAGCTATGTTGCCCAGGGAAGGGGGTACTTGGTCCTGGGCGGTTGCAAATGGGAATGTCACTTCAGGTGGCTGATGCCAAGTCCCGTGCCCTGGGGATGCTTAATAAAAGGGGGGTATTTACAGGGGATAATAGAGTTAATGTTTGTGACACCACTTGCGGGTTGCGGTTAGGAATGGGGAACCGCCGCTGCTCAACGTGGGTACTCCCAGGGATGGTGATAGTGGCAGCTATGGTGGTAGACTCTCCGCAGGTAGGGCTGTGCCTGGGAGATGTATGGAGTATAATGATGGAGACCACACCAGGTTAACTTTAACAGTCTCTACTCACATGGACCCTCGGCTTGCTGGTTCCGGTCCCAGGAGTATCAGTGCCAATGTAGTGACCCAGGTAGCTCTATCCCCGGCACTCTCTGTAGATTGAGTCCCCGTAGCATGGAGCGATTGGGAACCCCGACTATCCCTTTTGGGGTACAGTCTACTTCTCCGTACGGCGGGCAGTGCGGACCCTGCGGGGAGGTAAGTGTCTGAACCCCAATCCTAGTTTACTACTGATGCCCCCGGATTATTTAGTTCGATGAAGTCCGTGATGGTGTCTTCACCGTGCAGGTATTTTCCAAACCATTTGAAACTTGACATTTGACCTAGGGCATTGTTCCCCATGTGTGCTTCGGTCCCAGCATTATCCCGGTACCCGTCCTGGCGACCTCTCTCCTTTGCCCCCAGGGTCATCGTTACACGGACCCAGCTCAGGCACGTCAGCACACCTTTCCTGTGTGCTCCCCTCTTCAAGACTGCTCTCTGACTGCTCCTGACCCCTCCCACCAGGCTGGCTATACCCAGGGACTCGTTCCCATGGCGACCATCCCCTTACATGGTTAACCCTTTATGCCTAGTGTGGAGAGGAGAACTAGGATTTTAGATGTGTGTTGGTGGAATCGGCACTGGTACTCCAGGTCCCAGGGGGTAGGTCCTGCATCCCCTAGAGCAGTCATGGCGAACCTTTTACAGGCAGAGTGCCCAAACTGTAGCCCTAAACCCATTTTTTTTTCCGAAATGCCAACCAATCCTATCATGTAAATAATTGATTGTAACCTTACCTTTGCAGTCTTCTCTTCTCCTCAGCAGGGGGCATCACGCTCATGCATGCTTACCACACATTGAAGCTGAGCCCTTGCCCTTTCCAGACACAGCAGTTGGATTGATCTTTCTAGAAAAAATTGCAGCATATTAGAGATTTTAGCCTGGAATGCAATCAGATGTCACCCTGTAATCCACATCTACATTTCAGTCTGAACATCTTGAAATCCCATAAAGACGTAGGAGTGGCTCCCCTCCCCCTTCATTGTGTAGTTATGTCCCCTTTCTGGGCCACTTCCTGGTAAACATGTCCCCCATCCTGATATATATTTCCTACATTCTGGTATATTTGTCCCCATCATGGCCTCATCCTGGTAAATGTCCTCCATCCTGGTAAATGTACCTTATTCTGGCATGTTCCCTCATGCTGGCAAATGTACCCCATCCTGACATATTGCCCATCCTTGTAAATATTCCCCCATCCCGGCATGTACCCCATTCCTGGTAAATGTCCTCCTTCTTGGTAAATGTTTTCCCATCCAGGTAAATGTCCCCCTTCCTGGTAAATGTTCCCCTTCCTGGTAAATGTACCCTATCGTGGCATGTTTCCTCCATCCTGGCATGCATGTTTCCTCCATCCTGGCATGCATGTTTCCTCCATCCTGGCATGCATTGTTCCCCATCCTGGCATGCATTGTTCCCCATCCTGGCATGCATGTTTCCTCCATCCTGGCATGCATGTTTCCTCCATCCTGGCATGCATGTTTCCTCCATCCTGGCATGCATGCCCCCCCCCATGCTGGCATGTGTGTTCCCCCTCCCCCACCCCATGCTGGCATGTGTGTTCCCCCTCCCCCACCCCACGCTGGCATGTGCGTTCCCCCACCCCATGCTGGCATGTGCGTTCCCCCACCCCATGCTGGCATGTACGTTCCCCCACCCCCATGTTGGCGCTGGCCCCCCAATCCCCACCTTGGCACAGCCGCACACGAGTTATAAGAAAAAAAAGCAACACACAACTCACCTTCCTGCACCCGCTTCCCCGCTGCGCGCCCTGGGTCCTCAGTTCCCAAGACGTCATTACGCCGGCGCCGCTCACTGACGCTCCTCCGTCTCCTAGGCAACACACCTGCGGCCTGGGAGAGGAGGAGTGTCAGAGCGAGGAGAAATGTCTCCTCTGCTCCAACACCGATTTGATCTGCCGGCGCGACTGCACCAGCAGATCAAACCGGTAGGATCAGGCGACAGCACGCGTGCCAGCAGAATGGGCTCTGCGTGCCCCCGGTGGCACGCGTGCCATAGTTTCGCCATCACTGCCCTAGAGGATGCAGTTCCCTGTAGTGACCTGAGGGGTTCAGGGGTGCTACACAGCAACCACCAAGTAAATGACACATTGCTGCAATCAGAGTCTGTGCCCTAATATCATGCTGCTCTCTGAAGAGTAATGTCACAGATTTCTTTGAAAGTTCATATCTGGGGCCATAACTTGAGACCAGACCAGTACGCCGTCGCTGTAGGAGATTGAAAGGTTTCTTTTATAAATCATGACAGGTTCCTTTTACTGGATTAACTCCTTTTTGCACCTGGATTTTTAAAATAAGGAGCATGGCATTATCTGTGGAAAAACCTATATCCATCAGCTGCAGTTTGTTTTTAAAAATTACTGGGGCTATAAAAAGTCAAGTATCTTATCATCTGATGCTAGATTTAGAATCTCATTCTTATCACTTTGGAAGAAGCTGAGGAGTCACAACTATTCCAGCAGTGGTGTTTAGCTGCATTAGCATCTTGGAGTATTTTCGTTTTCGTGTCTATTTTCCCTCTGTTTCGCTTACCTCGTGTTGTAATATTGTAGAAGTGAGACTAGTGCTCTCGCCGGCCTTTTGTCTAGTCAGAGTGAGTTCAGGGTGAGCGAGGGCCTAGGCATGTGGTGGCAACGGGGAAAGGACCCAAATAGGGAACTTAGGGAGTGCAGGGCACAGACACAAGTGAGTTGCAGGAGGTGTTCCCTCTCCCTATCGCCACGGCCTTTCTTCTCTAACATTCCTGTTACCTTTATGTTGCACCACACACTGAGCATCTGTACAATCTCACGTGACACTATTATAAATAAAAATTATTGCATTGTTAACCTGCCTAGATGATTAATGCAACCCACAACCTAAGATCTTCAAAGTAACAATGCTAATTCTCCATTTAGACTCTTTTGATGAATGAAGCCCAATATGTTTTAATCTCCCTACCTCAGTCCAGTGCTGTGATGACAACACTATAGCCAATAACTGAGCCCAGCAGCTGTGCCTGAATTGACGGAATGAGCCCGCTACCTCTCAGGACATTAGTATTGCAGACAATAACAGACATCAGGAGAAGTAACAGAGACTCTGTGCTGGATCCAAAGAGGGTAAATTGTGCAGATTGTTTTTATAAAATAAGCTACAGCTGGGGACAGGGCTGCCTAATGACCTTCTTAAAATTTTGAGGTACTGCCGCCTGATGATTCTCTTAACATTTTGGAGCTAGCACTGCCTGTTTATTCTCTTAAATGTTGAGTAAGGGTGGCCTGATGACTCTCTTAAAATTTTGAGCATGGGCTGCCTGTTTACCCTTTTACATTTTGGAGCAAGAGCCATCTAATAACCCTCTTATAATTTTGAGGAAGGGCTGCCTGTTTACCCTCTTAAATTTTGGAGTGAGGGCCATTTCATGACCGTCTCAAAATGTTGAGCAATGGCTGCCTGATCACCCTTTTAAAATGATGAGCAAGAATTGCATGATAACCCTGTTGATAAGATGGAAGACCAGGAGGAGGGGGTACAGGAAATGGTGTAGAAGGTGGAAGAAACCCTGATGGAACTAGGGCCTGCAATCTTGAGCTTCAGTAGCATGTGTGCCATCCCACGGTTCTACTCGGTCCCGCCCTCCTCAAAGTTTATCAAGAGTGCCATCAAGGAAATGTAAGTCCCTGGCCACAAGCGCTTGTCCACGTGTCGGTTGTTAAGTGGACCTTCCTAATAACTGCATTGGTCAGAGCACGGATTGTTATGCAACATGTGCTGGTGTAAGGAGGGAACAGAACACTGGAAAACATAGTGGTAAATGGGGAGGGAATACCTAGGGATGGCCACCACTATGAGGTTGCAGAAAGCATGATTGTACACAAGCCTAAACGGCAACATTTCCAGGGCAAGCAGTCTGGGAATTGTTCCCGTTTAGTGTTTGGGCCTGTGGGTGGGTGGCTGTATATATACGTTTGCATTCCAAGGCCTTGAATCGGGATAGCTGAATGCTGCGCATTAACAAAGAACTGGATGTGGTTGCTGATGGTGCTTGAGAATGTGCAACGACAGGTGCAGAGCGGAGGCATCAATGCCTGCGTCCTGGACAGGGGATTTGCAAGCACGTATCACAGCGGAAGAAGCAGTGGTGTGACTCGCACACACTGATTATAGAAGCAGGAGTTCACACTACAGAGTCCAACAAACAGCTTGGGAATCCTTGGCTGCCCAGCCTGCCATGGCATTGGCTGTTTCTGGCTTCACTGCTCTCCAGTACAGCAGGAGTTAATTCCTGCTGGCTTAGGATGCTGATTACCATTCTTAGCCACCTTCACCCTTTTGGGGCTGAGTGCCGGATATAGCTTCTGCTTCCTCGGTTCCTGTGGTTATCCAGTTCTGTGGTGATTTACAAGTTGTGGTTCTGCGTGGTGTGTGAGTTCTTCAGTTGTGCATTTACTTCCTACCCCTTTTCAGTTACTCCCTAGTTCACATACTGTCCTCCTTTGTGTTTGAGTGCAATGTGCACAAGTTTTCGTTTACCCTTGTCCATGCCTATTTGTGGGGTTTTCGTTACTGGGTTTCTGGCTTGCTCCCTGGGTGGGGGGGGGAGTAGTATCAGGGTTCAGACAGAAGACAGGGTCATGCTGGGGGATTGAACCTGCTACCATCGAGCCTACCTTCGAGATAAGGGACAACGCAGGAGCCCTAGTCTTAGGGTCAGCCTAGGAGCCCCTGTTCCATGCCTCATGGCAGCATGTTGATGGTGATCAGGCCCTCGCTGATCTAGAGTATAATTAGATACCAGCTAATTAAATTCATACTGAATACCTTAGTGCATAGTTCATTAAGAATATCCGAAAAGTGAGACACAGAGTTTTACCACACAAGAGTGATAAGCAAAAGTAAAAAAGATTTTATTAGTTACATGATATTGAAAAAACACACAGGATACAATACATACAATATAATTCATTAATAGAGATGAGCGATGTTCGAGGTTCGCCAATTTCATGTTCGAGTGATTTTGGGGGGTGTTCGAGAGGTTCGACGAACTCGAGCTTTTTGCTAAAAGCTCGACAGTTCGAGTTACGTTCGAGAACGGTTCGATCAACAAAAAGCCTAGCTAGTTACTAGCTGGCTTTTCACTGTAATAGTGTGAGTCACTGTGAATCATGCTATTATCAAAATCAAGCATATAGTGTGTGCGGGGGACGAGGTTTAGATCAGTGCTGCTGCTGAGTGCTGAGAGAATGCCGATCACCATTTTTTTTTTCCTAACCGCGCGTACAGTGGGGTGGGCCAGGCTGTCAGCAAATCACAGAGACACACACTGCAAAGTGGATTTTTGCCAGACAAGCAAGGGCATGTGTCATAGGCTGTGCATGTCACATGTCCTTGCCTTATAAGACACGGATATTTTCCCCGTCGCCGCCATTATCTCTCAGCTGCGTGTGGGTGACAGTCACCGCTCTCACTGCTGCTGCTGCTGCTGCTGCTGCTGTGTGCGCTATAGAGATACAGTGCAATCTACACAGCGCTTTAGGGATTAGGGACTACTGGTTATTTCAGCCCTTTTCAGGGCTGATTTACAGGTGTTCATAGCCATAGCTGCTAGGCAGGTCCGTGCAAACGCTGTGTAGGGCTTTAGTTAACAGCGTCTGGCTACCTCAGCTCAGGCAATTCCTTGCTGCATTTCCATTAGCAAGGATAGAAAGTGAGGCTTCCTTTGCTCTCCTGCTAACTACAGCACCCATGCATTCTACCCACCTGCCCATTTTTGCCACGCTATTTTATTTCCTCCAAAGAGCTGACACTTTTTGGGGCATCCTAAAAGTGTCTGGAATACTAAGTTAGTGTTCCTTTGCTGTCCACTGACCGACAGCACCCGTGCATTCTACCCACCTGCCCATTTTTGCCTCGCAATTTTATTTCCCCAAAGAGCTGCCACTTTTTGGGGCATCCTAAATGTGTCTGGAATACTAAGTTAGTATTCCTTTGCTCTCCACTGACCCACAGCACCTGTGCATTCTACCCACCTGCCCATTTTTTGCCATACTATTTTATTTCCCCAAAGAGCTGACACTTTTTGTGGCATCCTGAAAGTGTCTGGAATACTAAGTTAGTGTTCCTTTGCTGTCCACTGACCCACAGCACCCGTGCATTTTACCCACCTGTCCATTTTTGTCACGCTATTTTATTTCCCCAAAGAGCTGACACTTTTTGGGGCATCCTAAAAGTGTCTGTAATACTAAGTTAGTGTTCCTTTGCTGTCCACTGACCCAGAGCACCCGTGCATTCTACCCACCTGCCCATTTTTGCCACGCAATTCTAATTGCAAACTGTGCTGCCACTGTTAGGGGCATACTCCAATTGTCTGGGATACGATACTACCTTTGTGTTCCTTTGCTGCCAAGCAAGGTACACCACATGTGCATTCTACACTCCTCTCCATTTCTGCTACGCAATTTTAATGTACAAATGTGCTGCCACTGTTAGGGACATACTCCAATTGTCTGGGAAGTGTTCCTTTGCTGCCAAGCAAGTTACACCACATGTGCATTCTACACTCCTCTCCGTTTCTGCTACGCAATTTTAATTCACAAAAGTGCTGCCACTGTTAGGGGCATACTCCAATTGTCTGGGATAGTACCTTAGTGTTCCTTTGCTGCCAAGCAAGGTACACCACATGTGCATTCTACACTCCTCTCCATTTCTGCTACGCAATTTTAATTCACAAAAGTGCTGCCACTGTTAGGGGCATACTCCAATTGTCTGGGATACTACTGTGGCGCCCCAGGACCTGGTCGCCACAACAGTATTACCCCTCCAAAGGGTTAATGCTGAGCCTGGAGGTAATTGGGGGAATCATTGGCCAGTAAGTTCAACATCCAACGCAGTTTCTCCCTCAGGCCAGCAGGGGGAGCTCTGAACCTGGAGTTCCAGGGAGCATTCCTTAAGTCTGACCTGAGGGAGGAGTTAGTGTTCAGTTTGTAGAGAGAAAGCAGAGAAAGCAGACGCAGAGTGTGCTGTCTTGTGGAACTGGGGCCTGGAGCTGGAATAGCTTGGCCCAGTGAAGCAAGATTTGCAGAGAGGCATAGAAGAGACTCAGACATCGGAGTCTGTGGTTGCCAGGGTATAAAATCCTTCCCTGGTGGCCGAATCCGGAGGGCAGGAGAGCTGCAAACCCCCTGGCCCATCAGCAATCTGAAGGTACAGCCGCATTCCAAGGGCCCGGTGTGGACTCCAGCAGAGAAGCACCCGAGAGGGCCTGCGCAGCCTACCACACAGAAAAAGGGACGAACCACCGGTCCCAGCAGCAAGAGGGCCATTGCTAAATTCAGAGTGCAGGGTCCTGTAGAAGAAAAGAAAGATCAGGGAGTAGGCCTCATACTCAACTGGCCAAGGATATCACCCCCAGGCACTTCCAGGCCGGCCGGATCATCTTTACCACCTGTGACGGTCTCCCTGGACTAAACTGTTGCCAAGTAAAAGAGGAGAAGGTAAAGAGACTACTGTTTGTGCCTGTTTCTTTCACTGCCTGTCGGCCCTGCACCGTATTATTCACACAACATCACACCATAGACTCTCACGAGCACCAACTGTTGCCCCGGGGTACCGCTCCACCTGTGGGGAGCAGGACCATCCAAGCTGCCATTCCATCAGCCCCGGAGGCCCCATACAGCAGTGGCGGCTTAATAACCGCAAACCACAGGTGGCGTCACGCCAACCATAAACTTTATTCACCAGCCATATTTAACTGACACCCACCAGGGCCACGGAGTCGGGCCCCGCCACCACTGACGACCCCCGGACTAGTCCGGCCTGGCATCGGGTGTCCCATAGCCCTGGGGTGGGCGAGTCAACTTTGGCGTCACAAACAGGATTTCGTGCCCGGTCCCACCGGGTACTGTGCGCCTGCAGAAACTGTGCTTAAAAGACTGTGTAACTGTTTGAAAACTGCCGCCGCCATTAGCCTCGCTGAGCGCAGGAAGAAGGGGGGCGTGCCTGAAAAAGAGCGCGAAGGGAGCGCGCCATCAGAGCGGAGGGTCGTTATCCCCGCGCTACCCGGAAGAAATTTTGAAAAGTGAATGGAGCCTGGTAAGGTTCACTAAGGAGGAGGAAGATGTCCGACTCAGAGGGAGAGCAGGTGGCTGCCATAGACCGAGACGCCGCAGCACCAGCCGAAGCAATCCCAGTCGCTGTCGCCCCAGCCCCCGCTGTAGCGCCGGTAATGCCGATCACAATGCCGTACATTCCGGGAGCAGAATGGCTGCCGCAGTACTCCGGGGAGTCACATACCCTGAGCGACCTCAGAGAAAGGCTGCACAGCTTGTTTAGGGTGTATCCTCTGACTGAGAGCCAGAAGGTGGACATATTAATGGGGCAGCTAGCCGGCGCGGCCCAGCGTGAAGTGAAGTCCTGGCCTGATACAGATAAAGGGACAGTAACCCAGATACTGGCCAAGTTAAAGAGTACTTTTGACACCCGCACCGCAGCAGAAATAAAAATGAGATTCTTCGGGTGCAAACAACGGGCCACAGACAGCATACGGGACTATGCCTTAAACTTGCAGGAGGCCCTGAGAGCAATTAAACAGGTGGACCCAGAGAGCGTACGTGAAGAAGACAAACTCCTAACTGAGCAGTTCATAGAAGGGCTCTTGTCAGATGCCCACAGGACACAGCTGCGTATCATGGTCCTGCAGAACCCTGCTCTGGACTTTGCAAAGTTTAAGGACCAGGCCATCCAGGTACTGAGAGAATCTACACCGAATGACCCAGTACCCCTTCGGCCTCTTGCTATCACATACCCAGGGGTGGTGCCTGCAACACAAGCCGCTGCGGGGGCTGAGGCGCAGTCTCTGGATAAGGATCCCGCTGCAGAGCTCAGACAGCAGGTCCAGGAGCTGACCAAGACTGTAGCTGCCCTTGCCAAGACCGTGCAGTCTCTACAAGTGACCCCATCGCCTGCAAGAATCGAGTTGGCCTCCAGCCCAGATGACGTCCCACGGATGCGACAGAGGAGGATTCCGCCGACCCGAGGAAAAGACACAGACCGGTATGATTCAACTGGACAACCGATCTGCCGCCGTTTCAGCCAGGCGGGCCACATTGCAAGATACTGTCCTTTAAACGGGCCGAGCCTGGGGCCAGGAGCCAACCCCCAGGTGTAAGGAAGCCCGGCTCAAACCCCAGCCGCAGCAAGTATGTGGGAGGACGACCGGTCCTTCCTATTGTGCTGGATGGGATCCCTTTGAATGCCCTCCTGGATATGGGGTCCCAGGTAACAACCATCCCCTATAAACTGTACAAAAGATATTGGGCTGATTCAGACATTGACCATGGCCCAGATGATGATTTAACAATTGTGGCCAGTAATGGTCAGCCCTTGCCTCAAATTGGGTATAAGGAAGTAACCATTAAAGTGGGGCGGGTAGAATTGCCATGTCAGGGGATGATAATTGTAGATATTGATCGCAAAGAATCTAACCCACTGCTAACCATTGGTACAAATGTGATGGAAAATTGTCTTACCGAAGTGATAATTTTGTTGCAGCAGGCGTCTGAAAGTGCCAGCTCCGGGCAGCAGCGTGCCCTACAGAGGGAGATCAGAGCCCTGATGAGAAGGCAGCAGGTAGAGCTGGCCGGAGGAGAAATTGGCAGTGTAAGGGTAAGTGACCCTCTCCCCATTGCAATTCCACCAAAAAGTGAAATGTTGATATGGTGTCGGGCAGCAATAGGCCTCAAGGGTCAAGATTACCAGGCCCTGGTGGAACCTGTGTATTCAGAAAGTAGGCCTAGAGTCCTGATAGCCAGAGGGGTAGCAGACGTCCGCAAGGGAAGAGTGCCCGTCCGTGTCCTGAATTGTGGGGAGGAGGAAGCCAAATTGCCCCGGTATGGCACTGTAGCAAAACTGTACACTGTCAGTAACAATACCATCAAAGCAGTGGAACCCTTGATCCCGTCTGACCAGGCGGAAGACAATGGCTCCAAGGGACAGCTGGAAGACTGGTGCCAAAAATTACATGTGGGCACCGACTCCACCCCCTCACACCAAAAGCATGGGGTTTACCGGGTGGTACAGAAGTACGAGCGGGTCTTCAGCAAACACCCCCTAGATTTACAAAAAAGGAGCAAAGCTCGGGTCCGGGGCATTGAACAGGTTAAGATAGGTGCTAGAGGGGGCGATATGAAGCGCCTTCTGGCACAACGTGAATGTCGTTGGATCCACATTTTGGGAACGCTTAGACCAGGTGGTCTTAATGAGCAACAGAGCTTTGCTCCTTTTTTGTAAATCATGCTGAGCTCTTTTCTTGAGTCCTTAGTTTTTAATGTGTGTTTTCTTTTAATTATTCTTATTTGTGTTTTTTATCTATCTCTTGTATAGGTTGATGGGATCCATATCTTTTTCAACTATTGATATCATCACCTCGAGCAACAATAAACTCTCTATGGTGCACATTGCTATAAATAATTGTTGCTCTTCCCCATGCATCATATAAATGTAAATGTGTTACATTCTTGGTAAACTCCATATGTTTGATCTCTCTTCCTATACTTACGTGCTTTATGACTCTTTGTTTACCTCCTGTCTGTGAGATTACTGGTGCGCATGCACGCCGGGAGCCGGCGGCTTAGACGCATCCTGGAAGGTCTCTCTGAGTGATGTGGGCGGGACTCTGTGATGTCACCAGGGTTTTCCCTGACCCGCGACGTCACTCTGAGGCCGGAAGTGATGCGGCCGTGTTGCCCGCTCGCGCTGTGCATGCGCCGCATATGGCGGTAATCTCACAGTCACGTAGGGCTTTAAAAAGCCCGGCACACACAATCAAGGCATGGCCCCCCCGAGGAAGCCCTACGCGAAACGCAGCATCGTGGCCCCCTGGACAGTCCTACCGCATCTCATACTATGGGTGAGCATTTATAACTTTATGTAAACTTTACATTCTATTTTGGCTGTTGTGCAGCTCTGTTATACATCCGATGTAACTGACTTTATTGTATGTGCTGAGCTCTGGGTGTTTGCCTTTCACTACACACCTGCGGCATATTTCCATGTGGCCACTGGGATCTTTGCCTCCACCACCATATTATAAATACTCACTATAAAGTTACAGGTTCTGTCGTGTCACTGACAGTAGCCTATGATATATGGTGGGAGGAGGATCCCTAGGGTTACTGGTGTTACTACAGTATGCTGAAAGATTTGGCTAACCCAGATATCAGCACTATTGCACTGATATTAATTGTACCGGATGTGGATTGCACTACATGCTATTTGAATTCCCTTATACTCACCAACCACTTTTACTGTGGTAGTATAGCTGTTCCTTGCACCTCATTCCCCCAGTTTTTACTGTGTGTTATTTGTATGAATTTTGTATTGAATAAACTTATACCTTTTTAATATAAACTTTGGATTATGACTCCGCTTTTTCTGAGTTCTCATATCGTTGGGAGTTTCCATAAGTAAGAAATATGTTTATGATACACCGGATGTATTTGATTGTATATATGCTCTGTGTTTTCACAGCTACACCATCTGGTAAAATGGACTTTAAGGCACGTGAACAAACATGGCGTGCACAACTTGACCAAGTGTTTGGGGGAGAAAGTGGTGCAAGCATTGATTTTAACTATAAGGACTCTACTGATCTTACTAACAAATATAAAGAGCTCATGCATAAAAGACTACGTTTATGGTGGAATAAAGCCTTCCTGGAGAGGTATCTGACCTGTGGCCTTATCCCTAGAGGGTTACGGGTTCAGGTTTTCCCTGCTTTCCTCACGGAGGATGATGCATTTAAAAGTGAATGGGAGGAGTTAGCAACTAATTGTTCAAGGGGGTTCATTACATTGTTGGTAAAATCCAATGAGAATTCCTTAATTGAACTTGATGCTGATCTGGGTACTACCCAGGATGACATTAAGAAATTACTTTCTCCTGAGAGATCTTCAAAATTTTATGCCGATCTCGATGTTGAAATCCAAAAATGGGAAAAAGAAATCATAGGAACCAAGACCAAAAAATACCAAAGGGATCTCTTGGATTTTCAGAGGAACAAGGTTTACAGGTGGAGGAAACAATACAAAAATCCTAGACATTTGCAACGTGATCGCTCTGCCTCCTTCTCGTCGGTTTCGTCTGTTGAGGACAATTCAGTTAGAAGGGAGGATGCTGAGGCTGGGAATGATCGGATGAGCTTTATCAGAAATTTGAGGTCTACTACACAATCGACCAAACGTAAGACAACAACACCTACACAGACTGATAAGAGAGCCAGGAACAGAACCTTGGAGGTAATTAATTTATCCTCTCATTCTATTACCCCTCAACAACGGGAGGTTCTGTCCCTGGGTCTCACATTTGTACCATCTAATCATTTTGATTATTTTACAGCCTTAAAGGATTTGCATCTTTTCTCAAGGAAAATTATTTTAAAAAAACTACATTCCAAGAATAATCTCTCTGAATTGGGCCTCAACAGTCGAGCTGAACGGGAGGCGGTTCGTGTACTGGAGGAATTGGCAAGTGAGTCCACCCCGGATTTACTAGATAAGTTTCCCCGCTCTATTCTCCCCAGGTCTACCACATTCCCCTCACTGTCCATCTGTCCCCAGGTTGAGATCTTTACACAGTTGGTGGCTAATGATCTGAAACAGATTAATAATAAAAAGAAAAAAGGTAATCTTACTTCAGATCAAAGATTGGCCCTATATGAGTTGAAATCCTGGGATGACGTACTTTTTAAACCTGCGGACAAGGGGGGGAATGTGGTTATCTGGCCTGTGGAGAAATACGAGCGTGAGGTGTTTAGGCAGCTCCGTAGTAAGGAGGTTTATACCATTCTGACCCATAACCCTATGGGAAGCTTTTCCTCCATCTTACTGAAGATTCTGGAGCGGGCATTAAATGCAGGTACTATTATCAAAAAAGTCTTTGATGGTCTTATGGTAAAAAATCCCATCATTCCTACATTTTACCTGCTGCCAAAAATTCATAAAGACCCCCAGAATCCACCTGGACGTCCAATTGTTTCTGGCATAGGAGGGCTATGCGATCCAATTTGTAAATTTATAGAACATTATTTGCACCCTTTAGTGGAAACACTGCCCTCCTATGTCAGAGACACTATGGACGTCCTTCAACGTCTTGATGGCATGACCCTGGAGCCAGACATGTTTCTGGTGGTTGCGGATGTCGAAAGCCTCTATACAAGTATAAAACATGCTGATGGTTTGGAGGCATCACAATTTTTTCTTACCATGAGTAATCTTGATGGGGATTTGGTCAGTCTGGTGTTGGAGTTGTTGCGGTTCATACTTACACATAATTTTTTTATTTTTAAGGATAGGTATTTTTTACAGCAACAGGGTACAGCCATGGGAGCGGCGTGTGCCCCGTCGTATGCCAACCTCTTCCTGGGACTCTGGGAGAGGGGCATTTTCGGCGGGGCAGACGTTGCTCTCCAGGTACAAGGATGGTACAGGTACATCGATGATGTACTGTTCATCTGGCAGGGTTCACTTTTTGATTTAAATACGTTTATGAAAGGATTGAACTGCAACGACTCCAACATCAGACTCACCTATAAGACTGACAAACGGGAGATCGACTTCCTGGATATAAAAATCTTGGTACAGGCTGATGGTGTTGTACATACTGACCTATATAGAAAGGAGACCTCTGTTAATGCCCTCCTGCACGCCTCCTCTGCCCACACACCATCCACCATCAGGGCAATTCCGACGGGCCAGTTTCTCAGGGCCAGAAGGATTTGCTCTACGGGCACGCTTTTTGAGGAACAGGCCAATGATTTAAGAGACAGGTTTACTGAGAGGGGCTATAGCAGGAGGTGCATTAGGAAAGGTTACCTTAGGGCCAAATCCAGCAAGAGGAATGACCTTTTAACACCCACTTCCAGACAGTCGTCTCCTGGTGCCATCCGATTTATCTCCACTTATAAACACCGATGGGAGCTGATGCGTGAAATTCTACAGAAGCATTGGTCCATTCTGCTCACTGAGCCAACATTGGCTGGTGTTTTACCTACATCTCCCCTGATGACAGCGAGGAGGAGTATGAACTTGAAGGACCATTTGGTCAAAAGCCACTATGTGGCAAAGGTGAATAGTCCCTGGGCTGTGGGTGGGAGAAGGGTCGGCTTTTATCCTTGCGGTGATTGCCGTGCATGCTCCAACATGGTGAGATCTACAGTATTCTCTTCGGCGGATGGATCGAGAGATTTTAAAATACTAGATTTTATATCATGCAGTAGTACTTATGTGGTGTACTACGCAACATGCACCTGCAATTTAATTTATGTGGGCCTCACCTCTAGGGAATTGCGTATTCGCACACGTGAACACGTAAGAGACATCTTGGCAGCACGCACCGCTGAAGAGCCGTCCCTCCTCAAACCCATACCGAGGCAATTCTTTGCCCATCATAACTGTGATCCTGGTGGATTCCGAGTCCGGGGCATTGAACAGGTTAAGATAGATGCTAGAGGGGGCGATATGAAGCGCCTTCTGGCACAACGTGAATGTCGTTGGATCCACATTTTGGGAACGCTTAGACCAGGTGGTCTTAATGAGCAACAGAGCTTTGCTCCTTTTTTGTAAATCATGCTGAGCTCTTTTCTTGGGTCCTTAGTTTTTAATGTGTGTTTTCTTTTAATTATTCTTGTTTGTGTTTTTTATCTATCTCTTGTATAGGTTGATGGGATCCATATCTTTTTCAACTATTGATATCATCACCTCGAGCAACAATAAACTCTCTATGGTGCACATTGCTATAAATAATTGTTGCTCTTCCCCATGCATCATATAAATGTAAATGTGTTACATTCTTGGTAAACTCCATATGTTTGATCTCTCTTCCTATACTTACGTGCTTTATGACTCTTTGTTTACCTCCTGTCTGTGAGATTACTGGTGCGCATGCGCGCCGGGAGCCGGCGGCTTAGACGCATCCTGGAAGGTCTCTCTGAGTGATGTGGGCGGGACTCTGTGACGTCACCAGGGTTTTCCCTGACCCGCGACGTCACTCTGAGGCCGGAAGTGATGCGACCGTGTTGCCCGCTCGCGCTGCGCATGCGCCGCATATGGCGGTAATCTCACAGTCACGTAGGGCTTTAAAAAGCCCGGCACACACAATCAAGGCATGGCCTCCCGAGGAAGCCCTACGCGAAACGCAGCGTCGGGGCCCCCTGGACAGTCCTACCACATCTCATACTATGGGTGAGCATTTATAACTTTATGTAAACTTTACATTCTATTTTGGCTGTTGTGCAGCTCTGTTATACATCCGATGTAACTGACTTTATTGTATGTGCTGAGCTCTGGGTGTTTGCCTTTCACTACACACCTGCGGCATATTTCCATGTGGCCACTGGGATCTTTGCCTCCACCACCATATTATAAATACTCACTATAAAGTTACAGGTTCTGTCGTGTCACTGACAGTAGCCTATGATATATGGTGGGAGGAGGATCCCTAGGTTTACTGGTGTTACTACAGTATGTTGAAAGATTTGGCTAACCCAGATATCAGCACTATTGCACTGATATTAATTGTACCGGATGTGGTTTGCACTACATGCTATTTGAATTCCCTTATACTCACCAACCACTTTTACTGTGGTAGTATAGCTGTTCCTTGCACCTCATTCCCCCAGTTTTTACTGTGTGTTATTTGTATGAATTTTGTATTGAATAAACTTATACCTTTTTAATATAAACTTTGGATTATGACTCCGCTTTTTCTGAGTTCTCATATCGTTGGGAGTTTCCATATGTAAGAAATATGTTTATGATACACCGGATGTATTTGATTGTCCCTAAGCAAACAGGCAGCACCCCTTGACCCCAGTCCTGCACAAGTTGCCCGAGCGGGTTCTGTCCTTTTCAGGGGACCCACGTCCATGGGGAACCCCTGAAACCCCCAGAGGATTGCCACCGGTTCCAGTGGTGGCTGGGCCCCAGCCTACTCCACTGCGGGCCCTTCCTCCAATCTGCCTCTCCGGAGGCGGTAACGGTGGAAGCCACAACAACATTATTTACATGCCACTAGTTTGTGGTTGCCCTGCAAGTTCTCAGGCTTGTTCATAAAGAGTTATTTATGTAAAACTTTTCAAACGGTCCCCACGGGGACAACAGTGCCGGCAACAACCGGTTCTTTTAATCAAGGCTGAATCAGGTGACTTTTTCACGGTATCATTTGTTTATCATCTTCACAAAACTTTCAAACTTTAAAACAGTACTTTCTTAACACACAATGTGGCCCCAACGGGGGCGGTGACAACGGCATTCCGCTGCCCTTACTCCGACTCTTCGGTGTCTGCTGGGGGAGAGGGCGCGGCGGACACTCGGGCTTCCTGACTGCCCCTCAGCTTGGCATCCAGCGCAAGCCACCCCCTCTCCCCACAGTGCCGGGTGTACTGCACCAGGTCGCCCGGCATCAGGTTACGGCCTGGGTGCTCTTCTGGCAGGTGGGCATTAACATCCTGCTGAGCTATAAAGACTTCGGCCTCCAGGCCCGGTTCATAGATGAAACCATAGCCCCGGCGGACATCAAACCGCCTCCCCTGCCCCTCATACAGCGGGCCCCGGACACGGAAGGTCGCTTGTCTCAGGCTCTCTTTCTTCCGCATTGCACGGGCCACCAACTCCGCCTTATTCCTTTCCCTCTCCTCGATTTCTGGGCCCAACGGTACCGGCTCCCTATCCCAGTACGGTGCTGCTGCAAGCTCCGGCGCACGGGTCGGGCTCCGCGAGACCTGTTGAACACTGCCCACTGCTGGTGATCTGGGCGGAAGGTCCCGCGGTGACTTGGCCTTGGGCGCCGCCTTGCAGCGGCAACCCGGCGCAACCTCAGCCGAGGTGTAGGGGATGGGCACAGGGGCTTTCTTCCGCTGGGCCTTCGGCACGGAGCGGTCTGTCGGCTCCGGCTGGGGGAATCTCTCGGGGGATGCCTCCGGTTCAGGTTTCGGGGCTTTCCAAGGTAGCACCTCCGGTCGGCTATGGGCTCCGGCTAGAGGTCGGTCCGCCGGGGCGGACATGCGGGGTAACGCTACCGGTTGCGGTGGTAGCGGGCCTAGTGGCGGGGTCACTGCAGCCGGGACGGATGGCGAGGGGGCAGTTGGGCGAGGGGGTTCAGACCGGGTCCCGCAGCCACGATGACCGGCCCACTAGGGGTATCGGGGCGTGGGTCACTGACCCTCCCTTCCGCAACTTCCTCCTCGCGTCTCCGCACGGTCGCTATGACCTCCGTCATGTCGGTCTCCCACTCCTCCAAGAGGAGCTGCATCTTGACCTGCAGCCTCTGATAGAGCTGCACGGTCCGGATCTCCACCCACGCCGCTGTTCCAGGCGCGGGGGCTACGGTGCTTTGGGACGGCATGTACATCTTGCTGGCGGCCTCTCCCAGGAACAAGATGGCCGCAGGGTCCTGGCGTCCCTGCTTTTATAGCCGCGCTCACATGCGACCAGCCGCCATTTCGTCCCCCTTAGTCTCTTTCCGGCTCCTCCTCTATCGGGCGGGGTTTTGGCCTTCGCGCCTCTACTACTCGAGGAGACGCTCGAGCGGGAACTCTTCGCGCCCAAGATGGTGGCTTTGCAAATTTTTCAGCCGGACACCTCCGGCGGTCACACAAGGTGCACTTCCACCAGTTGGTAGAACGGTAGGATCCTGTTCGTGACGCCAAGTTGTCGCGGGCGGAGGAGGGGACGCTGCCCTCTTCCACTGCTCGGGTCCGGCCGCAGCCACTGCTGTGGCTGCCGCTGCTGCTCGGTGGTGGCTCGAGCAGTGGGCCAGATCCCGGGGACTCGGGGATTTTGGTTGTGGGGAATTATTGTCCGTGACGCCACCCACGGTTGTGGTGATATTGGTGACACCACCGCTGCTCTAGACGGGGATCCCGGGAGCGGTGACAGGGAGCAGCTTGGTTGTAATTTCTCCCCTCCGTGGGTAGGGGGTTTGGTGGTCCCGGGGCGCGGTGATGGGGTAGGGATGGACGGCAGGCGGGTTGTAGGGCCTGGTGAGGTGCAGGGTCGCGGGGGCAGCGCCGGCAGGTTGGTGATGACCGCCTTTCCCTGCACCTATGTCCGGTAAACGGTTCCAATGGGTTCCCACCGGTTAACCGCACCCCAGCTTGGATGTGGGCCAGAGGAGCCCCTTTTGCCCGCAGGCGCTGGCCCTGAGAAACGGTTGCCTTGGCGGTGGCGGTGTCTCCCTCTGTTGGTTGGACTGTTGCCTTCTGTCGGGACTTGACTGTTTGGAAACCCAGGAGGTCCCCTTCACTAACGGATTCGGCAAATTCATGGCGACTCCTAGCCTTGCCGGGGTCCGAAAAGCCCCTGCCAGATGGTGCTGGCTTCTCTTGGTGTACCGGTCCGGTACCGCCGGGCCACCGCCCGTCCACGGTCCTTACGGTAGACTCCGATAGGCTACTCCTGCAGACGGTCACCACTGTCTGCCAACCTTGCTGATCTGTCCGGGCCACACACCCGGACCAACTTCAGGCTGCTCTCTTACTACTTTCCTCCTTCCACTTCAAACTCCACAACTAATCTGCCTGGTTTTCCCGCCTCCAGGACTGTGAACTCCTTGGTGGGCGGGACCAACCGCCTGGCCCACCCCCTGGTGTGATCATCAGCCCCTGGAGGAAGGCAACAAGGGTTTTGTGTTCTGACTTCGGTGTGCCTGCTGGGAGTGTGGGGTGTGTGGATGTTGTGCTCTGTGGCCCCTGGCTTGTCCAGTGTGCCACACATTCAGTTCTCTCCATTGTAGTTAAAGGGCTTGTCTGGTGACACAAGTAAACACCTATATACAGGATAAGTGATAACGTGTTGATCATCGGAGGCTTTCTGCTGGGACCTCACTGATTGACATTCATTCCCCGTGGGGCTGTAGAGATCTGCACTCTACTTTTTACAGCAGCCTCATGGAGAATTAATGGAGTGCGCTGTCAGACAGCTCATTTTGTAGCAAGAATTACCATGCTTTTTGCCTTATAAGGCGCACCTGATTATAAGACGCACCCCCAAATTTAGTGAAATAAAAGATTTTTTTTTTTAATGTTAAATGGGGTCCATCTTATAATGCCAGTGTCCGTCTAACAAGTCATATAGGGTATATGTCCCTCATAGCCTCCCCATCCTAAAATTAGCCCCCTTAATCTGGATATGGCCCCCTTATATTGAATATAGCCCCCTTGTGTTGCCACATGTCCCCCATTAATGGCACACGTTCCCTATTGCTGGCACACGTCCCCTATTGCTGGCACATGTCTCTTATTGATGGCACACGTCCCCTATTTATGGCACAGGTCCCCCTGTGCTGCCCATGGCCCCTTATGAATGGCACACGTCCCCCTGTGCTTTTCATGGCCCCCTATGGATGGCACACGTCCCCTTGTGCTCCCCATGACCCCCTACGGATGGCACACGTCCCCCTGTGCTGCCCATGGCCCCCTATGGATGGCACACATCCTCCTGTGCTGCCCATGGCTCTGTATGGATGGCACACGTCCCCCTGTGCTGCCCATGGCCCCTATGGATGGCACATGCCCCCCTGTGCTGCACATGGCCCCCTATGGATGGCACACGTCCTCCTGTGTTTAATATGGCCCCCTATGAATGGCACACGTTCCCCTGTGCTGCTCATGGCCCCCTCTGAATGGAACACATCCTCCTGTGCTGCCCATGGCCCCCTATGGATGGCACACATCCCCCTGTGTTTGATATGGCCCCCTATGGATGGCACATGTCTCCCTGTGCTGTTCGTGGCCCCATATGGATGGCACACATCCCCCTGTGCTGCCCATGGTTCCCTAAGGAGGGCAAACGTCCCCCTGTGCTGCCCATGGCCCCCTATGGATGGCACATGTACCCCTGTGTTTGATATGGCCCCCATGCTGCTTCCCATAGTAAAATAAAAAACTCTGTCATCAAAGGGGGGCGCAGGCACATATGATATGCGCCGCTCTCCCAGCCCATCACCGCGGTGCGGTTTCAGCACCACGATGATGGACAGTGGCAGTGCATAATTATATGAGCGGGAGCAGGAAATCTCCCGCTGCCTCCTGCAGCCTTCACCAGCCTCCAGCACCGCTCCAATGCTGCCCCCACCTCCCCTGGGCTCTGCAGTATATAATCCATATATTTGGATTATAAGACACACCCCCTACTTTCCCCCCAAATTTGGGGGGAACAAAAGTGCGTCTTATAAAGCGAAAAATACGGTAAAGTGCCCTGTCAGGCACATTCTGACAATCAGTACTGTTATCACTTATCCTTGTACCCTTTAAATGTGAGATGCCAACATCGCTGATACCAGGAACCAACATTTTTTTTCTGTTGGCTGAGGGCCCGCCCCTTTTGGTCACATGTGCATGACATCAGCAAGGACCTTCTAGCCACTTTGATTTACCCACAACTATTAGTAAAACACTTCTATAATGGAATTAGCATAGATAAAAGATAGGAGGAGGAACAACAGGTAGGGGGGCGGGAAACGCTATCAAAACCCACCCCAGCTATTAGCTGCTTGGCAGCTGCTGCCAATCAAAAAGCTGCTCATTTTACAAACTTTACTTGCTTGTGTTTCAAAACCTACATATCCTAGCTGACATCTAAAGGTATGTATAGAATCAATATGATATTGCCAGTATAGCACTGGCTTTAGTTTATATAGGAAAATACTGGTGATTGGTGCGCTTTAAATATTCAAATGTTTCAATTCTCCTATAAACCACAATGAATATTGCAACATTCATCACTCATGCAGGGCCATTTCACCAGATCTATATAGGGGTCCTAGAGATGGCCACACAGTGCACCATTAGTCTCTGTTCCTATGGTGCCACCCACCACTCCTCTTCTCCCTGCCAAGCAAAATGCATGTGAGCAGCCAACAGACACAATGAAGTCTGTATGACCAGATGGCTTAGGGCCACACAGAGTATTGTGGGCCGCAGGTCGTGCACCCCTGCTCTAGATGCTGTATTGCTCTGAAAATAGAGAATTTGGGGGTTTTGCATGTGCTCTGTGTTATAAAACATTAACACTTTCAGTGGTGAACTTAAAAACCTACAGCAATTACCTTATAACCTTATAATGGGACAGAATCCAGGAAGTGTATAGACTTTTTTTCCCCTTCATACTTGTAATACTCATTCCTATCTGCATCAAAATGTTGCCTGTCATTTCAAGGCTACCCATATATTTATTACCCTGAGCCATTAACAAAATGAAACCTTCCTGAAATAGAAATCTCTATTGATTTTACTTTAATCAGTTCCAGTGCTCTGGCTTGTATGTGCTCTTTCAATTACTGTAAGGGGCTTCAAATTCATTACATATTAAATTAATGTAGACTAGTGCCCAGCAATCCCTGGCTGAGTCTTTACTGTTGAGATAATGAGTGTGTAGGAGAAATAAGGAAACATTCATAAGGCTATATTCACAAATGGCAGGTTTGATACAAGAAATGTTATGAATGGGGCTACGGAAATTCATGCACCTGTTCCAGACGCAGCCAATAGGATGCACCAAAAAGATTTTATTAGCAGAAATTTACAACAAATCTGCAAATGTGGCAGTCAAAAGGGGGCTTTACACGCAACGATATCTCTAACGAGATGTCGCTGGGGTCACGGAATTCGTGACGCACATCCGGCCTCATTAGCGACGTCGTTGCGTGTGACACCTATGAGCGAGTGTTAACGATCAAAAATTCTCACCTAATCGTTGATCGTTGACATGTCATTCATTTTAAAAAAATCGTTGCTGGTGCTGGACGCAGGCTGTTCGTCGTTCCTTAGACAGTACACATTGCTACGTGTGATACCCCGGGAACAACGAACAACAGCATTCCTGCGTCCTACGGCAACGAGGTGGGCGTGTCGTTAATGTGGCTGGTCTCCGCCCCTCCGCTTCTATTGGCGGGCCGCTGTGTGACGTCGCTGTGACGGCGCATGAACCTCCCCCCTTAAAAAAGAGGTTGTTTGCCGCCCACAGCCACGTTGCTAGTAAGGTAAGTACGTGTTACACATCCTAACGATATTGTGCGCCACGGGCAGCGATTTGCACGTGACTCACAAACGACGGGGGCGGGTGCTTTCACGAGCGACATCGCTAGCGATGTCACTGCCTGTAAAGCAGCCTTAACAGTTCATGTAGGTTGGGTGTATAATACATGAAGGAAAAGTGGGCATTTTATTTTATATAACACCCTTGATCTCATTCTTGGATCCATCATTTTCATGGATGTATGGGTTCCCTGAAAATTGCCCACGTGGAAAATTGCCCACACAGAAAATTGCCCACACAGAAAATTGCCCACACGGAAAATTGCCCACATGGAAATTTGCCTACACAGCAAATCACCAATTGCAGCATCACAAAGTTTCAGATCTATGATATTTGAGGTGCAAGGTGAGGATGTTCATATGATATGTGATCAACTTGTCATTTACAGTTGACCTAGTGCAAAACTGCAAAAATGATGAAGATTTGTGGTTTGTAGCAGTCTGTCATTATCAGCAATAGATAGATCCAGTCTGCTCTCATCTCTCACTGATTCTGCCTTACTCCTCCCACCAGCCCAAAACAGCAGCACATGCAGAACCAGCAGCAGTGTGATCAAGAGGAGCAATTGCTACTATCTGTACTCACAAAAGTATCACTGTATTATCTGTTCAGTTACATGTGACTGCAGGTAACATCTAATACATTATCATCTCAGGGGAGCCCACCAAAAGCAGGGTGCTGCTGGCAAAGATAGTTGGTCCTGAAAGCCCCAAAGGCACCGCAGAAAGGTGAGACTCTCGCTTGTACCACCTTGTGTTCGTGCTGGGAATGTATATGTTTTTACAGGGCCGCCATCAGGGCATTACTACTGTGACTGGTGTAGGGGGCCCGGTGAAGAGAGGGGGCCCGGACAGGCCCGGGGTAATTACTTAGCTTTGATAATCCCCGGGCAGGCCAGACATCCCCTCTTCACCGGGCCCCAGTCGCAGCTGCAGCAATGGTGCCCGGCCGTTTCAGCCACTGCACACACACACTGCTAAATTGCAGGCGAAGCCCTTCCAGGGCATCGCATGCAAATTAGTCATGTGGTCGGAAACAAGGTGCGTCATCCCGCAGCCCAATGTGATGAGGTCATCACTCTGTGCCTCATCACAGAGCTGCAGGCAACACAGAGGTGGCGAGGACACGGCATCCGGCGGGGAAAGGTAGGCGCTCGGTGAGCTGAACACCGCCGGGGGCGGGAGCGCCCCTGTCTTGCTTTAGCATAGGGGTTGGAACTGCGGACTTGCAATGACTTTTTCTGCGCCACCCGGGCAGATTCCCGGGGGCCGCAGTGCTCCGGTGCTTACATACAAATGTGATCGGGACTTACTGTGTGAGCGGGTTTAGCTGTGTGCCTGGAGTCCCCCCTCTGTTGTGTGCCTGCTCTCCAGTGAGGTCAGCCCCCCCCAATTCTGTATGCAGCCCTCTCAATGCTGTGTGCAGTCCCCTAGTGCTGTGTGCAGCCAACCAATGCAGTGTGCAGCCCCCCCAGTGCTGTGTGCAGCCCCCTAGCACTATGTGCAGGCCCTCCAGTGCTGTGTGCATGCCACCCAGTGCTGTGTGCAGCCCCCCAATGCTGTGTGCAGCTCCTTAGTGCTGTGTGCAGCCCCCAATGTTGTGTGCAGCCTCCAGTCCT
The DNA here is from genome assembly GCF_048569485.1 of Anomaloglossus baeobatrachus. Taxonomy (NCBI): domain Eukaryota; kingdom Metazoa; phylum Chordata; class Amphibia; order Anura; family Aromobatidae; genus Anomaloglossus; species Anomaloglossus baeobatrachus. The sequence continues at coordinate 347,220,019 of NC_134357.1, read as the reverse complement.
GTGTAAAGCCCCCCAGTGCTGTGGGCAGCCCCCAATGCTGTGTGCAGCCCCCTAGTGCTGTGTGCAGCCCCCGTGCTGTGTGACGCCCCCCCAGTGATGTGTGCCGCCTCCCAGTGCTGTGTGCCGCCCCCCAGTGCAATGGGCTGCCCCCCCACTGCTCTGTGCCGCCCCCCAGTGCTCTGTGCAGCCCCCCAGTGCTCTGTGTAGCCCCCTCCAGTGCTGTTTATCACCACCAGTGTTGTGTTCTCTCCAATGCTTTGTACCACCCCCAGTGCTGTTTACCCCCCTAATGATGTCTGTACTCTGCAATTGCTGACCTTGCCACCCAGTGATGTCCGTGCCCCCCTAGTGATGTCTGTGTCCCCCTAGCGATGTCTGTGTCCCCCTAGGGATGTCTGTGTCCCTCTAGGGATGTCTGTGCCCAACTAGGGATGTATGTGCCTCCCTAAGGATGTCGGTGGCCCCCCTAGGGATGTCTGTGTACCCCCCTTAGTGATGTGTGTACCCCCTAGTGATGTCTGTGTACCCCCCTAGTGATGTCTGTGCGCCCCCCTAGTGATGTCTGTTTGCCCCACCTAGTGATGTCTGTGTACCCCCCAGATGTCTGTGTACCGCCTAGTGATGTCTGTGCGCCCCCCTAGTGATGTCTGTGTGCCCCACCTAGTGATGTCTGTGCGCCCCCCCCTAGTGCTGTCTGTAATGTAATTTTTTGAGGGAAATACTTCTTTTTCTGGAACAACTTCAAGGGTGACAACACTTTTGGCTGTGTGTGTGTGTGTATGTATGTATGTATGTATGTATGTATATATATATATATATATCAGTATGTATATATATATATATATATATATATATATATCAGTATGTATATATATATATATACCCCCCTTAGTGATGTGTGTACCCCCTAGTGATGTCTGTGTACCCCCCTAGTGATGTCTGTGTACCCCCCTAGTGATGTCTGTGCGCCCCCCTAGTGATGTCTGTTTGCCCCACCTAGTGATGTCTGTGTACCCCCCAGATGTCTGTGTACCGCCTAGTGATGTCTGTGTGCCCCCCTAGTGATGTCTGTGTGCCCCACCTAGTGATGTCTGTGCGCCTTCCCCTAGTGCTGTCTGTAATGTAATTTTTTGAGGGAAATACTTCTTTTTGGGTGACAACACTTTTGGCTGTGTGTGTGTGTGTATGTGTGTACCGCCCTCCTAGTGATGTCTGTGTGCCCCACCTAGTGATGTCTGTGTGCCCCACCTAGTGATGTCTGTGTACCCCCCAGATGTCTGTGTACCGCCTAGTGATGTCTGTGCGCCCCCCTAGTGATGTCTGTGTGCCCCACCTAGTGATGTCTGTGCGCCCCCCCTAGTGCTGTCTGTAATGTAATTTTTTGAGGGAAATACTTCTTTTTCTGGAACAACTTCAAGGGTGACAACACTTTTGGCTGTGTGTGTGTGTGTATGTGTGTGTATGTATGTATATATATATATATATATATATATATATATATGTATGTATATATATATATATATATATATATATATATATATAAAAATTACCTTCTCACCCCCTGTGGGTGGTTATTTGTCCTTCCTCATTCTCGGGTCCTCTACCAGAGGCCTGGGAGTTTGAGGGTTCTGCGCAGGATCTTAGTTGTTCCCAGCACTGCGCTTTTCTGGACAGAGAGCTCAGATGTTGCTCCTGGAATCTGTTGCAGCCATTTTTCCAACTTAGGGGTCGCTGCTCCAAGTGCTCCTATCACCTCTGGAATCACTGTTACCTTCACCTTCCACATCTTCTCCTGTTGTCCTTTAAGGCCCTGGTATTTCTCCAGCTTCTCATATTCTCCAGCTTCTCATATTCCTTCTTTCTGATGTTACTGTCATTAGGCATCTATTATCATTGCTGTCTTCTGACCCTTGTCTACTATAACGATATCTGGTTGGTTAGCTACCACTTGCTTATCTGTCTGGATCTTGAAGTCCCACAGGATTTTAGCCCTTTCATTCTCCACCACTTTTTCTGGGGTCTCCCACCTGGACGTAGGGGGACTTAGCCCATACACTGTACAGATATTCCTGTATACAATTCCCGCTACTTGGTTGTGGCGTTCGGTGTACGCTGTCCCTGCTTGCATTTTGCATCCTGCCACTATATGTTGGATTGTTTCCGTGGTTTCTTTACATAGTCTACACCTTGGGTCTTGTCTTGTGTGGTAGATCCCTGCTTCTATGGATCTGGTACTTAGCGCCTGCTCTTGTGCTGCTATGATTAGTGCCTCTGTGCTGTCCTGGAGTCCAGCTTTCTCCAGCCATTGGTAGGATTTCTTCATGTCAGCCACCTCCATTATCTGTCTATGGTACATCCCATGCAGCGGCTTGTCTTGCCATGGCACTTCATGTTCTTGTTCTTCCTTCTCGGACTGTTGTTGTTGCTGTCTTAGGCTCTCCTTCAGCATTTCATCTTTTGGTGCCATTTTTCTGATGTATTCTTGGATACTTCTTGTTTCGTCCATGCTGGTGGCTTGGACACCTATCAAGCCTCGACCACCCTCCTTTCTGTTGGTATACAATCTTTGGGTGTTTGACTTGGGGTGCAGTATGCAAGCCCTAGAGACTGCATATATATATATACATATATATATATATATTTTATATATATATATCTTTATATATATATATATTTTATGTATATATATATATATATATATATATATATACATAAACACTAGCTGTAATATCCAGAGTTGCCTGGGATGGTAGCTATTTCTCTGTCTCTCTCTCCCACTGTCCCTCTCTCCCAGCTTCACTCTGTCTCCATCTCTGTCTGTCTCTTTGTCTGTCTGTCTTTCTTTGTGTGTCTGTCTCTGTCTGTATGTCTGCCTCTTTCCCTCTCCCTGTCGTCTGTCTCTCTCCCTGTCTGCCTCTCTCCCTGTCTGCCTCTCTCTGTTTGTCTCTTTCACTGTCTGTCTCTCTCTGTCTCCCTCTATCTTTCTCTCTCTGTCTCTCTCTTCGTCTCCCCACCGATATCATATTATCTCACACATAAGCTTCTTATACTAAGAATGTCCTTTGTTCATATAGCAACCAATCACAGTTCCTATTAATGACCTGTATCTCCCAGCTCCGTTGACTTTAATGGAGGCAGGATTTTTGGTGAAAATTTTTTTCCTTTAGCGGACATACACACACACACATACATACATACAGCTTTTTATATATATATATATATATATATATATATATATATATATTGTGGTAGAGCCACTCTCTCAGCAGTAGGGCATGGATGCAGGAACACCTCACGTGTCGATTTTCACCTGGTTTATTATCAGCAGTCACAATCCATTGACATGAGGAGAGCACTACTTCCTCCAGCACAGGAAAATACTTAGGCAAAACAGAAGACCATGAGTGTGTCCAGAGGCCTGGCTTTTACCTCTGGGACCACACCCCGAGGTGGAGATATGGTGAACAGCCATCCCACCCATCTCTTTAGCTGTCCACAACAAACCCGACCCAGGTAATACAAATTAACCCTCTCAGCACCTAATGTGCTGGAGTACTACATCCGCGTTCACATCACTGATTGCAGAAGCCGCAGCGACACATATGTCCCCTCGTGCACATCACCAGTGATCACATCACAATATATATATATATATATATGCACACACGCACGTTTTTACAAGCATGGCGTCGGGAGTGTGGAAGGTTTGAGGAGTGGAGGCAGAGCTGGAGTGCAGCCTATGCAAAGTCTCAAGGGGGCCCAGAAATGTTACCAGTATAGGGTCCTGAAATTCCTAGTGGCGGCCCTGTGTTTTTGCAGTGGTGTAACTAGAGTCCAATGGGCCCCAGTGTGAAATTTGGACCTGCCCCCACCACTCACACATGTTTTTCACATGTATGGGCCCTTGAAGCGTTCTAACTTCTATCAAAACTTATGAACTGCCTCCCCTCCCCCTTCATTATGTAGTAATGTCCCCCGTCCTGGTATATATGCCTATCATCCTGGTGAATATGTCCTCATCCTGGTATATATGTCCCAATGCTGGTATATAAGGTCCTCATCCTGGTATCTATGGTCCATGTTGTCTCCATCCTGGTATATATACCCCCTTCCTGGTATATATGTTTCCATCCTGGGTTACATGGTCCTCAATCCTAGTGGGCATTCATGTCTGTTGGCAATTTTCTGTGGACATTTTTCACATATCATCTGAATATCCTCACCTTGCACTTCAAATATCATAGATCTGAAACGTTCTGATGCTGTAATTGGCAATTTTCCGTGTGGGCAATTTTCCGTGTGGGCAATTTTCCGTGTGGGCAATTTTCCGTGTGGGCAATTTTCCTGTGGGCATTTTTCCTGTGCACAATTTTCCTGTGGGCATTTTTCTGGTTTTCCGGATGTATGAATGGATCTGTGAGACTATGGGTTCGAATACTGTCCGATAAAATATTGGACAGCACTTGAAGATTTCTCTCCGCTGAGCCCTACAAAATCACCAAAAAACTCTATATTGACAGGAACTTCGACAGAGCCACCATGGAGCCATTTTCGGTACTTGGATGAAGCCAGTGGAGTCACTGTAAACTCTATCCTGTTAGTATTCATGTTACTTGAACATGTAAAAAAACATGGTTTGCCACAACGACTGTTGACTGTATTCAAATGCATGGCTTTGTCAGGGGTCTTGACGGATTATAATTTTTCGGGAATTCTGACAGAAACCACTATGTAGTGCTCTGAGAGAGCACTGTGTCAATGTGAACCTAGTCTATGAGACATTATTAGATTCAGAAAATAAACTCATTTGTTCACATGCAGTAGCCACAATTCATGTGGTTTCATGTTTTGCTACGACTGGCAGTTGTGGTTTATACGTCTCCAAACAATCTCATTATTTGGAGGATTGTTCATTTTAGAAATTGATACTGTACACTGTGTGCAGAATTATTAGGCAAATGAGTATTTTGATCAAATGATAATTTGTATACATGTTGTCCTACTCCAAGCTGTATAGGCTTGAGAGCCAACTACCAATTAAGTAAATAAGGTGATGTGCATCTCTGTAATGAGGAGGAGTGTGGTGTAATGACATCAACACCCTATATAAGGGGTGCATATGTGCCGCCCCAGGAGCGCTGATCCTGTTCGGGGGCGCCACAGTGCAGGAAATCTTCTGGCCACGGGTAGGTGATGGGGATCGTGACGCCACTCTCGGTATTTGCGGTCAGTGGGTGACCGCCACTGCAGTTTAGGGAGCGCCTGGAGATGATGGTAAATGCAGTCAGATGTTGTGGCCTCCCGAGAGTGAGGCTGGCCCCAGGGCTCAGTGTAAGTGTGTAGTACCACAGGTCGCAGAAGAACTCACACACAAGCAGCAATGTCTTTCAGGGTTTTTACTCACTTTCAGATGTCAGGGGAGAGTTAACCCGGGCGATGCTATGATGAACCAGGAGGAACCAGGTATCCCTTCGGCTGATGTAGGTGACAGCTGACTCGCCTTCCTAGCCCTTCTTGTTTTGAGGTGACTCCTACATGTAGTATTGCTGGAATCACCCAGGGAAGTCGCTTTTGCCGTTCTCCCCTTTCTGGCCCGTTTGCCTGACAGCCTGGACCAAGGATAGATGGCTCCAGGCTCGATCCTCCTTATGGGCCCCCTCGTTGCTGCTGTAGCTGCGGACTCTGTGTGGTTGGTGAGGCACATAAAGGGCCCTCACCAGCAGGTTTGGCAGGCCAACTGAATGGGCCCCTGCTCTGGGGACTTGTTTCCCCGTGCGGACTTGGACTACCGGCAGTCCCCTTACTCAGCCACCTCTTGCTACTGCCCTAGGTGGTTTTCAGGCGGCACCACTGGGTAGCCTTTCTCCCCTGCCAGCAGCCACTGACTGGTGCAGTGTCTGACAGGGCCCTGCTCCTCTGCTCTGCCCTCCAGACACGGCTCTACACCTCCTGCTCCTTCGGCTGCCTCTACACAACTGCTTGTCTCCAGTCCTACACCCACCACTAGCTGGTATGCGGGGGCCATGCCCCCTCCCTGGGACTGCACAGGGGTCCCCTCTAAGCTGTGTGTGTGTGTCCTCGTTCTAAGTGTCTGTGATTGTCCACATCCTAGTCAGCCTCTGGGATTACCTGTTTTGTACTCACTCAGTCTGAGTGCAGTTCTCAGTGGTGCCTGACCAAGTCAGGGCGCCACACATACTTATTAGGCAACTTCCTTTCTTTTGGCAAAATGGGTCAGTAGAGAGATTTGATGGGCTCTGAAAAGTCCAAAATTGGGAGAAGTCTTGCAGAGGGATGTAGCAGTCTTAAAATTGCCAAACATTTGAAGTTGATCACCATGGCAAATAGCCAACAGGGTCGCAAGAAGCGTGTTGGGCAAAAAAGGCGCAAAATAACTGCCCATTAATTGAGGAAAATCAAGCGTGAAGCTGCCAAGATGCCATTTGCCACCAGTTTGGCCATATTTCAGAGCTGCAACGTTACTGGAGTATCAAAAAGCACAAGGTGTGCCATACTCAGGGACATGGCCAAGGTAAGGAAGGCTGAAAAACGACCACCTTTGAACAAGAAGCATAAGATAAAACGTCAAGACTGGGCCAAGAAATATCTTAAGATTGATTTTTCAAAGGTTTTATGGACTGATGAAATGAGAGTGACTCTTGATTGGCCAGATGGATGGGCCAGAGGCTGGATCAGTAAAGGGCAGAGAGCTCCACTCTGACTCAGACGCCAGCAAGGTGGAGGTGGGGTACTGGTATGGGCTAGTATCCTCAAAGATGAACTTGTGGGACCTTTTCGGGTTAAGGATGGAGTGAAGCTCAACTCCCAGACCTACTGCCAGTTTCTGGGAGACAACTTCTTCAAGCACTGGTACAGGAAGAAGTCGGTATCGTTCAAGAAAAACATAATTTTCATGCAGGACAATGCTCCATCACCTGCATGCAACTACTCCATAGCGTGGCTGGCCAATAAAGGTCTAAAAGATGAAACAATAATGACATGGCCCCCCTGTTCACCTGATCTAAACCCCATAGAGAACCTGTGGGCTCTCATAAAATGTAAGATCTACAGGGAGGGAAAACAGTACACCTCACAGAACAGTGTCTGGAAGGCTGTGGTGGCTGCTGCACGCAATGTTGATCGTAAACAGATCAAGCAACTGACAGAATTAATGGATGGTAGGCTATTGAGTGTCATCATAAAGAAAGGTGGCTATATTGGTCACTAATTTTTGGGGTTTTGTTTTTGCATGTCAGAAATGTTTATTTCTAAATGTTGTGCAGTTATATTGGTTTACCTTGTGAAAATAAACAAGTAAGATGGGAATATATTTGTTTTTTATTAAGTTGCTTAATAAGTCTGCACTGTAATAGTTACCTGCACAAACAGATATCCTCCTAAGATAGCCAAATCTAAAGAAAAACCACTCCAACTTCCAAAAATATTAAGCTTTGATATTTATGAGTCTTTTGGGTTGATTGAAAACTTAGTTGTTGATCAATAATAAAAAAATCCGCTAAAATACAACTTGCCTAATAATTCTGTACACAGTGTATACAGTTAGGTCCAGAAATATTTGGACAGTGACACAATTTTCGCGAGTTGGGCTCTGCATGCCACCACATTGGATTTGAAATGAAACCTCTACAACAGAATTCAAGTGCAGATTGTAACGTTTAATTTGAAGGTTTGAACAAAAATATCTGATAGAAATTGTAGGAATTGTACACATTTCTTTACAAACACTCCACATTTTAGGAGGTCAAAAGTAATTGGACAAATAAACCAAACCCAAAAAAAAATTTTTATTTTCAATATTTTGTTGCGAATCCTTTGGAGGCAATCACTGCCTTAAGTCTGGAACCCATGGACATCACCAAACGCTGGGTTTCCTCCTTCTTAATGCTTTGCCAGGCCTTTACAGCCGCAGCCTTCAGGTCTTGCTTGTTTGTGGGTCTTTCCGTCTTAAGTCTGGATTTGAGCAAGTGAAATGCATGCTCAATTGGGTTAAGATCTGGTGAATGACTTGGCCATTGCAGAATGTTCCACTTTTTTGCACTCATGAACTCCTGGGTAGCTTTGGCTGTATGCTTGGGGTCATTTTCCATCTGTACTATGAAGCGCCGTCCGATCAACTTTGCTGCATTTGGCTGAATCTGGGCTGAAAGTATATCCCGGTACACTTCAGAATTCATCCGGCTACTTTTGTCTGCTGTTATGTCATCAATAAACACAAGTGACCCAGTGCCATTGAAAGCCATGCATGCCCATGCCATCACGTTGCCTCCACCATGTTTTACAGAGGATGTGGTGTGCCTTGGATCATGTGCCGTTCCCTTTCTTCTCCAAACTTTTTTCTTCCCATCATTCTGGTACAGGTTGATCTTGGTCTCATCTGTCCATAGAATACTTTTCCAGAACTGAGCTGGCTTCATGAGGTGTTTTTCAGCAAATTTAACTCTGGCCTGTCTATTTTTGGAATTGATGAATGGTTTGCATCTAGATGTGAACCCTTTGTATTTACTTTCATGGAGTCTTCTCTTTACTGTTGACTTAGAGACAGATACACCTACTTCACTGATAGTCTTCTGGACTTTAGTTGATGTTGTGAACGGGTTCTTCTTCACCAAAGAAAGTATGCGGCGATCATCCACCACTGTTGTCATCCGTGGACGCCCAGGCCTTTTTGAGTTCCCAAGCTCACCAGTCAATTCCTTTTTTCTCAGAATGTACCCGACTATTGATTTTGCTACTCCAAGCATGTCTGCTATCTCTCTGATGGATTTTTTCTTTTTTTTCAGCCTCAGGATGTTCTGCTTCACCTCAATTGAGAGTTCCTTAGACCGCATGTTGTCTGGTCACAGCAACAGCTTCCAAATGCAAAACCACACACCTGTAATCAACCCCAGACCTTTTAACTACTTCATTGATTACAGGTTAACGAGGGAGACGCCTTCAGAGTTAATTGCAGCCCTTAGAGTCCCTTGTCCAATTACTTTTGGTCCCTTGAAAAAGAAGAGGCTATGCATTACAGAGCTATGATTCCTAAACCCTTTCTCCGATTTGGATGTGAAAACTCTCATATTGCAGCTGGGAGTGTGCACTTTCAGCCCATATTATATATATAATTGTATTTCTGAACATGTTTTTGTAAACAGCTAAAATAACAAAACTTGTGTCACTGTCCAAATATTTCTGGACCTAACTGTATGTCCAAAACAAATCCTGTGCATAATAGTTTAATATTGACTAAGCAACATTGTTAGAAGGCACTGGGGTACAACGACTGTGCTATTAATGATAGTGTATATTAAATATTAACCCTCTCTTCTACCCTGGAATAGCAACAGAGAGTCACTACCTTAGAACAAAATTAAAATACCCCTCCCTTCTCGTTACAGTAGAACTTATTCACTTGATCAAAGGATGGAAGGACGTGTCATCAGTTTCATAACGGAAACAAAAAGATGGTGGTCCCCAAGTGAGTTCTGAAGCTATCCATACACTAGTATTTTTGTTATTCACAAGAACTGATTTTAAACACTTATTGCAGTCACATTATTTACTTTTGATTTGTTGTGTTGTACTTTTGTAAGTCATTGTTAGATTGGTGCAGCATTTTCTACATGCATAGTTGCTTGTGTGAGACATCAGATTTTTACCCTCTCAATTGAAGCCAAGTTCACAGATCGAATCAATTTGACTTTTTAACATATGGTGCTGTCATCCATAATCATATTCTTCACAAACCAGTGGTGAAAAACTGTTTGTTTAGAAACCTGAAATCTCCAACAAGTATGGTCATCAACCATTTAGGGTTGGAGAACTTGCTTTTAATGCTGAGTGTACGAATGCTTGAAATCCCAGCGATTTTGAGAAGAGAGGAGAGGGCATGCATGAATACTTTTTCTCCATTCATTGTCTAAAGAACTTCTGAAGAAAGCCAAGTACTGCATGTGGAGTGGTGCAGGGCAGTAATGGTGGGCCAGGAATTGACTCCAGACACCTCAGCACACTATATGAAAGACATGGTCCTGGCTGGGTTTGGGCTGTATACGCCCGTGTAGGTCACATGCTATCGCTAGCTTGTTCAGTTTCAACAACTCTTTACTTAATGTTTCTTACATAACTTTATACATGAGATCTCGGGCATATAACTTCAGGTAGTTCCAGTTTTGCAACACATCTTCAGACACTTTCTTAGTTCCCTCTGGGTTGTTCCCAATATGACTGGTCCTGTGAAGGGGGCTTTACACGCTACGATATCGTTAATGTTTTATCATCAGGGTCACGTCGTTAGTGATGCACATCCGGCGTCATTAATGGTATCGCAGCGTGTAACACTTACCAGCGACCTTAAACGTCCTCCAAAGTGGTAAAAATCGTTCACCATGGAGAGGTCGTCCTTAAAGGGAACCTGTCATCAGAAATTTAGCTATAAAGCTAAAAGTTCCCCCCTCTGCAGCTCCTGGGCTGCATTCTAGGAAGCTTCCTATAGTTTTTGTGGCACCTTTTATACCAAAATAAACACTTTGTAAACTTGTACCTTTTCTTATGCAAATTTCTTAAATCTTCCATGGGGGCGGGCTGCCTGGGGTCCGTTGCTGTTCCTCCTGCAGATTTACGCCGCCCCCGAACGCTGAATTTCAAAGCTCAGGATGCCGCCCCTGGGTGCCCATGGTCCCGCGCATGCGCTGTTCCACTGTAGCGGTGCCGTGCACTGTGTGCACGTGTGACCGCTGGTGACGCTTTGCGCGGGCACGAGGTTATGGGCGGCGCTGTGAGTGTCATCAGTAAGTGCCGCCCATAACCTCGTGACCGCACTTTCCCCTATTACTCCAGCGTTATGCGCAAGCGCTCGCTGGCCTGATGACCGGACGTCACCTCCTTCCCATCCATTTCCTGCTGCTGAGCAGGATGGGAAGGAGGTGACATCCGGTCATGAGGCCAGCGAGCGCTTGCGCATAACGCTGGAGTAATAGGGGAAAGTGCGGTCACGAGGTTATGGGCGGCACTTACTGATGACACTCACAGCGCCGCCCATAACCTCGTGCCCGCGCAAAGCGTCACCAGCGGTCACACGTGCACACAGTGCACGGCACCGCTACAGTGGAACAGCGCATGCGCGGGACCATGGGCACCCAGGGGCGGCATCCTGAGCTTTGAAATTCAGCGTTCGGGGGCGGCGTAAATCTGCAGGAGGAACAGCAACGGACCCCAGGCAGCCCGCCCCCATGGAAGATTTAAGAAATTTGCATAAGAAAAGGTACAAGTTTACAAAGTGTTTATTTTGGTATAAAAGGTGCCACAAAAACTATAGGAAGCTTCCTAGAATGCAGCCCAGGAGCTGCAGAGGGGGGAACGTTTAGCTTTATAGCTAAATTTCTGATGACAGGTTCCCTTTAAACCAAAAATTATTAATGGTTGTTTCTAGATGTTGTTCCTCTTTCCTGCTGCAGCATACATTGCTGTGTGTGACACCGCAGGAGCGAGGAACTTCACCTTACCTGCGTCCCGCCCGCAATGAGGAAGGAAGAAGGTGGGCGGGATGTTCGTCCCGCTCATCTCCGCCCCTCCGCTTTGATTGGCCGGCCGCTTAGTGACGTCGCGGTGACGTCGCCGTGATGCCGAACGCACCTCCCCCTTGAGGGAGGGATTGTTCGGCAGTCACAGCGACGCCGATGACCAGGTGAGTTCATGTGACGCTGCCGTAGCGATAATGTTCGCTGCGGCAGCGATCACACGAAATCGCATGCATGACAGGGGCGGGTGCTTTTGCGTACGATATCGCTAGCAATTGCTAGAAATATTGTAGCGTGTAAAGCCCGCTTGAGTGTCAGGACAACCCAGCTCTGCACAACAATGAAATCCGTGACAGTCATGTTCACTTTTTGCTGCTCCATGTCTATTCTTGTAGAGGAGGGAGTATGGGGATTTTTTCACTATGGCCAGAGTAGTGCCTTATGCTCCCAGATGCTTCCATATCCACGTCTTTTCTCCTCATAGAGGAGGGGGAGGGAGTTTTCAAGTAGTGTCAGAAGAGCCATGTGCACTCAGACACTTGAAGAGGCTCCACCAATGAGAGTCGACTCTATCCACATACCAGTTAATCTCGACCTGTTACCTTTTAGGCTTGGGGCTAAAGTCCCACCCTTGGACTCTTCTGCCTGACACCACTACGTTAGAAGGTCAGTCTCTAGCCTCAGCATTGCCTTGTGTGCTGTGTCTCAGTTAACACTTCAGGATCACACTGTCGCAATACTGTCTCCTTTTGCTTTTTGCTGCCACAGGTCACCCACTATATACAGTCTTGATAACTTAGACTATACATCTGTTTCTGTCACACACTGGGTCTTCACTAACTTTCTAGAAGGGAACCAGTCTCTTACCGTATGAGCTAACCCCTCCCATTGTGGGCTAGTCCTAACACTTAACTACTTCCTGACCTACAGTCTGGCAACTACATATAAAAGTGCTATACAGCACATCACAATCCACATACCACAATATTTACAAAAGACGCAGAACACAATTCACGTTACAGTACAATGAAGTGCGCGATTGGTGTCTTCAGGGAAAAGAATGCGGCAGCAACCAGTCCACCTCATTACAAGCCCTTGGCTATTTCCAGCAGACCCATATACAACAAATGGAACAGAGTTGCACATGTTTTCAGGATTCATATTCTAAATATATCTGGGGTACTGTCACGCTCCCCGGCTCCCATGCCTCGCTCCCCGGTCCCCGTGTCCCGTTCCCCGGTTCCCGATGGCGCTCCCTGCACACCGCTCCGGTCCCCGGTCCTCCTCTCCACAGCCTCCTTGCTCCCTCTCCCTCACTTGCGTCCTCCAGGCGTCCTGTTCCCCGCTCCCGGCACCCCTCTGCGACGCTGATCCCTCTGCTAGGCACTCCTGCTTCCTGTGCACCACTTCCTGCCCTGGCTTCCGGCACCCGGGCCTCGCGCATGCGCGTTAGGGCGCGCGCGCGGTCATTGACCCTCTCTTAAAGGGCCAGCGTCCAGAGATAGGATATTGACTACACAGGTACAGGGTATATAGGGGTTCCTTCTCCAGGTGGGCGGGGCCTGTTCTTCGTGTTTAGTAAGCTAGGAGTCAGGTCCCCCTGTGCCTTGTCCAGTATTGACTTTATCTGTTTCGTAGAGCCGCTCCTGCCACGCCAACCGGTCCTTACCACGATGGTTCCGGAGCTCCGGTCGGTGACTGTCCGCCACTTCTTCAGTCCCTCCAGTCTCCAATCCCTGGATCCATGTGGTGACCGACTCCCTCGCTCAGCTGGTTCCGGATTCTGCCTGACATCGCATCCCGGCCTCCAAACCTGAGCCTCGCCACCCAGACTACCTTCAGGGACTCTGTGGTCCCAGGGACTTCTTCATCCCGGTTCTCTGAATGGACTGTCCTGCTACCTGTAGTGCTTCGGCTGCCGTGCATCAAGGCCCTCTGGCGGGGTGACCGGCCTGGTTGCCTCACTAGGGAAGTCCGGTTGTACGGTCCAGTGCTTCCACCACCAAGACCTAACAGGTACCTGCAGTTTATTTGAAGTACTACAAAAAGATGCAAATCATCATGATCTATAAAACTGCGACTGGCTTCATAATTCAATCTTTCTTGTTCCACTTGCATTATTTTGCGAAAAATCAAAGGGTCACTAAAGGTGCTGCAATTAATTAAAGGGTGTATTTTTTTCAGAAATATAAGTTTAAAGGTCTTAAGACTATGCCCTACTCTTTCTTTCCTGTGTACAGTAGGAATAAAGATTCCTAAGCCCCAAGCTTTGCCAAGGGAACATACCTTCAGGTGGTATCTGAAGGAAATGCAACTGATCAGCAAGCAGGGCCGTATTTACCATTAGGCACTTGAGGGCACGTGCCTGGGGCGGCGCTTTCCAGGGGGCGGCGCTAAGAACGAAACTAAAAAAAATAAATAAAATAATTTCCCCCCTTCCTCATCCAATCTCTTTATTGGAGGAGGGAGGGGGCACCGCAGTCATTTATATTCGTGTCTATCAGACACCCAAATATAAATGAAGCTATGAGCGCGCCAGTACTTCCAAGTCAGCAAAGCTCCAATCAGCTCCCTGCCCCGACGTACGGCCGTGCGCTCGCTTTGCAGAGGTCACAGCAGCGTGAAGCAGCGCAGCACAGAGGAGGACGGGAGATGGAGCCGCCGCCGCCAAGGAACGTGGATTCAGCCGCCGCTATCGCCGCCGAGGACCGGAGATTCAGCCGCTGCCGCTCAGGACCGGAGATTCAGCCGCCGCCGCTCCGGCCGAGGACCGGAGATTCAGCCTGAAGTAGGTAGGCGCTTTACAGCCGAAGACAGCGCCGAACAAACAGCCCGGGGGGGGGGCGCAATATAGAGGATGGGGGATGGAGCGTGATGTGGGGGCGCAATATAGAGGATGGGGGGCGTGGAACGTGATGTGGGGGCGCAATATAGAGGATGGGGGATGGAGCGTGATGTGGGGGCGCAATATAGAGGATGGGGGGCGTGGAGTGTGATGTGGGGGCGCAATATAGAGGATGTGTGATGGAGCGTGATGTGGGGGCGCAATATAGAGTATGGGGGGCGTATAGCGTGATGTGGGGGCGCAATATAGAGGATGGGGGCGTGGAGTGTGATGTGGGGGCGCAATATAGAGGATAGGGGGGCGTGGAGCGTGATGTGGGGGCGCAATATAGAGGATGGGGGGCGTGGAGCGTGATGTGGGGGCGCAATATAGAGGATGGGGGCGTGGAGCATGATGTGGGGGCGCAATATAGAGGATGGCGGCGTGGAGCGTGATGTGGGGGTGCAATATAGAGGATGGGGGGCGTGGAGCGTGATGTGGGGGCGCAATATAGAGGGTGGGGGCGTGGAGCGTGATGTGGAGGCGCAATATAGAGGATGGGGGGCGTGGAGCGTGATGTGGGGGCGCAATATAGAAAAAGGGGGGCGTGGAGCGTGATGTGGGGGCGCAATATAGAGAATGGGGGCGTGGAGCGTGATGTGGGGGCGCAATATAGAGGATGGGGGGTGTGGAGCGTGATGTGGAAGCGCAATATAGAAGATGGGGGCATGGAGCGTGATGTGGGGGGCGCAATATAGAGGATGGGGGGCGTGGAGCGTGATGTGGGGGGTGCAACATGGAGGATGTGGAGCGTGATGTGGGGGGCGCAACATGGAGGATGGGGGGCGTGGAGCGTGATGTGGGGGCGCAATATAGAGGATGGGGGGCGTGGAGCGTGATGTGGGGGCGCAATATAGAAAAAGGGGGGCGTGGAGCGTGATGTGGGGGCGCAATATAGAGGATGGGGGGCGTGGAGCGTGATGTGGGGGCGCAATATAGAGGAAGGGGGGCGTGGAGCGTGATGTGGGGGCGCAATATAGAGGATGGGGGGCGTGGAGCGTGATGTGGGGGCGCAATATAGAGGATGGGGGGCGTGGAGCGTGATGTGGGGGCGCAATATAGAGGATGGGGTCGTGGAGCGTGATGTGGGGGCGCAATATAGAGGATGGGGGCGTGAAGCGTGATGTGGGGGCGCAATATAGAGGATGGGGGGCGTGGAGCGTGATGTGGGGGCGCAATATAGAGGATGGGGGGCGTGGAGCATGATGTGGGGGCGCAATATAGAGGTTGGGGGCGTGGAGCGTGATGTGGGGGCGCAATATAGAGGATGGGGGGTGTGGAGCGTGATGTGGAAGCGCAATATAGAAGATGGGGGCATGGAGCGTGATGTGGGGGGCGCAATATAGAGGATGGGGGGCGTGGAGCGTGATGTGGGGGGTGCAACATGGAGGATGTGGAGCGTGATGTGGGGGGCGCAACATGGAGGATGGGGGGCGTGGAGCGTGATGTGGGGGGCGCAACATGGAGGATGGGGGGCGTGGAAAATGAGGGTGGTAGACAGTATAGCGAATGGGGGTTGCAGTATGGAGAATGGGAGGCATGGTATGGAGAAGGGGAACCATGGTGGGCTTGGTATGGCGGGGGCTTTGTATGGAGAAGGGGCAGCATGGGGAGCGCTCAGTTAGGACCCTGGGAGGGCCCGGTATACAGAATGTAAAGCATAAGGTTTATTATGGAGTGTGGACAGCATGAGGGGGGCAGTGAAGTGTGGGGCGGGCTGCATGGAGAGGTGGGGACAGTGGGAGTCATAGTTCATAAATGAGGAAGGTCTGGAGGGTATAATTCATAGTGGGGAGGACAGTGGGGGTTTTCATTTAAAGGGACAGTATAGTGGAAATGTTATAGGAGAGAATGTGGAGGCTGTATACTATAAGTGACACGGTGTGGGGTCATTTTTTGTGCTGTGAGCTCAGTGCTGGGCAATTATTTATTCTTGGGCACAGCCTTGGGCTTACTTATGGTGATTACTCTTTAGTGAGCAGCATTATATTGACACGGTTTGTCGTAAAGAGAATCTCTCACCAGGTTTTTGCCACCTATTTTGAGAGCAGCATAATGTAGGGGCAGAAATCCTGATTTCAGCAATGTATCACTTACTGGTCTGCTTATTGTAGTTTTGCTAAAATCACTGCTTAATCAGCAGTAGCTTATCATTACAGGACTACTTGGTGTGCTGCAGGTAGTCCAGCATATTCATGAGCTCTGTATAACTGCTATATGTGCAGCAGAGGAAATGACAGTAAACAGCTAAGTAAGTGACACATCAGTGGAATCAGGGGCTCTGTCTCTACATTATGCTGCTCTCAGATGGGGGAGCAAAAACCTGGTGACAGATTCCCTGTACGGGCACCGTTTCTGTATGTGCTGTAGCAGACCAGACAAGAGGGAAGTCTTGGGAGACGCAGGACAATGTGTTGCTAAGAGCAATGACATTTTAAAGAAATCTTTTACTCCCAAAATGCCAATTAATCTGCAGACACATTTATACAGGGGACGTCGCTCTGGCATATACAGTTTTAACTTAATATTTTATTTTATATATGCAGACGGTTCTGTCCCCCCTGGTGCGGTCGATGTCTTGGTGCAGCGGTTCACCCTCCTATTTGCATACTAAAGACGGACCCTCTTCTTAACTGACAGACGTCCTTTGGTGAGAGTCAGTGCTGTCTAAAATCACTTAGTATTTCTGCACGTGTCCTGACACTGGAGAAGCAGAGTAGCACTCCAAGTGTCAGCATGTGTGCGCACGCAATGTGACTGCAGTGTCGGTGTGAGTGCACACACAATGTGACTGCAGGTATGTTCTGACAACTGGTTGCTGCCTGTATTTGACTGCAGATTTAAGGATGAAGGTTGTTGAAGTGAGCAGACAGCACATCACAGCACCGTGTCCCCCTCCCCACTGGAGCCGCTCACTTGCTATACTTCCAGGTGCATCAAGTGGCAGCTGCAGACACAGGATCCAGGCATCAGAACACAGCACTGACACTGGAGTATGCAGCTGTGCTCCTCCTGTGTTGTGTGCACACCTACACTGACACTGGAGTATGCAGCTGTGCTCCTCCTGTGTTGTGTGCACACCTGCACTCACACTGGAGTATGCAGCTGTGCTCCTCCTGTGTTGTGTGCACACCTGCACTGACACTGGAGTATGCAGCTGTGCTCCTCCTGTGTTGTGTGCACACCTGCACTGACACTGGAGTATGCAGCTGTGCTGGCAATACAAAACATAGGGCACCCCACGCTGTTATTTTACATTAAATAAATAATTTAAAACAAAAAACGTGGGGTCCCCCCCAAATTGGATCACCAGCCAAGGTAAAGCGGACAGCTGGGGTCTGATATTCTCAGACTAGGGAGGTCCACTGTTATTGGACACTCCCCAGCCTAAAAATAGCAGGCTGCAGCCGCCCCAGAAGTGGCGCATCCATTAGATGTGCCAATCCTGGCGCTTTGCCCCAACTCATCCCATGCCCTGGTGCAGTGGAAAACTGGGTAATATATGGGGTTGATGCCAGATGTGTAATGTCACCTGGCATCAGGCCCTGGGGTTTGTGATGTCAGGCGTCTATCAGATACCCGACATCACCAACCCAGTCAGTAAGAAATAAAAAATAGACAACAAAAAAAGTTTTATTTGAAAAAAAAAACACTCCCCACATTCCCTCTTTCACCAATTTATTGACAAGAACAATCAATCAAATCCTGGTCCGGCGTAATCCAATAAGGATGGGGGGGGCGGGTCCCATGGCGATCCATACCATAGTCACTGTCCCAGTCCATGAAGAACAGAATGTTCCCCATTGGCTGGGAGAGCAATGCAGTGACCTGAGCTAACATCAATAGCACAGGTCACTGCAGGGGATGACGAGCGCTGCTGTCAGGAGGTTAGATGAGATCATTACCTGCTGTGATCATCTCCTGCAGTCCTGCCATCAGCGCTGTCACTGACTTCTATGCCCGCCGCGTTGTCAGCAGTATCGCGAGAGCCTGTGACGTCACTGCCAGTGACAGTCTCGGGCCGCTCGCGAGACAGGCATAGACAGCAGTGACCGTGGTGACATCAGGAGGCAGGAGATCGTCACAGCAGGTAATCATCTCATCTCACCTCCTGACAGCAGCGCTCGGCATCCCCGCGGCTGCACGCACTGCTGTGTGTCAGTGTCTGCCTGCGCTACAGGGTGACAAGCTGCTGATACTGCGGGCAGACACTGAAACACTGCAGGGCAGGCAGCGGCGGGGCTGCAGCAAGACACAGACTGCACGGGCACCTGGAGGTCACACGGAAGTGCTTCTGTGCGGCGTCCAGGGAGTGTGACGTGTGTGTTTACTCTGCTCCGCTTCCTCTTCTGTCATAATGACATCACTTCCTGCAAAACCGCAGGCAGCGATGAGCATTACCACAGGTAAATCGCGGCTATACCGGGGGTATACCGCACATCATTTGGTACCTGCGGTATACCCCCGGAATTTCGCGATTACATTACAGTGAAATTCCGGGGGTATTCCGTAGGTACCTGTGGAAAAGAAGTGACATGCATATTTCTTCATCGTTCCTTATGGGAGACCCAGACCATGGGTGTATAGCTTCTGCCTCTGGAGGACACACAAAGTACTACACTAAAAAGTGTAGCTCCTCCCTCCGAGCATATACACCCCCTGGATGACCAAATCTAGCCAGTTCAATGCTTTGTGTTCAGGAGGATCACACATGTATTTTCATCTGATTTTTGATTTTAAAGAGTTGGAAGAAAAGCGGGTCCAAGCTGGACCCCCGGCATGTCCCTTCTCACCCCACTGTGTCGGCGGTGCTGTTAAGGTTGATTTCAAGGCTGGAGCCTTTACATGCCGCGCTCCTTCACCATCCCTTGGGCTCTGGCTTGAAGTGGGAGCCAGAACGGTTCTCACTGCTTTGCAGGAGACCGGTCTCCATCCACAGCCCTCTCAGGACCCTGCCGGACGGAGCACTCATCCCTCAGGGACCTGGCCCTGCGTCTCTCAAGCTAAGTATTGAGACGTTATTGTCAGGGGGTCCCTTGCATTTTTTATTGTTGGGGAGAGTGTGTTAGTTATTTTGGTGACATTTCCGGTTTCCCTGAGAACCGCGCCGAGGGTGCCTGCTCGCCGGCCGCACTGTAAAATTTAGTCCCCGGCTTCAGCTGCGGCCTACTTTCGGTTTCACTGCCCTGCATGTCAGTCAGGCAGAGGGACAGTGCGGCGCCGCCCACCGGCCGTTCAGCAGAGGGGAGGACACTCCTCTCTGAGGAGATGTTTCCCTCCCCTGTATATCCCCTTGGCCCTCCGGTTCCCGCTCTTGGACTTGGAGGGGGGCTCCTCACTCCGGCGCCATTTTATCAGCGTTCTCACACTGATCGGCGCTGGCTGCTGCATCTCTGCAACCTGTCTGGGGGTCTGAGTTGTGGGATCCGGAGGGCACACAAATCGGTCTGGTAAGCCACAACCTCTGGTTGTGGACTTTATTATACGCTCTCTGGGGGTCATTCTGAAGGAGTGTGTTCTTACTGCAGAGCCCCCACCTCAGCAGCATGTCTCACACTAGGAGCAAGGCTGCAAGGCTGTACTCAATATGCACTGCATGTAAGCTCGTACTGCCTGAACCGAGCACATATCCTCATTGTGATGCCTGCTCTAACATGGTGGTGCCTCAGCCTGAAGTCTCCCCAGTGGTCCCTCAGGCTGCTCCGGCCCCGGTGGCTGAACCCCCGGCTTGGGTAGAATTGTTTACTAAGTCTATCTCCCAGTCCTTTGCTGACTCCATGGGAGAGCTGTCCCGGACTCTGCTGAGCATGCATCAGCTCCCTTCACAGGGTGCCTCTGCTGCTTCGGCTCGCTCTCCAGAGCTCACAGAGGATTCTTCATCTGCTCCCAGACCCCGTCCTCCTAAAAGGAAACGCAGGGACCCCTCTCCTTCCTCGTCCCGCGGCTCCGATTCACGAGCCGATTCGCAGGACGAGGAGGATGTCTTTACTGGGGGCTCGGACGCTACCTCTATGTGCCCCATTGATCTGACTGAGGGGGATGCAGATGTTAGTGATTTGATTGCGTCCATTAATACTGTTCTGGACCTCAATCCGCCAGTATCAGAGGAGCAACCCTCTCTGGCAGAAAAGCACCAGTTTACTTTGCCTAAGAGACCAAGGAGTGTGTTCTTTAACCACTCCAGTTTTCAGACCACTGTGTCCAAGCCCAGAGCCTGTCCTGACAAACGCTTTCCTAAGCGTGGTTCTGATGACCGTTTTCCTTTTCCACCAGAGGTGGTCAAGGAGTGGGCTCTCTCACCAAAGGTGGACCCTCCGGTGTCTTGACTCTCAGCCCGGACAGTTGTATCTGTGGCTGATGGCACCTCACTCAAGGATCCCACTGACCGCCAGGTTGACCTCCTGGCCAAGTCTGTCTATGAGGCGACAGGGGCCTCGTTCTCCCCATCTTTTGCAGCAGTGTGGGCTCTCAAAGCCATCTCTGCTTCTCTGGAGGAGATGCATACCCTCACTAGGGACTCTATGCATGAATTGGTTGCTTTAACTTCCCAGGCTTCAGCCTTTTCAGCCTACGCCATGTCTGCCATGCTGGAGGCCTCTCACCGCACTGCGGTGGCCTCCGCCAATTCCCTCGCTATCCGCAGGATCTTGTGGCTTCGTGAGTGGAAGGCGGATGCTTCCTCAAAGAAGTACCTTCCTGGGCTCCCATTTGCTGGGTCCAGGCTGTTCGGTGAACAGCTGGATGAAATTATTAAGGAGGCTACTGGCGGGAAGAGTACTTCCTTGCCACAGACTAAAGCCAGGAAACCTGTCCAGGGCAGGAACCAGTCGAGGTTTCATTCCTTTCGTTCCTCTAACTGGTCATCCTCTAAGCCCTCGGCCTCGTCCACTAACTCGGCCAAGGACCAGAAGCCCACCTGGCGCAAGAAGCCGCGTCCACAAGGGTCCGCAGGAGCTGCTGCCACCAAGGCAGCCTCCTCTTGACTATCTGGCCGAGCCAGCAACGTCCTTGGTCGGTGGCAGGCTCTCCCACTTTGGTGACGTGTGGTTTCAACACGTCTCCGACCAGTGGGTGCGGGATATCATCTCCCACGACTACAGGATAGAGTTCTCTTCCAGCCCGCCAAACAGATTTTTTCTGTCAACTCCCCCCTGCTCCAAGGCCGCCGCCTTCTCTCAGCCCGTGGCATCCTTGCAGGCCAACGGAGTAATTGTGCCGGTTCCCGCCAGGGAACGGTTCAGAGGTTTCTGTTCAAGTCTCAACAAGCATGTTCAGGTGCGGCATTTTCGCATGGAGTCTCTGCGATCAGTCATTGCCTCAATGACCCAAGGAGATTTCCTGGCATCCATCGACATCAGAGATGCCTATCTGCATGTGCCAATTGCAGTTTCACACCAGCGTTGGCTACGTTTTGCAATCGTAGAGGAACATTTCCAATTCGTGGCTCTCCCCTTCGGGTTAGCCACGGCCCCTCGAGTATTCACCAAGGTCATGGCAGCAGTGGTTGCGGTCCTGCACCTCCAGGGGTTGGCAGTAATTCCTTACCTGGACGACCTTCTTGTCAAGGCTTCTTCCAGCGCAGACTGTCAGCGGAGTGTCTCGCTCACTCTCGCCACTCTTGTTCAATTCGGGTGGCTTGTCAATCTGCCCAAGTCCATTCTGACCCCGACCCAAAAACTCACGTACCTAGGGATGCAATTCGAAACTCTGCCGGCACTTGTCAAGCTGCCCTTAGTCAAACAGCAGTCCCTCCATCTGGCGGTGCGCTCTCTGTTGAGGCCCCGCCGTCACTCCATCAGGCACCTTATGCAGGTGCTGGGTCAGATGGTGGCGTCAATGGAAGCGGTTCCCTTTGCCCAGTTCCATCTGCGTCCTCTGCAGCTGGACATTCTCCGCTGTTGGGACAAGCGGATTTCTTCCTTGCACAGGTTGGTGGCTCTGTCGCCACAAGCCAGGAGCTCTCTTTAGTGGTGGCTTCAACCTCTCTCTCTGTCTCAGGGACGCTCCTTTCTGACCCCGTCCTGGGTGATCCTCACCACGGATGCCAGTCTTTCCGGCTGGGGAGCAGTATTTCTCCACCACCGAGCACAGGGCATTTGGACTCCGTCCGAATCAGTCCTCTCGATCAATGTGCTGGAAATCAGAGCTGTGCTCCTTGCTCTCGTAGCGTTTCACCACCTGTTGGCGGGCAAGCACATTCGAGTCCAGTCAGACAACGCGACAGCAGTTGCCTACATCAATCACCAGGGCGGGACTCGCAGCCGCCTGGCAATGTTGGAGGTTCAACGCATCCTTCAGTGGACGGAGGACTCCAAGTCCACCATATCCGCAGTCCATATCCCAGGCGTGGAAAACTGGGAGGCAGATTATCTCAGCCGTCAAACCGTGGACAGCGGCGAGTGGGCTCTGCATCAGGCAGTGTTCCGGTCGATCTGCCGCAAGTGGGGCACTCCGGAAGTGGATCTAATGGCATCCCGGCACAACAACAAGGTCCCGGTTTACGTGGCTCGCTCCCACGATCCTCAGGCCTTTGCAGCGGACGCGCTGGTTCAGGATTGGTCCCAGTTTCGTCTGGCTTACGTGTTTCCCCCTCTAGCTCTCTTGCCCAGAGTCCTGCGCAAGATCAGAATGGAGGGCCGTCGGGTCATACTCATCGCCCCAGACTGGCCCAGGCGAACTTGGTTACCAGACCTGCTCCGTCTGTCCGTAGAGGTGCCGTGGCGTCTCCCGGACCGCCCAGACCTTCTCTCTCAAGGTCCGTTTTTCCGCCAGAATTCTGCGGCTCTCAGATTGACGGTGTGGCTCTTGAGTCCTGGATCTTGACGGCTTCCGGCATTCCTCCCGAAGTCATCTCCACTATGACTCAGGCTCGGAAGTCTTCCTCGGCAAAAATTTACCACAGAACTTGGAGAATTTTCCTGTCCTGGTGTCGTTCTTCCGGCCATGCTCCTTGGCCTTTTTCCTTGCCAACCATCCTGTCCTTTCTACAGTCCGGTCTGCAGCTAGGACTATCCCTCAGTTCTCTTAAGGGACAGGTCTCGGCTCTGTCAGTGTTCTTTCAGCGGCGTATCGCCCGACTGGCTCAGGTGCGCACCTTCATGCAGGGCGCATATCACATCATTCCACCTTACCGGCGGCCTTTGGATCCCTGGGACCTTAATCTGGTCCTCACGGCCTTACAGAAACCCCCCTTTGAGCCTCTTAGGGAAGTTTCTTTATTTCGACTTTCACAGAAAGTCGTCTTTCTGGTGGCCATAACTTCTCTCAGGAGAGTCTCTGATTTGGCCGCGCTCTCTTCGGAGTCACCTTTTTTGGTTTTTCACCAAGACAAGGTAGTTCTACGTCCGACTCCGGACTTTCTTCCTAAGTTGGTGTTTCCTTTCCACCTTAACCAGGACATTTCATTGCCTTCCCTTTGTCCGGCCCCTGTTCATCGCTTTGAGAAAGCGTTGCATACTTTAGTTATGGTGCGGGCGCTCCGGATCTATGTGTCACGCACTGCCGCTCTTAGGCGGTACACCTCTCTTTTTGTGCTGACCGCAGGTCAGCGCAAGGGTCTCTCGGCTTCTAAACCGACCCTAGCTCGTTGGATTAGGTCGGCCATATCCGATGCCTACCAGAGTACTCAGGTGCCTCCCCCGCCGGGGATCAAGGCACACTCGACCAGAGCTGTCGGTGCCTCTTGGGCTTTCAGGCACCAGGCTACGGCTCAGCAGGTCTGTCAGGCTGCCACTTGGTCTAGTCTGCACACCTTTTCAAAGCACTACCAAGTGCATGCTCATGCTTCGGCAGATGCGAGCTTGGGCAGACGCATCCTTCAGGCGGCTGTCGCCCATTTGTGAAGTTAGGTTTTGCCTACTTCTCAGTTTTCTGTTTATTTCCCACCCATGGACTGCTTTGAGACGTCCCATGGTCTGGGTCTCCCATAAGGAACGATGAAGAAAAAGAGAATTTTGTTTACTTACCGTAAATTCTTTTTCTTATAGTTCCGACATGGGAGACCCAGCACCCTCCCTGTTGCCTGTTGGCAGTTTTCTTGTTCCGTGTGTTTTCACCGGCTGTTGTTGTAGTCAGAGGTTCCGGTTGTTCCGGGTTTTGCTCTGTCTCTACTTGTGGGTGGATGTCCTCCTTCAGCTTTTGCACTAAACTGGCTAGATTTGGTCATCCAGGGGGTGTATATGCTCGGAGGGAGGAGCTACACTTTTTAGTGTAGTACTTTGTGTGTCCTCCGGAGGCAGAAGCTATACACCCATGGTCTGGGTCTCCCATGTCGGAACTATAAGAAAAAGAATTTACGGTAAGTAAACAAAATTCTCTTTTTTGTCAAGAAATTTTCTCAAGAAAATCTTCAGAAAGAATTTTCTTGAGAAAAAAACGCAGCGTGCGCACAGCTATTTTTTTCCCCATAGGTTTTGCTGGGAAATGTCTGCAGAAAGATTTCAAACATTTCTCAAGAAATTTCTGCAGCAAAACCGCGGGTAAAACGGCCTAGTGTGCACAGGGCCTTAGGTGGTAATGGTGCACCAAAGCTTAGGCCGCGCTGTGGGTGCGCAGAAATGTCCTCATTTTCATACTAAATAAATGTGGCTTTTTCACTAAATAATAAAGGGAACCTGTTGCACAGTCTAGGTGTCATTTTGGGGTGACAGATTCCCTTTCAGTCAGCTTAAAAATCATCTCACCTGACGAATGAAAGTTTTTTCTCGTGCATCGGGTGATTGACACTGTTTAGATAAATCAGTTTCCCATCTTTGGCTGCAGTGTTAATGCTGCTTTAAAGGGGTTTTCTCACATTGAATACTTACCCCCTATCCTTGAGATGGGAAATAATTTTCCAATTGCTGGGGGGTCCGACCAACGTGGCCCCAAGTGTTTCCAAGTACCAGAACATGCAGACAGAATGGATGCCGGGAGTAGAATTTCACAGTCCTGTCTCCTGAGTTGTGCACTTAAGAGGTCTTTTGAGCAATTAACTACACCCCATGATGCCCACCTCTGCCCTTACTAATCTTCTCAGAATTAATGGACCTAAACATATAAGATATCCTCCAAAAGTTACGTCTACTGCCTTCGACTAATTAGTATTGTAGTTCCTATATGGTCCACAATCTAATGATGGCTAGTAACCACTACCAGCATCTCCTTACCATTGTTAAGGACATACTGGGATTTGTACGTTCATGCAATGCATATGTGTATATGGGTCTAACCTGACACTACATTGCCAATTGTGTACAGCAATCAAGTGCAGTCATGTACTGATGGTGGTTTTGGTGATGTATTATAGTATTTAGGGTGGTTTTGGTGATGTATTACTGTATTGACAGTAGTTCTGGGGATTTATTACTGTACTAACTGTGGTTTTGGTGTTGTATTCTTGTATTTAGTGTGGTTTTAGTGATGTATTACTGTACTGATGGTGGTTCTGATGACAGTCATGTGGATGTTGTAATCTTTACCTTAATCTGTCTTGATCCTAAAACATAGGACAGTGTGCTGGACTAAAAATACAGCTATCTGCATGTCTGTCAGCCTAAGGCCTAAGACACACGGCAAGAAAAACGGTGCGAGCGGAGTGCAATAAAAAAACGCATTCCACTCGGACCAATATTAGCCTGTTTGTCAGCGCACATGAGCGATTTTCTCAGCCCTAATCGGACTGAGAAAACAATTGCAGCATGCTGAGACTGTAATGCGATCCTGTTTTCTCTCGCACCCATTCAAGTCAATCTGGCGAGAGAAAAATCGCACTGCACTCGCGGTACACCGGTGTGCGATCGGACCTCAGTCACAATGACACTCGGCTTTGCTGTACTGCCAGCGTGAGCCGAGTGTCATGCGAGGGGATCGCAGTAATCCCCGTGTGGCCCTGGCCTAATAAGTAATATACTAAAGCCCCCATACACTATCGTCTGATCTTTCGTCCAACACCTATCTTGCTCGGCTCTCCCATATACAGGAGCCCTCATTTTGCCAAGTGTTATAAGTGCCAGCAGCTTATCATTTAGAGGATAATCGGATCTACACTCTATTTGGACATGCTGGATCCTTATTCCCCCCGACAATCAGAAGTTAGAGCCCCCATTCACACTGGGCTGTCAGCAGAACCTGTCGATATTGACTGGTTTAGACAACTTTAGCTTAATGTGTATGGAGGTCTTAACTACTATCTGAAGGCTCTGGGCAGTCTCGGGGCATGTGCAAACGTCTTGTACTTTTGAGTTATTCAGACAGAATACACTTCAGGACAGTAATCATTTTATTCTGAAGCAAATATTTTTTTTTTTTTTTTTTTTGCTGTGGCTTCTTGTTTTTTTCCAACATCTTTTAGCTACTGGATTTTACTTATTTTTTTAAATAAACTAGTAAGTGGCATCCAAGCAGCAGCCGCCCATATAATAGACCGGTCACTGTCAGCCGCTTCATGTCTGAGGAAACCTGACGCGCTTAAAAAAACTCCAAAGACTGAACATATAGACAGCAAGTCGTTTTTACATTGCAGTGTATGAATTCATTCTTTTTATTTTTTAGAGTTTGGGTTTTTTGGGCGGGTTACAGGGTGGATCTGTCTGAAAAAAAAAAAGCTGTGTGCACATACCCATAATCTGACTGATCAGAAGGGGGCGCCACCACTGACAGTGCCTAGGGCAGCATGAACTCTAAATACGGCCCTGTCAGCAGGAGATACTCTTTTGCTCTTTGCAGGATCCTTACTATTTGTTTCAAGATCACGCAGAAAATGCTAAAGAGTCACAAACTATATTTTTTATTATATTTAAACATTTATTTCTAGGTTTGGTGTTCCTTTAAAGAGAAGGAAATTCAAGGACACAATTGTTTATGTAGACTATACATAGACAGCCGACAGCACAATGTTTGGGGCAGAAAGTTGTTGGACAGGTCTGGCTATGAAGTGTGTGTGTGTATGAGCGCTGCGCAGGTGTCCTAGATAATTGAGTTTATGAGTAATATATTTGTTTTGTGATGCACAAGAAAACTTTTTATGCGCATGTAGCTAAACCATTCCAATGCAAAAATGTATTGTTTGCTTTGTCCTCCTGTTGCTGAGTGTTTTCTGCTAGGGCTGGATTGGCTATCTGCCATTTTGGGGAACACAAATGCATACCTCCCAACTTTTAAAGAAGGAAAAAAGGGATAAAGTTTGCGGCGCGCGTATAGGCCGCGCCCCCTAACCACACCCATTTCACAGTCTTGCCCATATCCACTCCCCATCCACACCCATTCAGCATGGACACGCAGGCAGCCGGCGGGCCTCCAGCATGGACACGCAGGCAGCCGGCGGGCCTCCAGAATGGACACGCAGGCAGCCGGCGGGCCTCCAGCATGGACACGCAGGCAGCCGACAGGCCTCCAGCATGGACACGCAGGCAGCCGGTGGGCCTCCAGCATGGACACGCAGGCAGCCGGCGGGCCTCCAGCATGGACACGCAGGCAGCCGGCGGGCCTCCAGCATGGACACGCAGGCAGCCGGCGGGCCTCCAGCACGGAAAGGCAGGCAGCCGGCGGGCCTCCAGCATGGACACGCAGGCAGCCGGCGGGCCTCCAGCACGGAGAGGCAGGCAGCCGGAAGGCAGCCGGCAGGCCCCAAGCACGGAGACGCAGGCAGCCGGCGGGCTTCCAGCACGGAGACGCAGGCAGCCGGCGGGCCTCCAGCACGGAGACGCAGGCAGCCACAGTGAGGCGGCCGGTCGCCTTCACAGACAGGCGGCCGGCCGCCCGCCTTCACAGACAGGCGGCGGGCCGCCCGCACAGACAAGCGGCGGGCCGCCGCACAGAGAGGCGCGGGCCGACCGCACAAAGAGGCGGCCCGAACAGAGAGGCGGTCGGTCGCCTTCACAGACAGGCGGCGGGAGGCGCTCGCACAGACAGGCGGCGCGGGGCGCCCGCACAGACAGGCGGCGGGGGGCGCCCAAACAGACAGGCGGCGGTGGGCACTCGCACAGAGAGGCAGCGGGGGGCGCCCGCACAGAGAGGCGGCCGTCCGCCCGCAGAGACAGGCGGCCGTCCGCCCGCAGAGACAGGCGGCCGTCCGCCCGCAGAGACAGGCGGCCGTCCGCCCGCAGAGACAGGCGGCCGTCCGCCCGCAGAGACAGGCGGCCTTCCGCCCGCACAGAGAGGCGGCCGGCCGCCCGCACAGAGAGGCGGCCGGCCGCCCGCACAGTGAGGCGGCGGGCCGCCCACACAGTGAGAGGGCCGGCTGCTCGCACAGACAGGCGGCGGGCCGCCCGCACAGAGAGGCGGCCGTCCGCCCACAGAGACAGGCGGCCGGCCGCCCGCAGAGACAGGCGGCCGGCCGCCCGCAGAGACAGGCGGCTGGCTGCCCGCACAGAGAGGCGGCCGGCCGCACGCACAGAGAGGCGGCCGGCCGCCCGAACAGAGAGGCGGCCGGCCGCACGCACAGAGAGGCGGCCGGCCGCACGCACAGAGAGGCGGCCGTCCGCCCGCAGAGACAGGCGGCCGTCCGCCCGCAGAGACAGGCGGCCGTCTGCCCGCAGAGACAGGCGGCCGGCCGACCGCACAGAGAGGCTCCGGCTAGGGGTGGGGGGGGAGGTTAATCAGCGCTGGGGAGATTCAGTTTACGTACCTTAGCAGCAGACAGAGACTACCGTAGTTTCGGGCAGCGCGCTCCTCTCTGTTATGCCACGTCACGTGTTAGGATGGTAGGAGGGTAAAGCAGGGAGGCGGGGAGAGAGACGGCCGACCCGCCCGTGGCAACGGGACTAACAATGGAAAGCGTGATAGTCCCGCTGTATCCGGGACGGTTGGGAGGTATGCAAATGGGCCAGTCTGGTCATACAATCCACATGCATGAGATTCAGTACCGTTTCTTTCTAAACTTATTATCATGAAGAAAATTTTATCAGTTTGAACCAATAAAGTTTAAAGTGACTCTGTCAAGTGCAGTATGCACCCAGAACCATGAGCAGTTCTGGCTGCATATTTCTAATCCCTACCTAAGGCCCTGTGCGCACTTACCGGATTTTGCCGCGGATTTGCTGCATGTTTCGCTGCAGAAAATGTTCAGAACATCTCTGCAGTGAATCACCAGCAAAACCTATGGGAAAAAAAATCCTGTGCGCACTAGGCGGATTTTGACAGCTGCATGTTTTGCTGCGGGATTCCCGCAGCAAAAACAATTGCATGTCAATTCTTTTCCGCACATCGCTGCGGGATTTCACGCCATTGACTCCAATCGTGAAAATCGTGAAATCCCGCAGGGAATAACGCAGGCAGCAAATTCTGTGTGGTTCACTGCGTTTTCCTGCGTTATTCCCTGCGGTATTTCGCGGTTTACCTCCGGTAATGTACATTGCTTGCCTGCGGTTTTGCAGGGAAGTGATGTCATTACAGGAAGAGGAAGCCGTGCAGAGAGTAAACACACACAGATCACAGACACACAGACATTACAGACACACAGACATCACAGACATAGAACACAAATAAATAGGAATAACGTTTGGAACACCATTCTAAGTCCGAACTGGGTGCAAAAACCTAAAAAAAAACTAAAAAAACATCACTATGGGGAGATAAGGTATGCACACCAGTGACTATGTAAGGGGAATACATGAAATAGCAGAAACTGCTGTGTGAATACTGACTTGAAAAATCCAATAGCTATATGCAAGAGTGAAAATGTGAAAAATGGAATCTGCATTACTGCCATGAACATATGAATCAAGAGAAATTTAGCTACTGAATTGATCAGTGCAATAGAGCCCCAACACTACGCCAAAGTATTTCTCTACGTTGGGGTCCCTAGCTTGTGTGTGTCCTCTCATGCAGTTAAAAAACTTACCGTGTATGGGAAGCCGAGACCCAGGCTATTTATGCGTATGATATGGATTGGCAATAGGTGTGGTTGGGGAGGGTTCACAAACGAAAAAATACTCACAAATAGGAATAACGTTTGGAACACCATTCTAAGTCCGAACTGGGTGCAAAAACCTAAAAAAACATCACTATGGGGAGATAAGGTATGCACACCAGTGACTATGTAAGGGGAATACATGTAATAGCAGAAACTGCTTTGTGAATACTGACTTGAAAAATCCAATAGCTATATGCAAGAGTGAAAATGTGAAAAATGGAATCTGCATTACTGCCATGAACATATGAATCAAGAGAAATTTAGCTACTGAATTGATCAATGCAATAGAGCCCCAACACTACGCCAAAGTATTTCTCTACGTTGGGGTCCCTAGCTTGTGTGTGTCCTCTCATGCAGTTAAAAAACTTACCGTGTATGGGAAGCTGAGACCCAGGCTATTTATGCGTATGATATGGATTGCCAATAGATGTGGTTGGGGAGGGTTCACAAACGAAAAAATACTAACAAATAGGAATAACGTTTGGAACACCATTCTAAGTCCGAACTGGGTGCAAAAACCTAAAAAAACATCACTATGGGGAGATAAGGTATGCACACCAGTGACTATGTAAGGGGAATACATGACATAGAACACAGACACAGACACATAGAACACACATAGAAATCAAACGGAAATATAGAAAACAAAACACGTGGGCTCTGCTGTATATTTACCGTCCAGCCGAGGTAAGCACACAGCGGCGGCCCGGTATTCTCAGGCTGGGGAAGGAGAGGGGCAGGGTTAATGTCCCCCGCCTCCCTCCCCCCCTCCCGCAGCCGAGAATATCAGCCGCAGCCGAGAATATCAGCCGCAGCTGCCCTGGGACTATCGCATGCATTATGCGGCAGTACCGGAGTGTGCCCAGCTCTTCCTGCTGCCATGTAGCAGTGGCAGTCAAGGTAATACAAGGAGTTAATGGTGGCGGGTCACCACCATTAACTCCAGGCTTGATCATGGCAGCGCCTATGTGACAGCTGACATGATCAATCCGTAAGTAAAGTGAAAAAATACACACAGAAAAATCCTTTATTTTAAATAAAACACAAATAAGCCTCGTTCACCCTTTTATTAACCCCTCTCGAAACAAAGCTCCGATGTAATCCACAGCTCCGGCGTCCTGCGATGCTTGCATCCAGCCGCGACTGACACAGACACTGCTGAATGCAGCCTCACAGCAAGACAGCAGAGGTAACTCCAGGGCATTTCCCACGGCTGGTAATGTGAACTCACTACCGACCGGGAGAAATGCAGCGTGTGC
This sequence comes from Anomaloglossus baeobatrachus, assembly GCF_048569485.1. NCBI lineage: Eukaryota > Metazoa > Chordata > Amphibia > Anura > Aromobatidae > Anomaloglossus > Anomaloglossus baeobatrachus. The sequence goes on along the minus strand of NC_134357.1, from coordinate 347,188,462 downwards.
TCACAGGGACTCTATCTATCTATCTATCTATCTATCTATCTATCCTTCTATCTATCCCTCTGTCTGTCTATCTATTCTTCTGTCTATTTCTCTATCTCAGAATGAAATTCCTTTTTTTTTTTTTTTTTTTATTGAATGCAATAAAGCACATAGCAACCCGCACGCGGCAAAACCGCGGCAATACCGCGAACAATTCCGCGGTAAAACCGCATGCGGTTTTCGGGTGCGGTTTGCCGCGTTTTTTTACCGCGGGTGTGGTAATCTTTGAATACCTGCGGAATTTTCTTGAGAAAATTCCATTTTACAGTGCGCACAGGGCCTAACTGTCCCTGTATCTAGTAGCATACGCCTAAACTTGGCTTCATAGTGTGCATGACCAGAAGTGCGGGGCATTCTGATTCATGCGCACTGACCCTAAGCCCGGTGTCTGAGGCGCTGCACCAGACACAGGTATGTGCGTCACTGCCGATGATGATGCTGGGCAATGGGCATTCAATACCATGCTTGCACGTCCCTGTGGGTGTGCTAACATGCTAAGAGGGTGGAATGAGCGCAGGAGCTAATGCCTTTGCGACTAGTCCCTGCACTCATTAGCATATTGTCGCGGGCGGAGGCACAGACTACGTCAGGGGGCTACTCGAGGCACTCGGATCTGGAATCGTGGCTGGGGCTCGAGTGGCAGCCGGATCCGGGGCTTGTGCAGCGGCCCTTCGCCACAACAAATAAAATGGGGTTATTACAGGGGAAGAGTTTGTCAGTGATGCCACCCGTGGGTTGCAGTGAGGGTTGGTGCCACCGCCGCTGCCTGGGTATGGGACGCCCGGGGCTGATGGAGCTGTGCAGCAAGGTAGAATCCCCTCCACGGGTAGGGGAGGTGTAGTCCCGGGGGCCCAGAGGATGGTGCGGGATTGCAGGAAGCAGGCAACTCACAGTTTGTTGTCGTGGTGCTGGATGAGCTGGTGCTGATTTGGACGGTCAGTAAACACACACAGTCTGTATTGTAAACCAAGGCCGGATGCCGTGAGCCTCTGGAGGGGTGTGCTGGTCTCGCACATGGGTTGACAGGGCAGGTGCCCTTCCTCCTGCACTTGTAGTTTCTTGTGTGTTGACTTAACCCGCATAAAATGGGAGAAATCCGCTCCCCTGTGTTTTGTATCCAGTGGGAGCCGTTGCCCGCAAAATCTGACCCTCTGTGGGTTCAGGCGGATACCCTATCCCCCGCGTTGAGCTTCTGTTTTGCTCTCTGGGCTACTTGTAGGACAAAGTCTGGAACCTTGTCCCCTGCTGGCTAATCGGTAAGGTGCGTGAAGCTGTCCTTGCCCTGGGGTCCAGGTACCCCGACTGTGCACGGCCTCCGGACCGGATTCCCGTTGTCGGCACCGGCGGGCTACAACCCTGCCCCACTCCACTTTAGGTCTCCCGCGACCGGATCTCCGTCGCCTGTGGCCCTGCTCTGCCGTCTACCACCTAGTCAGCTCAGGTAGTCCGGTAGTCCAGGGGCTCCAACCCCTGACCAGCACTCTGCTCCTCTCCACTCTACTCTCTAGACTGTTCTGTTGTCTGAACTTGTCTGCTGTGTTCCCTCCCCTGACACCTCAGGACCCCTAGGTGGGCGTTCCCATCCGCCTGGTCCCGCCAACTGGTGTGTCCCTATTGTCCCGGGGGGTGACTATGCTTTTGTGGCTGGTGTTACCTATGTGTGGGGTGTTGGTGGAATTCCTAGGAGAAGGTGATTCCTGCACCCAGGAGGGGGGTTCAGTCATCTGTGACTACCTGGTTTTGCCAGGGCATCACACTCCCCCTTGGTAAAACATAGCCCGTCCTCGGGCTGTCTGGCACCGGTATTTATTTAACTGCATCTAAAAATGGAAATAAAACAGTAAAAGCATAACATAGTAAAACATCAACATTTCTTCCCTAATACAGAGGCACATTTTCTTGAATGTTACGAAACATTATTTCCTTCTCCCTTCAGCCCGCCACCCAAAACACCTGAACCCCCCTCTAGTGCCACTGCTAACACTGGTGTCACACCACTGTGGGTGTCCATGATGACCAGGTTGAATTCCCACCAGTCCACGCCAAAGGATCCCAAAGTTCCGGGACCCTCTGGCCTGGAGGTTAGCCACCGGTTTTGCTGGTGACTGGGCCTCGGCTGACTCTACTGCAGGCCCTTCCTCCAACCAGTCCTCTCCAGCGGGTGCCGTCGTCCTAGCGGTGGGGTAACAGGAAGGTAGATGGGGGTTATGTACAATGACCCAAGTATGTTTTTGGGTGGCCTCTATCAGTCCAGAGGCCATGGTCTATCAAAATAAACAGGGGCAAGCTGGGTTTTTAAACTGCAAAAGGGGGTAGCCGGGATCCGCTACCAACTTATTTTGTTTCCTCATACAGGTGACGGTGGGAGGTGAGGCATGGCTGCTCGTTGACCACGATCCACTTCTTGATGTCAAGAGCAAACCACCCCCGCTCTTCACAATGCCTGGTGTAACTGACCATGTCACCGGGTTCCAGATTCCTGTCTGGATGGCCAGTTGTTAAGTGAGGGGCTACATCCCTCCTGGACACAAAAATCTCTGCATCCAGTCCCGGTTCGTAGATGAACCCCCACCCCTTTTGGGGGTCAAAATGGCGGACCTGCCCTCGGTAAGTCGGGCCCCGGACCCGTAAGGCAGCTTGCCGCAGACAGTCCTTCTCCTTGTACGTACAGGCCAGCACATCAGCTTTGCGCTTCTCCCTGGCAGCTATCTCCTTGCGTAGCTGCCGCTGCTGCCGCTGCTGCCACTCCCAGTACGGGGCACGGGTGCCGTGCTCCGCCTCCTGCTCAGGAGCCAGGCCCACTCGGATGCCCTCGGCGCCGGCTGCAACCGGCCTCACATACTGCCGTCGACCCCACGATCATTGGCCTGCTCCGCTTCCCTGCAGGTACACTCCGGCTGCTCCTCAGCCGGAACGGGATGCTTGGGAGTGGCTAGCATTGCCGCCGGGGTAGATTTTAGGTCGGGTGCCGTCTCCGTTGCGGCCGGGTGGATAGCCGGGGCCGTCGTCATCACCGGTGAGGGCCAAACTGGGGCCGGGGATGATGTCATCGCTGTTGCGGCCTGGCTCAGGGCCAGGACGGGTGCAGAGGCGGTGGTGAGTGCAAGGCTCGAGGTCCCAGTTACTGGGTCCTCCTCCGCAGACAATACGGGTTCCGCTGCCACAGGTCGCGGTAGCGGGTCGGTCGGGGCGTTGGCTGCGGACACAGGCAACGAGGGAGGCGACATGGCGGACGGGGGCAGGCCGGACCCCTCAGCCGAAACGGCCGGTTCCTGGGGAACATAGGGGCGTGGGTCACTGCTTACCTGCTCCTCCGAGGCCATCTCCATCTCGCGCGCATATACAGCTGCAGCCAGGCCCTTCATCTCCGTCGTTCACCTCGCCAAGATGAAGTTGGCTTGGGCCTGGATTCTCCGGCACATCTTCTCCGTCTGTTCCTCAATCCACTCTGCGGTTCCGGGATTTGGATTCTCCGCACTCTGCTTGCAAGGCTGCTGGGACATCTTGCCACATTGGTGTCCAGGAACGGGTTTCTGCAGAGTCCTGGTGTCCCTGCACTTTATCTTCTCTGGTCACATGCCGCTTTTTCCGCCCTCCCCCTTGGTTTTTTAGACAGGCACTCGGATCCGGAATCGTGGCTGAGGCTCGAGCGGCAGCTGGATCCGGAGCTCGTGCAGTGGCCCGTCGCCACTACAAATAAAAGGGGTTATTTAGAGGGGAAGAGTTTGTCAGTGACGCCACCCGTGGGTTGCAGTGAGGGTTGGTGACACCGCCGCTGCCTGGGTATGGTACGCCCGGGGCTGATGGAGCTGGGCAGAAAGGTGGAATCCCCTCCACGGGTAGGGGAGGTGTAGTCCCGGGGCCCAGAGGATGGTGCGGGATTGCAGGAAGCAGGCAACTCACAGTTTGTTGTCATGGTGCTGGATGAGCTGGTGCTGATTTGGACGGTCAGTAAACACACACAGTCCATATTGAAAACCAAGGCCGGATGCCGGGAGCCTCTGGAGGGGTGTGCTGGTCCCGCACACGGGTTGACAGGGCAGGGGCCCTTCCTCTTGGCCCTTGGGTGTTGACTTAACCCGCATAAAACGGGAGAAATCCACTCCCCTGTGTTTTGTATCCAGTGGAAGCCGTTGCCTGCAAAATCTGACCCTTGGAATGTCTGTGGGTTCTGGCGGACACCCTATCCCCCGTGTTTGGCTTCCGTTTTGCTCTCTGGGCTACTTGTGGGACAAAGTCTGGAACCTTGTCCCCTGCTGGCTAATCGGTAAGGTGCGTGAAGCTGTCCTTGCCCTGGGGTCCAGGTACCCCGACTGTGCATGGCCTCCGGACCGGATTCTCGCTGTCGGCACCGGTGGGCTACAACCCTGCCCCAGTCCACTTTAGGTCTCCCACGACCGGATCTCCGTTGCCTGTGGCCCTGCTCTGCCGTCTACCACCTAGTCAGCTCAGGTAGTCCGGTAGTCCAGGGGCTCCAACCCCTGACCAGCACTCTGCTCCTCTCCACTCTCTAGACTGTTCTGTTGTCTGAGCTTGTCCGCTGTGTTCCCTCCCCTGATACCTCAGGATACATAGGTGGGCGTTCCCATCTGCATGGTCCCGCCAACTGGTGTGTCCCTATTGTCCCGGGGGAGGGGGAGGTGGTGACTAGGCTTTTGTGGCTGGTGTTACCTATGTGTGGGGTGTTGGTGGAATTCCAAGGAAAAGGTGATTCCTGCACCCAGGAGGGGGGTGCAGTCATCTGTGACTACCTGGTTTTGCCAGGGCGTCACATTATCATAAAGGATTTTTAGAAATACTTTTTCTGGAGATTTCTTCATATGTGTTACTAGATACAGGGACTGTTAGGCAGGAATTAGCAATATGCACCCAGAACTGCTTGTGGTTCTGGGTGCATATTGCAATTGACAACTTGAAGTTGTACAAAAATAAGTGGTGGAACTTTAGGCATTTTAGTCCAATTTTTTGAAAGGTAGTCAAGGCTTACCGGGAAAGTGCATGGCCTACTCCAAAACAACAAATTGATTACAGCTTTTATCGCAAGTGGTATAAAATATTACGCAGAAATATACTCTAAGTCCTTAACTGAAGTATATTTCTCTCATGGCATATTTCTAGCATGGCAGTTGAAAGTTGCTCTAAATTCTTTAAGAGGTGCATGCCTCTGCATCAACACGGGCATAAACATTGCAATCTTGATGAGCTGGCCCCTCAGTCTCACCTTCAAGGATGGCTGAAACAAAGGAGAGCGCAAAATAGTGCTTTACCAGATAAATGGTAAGTTAGGTAAAATTGAAACCACTCACCTGGCAGGGTTGAGGCAGGCACAATTCCTATATAAGGTATAATTTAATGGCGGTTGCTGCAGCTCCACGTGAATAATCTGGAAGGTACTGGAGAAAGAATTAATGTATTGCCGCGCTACCACCAATGCGAAGAAGTGTTGATTAATATTAGTAATTTATTTTACAGGTCGACGCGTTTCTGGGATCAAGTCCCCTTCCTCAGGACCATGGAAATCAACAACAGTCTATAAAATAAATTACTAATATTAATCAACACTTCTTCGTATTGGTGGTAGCGCGGCAATACATCTATTCTTTCTCCAGTACCTCACCTTCAATGATGGAAGTCGTCCTGTCACAGGAAACTGGGAGAAACAGTCTAATGCATAATATATATCATATATGTATAGTGCAATGGTATAGCATGATGGGCCCATAGCGCTGTCCGACGTCCTCTGTGTGTGACAGCGTTCCCTGCTCTGATTACAGCCCCTCTGCTCTTGTCCATGGTGGCGCTCAGTTCAGTTAAGGAGCGACATTAATGCAGGGGTTAAGGGTATCAGCGACAGACACTGCTTCCCTGTGTGCCCGCTGAGATCACTGTGCTGAATGTCTGCGTCTGGAGGAAGGAAACGAGTGGCCTCAGGTGTTCAGCAATGGCAGGCAGGGTTTGTTTGTTTTTCCCAGAAATGTGCCCACCAAGGCTATATAGGAGGTAGCGCCCTAGGCAGGTGCCGACCCTGCCTACACTTTGTCCCGGCCCTGGTTGGGTCCTGTGAGGACTGGAGATTGGGAAACATTGAGCTATATTGAAGTTCAGATTGCTAAAAGGAATTTCTATTTCTCCTACCGTATTATGTAGCTGCCTTAGGATCTTGCTTATAGGGCCACACTGGAGTAGAGAGAATCAGGAAGCAGGTAGTATAAAGTAAATAGTGGGATCTGAATTTATTTATTCTGAGAGTTATTTAATGGGTACTAGTATAAAGGTACCTTCACACATAGCGAGATCGCTAGCGGGATTGGTGCTGAGTCACAGATTCTGTGACGCAACAACGACTTACGTTTGACACATAGCAGCGACCAGGCCCCTGTTGTGAGATCGCTGGTCGTGTCGGAATGGCATGGACCATTATTTGATTGTCGAGGTCCTGCTGGGAAGGATGCATCGGTGACGACTCAGAGCTCAGACATGTACCACCGAGATCGTTATACAGGTCGCTACAGTCGCTGTATCGTTGCTGTGTCGTTAGGAAAATCTGACTGTGTGACATCTCACCAGCTACCACGTAGCGACTTACCAGCGATCCTTGTCAGGTCGTATCGTTGTCGGGATCGCTGGAAAGTCAGTAAATGTGACGGGGGCTTAAGTGCTATCTGTTAGTACACATCCTAGAATAAAAATAACACAGAATTTCAGAATTTCTCTATCACGTAAGATTTTTGAGAAAAATGTAATTATATGTATGCATTGAATACTGCCAAATTCATAGTGGCATGTCAACAAATTTTTACTTTTTTTCTGTTTCCTGTTTTAAACTATGTTGACCCTATGTATTTTGAGGCACTGATTTCAGAAATGTTATCAGAATTTCTGTAGCACGTACCATTTCTGAGATATTTTCATTTACAATTATAATAAGGACTGTACATAGTGCATAATAAATTGGCACTGATATTAATCTTTTTATTTCAGAAGCACGTTTTATGTAGAAATAACCAATGAAATGCATAACATGGACTCTCTTTATTATAATATACAGCACTTATGCACTGTCTAATCATACATTTCATTAGTTATGCACTCCCAGGCATGCCTAGACAGCTGGGATACACTAAGTACTGTTGCCATATATCATGATAATATATCATATCATGATATTCTGAATGCAAAAGTCATGATTTTCATTTATAATCACTGTCCAATGATTCACGGACAAGAATCCAACAATAGTCACCCAGCATCGAGGGACTCCAATACCCTGGTACCATTTCTCAATCTGAGAAATGTCTTGATGAAACCTTTCACCATATTCATCGCTTACAGCGCCGAGGTTTGGTGGGAAAAAGTCCAAGTGTGAATGAAGTAAATGTATTTTAAGTGACATGTTGCACTTCATTAACTTGTAAGCCTGAAGAAGACTTTCAACCCGTTCAGCATAGTCTGGCGGCTTGTAGTGTTGCAAAGAAAGTTGAAAACAACATTCTTGAAGGCCGACCATGCGACATGTTCTGCACCACGCAGAAGACTATCAAAGTTACTATCATTTACTAGCTCTCGGATTTGTAGGGCCAATGAAAACACCCTCTTATCTTGGCATCACTGATGCACACTTCTGTTGCAAGGAAGCAAAGGCTTCAGTTTGCTTGTTCATTTCTTTGATAAAGTTCTTCATTAATCCCAGTTTGATGTGCAAAGGCAGAAGGAATATCATCTTTTCATCTACCAATGGTTTGTGTATAACGTTCTTCTGCCCTGGAATCAATTTATTGCGTAGAGGCCAGTCCTTCCTGATATAATGCTAAAATGGGGAAACAGAAGGCGCAATAGGGTCTTACCCGGTATAAAAACGTACAAGAAGTAAGGATAGGTACACTCACCTGGTGGGGTTGTGACAGTCACAACTCCTTATTCAGCATGTGAGTGTCCGCGTGGTCCCAGCAGCAGCCCCGTTCAGGAAACAGCGGGGAAAAAAATCATATAGAAAAAAACGGGTTTAATGCCGCGCTAAAGGATCACTGATGTCAGTAAGATGAAAATCTCTTTTTTATTTTAGTCAATCCAACGCGTTTCAGAGACAAGGACCGTCTCCTTCTTCAGGGAAAAAAGATATCAATGTTGATTGTCCCCTTCCTGATATAATGTGAATCTTTTGTGCGAGTGTCCCATTCGTAAAGGAAACAACAGTACTTAGTGTATCCCAGCTGTCTGGGCATGCCTCAGAGTGCACAACTAATGCAATGCATGATTAGACAGGGCTCAAGTGCTGAATATTATAATAAATAGAATCCATCTTATGAATTTCATTGGTTATTTCTACCGTACCAAAAATGCACTTCTGAAATAAAAAGATTAATATAAGTGCCAATTTATTCTGCACTATGTACAGTCCCTTATAATCGTAAAATTAAAATATCTTGGAAATGGTACGTGATACAGAAAGTCTGATTACATTTCTGAAATCAGAGACTACAAATACATACAGACAACATAGTTTAAAACAGGAAACTGAAAAAAGTTCAAATTTGTTGACCAGTTAATAGATACCCTACAGTACGTAAATAAGTAGTAGTGCAACTAAAAACACAGGGTACTTATTTAACACTATTTTGATCAAAATATCGTAAAAACTACTCCACCGAGACAAGGTGTACCCAATCAGGATAGTCCCTAACTCTAGTGACTCACTTCACTATGTGCCAGCAGGCCTCAAAACAGACAGTTGCCGAATAGGACCTAATCCCGACTGCGTTTTGCACCTGCCTAGGGAAAGATAGACAAGATGCACAGCTCAAGGTTGGAGAGGCCCTTTTAATTTAGGGGCCTGGTGTAAGACCTAAATGGCCTACACAAGGGTGGGGAACCTTTTTTCAGCCGGGGGCCATTTGAAAATGTCTACCAACCTTATCAATGTGAAAATGACCCTGCTTTATTTCGTCAAACAATTAAATAACTCACTCCTACTGTGGTGGCCGGAGCTGTTTCTCTTTGGTGCGGCTGTGTTGTTTGGTGATACTAATCATGTTTCTTCTCACAGCTGCTTTTTCAGATTTGTCTCGATCTGGAGCACAGTCAACTATTTGTGATAATAGGATTGGTAAATCATATACTTCACATAACAGATGCTGTATATTGTGAAGGCCAGGAGGACTGGTAGGCCCAGGAGGTGGATCCACTGGGCCGAGCACCCTACCGGAGGGCAGGGTACACGGTAGCCGGAGCACTAACGTGGCAGGGACGGGTAGAACCAGGTCACCAGGGTCTCGGGGTTCCTTAGACAGTACAGGATACAGGCACAGGTACCAGGTAGCAAGGACAAGCAGTAAAACAGGACAGAGCACAAGGGGGCCTGAGCACCTAGCTCAAAAGACAAGGTTTTAGGACAAGTCCTTCCAAGACACTACTTTACAAGACGTGTTGATCAGGCCCCGCCCACATGAAAAGGCCAGTCTTATATACCCAGCACAGCCCTATGCAATATCCTGCTTCAGGTGTGCTGGGCCTATAAGACCAGGAAAGTGGGCGCGGCCCGGTCCTATACAGAAACATGTGTCTAAGACTCAGAGTCAGACTCCTGAGACCAGGAACAGGACGCAGGGGAGCAAGAGCGGGAGCGGCAGCCATGACCGGCGGACACAAGGACTGGATCAGTGAGCAAGGAGCGGTGGTACGATGGCGAGACTGGATCAATGGATAAGGAGCGGTGCCTGGATGGTGAGACCGGCTCAGTGGGTAAGGAGCGGTGCTGAGGCATCGGGAGCGTGACAGTACCCCCCCTTTATGCCCCCCCTCCGTGCAAAGGACCCCTGGGGCACCCCGGACCGAACCCCCGGACCGCCACTCAGCGCATAGGCAAGGAAGGACTGTTTAACCCGCACCCTCTTCTTGGCCGCAACACCGTTCCCCGGATTACCCCTGTCAGAGGCAATGGAAAGAGGAGGGGCACAGACAGTAGAAGAGACGGAATCGAGGACGACCGGCTTGAGCGTCTCGGACTGGGCATCGGACATTGTCTCATCTTCAGAAGTCAGTCAGGAGTCAGACTCCTGAGACCAGGAACAGGACGCAGGGGAGCAAGAGCAAGAGCGGCAGCCATGACCGGCGGACACGTGGACTGGATCAATGGATAAGGAGCGGTGCCTGGATGGTGAGACCGGCTCAGTGGGTAAGGAGCGGTGCTGAGGCATCGGGAGCGTGACATATATACACCACAGGAGACACTGGAGGCACTTACAGTATATCACATAGGAGACACTGGGACTGCTGTATATACATCACAGGAGACACTGGGGGCACATACATTACACAAGGGGCTGGGGACATGCATATGCCCCAGCCCCTCCTGTGATGTATATGTCCCAGCCCCTCCTGTGATGTATATTCCCCCAGCTTCTCCAATGTGATGTATATGCCCCCAGCTTCTCCAATGTGATGTATATGCCCCCAGCATCTCCAAAGTGATGTAGAAGTCACAGGAGACGCTGGGGGAATACACATCACAGGAGATTCTTGGGGTAATACACATCACAGGAGATGCTGGGGGCATGCACATCACAGGAAACGCTGGGGGCATCCACATCACAGGAGACGCTGGGGGAATGCATATCACAGGAGATGCTGGGGGAATGCAGCACGGAGAGTACTACGGAGGGTCTTGGGCACATACACCACAAAAGGGACTGGGGCACATACACCACAAGAGGGGCTGGGGCACATACACTACAAGAGGGGCTGGGGCACAGACACTACAAGAGGGGCTGGGGCACAGACATAACTACATCACGGGGGGGCACAGACATCACTGGGGGGCACAGGCATCACGGGGGGGCACAAACATCACTGGGGGGCACAGACATCACTGGTGGGATAAAGATATCACGAGGGATACAGACATCACTGGGGGGCGCAGACATCACTGGGGGGAGCATAGACATCACTGGTGGGAGGCACAGACATCACTGGTGGGAGGTACAGACATCACTGGTGGGAGGTACAGACATCACTGGTGGGAGGTACAGACATCACTGGTGGGAGGCACAGACATCACTGGTGAGAGGCACAGACATCACTAGTGGGAGGCACATACATCACTGGTGGGAGGCACAGACATCATTGCTGGGAGGCACAGACATCACTGGTGAGAAGCACAGACATCACTAGTGGGAGGCACAGACATCACTGGTGGGAAGCACAGGTATCACTGAGGGGCACACAACAGTGGGGCAGCTGCACACAGCACTTGCGGAGCCCTGACATCACTGGGGGGGAGGAGGGACACAGAAACCTGGGGTGATACACAGCATTGGTGGACACACAGCACCAAAGGTTGCACGAAACTCTGGGGGAGGGGGACACAAAGCACTGGAAGGGCCACACAGCAGCAGAGGGCGGGCGCTGGACACATAGCAGCGCCAGATTCACAGCACCGGAGAGCAGGCACCGGACGCGCAGCTCCTGAGGGCAGAGGGGCAGGCACACTGCTCCTGAGGGTAGAGGGGTGGGTACAACGCTCCAGAGAGCAAAGAGGCGGGCGCACCGCTCCTGAGGGCAGAGGGGCAGGTACAACGCTCCTGAGGGCAGAGGGGCGGGTACAATGCCCCAGAGGGCAGAGGTGTGGGTACAACACTTCGGAGGGCAGAGGGGCGGGCACACCGCTCCTGAGGGCAGAGGAGTGGGCACACCGCTCCTGAGGGCAGAGGGACGGGTACAATGCTCTGGAGGGCAGAGGGGCGGGCACACTGCTCCAGAAGGCAGAGGGGCGGGCACACCGCTCCGGAGGGCAGAGGGGCGGGCACACCGCTCCGGAGGGCAGAGGGGCGGGCACACCGCTCCGGAGGGCAGAGGGCGGGCACACACAGCAAGAACCTGTGAAGCTGCTGTGGCACGGAAGCGCAGAGCACTAAACCCACCCACAAAGTAAGTCCTGAGCTTGCTGGCACTGGCCACCAGCAGAACATGTGGGGATTTTAACACTAGAACTACTGAGGTAGTTATTTTGACTACTTTGCACCATGTATTTCTATATAGGTGTCACGAGTCCAGTAGTTCTAGTGTTAAGGGCCGGCAGCCCGCAAGACTGCGGTGGCGGCTCAAGCACTGCCGCCCCCGGCAATCTGCCCAGGAGCCGCAGAAAAGGACATGGCGGGTCGCATGGCGGGCCGGAGGTTCCCCATCCGTGGCCTACACTATGGTCCCAATTTATCAAGGCCAGCATTGTTCATGCCAGTTTTGATGTGATTTCATGCTGGAGTCAGGCGTTCCTGATTCATGAAGAGGTGTACGAATCTGGAGCGTCTAAGAAGTGGAGCACATCTGCACTACGCCAGGAGTCTTACTTCAGTCATGTATTGGAGAGAGATATATGCTGTATGGAGCGCCACAGCTCGTCATGAACTAGATGAAAGATGGAAATCGTTTGAAGAATTTGTTGTAAATCAAAAAGTCACTAATTGAGAGGTAGTCATACCACAAACTGGCAGAAATGCACTAACAAATCGGTCCCATAGAGCCTGCAACTTTTCGTGTATACTACAGGTGTATTCATTCATCAGAATTGGGGATACACATCTGGAATACTGTAGGGTATATATCACATGTTGTTTGGCTATGCACTCACTGAGTGTCATGGCGGCATCTGACTTCGTTCATACTGCACAATCTGACACTCCACACTATGCAAGCTTTGGTGCTTCTCAGTTACACAGACTGGCTCAGGTGTCGACCAGCTGTGTTCTCATTAATAATCCGGCTTGCATGAGTTAATTTCTCCTAGTCTGCCTTTTACCTCTTTTATCACATGTTGTGGAAGACCTATCACAGTCACTCTCGCCTTTTTAGGATGGAGAATCCTGTCTTCCCATGCCAACTATAACTTTTTGCTAAACCAGTCCATGGGCTGTTGTATCCCAGTGCTGCTAGTGATTGTACTACTGTGTGTGAGGAGTTCATGTAGAGCTCTCTCATTGTCTTGTTTATTCCCTACCATTATTTTCCTCCTAAGCTCTTTTGTTATATACCTCTGTGTTTGTGTGCTATGAGATAGAGATTTGGTTTCCCTTGTTTGTCTATTTCTGTTGGCTTTATCACTCCTGCTCCGGCCCTGCCCAGGGGATGGGGGAGAAGCGTAGAAGCTGGTCAGGAGCAGGGTAAGGAAGGCAGCTCGGATATCATCACCATTAAATGTATCTCTAAAGCAAGAGTGGTCCTGCACCAACTGCGTGTTACCTGCGGTACTGCATGCGTCCAGAGAAAAGGCTGCCGATATGATCAATCCAGAGCGGGGGTGCCCGTCAGCATGAGAAGTCCATGAGGAGCAAGGTAAGAAAAGGAAGGACCGCACTCCATCCGCTGTGCTGGAAAACTTTTATTTCATACGGTGCAAGATAAAAGGCTGGAGGCAACCTGCAAGCCGGCTCCGAGGGGGGGACATTCAGGAGCCGGCTTGCAGGTTGCCTCCAGCCTTTTATCTTGCACCGTATGAAATAAAAGTATTCCAGCACAGCGGATGGCGTGCGGTCCTTCCTTTTCTTACCTTGCTCCTCAATAAATGTATCTCTATGAGTAGTGGCAGCTTGAGTCCCCTAGCCTAAGGGCTATTCTAGGAGCCCTGGTTGTTACGGCCGCTGGGTCTGTTGCTCCACGTTCCCCTTCTTCCCCTTCTGCTTCTCGTTTGCGTCATTCCAGTCGTTTGTGAACTTCTTAGCTTCCTGAGTCTAAGTCCCAATTTTGAGCTACTGAGCATGCTCACGGACTTAGTCATTTCTGAGGCTAAGTGTGTACTCTGTTCTGAGCATGTCTGCGATGTGGCATTACATGATTGGCCGTGGGTGATGTCACAGATGATGCGGGGATCACATGGTCCTCGGCATGTGACGTGGCATTACATAATTGGCCGAGGGTGACGTCACTTCTGTCGTTGCTCGTTACTATTGGCCCAGGGTCGTTCCTGATAATTATCCTCCATCTTGTGGTCGGAGCCAAGTTTATAAAGGGCCCTGGAGCCCGCCTCTCGGCGCTCAATCGTTACATGTGCTTGTGTGGTAGTAAACTCTCCATGCGAGTCTGCATAATATCCCCGTTACCAATCTCTATAGTGGTACTGGGTTAGGCAGGGACCTAGTACCGATTCGGGCATCGTTATACCTGCTTCCCATGCTTTAGGGGAGTCGGGCTAGGTAGGAACTTCTCCCCCTTCGCTCCTGTTTACTCTCTGCGGATAGCATAGAGAGTTCCCTGGCTCCTTATAGTGCGGTTAGCACACGGGGCTTGGACAAGGACTTGCACTTGAGCCATTTCAGAGAAAGCTATTGCTCTCTGTTATCAGTTGTCATATTACACTTCCTCTATGAGCATAATAGAGGTTAGTTCTTAGGTTTGCCTGTGACCATTAACAGGAGACCTGTGCATTCTCTCCTTACCTAGGAGCATTGTTTATGCTTTGTTAATTTACTAGCTTACTTCTGTGAAGTAACAGAGGTATTTCCTATTTGTATGGGGTAGTCGCCCTAACTTATTTATTTGCTACCACATATTAGTTTATGCTAATACGGTACTCGCTGTGAGTTAAACAGGGTGTGTCGTACTAGTCCTTGTGTTGCTGTGAAGTAACAGGAACAAGTACTACTTCTGTGGTACAGACACCCTTTTCTGCTGTCACTAGCAGCAGTTGCACGGTGACTGCCTGTTACTCGTAATTAGTTATAATACCAGGTAGCCCCGTAACACTGGTCCCCTGTTATACCTTTACCATTGATAGTATGTGACTGAAAAATAGAAGAGACAGTTGAGTAGTAAGGTATTCAGTGTGTCTATTGTGCTATTTACTTCTATTGCACAAACATCAATGACAGCTATACATGAGCAAGCATTAAACTGCTCGAGTGCTCATTACTCGAGTTGAGCAGGTCTGACACTCAGACAAGCTTAATTTGAGGAATGAGTATAATAGAAGTCAAGGGGAAACTCAAGCATTTTTATGGCAGACCCTCCTAGGAGGGCTGGGAGGGGCAGGAAAATCACTGAAATTGATGGAAACAGTGCTCAAATGAAATGGGAACAGCATGGAGAAGACACCTAGATGCATCTCTCACATCCAGGTCTCTGCTGGGAACTAAGTAAATTAATAATGTAAAAAAATGACTTGGGGTTCCCCTTATTTTTGATCACTATCAAAGGTTAAGTAGCCAGCTGGGGGTTGATATTATCAGACCGGGAAGGTCCATTGCTCTTTGGTACTACCCAGCCTAAAACTATCAGACTGCAGCTACCCCAGAATTGGCACATCACATTAGATGCACCAATTCTGACACTTTGCCCCAGCTCTTTCCAATTGCTCTGGTGTGGTGACAATCAGCGTAATATTGTTTGAGGTTGATGTCTGTTGTGTAATGTCAGCTGGCATGATGCCCAGGGATTAGTAATGGAGAGGCATCTATCAGACACCCCCAATACTAACCCAGTAAGTGTAAAGTGAAAAAACATATACACAAAAAAACCCGATAGTTTATTTGAGTAAAGACTCCCCTACACTTTCCCTGGTTCACCAATTTATTATCAAAAATGTTAAAACAAAGCTCAATCGCAATCCCCTATCCACGAATGCAGGTCCAGCTACTGTGAATAGCCGTAAAGTATAACTATTCATAGGCACAGACCCAGCAGCTCTGATGATCGTTATCATCACCTGGGACCTGTGAATAACTGTACTTTACTGCTTTTCACAGTTGCTGCAGCTGCATTTGTGGAGCCCCATTACCTTCGGGTCGCCTCAGGGTTTTCAGGGACTTCGCGGGCTGGGAATCTTCTGACAACAGGCAGGTCAGGTTAACTTCATGATGCTACTCGGTAATTGCGGTCAGGGGGATGGACCGCCACTGCAGTTTAGGGGAGCGCCTGGGGCTGATGGGAGATGCAGTCAGTTGTTGTGGCCTCCCGAGAGTGAGGCTGGACCCAGGGCCCAGTGTAAGTGTGTAGTACCACAGGTAGCAGAAGAACTCACACACAAGCAGCAATGTCTTTCAGGGTTTTTACTCACTTTTCTGGTGGTAATGTGAGACAACCCGGGCGATGCTATGATGAACCAGGTGGAACCAGGTATCCCTCCGGCTGATGTAGGGGTGACTGCTGACGCGCCTTCCTAGCCCTTCTTGTTTGGGGTGACTCCTTACTTGTAGTACTGCGGGAATCACCCAGGGAAGTCGCAACTGACGTTCTCCCCTTTCTGGCCCGTTTGCTGGCAGCGTAGAACAAGGATAGATGGCTCCAGGCTCAATCCTCCTTATGGGCCCCCTTGTTGCTGCTGATGCTGCAGACTCTGTGTGATTCGGTGAGGTACATCCAGTACCCTCACCAGCAGGTTTAGCAGGCCAAGTAAATGGGTTCCTACTCTAGGGACCTGTTTCCCCGTGTGGGCTTGGTCTACCGGTAGTCTCCTTACTCAGCCACCTCTTCACTAGGTGGATTTCGGGCAGCACCACTGGGTAGCTGCTCTCCCCCGCCAGCAGCCACTACAGGTGCAGGGTCTGATGGTGTCCTGCTCCTCTGCTCTACACTTCAGACGCGGCTTCTCCACTCCTACTCCTCTGGCTGCCACTGCAAACCTCCCCATCTCCAGTCCCACTACCCACCACTAGCTGGGATGCGAGGGCCACGCCCCCTCCCTGGGTCTGCCCAGGGGTCCCCTCTAAGCTGTGTGTGTGTCCTGGTTACTTCGTGTCTGTGTGTCCACACCCTAGTCAGCCTTTGGAATTACTTGTTTGTACTCACTCAGTTTGAGTGCAGTACCTAGTAGTGCCTGACCAGGTCAGGGGCGCCACACATTCATGGATTGTGGATTATGACAGAACTTCTTGGGAACATTAAATTGGTGAACGAGGGATAGTGTTGGGTAGTTGTTATTCAAATAAGCTATTTTTTTCTGTCTGCGTGTTTTTTCACTCTACACTTACTGGTTTAGTAATGGGGTGTCTGATAGACGCCTTTCCATTACTAACCAGTGGGCTTGTTGCCAGCTGACACTGCACAGCTGACATCAAACCTGATAAATATTTCCCAGATTGCCGCTGCACCAGGGCAATCGGGAAGAGCCGAGGCAAACTCCTATAATGGTTGCGCCAATTCTGCGGCAACTCTAGGCTGCTATTTTTAGAAGGGGAAGGGCCAAATACCCATGGACCTTCCCAGCCTGGTAACACTGCTTAGCCTGGTTTAACCTAATTTGTAAATAATTTTAAAAAATAGTATGCGGTCCCCCTATTTTTTTTTTTAATCAATAGATTTTTATTAAGAAATTATTCAATTACAGACAATATAACTGCAACAGATTTGCGGGCAAATTGAAAAAGTTATTCCAATATAACAAAATAAAGAACATAGAATAAAAAAAAAGCTAACAATTGAAAATTCTGCATAGTAGGGTTAGGGCGCACTAAATATACCAAGGGTACCAAGGATAGGGATAACCAAATGATGAAAAAGAAGGTCAATCAGGACTGGGGGGATGAAATTTTGGATGATAAGAGGACCAACGACTTCTGATTTTATTTTTGGTGGTCAGGTCAGAGGCCTGAATGAGCTCGTATTGGTAATGTTTATTGATTTTTTGGACAATTTCCGATTTTGAGGGGGCATTTTTTCCTCTCCAATGATCTGCCAGGCACATACGTGCTGCTATTAGAATGTGTGATACTATAGGTCTCAAATCGCCAGGGAACACATGTAAACCAATCCCCAAGACCGCCAGCGGGGGCGTCTAGTCTCCCATCCAGGCCTGATACTGAGCTGATAATGTTCGACACCTCACCCCAGAAAGGCCGGATATTCGGGCAATCCCACCAAACATGCCCTAGTGATCCAACACCTGAGCAGCCCTTCCAGCAGGATTGGGGATAGGATCTACGAAATTTAGAAATCTTTAGTGGTGTGTAGTACCAGTCAAAATGAACTTTCTTAAGCTGTTCAAGATGATTGATACATGAAGAGTATTTCATTAGGCTACTAGAGGCCGACCACCATTGGTCTGGGGTTGAGGAAAAAGCAAGAGCCGATTCCCAACTTTTCATGTATGCTTGTTTAGGACCATTACCGGGGGAATTAAACACCTTATATACTACAGAGAGACCATGCTTTTGAGGGGAGGAGGAGCTAAAAAATTGCTTGAGAGGAGAACTAACAGTATTATGACAGGATATAGGGAAAATATATGAATTTAAAAAATGCCGGATTTGCAAATACTGATAGAAATTATTTCTATGGCGGTCAAATTCATCCATTAGCGCAGAAAAAGGTTTCAGCTTTTGTTCCAAGAGGATATCTTTCATAACCATAATACCATTCCTCAACCATTTGCCTAATGAGAGGCCATCCACATGAAGTTCCAATGATCTAATAGAAATTGACTCAAATTTAAGCACCTGATGGGAAGAGACTAGGTCAGACCAATAGGAGAATACCGCTCTCATTGTCTGCAGGGGAAGAGAGGAAGAAAGGGGCCCAAGCACCCGTGCTTCCATTAAAAATCTCAGAGACCCCCGAGGGGTTAAAGACTTCTCCAGACGAACCCATTTGTGAACACTAAAATCATCAAACCACTCCCTTAACGCCTCCAGAACAGCTGCTTTGTGGTAGAAATAAAAGTTCGGGACCCCCAAGCCACCATGCGAATAGCTATAAAATAAGATATTCATACCAACTCCAGGCTTCTTCCCTGCCCAAATGAATCTACTCACAACTGCTTGCAGGAGAGAGAGAAATCTTTTAGGAAATTTCAAGGGAAGACAGCCAAATAAATAGATGACTTTAGCAAGGAACATCATCTTAACTATCTGAATGCGAGCCATCCAGGAGAGGGGCAGATGTATTTGTTTTTCTATGTCCTTGCGGATGGAATCAATTAGCATATTAACCCCTTAAGGACGAAGCCAGTTTTGTACTTCATGCCCAGGCCATTTTTTGCAATTTTGACCAGTGTCACTTTATAAGGGTATAACTCTGGAACACTTCAATGGATCCCGGTGATTCTGAGAATGTTTTTTCGTGACATATTGGGCTTCATGTTAGAGGTAAATTTAGGATGCTATTTTTTTATTTTATTTGTGAAAAAATCTGAAATTTGAAAAAAATTAAAACGTTTGCATTTTTCAAACTTTTAATTTTTATGCTTATAAACCAGAGAGCTATGTCACACAAAATAGTTAATAAATAACATTTCCCACTTATCTACTTTAGATCAGCGCAATTTTTGAAACAAAATTTTTTGGGGTTAGGAAGTTAGAAGGGTTCAAAGTTCATCAGCAATTTCCCATTTTTTCAACAAAATTTACAAAACCATTTTTTTAGGGACCACATCCCATTTGAAGTGACTTTGAGAGGCCTAGGTGACAGAAAATACCCAAAAGTGACACCATTCTAAAACCTGCACCCCTCAAGGTACTCAAAACCACATCCAAGAAGTTTATTAACCCTTCAGGTGCTTCACAGAAACTAAAGTAATGTGGAATGAAAAAAAATAAAAATTAACATTTTACCTAAAAATGTTGCTTTAGCACTAATTTTCTTACTTTTTCAAGAGGTAACACCAAAAATTGGACCTCACACTTTGTTACCCACTTTCTTATGAGCGCCCCAATACCCCACATGTGGTCAGAAACCTTTGTTTGGGTAAATGGGAGAGCTTGGAATGAAAGGAGCAATATTTGAATTTTGGAAAGCAAAGTTGGCTGAAACAGATTGCGGGCACCATGTTGCATTTACAGATCCCCTAAGGTACCTAAACAGCAGGAACCCCCCTCAAGTGACCCCATTTTGGAAGCTAGACCCCTTAAGGCTTCTATCGAGGGGTATAGTGAGCATTTTGGACCCACAGGTAATTCACAGATTTTGATAACGTTACGTTGTCATATTGAAAATTGTCATTTTTTTCTCAAAAATGTTGCTTTAGCATCAATTCTCTCACTTTTTCAAGACGGAATTCCAAAAATTTGACCCAAATGTTTGTTACCCACTTTTTTATGAGCGCGGTGATACCTCACATGTGGTCTGAAACCTTTGAATGGACAAATGGGAGAGCTTGGAACGAAAGGAGCAATATTTGAATTTTGGAAAGGAAATTTGGCTGAAAAAGATTGCGGGCACCATGTCGCATTTGGAGGACCCCTAAGGGACGTAAACAGCAAAATACCACCACAAGTGACCCCATATTGGAAACTAGGCCTCTCAAGGAATTTATCTAGATGTTTGGTGAGTACCCTGAACCCCCAGGTGCTTTGCAGAAGTTTATAACGTTGAGCCATGAAAATAAAAAAATACAATTTTACCACAAAATTGTTACTTCAACCAGGTAGCTTTTTTTTCACAAGGGTAACAGGAAAAAAATCACCATGAAATTTATTGTGCAATTTCTCCTGAGTTTGGTAATATCTTATATGTGGTGGAAATCAACTGTTTGGGCACACGGCAGGTCTTGGAAGGGAAGGAGTGCAATTTGACTGCAAAATTGGCTGGAATCAATAGTGGACACCATGTTGCATTAGGAGAGCCCCTAAGGTGCCTAAGCAGTGGAGGTCCCCCACAAGTGACCCCATTCTGGAAAATAGACCCCTCAAGGAATTTATCTAGATGTTTGGTGAGTACCCTAAACCCCCAGGTGCTTCACAGAAGTTTATAATGTTGAGCTGTGAAAATAAAAAAATATATTTTTACCACAAAATTGTTACTTCAACCACATAGCTTTTTTTTTTTACAAGAGTAAAAGGAAAAAAGCAGCATAAAATGTATTGTGCAATTTCTTCTGAGTATGCTGATACCTTATGTGTGGTGGAAATCAACTGTTTGGGTGCACAGCAGGGCTCGGAAGGGAAAAAGTGCCATTTGACTGAACATTTGGCTGGAATAATTAGTGGACACTATGTCGCATTTGGAAAGCCCCTAAAGTGCCTAAACAGTGGAGGTCCCCCACAAGTGACCCCATTCTGGAAAATAGACACCTCAAGGCTTTTACCTAGGTGTATATTGAGCATTTTGAATCCACGAATACTTCACAGAATTTGATAAGCTTAGGTTGCCATATTGAAAATTTTCATTTTTTTCACAAAAATGTTTCTTTAGCATTACATTTCTCACTTTTTCAAGAGGCAACAACAAAACGTGGACCCCACAGGTTGTTGTCCAATTTCTTGTGAGCGCAGGGATACCCCATATGTGGCCAAAAACCTCTGTTTGGATAAATGGGAGGGCTTGGAATGGAAGGAGCACCATTTGAATTTTGGAAAAGTTGAAATAAATTGCGCGCAACATGTCACATTAGCAGGGCCTCTTGGGTACCTATACATTAGAAACCCCCCACAAGTGACCCCATTTTGGAAACTGGACCCCTCAAGGATTTTATTCAGGAGTATAGTAAGCATTTTGAATCCACAGGTACTTCACAAAAATGTTGCTGTAGCAACAATATTCTCACTGTTAGGCTATGTGGCCATGATCCAGCGACACGGCGTCTAGTACACAGCGTCAGCCTTCCTGCAGAGATGTGAGTGTTGTCCACGGGAGAACGCAGCTGCCCATGGCCACGTTTGGGTTCAGGCTGCTGTGGACTTTAGTTCTATTCTACCTGCAGAGAACACTCATCTCCGCAGCATAAATTGACATGCTGAGGCTCGGGAAGCTGCACCACAGGTCGGTTTATGCTGCGGAGAAAAGAAGCCCAGTGGGCATGGGATTTCTAAAAATCCTCCCACTGTGCTTCTACTGCACAACGCAGCGTTATGGATGCAGGGAAAACACTGCGCCCAAAACGCTGCAAACCCTGATCGTGGGCACACAGCCTAAAATGCTACAATGGATGAATGGATAGATGTCAAACATATATAACGTCCCACCCCCTACATATTCTAAGCTTTCATGTGGCACTAAAGGATGCCTAGCCTTGTATTTAGCCCAAAAAGAAAAAAAATAATTAAAATAAATGACGTGGGGTCCCCCCTATTTTTGATAGCCAGCTAGGGTAAAGCAGACAGCTGTAGCCTGCAAATCACAGCTGACAGCTTCACCTTGGCTGGTGATCAATTTGGAGGGCTCCCCAAGCTGTTTTTTTTTTTTCAATTATTTATAAATAAATAATTAAAAAAAACAAACAAACGTAGGGTCCCCCCAAATCACCAGCCAAGGTGAAGCTGACAGCTGGGGTCTGGTATTCTCAGGGTGAGAAGAGCCATGGTTATTGGACTCTTCCCAGCCTAAAAATAGCAGGCCACAGCCGCCCCAGAAGTGGCGCATCCATTAGATGTGCCAATCCTGGCGCTTCGCCCCCAACTCATCCCGTTGCCCTGGAGCGGTGGAAAACGGGGTAATAAATGGGGTTGATACCAGATGTGTAATGTCACCTGGCATCAAGCCCAGCAATTAGTTATGTCACGGCGTCTATCAGATACCTGACATAACTAATTGACAGTAATAAAAAAAAAATTGACAACAAAAAAAAAATTTATTAGAAAAAACACTCCCCAAAAACATTCCCTCTTTGACCAATTTATTGAAAAGAAAAAAAAAAAATCGGGTCCCTGTAATCCATTGTGAAAGTCCCGCGGCGATTCTGGACCTTCTAGAACAGGGGTGGGGAACCTTTTTTCTGTCGGGGGCCATTTGGAGATTTCTACCAACCTTCGGGGGCCGCACAAAATTATCAATGTTTAAATGACCCTGCTATATTGGGTGAAGCAATTAATTAACTGGGGGCATGGGGCTGGGGGCACAGACACCACACGTGGGGCTGGGGGCAAAGACACCACACGTGGGGCTGGGGGCAAAGACACCACACGCGGGGCTGGGGGCACAGACACCACACGCGGGGCTGTGGGCACAGACACCACACGCGGGGCTGTGGGCACAGACACCACACGCGGGGCTGGGGGCACAGACACCACACGAGGGGCTGGGGGCACAGACACCACACGAGGGGCTGGGGGCACAGACACCACTGGAGGGGCTGGGGGCACAGACACCACTGGAGGGGCTGGGGGCACAGACACCACTGGAGGGGCTGGGGGCACAGACACCACTGGAGGGAGCACAGACACCACTGGAGGGAGCACAGACACCACTGGAGGGAGGACAGACATCACTGGAGGGAGCACAGACATCACTGGAGGGAGGCACAGACATCACTGAAGGGAGGCACAGACATCACTGTGGGGAGGCACAGACATCACTTGAGGGAGGCACAGACATCACTGGAGGGAGGCACAGACATCACTGGAGGGAGGCACAGATATCACTGGAGGGAGGCACAGACATCACTGTGGGGAGGCACAGACATCACTGTGGGGAGGCACAGACATCACTGTGGGGAGGCACAGACATCACTGTGGGGGGCTGCACACAAGACTGGGGGGGTGCACACAGGACTGGGGGGGGCTGCACACAGGACTGGGGGGTGCTGCACACAGGACTGGGGGGGCTGCACACAGGACTGGGGGGCTGCACACAGGACTGGGGGGCTGCATACAGGACTGGGAGGGTGCATACAGGACTGGGAGGGTGCACACAGGACTGGGGGGTGCACAGAGGACTGGGGGGGTGCACAGAGGACTGGGGGGGTGCACAGAGGACTGGGGGGGTGCACACAGGACTGGGGGGGTGCACACAGGACTGGGGGGTGCACGCAGGACTGGGTGATGGGCTGCACATAGGATTGTGTGGGGGTGCACACAGGACATTGGGGGGCTGCACAGGATTGGGGGGTGCAAACAGGACTACTGGGTGATGGGCTGCACACAGGACTGGGGGAGGGGTGCACACAGGACATTGGGGGGCTGCACACAGGACTGGGGGAGGGATGCACACAGGACATTGGGGGGCTGCACACAGGACTGGGGGAGGGGTGCACACAGGACATTGGGGGGCTGCACACAGGACTGGGGGAGGGGTGCACACAGGACATTGGGGGGCTGCACACAGGACTGGGGGAGGGGTGCACACAGGACATTGGGGGGCACACTGCGCTGAGAGTTTCATGCAACTCTGGGGGAGAAGGTTTACAGAACTGGTGTGGGGAGGCACAAAGCATTGGGCAGGGCACATAGCAGCAGAGGGTCGGCGCTGGACTCACAGCAGCATTGCATTCACATCACCGGAGTGCAGGAGCCGGACACACTGCATCAGAAGGAGAAGGCAGGCACTGATCTCCGGGGGGCAGGGGGCGGACACACAAGGCTGGAAGCTGTGAGGCTGCTGTGGACCCGCCCACAATTGGCACTGGCCGACGGGAGAACACATTGCAGCACAAACAGCAATGTGTGGATTTAAAGGGCCGGCGGCAGCAAGACCGCGGTGACAGCACGAGCACTGCCTCCCCCGGGAATCTGCCCGGGGGCCACATAAAAGGTCATGGCGGGCTGCATGCGGCCCGCGGGCCGGAGGTTCCCCACCCCTGTTCTAGAATATGGGGGGCACGTTCAGGGAACGTATCCCCCATTTTCTACGAGTGCAGACCCTCCATTTGAGGAGAGTGGGTGCAAAGAATTTGCACCCACTCTCCCCGGGTCACAGCTGCAGAGTGCAAGCAGCAGCAGCCAGCGTCTGAGTCAGACACAGGAAGCTGAGCTGACAGCCGCGCTCTGCACGTGTGACCGGCGTGCACTGTGAAGGAGGAGGGGGCCGCGGGAGATCAAAGCTGAGACAGGTACGGGGACACCGGGGAACACCGGGTGGGAATAGGGGGTGACCTGGCAGGGCCTGGGGAGCAGTTTTCTGTCGTATATGTCATGGCACATGCGACAGAAACCAAAGGAACAGGGTAAATGTGGACGGCTCGCCGCTGTGCGCGCCGCCATGTTAGATTTTTGGGAGGAAGGGGGGGGGGGGGGGGGAGGCCACTTTGGCGACACCGGGGGACCGGAGAGGACCGGGGAATGAGATTTATCTCCCATCTGACATGTTTGTTTATGCCAGATGGGAGATAAATGATTTTTTACCGGCGCGGTCATTTACTGTAAGGTGATCATCGGTAAATGGTGTGTACCGGTGATCACGTGAGCGGGGACCGGAAAAACCGGCCAGAATCATGATCTCCAGGGTCTCAGCTACCCCCGGCAGCTGAGACCCCGGAACTTTTCCGACTCTAGGGGGCGCTAGACCCTTTTTTACGACCGCCGTTAAAAAGCGGCGGTTTGGAAGAAGTACCCTAATTTGTCGCCGTTAAAAGGCGTATCGACGGTCGTTAAAGGGGTTAAAGTTGTGTTTGACAATGTTGGATAGTTTACAAATCTTAAGCCATAGATACGAAAACCCATCATGGGCCCAGGTATAAGGGACCCGTGATGAGATTCTATTTGTAACAGTTTGTGAGACGTTTACTGAGAAGTGAACTGATTTTCCTTCATTCAACTTGTAATATGAAACCCTGGAGAATTCAAAGAGAGCGTTTTTGATGCCTATTAATGATCTTTCTATATCAGTGCAGGAGAGTATTACATCGTCTGCATAGAGACCGATCTTATGCTCTACAGAGCCAATTTTAACTCCTGAGATTTCTGAGTTGAGCCTAATGAATTCCGCCAGGGGCTCCATGACTAAAGCAAATATAATAGGTGAGAGAGGGCACCCCTGACAGGCAGGGCCGTATTTGGAGTTCATGCTGCCCTAGCCACTGTCAGTGGTGGCGCCCCTTTGTGATCAGTCATATTAGAGGTATGTGCACACAGCATTTTTTTTCAGACAGATCCTGTAACCCACCCAAAAAACCCAAACTATGAATTCTAAAAGGAATGACCTCATATACTGCAATGTAAAAATTACTTGCTGTCCATATGTTCAGTCTTTGGGGCTTTTTTAAGTGCGTCAAGTTTCCTCAGACATGAAGCAGATGAAAGTGATCGGTCCATTATATGGCGGCTGCTGCTTGGATGCCGCTTACTAGCGGTACAATCCAGTAGCTAAAAGATGTTGGAAAAAACAACCAAGAAGCCACAGCAAAAAAAGAAAAAAATATTTGCTTCAGGGTAAAATGATGACCGTCCTGATGCGTCTTCTGTCTGAATAACTCAGGGGGTTCACAGACATCTACAAGACGTCGTGTGCACATACCCAGAGACTGCCCAAAACCTTCAGATAGTAGTTAAGACCTCCATACACATTAACCTAAAGTTGTCTAAGCCCGCCAATATCGACAGGTTCTGCTGACAGTCCAATGTGTATGGGGGCTCTAACCTATGATTGTCGGGGGGAATAAGGATCCAGCATGTCCGATTACGGAGTGTAGATCCTATTATCCTCTAAATGATGAGCTGCTGCCAGAGATGTCCAGCAGCGGCTCTGTGATGGTGGGATATAGGGGCAGGTGTACCTTGCTGTACAGATTCCTATTTTAAGCTTGGTTCACTGTCCATTATTTGTACTGCTTCTGTGTACATTGTATTGTTTGTAAGTAATCACGCCCTATAGTGCAAGGTTATAGCCTCTTGAGGCGCTTCCGTCCCTAGGTGTGGGGGGAGGTGGGCCTACAATCCAGTAACCTTTTTACTTACCTGGGGCATAGGCATCTGTTTGAGAACTTCAAGAGTGAAGCAGGAAGATTGAACCTCTGGGAGAAACTGGCTTCTCAGGGAGACCTGGATATTTATCGGTTACTTGACTATATTTGTGTTACTGGACTAATTTTACCCTCTGTTTTGTGGATTATGTTATGGACCATTTGATTTGCTTGGAATAAATGCTCTTTAGTTTGTACAGCCATCTCTCGCTCTGTTGATTGTGTGATATGGGAGAAGGACCCCGTCACAACTGGTGGCAGTGGTGGGATCAACAGAGCACAGCTTAATGGAGATCACCCCACAAAGTGAGTAAAGAAACTGGACGGCATCAAGTCTAAAGGAGAGAGAGACAGAGATCTGGGCCTGAGCTACCAGGGACTGAGTAAAGAAGCCTTAATTGATCTACTGGTAGGTGCGAGTCAGTCCACCTCCTCCCAGATGTCTGATGGACAAGCACTGGGGACGGGGATCCCTGCCCCAAATAGCCAGTGGGTGGTGTGGTTCGAAGAAGAAATGGCAGCTCTTGGCCCCGGTGTATCTCAGGAATATAAGGAGCAGGCTGCTCGCTGAGCACAGAGGAGACAAGAGTGCGACAATGGAGTGCGACAGAGGGAGTAATATGAGTTGGCGTGTAAGCGATCCAGAAGCCTGTGCGTATCACCTGGGTGGATTTCAAGCCATTTCATGAGGCTTCCGGAGATTTGGAAGGGTTCTTCAAGGACTTTGAGCAGCAGTGTTTCATGATGGAGGTTCCCCACTCTGGCTGGGTGCGTTTGTTAGTGGGACTCCTGAACGGAAGCCTTAAAGAGGCTTATTACACCATTCACTCACAGCAGAACCGGGATTACAACATTGTAAAGTGGACTATCCTGGATTAACATGCCATCACCCCAGACTCACATAGGGCACAGTTTCGAGACCTCCCATGCACCACAGGGGGAACGTTTAGGATATATGCCCATAAGATGTCCCAGGCATGTCAGAGATGGCTGGAAGCGGAAGACGCCCTTCACTGTGGAAGACGTTATGCAGGTATTTCTTATAGAACAATTTCTTTACAAGTGTCCCTCAGAAATACGGGAGTGGGTCAGAGAGCGCACACCGTGCACCTTGGATAGAGCTGATGGCCTGGCTGATGAGGCCCTTACTATCCGACCGCAATGAAGGGGGCTTCTGTACAATAAGACACAGCCTGCTCCTGCTCTCCGGCCCTCTCCAGTTATATCTGCCCCTCCAACCAGCCACAAGGTGATGACAACCACAGCTCACAATCCTGGGCCCCAACAATTCCGACCACGCCCTGGGGGTATCACAGAGAGGAGATGTTATGGGTGCGGACAACCTAGGCACCTGCAATCCAGTTGTCCCGCAAGGACTCGGAGGGATCCCTTCGCACCTCCATCTCGTCCGGTGCATTTTGTGCATTCCATCCGGCCTGAGGAAGAGTTACCACCACCTCCACCGGCATGTACCGCTGACCACTGCACCATAGATGCCCCTGTTGGAGTGTATGGCCTCCGGCCTTTGTCACCAGGTTCTCCTACTGCCTTCTCCAGAATGCTCATTAGAAGGAGTCCGACGCAGGGGAGATGTTATCGATGTGGGCAGCCTGGGCATTTGCAAAACACTTGCCCTGCTGGTCGATTGAGGAATGACCTGGCACCAAATCGACCTGTTCATTCTCTACAGCCAAATACAAGGTGGGAAGAGTTCTCACCCCTTCAAGTCGACTTGCCTAATGACTCAGACACTCGTGGTCAACCACTAGGGGTTTATGGGGTGCGAGCCACAGCCCCGACTTCCTTTTACCATCAAAGTAAGCACTTACAGGAGGTTGTGCTGGATGGACAGAGTGTTATTGGATTTTGTGACTTCGGGGCGTTTCGTACAATAGCTAATCCCCGAGTGGCTCAGCGAGAGGCGATACATCAAGGACCAGGGATTCTTATTGAATTGGCTGGAGGACAAATAAGAAATATCCCAAAGGCAACTGTAGATCTGGACTTCGGCTTTGGAGTCAAGCAATGTGTGGTTGGGGTGATGAGCGGTCTGCCTGCAGATATTCTCCTAGGAAATGATGTGGGAGATCTACAGTATCGATTTGTGGGTGCAGGAAACACAGTTTGAGTGAAGGAGGACACAAAGGGAAGCTTGTCCTTCCAACCCTTTCGCTGTACAAGGGACTACTTACAGCTTCTCCATCCAATACAAGAGTGGAAGCCAACACCAGAATACTGATGGACTGTCCCGGCAAGAAGAACCATAGACTATTCACAGCTGAGCAACATGGACTTAAGTGAGATGGCCAGAGGTCTGTGTAGACATCATGGCATACTCACTGATTCAGAAGGAGGGAGAGGTTATGATGGTGGGATATAGGGGGAGGTGTATCTTGCTGTACAGATTCCTATTTTAAGCTTGGTTCACTGTCCATTATTTGTACTGCTTCTGTGTACATTGTATTGTTTGTAAGTAATCACCCCCTATAGTGCAAGGTTATAGCCTCTTGATGCACTTCCATCCCTAGGTGTGGGAGGAGGTGGGCCTACAATCCAGTAACCTTTTTGCTTACCTGGGGCATAGGCAGTCTGTTTGAGAACTTCAAGAGTGAAGCAGGAAGATTGAACCTCTGGGAGAAACTGGCTTCTCAGAGAGACCTGGATATTTATCGGTTACCGGACTATATTTGTGAAACTGGACTAATTTTACCCTCTGTTTTGTGGATTATGTTATGGACCATTTGATTTGCTTGGAATAAATGCTCTTTGGTTTGTACAGCCATCTCTCACTCTGTTGATTGTGTGATATGGGAGAAGGACCCCGTCACAGGCTCTAATAGAGAGCACAGAAACACTTGGCAGAATGAGTTGTCCTTTATATGGGAGAGCCGAGCAAGAAAGCTACCGGACAAAAGATCAGACTATAGTGTATGGGGGCTTTAGTCTCTTACTTATTCGGCTGACAGACATGCAGATAGCTGTATTTTTAGTCCAGCACACTGACCCTATGTTTTAGGATCAAGACTGATAAGGTAAAGATTACAACATCCACAAGACTATCACCAGAACCACCATCAGTACAGTAATACATCACTAAAACCACGCTAAATACAATAATAAATCACCAAAACCACCGTCAGTACAGTAATACATCATCAGAACAACCGTCGATACAGTAATAAATCACCAAAACCACCCTAAAGACAATAATACATCACTAAAACCACGGTCAGTACATGAATACATTACCAAACGTAATACAGCAATCAAGTGGAGTGTCAGGTTAGACCCATATACATATATGTATTGCATTATGGTACAACTCCCACACTGACACTGAGTGCTACTCTGCTCCTCCAGTGTCAGGACACGTGCAGAAATACTAAGTGATTTTATACAGCACTTAAGGCCGCTTTACACACAGCGACATCGCTAACAAAATATCGCTGGGGTCACGAAATTTCCGACGCACATCCGGCCTCGTCCGGCGACGTCATTGCGTGTGACACCTACAAGTGACCTCTAACGATCAAAAATATTCACCTAATCGTTGATCGTTGACACGTCGTTCATTTTCAAAAAAATCGTTGCTGGTGCTGGACGCAGGTTGTTCGTCGTTCCTGAGGCAGCACACATTGCTATGTGTGACACCCTGGGAACGACGAACAGCAGCGTTCCTGCGTCCTCCGGCAACGAGTTGGGTGTGTCGTTAACCCCTACAGCCCCAAGCCTATTTTGACCCTAAAGACCAGGCCATTTTTTGCAATTTTGACCAGTGTCACTTTATGAGGTTATAACTCTGGAACGCTTTAACGGATCCCGGTGATTCTGAGATTGTTTTTTCGTGACATATTGGGCTTTATGTTAGTGGTAAATTTAGGCCGATATTTTTTGCGTTTCTTTGTGAAAAAAACTGGAAATTTCACGAAAATTTTGAAAATTTTGTAATTTTCAAACCTTTAATTTTTATGCTCTAAAACCAACAAGACATGACACATAATTAACAAATAACATTTCCCACAAGTCTACTTTACATCAGAACAATTTTGGGAAAAAAAAAATTAAGGAAGTTATAGGGGTTCAAAGTTTATGAGCAATTTCTCATTTTTACAACAAAATTTACAAAGCCACTTTTTTTAGGGACCACATCACATTTGAAGCAATTTTGAAAGGTCTACATGATACAAAACACCGGAAAGTGACACCATTCCAAAAACAGCACCCCTCAGGCTACTCAAAACCACATTGAAGAAGGTTATTAACCCTTCAGGTGCTTCACAGTAACTAAAGCAATGTGGAAGGAAAAAATGAACATTTTACATTTTGCAACAAAAATGTTAATTTAGCCTCAAATATTGCATATTCACAAGGGTAGCAGGCTTAATGAACCCCCAAAATTTGTTGGGCAATTTCTTATGAGCAAGCAGATACCTCATATGTGGCAAAAAACTACTGTTTGGGCGCACGGCAGGACTCGGAAGGGAAGGAGCGTCATTTGACTTTTCGAACAGAAAATTAGCTGGAATCGTTAGCCGCACCATGTTGCGTTTGGAGAGCCCCTGAGGTGCCGAAACAGTGGAGCTTCCCCATATGTGACCCCATTTTGGAAACTAGATCCCTCATGGAATTTATCTAGATGTTTATTGAGCACTTTGAACCTCTGGGGGCATCACAAAAGTTAATAAAGTTGAGCCGTGAAAATAAAAAAAAACATTTTTTTACCACAAAATTGTTACTTCAACCAGTTAGCTTTTTTTTTTCACAAGGGTATCAGGAAAAAAATTCACCATAAAATGTATGGTGCAATTTCTCCTGAGTACACAGATACCTCATATGTGGTGGAAATCAAATGTTTGGGCGCACAGCAGGGCTCGGAAAGTAAGGAGCGTCATTTGACTTTTCAAACGCCAAATTGTCTGCAATAATTAGCGTATTCCATGTTGTGTTTGGAGACCCCCTGAGGTACCGAAACAGTGGAGCTCCCCCACATGTGACCCTATTTTGGAAACTAGACCCCCATGGCATAAAAAAAAAAAATCAAGACACACGCCCGTGTTCTGCAAAAAGGGGGGGGGATTAGGTGGGATGGAAAAAAGAAGTCTTGTCCAAAGTCGAGTACGACTGCAGAACGATTGCTGATCAGGTAACGAATTGTTCAAGTTTTGTCTTTTTTTTTTATTTGGGGTGCACAAAAAAAGCAAAAACTCGAGCAACAATTACGTACCTGATCAGCCAATCACGTAGCTGATCAGCACTTGGCGGCAAGCGGGTGGGGGAGGAGGGGGGGGAGAGGGAGTGGGAGATGCGAATGGGGATAGTTACATCACGGGGTATGACAGGTGAGGGAGCGCAAATCACGGGGGTGACAGGTGAGGGAGCGCACATCACGGGGGTGACAGGTGAGGGAGCGCACATCACGGGGGTGACAGGTGAGGGAGCGCACATCACGGGGGTGACAGGTGAGGGAGCGCACATCACTGGGGTAACAGGTGAGGGAGCGCACATCACGGGGGTGACAGGTGAGGGAGCGCACATCACTGGGGTGACAGGTGAGGGAGCGCACATCACGGGGGTGACAGGTGAGGGAGCGCACATCACAGGGGATAACAGGTAAGGGAGCGCACATCACGGAGGTGACAGGTGAGGGAGCGCACATCACGGGGGTGACAGGTGAGGGAGCGCACATCACGGGGGTGACAGGTGAGGGAGCGCACATCACAGGGGATGACAGGTGAGGGAGCGCACATCACGGGGGTGACAGGTGAGGGAGCGCACATCACTGGGGTGACAGGTGAGGGAGCGCACATCACGGGGGTGACAGGTGAGGGAGCGCACATCACAGGGGATGACAGGTGAGGGAGCGCACATCACGGAGGTGACAGGTGAGGGAGCGCACATCACGGGGGTGACAGGTGAGGGAGCGCACATCACAGGGGATGACAGGTGAGGGAGCGCACATCACGGGGGATGACAGGTGAGGGAGCGCACATCACGGGGGTGACAGGTGAGGGAGCGCACATCACGGGGGTGACAGGTGAGGGAGCGCACATCACGGGGGTGACAGGTGAGGGAGCGCACATCACGGGGGTGACAGGTGAGGGAGCGCACATCACGGGGGTGAGGGGGCGGGCAGCCGATCATGAGGGGGAGGGGGAGGGCAGCCAATCACGAGGGGGAGGGGCCGGGCAGCACATCACGGAGGTGAGGGGGCGGGCAGCCGATCACGAGGGGGAGGGGCCGGGCAGCACATCACGAGGGGGATGGGCCGGACAGCACATCACGGAGGTGAGATGGCGGGCAGCACATCACGGAGGTGAAGGGGCGGGCAGCCGTTCACAAGGGGGAGGGGTCGGGCAGCCGATCACGAGGGGGAGGGGTCGGGCAGCCGATCACGAGGGGGAGGGGTCGGGCAGCCGATCACGAGGGGGAGGGGTCGGGCAGCCGATCACGAGGGGGAGGGGCTGGGCAGCACATCACAGAGGTGAGGGGGCGGGCAGCACATCACAGAGATGAGGGGGCAGGCAGCCGATCACGAGGGGGAGGGGTAGGGCAGCCGATCATGAGGGGGAGGGGCCGGGCAGCACATCATGGAGGTGAGGGGGCGGGCAGCACATCACGGAGGTGAGGGGGCGGGCAGCCGATCACGAGGGGGAGGGCAGCCGATCACGAGGGGGAGGGGGCAGGCAGCCGATCACGAGGTGGAGGGGGCGGGTAGCCGATCACGAGGGGGAGGGGGCAGGCAGCCGATCACGAGGTGGAGGGGGCGGGTAGCCGATCACGGGGGTGAGAGGTGGGGGTGCGGGCAGCAGATCGGGGAGAGCGGTGGCAGATGGAGGAGGGTGGCGGATCGGGAGGCTTTTCGCCGGTTTGATACAGTGCAATGGCAGCGCGGCAACTTCCGGGTCCCATGGGACCAGAGCTTTGGCGTGCTGCAGGACCGACAAATGAAGCTGAGGGGGGCGGTTACCAGCAACAGGTCCACTGTGATTGGATAGATCAGTCACAAGGCCGATCTCTCTAATCAGAGCTGCTGGAGCTGGGGGAGGGTGATCCAGTGAGGTCACCCAGCTCCAGCCAATGGCCAGTACTACAGGTACACTGGTCAGGGCTGGATTTCAATGTTTCAGCCAATTTCAATGGCTGGAACATTCCAGTGGCTGTGATTGGTTGAGTGGCATTCGTCAGCCAATCACAGCCTCCATAGGTCCGGAGAGGAGGCACCACCCCTCCTGAGGTCAGGTACAGGTCCCCTCCTTCCCGAATCTGCGGTTTCTGTGAACCGATCGCAGTCACCGGGGCTCCGGTGCCGCGATTCCGCCATGACGGAAAGATCCATCATTGGTCTTTAAGTACCAGGGCACCATGACGGATCTTTCCGTCCATGGTCGTGAAGGGGTTAATGCGGCTGATCTCTGCTTCTATTGGCGGGCCGCTGTGTGACGTCACTGTGACGGCGCACAAACCTCCCCCTTAAAAAAGAGGTTTTTCGCCACTCACAGCGACGTCGCTAGGAAGGTAAGTACGTGTTACGCGTCCTAGCGATATTGTGCACCACTGGCAGCGATTTGCCCGTGACGCACAAACGACGGGGGCGGGTGCTTTCACGAGCAACATCACTAGTGATGTCGCTGCGTGTAAAGCAGCCTTTACTCTCACCAATGGACGTTTGTCAGTTAAGACGAGGGTCTCTCTTTAACATGCAAATAGGAGAGTGCACCGCTGCACCACGACATTGGCCATCGCCAGGAGTGGACAGAACTGTCTACATATATATAATAAAATTTTAAGTTTAAACTGTACATATCAGGGTGACGTCCCCTATATAAATGTGTCTGCAGATTAATTGTCATTTTGGGAGTAAAAGATTTCTTTAAAATATCATTGTTCTTAGCAACACATTGTCCTGCGTCTCCCAGGACTTCCCTCTTGTCTGGTCTTCTGCAGCACATACCGAAACGGTGCCCGTACAGGGAATCTGTCACCAGGGTTTTGCTCAACCAGCTGACAGCAGCATAATGTAGATATAGAGACCCTGATTCCAGTGATGTGTCACTTACTGAGCTGTCTGCTGTTATTTTCTCTGCTGCAGATCTAGCAGTTATACAGAGCATGAATATACTGGACTGCCTGCAGTACACCAAGTAGTCCTTTAATGATAACTACTGCTGATTAAACAGTGATTTTATCAAAACTACACTAAGCAGCCCAGTAAGTGACACATCGCTGGAATCGGGATCTCTGCCCCTACATTATGCTGCTCTCAAATTAGGTGGCAAAAACTTGGTAACAGATTCCCTTTAAGACAAACCGTGTCACTATAATGCTCCTCACTAAAGAGTAACCACCCTAAGTAAGCCCTAGGTTGTGCCCAAGAATAAATAATTCCCCATTACTGAGCTCACTGCACAAACAATGACCCCACACCGTGTCAAATTATTCTCTCCTATAACATATTCCCACTACACTAACATATTCCCACAGTGAAATATGACACCATGCCCCTTCAAATGAAAATCTCCACTGTCCTCCCCACTATGAATTATACCCTCCACACTTTTCTCACGTATGAACTATGATCTCCACTGTCCCCACCTCTCCATGCAGCCCCCACTTCACTGCCCCCCTCATGCTGTCCCCACTCTATAATTAACCTTCTGCTTCGCATTCTGCATACTGAGCACTCCCAGGCTTCTAACTGAGCCCCCAATGCTGCCCCTTCTCCATATCACGCCCCCTCCATACCAAGCCCCCCCATGCTATTGTGTCGCCCTGGAAAAGCCAGGGGTCACAGGTCACAACACCACCACACCCCACATCCCAGGTAGGCACATCACAGCTAACCAGAAATCCTTGTTGCCTTCCTCCAGGGGCTGATGATTCACACCAGGGGGTGGGCCAGGCGGTTGGCTCCGCCCACCAAGGAGATCACAGTTCTGGAGGCGGGAGAAACCAGGCAGTTAAGCCCGGGGAGGGCAAGAGAAAACAACGGAGTTGAGTGAGGAGCAGATAAGAGAAGTGAAAGTGGAAGAAAGAAGAGTAGTAAAGGAGGAGAGCAAGAAGTGGTGACAGAGCAGAGAGTGTGCCAAGCCTGAGAGCCCAGCTTTGTGTAGGGCCAGAACAGCAAGGTCAGCGACGGCGGTGACTGTCCGGAGGGGGACCGTTTGGAAGTTCCTGGAAGGACCCCGTTGGCTGTGTGCCCGGTGGTCTGGAGCAGTGTTCCGAAGGACAGTCAGCACCAGGGCAGGGGCCTCTCGGACCCCGGCAAGGCTAGGAGTCGCCAAATTTGCTGAATCCGTCAGTGAAGGGGACGTAGATCCCCCAGCAACCAAGTCCCGATTGAAGGCAACAGCTCAACCTGTACAACAGAGACACCGCCACCGCCAAGGCACCAGTTTCTGAGGGCCAGCGCCTGCGGGCAAAGTGTAGAGCTCCTCCGGCCCAGATTGTAGTCGGGGAGCGGGTAACCGGAGGGAATCCACCGCTACCATCAGTCAAACATAGGTGCAAGGAAGAGGGACATCACCGTCACCTACCGGGAGTGCAGGTGCAGCCGTCTGTGGGACCGTCCTACCAGCCGTTTGGTTTACCGTACAAACTGTGTCCGTGTCTCAGGCTGAGTGAGTACCACAGTGCCGCAAGGCACAGCGCTGCCCCCGCGTCCCTGTGCCCACCAGGCCCCGCACCTCCTTCCCCACTACCGGGCCCCGGGATCACCAACCCCTACCCACGGAGGGGCAACACAACACCTGGCTGCTCCGCATCACCATCCCCGGGATCCCCGAATTGAGCAGCGGTGGTGAAATCACCACAACCGTGGGTGGCGTCACGAACTATAACAATCCCCACACCCAACCACAAAACCCCTTTCACTCACGGGCGAGGAGTGTCGCTCGAGAAACCCCGGGTTCCGGCCCACAGCTCGAGCCACCACTGAGCAGCTGCCGGACCCGAGCAGAAGGGGTGAGCGCGGTGTGCTGACACCCTCCTCCCCGCCCGCGACACTATCCCTTCTCCATATCAAGCCCCCCATGCTGCACCTTCTCCATATCAAGCTCCCTCCATACCGAGTACCCCCATATCAAGCCCCCTCCATTCTGAGCCCCCTCATTCAAGCCCCCTCCATACTGAGCCCCCCCATATCAAGCCCCCTCCATACCAAGCCCCTCATGCTGCCCTTTCATATCAAACCCCCTCCATACTGAGCCCCCCCATGCTGCCCCTTCTCCATACCAAGCCCACTCCACCACTCCATAACAAGCCGTCCCATGCTACCCCTTCTCCATATCAAGCTTCCTCCACACTGAGTCCCCCCATATCAAGCCCCTTCAATACTGAGCCAGCCATATCAAACCCCCTCCATACCAAGCCCCCCCACCATGCTGCCCCTTCTCTATATCAAGCCCACTCCATACTGAGCCCCTCGATGTTGCCCCTTCTCCATATCAAGCCCACTCCATACTGAGCCCCCCATGCTGCCCCTTCTCCATATCAAGCCCCCCCATGCTGCCCCTTCTCTATATCAAGCCCACTCCATACTGAGCCCCTCGATGTTGCCCCTTCTCCATATCAAGCCCACTCCATACTGAGCCCCCCCATGCTACCCCTTCTCCATACTGTGCCCCTCCCATGTTATTCCTTTTTAATAACTTGCCCCCATGCTACCCCATTCTCCATACCATGCATTGCCTCCCATTCTCTATACTGCAACCCTCATTTGCTATACTGTCCACCACTCATTTTCCATCCCCACCATTCTCCATGATGCACACCTCCTAATGTTCCATCACCCCATCCTCCAGGCTGCGCACCCTCATCATGCTCCATACCCCCATCCTCCATGTTGCGCCCCCCGGCTGTTTGTTCGGCGCTGTCTTCAGCTGTAAAACGCTTACCTGCTCCAGGCTGCATCTCCCGACCTCCTCTCCAGCAGCGGCGGAGGCGGCGGAGGTATATCCCATCCTCCGTTGCGGCGTCTGTATCTCTCGTCCTCCTTGGCGCGGCACTGCCTC
Organism: Anomaloglossus baeobatrachus; assembly: GCF_048569485.1. Taxonomy (NCBI): domain Eukaryota; kingdom Metazoa; phylum Chordata; class Amphibia; order Anura; family Aromobatidae; genus Anomaloglossus; species Anomaloglossus baeobatrachus. The sequence continues at coordinate 347,150,887 of NC_134357.1, read as the reverse complement.
ATGCTGCTGTGACCTCTGCAGAGTGAACGTAGCGCACGGCCGCAAGTCGGGGCAGGGACCTGCTTGGAGCTCCACTGACCCCGGAAGTGCCAGCGCGCTCAGCTTCATTTATATTCTGGTCTCATAGACGTGAATATAAATGACCGCGGCGCCCCCCTCCCTCCTCCAAAAATATGCCGGATTTAATAAAGAGTTTGGAGGAGGGAGGAAGATTTTAAAAAAAAAATAAAATATATATTTTTTTAATTTTTTTTTAGTTTTGGTCTTGGCGCCGCCCCCTGGAAGTCGCCGCCCCAGGCACGTGCCCTCCTGTGCTTAGTGGCAAATACGGCCCTGCTGACGGGTACCATTGGTCAAGCCAAATCTATCAGAATGAAAGCCAGCTGCACACACCGAAGCGTTTGGCTTTGTGTATAAGGCCATAATAGATTTCTTTATATTACCAGTGATATCAAACGTGTCCAGAACTGTGTCCACGTAACCCCAGTGTACCCTGTCAAATGCTTTTACAGCGTCCAAGGACAGGAATACACCGGGGAAACCACTGGACTCAAGAAAATCTACCAGGTTAATCACTCTTCTAGTTCCATCCCTCGCCTGCCTACCGGGACAAATCCCACTTGGTCCAGGGAGACGAGGGCCGGCAAAACTGAGAGAAGTCTATTGGCCCAAATTTTTGCGGAGAATTTCACATCACAATTCAAAAGAGAGATGGGTCTAAAATTACATGGGGTATTTGGTGGCTTCCCCGGTTTAGGGATGGTAATGGTAAATATTTGACGCAGCTAAACTTTCAGATTGAATGTCAGATGAGTCCCTCCATAGTGAAAACGTTCTAACGAAGTACGGGGCTAAAATATGCGCAAACTGGCGATAATAAGAATTGGTAAAACCATCCGGCCCAGGAGCAGAAAGCCTTTTAGCAGAGTTAATGGCACAAACTACTTCTATCTCAGTAAGGGGGGCATTAAGGGCGGACAGTGCTGTGGGGGAGAGTTTGGATAAATTTAGTTTAGCAAGGAACGTGGAAATTTCATCTTTTGTGGGCTGGTGTGTGTTAGGATCCGACTTGAGATTATACAGTTGGGAATAGTATTCCTTAAACTCACTGGCTATGTGTGTGGAGCCATCATGCTTAATCAAAAAGGGGATGGTCATCTCAGCCTCCTTTTTTTTCACTCGACTTGCCAAGACCCTACCAGCTCTATCACCCAAGCTGTAAAATTTGCATTTAAGTTTCTTTTACATTTTTTTCATATGAATATAGCATATACTGTATGATCTCAATTGATCTCTCAACTTCCTAATAGAGTCTAGGAAAGTGTTAGAGGGGTGGGCCTTCTTTGCCTTTTCAAGGAGTTGAAGTTTGGACAAAATATCATTGAATGCCTTTAATTTATTCTTTTTCTCTATTGCTGCCATTTTAATGAGAACACCTCTAGCAAAAGCCGTATGGGCCGACCATAGGGTTTCATCTGAGACCATCTGATTATCATTAATGGCAAAACATTCTTTCAATTGTCCTGCGATTTCATCGCTAATGGATTGGTTAGTAAGGATATAGTCGTTCAGTTTCCATCTGCATGGAGATCAGGTAGGACCCTCATTGGAAATTGTTAATGTAATGGGAGCATGGTCTGACCACGTAATGGGGCCAATGTCAATCTGATCACAACTAAGCAATAACAATTCGTCTACTAAGATATAATCTATTGTAGAGTAAGTATTAAATCTTAGGGAGTGAAAGGAATAGTCTCTCTCTCCTGGATGAGCATACCGCCATATATCATGAAAACGAAACTCGTGGATCAGGTGGCCCATCTCCTTTCTGGCTGGGTCTTGGTGGGAACAGTCTAGTGATTTACACATAAGAATGTTAAAGTCCCTGCATATCAAAGAGGAACCCTTCACCACTCCCCTAAAAGTCTCCAAAAATGTACGTATGAATTTCAATTGGGGGCATATATGGATGCAATTGTGAATTGAACATTGTTTAATAGACAGATTAAGATGACATATCTTCCCTCAGTGTCGACCACCACCCTCTCAAGTTGAAAGGCTACAGAACTTTTAATGAGGATTCCCACACCCGCCCTCTTGTGCTCATTGTTGGCATAGAACTGGTGAGGAAAATTAGTGTTTTTCATCCTACCATTATCATGAGCTAATAAATGTGACTCTTGGATGCATAATACATCACTACCCGCCTTCCTGGCTTCTTTCCACACCCATGACCTTTTATGCGGAGAATTTATTCCCTTTACATTTATAGACAATACCTTTAACCCCATGGTATATGTGGCCAGAATTAGCTGTGATAGCCGAGAATCTGCTTTCTTTGGAATGACGACCCTGCAGAAAGGAAAAGAGTAAACAGGCAACACCTATCAACAGGTAACATAACATAAAAATTAGAGAACAACTGAAACACTAATTGCTCCTCACACACCATGCCGGAGCAGCACCAGGACTGACAAGCAGACCTAAAAAGTAAGAGCGAAAAAAAGACGCTCGTGGGGCAAAAACTGCAGGAGGGCTGGATGCGGCCACAAGATTTAGCAGCCAGCAAACCCCTACAGAAAAAGACAAAGTCTAGTAAATGGAGACGGTGGCTTCACAAGGCGCGAGTTATTGGAGCTTCATGCTTTGAACCATTCAGGGTTAATTCTCCTCCTTTGGGGCGAATCTTTATCCATGGTAGAAGGCTAAAGGGGTTTAATGTCCCAGTCCTCAAACAATTTTCCAAGTTGCGCAGTGGTGAAGCATACACGTGTATTTCCGTTTTTGCTGACAATGAGCTTAATAGGAAAACCCCAGCGATATACAATGCCTTTTTCCTGTAAGATCTTTGTAAATGGGGTAAATTCTCTCCTTTTCGCAAGTGTGCCAGCTGAGGGATCTGGAAACACCAATAAACGAGCAAACTGGTCTGGCAGAGGAGGTTTCTTTTTTAAACCCAGCAGGAAGGCCTCCTTCGTTTTATAGAAATGAATACGGGCTATAGTATCTCTAGGAAGCAAAGGGTTAAGTCCCTGGGGCATAGAGACTCTGTGGATCCAGTCAACTAATATATTCCTCCCTTCTGCCTCAGGCACAACAACTTGAATAAAGTCCCGTAACAGGGAAAGCAAATCTTTATCATGCACTTCTTCCGGTATTCCTCTTATTCTAACATTGTTTCTCCTGGATCTGTCCTCCAGGTCCAGCACTTTAGATGTTAACTTCAACTTTAAGCTCCTCATGTTCGTCTATCAGAGCATTGTGTGACCCTGTTAATTCAGCTATTTTATTCTCTAGGTGATCCGTGCGGTTCCCTATGGCTCCAACTTCCCCCTTTAATTCTGCTAACATACTCTTAATTAGAGATGAGCGATGTTCGAAGCGAACTGTTCGCCAAATTCTAATTTGAATTGTTTTGGGCGGTGTTCGAGTCGTTCGACGAACTCGAACGATTTGCTTCATGTTCGACCTTCCGAATTACCGTTCGATAACGGTTCGATCACCAAAAGCGTAGCTAGTTACTAGCTGGCTTTTCACTGTAATACTGTCAGTCACTGTTACTAATGATATTATCAAAATTCAGCGTATAGTGTGCGGGGGGGACAGGGTTTAGATCAGTGCTGCTGAGTGCTGAAAGAGTGGTGATCGCCATTTTTTTTCCTAACCGCGCGTACAGTGGGGCGGGCCAGGCTGTCAGCCAATCACAGACACACACACAGCAAAGTGTGTTTTTGCCAGACAAGCAAGGGCATGTGTTATTGGTTGTGCATGTCACATGTCCTTGCCCTATAAGACCCGGCCATATTCCCCATCGCCGCCAATATCTCACTGCTGCGGGTGTGTGACAGTCACCACTCCTGCTGCTGTTGCTGCTGTGGGTGCTATACACTTAAAAAGTGCAATCTACACATCGGTTTAGGGATTAGGGACTACTTGTAATTTCAGCCCTTTCAGAGCTAGATTAGAGCAGTTCATAGCCTTTTTGCTAGGCAGGTCTGTGCCAGCGCTGTGCAAGGGTTGATCACAGCGTCTGTCTAAATCAGCTCTGGTAATTCCTTAGGGCATAGTTTCATTGTCTGGGATAGTTAGTGATGTTCCTCTGCTGACAAGAAAGCTATACCACCTCTGCATTCTACACCACCTCTCCATTTCTGCTATGCAATTTCAAGTGCAAAAAGTGCAGGCAATTCCTTGGGGCATAGTATCATTGTCTGTGATAGTTAGTGACGTTACTCTGCTGACAAGAAAGCTACACCACCGCTGCAATCTACACCACCTCTCCGGTTCTGCTACGCAATTTTAAGTGCAACAGTGTCTAATTTGTTCACAAACGAAATGAGTGGCAAAAGGACAGATGCTGGTGGAAAGGGGAACAGGCGTGTTGGAAAGGGAATAAAAGTTTATGTCCGTGGGGTAGGTAGTAAAGCAACAGTAACATCTGCTGAAGAAAGACCATCTTACAGCAAAAGTAAGATGTCTACTACTTTCCGTGGACAATCTGATATGATCCCTTTGTTACGGAAATGACCATTGCTACCAAAGGTAGATGAGGCACAAAAACAGCAGATGCTTGAATGGATCTCAAGTGCTCCATCAAGTGGCCTCTCCTGTTACAGTTGTTGTGGCACTGGAGACTATGTTCGGATTTCTTGCTACTGCACATGTGCGAGCACTGGAGACTATGTTCGGATTTCTTGCTACTGCACATGTGCAAGCGCTGGAGACTAAGTCCTATCTTGGAGCCATTGCACATGTGCGGGTGACATCATCGCTGACACAAGGTCACATGTCTCTGACACCTTCTAAGCTGATTGGCCGCTAGTCATGTGCTTGTGACACGTGGTCACATGTCTCTGACACCTTCTATGCCGATTGGTCGCTGGTCATGTGCTTGTGACGCTTTGCTCGGTGATAGGCCAGCGTGACATCATTGCTGTCGTTCTGGCAGCGGATTGGCTCTGGTGTCCTCCATCTTGGATGAGGCACAGAGTCTAAATAAGACCCTGACGCACGCCGCCCGGCGCTCAGTCCTCTTGGTTCATGCATGAGAGTAGACGCTCTGTGCACATCCTTCTAGGCATCTCTCTGTCTATGCTAGGTGAGCGCTACCGGCAGGGTAGCGTTCTTGTACCTTACAGCTTCGGCTGCGGTCCGTATCCTTACATCTTAGTGGAGCGGACATAGGCAGGTGCCTGAGGCACACGGTCCGGCTGGGCCTTGTGATTCTACTCGTAGGTGGACGTTGCCGCTAGGGTAATGTTCCTTATACTGCATCTGGCAGTTGTTCGTATCCTCCCACACTAGGGGAGCGAACATAGGTAGGAGCTTTGTGCGGCTTGTGCTGCTGTCCGTCTCTTTTGCACCACTAGTGGAGCGGACCTAGGCAGGTGCCATATCTAGTGGTTCGTGTCCTCGCACACTAGTGGAGCGAACGCAGGTAGGAGCTTTGTGCGGCTTACGCTGCTGTCCGTCTCCTGGCACCACTAGAGGAACGGACCTAGGTAGGTGCCATTTCACACTCACTGCTTTTGTCTCTGTGATCATTAACAGAGATCATACCACACACCCTCCGAGTAAGGGAGGAATTGCTTTATTTCCTAACTATATGCCTCTGTGAGTTTAACAGAGGTATTGCACTCTGCACTTGTGCTACTACTATTTACAGCGGCACACTTATATACTCTTCCTCACTCATTAACCTATCCCTTTTACGTTAATGCTGTCAGTACTGCTTCCATAGTACAAGATACCCCTTATCCTCTGCCATAGTCTGCAGCAGAGACTTTGCACGGTGGACCCTGACTGTCTGATATCCCTTTGGTTTTTATAATCAGACAGCCCCCGTAACATTAGGACTGAGCCAAGGGTCTGGCAGTTATGGCAGAATATCAGCAGTTACACCGTTACATACAAGTACTTGAGTCACGGCTCAAGAGTATAGAGGATAAACCTCAGACCATGGTGACATCTGCACATGATCCTCGACTTGCTCTGCCAAACAGATATTCTGGCGATGCCAGATCATGTCGTGGTTTCATTAGTCAGTGTCAGATACACCTAGAGGTTAACTTTTCTCGGTTCTCTACGGAGAGGTCCAGAGTAGGCTTTATCATCTCCTTACTTCAGGACAAAGCCTTAGAATGGGCGACTCCCCTATGGGAGCGCTCTGATGTGGTTACTCTGAGACATCAAGACTTTCTTGATGCTCTTAAAGCGGTATTCATGGGTCCGCAGGTTACCCATGATGCGGCCCTGAGACTGTTAGATCTATATCAGGGTTCGTTATCCACTAGTTCTTATGCCATTGCTTTTAGAACTCTGGTGGCAGAACTAGATTGGCCAGAAAAGGTGTTGATTCCTATCTTCTGGAGAGGGTTGGCAGGCTACGTCAAGGATGCAAAACTAAATTACCAGCAAGTAAAACCCCTATTATTATGAATATATAAATTTATTCAATACACCACATCAAAGACCAAGTGCAAATTTAAAATACATTAATGCATATATTATGGTTGGTGGAGGGTTAGCGGGCTTTTCCCTGTACTCCCCGTTCCTACCCGTGGGGGTCGGCACCCTATGACGTCACGCTAAAGGTGCCCCCACTCTGCGTCGACTGGCCCTGTTGAAACCCTATACTTCACATTGGTTTGTGCTGCTATTCTGAATGAGGGGCTCTTTCAGGTTGAAGTGATTCCCATTCATACCCCAATAGTGAGATATTGTTGATCTATCTTTAGTCAACAATAACTTTAGTTAGTAAATTCCAGTGTATACAACAAACAGTTGATTTTAAAACAGGGTCTGGGACACAGTCCAGGGTTCATGCATCAATTCCAAATTTTTTTTATTTTTTTTTCATCAAATAGATAGATCGACAAAAATAGCCCGTCCTTATCATTGCCCGACGCGTTTCCCCTCCAGGATTTGAACTCAAAGGAGGTTCTTCAGGGGCTTGTCCAGATTGGAATCACATAGATGGTAAACTGTAATAAAAATTTGTCTAAAATTAATCAAAAAACCTTGTTACGGTTGCTGCGAGCACTGGAGACTATGTCCAGATTTCTTGCTACTGCACATGTGCGAGCGCTGGAGACTAAGTCCAGATTTCTTGCTACTGCACATGTGCGAGCGCTGGAGACTAAGTCCAGATTTCTTGCTACTGCACATGTGCGAGCGCCGGAGACTAAGTCCAATCTTGGAGCCATTGCACATGTGCGGGTGACATCATCGCTGACACGAGGTCACATGTCTCTGACACCTTCTATGCCGATTGGTCGCTGGTCATGTGCTTGTGACGTCTTGCTCGGTGATAGGCCAGCATGACGTCACTCCTGTCGTTCTGGCAGCGGATTGGCTCTGGTGTCCTCCATCTTGGATGGGGCACAGAGTCTATATAAGACCCTGACACACGCCGCATGGTGCTCAGTCCTCTTGGTTCATGCATATGAGTAGACGCTCTGTGCGCGTTCCTCTAGGCATTCCTCTGTCTATGCTAGGTGAGCGCTACCGGCAGGGTAGCGTTCTTATACCTTACAGCTTCGGCTGCTGTCCGTATCCTTACCTCTTAGGGGAGCGGACATAGGCAGGTGCCTGAGGCACATGGTCTGGCTGGGCCTTGTGATTCTACTCGTAGGTGGACGTTGCCGCTAGGGTAACGTTCCTTATACTGCGTCTGGCAGTTGTTCGTATCCTCGCACACTAGGGGAGCGAACAGAGGTAGGAGCTTTGTGCGGCTTACGCTGCTGTTCGTCTCTTTTGCACCACTAGAAGAGCGGACCTAGGCAGGTGCCATATTTAGTGGTTCGTGTCCTCGCACACTAGTGGAGCGAACGCAGGTAGGAGCTTTGTGCGGCTTACGCTGCTGTTCGTCTCTTTTGCACCACTAGAAGAGCGGACCTAGGTAGGTGCCATTTCGCACACATTGCCTTTGTCTCTGTGATTATTAACAGAGATCATTCCACACACCCTCCAAGTAAGGGAGGAATTGCTTTACTTACTTATTATATCCTTCTGTGAGTTAACAGAGGTATTGCACTCTGCCATAGTCTGCAGCAAAGTCTTTGCACGGTGGACCCTGACTGTCTGATACTCCTTTCGGTTATTATCAGACAGCCCCCCGTAACATTAGGACTGAGCCAAGGGTCTGGCAGTTATGGCAGAATATCAGCAGTTACACCGTTACATACAAGTACTTGAGTCACGGCTCAAGAGTATAGAGGATAAACCTCAGACCATGGTGACATCTGCACATGATCCTCGACTTGCTCTGCCAAACAGATATTCTGGCGATGCCAGATCATGTCGTGGTTTCATTAGTCAGTGTCAGATACACCTAGAGGTCAACTCTTCTCGCTTCTCTACGGAGAGGTCCAGAGTAGGCTTTATCATCTCCTTACTTCAGGACAAAGCCTTAGAATGGGCGACTCCCCTATGGGAGCGCTCTGATGTGGTTACTCTGAGACATCAAGACTTTCTTGATGCTCTTAAGGCGGTATTCATGGGTCCGCAGGTTACCCATGATGCGGCCCTGAGACTGTTAGATCTATCTCAGGGTTCGTTATCCACTAGTTCTTATGCCATTGCTTTTAGAACTCTGGTGGCAGAACTAGATTGGCCAGAGAAGGTGTTGATTCCTATCTTCTGGAGAGGGTTGGCAGGCTATGTCAAGGATGCTCTTGCTACTCGTGAGGTCCCTGCTTCTCTGGAGGACTTGATCACAGTAGCAACGAGAATCGATGTACGCCATAAGGAACGTAGACTCGAGGTCTCTTCCTCACGCCCTAAGCATCGGGCTATTCCAGTTGTTGAGGGTCCACTATCATCTTCCTCAGCATCTGAAACATCTCCCACTCCTATGGAGTTAGGTCATACGTTCTCCAGACTACGCAAGTCTGGTCCTCCTATATGTTACGTATGTCGTCAGGCTGGGCACTATGCCAACAAGTGTCCTAGTCGTCAGGGAAACTCCCTGGCCTAGTAACCATTAGAGGGGGGTTACTAGAGACGTCTTCTGCACCCTCTAAGTGTTGTATCCCAGGTCAGCTCTCGTTATCTGAGAATACATGGCCTATTATGGCTTTTGTGGATTCCGGAGCTGACGGGATTTTTGTGTCCTCAGGATTTGTAAAGGGACACAATATTCCCTCTATCATGTTAGAGGCGCCTATTCCTGTCCGTGTTGTTAATGGAACTATGTTGTCTGACTCCATTACATTGAGGACAGTTCCCTTGCGCCTTTCCCTGTCTCAGGGTCACATAGAGGAGATTTCTTTTCTTGTTTTGCCTGAGGGTATAGACGACGTTCTTCTGGGTCTTCCATGGCTTCGGACTCATGCTCCTCACATTGACTGGGAGTCTGACAGCATTATTAGTTGGGGTTCGAAATGTCAGTCCCGATGTCTTCCCTTACCACCTAAGGTCGTTGCGGTTGCATCCACTGATCTCTCTCCCATACCTACACCATATTTGGATTTCGCTGACGTGTTCTCCAAACAGGGTGCTGAGGTTCTTCCACCCCATAGGCCGTATGACTGTGCCATAGACCTTATCCCAGGTTCGGTTCCACCTAAAGGCAGGGTTTAGCCCCTGTCGATACCTGAGTCGGAGGCCATGTCGACCTATATAAGAGAGAGCTTAGAGAAGGGGTTCATTCGTAAGTCTGTCTCTCCCGCGGGAGCTGGGTTTTTCTTTGTTCGGAAGAAAGAGGGTGATTTGCGTCCCTGCATAGATTACCGGGGTCTCAACGCAATCACAATAAAGAACAAATACCCATTACCTTTAATTTCGGAGCTCTTTGACAGACTGAGAGGAGCTCAAGTTTTTACGAAGTTGGATCTGCGGGGTGCGTATAACTTGGTACGAATTCGAAAGGGTGACGAATGGAAGACCGCTTTTAACACCCGAGACGGTCACTATGAATACCTCGTCATGCCTTTTGGGTTATGTAATGCACCCGCAGTATTTCAGGACTTCGTAAACTATGTGTTCAGGGATTTACTGTTATCCTCAGTAGTGGTGTATCTGGACGACATCCTGATTTTTTCTCCTGATCTGGAGACTCATCGTCAGGATGTCGTTCGTGTCCTTTCCCGTTTAAGGGAGCACTCATTGTTTGCTAAACTCGAGAAATGTGTATTCGAGCAATCCTCATTGCCTTTTTTGGGTTACATTATCTCACAAGAGGGTCTGGCTATGGATCCTGCGAAGCTCTCTGCTGTCCTGCAATGGTCCGAACCTCATTCCTTGAAGGCGGTGCAACGCTTCTTAGGATTCATAAATTATTACAGGCAGTTCATACCCCATTTTTCTACTTTGGTGGCCCCTTTGGTGGCCTTGACTAAGAAAGGTGCTAATCCCAAAGCCTGGTCTACTGAGACATCTCAGGCTTTTGAGGCAGTAAAAAGACACTTTTCAACTGCTCCCGTTCTTCAAAGACCCGATGAGAGTAAGCCCTTCCTCTTAGAGGTTGATGCCTCTTCAGTGGGTGCTGGTGCGGTCTTGTATCAAAAGAACGGTGCAGGTAGAAAAAGGCCGTGTTTCTTCTTTGCTAAAACCTTTTCACCAGCAGAGAGAAACTATACCATTGGGGATAGGGAACTGCTCGCCTTGAGATTAGCCTTGGAGGAGTGGCGTCACTTGCTGGAAGGAGCGAAACATCCTTTCCAGGTCTATACAGACCATAAGAATCTGACGTACTTACAAACCGCTCAGCGTCTGAATCCTCGCCAAGCCCGCTGGTCCTTGTTTTTCTCCCGCTTTCACTTCTCCATCAACTATCTGTCTGGGAGTAAGAATAACAAGGCAGACGCCCTGTCTCGCTCTATGCTTTCTACCGAGGAAGAGATTGACGAACCTCGTCTTATCCTTCCCTCCAGGGTTTTTCATACGCTCTCCCCTGTGACGTTAGACCAAATCCCACCGGGCAAGACCTTTGTTCCGCCTGATCGACAGAATGATATACTGTCATGGGCCCACACCTCAAAGGTGGGTGGGCATTTTGGTATTAGGCGGACACGAGAGTTACTGGAGAGGTGGTATTGGTGGCCACACTTAGCCAGCCACGTCAAGAGATATGTCGGTTCCTGCTACTCGTGTGCTCGCAACCGTCCATTACGGCAGAGACCGGCTGGGCTCTTGCATCCTTTACCAGTGCCAGATAGACCATGGGAGGTGGTAGGCATGGACTTTGTGGGTGATCTTCCAAGTTCACAGGGACATAGATTTGTGTGGGTCATTACGGACCATTTCTCCCGGATGGTTCATCTCGTACCGTTATCGAGAATCCCATCTTCCAGGGTACTAGCCAAACTATTCCTCAAGCATGTCTTTAGGCTTCACGGGATGCCAGATCGTATCATTTGTGATAGAGGCCCGCAATTTACTTCCCGTTTCTGGCGAGATCTTTGTAGCCTTCTGCAAATTGAGTTGAATCTCTCTTCGGCATACCATCCGGAGACTAATGGTTTGGTTGAACGTACCAATCAATCTATGATTATATACCTTCGACACTTTGTTGCTGAGAACCACGATAACTGGTCCTCCCTCCTACCCTGGGCAGAATTTGCCCTTAACAATTCGCTGGCTGAGGCCACTGGGCAGACACCGTTCGTACTCAATAATGGGCAACACCCTAGGGTACCGGTACCATTTCCCGCTGCTGCACCTCCTCCTCTTGTGGCCGACTGGGCAACTAATGCCAGAGAGGTTTGGGATCGGACTCAAGAGTCGATCCAAGCAGCTAAGGACCGTATGAAGACGGTGTCCGATCGGTTTCGTTGCCCGGCTCCTGTCTTTTCTCCAGGGGACTTTGTGTGGCTCTCTGCAAAACACGTGAGACTTAGAGTGAGCTCTGTCAAATTTGCTCCTCGCTTCCTGGGTCCTTATGAGGTTCTTCGACAGGTAAATCCTGTAGTCTATCAATTGAAGTTACCTGTCCATCTTAGGATTCATGACAAATTCCATGTCTCACTGCTAAAGCCGGCTATTTTACCTCACGCTCGTGAAGCGCACTCTCCTGCCTCTGATTCCTCTCGCTCTAGCTATGAGGTACGAGCCATAGTAGGTTCTAAGATGGTTAGAGGGCGCAGGTTCTTCTTGATAGATTGGGAGGGCTATGGCCCGGAACATCGCTCTTGGGAGCCCGAGGAGGCTGTCCATGCTCCCGACTTAGTTGCCGATTACCTGCGTCGCCGGGAGGGGGGCCCTTGAGGGGGAGGTACTGTTACGGTTGCTGCGAGCACTGGAGACTATGTCCAGATTTCTTGCTACTGCACATGTGCGAGCGCTGGAGACTAAGTCCAGATTTCTTGCTACTGCACATGTGCGAGCGCTGGAGACTAAGTCCAGATTTCTTGCTACTGCACATGTGCGAGCGCCGGAGACTAAGTCCAATCTTGGAGCCATTGCACATGTGCGGGTGACATCATCGCTGACACGAGGTCACATGTCTCTGACACCTTCTATGCCGATTGGTCGCTGGTCATGTGCTTGTGACGTCTTGCTCGGTGATAGGCCAGCATGACGTCACTCCTGTCGTTCTGGCAGCGGATTGGCTCTGGTGTCCTCCATCTTGGATGGGGCACAGAGTCTATATAAGACCCTGACACACGCCGCATGGTGCTCAGTCCTCTTGGTTCATGCATATGAGTAGACGCTCTGTGCGCGTTCCTCTAGGCATTCCTCTGTCTATGCTAGGTGAGCGCTACCGGCAGGGTAGCGTTCTTATACCTTACAGCTTCGGCTGCTGTCCGTATCCTTACCTCTTAGGGGAGCGGACATAGGCAGGTGCCTGAGGCACATGGTCTGGCTGGGCCTTGTGATTCTACTCGTAGGTGGACGTTGCCGCTAGGGTAACGTTCCTTATACTGCGTCTGGCAGTTGTTCGTATCCTCGCACACTAGGGGAGCGAACAGAGGTAGGAGCTTTGTGCGGCTTACGCTGCTGTTCGTCTCTTTTGCACCACTAGAAGAGCGGACCTAGGCAGGTGCCATATTTAGTGGTTCGTGTCCTCGCACACTAGTGGAGCGAACGCAGGTAGGAGCTTTGTGCGGCTTACGCTGCTGTTCGTCTCTTTTGCACCACTAGAAGAGCGGACCTAGGTAGGTGCCATTTCGCACACATTGCCTTTGTCTCTGTGATTATTAACAGAGATCATTCCACACACCCTCCAAGTAAGGGAGGAATTGCTTTACTTACTTATTATATCCTTCTGTGAGTTAACAGAGGTATTGCACTCTGCCATAGTCTGCAGCAAAGTCTTTGCACGGTGGACCCTGACTGTCTGATACTCCTTTCGGTTATTATCAGACAGCCCCCCGTAACAAACCTATTCATAATACCATCAGCCCTATACATAGTCAGTCTCTACTTACTAAGTATCCCATTAGTCAAGGAATACATCGATCCTTAAATGAGGGATCCTCTTATTGCTGAAAAATATATAAATGTAGACATTTCATTCCAAAATCACCTATAGTTCCAACATTTTTCACCCACAGTTGTACTCACTTGCAGATAGGATTGCATAGATGAAATAAGATATCTGTCTATGAGCCACCACTGGATAGGCGCTTGTTTGCGCTAATCACCCACAGGGTATATTTTCCCTCCAATGTGGAATAACTGCAATATATATGTAGGAAAGAGTATCAGTCTCTCCACAATAACAAAGATGGAATAATTTCCCATAGAGGGGTAGTACTTACTGTTGGGTGAAGCAGCCACAGGTATGCTAGATGTTCAGCTGGGAGTGCTAGTAGTGCACGCCTGCTGGTTATGGCCACCCATGGGGTTTAAATATAGTTAACCTAGAGGTTAACTTTTCTCGCTTCTCTACGGAGAGGTCCAGAGTAGGCTATATCATCTCCTTACTTCAGGACAAAGCCTTAGAATGGGCGACTCCCCTATGGGAGCGCTCTGATGTGGTTACTCTGAGACATCAAGACTTTCTTGATGCTCTTAAAGCGGTATTCATGGGTCCGCAGGTTACCCATGATGCGGCCCTGAGACTGTTAGATCTATATCAGGGTTCGTTATCCACTAGTTCTTATGCCATTGCTTTTAGAACTCTGGTGGCAGAACTAGATTGGCCAGAAAAGGTGTTGATTCCTATCTTCTGGAGAGGGTTGGCAGGCTATGTCAAGGATGCCCTTGCTACTCGTGAGGTCCCTGCTTCTCTGGAGGACTTGATCACAGTAGCAACGAGGATCGACGTACGCCATAGGGAACGTAGACTCGAGGTCTCTTCCTCACGCCCTAAGCATCGGGCTATTCCAGTTGTTGAGGGTCCACCACCATCTTCCTCAGCATCTGAAACATCTCCCACTCCTGTGGAGTTAGGTCATATGTCCTCCAGACTACGCAAGTCTGGTCCTCCTATATGTTACGTATGTCGTCAGGCTGGGCACTATGCCAACAAGTGTCCTAGCCGTCAGGGAAACTCCCAGCCCTAGTAACCATTAGAGGGGGGTTACTAGAGACGTCTTCTGCACCCTCTAAGTGTAGTATCCCAGGTCAGCTCTCATTCTCTGAGAATACATGGCCTATTATGGCTTTTGTGGATTCCGGAGCTGACGGGACTTTTGTGTCCTCAGGATTTGTAAAGAGACACAATATTCCCTCTATCATGTTAGAGGTGCCTATTCCTGTCCGTGTTGTTAATGGGACTATGTTGTCTGACTCCATTACATTGAGGACAGTTCCCTTGCGCCTTTCCCTGTCTCAGGGTCACATAGAGGAGATTTCTTTTCTTGTTTTGCCTGAGGGTATAGACGACGTCCTTCTGGGTCTCCCATGGCTTCGGACTCATGCTCCTCTAATTGACTGGGAGTCCGACAGCATTATTAGTTGGGGTTCGAAATGTCAGTCCCGATGTCTTCCCTTACCACCTAAGGTCGTTGCGGTTGCATCAACTGATCTCTCTCCCATACCTACACCCTATTTGGATTTCCCTGACGTGTTCTCCAAACAGGGTGCTGAGGTTCTTCCACCCCATAGGCCGTATGACTGCGCCATAGACCTTATCCCAGGTTCGGTTCCACCTAAGGGCAGGGTTTACCCCCTGTCAATACTTGAGTCGGAGGCCATGTCGACCTATATAAGAGAGAGTTTAGAGAAGGGGTTCATTCGTAAGTCTGTCTCTCCCACGGGAGCTGGGTTTTTCTTTGTTCGGAAGAAAGAGGGTGATTTGCGTCCCTGCATAGATTACAGGGGTCTCAACGCAATCACAATAATGAACAAATACCCGTTACCTTTAATTTCGGAGCTCTTTGACAGACTGAGAGGAGCTCAGGTTTTTACGAAGTTGGATCTGCGGGGTGCGTATAACTTGGTACGAATTCGAGAGGGTGACGAATGGAAAACCGCTTTTAACACCCGAGACGGTCACTATGAATACCTCGTCATGCCTTTTGGTTTATGTAATGCACCCGCAGTATTTCAGGACTTCGTAAACGATGTGTTCAGGGATTTACTGTTATCCTCCGTCGTGGTGTATCTGGACGACATTCTGCTTTTTTCTCCTGATCTGGAGACTCATCGTCAGGATGTCGTTCGTGTCCTTTCCCGTTTAAGGGAGCACTCATTGTTTACTAAACTCAAAAAGTGTGTATTCGAGCAGTCATCCTTGCCTTTTTTGGGTTACATTATCTCACAAGAGGGTCTGGCTATGGATCCTGCTAAGCTCTCTGCTGTCCTGGAATGGTCCGAACCTCATTCCTTGAAGGCAGTGCAACGCTTCTTAGGATTCATAAATTATTACCGGCAGTTCATACCCCATTTCTCCACTTTGGTGGCCCCTTTGGTGTCCTTGACTAAGAAAGGTGCTAATCCAAAAGTCTGGTCTACTGAGACATCCCAGGCTTTTGAGACAGTAAAAAGACACTTTTCAACTGCTCCCGTTCTTCAAAGACACGATGAGAATAAGCCCTTCTGTCACGCTCCCCGTGTCCCAGCACCACTCCTTACCCACTGATCCAGTCCACGTGTTCACCAGTCATGGCTGCCGCTCCCGCTCTTGCTCCCCTGAGTCCTGTTCCTGGTCTCAGGAGTCTGACTCTGAGTCTTAGCTACATGGTTCTGTATAGGACCGGGCCGCGCCCACTCTCCTGGTCTTATAGGCCCAGCACACCTGCAGCAGGAAATGACATGAGGCTGTGCTGGGTATATAAGACTGGTCTTTCCATATGGGCGGGGCTTGATCAACGTGTCTTGTAGCATAGTCTTATGAGCTAGGTGCTCAGGTCCCCTGGTGCCGTGTCCTGCTGACTTCGTGTCCTTGCTTCCTGGTACCTGTGCCTGTTTACTTTACTGTCCTAAAGAACTCTGTGACTCTGGTGACCTGCTTATACTTGTTCCCTGCCACGCCAGTGCTCCGGCTGCCGTGTACCCTGCCCTCCGGTGGGGTGCATGGTCCAGTGGATCCACCTCCTGGGCCTACCAGTCTTCCCGGCCCTGACACCTTCCTCTTGGAGGTTGATGCCTCTTCAGTGGGTGCTGGTGCGGTCTTGTATCAAAAGAATGGTGTAGGTAGAAAAAGGCCGTGTTTCTTCTTTGCTAAAACCTTTTCACCGGCAGAGAGAAACTATACCATTGGGGATAGGGAACTGCTCGCCCTGAGATTAGCCTTGGAGGAGTGGCGTCACTTGCTAGAAGGAAGCGAAACATCCTTTCCAGGTCTATACAGACCATAAGAATCTGACGTACTTACAAACTGCTCAGCGTCTGAATCCTCGCCAAGCCCGCTGGTCCTTGTTTTTCTCCCGCTTTCACTTTTCCATCAACTATCTGTCTTGGAGTAAGAATAACAAGGCAGACGCCCTGTCTCGCTCTATGGTTTCTACCCAGGAAGAGATTGACGAACCTCGTCTTATCTTTCCCTCCAGGGTTTTTCATACGCTCTCCCCTGTGACGTTAGACCAAATCCCACAGGGCAAGACCTTTGTTCCGCCTGATCGACAGAATGATATACTGTCGTGGGCCCACACCTCAAAGGTGGGTGGGCATTTTGGTATTAGATGGACACGAGAGTTACTCGAGAGGTGGTATTGGTGGCCACACTTAACCAGCCACGTCAAGAGATATGTCGGTTCCTGCTACTCCTGTGCTCGCAACCGTTCGTTACGGCAGAGACCGGCTGGGCTCTTGCATCCGTTAAAAGTGCCAGATAGACCATGGGAGGTGGTAGGCATGGACTTTGTGGGTGATCTTCCGTGTTCACAGGGACATAGATTTGTGTGGGTCATTACGGACCATTTCTCCCGGATGGTTCATCTCGTACCGTTATCGAGAATCCCATCTTCCAGGGTACTAGCCAAACTATTCCTCAAGCATGTCTTTAGGCTTCACGGGATGCCAGATCGTATCATTTGTGATAGAGGCCCGCAATTTGCTTCCCGTTTTTGGCGAGATCTTTGTAGCCTTCTGCAAATTGAGTTGAATCTCTCTTCGGCATACCATCCGGAGACCAATGGTTTGGTTGAGCGTACCAATCAATCCATGATTTTATACCTTCGACACTTTGTTGCTGAGAACCACGATAACTGGTCCTCCCTCCTACCCTGGGCAGAATTTGCCCTTAACAATTCGCTGGCTGAGGCCACTGGGCAGACACCGTTCGTACTCAATAATGGGCAACACCCTAGGGTACCGGTACCGTTTCCCGCTGCTGCACCTCCTCCTCTTGTGGCCGACTGGGCAGCTAATGCTAGAGAGGTTTGGGATCGGACTCAAGAGTCGATCCAAGCATCTAAGGACCGTATGAAGACGGTGTCCAATCGGTTTCGTCGCCCGGCTCCTGTCTTTTCTCCGGGGGTCTTTGTGTGGCTCTCTGCAAAACACGTGAAACTTAGAGTGAGCTCTGTCAAATTTGCTCCTCACTTCCTGGGTCCTTATGAGGTTCTTCGACAGGTAAATCCTGTAGTCTACCAATTGAAGTTACCCGTCCATCTTAAGATCCATGAAAAATTCCATGTTTCACTGTTAAAGCCGGCTAATTTACCTCACGCTCGTGAAGTGCACTCTCCTGCCTCTGATTCCTCTCGCTCTAGCTATGAGGTACAAGCCATAGTTGGTTCTAAGATGGTTCGAGGGCGCAGGTTCTTCTTGATAGATTGGGAGGGCTACGGCCCGGAACATCGCTCTTGGGAGCCTGAGGAGGCTGTCCATGCTCCCGACTTAGTTGCCGATTACCTGCGTCGCCGGGAGGGGGGCCCTTGAGGGGGAGGTACTGTTACAGTTGCTGTGGCACTGGAGACTATGTTTGGATTTCTTGCTACTGCACATGTGCGAGCACTGGAGACTATGTTCGGATTTCTTGCTACTGCACATGTGCAAGCGCTGGAGACTAAGTCCTATCTTGGAGCCATTGCACATGTACGGGTGACATCATCGCTGACACGAGGTAACATGTCTCTGACACCTTCTAAGCTGATTGGCCGCTGGTCATGTGCTTGTGACACGTGGTCACATGTCTCTGGCACCTTCTATGCCGATTGGTCGCTGGTCATGTGCTTGTGACGCTTTGCTCGGTGATAGGCCAGCGTGACGTCATTGCTGTCGTTCTGGCAGCAGATTGGCTCTGGTGTCCTCCATCTTGGATGAGGCACAGAGTCTAAATAAGACCCTGACGCACGCCGCCCGGCGCTCAGTCCTCTTGGTTCATGCATGAGAGTAGACGCTCTGTGCAAGTACCTCTAGGCATCTCTCTGTCTATGCTAGGTGAGCGCTACCGGCAGGGTAGCGTTCTTGTACCTTACAGTTTCGGCTGCGGTCCGTATCCTTACATCTTAGTGGAGCGGACATAGGCAGGTGCCTGAGGCACACGGTCCGGCTGGGCCTTGTGATTCTACTCGTAGGTGGACGTTGCCGCTAGGGTAACATTCCTTATACTGCATCTGGCAGTTGTTCGTATCCTCGCACACTAGGGGAGTGAACATAGGTAGGAGCTTTGTGCGGCTTGTGCTGCTGTCCGTCTCTTTTGCACCACTAGTGGAGCGGACCTAGGCAGGTGCCATATCTAGTGGTTCGTGTCCTCGCACACTAGTGGAGCGAACGCAGGTAGGAGCTTTGTGCGGCTTACACTGCTGTCTATATCCTGGCACCACTAGAGGAACGGACCTAGGTAGGTGCCATTTCACACTCACTGCTTTTGTCTCTGTGATCATTAACAGAGATCATACCACACACCCTCCGAGTAAGGGAGGAATTGCTTTATTTCCTAACTATATGCCTCTGTGAGTTTAACAGAGGTATTGCACTCTGCACTTGTGCTACTACTATTTACAGCGGCACACTTATATACTCTTCCTCACTCATTAACCTATCCTTTTTACGTTAATGCTGTCAGTACTGCTTCCGTAGTACAAGATATCCCTTATCCTCTGCCATAGTCTGCAGCAGAGACTTTGCACAGTGCACCCTGACTGTCTGATATCCCTTTGGTTTTTATAATTAGACAGCCCCCGTAACATCTCCTCCACCTCTACTTCAACATGCCAAAGACTCCAGTCCTCTGAGTTGTCACCCCAATCGCACTTGCTTTCTACCAGCTCTCAAGTCTCCACCCACCCTGCAGAGTATGGGGTAACAGAGATGGTTGAGTCTGCAGAGCTGTTCAGTCACACTATAGCCTGGGAATCAGAGGTCTGCTCCAAAGCTACAGTGAGTCCAGATAAGGAAATGATCTGCAGTGATGCCCAGAAGCTTTGTGAGTCAGATTCAGGCCCAGATGAAGAAGGTTCTGAGCATAATGTAGACCCTCATTCCCAAACTCTAACTCTTCTTGGTGGAGACAATGAGGAACATGCTGATGACGATGAGACTGAGATACCTGATTGGAATGACAACTTAACTATTCAGCCAGGGCAGGAAGAGGTTGGCTCTAAGGACGAGGGGAGTGCAAACACACAGGGTGATGATGAGGTTGTAGATCCCACTTACTGTCAACCCACAGTCAGGCACTTGATGAGGTCAGCAGAGGCGGTGGAGGAGGATGCGACTGACGACGAGGTTAGCTTGCACCTTCCTGGACACAGACGGAGTACTGGAAGCATGTCAACAACTGCATCCTCAACCACAACTCTGCCTCTGAGCACAAGTCGGGGTGGCTCTGTAGGTCGCATGGGCATTAAGCCTTGCTTAGCCTGGTCCTTTTTTGACATCGCAAAGGATCTCCCAACTCATGTCATCTGTAAGATTTGTCGCCAAAACCTCACTAGTTTGAATACTTGGTCCATAAACCGTCACATGGATATGAAGCATAAGTCGCAGTGGGAAGCTCACTGTGCTACAATGCGGCCTAGCACCACCATCTGCCCTTTCAATTGCATCCGCGCGCTCTTCATCCTCTATGACTGTGGGGACAGCAGTCACACATGCTTTTCGACGCAGACCTTCCAACTCTTTAACCGCAACAGGCAGTGTGATTGGCAGGTCGTCAGTTGTTTTGGAAGTGGAAGCAGCTGCTGGTGCTGAGCTCTCTCAGACATCGAGAGCACCACCTTTAGATGAAGGCAACATTATGTCTCCGCCTGCAGTTTCCTCACAGACCAGCAGTTTTCCAGGGACACCCTACTCAACTCCGTCTCAGCACAGCAGTTTTGAGTATATACTATATCATGTCTGCATTTTAGTATTTTTCTGTGACATCATGTATGATACTTTATGTTACTATGTGATCACTTTATATCACTTGGTATTGATATTTTGTTTTCTATCTTATTACATATTACATAGAGTAACAATTAAAGAAGGCGAATAGCCAAAACGTTTTTTTGATGAATGTTACTCCTATTTGACAAATAAAAGAATTACTGCAACCACAAGATTTTTTGAGTGCCGGAGTTACTTTATTGTATGGTCTATTTTTCCTCCTGAGCACCTTATTAATGGTGAAGCTCAGCCTTATCTTAAATTTTGTCTCAGCACAGCAGTCAGCGATCGGTCCCTCAGATGTGGATAAGTAAAAGACCATTTCCTTCTAGCCATGACAAAGCTAAGAGGTTGACTTTAACCATCTGCAAGCTGTTGGCTACAGAAATGCTGCCTTTCCGCCTGGTTGACACAGAGGATTTTCGAGACCTTATGTCCGTCGCAGTGCCCCAGTACCAGATGCCCAGTCGCCACTACTTCTCTAAGAAAGGTGTGCCTGCGCTACACCAGCATGTCGCACACAACATCACCGCTTCCTTGAGAAACTCTGTGTGTGACAGAGTTCATTTTACCACAGATACTTGGACCAGTAAGCATGGACAGGGGCATTACATGTCGCTGATTGGGCACTGGGTAACTATGGTGAGAGATGGAGAATGGTCTGCTGTACAAGTCTTGCCATCCCCACGAGTTGTGCGTCAATCCTCTGTATGTAGAAGTTCCTCAACTGCTTCTGCCTCTTCCACCTCATCTGGGTCCTCCACCTCCGCCCAAAGCCTGTCTGGTCAGGCCACTCGCATTGTAACTGCGCACAAGGAATCCCGCACACCTCCTTACTATGCTGGCAGCAGAGCTCAACAGCATAAGGTGGTCTTTAAGTTGAAATGTCTGGGAAATGTGAGTCACACAGCTGTCCAGTTGTGGTCAGCTCTGGAGACCAAGTTTCGCCAATGGTTGTCTCTACTCAACCTGCATCCAGGGAAGGCCGTGTGTGACAATGTTGCAAACCTTGGTGTGGCCCTTCGCTGGGGCAATGTGACACACGTGCCTTTTATGGTTCACGTGTTGAACCTTGTTGTCCAGCAATTTTTAACCCACTATCCCGGCCTAGATGGGCTTCTTCACAGGGCATGGTCACTATGTGCTCACTTCTACCGTTCACATGCCGCAGCTGAACAACTTGCATCGCTCCAGAAGTCTTTCGGCCTGCCGGTTCACCGCCTGAAATGCAATGTGCCGACACGCTGGAATTCGACTCTCCACATGTTGCAGCGACTGTGGCAACACCGCCGAGCCCTGGTGCAATATGTTATGATGTATATCCTTGGCAAACGAGATCCAGAGGTGGGGCAGATCAAGCTGCTGGAGTGGTCTCAGATCAAGGACCTATGCACCCTTCTGCACAGTTTCGACATGGTGACGAAGATGTTTAGCGCTGACAATGCCATTATCAGCATGACAATTCCAGTCATTTACATGCTGGAGCAGACTCTAAACAGTATTCAGAGTCAGGTGGTGGGACAAGAGGAAGGAGAGGAAGTACAGAAAGATTCATATGCAGAAGGGATACCAAGATCTACAAGGTCCAGACGGTCAGGAGCACCAAGGCGGCAGGCATGGGATGGTGAGGGAGAGGGATTAACAAGGGCGCATGGTAGCAGCCAAACTGTTGAGGAAGGTGCAGGAGCCCAGGAAGAAATGGAGGACGATCTGGCGATGGGCATGGAAAACTCAGCAGATGAGGGAGACCTTGATCACATTTCTGTTGTGCAAGGTTGGGGGGAGAGGGCAGAGGAAGGAAGAATGATTCTCACCTCACCGCCACCAACACAGCAAGGACTTGGTCCTCCTGGATGCGCAAGACACATGAGCGCCTTCTTGCTGCACTACCCACAACATGACCCTTGGATTGTCAGAATTAGAAGTAATGCTGACTACTGGGTTGCCACACTCTTAGATCCCCGGTACAAGTCAAAATTTGGTGAAATAATTCCTGCCATAGAAAGGGACGCACGTATGTAGGAGTATCAGCAGAAGCTGTTACGCAATCTTTGCTCGGCTTTTCCACTAAACACCAGTGGTGCACAGAGTGAATCTCACAGTTCTAACTTGCCAACCATGGGACTATCAAGTCATCATCACTCAAACCGTACCAGCAACACCGTATCTGGTGGTAGCAGTAATTTTATGGAATAGTTTCATGAATTTTTTAGACTATCCTTTGCAAGGCCACAAGACACAAGAAGTCTGACACATAGTCAATGCATGGAAAGGATGATACAGCAGTATCTCCAAGTGAATATCGATGCCATTACTCTGCAACTGGAGCCCTGCTCATTTTGGGCTTCCAGTCTTGAAAAATGGCCAGAGCTCTCCACTTACGCCTTGGAGACCTTGTCGTGTCCCGCAGCCAGCGTTCTCTCGGAACGTGTCTCCAGTGCTGCTGGGTGGGTGCTGACAGATAAGTACACTTGTCTGTCCACTGACAATGTGGACAGACTAACGTTCATCAAGATGAACAAGTTATGGATGCGCAAGGATTTTTCTACCGCTGTGTCATCCTGGGGAGAGTAAAGGCTTGTGTATTTTTGATTGTGCTTCATGCAAATCAACATGTTAAGTTTGCAACTGTGGGACAATTGATGCCACTTAAGTGGTGTATGTGGCCCAATTTTTGGAAAACATGGAGACTCTGTTTGGAGTCCCCTTGCTGTCTTTTAGATGATTGTTCATCAAGATGAAGACATCATGGATCCGCAAGGACTTTTCTACCCCTGTGTCATCCTGGGGAAAGTAAAGGCTTGTGTATTTTTGATTGTGCCTCATGCAAATCAACATGTTAAGTTTGCAACTGTGGGACAATTAATGCCACTTAAGTGGTGTCTGTGGCCCAATTTTCTGTTTGGAGTCCCCTTGCTGTGTTTTAAGGTGGCTTTACACGCTACGAGATCGCTAAAGCGATGTCGTTGGGGTCACGGATTTTGTGACGCACATCCGGCCACTTTAGTGATGTCATTGTGTGTAACACCTATTAGCGATTTTGAATCATTGCAAAAACGTTCAAAATCGCTAATCGGTGACATGCCCCCCTCTTCCCAATTATCGTTGCTGCTGCAGTAACAATGTTGTTCCTCGTTTCTGCGGCAGCATACATCGCTATGTGTGACACTGCAGGAACGAGGAACCTCTCCTTACCTGTGTCCTGCCAGCAATGAGGAAGGAAGGAGGTGGGCGGGATGTTCGTCCCGCTCATCTCCGCCCCTCCACTTTGATTGGGCGGCCTCTTAATGATGTTGCTGTGACGTCGCGGTGACGCCGAACGCACCTCCCCCTTGAGGGAGGGATTGTTCGGGGGTCACAGCGACGTCGCAGAACAGGTATGTGCGTGTGACGCTGGCGTAGCGATAATGTACGGCAGCGATCACCACATATCGGTACAACGACGGGGGCGGGTGCTATCGCGCTCGACATCGCTAACAATTGCTAGCAATGTTGCAGCGTGTAAAGCCCGCCTTAGATGATCGATCATCAAGATGAAGAAGTCATGGATCCGCAAAGACTTTTCTACCCCTGTGTCATCCTGAGGAAAGTAAAGGCTTGTGTATTTTTGATTGTGCTTCATGCAAATCAACATGTTAAGTTTGCAACTGTGGAACAATTGATGCCACTTAAGTGATGTCTGTGGCCCAATTTTTGTAAAACATGGAGACTCTGGTTGGAGTCCCCTTGCTGTGTTTTACATGATTTTAGAAGGGCATGACATGCCTATATCTGTGTCTCCTCCTCCTTTTATTCATCCAGCTCTTTTCTTTTCACATGAGTATATGTACTTGTCACTTTTCCATGTGTTTGTGGTGTCTTGTGAGTTGTTTGTCACCTTTTGGACACCTTAGAAGGTGTTTTCTATGTGTTTGTATGTGTTTGTGTTTGCTTGCCATTGTTTTCAATGGGGTTCGAAGGTGTTCGTCGAACGTTCGACGAACACATCCGCCGTTCGACAAACCGAACCGAACTCGAACACTCGGGGGGTGGCTCATCTCTACTCTTAATGTCGTTTTGCATTGTTTTTCTGAAAGAGGCAAAGAGAGATTTCATCTCTTCCTTTGTGACAGGCTGATTATTAGGGCTTACCATTTCCACAGCGCCCTCAGCGTCCATGGAGCTTCTCCTACTTGAGGTAGAAGAGGTAGCAGAGTGCGCAGGGCGTGCAGGAGCATGAGGGGAGGACGCCGCCATCTTAGAGATCCTCTCCAGCCCGGAGCCTCTGGCAAAAAAGTCTGAAACTTTCCTTGGTGAGCTCCGGAGCCCGGTTTTGGATCGCTTCATCTGTTCTCAGGATGACACTCTGTGACTGGAGGGAGATTCACCGCTGAAGGAACCGCCGTTAAGTTGTGTGAGCTGCTTCACCGCCTAGTGCCATTGGAGCTCCTGGATTATGCAACCAGCGCCATGCACCGCTAGGCCACGCCCCTCAGTCCACCTATTTTTGATAAACAGCCAAGATAAGGCGGACAGCTGCTCACTGATATTATCCGGCTGGGAAGGCCCATGGTTATTTGGCCTTTTCCAGCCTAAAAATACCAGACTACAGCACGTCCAGAATTGGGGCTTCACATTAAATGTGCAAATTTTGGCACTTCTTCCCTGCATTTTCAAATTGCCCTGGTGCATTGGAAATCGGTGTAACATTTTTGGGGGTTGATGTCAGCTCTGTAGTGTCAGCTGGCATCAAGCTCAGTAAGTGTAAAGTGAAAAACACACACAGAAAAAAAAATGTTTCTTTGGATAAAGACTCCCTCATGCTATCCCTTGTTCACCAATTTAATATTTTTTAAAAATCCTCAAAGCTCTGATGTAATCCATAGTGTTCTGGTCCCACGATGGCCCCAAAATCAGTCCTCCAATTTAAGGAGACTTGTCGAGAGAACGAGGCTCTATAGGTCACTCGCAGTCAGCACAAGACTCAGTATTTATAACGTGTGGTGACGTCAGTAACTCAGTGATGTCATGGCTCATGACCAAAGGCACTGAAGGGTACAAGTGTACAAACCCTGCTCTACACTGTGTACAGAATTATTAGGCAAATGAGTATTTTGATCACATGATAATTTTTATACATGTTGTCCTACTCCAAGCTGTATAGGCTTGAGCGGCAACTACCAATTAAGTAAATCAGGTGATGTGCATCTCTGTAATGAGGAGGGGTGTGGTGCAATGACATCAACACCCTATAAAAGGTGTGCTTAATTGTTAGGAAACTTCCTTTTCTTTGGCAAAATGGGTCAGAAGAGAGATTTGACTGGCTCTGAAAAGTCCAAAATTGAGAGATGTCTCGCAGAGGGATGCAGCAGTCTTGAAATTGCCAAACTTTTGAAGCGTGATCACTGAACAATCAAGCGTTTCATGGCAAATAGCCAACAGGGTTGCAAGAAGCGTGTTGGGCAAAAAAGGCACAAAATAACTGCCCATGAATTGAGGAAAATCAAGCGTGAAGCTGCCAAGATGCCATTTGCCACCAATTTGGCAATATTTCAGAGCTGCAACGTTACTGGAGTATCAAAAAACACAAGGTGTGCCATACTCAGGGACATGGCCAAGGTAAGGAAGGCTGAAAAATGACCACCTTTGAACAAGAAACATAAGATAAAACGTCAAGACTGGGCCAAGAAATATCTTAAGACTGATTTTTCACATTTTTTATGGACCGATGAAATGAGAATGACTCTTGATGGGCCAGATGGATGGGCCAGAGGCTGGATCAGTAAAGGGCAGGGAGCTCTACTCCGACTCAGATGTCATCAAGGTGGAGGTCGGGTACTGGTATGGGCTGGTATCATCAAACCTTTCCAGGTTGAGGATGAAGTGAAGCTCAACTCCCAGACCTACTGCTAGTTTCTGGAAGACAACTTCTTCAAGCAGTGGTACAGGAAGAAGTTGGTATCGTTCAAGAAAAACATGATTTTCATGCAGGACAATGCTCCATCATATGCATCCAACTACTCCACAGTGTGGCTGGCCAGTAAAGGTCTAAAAGATGAAAAATAATGACATGGCCCCCCTGTTCACCTGATCTGAACCAAATAGAGAGCCTGTGGTCCTTCATAAAATGTAAGATCTACAGGGAGGGAAAACAGTACACCTCTCGGAACAGTGTCTGGGAGGCTGTGGTGGCTGCTGCACGCAATGTTGATTGTAAACAGATCAAGCAACTGACAGAATCTATGGATGGTAGGCTGTTGAGTGTCATCATAAAGAAAGGTGGCTATATTGGTCACTAATTTTTTGGGTTTTGTTTTTGCATGTCAGAAATGTTTATTTCTAAATTTTGTGCAGTTATATTGGTTTACGTGGTGAAAATGAACAAGTGAGACGGGAATATATTTGGTTTTTATTAAGTTGCCTAATAATTCTGCACAGTAATAGTTACCTGCACAAACAGATATCCTCCTAAGATAGCCAAATCTAAAAAAAAAAAACACTCCAACTTCCAAAAATATTAAGCTTTGATATTTATGAGTCTTTTGGGTTGATTGAGAACATAGTTGTTGATCAATAATAAAAAAAATCCTCTAAAATACAACATGCGTAATAATTCTGGACGCGGTGTAATCTAAGCTTTCCCTTCTACATCAACTCTCCCTGAACTGCTTCTAAAAGACAGTGTGCTGAGCATCGAGCCCCGGGTCTTGTATAAGACCAGATGACGCAATGCGGCTTTCCAATCAGAGTAATGCCAATAGCCATCATGGCTAAAGCATTACTGTGCATGGCAGACAATCCCTGCATGTTTATTCACTATCTAAGCCGAGAAACATGTGGGGCGAGGACTCGAGCATGGCACTCGAGCACCCACGATACTCAAGCAAGTAACGAGCGTGCCTGAGTACCCAGATGCTCAATCGAGTATCGAGCAGTGCCAAGCACACTCTGTCTTCACTAATGACAGCCCATATCCTACGCTTTAGTACATTTTACAATATGTTTTGTATTAAATGCAGATTTCTCCCATCTACACACATAGTCAAAATTGTTGCTACCCCTCGTTTAATGAAAGAAAAACCAACAATGGTCACATAAATAACTTGAATCTGACAAAAGTAATAATAAATAAAAAATCTATGAAAATGAACAAATGAAAGTCAGACATTGCTTTTCAACCATGCTTCTGTGCCGCCCCCATGTCAGTAGCAGCTGCTTTGCTCAGATCCGGATCCGCAGTTGCTTGAGGGATTTCCGGACCCGGGGGTCGCGCGGACACTTAAATAAAAAGGGGACGTATTTGTATGGGGATTGCTGTAGATACTTCGTGATGCCACCCACGGTGTGTGGTAAGATATGGTACCACCGCTGCTGTTGGGGAGCACCCGGGGGGAGATGGGATAGCAGCTGGATGTTAACCCCTCCGTGGGTAGGGATGGATGCCCCGGGGCTCAGTGTCCAGCACACGGCGCGCCGGGCCGGACCAGGGAGTGTTAGTGTACTCACTGTGGAAGAATTGCACACAAGTCCGTTGGTAAACCAAGGTATCAGTGGCCGGCTGCCGTGTCCGGGTGTACTCGGGTTCCACTCCCGTCTTTCAGGCCACAGGCTCCGTTCTTCTAAGGGTAAGGTTTTGAGCAGATTAAGGACCAAGTGGTTCATCTTCTCACACATCCCGTTTGTTTGGCATGATATGGCGTGGTATGGATCTTCTTGCACCCATACAAACTGCAGAACTCCTGAAAGATCTCGGCTTCAAAGGCAGGGCCTTGATCAGTAAGCACCTTCTCCGGGTAGCCATGTGGCTGGCAGAAATATGCCTGGAAGACCCTTGCCGCCGTGCGAGCTGTCAGATCATTGACGTGTACCACCACCATGAACCTGGAGTAGTGGTCCACTATCGTGAGAGCATAGGAATATCCGCTCCTGCTTGGTGTGAGCTTCACATGATCCAGAGTGACGAGTTCCAGCAGCTGGTGGGTGACAATTGGCTGTAACTGGGCTTTCTGGCTGGTACCATCCTTTCTTCTTAGCATTCAGGGACCACAATCCCTACACCATGCCTCAATGGATTCTCTCATCTCAGACCAGTAAAAGCGCTCTCTCAGCAGCATTTCCAACTTCTTCCAGCCGAAGTGTCCAGCTCCATCATGATAAGCTTCCAGGACCACGGGTACATATGACTGCGGCACCACAATCTGGCAGATCCTCTCATGTGTCTTGGGGTTAATGAGTCCTCTATACAATTTGTATATCCTTCCTTCCTTCCTCTATCCTTTCCTTCCAAAGCCAAAGCCTCTGGGCTTCTGCTGGGGCAGTGGGCCCCAATCTGGCATCAGCTTGAGAAATCATCTCCTTCACCAGCCTGACTGCCGGATCGTTATCCTGAGCTTCTTGCCACCCATGGTGGGGCAATGGGTTGAAGGCTGCTTTCTGCTGACCACTGTATGGTCTGGTGTCCTCCAGACTGTCAGGTTGATGGAACGCAGGCAATTCAATCTCTTCCAACTCATCTTCATCCATTGGGTAAGTGTGGCATCCTGCATAACGCATCTGCGTTGGTATTCTTTCGGCCAGCTCTGTACTTTATGGTGAAGTCATAATTCGCCAGCCGAGATACCCAGCATTGTTCTAGGGCCCCAAGCTTCACCGTGTCAAGGTGGGTCAGGGGATTGTTGTCTCAGGATTCCTTTTCGTAGGACGGTGCTTCCTGCTTGCGTAGGCTATTACCTTCTCCTTGCCATTCTGCATCTGAGACAGGACAGCGCCCAAGCCCACGTTGCTGGCATCAGTGTATAAGATGAATGGAAGACCATAGTCGGGATAGGCCAGGATCTCTTCTCCTGTTCTTCATTCCAGACGAAGGGGGAACCAGAAGCCTTGCCATGCTTGGGTTGCCCCAGCAGGAGATCTTGCATAGGAGCTGCCATCTTGGTGTAGCCTTTGATGAAGCGATGGTAATAGCCCATCAGGCCCAGGAACTGCCTCACTTCTCTGACGGTGGTGGGTCTTGGCCAGCCCTGGATGGCTGTAATCTTCTCCGGGTCTGGTGCTACAACTTCTGCACTAACCACAAGCCCGAGATACTGAACTTTGGCCTTCAGCAGATGGCATTTGGATGGCTTCAATTTCATCCCGTACCTGGAGAGGGACTCGAATACTTAAGCATGATGCTCCAGGTGTGCTTTATATGTCTTGGAGTAGACGATGATGTCGTCTAAGTATAGCAGGACCGTTTAGAAATTGCAATGCCCCAAGTAGCACTCCATCAGCCTCTGGAAGGCTCCTGGTCCGTTACACAGTCCAAAGTTGAACTCGCAGAGACCCATCGGAGTAGTGAAAGCGGTCTTCTCCCGGTCCTCCTCTGCAACAGACACCTGCCAGTAACCACTAGTAGGGTCAAGAGTAGAAAAGTAATTTGCAGTCCTCAAAGCAGCCAGGGATTCTTAAATACGGGGAAGAGGGTATGCATCTTTATGAGTTATTTGGTTGATTTTCCGGTAATCCACACACATCCTCATTGTGCCGTCCTTCTTTTTCACTAAGACCAACGGAGCGTCCCAGGGGCTACAGCTATCACGGATGACCTCTGCCTCCTTCATGTTCCTCAACATGTCCTTGGCGCATTGGTAATGTGCAGGTGGAATAGGCCTATATCTCTCTTTGATGGGTGGATGCGCACCTGTGGGAATGTGGTGTTGCACCCCTTTGATCCTCCCAAAGTCTAACGGGTGTTTACTGAAGACTTGTTCATACTCTTGCACTACCCTGTAAACCCCCTCTTTATGGTGTACAGGTGTGGAGTCAGTGCCTACATGTAGTTCTTGACACCACTCCTCTAGCTGCTCTGGTGAACTATCACTGGTCATCTGGGATGCAGTGATGGTGGATGCTGTTGTTTGGATAGCATGGGTGTCTACTGTGAACAACTTAGCAATGGTGGCAAATCGGGGTAGCTTAAACTCTTCCTCTCCACAATTCATCACTCTCACGGGCACTCTCCCCTTCCGGACATCAATTACTCCTCTGGCTGCCATTACTGTGGGCCAGTGCTCTGACGGCAGAGGCCGGGTAATCCTGTCCATGGGTACCTACTGCTGCTCTGTACCAAATCATCATCTCACTTCGCGGAGGCACCACTAGAGGCGCTACATCCATCACCTGTACACCACCAATCTCTCCACCAGACAAGTTCACCTGTTGCCGCTGCAGGAGGGCCCGAATCTCATGTTGCAGATCCCTCTGCCGGCCCGCTCCTGCAGTTGCAGACAGCTGCTGTAGCAAATGCAACACTTCTCCCATGCAATTCTCAATAACATTAGTCCCTAGGACCATTTTTGGGTTACGGTCGCTAGGGTCATTCTGCACCACAATGAGTCCTTGATGTTCGAGCTCCACTCGCCCTACCTTCAGAATCACCTCTTTGAACCCCACTTGGGTCATGGGGAGTTCATTGGCCGCAATGAGGGTAAGGCCAGAGTCTGGAGGGGTGAGATCATCATCAGACCAATAGCGCTTATACAGTACATAGGGTATGGTTGTTACCTGCGAGCTAGTGTCCAGAAGTGCGAACGTCGGGATACCGTCCACAGCGAGGGAGATGATGGGGCGACCTCCGACATACCACTCCTGCCAATCAGCTGGGCCTTGTGGGTCTATTCCTGAGGACTGGCCCTTGGTCTCAGGGGTTGCTCGTTTAAAGGACACTGGCGAGAGTAGTGGCCAGTCTTGTTGCATTTATAACAGACAGGTTGCCTATACCGGTTGTTGTTTCTTCTCTGCATCCATGGGGCGTCTTCCCATTCTCCCGCTCTGTCAGGGAGCTGGATCTTTTCCGGAGGCTTGGTATTTGGCTGGAGCTGTAGGGTCGTGAGGATCCTAGCGACGTCCTTACTCAGACATTGAACTTGGGACGACAGGTCATCAGGGGTTCCGGGAGGGGCTATGGGTGTCGGTAGGGCCAGCAGAGGAGGCTTCACTGACACGTGAGAAGTATCAGCCTGCCAGGGTGAGGGTATGGGGTCACCAGCTTCCGATGCATGCAAAGCTTTAATGGCCCGGTCCTTTAAGACCACAAAGTTCAAGTCCGGGTGCTCCAGGGCCCACAGCCGTAGCTGTTTACGGTCCTCGGCTGACCCCAGCCCATGCAGGAACTGTTCCACCAGCATCTTATTACGCTCCGGCTCCATAATGGAGTCTATCTGCCTCAGGGTGCGCAGGGCAGGCGTAGTCCCGGATGCGGTCCTGGGGATGATGCCGGCAATTGTAAACCTGCATCCGTAATTCCGATTCCGTGCAGGTTTCAAAAGCTACTTGTAGTTTGTCAAAAATGGCGGCTACGAGGTCCGGTCTTCGTCGGCCCAGGTTTCATCTTCCTTCTTGGCGGCACCGGTCAGTTGTCCCAACACTACTGAAATGCGCTGCTTGCCAGTTATGGCGTACATATCAAGAACAGTGCAAGTTTTCTTTTTGAATATTTGCAGGGTGTCGGGCCGTCCATCATACTGGGGTAACCAGGCAGCGCCAGGTACATAAGGTTATCGGCATAACTTGGGTGACTGCCGGGACCACCGGACCTACCGCTCCTGCGACCGGAGCAGAGGCCGCCGCTTCTCTGTCATTCAGTCCCACTGCGGGCACCGCCGCTCCAGCCGGGACCGCTGCTCCACCATTACTCTTGGTCACCAACATCCTCCGGTTCTTCCCCCTTGGTTTTTCGACAGCAGTCTCGTGGGACCCACTGTCCTTTTTCGCTTCCTGTCTGGGGAGTCACCAACTTCTGCCCGCGGGGCTTCAACTTTGCGCCTTTTTCTGGGGAAGAAGATGCCGGCTTGTTGTTTTTCGCGCCCAAAAATGTCGGCAAAATGGAGGCTGTCGAATAATTTCCAAATGGATCACTGTTTACAGTCCAAAACAAGGCACACTTTCACCAGGTAGGTGGATGGGTTACAATCCTGTTCGTGACGCCAGGTTTTCAGGTGTGCCGCCCCCACGTCAGTAGCAGCCGGGCTGCTCGGATCTGGATCCACAGTGGCTCGAGAGATTTCCTGACCCGGGGGTCACGCGGACACTGAAATAAAAAGGGGACGTATTTGTACGGGGATTGCTGTAGATACTTTGTGACGCCACCCACGGTGTGTGGTAAGACCGGGGAGTGTTGGTGTACTCACTGTGGAAGAATTGCACAAAAGTCCGTTGTTAAACCAAGGTGTCAGTGGCCGGCTGCCGCGTCCGGGTGTACTCGGGTCCCACACCCGGCTGGTGTACTGATGTCCCTTCCTCCGGCACTCTGTAATTTTCCTCACTTTTGGACGACTCAGTCTGAAACGGGAGAAGTCCACTCCCGGTATGTTCTGGTTGGGAGATGTGCCCGCGAAAACTGACCCTTGGGATTTCAGTGGGTGTTTGCGGATACCCTATCCCCCGTGGTGGGCTGCCGTTTCGCTTTATCTGGAGCTAGGCTTGAAACCTGCTCCCGGCCTGGTGAATTAGAGAAGGGGCTTGCAACCATCTTCTAACTAGGGTCCAGGTACCCCGCCTGTGCACGGTTTCCGGACCGGATCTCCGCTGTCGGTACCGGCGGGCTCCAACCCTGTCCCGGTCCACTCTGGATCTCCCGCGACCATATTCCCATCGCCTTTGGACACAGTCCACTGCTTGCCACCTAGCCAGTAGACCAGGGTCACTACCTTGTCTTCTCTCCACTAGGCTCAGCTTTCCTCTGACAGTCTGTCACTGTCACTCCTCTACACTTCAGTTCCAAACTCAGACTTAGACTAACTTGTTCCCGCCCCCGGATCCTCAAGACCCCTAGGTGGGCGCTCCCAATCCGCCTGGTCCTTCCCACTGGTGTGTCCTTCCTACCCTGGGGGGTGGCTAGGATTTTGTGGCTGATGGAACCTTGTGTGGGAAGGTGTTATGTAGGGTGTTGTACACTTCTGTGACCATCTGGCGGCACCAGGGTGTCACACTTCCACAGAAATTTTTAACATATGAAAGTCATGAAGCAGGCCTGGACAGAAATGATGGTACCCCTGAAAATAATGTGACAAAAGGGACATGTTAAATGAAGGTATGTCCAGTAATTAGCATCACAGGTGACTACAATCTTGTAATCAGTCATTGTTCCTGTATATAGGGCTACAGATACTCACTGTACTTTTTGGTGACATGGTGTGTACCACACTCCACATAGACCAGATGAAGCGAAGGAAAGAGTTGTCTCAGGAGATTAGAAAGAAGATTATAGACAAGCATGTTAAAGGTAAAGGTTATAGGTTACCATCTCCAAGCAGCTGGATGTTCCTGTGGCTACAGTTGCACATATTATTCAGAATTTTAAGATACATGGGACCTCCCTGGATGTGGCTGCTGGAGGAAAATTGATGAGAAATCAAAGAGACAGATAATACGTATGGTAACAAAAGAGCGCAGAAAAACTTCTAAAGAGATTAAAAGTGAACATCAAGCTCAAGGAACAAGTGCCAGATCGCACCATCCATCGTTGTTTGAGCTAAAGAGTAGTTCATGGGAGATGACCAAGGAGGACACCATTGTTGAAAAAAATCATAAAAAAGCCAGACTGGAATTTGCCAAACTACATGTTGACAAGCCAGAAAGCTTCTGGGAGAATGTTCTATGGACAGATGAGACAAAAATTGAACTTGTTGGCAAGGTACATCAGCTCTATGTTCACAGACAGAAAAATGAAGCATATCAAGAAAAGAACACTGTCTCTACTGTGAAACATGAAGGAGGCTCTGTAATGTTAAGGAGCTGGTTTGCTGCATCTGGCACAGGATGTTTGAATCTGTTCAGGGTACAATGAAATATCAAGACTATCAAGGGATTCAAGAGAGAAATGTGCTGCCCAATGTTAGAAAGCTTGGTCTCAGTTGCAGGTCATGGGTCTTGCAACAGGATAATGACCCAAAACACACAGCTAAAAACACCGAAGAATGGCTAAGAGGAAATAATTGGATTATTCTGAAGTGTCCTTCTATTAGCTCTGACATAAATCCTATTGAGCATCTTTGGAAAGAGCTGAAACATGCCGTCTGGAAAAGGCAACCTTCAAACACGATACAACTGAAGCAGTTTGCTCTTGAGGAGTGGGCCAAAATACCTGTCGAGAGGTGCAGACTAGGGATGATCAAATACTTTGATTATCCGGCTTCGCGAATATTTTCCGAATACCTCGCTGCTATTCGACTATTCGATGCGCAATGTAAGTCTATGGGAAGCCCGAATAGTACCGAATAGTTGTTATTTCAGTTTCCCATAGACTTACATTGCACATCGAATAATCGCAAATAGTTGAATAGCGGCGAGGTATTCGGAAAATATTTGCGAAGCCGAAAAATCTAAGTATTCGATCATCCCTAGTGCAGACGTCTGACAGTTACAGGAATCGTTTGATTGCAGTGATTGCCTCAAAAGGTTGTGCAACAATATATTAAGTTAAGGGTACCATCATTTCTGTTCAGACCAATTTCATAAATTTTATTTGTTTAAAAATTCTCTGGAAGCATGGTTGAAAAGCAATGTCTGACTTTCATTTGTTCAGTTTCATATTTTTTTTTATTTATTACTAGCTGTACTACCCGGCTTCGCCCGGGTTAATAACTGCTGTTAACAAAATAGAATGTATTAACAAAAATTTATTCTGCACACAAAAACCACAAAACAAATAGAAATGTAATTATTAAAAGTCAAAAACTAAGCTAATAGAAGCATTTCACAACATATATTTCAACACCCCAGATATTCCACACAGATTTAACTAAATTGGCCAAGTAATGTGCTCCGTCTGTCTCTTTCCAGGTCTGTCTCTTTCCAGGTGTGTCTCTTTCTCCATCTGTCTCTTTCCCCATCTGCCTGTCTGTCTGTCTCTATCTCTCTGTTTCTTTCCCCATCTGTCTCTTTCCCCGTCTGTCTCCCCGTCTCTTTGTCTGTCTTTTCCTGTCTGTCTCTTTCCCTGTCTGCCTGTCTCTGTCTGTCTCTTTCCTTGTCTTTATTTATCTTTCCCCGTCTTTCTCTATCAAGGTCTAGGTTCTTTCCCCATCTATCTTTTGTCTGTCTCTCTGGCTGTCTCCTCCTTCCCTGTCTGCCTGTCTCTGTCCCTGTCTGCATGTCTGTCTGTCTCTTTCCCCATCTGTCTCTCTCCAGGTCTGTCTCTTTCCAGGTCTGTCTTTGTCTGTCTCTTTCACCGTTTGTCTCTGTTTGTCTCTTTCCCTGTCTGTCTCTATCTCTCTCTCTTTCCTGTCTGTCTCTCTCTGTCTCTCTCTATCCGTCTCCCCAGCGACATCTTATTACCTCACATATAAGCTTCTTATACTATGAATGTCTTTTGTTCCTATAGCAACCAATCACAGCTCCTACTAATAACCTGTAGTTCCAGGCTCCATTTACTTTAATGGAGGCATGTTTTTTGGAGCATAACTGTAAAATGCGGGGTTAAATTTTCCTGTCAAAACATAGTCTACGATGTTCCTTGGGTCACATGAGGTGTCTGTGCAAAATTTTCGTGATTGTAAATGCGACAGTGCGGATACACTTTTCGTTAAACTTTTTTTTTGATTGGTAAATTGGAACGCGCGGCGTTAAAATTTCACCTCACAACATAGCCTATGACGCTCTTGGGGTCCAGAGACGTATGAGTGTGCACAATTTTGTGGCTGTAGCTGCGACTATGCAGATGCCAATCCCAGACATAAATACATACATACATACACACACACACACACACACACACACACACACACACACACACACACACACACACACACCCCACATTCAGCTTTATTTATTAGATTACTTTTGTGAGATTCAAGTTATTTCTGTGACCATTGTGGGTTTTACTTTCATTAAATGAGGGGTACCAACAATTTTGACATGTGTAAATATTCAATACCTGCATATATTGATAAAAGTTACAGTTTCAGACTGTAATCTAGTGATGAACCACCCCCCTAGTGTTCGAGTTTGGTTCGTCGAACGGCAGGTGTGTTCAGCGAACGTTCGACGAACAATCAAACACCTTCGAACCCCATTGAAAACAATGGCAGGCAAACACAAACACATACAAACACATTATACATATACAGTTAATAAACATTGCCATTATACTTACAGGTCCCCGCGACGCGTCCTGCAGACTCTGTCTCCCGCCGCTTCTCCTTCCAGTCATTGATGTGCCCTCCCAGTAACCAGCACTGATGATAGGACCTTCCGTGACGTCATAGCATGTGACCAGTCACGTGTGTATTATCTCATTGGCTACAGACTGGTCAAATGGCTAGACGTCATGCTAGGTCCTGTCAGTGCATCTCTCCGGTAGGCGGTGCTCGTTTGAGCATCTCCATGTACCAACGAGATGCTTGGGCACATGCTTAGCTCCCCGTTCCTGCATGTCGGCGCTCTTTACAGAGTCAGCCCAGATGCAGGGACTGGATGCCACAGCCGGTGAATAGCGGCGCCGGGAATCAGGTGATCGGAGATCACCGTTGCTATAATAACCCGCCTGTCAGGTTACTATTGCAACGGTGGCAGCAGTGACGTCACTGCTTAAACCCGCAGCCTCTGCTCACTCACTGAGTGATTAGACTGCACGGGAGCAGCAGCGTCTTCCTTCCATGTAGTGCTGTTTGATGTAGCAGAGCTACATGGGTTGAAGGAGAAAGAAGACAGAAGACCAGGATCGTGGAGGGGTGAGAGGGAGTAATAAACATAGAGTCTCTAAGTGTGTCTGTATATTTATTTCTATTAAAGTATTTTTTCTCTGTGTGGTGTCTTTTTTTAACCCTTTATTGGAGATTCTTAATAGTCGGGTCAAACTTGCCTGATATTAAGAATCTCTGGCTTAATTCTAGCTAGTAAAACAAAGCTAGTAATAACCCTTTATTACCCAATGCAATGCAAGCCACCCGGCATCAGGGCTGCTGGAAGAGTTGGATACAGCGCCAGATGATGGCGCTTCTATGAAAGCGCCATTTTCTGGGGCAGCTGCGGACTGCAATTCGCAGCAGAGGGGCACAGAAAGCTCGGGCCAACCTGTGCTGCGGATTCCAATCCCCAGCTGCCTAGTTGTACCTGGCTGGACACAAAAATGGGGTGAAGCCCATGTAGTTTTTTTTTTTTTTAAATTATTTCATGAAATTCATAAAATAATTAAAAAAGGGCTTCCCTCTATTTTTAGTTCCCAGCCGGGTACAAATAGGCAGCTGGAGGATGGGGGCAGCCGTACCTGCCTGCTGTACCTGGCTAGCATACAAAAATTTGGCGAAGCCCACGTCATTTTTTTAATGGGCAAAAAACGCCTGCATACAGTCCTAGATGGAGTATGCTGAGCCTTGTAGTTCTGCAGCTGCTGTCTGCTCTCCTGCATACACTAGTGGATGAAGTATGCTGAGCCTTGCAGTTCTGCTCCCCCTGCCTCTCCCTCCAGCATACAGTCCTGGATGGAGGATGCTGACCCTTGTAGTTCTGCAGCTGCTGTCTGCTCTCCTCCATACAGGCAGACAACAGCTGCAGAACTACAAGGCTCAGCATACTCCATCCAGGACTGTATGCAGGAGTTTTTTGCCCCCCCAAAAAAAATTACGTGGGCTTCGCCATATTTTTGTATGCTAGCCAGGTACAGCAGGCAGGTACGGGCTGCCCCCAACCCCCAGCTGCCTATTTGTACCTGGTCGGGAACCAAAAATATAAGGAAGCTCTTTTTTTTTTTTAATTATTTCACACATTTCATGAACTAATTAAAAAAAAGAAATGACGTGGGCTTCGCCCAATTTTTGTGTCCAGCCAGGTACAACTAGGCAGCTGGGGATTAGAATCCGCAGCGCAGGGTGCCCAAGCTTTCTGGGCACCCCTGCTACGATTTGCAGTCCGCAGCTGCCCCAGGAAATAGCGCTTTCATAGAAGCGCCATCTTCTGGCGCTGTATCCAACTCTTCCAGCTGCCCTGGTGACGGATGGCTTGCTGGTTAATAATGGGGTTAGGGCTAGCTGTATATTATCAACTGGCCCCAAGCCTGAAATTCATTGTGTCACGCCAATGTTAGACATGGCCACCATGAACTTCTAGTACAGATAAAAAAACACAACACACAGAAAAATATTTTTATTAGAAATAAAACACAACACAATTAGTGACTCAATCTTTATTGAAATAAAGAACCTGCCTCCGCAGTAATTCTGGGTCAAGGGTCCCGCGCCGTCCAATCCGGATCCAATATCATCTGATGGGTTTGCTGGAAGGCAAAGCGATCAGATGATGTGTCAGGGTCAAGGGCCTGCATCACATGACACAGCAGCTGATTGTATAAACAGTTTTTATACAATCAGCTGACGCATCAGTGCAAAAATACCCCCCAAAAAACTACACACTTCTGTGCAGACTCCTGTCCGACAGCATCAGCTGATAGTTTAGTCAGCCGGGCGGTAAAAAGCCTGCCTCACCGCTCGACTTATAGTGTCAGCTGATTCCGTCAGGTTACCGCATCAGCTGATCATTGCCAGGTCTGAGAGAGAAGAGAGAGAGAGAGGAGAGAGAGGGGAGAGAGGAGAGAGAGAGAGAAGAGAGAGAGAGGAAAGAGGAAAGAGAGGAGAGAGAGAGAGGAGAGAGAGAGAGAAGAGAGAGAGAGGAGAGATTAGAGAGAGGAGAGAGAAGAGAGAGGAGAGAGAGAGGAGAGAGAGAGGAGAGAGAAGAGAGGAGAGAGAGGAAGGAGAGAGGAGCGAGAGAGAAGAGAGAGAAGAGGGAGGAGAGAGAAGGGAGAGAGAAGAGAGAGAAAGAGAGAGAGAGGAAGCGAGAGAGCGAGAGAGACTTTCCATCCATGAACGAGGAGATGACACTCCGCATCCTACTGGGGGAAGAGGAATCAATGGTGGAGATCGCCGCCCAATATGTCACCACATGTCATAAGCTGAGGGAAACATAAGGCCCCTAAAAGGACTTTCAGAGCCTAAATTGTGCCCCCCAACTCCCCATAAACCTGGTCCCTTCCCACCACACTTACTGTATTTCTCTTGCTTTGGCAATACTAATTGTATTTTGGTCCTGCCAATAAAGCATATTTGAATTTGAATTTGAGAGAGAGAGACACACGCAGGCACTACCGCCCCCATCATCATCCCCACACACACACCGACACTACCGCACCCATCATCCCCGGACACACCCTGGCACTACCGCACTCATCATCATCACCGCACACTCCCTGTCTGTACCACCCCATCATCTTCCCCGCACACACCCTGGCACTACCGCACACTTCATCATCCCCACACACACCCTGGCACTACCGCACTCATCATCATCACCGCACACACAAGCACTACCGCCCCATCATCATCCTCGCACACACGCAGGCACTACCTGAGTGAAGTCTCTAGTGACAGCGCCGCTCACTTCAGTTGCTGCGTGGAGCTGACACAGAGCGCTCATGTTCTACGGCGCTCCCTGTCAGCTTGATGTAGCAGAGCTAAAAGCGTTGTGTGGATTACTTCAGACCTGGAGGTGTTTGGGGATTAATAAAGTGGTAAAAGTGGGGGGTTTTTTTGTCTTTTATTCCAAATAAAGGATTTTTCGTTGTGTGTGTTTATTTAGTTTCACTTACAAGTTAATCATGGAAGGTATCTCGGGGAGACGCCTGTCATGATTAACCTAACCTTATTACCTCGATTGCCACCACATCAGGGCAATTCGGGATGAGCCGGGTAGAGTCCCGGGACTGTCGCATCTAATGGATGTGGCAATTCTGGGCGGCTGCTGGCTGATATTGTTAGGGTGGTGGGCTCCCCATAATGTGGCGCTCCCCATCCTGACAATACCAGCCTTCAGCCGTGTGGCTTTATTTTAGCTGGTATCAAAATTGGGGGGAACCGCAGGTTTTTTATTTTTATTATTTATTTATTTTACTGCATGATATAGACCCGCCAGCGGCTGTGATTGGTTGCAGTGAGACAGCTATCACTCAGCGTGGGGGCGTGTCTGACTGCAACCAATCATGGGCACGGGTGGGCGGGGAAAGCAGGGAATACCAGACTGAATAATGAGCGGCAGCCATTTTCAAAAGAGGAAAAGCCGCCGGAGCTTTGTGACAGCCGTGCAGCTGATCAGTGAGTAGGAAAGAGAGAGGGATTGTGCTGGGGACGCAGGACACATGTAAATACACAACATGCGCACATAGCCTTACTGTGAAAAGCCACGCTTTTGGTGATCGAACCGTTTTCAAACGTTAACTCGAACTGTCGAACGTGAAGCGAACGACTCGAACACCGCTCAAAACAACTCGAATTTGAAATTGGCGAACGATTCGAATCGAACATCGCTCATCTCTAATCTGGACGACTGGGTTTTTTTTGTCTTTGGCTGAGTTTGCTCTTAATAATAGAGCTAGTTCGGCCACTTTGATGTCTCCTTTTTTTTGAAATATCCAGGTTTCATCCTCGGTTTTCTTCTCAAGGGGGGGGGGGGGTACTGTTGTGAATACGTTTTCCAGTCTGGGGCTCCCTCTTTTTGTCAGTGCTGGTGGTGCAGTTGACTTGTGGAATGAGAGCCACACACCTGTGGAGGACTAGCAATCAGGCCTTTCAGATTGGGACTATATAACTGAGTAGTTTTCTCCTGTTACTTGCCAGTGCTCAATTGATTTCCTGTGTGTTAAGGACTTTCTGAAACCAGCCCTGACTCTCTACCAGAACTCCTCTCAAGATAAGTTGGTCTTTGTACCTCTGCTTATTGTTTCCATTTTCTTGTTGTTCTTTCTGTTTTGATACTATTGCTTGATTCCTATTTTGCCTGTGTGGAGTTCCTGGTGGAATTGGATCATTCCCTGCTGGGAGTGTCTGTATATTTAGCTCCATGATTCTGCAATGCATTGTGTTTTGTCATGCTTGGTATTAAATTCAGTCCCTCATCTATATTGGTGTTTTTGGACCTCAGTAACATCAGAGTACTGATATAGTGGGTGAGAGGCCGTGTGGTCTCAGGGTTTTTCCATGTCAGGCGTGCTAAGATTTTTTTAGGGTTTTTATGGCTGCAGACAATGCTCTTTCCTATCTTTTCCTATAAAGATAGTTTGGGCCTCATCTTTGCTGAATCTGTTTTCTAGCTTTGTATTGTGTTTTCCTATACCACCATAGTCTTTACATGTGGGGAGCTATCTATATCTTTGGGGATTGCTCCGATGCAGATTAGCTTTTCTTATATTTCAATCTGTAAGAATATTTAGTTCTCCGGCTGTGTCGAGATGACTAGGTCATCGCAGGCTCGTCCCATGGCTACTTCTAGTTGTGTGTCAGGATTAGGTCTGCAGTCCATTAAGGTTCCAACCACTCTGGTTACTTTTTTGGTTTCCGCATTTTTTGATCCTCCTCGGTCCCTGAATCATAACAACGAACCTCACACCTCAGTCTCCAAGACTTTTATTATGCCGCTCCAGTTTTCTGGAATGCACTACCCCAAAGAATGCGACTAATATCCAGCCCCAAAGTTTTTAAGCATACATTAAAAACACATCTCTTCATACAAGCTTATCATCATAACTTACAAACCCAACTCTCCCCTGTCTCACCTTCTAAATGCTATTCATAACCTTCTCTCTCCTATTTCTGTCCTCACATCCTACATACAACTAATAGCACGTAAGCGCACACAAAAGGTTACTGTCTAATGACCAGATCATTCATTTTTATATGTAACCAATAAACTAGCATAACGATGGCCAGACCAGATACTACAAGTGTGATTCACCTTTTGTGTCCTCCTCTTTCCCCATAGATTGTAAGCTTTTGAGCAGGGCCCTCATTCCTACTCTAGCTGCTGAATTATGTGCTATTTTGTTTTGTTTTTCTCTGTACAAGCCCCCACCTGATTGTAAAGTGAGAAAACTATACCTCCTGACCATCTATTACTCCGGTCGTCTTTGTTTTTCTGATTGTAAAGTGCTGCAGAATATGTTGGTGCTATAAAAAATGCCAGGCCGGAGGAGGCTGAAAACAGGGTGGACTCGAAGGGAGAATAGCAATGCCAGGAATGCATTGAATAAGGCGAGCAAGCAAGCTAAACGAAATAGCCCTTCTATTCTCCCTTCGAGGATGACTCCTGTTCCAGCCCTTGACGGCCTGCCGAATGATAAAGAACTTGATAACGAATTTTAATACTAAGCAATCACCCCCACCATGCATTGGTAGTGTGGGCGTGGATGCTCCATCAGTGTTTTGCACCTGTTGTCTCCATCTTTATTAAGAGGTTTTGCTGCATCCTGTTATTATTATTTTTTTATTATTAATAGTTATTTATAGAGCACCATTGATTCCATGGTGCTGTACATGAGAAGGGGTTACATACAGAATACATATACAAGTTACAATAGACAGACTAGTACATAGGGAAGAGGACCCTGCCATTGCTCACGGTGGTGGGGGCGGCAACTCCGTACGGTGGTGGGGGTGGCAGCTCCGCATGGTGGTGGGGGTCATTGAAGATTGTAGGCAATTCTGTACACATGAGTTTTCAAGTTCCGTTTGAAGTTTGCAAGTGTAGTAGATAGTCTGACGTGTTGAGGCAGCGAGTTCCAGAAGACTGGGGATGCTCGGGAGAAGTCTTGGAGGTGGTTGCATGAGGAATAAATGGGAGAGGTGGAGAGAAGGAGATCTTGGGAGGATCGGAGATTATGTTTTGGAGCGTAGCGAGAGATTAGTTCAGAGATACTGTATATGGAGGAGACAGATTATGGATGGCTTTGTAGGTCAGTGTTAGTAGTTTGAATTGGATACGATGGAAGATTGGGAGCCAATGGAGGGATTTGCAGAGAGGAGAAGCGGGGTGGTATTGAGGAGAGAGGTGGATCATTCGGGCAGCAGAATTAAGGATGGACTGGAGAGGGGCAAGCGTGTTAGTGTGACGCCCTGGGCAAGCCAGGGGGCACAGGTAATGACACCACCACACCCTACACCCCGGATAGGTACACCAAAGCTACACCAGAAATCCTTGTTGCCTTCCTCCAGGGGCTGATGTCCACACCAGGGGG
Organism: Anomaloglossus baeobatrachus; assembly: GCF_048569485.1. Classification (NCBI taxonomy): domain Eukaryota; kingdom Metazoa; phylum Chordata; class Amphibia; order Anura; family Aromobatidae; genus Anomaloglossus; species Anomaloglossus baeobatrachus. The sequence continues at coordinate 347,107,230 of NC_134357.1, read as the reverse complement.
TGGGCCAGGCGGTTGGCTCCGCCCACCAAGGAGTTCACAGTCCTGGAGGCAGGAAAACCAGGCAGTTGAGTTTTGGAGAGGAGAGAGATGAGTTTAGGAGTTGAGTGGTAAAGGAGCAAGTGTGAGGAGGAAAGTGAAAGAAGTAGAGCCTGAAGTTAGTCCGGGTGTGTGCCCCGGACTGAGACAGCAAGGTTAGCAGACGGCGGTGACCGTCTGCAGTGGAGGCTGATCGGAGGTTGCTGAAAGGACCGTGGACGGGTGGTGGCCCGGCGGTATCGGACCGGTATACAAAGAGAAGCCAGCACCATTGGCAGGGGCCTTTCGGATCCCGGCAAGGCTAGGAGTCGCCGTGAATTTGCCAAATCCGTCAGTGAAGGGGACCTCCGGGTCTCCAAACAACTAAGTCCCGATTGAAGGCAACCGTCCAACCGTATGAGAGAGACACCGCCACCGCCAAGGCACCAGTTTCTCAGGGCCAGCGCCTGCGGGCAAAGTGGGGTTCCTCCGGCCCATATCCAAGTCGGGGAGCGGGTTACCGGTGGGAATCCATCGCTACCAACAGTGAACGTAGGTGCAGGGAAAGAGACAGTCACCGTTAACTACCGGGGAAAAGCAACAGCAGCCGTCCGTGGGAACCGTCTTTCCAGCCGTGTGTTTTATCGAGAACTGTGTCAACATCTCAGGCTGAGTGAGTACCACCGTGCCGTACGGCACAGCGCTGCCCCCATGACCCTGCACCTCACCAGGCCCCGCACCCGGCCTGCCATCCACCCCTACCCCATCACCGGTACCCGGGACAACCAACCCCCTACCCACGGAGGGGAGAAATAACAACAAAGCTGCTCCCTGTCACCGCTCCCGGGATCCCCATACAGAGCAGTGGTGGTGTCCACACAATCACCACAACCGTGGGTGGCGTCACAGGCAAAAAAAAATCCCCAAAACCAATCCCCCTTTTCACTCACGGGCGAGGAGCGCCGCTCGAGTCCCCGGGATCCGGCCCATCGCTCAAGCCACCAAGCAGCAGCGGCCGCAGCAGCAGCGGCAGCCGGACCCGAGCAGTGGGAGAGTGCAGCGTCCCCTTCTCCGCCCGCGACAACTTGGCGTCACGAACAGGATCTTACCGCTCTGCCGTTGGGTAGCGGTGCGCCTTGTTACCGTCGGAGGTGTCCGGCCGGAAAATTTCAGAAGCCGCCATCTTTGGCGCGAAAAGTTCCCGCTCGAGCGTCCCCTCGAGTAGTGGAGGCGCGAAGGCCAAAATCCCGCCCCGATAGAGGTGGAGCCGGAGAGAGGCTAAGGGGGACGAAATGGCGACTGGTCGCATGTAGCTGCGGCTATAAAAGCGGGGACGCCAGGACTCTGCAGCCATCTTGTTCCTGGGAGAGGCCGCCAGCAACATGTGGATGCCGTCCCGAAGCACCGTAGCCCCCGCGCCTGGAACCGAGCCGTGGGTGGAGATCCGGACCGCGCAGCTCTACCAGAGGCTGCAGGTCAAAATGCAGCTCCTCATGGAGGAGTGGGAGACCGACATGGCGGAGGTTATAGCGGCCGTGCGGAGACGCGAGGATGAAGCTGAGGAAGGGAGGGTGAGTGACCCACGCCCCGATGCCCTTGAAGGGCCGGTCATCGCAGCTGCAGGACCCGGTCTAAACCCTCTCACCCTGCTGCCTCCCTCGCCACCCGTCTCGGAAGCCGTGACCCCGCCACTAGGCCCGCTACCACCGCAACCGGTAGCGATACCCAGCATGCCCGCCACGGCGGGCCGACCTGTAGCCGTAGCCCATAGCCGACCGGAGGTGCTGCCGTGGAAAGCCCCGAAGTCAGAACCGGAGGCGTCCCCCGAGAAACCCCCCGAGTCGGAGCCGACAGCCCGCTCCGTGCCGAAGGCCCAGCAGAGGAAAGCCCCTCTGCCCATCCCCCACACCTCGGCTGAGGTTGCGCCGGGTTGCCGCTGCAAGGTGGCGTCCAAGGCCAAGTCACCGCGGGACCTGCCGCCCAGATCAACAGTAGTGGGCAGCGTCCGAGAGGTCTCGCGGGGCCCGACCCGTGCGCCGGAGCTCGCAGCAGCGCCGTACTTGGACAGGGAGCCGGTACCGCTGGGCCTGGAAATCGAGGAGAGAGAAAGAAGGAAGGCAGAGATGGTGGCCCGTACGATACGGGGGAAGGAGAGCCTGAGGCAAGCGACCTTCCGTGTCCGGGGACCGCTGTACGAGGGGCAGGTGAGGCGGTTTGATGTCTGCCGGGGCTATGGATTCATTTATGAACCGGGCCTGGAGGCCGAAGTGTTTATAGCCCGACGGGATGTGAATGCTCACCTGCCAGAAGAGCACCCAGGCCGCAACCTGATGCCAGGGGACCTTGTACAGTACACCCGGCACTGCGGGGAGAGGGGGTGGTTTGCGCTGGATGCAAAGCTAAGGGGCAGCCAGGAGGCCCGTGTGAGCGCCGCACTCCCTCCCTCAGGTGATGTCGAAGAATCAGAGTGATGGCAGCGGAGCACCGTTGCACCATCCCCATTAGGACCATCTATGTGTGTTTAAAAGGTTTTGAGAGTTATGAGAAAATGCAAATGATCACCGAAGTCTCATTTGATTGTCAGCAACTGTGATTGAACCGGCAGTTGCCGGCACCGTTGTCCCCGTGGGGTCCGCTTAAAGTTGCGTAAGGGACTGCTTACGGACAAGCCCGTGAACTTGCAGGGCAACCACAAACGTTAATGGCATGTAAATAATGTTTTGTTGCAGCTTACCGTTACCGCCTCCAGAGAGGCAGGTTGGAGGGAGGGCCCGCAGTGGAGCAGGCGGGGGCCCAGCCACCACAGGAACCGGTGGCTACCCTCTGGAGGGGAAGGACAGATCCCGCTCGGGTGACTTGGTTCAGGACTGGGGTCAAGGGGTGCTGCCTGTTTCTTAGGGGCAGCATCAGGGCCAGGTTACTTGGGTGGGAGAGAGCGGCAGCCACAACCGTTACCGTAACGTTTAAGAAAAGTGCCTCCCGTTGTGGGATGATGTTACTATACTTGTATTGTGTTTTTTTTTATCTTTTCCAGAAAAATAAAACCGGTGTTGGACGGGCAGCCCGCGGACGGTCTGCATTTTGCTAAGGGGGAATGTGACGCCCTGGCAAGCCAGGGGTCACAGGTAATGACACCACCACACCCTACACCCCAGATAGGTACACCAAAGCTACACCAGAAATCCTTGTTGCCTTCCTCCAGGGGCTGATGTCCACACCAGGGGGTGGGCCAGGCGGTTGGCTCCGCCCACTGAGGAGTTCACAGTCCTGGAGGCAGGAAAACCAGGCAGTTGAGTTTTGGAGAGGAGAGAGATGAGTTTAGGAGTTGAGTGGTAAAGGAGCAAGTGTGAGGAGGAAAGTGAAAGAAGTAGAGCCTGAAGTTAGTCCGGGTGTGTGCCCCGGACTGAGACAGCAAGGTTAGCAGACGGCGGTGACCGTCTGCAGTGGAGGCTGATCGGAGGTTGCTGAAAGGACCGTGGACGGGTGGTGGCCCGGCGGTACCGGACCGGTATACAAAGAGAAGCCAGCACCATTGGCAGGGGCCTTTCGGATCCCGGCAAGGCTAGGAGTTGCCGTGAATTTGCCAAATCCATCAGTGAAGGGGACCTCCGGGTCTCCAAACAACTAAGTCCCGATTGAAGGCAACCGTCCAACCGTATGAGAGAGACACCGCCACCGCCAAGGCACCAGTTTATCTGGGCCAGCGCCTGCGGGCAAAGTGGGGCTCCTCCGGCCCATATCCAAGTCGGGGAGCGGGTTACTGGTGGGAATCCATCGCTACCAACAGTGAACGTAGGTGCAGGGAAAGAGACAGTCACCGTTAACTACCGGGGAAAAGCAACAGCAGCCGTCCGTGGGAACCGTCTTTCCAGCCGTGTGTTTTACTGTTTTACCGAGAACTGTGTCAACGTCTCAGGCTGAGTGAGTACCACCGTGCTGTACGGCACAGCGCTGCCCCCGCGACCCTGCACCTTACCAGGCCTCGCACCCGGCCTGCCATCCACACCTACCCCATCACCGGGCCCCGGAACAACCAACCCCCTACCCACGGAGGGGAGAAATAACAACAAAGCTGCTCCCTGTCACCGCTCCCGGGATCCCCATACAGAGCAGCGGCGGTGTCCACACAATCACCACAACCGTGGGTGGCGTCACGGACAATAAATCCCCAAAACCAATCCCCCATTTCACTCACGGGCGAGGAGCGCCGCTCGAGTCCCCGGGATCCGGCCCATCGCTCGAGCCACCAAGCAGCAGCGGCCGCAGCAGCAGCGGCAGCCGGACCCGAGCAGTGGGAGAGCGCAGCGTCCCCTCCTCCGCCCGCGACATTAGCAGGGAGACCACAGAGGAGGATGTTGCAGTAATCGAGGCGGGAGATTATGAGAGCATGCACTAGCATTTTTGTAGATTGAGAATTGAGGAAAGGATGTATTCTGGAAATATTTTTGAGTTGAAAACGGCAGAAGGTGGTGAGGGATTGAATGTGTGGTATGAAGGTCAAGGCAGAGTCAAAGGTCTCTCCGAGGCACCGAACTTTGGGTACTGGGGAGAGCGTGATGCTATTTATTGTATTATTATTATTATTATTATTATTATTGTTAAAAAATGCTAGGCCAGAGGAGGCTGAAAACAGGGCAGACTCAAAGGGAGAATAGCAATGCCAGGAATGCATTCAATAAGGCGAGCAAGCAAGCTAAACGAAATAGCCCTTCTGTTCTCCCTTCGAGGATGACTCCTTTTCCAGCCCTTGACGGCCTGCCGAATGATAAAAAACTTGATAACGAATTTTAATACTAAGCAATTACCCCCACCATGCAGTGGTAGTGTGGGCGTGGTTGCTCATCAGTGTTTTGCACCTGTTGTCTCCATCTTTATAAAGAGGTTTTGCTGCATCCTGTTAGTGCATTTGATTCTGTTGCTTGGGCAGGTAAAAATTGTTGCCCTTTGTTGCTGTGACATTTCAGTGGAGTTAACTATGTTAACAAAAGAAGACCATGTTACCAAGCACCAGCCCCCTTTTAAGGCTGGGGCCACACGGGGATTAGTGCAAGTGCGCGTATGACGCTCGGCTCGCGCTCTCAGCACAGTGGTAGCCAAGTGTCATGTGACTGTGGTCCGATCCTGTGATTAGACCACAGCTGCGGAGGGGAGGGCCGGCGCTGTGGAGGGGAGGGCCGGCGCTGCAGTGGGAAGGAAGGGATTTATCTCTCTATCTCCTCTGTTGCCAGCTGATGGAAGAATCGCATTGCACTCCGCTGTAATGCAAGTGCAATGCCATGTTTCTCTCGCCCCCATAGACTTGAATGGGTGCGAATGAAAGTGGATCGTATTTCACCCGCAGAATGCTGCGATTGTTTTCTCGGTCGGATTAGGGCTGAAAAAGAAATTGCTCATAAGAGCTGCCCCATAGAATAATATTGGTTCGAGTGGAATGCGATTTTTTTATGACATTCCACTTGCTCCGTATTACTCACTGTGTGTGCTGACCCTAAAGCAATAAGTCTGCTCTTATAATTTAATCAGCATAACTAAAATAATGGAGAGCGCAAATAGGGTCTTATCTGGTTAAACAGTGAAGTACAATCTGAAAAGGCACTCACCTGTCAGGGTTGTGAAAGGCACAACCCCTCTGTAAGCCTGAAGAGATAATGGCGGCTGCTGAAGTACCCACGTGGAAATTCTTAATATGGATAAAGTGAACGGGTATAAAACCGCGCTGCCACCAGAATGGATACATTAATGTTGAGTTTATTTGTTACAGATCGACGCGTTTTTGGGAGCTACGTCCCCTTCATCAGGACTAAAGAAATACAACATATGTCAAAAGGCACAATGGACAAACATATAAACCCTCAGACAGATAAGGAAATGTGGCGCCCCTGACCTGGTCAGGCACCACTGAGTACTGCACCCATGCTGGGGACAGTACAATACAGGTAATCCAGAAGGCTGACCGGGGTGTGGAACACAGGCGCATAGTAATCAGCTCTCACACATGTACCCATGAGAGGACCCCTGGGGATCCCAGGAGGGGGAAAAGCCTTGACCTTCACTGGAATAGTGGAGGGGGCCAAAAGCCTCCATCTCCTCTCAAGGGGTGTGGTAAGAGAGTCTGGTTGCTAGGTGGCGTAGGCAAGAACAGGAGAGGAGGGGCAGTGAGTCAGTTAGAGCAGAACTCCAGAGGGCTCAGTGAGGAGCAGACCTGTGGGGCTGTTGCTGTCTAACAGCGCCCGCGCAGTGGCTACTGACGGGGGAGAACGGTCAACTAGGAGTGCTACCTGAAAGCCAGCTTCAGCTAGAGGGAAAGCACGGAGTGGGAAGTAAGGAGACTGCTAGAGAGCACCAGGCCCAACCGGGCGGCAGATCCCGAAGCGAAGATAGATCCAGCTTTCTTCTGCTAAACCTGCCGGTGTGGGGCTCTCAAAGCCCACACCACAACACCACAAAAGCCGCAGCCACGTAACCGCAGTGAGGGCCCATAGGTCACAGGAGGCAAGCAGCTGGAGTGGCCTGGTCCGGGGAACAAGCAAACGGCAAACAAAAGGGGGAGAGACGCTGCAGCATCTTCCCTGGGTGACCCCCATAGGGACTCAAAGTCGGGGTCACCCCAAACCACCAAGGGCTAAGGAAGGCGAGTTGGTAGTCACCCTCATAAAGTCAGCCTGAAGGATACCTGGTTCCCACCTGGTTCATCTCAGCTACGCCCGGGCTACTCACCCTGCCATCAAACGTGAGTAAAGCCCTTGAAAGACAATTCTGCCTGTGTGGAGTTATTCTGCGCCTTGTGGTACTACAAACCTACACCGGGCCCTGGGGCTTGCCTCACTCTCAGGAGGCTATTCCAACTAACTGCACCCACCATCAGCCCCAGGCGTCCCCTAACCTGCAGTGGCGGTCCCCACTGACCGCAATACTGAGAGTGGCGTCACGATCAAAACCGAAGATTCCCTACCTGTGACCAGATCCAGCTACGTGGAGTCCCTGAAGGTAATGCACCGACACAACACCTGTGGGGCTTCACAGAAACGCCCACTGAAGACACGTTCCCTTATCTGTCTGAGGGTTTATATGTTTGGCCATGGGGGCAGAGACAGCACATGGGGTCCCAGGCAGTGCACAGGGAGGCAGAGACAGCGTGCAAGGGGGGAAGATACAGTGCACAGGGCCCCTGTGCGCTGTCTCTGGCCCCTTGTTCTCTCTCTCTCTGCACCCTGTGCGCTGTCTGGGACCACTTCTGTGATGTCTGGGACCCCCTGTGTGATGCCTGGGACCCCTGTGTGATGTCTGCGAGCCCTATGCAATGTCTGGGTCCTCTGTGCGCTGTCTCTGTTCCCTGCTGCCTGGAGCCCTATGCACTGCTTGGGGCTCCGGTGCGCTGCATGGGGCCCCCGTGTGCTGTCTGGGGCCCTGTGCGCTGCCTGGGGTGCTGTGCGCTGTCTCTGCCCCCTGTGTGCTGCCTGGGGCCCCCGTGCACTGCCTGGGACCCCTGTGCGCTGCCTTTGGACCTGTGCGCTGCCTGGGGCCCTGATCTACAGCAGCTGGGGTATACGGACAGCAGCTGGGGTATACGGAGGGGTATAATCTGGCCTAGACCAATTTATACCCCGTGGTATAGTTTGGGCTAGGCCAGAATATACCCGGGGTATATTCTGGCGCAGATGGGTATAGTCTGGCCTAGGCCAGTTTATACCCCGGGGTATAGTTTGGCCTAGGTCAGAATATTCCCGGGGTATAATCTGGCCTGGGCCACTTTAACCCCGGGTATATTCTGGGCAGAGGGTTAGTCTGGCCTGTTACACTGGCACTTCCGCTCATGCGCAGTATGAAGCCAGGTGTACGCGTCCCGGCTTCAGAGAGGTCTACTGCGCATGACTGGAAGTGCCTGGCAGTCAGAAGCACAGTCACAGCGAACACAGGTGCGCGCGGCACCGCTGGTGATACTGCATTGAATAGCATATTAAATACACTACTATAGATATCCATAGGGGTCATTAAAATTTCAAAAAAGCAAGGAAATATACCCCAATAAATTATTTTTGACGAGAGTTTATAGAAAACCCACGGCGGCAAACAGCCTCCTTCGGTGGGGGAGTCATCACCCATTGCCCCTTCGGAGAGGTATTCCGAAGGGGTAATATTTGAGAATGAGACGAAATTGCTCAGATATTCATTCCTTCCGGGTAGAAGCGTCAAAATTACGACACAGATGAAGGGAAAGAGGATAGCCTGATGACACACTCCAGGGGGCATTTCATAATGCTCTACAAAGTGAGAGAAATACGTTGCTTGTTCCCAGACATAGAGGGGATGTTTCTGGAGAAATGAAACTCATAGGAACCTATAATGAACAAACTGAACAAATCTTTGGGGTCCTAAAAAGGTTCTGGGGTATACTTAGGGCAGATGAAACTTTTGCTGAATTTATTCCGCCAAGCCCTAGGATTACCCTTAGAAAAGGCAGATCCATCTCGGATCGTTTGGTGCATAGCCATTACAAGAAACCAACACCGGATGGATCTTGGCTAATTAGAAGAATATGTGGGACCTATAAGTGTGGGAGGTGTTCCTTTTGTGGTTGGGTAACCCAATCTAGGTCTTGTGTTAGTGCTTCTTCCGGAAAGGAATTTTTTGCGAGGGAATTTGCAAACTGTGTTACCAGATGTGTGGTATACTTGGCCATATGTACGTGCCCCCTTAATTATGTCGGGAAAACCCGACGAGAACTCAGGCGACGTATTGGCGACCATTTGGGAGATATACGTCATGGGAGAGACACGTCCATCTCCCGTCACGTAAGGGAGGTGCATGAAGGTAGGGAAAATGCGGTCTCATTCTATGTACTGGAGGTTGTAAAACCAAATGATAGGGGTGGCGATTGGGATAAAAGAATTCTTCGTGAAGAGGCAGAATGGATCTTTCGTATAGACTCTGTAAGCCCTAAAGGCCTAAATGAGGCATTATCCTTTGGATGCTTTTTGGACTAAAAGAATGTTTTGGGGTTGCTATAGGGACCTATCCTGGGTGGGGGGTATTTCCTTCTGCTTCACTGTCAGAGGTCTATTTGGCTGTCTTATATACCGTATTTTTCGGACTATAAGGCACACTTTTCCTCCCCCAAATGTTGGGGGAAAGTGGGGGGTGTGTCTTATGGTCTGAATATAGGGCTGCGGGGAATGAGTCATCGGCGGCACGAGCAGGCTGCAGCAGCGCCTGCCGTGACCACGTGGGCCCGCTCATTACATATGCACGCCCATCCTCCCACCCATCATCTCTCAGCACTGAAGTCGGCGCTGACAGGTAGGCGGGATGATGGGCGGGGGGTGCGCGCTTACTAAACAGCCTGCCGTGATCACCCCTGGCAACTACAGCCTGGAGTAATCATGTGCGGCTGTATTCACTGCCCCCCACGCATCATCATCAGCGCGGGGTGCAGTGATCAGTATACTGTACTCACCGTTCCCTTGCAGCACCATGATCTCCTCCTGTCTGCCGGCCGCGCTGTGTGGAGACTAGCGGGGCTCACAGCGATGACGTCATCGCTGTGCGCACGTGTCCACACAGCCGCGCCAGCATAGACAAGAGGACATCGCGATGCTGCACGGATCGTGGCCGGCTCCACACAGCGCTGCCGGCACAGACGGGAGGAGGAGCGATTCTGCGTGGAGCGATGAAAGGTGAGTACAAATGTTAATTTTATTTTTTTTTTCGTGTGCCACAGGATGCAGGACATATAGCAGGACGGGGGTATATGAACAGGATAGGGGTATATGAGCAGGATGATGGCATATAGCAGGATGATGGCATATAGCAGCATGATGGCATAAAGCAGGATGATGGCATAGAGCAGGATGATGGCATATAGCAGGAGGATGGCATATAGCAGCATGATGGCATATAGCAGGAAGATGGTATATAGCAGCATGATGGCATAGAGCAGGATGATGGCATAGAGCAGGATGATGGCGTATATAGCAGGATGGGGGTATATAGCCGGATGGGGGTATATAGCAGGATGGGAGCACATACCAGGATGGGGGTATATAGCAGGATGCAGCCATATGCCAGGATGGGGTATATAGCAGGATGCGGCCATATACCAGGATGGCAGTATATAGCAAGATGGGGCTATACCAGGATGAGGGACATATATATATATACAAGGCAGGCAGGAGGATCATTACCAGGATGGGGTACTTTAGTAGAGAATTTGGGGACATTACCCCCATAATAGTGTCAGCAGCAGATCCTCGCCCCATAACAGTGTGTCATGACCACATTTTTTGCTTAAAATTTTATTTTCCTATTTTCCTTCTCTAAAACCAGGGTGCGTCTTATGGTCCGGTGCGTCTTATAGTCCGAAAAATTCGGTATATTTTTCCTAGTCTTCATAGACCCTATTAGATGGTTCATGCTGTTTAGGTGACCCGTTTTTGTATTGAGGGTCATATCTTGAAAAACATATATTGTGTCTGGTATATTTGATTTGGGAAAAATAAAGGGGTTAACTTTTTATGTATATAGGTTTTTGTATTCCCCCTTTTTTTAGGGTTTAGAACCTGTAGGTTTTTCATTGTGGTGGTATTTAAAATGGAGTAACTATCTCCTGCCCCTCCATCAATATTGACGTTGGCCTGCCTATAAGATATGAGAATCCTTGCCTGTGTGGGGTCTGTCTTTTAACAGCAGTTGTGGATTTAGGTAAAGTGCACTTTACTGAAATAATTTCTGCCCTGCATTATGGCCATCTGCGGCTCTAGCTGTATGTGTTGATGTGTGTAATCAGCACTGAAATTACTGTGGACCTCCTCTGGGGGCAGCAGAGAGCTAAGAACTTTTTCCATGCTCCTGTTTGAGATGTAGCTGTCTGGATTGTGTATCTCCTTTTGTGAATAGCGTGGTTTACGCAAAGTATGCATGTTTGTAAAAAAATATTTGCTGGTACGCATCTCTGAGGCGAGGAGCGGGGGGGGGGGGTTGTTGTCAGGCACGCCGCGGGCCAACATTGAGGAGCGGGGGGGCAGCGGGGTGTACCGGTATCAGTGGAGAGAGTGGACAATCATGTGGGCACAAGTATGAGATTTGTAGACTTCTGGCCACATTCTGGTTTGATGTGTCCAGCCTCAGTCAATTCATTTTCATTGAGCATGTCTGTTCAGCACATGACCACATCTATGTAAATCGCATACTTGAAGCTTCATAACCTCCCACTCTCACCGCCGGCACCAGAGAATCCTGACAGCGTGCAGAGTGCACGCTGAGAATTCAGAAGGCTACAGTCACAGAGTGACACAAGGAGTGACTGCAGACTCATCACAAATTTGGACAACCCCTTTAATGCTCCTAACAACATAAATAAAAACATAGTAACCCTTAACTTGCCAGATGACACAAGACTTTATTAAAGAGATTGTACACTACTTTAACATTAATGACCTTTCCTTAGGGTAGGTCACCAATGTCTGACTGGTCAGGGTCCGGCACCTGGCAACCCCGCCAATTCCCTACTCTAGGTGTCGGTGGTGGCAGGTGGCCGGAAGTGCTCAGTTCTGGATTTGCTCCTTCTTCTGATAGTGGCAGCAGTCTCCTATTAAAATCAATGAGGCGGATGTGCAGTACCCGGCCGCAGACACCATCAGAGAACGGAGCAGATCCAGAAATAAGCATTTCCGGCCACCTGCACCATAATCAACTGATCAGTGGGGGTCCCATTGTGCTAACATCAGAAGCAATGCGCAAGTGGGACCAAGGCCTAATAATGACACACAGTCAGTATCACAAACAAACATTTACATTCAGGTACCTTATAGATGATGTTGTCTCTGAGTCGTTTCTTTCTATTCTTCATCTTGTCCTGACGCAATGATGACTTTTCACATTCACATCTCGTCTCTGCAGATTTCCATCTTCTCCGGTCTTCTGTAACACATCCCGACACGATGCCCCTAAAAATAGCAGAATGATTATAATACTTCTACTTAAAAATATCTGCCCTACACTGTGCCCCAGAAAAAATAATGGCCCAGTATTCTCTGCACAAAATATGACCCACACTGTCCCTCTTATGGTACATGCCCTCCATATTCCCTCTTTCCAAACTGAGCCTACTGTTTACAGTGTCCTTTGCACTGTGTCCCCTTATACTGCCAGTCTTTATACTGTGCCCTCATCACACTCCCCCCTCCTCGCTATAACCTCACACTGTCCTCCCATTCTGCCCCCTCTCCATACTACCCCCTCCACTGCCCAGTCTTTATTCTGTGCCCGTCACATTCTTCTCATCCCTTACTGTCTCCTCACTACCTCCTGTGTGTCCATATACTTTTCCCCTCACTCCCCATCCTGCCCACTTGCTCCTCATACCATGTCACTCTTTATTCTGTGTCCTCAAAATTTCTTTCCAGCTCGCTCCACATCCTCTCTGTCCCCATGCATGAAACCTCATCCTCTCTGTCCCCATGCATCACCCCTCATCCATGAAACCTCATCCTCTTTGTCCCCATGCATGAAACCTCATCCTCTCTGTCCCCATGCATCACCCCTCATCCTCTCTGTCCTCATGCATGAAACCTCATCCTCTTTGTCTCCATGCATGAAACCTCATCCTCTCTGTCCCCATGCATGAAACCTCATCCTCTCTGTCCCCATGCATGAAACCTCATCCTCTCTCTCCCCATGCATAAAACCTCATCCTCCCTCTCCCCATACATCACCTCTCATCATTTCTCTCCCCATGCATGAAACCTCATCCTCTCTCTCCCCATACTCTGTCCACAGATAGTTCCCTCCCCCACCCATACTGTGTATATACATATTGCCCCCTCCCCACCCTCTGTCCCCCCCCATAGTGTGTGCACAAATGGTTCCCATTCCCCACCCTCTGTCCCACCCATAGTGTGTCCACAGATGGTTCCCTTCCCCACCCTCTCTCCCCCATACTGTTTCATAAATACTCCCCTCTTACCCCATAATGTTCCTCCGTCCGTGTCTTCTTCAGCTCCACAGTGGAGCACTTATCAGCGTTTCTCTGCCGCCTCCGCGCTGTGGCGCTGGCTTCCGGGTCAGCAGTCTGATCAGCTGACCTGATCACATGACAGCCGTCGCTCTGACCCGGAAGTCAGCGCCGGCGTCACCGCTCCAATTGTCCTCACGTCTGACAGATACAAGGACAATTGCAGTGGGAGCCGCGCGCTGCAGCTTCTATGAGTGCGGCTGTCAGCGTGACAGCCACGCTCAGAGAATAGCGGCTCCCATCTGGCAGACTTTCACACTGCCACATCAGACAGCCCGACAGCACCCCCTGGAGACGCCTCTGGCTTGTGCCTCCACTCCACATGGCTAATTTGTATAGTTTACAAATTAGCCATGTGGACAAGAGCCAGAGGCGCTCTTCAGATAATCTGGTACGCCGTACCGGTGCGTACCACTGCAAAAAAAGCACTGAAAATGACACATGCGCAGAGAGCAGATGGGCAGTCTCAATGATACCGGATGCAGGGTGGTTTTTATTGTTTAAAAAGATGGCGGCAAGCATACAAACCAGGTACGTGGTCGTGATACCGCTCCTTCTGCGTTGTGAGGGCCAGCTGGCCTGTGCAGAGAGGGAGACGGGGGGACTGTGCTGAGGGGCCGCAAAACCATAATTGAGCAGGGAAGCTCTGTATCTTTGTCGGCTTGTGGGGGACTTTTTCCATGTATACTCTGGTGAGTTACCCTCTGGCTTTGTATCTTATACCACAAGGGTGTATTTTATTGGGGTCTAAATGCTGTGTGTGGATTAGGTGCAATTTTTGATTGTTTGGCACCTGTTTTGGAACATGAATTGTTTGTATAGGCAATCGTGGGACCTATTTTCTTCTATCTCTTTTCCCCAGACTCATCTGGTATATGCTGGATTGTCCCACGGATGTATAGGATGATAAAAAAACCTACTGATGAGCCCTTTACTGAGAGTGGGGGAAACGCGTCGAGTGGATAAATCTCAGGATTATATGAAGTGGAAGAATTGATATTCTCCCTATACATTATCTCTAATTGGTGACCAGCCTGTATCACAGTAAATTTTGCAGCATGGACTAACAAGTACTAACCATGGCTATGGCGGAGGATCCTTCTAGCACTGCAAACCACATACTAATTCACTAATATCAAAGACTTTCTGGCAAGCCTGTCTGTCATTAACACAACATATATGCTGGATTTGGATTTGCTATGATGCTAATATGTATCTGATGAACCTCTGTATGGTCATTTGGTAGATGGATTGTATTTGATAAATAATCTTTTCCATCTTTATATCTCAGTATCCAACCTGTGTTTTTCCTGATGGACTCCTGGGCATAATCTGCTGATGGTGTCTAACAGAGAAAATACGGATAACCATCTGTGTATATGTATATGTCTATGTGCTGACTTATATATTCATACGTTGTGTGCTATAGCACTACCTTAATGGTTCCCTATAGTATAATCTTTATTTATCAGATGGTACCCATTGAGGCAGTGAGTCATGATTTATTGGCTAAACTAATCTAAGATTTTTGCTGCAATAATTTAGGCTACTAAAAGTGGGGGTGTGCATGCTGGGTCTAGCCTCTAATAAGGCCTCCTCTATATTCTATCCTTCCTCCCCTTTTTTCCGCCTTAGATTGACCAGGTGTGGATGTCTGTGATCAAGGTTTGCTGGGGAGGATTTTCTGAGGGGAGTAATAGGGTGAGTCTCCTTTGTAGTGAGGGAATTATCAGTTAGGGAAAGAACGTGGGGTGGAATTTATTTATATCTCCATATCCCCCCCCTATTCTGTGTACCAAGGCATGTTGAGACTTTTGTGCACATCCCGGTACCAAACCTTTACAAGTGGGTGTTTTCTGATCTGATTTTATTCCATTAAACAATAAAATAATTTATTGGGGTATATTGAATAGCATATTAGTATGCCCCTGTGGGTGTGCTAACATGCTAAGAGGGCGGATTAGTTGGGGGCATATAAAGTCCTTGGGACTAGTCCGCTCAGTCATTAGCATAAGATAAAAGATCTTTAGAAATGCTTTTTCTAAAGATCTCTTTATCTATGCTAGTGTATACAGGAATGATTAGACAGGGATTAGCAATATGCACCCAGAACTGCTCTAGGATCTGGGTGCATATTACACCTGACAGGTTCCCTTTAAAGCTGCCTGTAAAGTGGGTATTTCTTATAAAATGTAATAGTTTGCATTCAGTATGGAATAAGCTATAGGTTTCTCTTGGGTATTCACCTATATGCTCTCAGGATTCTTCCTTTGGTGATGACATCATAATAGGCCTCACCCAGTTGATGACATCATAGTGATTGTGATGTCATAGTTCCTAGTTCTATACAGACAGTCACTGCTGCAGCTGCTCATTTGTGTGCAGTCGTCTTTAGTTCTCAGACAAGACCAGCATTTTCTCCTTACAGGTAAGATCTTCAAGGAGTAATCCCAGATGGCTCTACAGGAAAAGCTGTCTACATAGGAGCAGGTAAGGATCAGTCCAGTTTTCTATGGCTTTTTGTGTGGAAGTGGGTAAATTCAAGCTTTCTGTATTTTGGGTGGGATTCCCCTACTATGCTCAATTAGAGGGTAAATGTCAGTATCTTGTACATCTCCTGACAGAAAGTGACATTGTTACAATATTCTAATAAGGCGAACAACATCACGCTCACTGTCACTTATAGCAATATGAGGCCCAGGTCCTGACTTCTTTATGTTCAGCTAATAAATACATATTACTATACAGCTAAGTATATATAGTGACCTGGTTATGACAACTGTTTCTGCCCCTTTACTGTTCTGGGGGTCTTGGATGATTAATCTAACAGGGAAAGACATCCAGAGGGGTGATCCTAAATAAAATAAAGCATCTATGTTATTTGCAGTTCCTTTATCAATTACACAGGTCTGCGACTAAAAAGCTGTTAGATTATTTTCATCTAATTTCCATGTATTTTGGTGTGCTGAAAATGAAAAAAAGTATTGAAAAAAATCCTGGAAGTCAGGATTTGCCACAAAATGCAAAATTCTCTTAAAATTTAGTACATTTTTCATAATTTTTTTTTCTTTTTTTTGGTTTTGAAAGTCAAAATTAGTATTAATTAATTCACATCAATGCATTGAAGATATATAATGCCAAAAAATATATCTTTCACAGAAAAGAACATTCAGAGTGAGCTAATGAAACCAGCATCAACATTTTGCAAGCTAAATGAGCGAGCTCTGACATGCCCGGGCTTGTTTCAATTGTTTTATCTTTGTTCTCGCCTGTTCACACTTTTTAATCTCAGTTCGTCTTAGCTCTTCATATTCAACCGTGTTTCCCAAAATTAGCATTACGGCTCAGCAGAAGTGTATTAATTCACCTGACAAGCTGAATATTACAGACTTTGTGAAAAAAGTATACTTCGCATATTTCGGACTAAAGTTTGGAGATCAAGATAAAGCTTGGGCGCCTCATAAAGTGTGCAAATAGTGTGTTTAGGACCTCTGAAATTGATTCAAGGGTAAGATAAAAGCTTTCCGTTATGGGATTCCCATGGTATGGCGAGTGCAAAAGAATCATAGTGACGATTGTTCCTTTTGTTCATGCGATGTGAAAGGGTATAATTCAAAATCGAAGCATTCCATTTCATACCCCAATATTCACTCAGCAATTCGTCCCATCCCCCATGGCACAGATATACCAGTACCCAAGGCCCCTGCTACCTTGGAAGAGATAACTATGTCCGATGAACGTGGAGTCATACCTGAACCAGATGAATCAAGTTTTGACTTTGAAGATGATATAAGACCAAAATTGTTTTCCCAGGAGGAGATGAATGATTTGGTAAGAGACTTAAATCTTCCCAAAGATGCCGCTGAGTTACTTGGCTCAAGGTTCAAAAGCAAGAATTTATTGTTGCCAGGAGTGTCTTTTTCATGGTTCAGACATCGTGGAGACGAGTTTGTTCCTTACTTTGCCCAGGAAGATAAGTTGTTTTTTTTGCATCGATGTCGAAGGTTTGATGGTTCAATTCAAAATCCAATATGATTCAGCGCAATGGCGTTTTTTTATAGACTTTTCAAAAAGAAGTCTCAAAGCAGTTTTACTCCACAACGGCGTTTTTTATGCTTCCATCCCTGTAGGTCATCCCGTACACCTCAAGGAAACCTACGAGAACTTGGTATTGGTTCTTCGTAAACTTAAATATGAAGGCCACGGTTGGCAAGTGTGCAGGAATTTGAAAGTCTTGTGCATGCTGCTCGGGCAACAAGCTGGGTATTCCAAATACCCTTGTTTTCTGTGTCCATGGGACAGTCGAGACCGACAAAATCACTGGACCAAGAAGAATTGGCAGCCGAGGGTGCTCACAGTTGGTGAAAAAAATGTCCTCCGAGAAACTTTGGTTCCTCCCCATAACGTTTTTCTACCACCTCTCCACATCAACTTGGGATTGATGAAGCAATTTGTAAAATCACTTCCAAAAGATGGAGAATGCTTCAAATACTTGGTTGCCAAGTTTCCAGACCTCTCGGAGGCAAAATTGAAGGAAGGTGTGTTTGTCGGACCAGACATTAGAAGGCTTATAGCTGATCAGGAGTTTATCAATACCATGACGCATCCTCAAAAAGAAGGGTGGATTGCATTTAAAGAGGTCATAGAGACATTTTTAGGCAATAACAAAGACCCTGACTACAAACAAATCGTCGGATGAATGCTGAAAGCATTTCAAGCTTTAGGTTACCTGATGAGTTTGAAAGTGCATTTCCTCCATTCCCACCATGACAATTTTCCTGAAAATTTGAGAGCTGTGAGTGAAGAGCAAGGTGAACGATTCCACCAGGACATTAAAGAGATGGAAAGAGGATACCAAGGAAGATGGAGCATTACAATGATGGCAGATTACTGTTGGACGCTTCAGAGAGACATTACAGATGCTACTCACAAGCATAAATGTACCAAGAGAAGCCTCACAGGGAAGAAGAACCGATTTTAGTGTGTGTTAGTGAGCTCATTGCAGTAAAAAAATGATTTTCATGAAACATTTGTAATAAAAAAAATAATTTTATGAGTCCATTTTAATTTATTTTGAGGTATTGTCTTATTTAACATAGTTACTTAAATTGTCAGAAAACGTGATGTCCTATGACAAAACGGAGGTCATTTTCGGATTCAGTGCACTCAAAAACATAAAGATTACGTGGAAAAACCAAAACAGCTCTCAAAAAATTGTTTTTTGCAGACCTATGTTATCTGATACAATATACATGATGTATTCCCTTTAGATTTCTGATAAGGTTTATATATTATATATAACTTACTCAGAGGGATATACTTCAGTAATTTGGTAATACGCTTAAGGGAAAATGTAATATTTGGTAAATCTTAGCGACACTTGCTATTTCCTCATTTTGCACAGCATAATTGCTTGTCCTTCTTGGTGTGGCAATTTCAATGTTGATAAGAGTAAATGTGAATAAGGTCTTACTTTGGTTTCAAATGTTGTTTTTTTATCATATGTAGAAAATGGTCCATGTTTTTTTTCACTATGCTGGACCCGTTTTGCTAGTTGTGACTAGCTGGATCTGTCCAATGTTTCATGGGCGACCAGAAGTTTTTTGTCAATGTAAGTCAATGAGATCCAGAGCAAGGCTCTTATAGACTTACATTCCAAAATTGTGACCTTAGGTCTGACTTCCAGTGACTCGAAATCTGTGATCACAAAATGGCAGAATGGGACCTGTACAATGCTGGGAAGAGTAGAAGCTGGTGGCTGATATTTTATTATGGGCAGTAAATAGATATTAGTGACTGCACTGTGGCTGCAAAATAAAAAAAAGCTGTAGTTGTTCTTTAAATATTTCCAGAAGGCTGTATACAATATAATAAATAATACTTAATCCCCCATCACACATACTGTTTTTCTGCCCGTCACTTTTTGTTAAGCATTTTTAGCTTTAGGATATGAAACATAGAAGCTGAACTCTGATTGAAGGCTATGGACAGATAGTTTTTTTCATTTAGGCTTGCGACACACATCCGTGCTGCCGGCACGTGTTTGTCATTTTTTACACGTACCGGCGGCACGGAGACACGTTAACCAATGCTACCCTATTGTAGCAGGCACACACACGTAAAACCACACGGAACGTGTGTCCGTGTGCGTTTGTACGTGTGTGCGTTTTTCAAAGCGCTGACATGTCAGTGATTTCTCTCGCAGCACGGGTGTCACACGGCCCGCACCCGTACGACACGGGTGTAGTGTGGATGCGGTCCCGTGTGACATGCGCCGGAGAAAACACACATGTCAGTGAAAAAAACAAAAAACATTAACTCACCTTCTCCTGCCCTCCTGTCTCTGCCGCTGCTGCCTCTTGCTGCCGACCGCCGCTCATTATTCTCATTGAATATTCACTTCACTGCCTGGCAGCAGCAGCAGCGGGGAGACGGGAGGGCTGGAGACCGAGGATCAGCACCACGGACAGCAGCGCGGACAGCAGGAAGGACCAGGTGAGTATGATAATTACCGGTTCTACGTGTGCTATCGCGGATAGCACACGTAGAACACACGTGTCACGCACGTACCAGAGACACGTACTTACCTGCACGCAACACGCATGGAAAATACGTGTCTCTCGGCACGTGCGTGAATTTCACGTGAGTGTGGCAGAAGCCTTAGGCAGTTTTATGTTTTTCTGTATTATTAAAGTTGATGACATCACAGTGATTGTGATGTCATAGTTCCGTGTTCTATACAGACAGTCACTGCTGCAGCTGCTCATTTGTGTGCAGTCATCTTTAGCTCTCAGACAAGACCAGCATTTTCTCCTTACAGGTAAGATCTTCAAGAAGTAATCCCAGATCGCTCTGCAGGAAAAGCTGTCGACATAGGAGCAGGTAGGGATCAGTCCAGTTTTCTATGGCTTTTTGTGAGTAAGTGGGTAAATTCAGTCTTTCTCTATGTTGGGTGGAATTCCCCTACTGTGCTCAATTAGAGGGTAAATGTCAGTATCTTGTACATCTCCTTACAGAAACTTACATTGTTACGATATTATAAAAAGCCCAGCAGCATCACGCTCACTGTCACTTACAGCAATATCAGGCGTTACAGCCCAGGTTCTGACTTCTTTATGTTCAGCTTACAAATACATTTTACTATGCAGCCATGTACATAGTGACCAGGTTCTGATAACTGTTGCTGCCCCTTTACTGTTCTGGGGGTCTTGGATGATTAATCTAACAGGATGAGACACCCAGAGGGGCGATCCCAAACAAAATAAAGCATCTATGTTATTTGCAGTTCCTTTATCAATTATCTGATACAATATACATGATGTATTCCCTTTAGATTTCTGACATGGCTTAAATATATATATATATATATATATATATATATATCTTACTCAGTGGGATATACTTCAGTAATTTGGTAATATCAGGCTTAAAGAAAAATATAATCTTTGACAAATCCAATCGTTTGCATTCAGTGTGGTATATGCTATACATTCCTCTGGATATTCACTTGTACCGCTCTCAGGCTTTTTCCTTTAATGATGACATTATAATAGGCTTCACCCAGTTGATGACATCACAGTGATTGTGATGTCATAGTTCCGTGTTCTATGCAGACAGTCACTGCTGCAGCTGCTCATTTGTATCCAGTCATCTTTATCTTTCAGACAAAACCAGCATTTTCTCATTACAGGTAAGATCTTCAAGGAGTAATCCCAGATGGCTCTGCAGGAAAAGCTGTCGACATAGGAGCAGGTAGGGATCAGTCCAGTTTTCTATGGCCCTTTGTGTGGAAGTGGGTAAATTCAGTCTTTCTCTATGTTGGGATTCCCCTACTATGCTCAACTAGAGGGTAAATGTCAGTATCTTGTACATCTCCTGAAGAAAATTACAGTCTTAAATAGAAATAGAAAATAGAAAGCCTCTTTTCCATTTGAGGTGTAATGAAATAGGACCTGAGCAGTAGCCATAACTGGACTAGTACAGTATTAAAGGCAAACTTTTACCAGGGCTTTACCCCTTATTCCCTGCTCATTACTTGGCAGTACAAACTATCGCCAAACACCTGCCCTTTAATAGTCTTTAATCTCCCACTTCCCAGCTTGGTCCAATCCCATAGCTCTGCTCAGTACTCCGCTTAAAAATGTGAAAAAAATGAATAAAAAGGCCAGCGACATCACAGTCACTGTCACTTACAGCAATGTCAGGCGTTACCCAGGTCCTGACTTCTTTATGTTCAGCTTATAAACACATATTACTATACAGCTATGTACATAGTGACCTGCGTCAGACAACTGTTGCTGCCCCCTTTACTGTTATGGGGGTCTTGGATGATTAATCTAACAGGAAAAGACACCCAGAGGGGCGATCCTAAACGAAATAAAGCATCTATGTTATTTACACTTCCTTCATCAATTATCTGATACAATATACATTATGTATTCCCTTTAGATTTCTGGCAAGGCTTATATATTATATATATCTTACTCAGAGGGATATACTTCAGTAATTTGGTAATATCAGGCTTAAAGAAAAATATTTGGCAAATCTAATAGTTTGCATTCAGTGTGGTATAAGCTATACATTCCTCTGGATATTCACCTGTACCGCTCTTAAGCTTTTTCCTTTGGTGATGACATCATAATAGGCCTCACCCAGTTGATGACATCACAGTGATTGTGATGTCATAGTTCCATGTTCTATACAGACAGTCACTGCTGCAGCTGCTCATTTGTGAAAAGTCATCTTTAGCCCTCAGAGAAGACCAGCATTTTCTCCTTACAGGTAAGATCTTCAAGGAGTAATCCCAGATGGCTCTGCAGGAAAAGCTGTTGACATAGGAGCAGGTAGGGATCAGTCCAGTTTTCTATGGCCTTTTATGGTGAAGTGGGTAAATTCAGGCTTTCTCTATGTTGGGTGGGATTTCCCTACTATGCTCAATTAGAGGGTAAATGTCAGTATCTTGTACATCTTCTGACAGAAAGTGACATTGTTACATTAAATAGAAAACCTCTTCTCCATTTGAGGTGTAATGAAATAGGACCTGAGCAGTAGCCATAACTGGATTAGTACAGTCTCCAGAGCAAAAGTTTACCAGGGCTGCACCCCTTATTCCCTGCTCATTACTTGGGGGTACTAACTATCTCCAAATACCTGCCCTTTAATAGTCTTTAATCTCACCCCCTTCCCAGTTTGTTCCAATCCCGTAGCTCGGCTCAGTACTCAGCTCACTGTCACGTACCGCAATGTCAGGCGTTACCCAGGTCCTGACTTCTTTATGTTCAGCTTATAAATACATTTTACTATGTAGCTATGTACATAGTCACCAGGTTCTGACAACTGTTGCTGCCGCCATTTACTGTTCTGGGGGTCTTGGATGATTAATTTAACAGGAAAAAAAATACACCCAGAGGGGTGATCCTAAACGAAATAAAGCATCTATGTTATATACACTTCCTTCATCAATTATCTGATATAATGTAAATGATGTATTCCCTTTAGTTTTCTGAGAAGGCTTTTATAACCTATATCTCTTCTTCAGATGGATATACTTGAGTAATATACTAATATCTTACCCAGATGGATATAGGTCAGTAATTTGGTAATATCAGGCTTAAAGAAAAAAATCTCTTAAGTATTCTAACAAGTATGAAGAAGTGTCATTTTAAAGGAGTCAGTATGGGTAAACTACTATCTGTGTGCTGATGTGTAATTCTTTCTTTTATGGTAATATTGGGATTATGCTTTTGATATGTTTCATAGTGATGATTGCCTCATAAGTAATGGCTACATGAATAAGTTTCAGTCATGTGCCCAGTTCAAAATACAGATGGGTCTTATATGCACAGTCCACATCAATGTTAGCTTTTACTTCTAAACAGCGATCATAGCAAAATGGCAATTCAGATAAAAGGTTCATCTCATAATACCAAGTGATCATCTCTCTGAAGCAATCATTGAGTATCTGAATACCAGATCCTTTTTCTATTGTTCCTAAATTTTGGGCAAATGGTTGAAACATTTTTTCTACTTAAATCCCAGAAACCACACCTTTATTGGAGATGGAAAAGAGGCTTAGAGGGGATATGGGAAAGGAATTTATTTTTTTCTTTATCCTTTTAATGCTTAGTGTATTTTTTATCTATCTGCTGTTAATCAAGGAAAAGTGAATATTGCTATTATGTTTGTTAACTTGGATTTGAGATTTAGCTAATTTATTGCTATTGTGCTTCCAAATAGAAAATATTTCCACTTATAATAAATAAAGCACTATGTATCCAATCGGGATCTAAACATGGAGATCTTAAACATATGACATCCAATAGAACCTTAAGATACTTATAGATGAAATTAGATGACAAAGTATTGATGAATAGTATGGACCACAGTTTGCACATTGGTGATCAGGCCCCACAATAAAGGTAACACTGACTCAGATACCAGAGAGCAGACGGTGTGCGTGGTCCGTGTGATAGAAGAAGATTCCTTATAACGACTTGGTGTAAGTGTGGCTTGCTCTAGGTTGCATTGACTCTAGCAGATAGCACAGGATGCGAAAAACACATCGGAGCACCCCGGCCGGTGGTGTTTCAATATGTTTGTCACGTCCTATGCTATCTGCTAGAGTCAACGCAAGCTAGAGCAAGCCACACTTACACTAAGCTGTTATAAGAAATCTTCTATCACACAGACCACGCACACCGTCTGCCATCTGGTATCTGAGTAAGTGTTACCTATATTGTGGGACCTGATCACCAATGTGCAAACTGTGGTTCATACTATTCAGCAATACTTTGTCTACCACCTAATTTGATCTATAAGTATCTTAAGGTTCTATTGGATGTCATTTGTTTAAGATTTCCATGTTTAGATCCTGATTGGATGCGCGGTGCTCTATTTAATATTAAGTGCATTTATTCCTCTGGGTGGCTATTACACAGGGCCCCCTGATGACCCGCAGCTCCACCAATTCTATAGCACCGGTGCTCCACTTATATATGGAAAATATTTCCAAATGTATGTTAGCTCTAAAGGCCCCGTTACACGCAACGATGTATCTAACGATATATCGCCGGGGTCACGGATTTTGTTACGCACATCTGGCATCGTTAGCGACGTCGTTGTGTGTGACACCAACGAGCGACTGTTAATGATGGAAAATACTCACCATATCGTCCATCGTTGACACGTCGTTCATTTTCAAAAAATCGTTGATTGTTGAGGACGCAGGTTGTTCGTCGTTCCTGAGGCAGCACACATTGCTGTGTGTGACACCTCGGGAACGACGAACTACAGCTTACCTGCGGCCGCTGGCAATGAGGAAGGAAGGAGGTGGGTGGGATGTTACGGCTGCTCATCTCCGCCCCTCCGCTTCTATTGGGCTGCCGCTTAGTGCCGTCGCTTTGACGCCGCACGAACCGCCCCCTTAGAAAGGAGGCGGTTCGCCGGCCCCAGCGACGTCGCTAGGCAGGTAAGTCCGTGTGATGGCTGCTAACGATATTTTGCGCCACGGGCAGCGATTCACCCGTAAAGCACAACCGACGGGGGCGGGTACGCTCTCTAGCGATATCACTGCATTTAGAGCCCCCTTTAGGCATGGTAATTGGTCAAAAGATAACTTTTTTGCTTTAGAATTAAAGTGTAACCATTGTTTTAATTTTTATTTCATAAATCAATAGTAAACACAATAATAAGGAACTTTGTATCTTATCACACAAATTTGCTGCTTTCTGTGAGAATTGATCAGTCATTATTCAACCCCTCAATTCTGAAGCAAAATCTGAATTTGGTGAAAACTTTCCCATTACTGAGATGGCAGTTGATGCTGAAGAGATTCTATGTAGACTGAAGAGGAAGGGGCGGAGCTCTATCTGCAGCCCCTTCCTCTGCCTCTAGCACTACCCTCATCCCGTCGTCATAGAATCTTATTAGTGACAACTGCCCTCTCCTGTCTCACTAATGTAAAAATCTTCACCTAATTCAGATTTTACCTAAGAATTGAGAATAATAATATAATAATAATAATCTTTACTTCTATAGCGCCAACATATTCCGCAGCGCTTTACAATACAGAGGTTCATATACAAGCAAGTAACAGTAATAAAAAATACATTAGAGGAAAAAATAAAGACAACCCAGCTCATAAGAGCTTACAATCTACAATGAAGTGAGGTGGGGGGACAAGATATAGGGGCTTATTTACAACCACAATCCATCCAACTCAAAGAAATGGGGATAGACAGAGGCTGCATGAGCCAGTCATCAGCCAATCTCCATTATGCTTTTGGTGCGGTGCAGTTTGACGTAGAGTTATGTTCTGAGAAGTAGTGGAGGGACTCTGTGAATTGAATTCAATTAGGGAGTGTGATAGGCCACCCTAAAAATGTGTTTTTAGGGAGTGTCTGAAGCTGAGTAAGTTGTGGTTCATCCTGGTTTCTTGGGGTAGAGCATTCCAGAGGATCGGTGCAGCTCGGGAATAGTCATGTAGGCAGGAGGGCACTTTGCAGAAAAGTGCAGGCAGCCCACACACGTGCACCCCTTTGGATGCACCCACATTTATATAGTTGATAGTTTATATAGTTGGGCAGGTAAGGGGGATTGTGGGAACACAGATTGCTAAGTAAATTAACAGCAGGTGAGCACACCAGGGGATAAGTAATCAAAGGAAGCAGAACAGATCTAACACAGGGCCCAAATCCATTCTACATAAAACCACACCTTCAACCAGCAGATAAAGTTTACAATGAAGGGAATAGAGTCATACATTGGTGAGTAGTGAACAAAATTCAAAGATAACATAGCAGAGGTTACAGCAAGCAGAAGTATGTATGAGGAAGAGATTGCAGGATTAAAATGCACCACGCATTAAGAGAGCAAACAGCAAGCAGGGGTATTATAAAACAAAGGGACATTATCATCTAAGGAAAAGAAGACATTAATATATGCTTTCTTCAGTTAAAAGCAAATGGACCCACCATTTTTATGCTTACAAGTGCATAAAACACACCTCTCTTGGAGATGGAATGGACAGCTTAGAGAGGTTATGGAGGAGGCTGATCAGTTTTTTAGATGCTTATACTAGGTGTGTCTGATCTATTTGCTCTGAACTATGAAAAGGAGCTGAGAGGGAAACGTCATACTTGTCTTTTTTATAAAGCACAGTAATGGGTACAAAGAAAGATTTAGCTTGTTTAATATCCCGGCTTTAAGACCGAATTATCAAGCAAAGTGACACTGTCATTTTGGATAATAAGGTTAAGTCATAGTAGTAAAAGTAATCTTGAAGGTTGTATAGCTTACCCAGTTTTAGCTTCTAAATTTGCTAAAGATCCAGTAGTATGTTGTCATCACGAATGGCTAAATCTAGTTACCATGTCTTTTACTCATGCATTTGTTTATTGTTATTGAATTGGATGTGCCTAACCGATGTTCTGTACATAAGTTATAACTATAGTTTTAAAGGAATAACCAAAAATGATTATTTGCCTCTTAAATCACCCATTATTCTCATTGCACCACTCAGATAATGCCACCAGTCTTCAAGTGGCCTGCAGTGATGATTTTCTGGGCAGAAGTTATAGGTACATAGTTACATAGTTACATAGTTACTTAGGTTGAAAAAAGACCTAGGTCCATCTAGTTCAACCTTCCTCCACCAGTTCTACATTTAGTCACTAAGTCATTTATAACCAACAATGTTTTGTGTACTGAGGAAATCATCCAGCCCTTTTTTAAAAGCTGTTATAGTATCTGCCATTACTACCTCTTGTGGTAGTGCATTCCACAGTCTGACTGCTCTAACTGTAAAGAACCCTTTCCTATTTAGCTGTCGGAATCGCTTTTCTTCCACTCGCAGTGAGTGCCCCCTGGTCCTTAGTACTGTCTTTGGAAGAAATAAGTCGTGTGCCAGTCCTTTATATTGACCACACATGTATTTATACATATAAATGAGATCTCCTCTGAGACGTCTTTTTTCTAAGCTAAACATATCTAACTTTTTCAACCTGTCATCATATGGGAGGCCTTCCATTCCTTGTAATAGTCTAGTTGCCCGCCTTTGAACTGACTCTAACTTCTGAATGTCCTTTTTAAAATGTGGAGCCCAAAACTGGATCCCGTATTCCAGATGTGGCCTTACAAGTGATTTATAGAGGGGTAACAATACGTTGGGATCACGAGATCTAATCTCTCTTTTTATACACCCTAAAATCTTGTTTGCTTTAGCAGCTGCTGCTTGACATTGAGTGCTGCTGCTCAGCTTATTTGTAATGAGAATACCCAAGTCCTTCTCCTGTTCTGTAGTCCCGAGTTTACTTCCAGTTAATGTATACGCAGCTATAGGATTACCCCGTCCTAGGTGCATTACTTTACATGTATCAACATTAAATCTCATTTGCCAAGTATCTGCCCATTCTGACATCTTATCCAGATCTTTTTGTAATATTGTACTATCCAGGTCAGTTTTTAATATCCTACATAGTTTGGTGTCATCGGCAAAGACTGACACTGTACTATCAATCCCATCCACAAGGTCATTAATAAAGAGATTAAAAAGAATCGGTCCAAGCACAGATCCCTGCGGCACCCCACTGCTGACTATAGCCCATTTAGAGAATGTACCATTTATGACTACTCTTTGTTTCCTATCTTTTAGCCAATTCCTTACCCAGTTGCATATTGTGTCCCCTAGTCCTTGCTTCTGGAGCTTTAGTATAAGGCTATTATGTGGTACAGTATCAAATGCCTTTGCAAAGTCCAAATAAATCACATCAGCTGCATTACCAATATCCAGGTTTGAACTTACCCCCTCATAGAACCCCAACAGGTTGGTTAGACACGACTTATCTTTCATGAATCCATGCTGTTTGTCAGTTATCATATTATTTTCTGCAATATATTTTTGCATGTCATCCCTTAAAATGCCCTCAAAAACTTTGCATACTACTGATGTCAGGCTTACTGGACGGTAGTTGCCTGGATCTACCCTCTTACCTTTCTTAAATATCGGTACCACATCAGCAATCCTCCAATCCTGAGGCACCAACCCTGTTACAAGTGAGTCTAAAAAGATGAGATACAGCGGTCTGTCGATTACGGAGCTCAATTCCCTCAATATTCGTGGATGAATGCCATCTGGCCCTGGGGATTTGTCAATGTTTAATTTACTCAGACGTAGGCGTACTTCATCTTGTGTTAAATTAATTATATCGGGTGGTGGACTTTGATTTTTCACTTGTTGAATGATTCCTGGTACAGTCAGTTCCTTGGTGAATACAGATGAGAAATGCCTATTTAATATCTCAGTCTTTTGTTTGTCCTCTATAACTAACTTGTTATTATATTTTAAGGGGCCGATACTATCCTTTGTTTTCCTTTTGGCATTAATGTATTTATAAAAGATTTTGGGATTTATTTTAATGTCATTGGCGATTTTTCTTTCAGTAGCTAATTTTGCTTGTTTGATTTCTTTTTTACATTTCCTATTGATATCTTTATACTTCTGAAATGCTATTTCTGTATTCTCAGCCTTTAAGATTTTAAATGCCCTTTGTTTTTGTTTTATTATACTTTGTACAGTCTTATTTATCCATAGTGGTTTCTTTTTATTCCTGGACATTTTATTACCAGAGGGTGTACGTTTTTTACAGGACTCTAGTAGTATTTTACATTGTACAGGGTTTTAAGAAATGGACACAGAGAAGGGAATACTCCACATTATTACTTTACCTTGTAAATCATCACTTGATATCCATTGCCACTAACCCAGTGGTCCTACCGGGGCTTCTGAGAATGGCTTGCAGCATTGAAGTCCCAACAATGCCTTCGGGACAGATGTAGGTAGTCAATGGCCGATGCACTGAAGTGGTATAAGATCATCACCAGTGAAGCCAGTGATTGTCAATAGCTGTCACCTGGGTATGGGGAGCTCACAAGTACTGCAAACAGTTTCCAAAGTCAATCTGGACCATGAAAACAACAGCCTGTTAGCGGCAGGGCATTTTCAGATGAATTCTAGGTATTTTGGTAGTGTGACATATTCCCTGCTTTGTGGCCAGTTTTGAAACATTTTGTACAAACTAAATAACATCCAGATGTCTAAAATTACCCATAACACTACCCAGTTCAAAAGCTAAAGGGGTCCTATGGGCAAGGAAGAAATTAACCCCTTCACGACCATGGACGGATATATCCATCATGGAGCGTGTCCCGTTAAGCCCCGCCCCCTGCCGCGGGCAGGCGGCGGCAGTCGGCACACATATCAGCTGTTTTCAACAGCTGACATGTGTGCATGCTAGCCGCGGGTGGAATCGCTTCCACCCGCGGCCATTAACCCCTTAAATCTTGCTGCCAAAGTCTGGCAGCAAGATCTAAATGCGCGCGGCCATGTTTTTTCTTACCGCCGCCCCACCGGAAGTCACGTGCGTGATCACGTGACTATCGGTGGTTGCCATCGTAGCACAGGGTCATGTGATGACACCTGCAGCTATGATGTTTCACTTTCGTTTTCCCTCGGCACGGAACAGAGGGAAAAAGAAAGTGACTGTATCTGCTGTTTACAGCTGTATAGCTGTGATCAGCAGATAGAAAATAGCGATCAGATTGCTGATCGCTATAGCCCCCTAGGGGGACTAGTAAAATAAAAAAAAAAGTTTTAAAAAATAAAAAAAAAACCTAAAAGTTCAAATCACCCCCCTTTCCCCCCATTGAAAATTAAAGGGTTAAAAAATAAATAAATATACACATATTTGGTATCGCCGCGTTCAGAAATGCCCAATCTATCAAAATATAAAATCAATTAATCTGATTGGTAAACAGCGTAGTGGCAAAAAAATTCCAAACGCCAAAATTACGTTTATTGGTCGCCGCAAGTTTTACGCAAAATGCAATAACAGGCGATCAAAACGAAGCATCTGCGCAAAAATCGTAACATTAGAAACGTCAGCTCGAGACGAAAAAAAAAAATCACTGAGCCATAGATCCCAAAAAATAAGAACGCTATGTGTTTCGAAAAAAGGCACAAAATGTGCGCCACTTTTATTGGACAAACTTGTGAATTTTTTTTAACCCCTTAGGTACAAGTAAACCTATACATGTTTGGTGTCTACAAACTCGCACCGACCTCAGGCATCATACCCACACATCAGTTTTACCATATAGTGAACACCGTGAATAAAACATCCCAAAAACTATTGTGCCATCACACTTTTTTGCAATTTTTCCGCATTTGGAATGTTTTTGCTTTTTTCCAGTACACCATATGGTAAAACTTATGGTTTCATTTAAAAGTACAACTTGTCCTGCAAAAAAAAAGCCCTCATATGGCAAGATGGACGGAAAAATAAAAACGTTACGGCTCTCGGAAGAAGGGGAGCAAAAAACAAAAACGGAAAGTGCCCCGGGGCTGAAGGGGTTAATATGTGCTTTCTTCAGTTCAGACCCACCATTTGTATGCTTACAAGTGCATAAAACACACCTCTCTTGGAGATGGAATGGACAGCTAGAGGGGCTATGGAGGAGGCTGATCAGTTTTTTAGATGCTTTTGCTAGGTGTGTCTGATCTATTTGCTGTTAAACTATGAAACGGAGCTGAGAGGGAAATGTCCTACTTGTCTTTTTTTATAAAGCACAGTAATGGCTACAAAGAAAGATTTAGTTTGTTTAATATCCCGGCATTAGACCGAATTATCAAGAAAAGTGACACTGTCATTTTGGATAATAAGGTTAAGTCATAGTAGTAAAAGGAATCTTGAAGGTTGTATAGCTTACCCAGTTTTAGCTTCTACATTTGCTAAAGATCCAGTAGTATGTTGTCATCACAAATGTCTAAAGCTAGTTACCATGTTTTTTACTCATGCATTTGCTTATTGTTATTGAATTGGATGCACCTGACTGATGTTCTGTACATAAGTTGTAACTAAAGTTTTAAGGGAATAACCAAAAACGTCTACTTGTCTCATAAATCAGCCATCATTCTCAATGCACCACTCAGATAATGCCATCAGTCTTCAAGTGGTCTGCAGTGATGATTTTCTGGGCAGAAGTTATAGGTACATTTTACGTTGTACAGGGTTTTAAGAAATGGACACAGAGAAGGGAATACTCCACATTATTACTTTACCTTGTAAATCATCACTTGATATCCATTGCCACTAACCCGGTGGTCCTGCCGGGGCTTGTGAAAATGGCTTGCAGCATTGAAGTCCCAACAATGCCTTCGGGACAGATGTAGGTAGTCAATGGCCATTGCACTGAAGTTGTACAAGATCGTCACCAGTGAAGCCAGTGATTGTCAATAGCTGTCACCTGGGTATGGGGAGCTCAGAAGAACTGCAAACAGTTTCCAAAGTCTATCTGGACCATGAAAACAACAGCCTGTTAGCGGCAGGGCATTTTCAGATGGATTCTAGGTATTTTGTTACTGTGACATATTCCCTGCTTTGTGGCCAGTTTTGAAACATTTTGTACAAACTAAATAAAATCCAGAGGTCTAAAATTACCCATAACACTACCCAGTTCAAAAGCTAAAGGGGTCCTATGGGCAAAGAAGAAATTAATATGTGCTTTCTTCAGTTAAGAGCAAATGGACCCACTATTTTTATGCTTACAAGTGCATAAAACACACCTCTCTTGGAGATGGAATGGACAGCTAGAGGGGTTATGGAGGAGGCTGATCAGTTTTTTAGATGCTTTTGCTAGGTGTGTCTGATCTATTTGCTCTTAAACTACGAAACGGAGCTGAGAGGGAAATGTCTTACTTGTCTTTTTTTATAAAGCACAGTAATGGCTAAAAAGAAAGATTTAGCTTGTTTAATATCCCGGCATTAAGACCGAATTATCAAGAAAAGTGACACTGTCAATTTGGATAATAAGGTTAAGTCATAGTAGTAAAAGTAATCTTGGAGGTTGTATAGCTTACCCAGTTTAAGCTTCTAAATTTGCTAAAGATCTAGTAGTATGTTGTCATCACAAATGTCTAAAGCTAGTTACCATGTTTTTTACTCATGCATTTGTTTATTGTTATTGAATTGGATGTGCCTGACCGATGTTCTGTACATAAGTTATAACTAAAGTTTTAAGGGAATAACCAAAAATGATTACTTGCCTCATAAATCACCCATCATTCTCATTGCACCACTCAGATAATCCCACCAGTCTTCAAGTGGTCTGCAGTGATGATTTTCTGGGCAGACGTTATAGGTACATTTTACGTTGTACAGGGTTTTAAGAAATGGACACAGAGAAGGGAATACTCCACATTAT
Source organism: Anomaloglossus baeobatrachus (assembly GCF_048569485.1). Lineage (NCBI taxonomy): Eukaryota > Metazoa > Chordata > Amphibia > Anura > Aromobatidae > Anomaloglossus > Anomaloglossus baeobatrachus. The sequence continues at coordinate 347,074,949 of NC_134357.1, read as the reverse complement.
TACTTTACCTTGTAAATCATCACTTGATATCCATTACCACTAACCCGGTGGTCCTGAGGGGCTTGTGAGAATGGCTTGCAGCATTGAAGTCCCAACCATGCCTTCGGGACAGATGTAGGTAGTCAATGGCCGATGCACTGAAGTGGTATAGGATCATCACCAGTGAAGCCAGTGATTGTCAATAGCTGTCACCTGGGTATGGGGAGCTCACAAGTACTGCAAACAGTTTTCAAAGTCAATCTGGACCATGAAAACAACAGCCTGTTAGCGGCAGGGCTTTTTCAGATGAATTCTAGGTATTTTGGTAGTGTGACATATTACCTGCTTTGTGGCCAGTTTTGAAACATTTTGTACAAACTAAATAACATCCAGATGTCTAAAATTACCCATAACACTACCCAGTTCAAAAGCTAAAGGGGTCCTATGGGAAAATTAGAAATTAATATGTGCTTTCTTCAGTTAAGAGCAAATGGACCCACCATTTTTATGCTTACAAGTGCATAAAACACACCTCTCTTGGAGATGGAATGGACAGCTAGAGGGGTTATGGAGGAGGCTGATCAGTTTTTTAGATGCTTTTGCCAGGTGTGTCTGATCTATTTGCTCTTAAACTATGAAACGGAGCTGAGAGGGAAATGTCCTACTTGTCTTTTTTTATAAAGAACAGTAATGGCTACAAAGAAAGATTTAGCTTGTTTAATATGTCGGCATTAAGACCGAATTATCAAGAAAAGTGACACTGTCATTTTGGATAATAAGGTTAAGTCATAGTAGTAAAAGTAATCTTGAAGGTTGTATAGCTTACCCAGTTTTAGCTTCTAAATTTGCTAAAGATCCAGTAGTATGTTGTCATCACATGTCTAAATCTAGTTTCTATGTTTTTTACTCATGCATTTGTTTATTGTTATTGAATTGGATGCACCTGACTGATGTTCTGTACATAAGTTGTAACTAAAGTTTTAAGGGAATAACCAAAAACGTCTACTTGTCTCATAAATCAGCCATCATTCTCAATGCACCACTCAGATAATGCCATCAGTCTTCAAGTGGTCTGCAGTGATGATTTTCTGGGCAGACGTTATAGGTACATTTTACGTTGTACAGGGTTTTAAGAAATGGACACAGAGAAGGGAATACTCCACATTATTACTTTACCTTGTAAATCATCACTTGATATCCATTGCCACTAACCCGGTGGTCCTGAGGGGCTTGTGAGAATGGCTTGCAGCATTGAAGTCCCAACCATGCCTTCGGGACAGATGTAGGTAGTCAATGGCCGATGCACTGAAGTGGTATAGGATCATCACCAGTGAAGCCAGTGATTGTCAATAGCTGTCACCTGGGTATGGGGAGCTCACAAGTACTGCAAACAGTTTTCAAAGTCAATCTGGACCATGAAAACAACAGCCTGTTAGCGGCAGGGCTTTTTCAGATGAATTCTAGGTATTTTGGTAGTGTGACATATTACCTGCTTTGTGGCCAGTTTTGAAACATTTTGTACAAACTAAATAACATCCAGATGTCTAAAATTACCCATAACACTACCCAGTTCAAAAGCTAAAGGGGTCCTATGGGAAAATTAGAAATTAATATGTGCTTTCTTCAGTTAAGAGCAAATGGACCCACCATTTTTATGCTTACAAGTGCATAAAACACACCTCTCTTGGAGATGGAATGGACAGCTAGAGGGGTTATGGAGGAGGCTGATCAGTTTTTTAGATGCTTTTGCCAGGTGTGTCTGATCTATTTGCTCTTAAACTATGAAACGGAGCTGAGAGGGAAATGTCCTACTTGTCTTTTTTTATAAAGAACAGTAATGGCTACAAAGAAAGATTTAGCTTGTTTAATATGTCGGCATTAAGACCGAATTATCAAGAAAAGTGACACTGTCATTTTGGATAATAAGGTTAAGTCATAGTAGTAAAAGTAATCTTGAAGGTTGTATAGCTTACCCAGTTTTAGCTTCTAAATTTGCTAAAGATCCAGTAGTATGTTGTCATCACATGTCTAAATCTAGTTTCTATGTTTTTTACTCATGCATTTGTTTATTGTTATTGAATTGGATGCACCTGACTGATGTTCTGTACATAAGTTGTAACTAAAGTTTTAAGGGAATAACCAAAAACGTCTACTTGTCTCATAAATCAGCCATCATTCTCAATGCACCACTCAGATAATGCCATCAGTCTTCAAGTGGTCTGCAGTGATGATTTTCTGGGCAGACGTTATAGGTACATTTTACGTTGTACAGGGTTTTAAGAAATGGACACAGAGAAGGGAATACTCCACATTATTACTTTACCTTGTAAATCATCACTTGATATCCATTGCCACTAACCCGGTGGTCCTGAGGGGCTTGTGAGAATGGCTTGCAGCATTGAAGTCCCAACCATGCCTTCGGGACAGATGTAGGTAGTCAATGGCCGATGCACTGAAGTGGTATAGGATCATCACCAGTGAAGCCAGTGATTGTCAATAGCTGTCACCTGGGTATGGGGAGCTCACAAGTACTGCAAACAGTTTTCAAAGTCAATCTGGACCATGAAAACAACAGCCTGTTAGCGGCAGGGCTTTTTCAGATGAATTCTAGGTATTTTGGTAGTGTGACATATTACCTGCTTTGTGGCCAGTTTTGAAACATTTTGTACAAACTAAATAACATCCAGATGTCTAAAATTACCCATAACACTACCCAGTTCAAAAGCTAAAGGGGTCCTATGGGAAAATTAGAAATTAATATGTGCTTTCTTCAGTTAAGAGCAAATGGACCCACCATTTTTATGCTTACAAGTGCATAAAACACACCTCTCTTGGAGATGGAATGGACAGCTAGAGGGGCTATGGAGGAGGCTGATCAGTTTTTTAGATGCTTTTGCTAGGTGTGTCTGATCTATTTGCTGTTAAACTATGAAACGGAGCTGAGAGGGAAATGTCCTACTTGTCTTTTTTTATAAAGAACAGTAATGGCTACAAAGAAAGATTTAGCTTGTTTAATATGTCGGCATTAAGACCGAATTATCAAGAAAAGTGACACTGTCATTTTGGATAATAAGGTTAAGTCATAGTAGTAAAAGTAATCTTGAAGGTTGTATAGCTTACCCAGTTTTAGCTTCTAAATTTGCTAAAGATCCAGTAGTATGTTGTCATCACATGTCTAAATCTAGTTTCTATGTTTTTTACTCATGCATTTGTTTATTGTTATTGAATTGGATGCACCTGACTGATGTTCTGTACATAAGTTGTAACTAAAGTTTTAAGGGAATAACCAAAAACGTCTACTTGTCTCATAAATCAGCCATCATTCTCAATGCACCACTCAGATAATGCCATCAGTCTTCAAGTGGTCTGCAGTGATGATTTTCTGGGCAGAAGTTATAGGTACATTTTACGTTGTACAGGGTTTTAAGAAATGGACACAGAGAAGGGAATACTCCACATTATTACTTTACCTTGTAAATCATCACTTGATATCCATTGCCACTAACCCGGTGGTCCTGCCGGGGCTTGTGAAAATGGATTGCAGCATTGAAGTCCCAACAATGCCTTCGGGACAGATGTAGGTAGTCAATGGCCGATGCACTGAAGTGGTATAAGATCATCACCAGTGAAGCCAGTGATTGTCAATAGCTGTCACCTGGGTATGGGGAGCTCACAAGTACTGCAAACAGTTTCCAAAGTCAATCTGGACCATGAAAACAACAGCCTGTTAGCGGCAGGGCATTTTCAGATGAATTCTAGGTATTTTGGTAGTGTGACATATTCCCTGCTTTGTGGCCAGTTTTGAAACATTTTGTACAAACTAAATAACATCCAGATGTCTAAAATTACCCATAACACTACCCAGTTCAAAAGGTAAAGGGGCCCTATGGGTAAAGAAGAAATTATGTGCTTTCTTCAGTTAAGAGCAAATGGACCCACCATTTTTATGCTTACAAGTGCATAAAACACACCTCTCTTGGAGATGGAATGGACAGCTAGAGGGGTTATGGAGGAGGCTGATCAGTTTTTTAGATGCTTTTGCTAGGTGTGTCTGATCTATTTGCTCTTAAACTACGAAACGGAGCTGAGAGGCAAATGTCTTACTTGTCTTTTTTTATAAAGCACAGTAATGGCTACAAAGAAAGATTTAGCTTGTTTAATATCCCGGCATTAAGACCGAATTATCAAGAAAAGTGACACTGTCAATTTGGATAATAAGGTTAAGTCATAGTAGTAAAAGTAATCTTGGAGGTTGTATAGCTTACCCAGTTTTAGCTTCTAAATTTGCTAAAGATCTAGTAGTATGTTGTCATCACAAATGTCTAAAGCTAGTTACCATGTTTTTTACTCATGCATTTGTTTATTGTTATTGAATTGGATGTGCCTGACCGATGTTCTGTACATAAGTTATAACTAAAGTTTTAAGGGAATAACCAAAAATGATTACTTGCCTCATAAATCACCCATCATTCTCATGGCACCACTCAGATAATCCCACCAGTCTTCAAGTGGTCTGCAGTGATGATTTTCTGGGCAGACGTTATAGGTACATTTTACGTTGTACAGGGTTTTAAGAAATGGACACAGAGAAGGGAATACTCCACATTATTACTTTACCTTGTAAATCATCACTTGATATCCATTGCCACTAACCCGGTGGTCCTGCGGGGGCTTGTGAAAATGGCTTGCAGCATTGAAGTCCCAACAATGCCTTCGGGACAGATGTAGGTAGTCAATGGCCGATGCACTGAAGTGGTATAGGATCATCACCAGTGAAGCCAGTGATTGTCAATAGCTGTCACCTGGGTATGGGGAGCTCACAAGTACTGCAAACAGTTTTCAAAGTCAATCTGGACCATAAAAACAACAGCCTGTTAGCGGCAGGGCTCTTTCAGATGAATTCTAGGTATTTTGGTAGTGTGATATATTACCTGCTTTGTGGCCAGTTTTGAAACATTTTGTACAAACTAAATAACATCCAGATGTCTAAAATTACCCATAACACTACCCAGTTCAAAAGCTAAAGGGGTCCTATAGGAAAAGACGAAATTAATATGTGCTTTCTTCAGTTAAGAGCAAATGGACCCACCATTTTTATGCTTACATGTGCATAAAACACACCTCTCTTGGAGATGGAATGGACAGCTAGAGGGGTTATGGAGGAGGCGGATCAGTTTTTTAGATGCTTTTGCTAGGTGTGTCTGATCTATTTGCTCTTAAACTACGAAACGGAGCTGAGAGGGAAATGTCCTATTTGTCTTTTTTATAAAGCACAGTAATGGCTACAAAGAAAGATTTAGCTTGTTTAATATCCCGGCTTTAAGACCGAATTATCAAGAAAAGTGAGACTGTCATTTTGGATAATAAGGTTATGTCATAGTAGTAAAAGTAGTCTTGAAGGTTTTATAGCTTACCCAGTTTTAGCGTCTAAATTTGCTAAAGATCCAGTAGTATGTTGTCATCACAAATGTCTAAAGCTAGTTACCATGTTTTTTACTCATGCATTTGTTTATTGTTATTGAATTGGATGCACCTGACCGATGTTCTGTACATAAGTTATAACTATAGTTTTAAGGGAATAACCAAAAATGATTACTTGTCTTATAAATCACCCATCATTCTCATTGCACCACTCAGATAATGCCACCAGTCTTCAAGTGGTCTGCAGTGATGATTTTCTGGGCAGAAGTTATAGGTACATTTTACGTTGTACAGGGTTTTAAGAAATAGACACAGAGAAGGGAATACTCCATATTATTACTTTACCTTGTAAATCATCACTTGATATCCATTGCCACTAACTCGGTGGTTTTGAGGGGCTTGTGAGAATGGCTTGCAGCATTGAAGTCCCAACCATGCCTTCGGGACAGATGTAGGTAGTCAAAGGCCGATGCACTAAAGTGGTATGGATCATCACCAGTGAAGCCAGTGATTGTCAATAGCTGTCACCTGGGTATGGGGAGCTCACAAGTACTGCAAACAGTTTTCAAAGTCAATCTGGACCATGAAAACAACAGCATGTTAGCGGCAGGGCATTTTCAGATGAATTCTAGGTATTTTGATAGTGTGATATATTACCTGCTTTGTGGCCAGTTTTGAAACATTTTGTACAAACTAAATAACATCCAGATGTCTAAAATTACCCATAACACTACCCAGTTCAAAAGCTAAAGGGGTCCTATGGGAAAAGAAGAAATTAATATGTGCTTTCTTCAGTTAAGAGCAAATGGACCCACCATTTTTATGCTTACAAAGTGCATAAAAAAAACCTCTCTTGGAGATGGAATGGACAGCTAGAGGGGTTATGGAGGAGGCTGATCAGTTTTTTAGATGCTTTTGCTAGGTGTGTCTGATCTATTTGCTCTTAAACTACGAAACGGAGCTGAGAGGCAAATGTCTTACTTGTCTTTTTTTATAAAGCACAGTAATGGCTACAAAGAAAGATTTAGCTTGTTTAATATCCCGGCATTAAGACCGAATTATCAAGAAAAGTGACACTGTCAATTTGGATAATAAGGTTAAGTCATAGTAGTAAAAGTAATCTTGGAGGTTGTATAGCTTACCCAGTTTAAGCTTCTAAATTTGCTAAAGATCTAGTAGTATGTTGTCATCACAAATGTCTAAAGCTAGTTACCATGTTTTTTACTCATGCATTTGTTTATTGTTATTGAATTGGATGTGCCTGACCGATGTTCTGTACATAAGTTATAACTAAAGTTTTAAGGGAATAACCAAAAATGATTACTTGCCTCATAAATCACCCATCATTCTCATTGCACCACTCAGATAATCCCACCAGTCTTCAAGTGGTCTGCAGTGATGATTTTCTGGGCAGACGTTATAGGTACATTTTACGTTGTACAGGGTTTTAAGAAATGGACACAGAGAAGGGAATACTCCACATTATTACTTTACCTTGTAAATCATCACTTGATATCCATTGCCACTAACCCGGTGGTCCTGCCGGGGCTTGTGAAAATGGCTTGCAGCATTGAAGTCCCAACAATGCCTTCGGGACAGATGTAGGTAGTCAATGGCCGATGCACTGAAGTGGTATAAGATCATCACCAGTGAAGCCAGTGATTGTCAATAGCTGTCACCTGGGTATGGGGAGCTCACAAGTACTGCAAACAGTTTCCAATGTCAATCTGGACCATGAAAACAACAGCCTGTTAGTGGCAGGGCATTTTCAGATGAATTCTAGGTATTTTGTTACTGTGACATATTCCCTGCTTTTTGGCCAGTTTTGAAACAGTTTGTACAAACTAAATAACATCCAGATGTCTAAAAATTACCCATAACACTACCCAGTTCAAAAGGTAAAGGGGCCCTATGGGAAAAGACGAAATTAATATGTGCTTTCTTCAGTTAAGAGCAAATGGACCCACCATTTTTATGCTTACAAGTGCATAAAACACACTTCTCTTGGAGATGGAATGGACAGCTAGAGGGGTTATGGAGGAGGCTGATCAGTTTTTTAGATGCTTTTGCTAGGTGTGTCTGATCTATTTGCTCTTAAACTATGAAACGGAGCTGAGAGGGAAATGTCCTACTTGTCTTTTTTTTATAAAGAACAGTAATGGCTACAAAGAAAGATTTAGCTTGTTTAATATGTCGGCATTAAGACCGAATTATCAAGAAAAGTGACACTGTCATTTTGGATAATAAGGTTAAGTCATAGTAGTAAAAGTAATCTTGAAGGTTGTATAGCTTACCCAGTTTTAGCTTCTAAATTTGCTGAAGATCCAGTAGTATGTTGTCATCACATGTCTAAATCTAGTTTCTATGTTTTTTACTCATGCATTTGTTTATTGTTATTGAATTGGATGCACCTGACTGATGTTCTGTACATAAGTTGTAATTAAAGTTTTAAGGGAATAACCAAAAACGTCTACTTGTCTCATAAATCAGCCATCATTCTCAATGCACCACTCAGATAATGCCATCAGTCTTCAAGTGGTCTGCAGTGATGATTTTCTGGGCAGAAGTTATAGGTACATTTTACGTTGTACAGGGTTTTAAGAAATGGACACAGAGAAGGGAATACTCCACATTATTACTTTACCTTGTAAATCATCACTTGATATCCATTGCCACTAACCCGGTGGTCCTGCCGGGGCTTGTGAAAATGGATTGCAGCATTGAAGTCCCAACAATGCCTCCGGGACAGATGTAGGTAGTCAATGGCCGATGCACTAAAGTGGTATGGATCATCACCAGTGAAGCCAGTGATTGTCAATAGCTGTCACCTGGGTATGGGGAGCTCACAAGTACTGCAAACAGTTTTCAAAGTCAATCTGGACCATGAAAACAACAGCATGTTAGCGGCAGGGCATTTTCAGATGAATTCTAGGTATTTTGATAGTGTGATATATTACCTGCTTTGTGGCCAGTTTTGAAACATTTTGTACAAACTAAATAACATCCAGATGTCTAAAATTACCCATAACACTACCCAGTTTAAAAGCTAAAGGGGTCCTATGGGAAAAGAAGAAATTAATATGTGCTTTCTTCAGTTAAGAGCAAATGGACCCACCATTTTTATGCTTACAAGTGCATAAAACACACCTCTCTTGGAGATGGAATGGACAGCTAGAGGGGTTATGGAGGAGGCTGATCAGTTTTTTAGATGCTTTTGCCAGGTGTGTCTGATCTATTTGCTCTTAAACTATGAAACGGAGCTGAGAGGGAAATGTCCTACTTGTCTGTTTTTTTATAAAGAACAGTAATGGCTACAAAGAAAGATTTAGCTTCTTTAATATGTCGGCATTAAGACCGAATTATCAAGAAAAGTGACACTGTCATTTTGGATAATAAGGTTAAGTCATAGTAGTAAAAGTAATCTTGAAGGTTGTATAGCTTACCCAGTTTTAGCTTCTAAATTTGCTAAAGATCCAGTAGTATGTTGTCATCACATGTCTAAATCTAGTTTCCATGTTTTTTACTCATGCATTTGTTTATTGTTATTGAATTGGATGCACCTGACTGATGTTCTGTACATAAGTTGTAACTAAAGTTTTAAGGGAATAACCAAAAACGTCTACTTGTCTCATAAATCAGCCATCATTCTCAATGCACCACTCAGATAATGCCATCAGTCTTCAAGTGGTCTGCAGTGATGATTTTCTGGGCAGAAGTTATAGGTACATTTTACGTTGTACAGGGTTTTAAGAAATGGACACAGAGAAGGGAATACTCCACATTATTACTTTACCTTGTAAATCATCACTTGATATCCATTGCCACTAACCCGGTGGTCCTGCCGGGGCTTGTGAAAATGGATTGCAGCATTGAAGTCCCAACAATGCCTTCGGGACAGATGTAGGTATTCAATGGCCGATGCACTGAAGTGGTATAAGATCATCACCAGTGAAGCCAGTGATTGTCAATAGCTGTCACCTGGGTATGGGGAGCTCACAAGTACTGCAAACAGTTTCCAAAGTCAATCTGGACCATGAAAACAACAGCCTGTTAGCGGCAGGGCATTTTCAGATGAATTCTAGGTATTTTGGTAGTGTGACATATTCCTTGCTTTGTGGCCAGTTTTGAAACATTTTGTACAAACTAAATAACATCCAGATGTCTAAAATTACCCATAACACTACCCAGTTCAAAAGGTAAAGGGGCCCTATGGGTAAAGAAGAAATTATGTGCTTTCTTCAGTTAAGAGCAAATGGACCCACCATTTTTATGCTTACAAGTGCATAAAACACACCTCTCTTGGAGATGGAATGGACAGCTAGAGGGGTTATGGAGGAGGCTGATCAGTTTTTTAGATGCTTTTGCTAGGTGTGTCTGATCTATTTGCTCTTAAACTATGAAACGGAGCTGAGAGGGAAATGTCCTACTTGTCTTTTTTTATAAAGAACAGTAATGGCTACAAAGAAAGATTTAGCTTGTTTAATATGTCGGCATTAAGACCGAATTATCAAGAAAAGTGACACTGTCATTTTGGATAATAAGGTTAAGTCATAGTAGTAAAAGTAATCTTGAAGGTTGTATAGCTTACCCAGTTTTAGCTTCTAAATTTGCTGAAGATCCATCAGTATGTTGTCATCACATGTCTAAATCTAGTTTCTATGTTTTTTACTCATGCATTTGTTTATTGTTATTGAATTGGATGCACCTGACTGATGTTCTGTACATAAGTTGTAACTAAAATTTTAAGGGAATAACCAAAAACGTCTACTTGTCTCATAAATCAGCCATCATTCTCAATGCACCACTCAGATAATGCCATCAGTCTTCAAGTGGTCTGCAGTGATGATTTTCTGGGCAGAAGTTATAGGTACATTTTACGTTGTACAGGGTTTTAAGAAATGGACACAGAGAAGGGAATACTCCACATTATTACTTTACCTTGTAAATCATCACTTGATATCCATTGCCACTAACCCGGTGGTCCTGCCGGGGCTTGTGGAAATGGATTGCAGCATTGAAGTCCCAACAATGCCTTCGGGACAGATGTAGGTAGTCAATGGCCGATGCACTGAAGTGGTATAAGATCATCACCAGTGAAGCCAGTGATTGTCAATAGCTGTCACCTGGGTATGGGGAGCTCACAAGTACTGCAAACAGTTTCCAAAGTCAATCTGGACCATGAAAACAACAGCCTGTTAGCGGCAGGGCATTTTCAGATGAATTCTAGGTATTTTGGTAGTGTGACATATTCCCTGCTTTGTGGCCAGTTTTGAAACATTTTGTACAAACTAAATAACATCCAGATGTCTAAAATTACCCATAACACTACCCAGTTCAAAAGGTAAAGGGGCCCTATGGGTAAAGAAGAAATTATGTGCTTTCTTCAGTTAAGAGCAAATGGACCCACCATTTTTATGCTTACAAGTGCATAAAACACACCTCTCTTGGAGATGGAATGGACAGCTAGAGGGGTTATGGAGGAGGCTGATCAGTTTTTTAGATGCTTTTGCTAGGTGTGTCTGATCTATTTGCTCTTAAACTACGAAACGGAGCTGAGAGGCAAATGTCTTACTTGTCTTTTTTTATAAAGCACAGTAATGGCTACAAAGAAAGATTTAGCTTGTTTAATATCCCGGCATTAAGACCGAATTATCAAGAAAAGTGACACTGTCAATTTGGATAATAAGGTTAAGTCATAGTAGTAAAAGTAATCTTGGAGGTTGTAAAGCTTACCCAGTTTTAGCTGTTAAATTTGCTAAAGATCTAGTAGTATGTTGTCATCACAAATGTCTAAAGCTAGTTACCATGTTTTTTACTCATGCATTTGTTTATTGTTATTGAATTGGATGTGCCTGACCGATGTTCTGTACATAAGTTATAACTAAAGTTTTAAGGGAATAACCAAAAATGATTACTTGCCTCATAAATCACCCATCATTCTCATTGCACCACTCAGATAATCCCACCAGTCTTCAAGTGGTCTGCAGTGATGATTTTCTGGGCAGACGTTATAGGTACATTTTACGTTGTACAGGGTTTTAAGAAATGGACACAGAGAAGGGAATACTCCACATTATTACTTTACCTTGTAAATCATCACTTGATATCCATTGCCACTAACCCGGTGGTCCTGCCGGGGCTTGTGAAAATGGCTTGCAGCATTGAAGTCCCAACAATGCCTTCGGGACAGATGTAGGTAGTCAATGGCCGATGCACTGAAGTGGTATAAGATCATCACCAGTGAAGCCAGTGATTGTCAATAGCTGTCACCTGGGTATGGGGAGCTCACAAGTACTGCAAACAGTTTCCAATGTCAATCTGGACCATGAAAACAACAGCCTGTTAGTGGCAGGGCATTTTCAGATGAATTCTAGGTATTTTGTTACTGTGACATATTCCCTGCTTTTTGGCCAGTTTTGAAACAGTTTGTACAAACTAAATAACATCCAGATGTCTAAAAATTACCCATAACACTACCCAGTTCAAAAGGTAAAGGGGCCCTATGGGAAAAGACGAAATTAATATGTGCTTTCTTCAGTTAAGAGCAAATGGACCCACCATTTTTATGCTTACAAGTGCATAAAACACACTTCTCTTGGAGATGGAATGGACAGCTAGAGGGGTTATGGAGGAGGCTGATCAGTTTTTTAGATGCTTTTGCTAGGTGTGTCTGATCTATTTGCTCTTAAACTATAAAACGGAGCTGAGAGAGAAATGTCCTACTTGTCTTTTTTTTATAAAGAACAGTAATGGCTACAAAGAAAGATTTAGCTTGTTTAATATGTCGGCATTAAGACCGAATTATCAAGAAAAGTGACACTGTCATTTTGGATAATAAGGTTAAGTCATAGTAGTAAAAGTAATCTTGAAGGTTGTATAGCTTACCCAGTTTTAGCTTCTAAATTTGCTGAAGATCCAGTAGTATGTTGTCATCACATGTCTATATCTAGTTTCTATGTTTTTTACTCATGCATTTGTTTATTGTTATTGAATTGGATGCACCTGACTGATGTTCTGTACATAAGTTGTAACTAAAGTTTTAAGGGAATAACCAAAAACGTCTACTTGTCTCATAAATCAGCCATCATTCTCAATGCACCACTCAGATAATGCCATCAGTCTTCAAGTGGTCTGCAGTGATGATTTTCTGTGCAGAAGTTATAGGTACATTTTACGTTGTACAGGGTTTTAAGAAATGGACACAGAGAAGGGAATACTCCACATTATTACTTTACCTTGTAAATCATCACTTGATATCCATTGCCACTAACCCGGTGGTCCTGCCGGGGCTTGTGAAAATGGATTGCAGCATTGAAGTCCCAACAATGCCTCCGGGACAGATGTAGGTAGTCAATGGCCGATGCACTAAAGTGGTATGGATCATCACCAGTGAAGCCAGTGATTGTCAATAGCTGTCACCTGGGTATGGGGAGCTCACAAGTACTGCAAACAGTTTTCAAAGTCAATCTGGACCATGAAAACAACAGCATGTTAGCGGCAGGGCATTTTCAGATGAATTCTAGGTATTTTGATAGTGTGATATATTACCTGCTTTGTGGCCAGTTTTGAAACATTTTGTACAAACTAAATAACATCCAGATGTCTAAAATTACCCATAACACTACCCAGTTCAAAAGCTAAAGGGGTCCTATGGGAAAAGAAGAAATTAATATGTGCTTTCTTCAGTTAAGAGCAAATGGACCCACCATTTTTATGCTTACAAAGTGCATAAAAAACACCTCTCTTGGAGATGGAATGGACAGCTAGAGGGGTTATGGAGGAGGCTGATCAGTTTTTTAGATGCTTTTGCTAGGTGTGTCTGATCTATTTGCTCTTAAACTACGAAACGGAGCTGAGAGGCAAATGTCTTACTTGTCTTTTTTTATAAAGCACAGTAATGGCTACAAAGAAAGATTTAGCTTGTTTAATATCCCGGCATTAAGACCGAATTATCAAGAAAAGTGACACTGTCAATTTGGATAATAAGGTTAAGTCATAGTAGTAAAAGTAATCTTGGAAGTTGTATAGCTTACCCAGTTTAAGCTTCTAAATTTGCTAAAGATCTAGTAGTATGTTGTCATCACAAATGTCTAAAGCTAGTTACCATGTTTTTTACTCATGCATTTGTTTATTGTTATTGAATTGGATGTGCCTGACCGATGTTCTGTACATAAGTTATAACTAAAGTTTTAAGGGAATAACCAAAAATGATTACTTGCCTCATAAATCACCCATCATTCTCATGGCACCACTCAGATAATCCCACCAGTCTTCAAGTGGTCTGCAGTGATGATTTTCTGGGCAGACGTTATAGGTACATTTTACGTTGTACAGGGTTTTAAGAAATGGACACAGAGAAGGGAATACTCCACATTATTACTTTACCTTGTAAATCATCACTTGATATCCATTGCCACTAACCCGGTGGTCCTGAGAGGCTTGTGAGAATGGCTTGCAGCATTGAAGTCCCAACCATGCCTTCGGGACAGATGTAGGTAGTCAATGGCCGATGCACTGAAGTGGTATAGGATCATCACCAGTGAAGCCAGTGATTGTCAATAGCTGTCACCTGGGTATGGGGAGCTCACAAGTACTGCAAACAGTTTTCAAAGTCAATCTGGACCATAAAAACAACAGCCTGTTAGCGGCAGGGCTCTTTCAGATGAATTCTAGGTATTTTGGTAGTGTGATATATTACCTGCTTTGTTGCCAGTTTTGAAACATTTTGTACAAACTAAATAACATCCAGAGGTTTAAAATTACCCATAACACTACCCAGTTCAAAAGCTAAAGGGGTCCTATGGGAAAAGACGAAATTAATATGTGCTTTCTTCAGTTAAGAGCAAATGGACCCACCATTTTTATGCTTACAAGTGCATAAAACACACCTCTCTTGGAGATGGAATGGACAGCTAGAGGGGTTATGGAGGAGGCTGATCAGTTTTTTAGATGCTTTTGCTAGGTGTGTCTGATCTATTTGCTCTTAAACTACGAAACGGAGCTGAGAGGGAAATGTCCTATTTGTCTTTTTTATAAAGCACAGTAATGTCTACAAAGAAAGATTTAGCTTGTTTAATATCCCGGCTTTAAGACCGAATTATCAAGAAATGTGAGACTGTCATTTTGGATAATAAGGTTATGTCATAGTAGTAAAAGTAGTCTTGAAGGTTTTATAGCTTACCCAGTTTTAGCGTCTAAATTTGCTAAAGATCCAGTAGTATGTTGTCATCACAAATGTCTAAAGCTAGTTACCATGTTTTTTACTCATGCATTTGTTTATTGTTATTGAATTGGATGCACCTGACCGATGTTCTGTACATAAGTTATAACTATAGTTTTAAGGGAATAACCAAAAACGTCTACTTGTCTCATAAATCAGCCATCATTCTCAATGCACCACTCAGATAATGCCATCAGTCTTCAAGTGGTCTGCAGTGATGATTTTCTGGGCAGAAGTTATAGGTACATTTTACGTTGTACAGGGTTTTAAGAAATGGACACAGAGAAGGGAATACTCCACATTATTACTTTACCTTGTAAATCATCACTTGATATCCATTGCCACTAACCCGGTGGTCCTGGCGGGGCTTGTGAGAATGGCTTGCAGCATTGAAGTCCCAACAATGCCTTCGGGACAGATGTAGATAGTCAATGGCCGATGCACTGAAGTGGTATAAGATCATCACCTGTGAAGTCAGTGATTGTCAATAGCTGTCACCAGGGTATGTGGAGCTCACAAGTACTGCAAACAGTTTCCCAAGCCTATCTGGACCATGAAAAAAACAGCCTGTTAGCGGCAGGGCATTTTCAGATGAATTCTAGGTATTTTGTTACTGTGACATATTCCCTGCTTTGTGGCCAGTTTTGAAACATTTTGTACAAACTAAATAACATCCAGATGTCTAAAATTACCCATAACACTACCCAGTTCAAAAGCTAAAGGGGTCCTATGGGCAAAGAAGAAATTAATATGTGCTTTCTTCAGTTAAGAGCAAATGGATCCACCATTTTTATGCTTACAAGTGCATAAAACACACCTCTCTTGGAGATGGAATGGACAGCTAGAGGGGTTATGGAGGAGGCTGATCAGTTTTTTAGATGCTTTTGCTAGGTGTGTCTGATCTATTTGCTCTTAAACGACGAAACGGAGCTGAGAGGCAAATGTCTTACTTGTCTTTTTTTATAAAGCACAGTAATGGCTACAAAGAAAGATTTAGCTTGTTTAATATCCCGGCATTAAGACCGAATTATCAAGAAAAGTGACACTGTCAATTTGGATAATAAGGTTAAGTCATAGTAGTAAAAGTAATCTTGAAGGTTGTATAGCTTACCCAGTTTTAGCTTCTAAATTTGCTAAAGATCTAGTAGTATGTTGTCATGACAAATGTCTAAAGCTAGTTACCATGTTTTTTACTCATGCATTTGTTTATTGTTATTGAATTGGATGTGCCTGACCGATGTTCTGTACATAAGTTATAACTAAAGTTTTAAGGGAATAACCAAAAATGATTACTTGCCTCATAAATCACTCATCATTCTCATTGCACCACTCAGATAATGCCACCAGTCTTCAAGTGGTCGCAGTGATGATTTTCTGGGCAGACGTTATAGGTACATTTTACGTTGTACAGGGTTTTAAGAAATGGACACAGAGAAGGGAATACTCCACATTATTACTTTACCTTGTAAATCATCACTTGATATCCATTGCCACTAACCCGGTGGTCCTGAGGGGCTTGTGAGAATGGCTTGCAGCATTGAAGTCCCAACCATGCCTTCGGGACAGATGTAGGTAGTCAATGGCCGATGCACTGAAGTGGTATAGGATCATCACCAGTGAAGCCAGTGATTGTCAATAGCTGTCACCTGGGTATGGGGAGCTCACAAGTACTGCAAACAGTTTCCAAAGTCCATCTGGACCATGAAAACAACAGCCTGTTAGCGGCAGGGCTTTTTCAGATGAATTCTAGGTATTTAAGTAGTGTGACATATTACCTGCTTTGTGGCCAGTTTTGAAACATTTTGTACAAACTAAATAACATCCAGATGTCTAAAATTACCCATAACACTACCCAGTTCAAAAGCTAAAGGGGTCCTATGGGAAAAGACGAAATTAATATGTGCTTTCTTCAGTTAAGAGCAAATGGACCCACCATTTTTATGCTTACAAGTGCATAAAACACACCTCTCTTGGAGATGGAATGGACAGCTAGAGGGGTTATGGAGGAGGCTGATCAGTTTTTTAGATGCTTTTGCCAGGGGTGTCTGATCTATTTGCTCTTAAACTATGAAACGGAGCTGAGAGGGAAATGTCCTACTTGTCTTTTTTTTATAAAGAACAGTAATGGCTACAAAGAAAGATTTAGCTTGTTTAATATGTCGGCATTAAGACCGAATTATCAAGAAAAGTGACACTGTCATTTTGGATAATAAGGTTAAGTCATAGTAGTAAAAGTAATCTTGAAGGTTGTATAGCTTACCCAGTTTTAGCTTCTAAATTTGCTAAAGATCCAGTAGTATGTTGTCATCACATGTCTAAATCTAGTTTCCATGTTTTTTACTCATGCATTTGTTTATTGTTATTGAATTGGATGCACCTGACTGATGTTCTGTACATAAGTTGTAACTAAAGTTTTAAGGGAATAACCAAAAACGTCTACTTGTCTCATAAATCAGCCATCATTCTCAATGCACCACTCAGATAATGCCATCAGTCTTCAAGTGGTCTGCAGTGATGATTTTCTGGGCAGAAGTTATAGGTACATTTTACGTTGTACAGGGTTTTAAGAAATGGACACAGAGAAGGGAATACTCCACATTATTACTTTACCTTGTAAATCATCACTTGATATCCATTGCCACTAACCCGGTGGTCCTGCCGGGGCTTGTGAAAATGGATTGCAGCATTGAAGTCCCAACAATGCCTTCGGGACAGATGTAGATAGTCAATGGCCGATGCACTGAAGTGGTATAAGATCATCACCTGTGAAGTCAGTGATTGTCAATAGCTGTCACCAGGGTATGTGGAGCTCACAAGTACTGCAAACAGTTTCCCAAGCCTATCTGGACCATGAAAAAAACAGCCTGTTAGCGGCAGGGCATTTTCAGATGAATTCTAGGTATTTTGTTACTGTGACATATTCCCTGCTTTGTGGCCAGTTTTGAAACATTTTGTACAAACTAAATAACATCCAGATGTCTAAAATTACCCATAACACTACCCAGTTCAAAAGCTAAAGGGGTCCTATGGGCAAAGAAGAAATTAATATGTGCTTTCTTCAGTTAAGAGCAAATGGATCCACCATTTTTATGCTTACAAGTGCATAAAACACACCTCTCTTGGAGATGGAATGGACAGCTAGAGGGGTTATGGAGGAGGCTGATCAGTTTTTTAGATGCTTTTGCTAGGTGTGTCTGATCTATTTGCTCTTAAACTACGAAACGGAGCTGAGAGGGAAATGTCTTACTTGTCTTTTTTTATAAAGCACAGTAATGGCTCCAAAGAAAGATTTA
The DNA here is from genome assembly GCF_048569485.1 of Anomaloglossus baeobatrachus. Classification (NCBI taxonomy): domain Eukaryota; kingdom Metazoa; phylum Chordata; class Amphibia; order Anura; family Aromobatidae; genus Anomaloglossus; species Anomaloglossus baeobatrachus. The sequence goes on along the minus strand of NC_134357.1, from coordinate 347,057,036 downwards.
GCTTGTTTAATATCCCGGCATTAAGACCGAATTATCAAGAAAAGTGACACTGTCAATTTGGATAATAAGGTTAAGTCATAGTAGTAAAAGTAATCTTGGAGGTTGTATAGCTTACCCAGTTTTAGCTTCTAAATTTGCTAAAGATCTAGTAGTATGTTGTCATCACAAATGTCTAAAGCTAGTTACCATGTTTTTTACTCATGCATTTGTTTATTGTTATTGAATTGGATGTGCCTGACCGATGTTCTGTACATAAGTTATAACTAAAGTTTTAAGGGAATAACCAAAAATGATTACTTGCCTCATAAATCACCCATCATTCTCATTGCACCACTCAGATAATCCCACCAGTCTTCAAGTGGTCTGCAGTGATGATTTTCTGGGCAGACGTTATAGGTACATTTTACGTTGTACAGGGTTTTAAGAAATGGACACAGAGAAGGGAATACTCCACATTATTACTTTACCTTGTAAATCATCACTTGATATCCATTGCCACTAACCCGGTGGTCCTGAGGGGCTTGTGAGAATGGCTTGCAGCATTGAAGTCCCAACCATGCCTTCGGGACAGATGTAGGTAGTCAATGGCCGATGCACTGAAGTGGTATAGGATCATCACCAGTGAAGCCAGTGATTGTCAATAGCTGTCACCTGGGTATGGGGAGCTCACAAGTACTGCAAACAGTTTTCAAAGTCAATCTGGACCATGAAAACAACAGCCTGTTAGCGGCAGGTCTTTTTCAGATGAATTCTAGGTATTTAAGTAGTGTGACATATTACCTGCTTTGTGGCCAGTTTTGAAACATTTTGTACAAACTAAATAACATCCAGATGTCTAAAATTACCCATAACACTACCCAGTTCAAAAGCTAAAGGGGTCCTATGGGAAAAGACGAAATTAATATGTGCTTTCTTCAGTTAAGAGCAAATGGACCCACCATTTTTATGCTTACAAGTGCATAAAACACACCTCTCTTGGAGATGGAATGGACAGCTAGAGGGGTTATGGAGGAGGCTGATCAGTTTTTTAGATGCTTTTGCTAGGTGTGTCTGATCTATTTGCTCTTAAACTATGAAACGGAGCTGAGAGGGAAATGTCCTACTTGTCTTTTTTTTTATAAAGAACAGTAATGGCTACAAAGAAAGATTTAGCTTGTTTAATATGTCAGCATTAAGACCGATTTATCAAGAAAAGTGACACTGTCATTTTGGATAATAAGGTTAAGTCATAGTAGTAAAAGTAATCTTGAAGGTTGTATAGCTTACCCAGTTTAACTTCTAAATTTGCTAAAGATCCAGTAGTATGTTGTCATCACATGTCTAAATCTAGTTTCCATGTTTTTCACTCATGCATTTGTTTATTGTTATTGAATTGGATGCACCTGACTGATGTTCTGTACATAATTTGTAACTAAAGTTTTAAGGGAATAACCAAAAACGTCTACTTGTCTCATAAATCAGCCATCATTCTCAATGCACCACTCAGATAATGCCATCAGTCTTCAAGTGGTCTGCAGTGATGATTTTCTGGGCAGAAGTTATAGGTACATTTTACGTTGTACAGGGTTTTAAGAAATGGACACAGAGAAGGGAATACTCCACATTATTACTTTACCTTGTAAATCATCACTTGATATCCATTGCCACTAACCCGGTGGTCCTGGCGGGGCTTGTGAGAATGGCTTGCAGCATTGAAGTCCCAACAATGCTTTCGGGACAGATGTAGATAGTCAATGGCCGATGCACTGAAGTGGTATAAGATCATCACCAGTGAAGCCAGTGATTGTCAATAGCTGTCACCTGGGTATGGGGAGCTCACAAGTACTGCAAACAGTTTCCAAAGTCTATCTGGACCATGAAAACAACAGCCTGTTAGCAGCAGGGCATTTTCAGATGAATTCTAGGTATTTTGTTACTGGGACATATTCCCTGCTTTGTGGCCAGTTTTGAAACATTTTGTACAAGCTAAATAACATCCAGAGGTCTAAAATTACCCATAACACTACCCAGTTCAAAAGCTAAAGGGGTCCTATGGGCAAAGAAGAAATTAATATGTGCTTTCTTCAGTTAAGAGCAAATGGACCTACCATTTTTATGCTTACAAGTGCATAAAACACACCTCTCTTGGAGATGGAATGGACAGCTAGAGGGGTTATGGAGGAGGCTGATCAGTTTTTTAGATGCTTTTGCTAGGTGTGTCTGATCTATTTGCTCTTAAACTACGAAACTGAGCTGAGAGGGAAATGTCCTACTTGTCTTTTGTATAAAGCACAGTAATGGCTACAAAGAAAGATTTAGCTTATTTAATATCCCGGCTTTAAGACCGAATTATCAAGAAAAGTGAGACTGTCATTTTGGATAATAAGGTTATGTCATAGTAGTAAAAGTAGTCTTGAAAGTTTTATAGCTTACCCAGTTTTAGCTTCTAAATTTGCTAAAGATCCAGTAGTATGTTGTCATCACAAATGTCTAATTCTAGTTACCATGTTTTTTACTCATGCATTTGTTTATTGTTATTGAATTGGATGCACCTGACTGATGTTCTGTACATAAGTTGTAACTAAAGTTTTAAGGGAATAACCAAAAACGTCTACTTGTCTCATAAATCAGCCATCATTCTCAATGCACCACTCAGATAATGCCATCAGTCTTCAAGTGGTCTGCAGTGATGATTTTCTGGGCAGAAGTTATAGGTACATTTTACGTTGTACAGGGTTTTAAGAAATGGACACAGAGAAGGGAATACTCCACATTATTACTTTACCTTGTAAATCATCACTTGATATCCATTGCCACTAACCCGGTGGTCCTGCCGGGGCATGTGAAAATGGCTTGCAGCATTGAAGTCCCAACAATGCCTTCGGGACAGATGTAGATAGTCAATGGCCGATACACTGAAGTGGTATAAGATCATCACCAGTGAAGCCAGTGATTGTCAATAGCTGTCACCTGGGTATGGGGAGTTCACAAGTACTGCAAACAGTTTCCAAAGTCAATCTGGACCATGAAAACAACAGCCTGTTAGCGGCAGGGCATTTTCAGATGAATTCTAGGTATTTTGGTAGTGTGACATATTCCCTGCTTTGTGGCCAGTTTTAAAACATTTTGTACAAACTAAATAACATCCAGATGTTTAAAATTACCCATAACACTACCCAGTTCAAAAGCTAAAGGGGTCCTATGGGAAAAGAAGAAATTAATATGTGCTTTCTTCAGTTAAGAGCAAATGGACGCACCATTTTTATGCTTACAAGTGCATAAAAAACACCTCTCTTGGAGATGGAATGGACAGCTAGAGGGGTTATGGAGGAGGCTGATCAGTTTTTTAGATGCTTTTGCTAGGTGTATCTGATCTATTTGCTCTTAAACTATGAAACGGAGCTGAGAGGGAAATGTTCTACTTGTCTTTTTTTATAAAGCACAGTAATGGCTACAAAGAAAGATTTAGCTTGTTTAATATCCCGGCATTAAGACCGAATTATCAAGAAAAGTGACACAGTCATTTTGGATAATAAGGTTAAGTCATAGTAGTAAAAGTAATCTTGAAGGTTGTATAGCTTACCCAGTTTTAGCTTCTAAATTTGCTAAAGATCCAGTAGTATGTTGTCATCACAAATGTCTAAAGCTAGTTACCATGTTTTTTACTCATGCATTTGTTTATTGTTATTGAATTGGATGCACCTGACCGATGTTCTGTACATAAGTTATAGCTATAGTTTTAAGGAAATAACCAAAAATAATTACTTATCTTATATATCACCCATCATTCTCATTGCACCACTCAGATAATGCCACCAGTCTTCAAGTGGTCTGCAGTGATGATTTTCTGGGCAGAAGTTATAGGTACATTTTACGTTGTACAGGGTTTTAAGAAATGGACACAGAGAAGGGAATACTCCATATTATTACTTTACCTTGTAAATCATCACTTGATATCTATTGCCACTAACCCGGTGGTCCTGAGGGGCTTGTGAGAATGGCTTGCAGCATTGAAGTCCCAACCATGCCTTCGGGACAGATGTAGGTAGTCAATGGTCGATGCACTAAAGTGGTATAAGATCATCACCAGTGAAGCCAGTGATTGTCAATAGCTGTCACCTGGGTATGGGGAGCTCACAAGTACTGCAAACAGTTTTCAAAGTCAATCTGGATCATCAAAACAACAGCCTGTTAGTGGCAGGGCATTTTCAGATGAATTCTAGGTATTTTGGTAGTGTGACATATTACCTGCTTTGTGGCCAGTTTTGAAACATTTTGTACAAACTAAATAACATCAGATGTCTAAAACTACCCATAACACTACCCAGTTCAAAAGCTAAAGGGGTCCTATGGGAAAAGAAGAAATTAATATGTGCTTTCTTCAGTTAAGAGCAAATGGACGCACCATTTTTATGCTTACAAGTGCATAAAAAACACCTCTCTTGGAGATGGAATGGACAGCTAGAGGGGTTATGGAGGAGGCTGATCAGTTTTTTAGATGCTTTTGCTAGGTGTATCTGATCTATTTGCTCTTAAACTATGAAACGGAGCTGAGAGGGAAATGTTCTACTTGTCTTTTTTTATAAAGCACAGTAATGGCTACAAAGAAAGATTTAGCTTGTTTAATATCCCGGCATTAAGACCGAATTATCAAGAAAAGTGACACTGTCATTTTGGATAATAAGGTTAAGTCATAGTAGTAAAAGTAATCTTGAAGGTTGTATAGCTTACCCAGTTTTAGCTTCTAAATTTGCTAAAGATCCAGTAGTATGTTGTCATCACATGTCTAAATCTAGATCCATGTTTTTTACTCATGCATTTGTTTATTGTTATTGAATTGGATGCACCTGACTGATGTTCTGTACATAAGTTGTAAATAAAGTTTTAAGGGAATAACCAAAAACGTCTACTTGTCTCATAAATCAGCCATCATTCTCAATGCACCACTCAGATAATGCCATCAGTCTTCAAGTGGTCTGCAGTGATGATTTTCTGGGCAGAAGTTATAGGTACATTTTATGTTGTACAGGGTTTTAAGAAATGGACACAGAGAAGGGAATACTCCACATTATTACTTTGCCTTGTAAATCATCACTTGATATCCATTGCCACTAACCCGGTGGTCCTGCCGGGGCTTGTGAAAATGGCTTGCAGCATGAAATTCCCAACAATGCCTTCAGGACAGATGTAGGTAGTCAATGGCCGATGCACTGAAGTGGTATAAGATCATCACCAGTGAAGCCAGTGATTGTCAATAGCTGTCACCTGGGTATGGGGAGCTCACAAGTACTGCAAACAGTTTCCAAAGTCAATCTGGACCATGAAAACAACAGCCTGTTAACGGCAGGGCATTTTCAGATGAATTCTAGGTATTTTGGTAGTGTGACATATTCCCTGCTTTGTGGCCAGTTTTGAAACATTTTGTACAAACTAAATAACATCCAGATGTCTAAAATTACCCATAACACTACCCAGTTCAAAAGGTAAAGGGGCCCTATGGGTAAAGAAGAAATTATTATGTGCTTTCTTCAGTTAAGAGCAAATGGACCCACCATTTTTATGCTTACAAGTGCATAAAACACACCTCTCTTGGCGATGGAATGGACAGCTAGAGGGGTTATGGAGGAGGCTGATCAGTTTTTTAGATGCTTTTGCTAGGTGTGTCTGATCTATTTGCTCTTAAACTACGAAACGGAGCTGAGAGGGAAATGTCCTACTTGTCTTTTTTATAAAGCACAGTAATGGCTACAAAGAAAGATTTAGCTTATTTAATATCCCGGCTTTAAGACCGAATTATCAAGAAAAGTGAGACTGTCATTTTGGATAATAAGGTTATGTCATAGTCAGGGCCGTATTTGGGGTTTTTGCTGCCCTAGGCACTGTCAGTGGTGGCGCCCCCTTCTGATCAGTCAGATTACGGTTATATGCACACAGCTTTTTTTTTTTTTCAGACAGATCCGCCCTATAACCCGCCCAAAAAACCCAAACTCTAAATATTAAAGAAATGAACTCATACACTGCAATGTAAAACGACTTGCTGTCCATATGTTCAGTCTTTGGAGTTTTTTTAAGCGCGTCAGGTTTCCTCAGACATGAAGCGGCTGACAGTGACCGGTCCATTATATGGCGGCTGCTGCTTGGATGCCGCTTACTAGTTGTGACCGGCCATTATATGGCGCCTGCTGCTTGGATGCCGCTTACTAGTTGTGACCGGCCATTATATGGCGGCTGCTGCTTGGATGCCGCTTACTAGTTGTGACCGGCCATTATATGGTGCCTGCTGCTTGGATGCTGGTTACTAGTTGTGACCGGCCATTATATGGCGCCTGCTGCTTGGATGCCGCTTACTAGTTGTGACCGGCCATTATATGGCGCCTGCTGCTTGGATGCCGCTTACTAGTTGTGACCGGCCATTATATGGCGGCTGCTGCTTGGATGCTGGTTACTAGTTGTGACCGGCCATTATATGGCGCCTGCTGCTTGGATGCCGCTTACTAATTCATTTAAAAAAATAAGTAAAATCCAGTAGCTAAAAGATGTTGGAAAAAACAACCAAGAAGCCACAGCAAAAAAAATAAATATTTGCTTCAGGATAAAATGATGACTGTCCTGAAGTGTTTTCTGTCTGAATAATTCCGGGGGTTCACAGACATCTACAAGACGTGTGCACATTCCCTGATAGAGCCCAGAGCCTTCAGATAGTAGTTAAGACCTCCATACACATTAACCTAAAGTGGTCTAAACCCGCCAATATCGACAGGTTCTGCTGATAGCCCAATGTGAACAGGGGCTCTCAATTCTGATTGTCAGGGGAATAAGGATCCAGAATGTCCAATTACGGAGTGTAGATCCTATTATCCTCTAAATGATAAGCTGCTGTCGGAGATGTCCAGCAGCGGCTCTAATAAAGAACACAGAAACAATTGGCAGAATGAGTGCTCCTGTATATGGGAGAGCCGAGCAAGATAGCTGCCGGCCTAAAAATCAGACTATAGTGTATGGGGGCTTTAGTCTATTACTTATTCGGCTGACAGACATGCAGATAGCTGTATTTTTAGTCCAGCACGCTGACCCTATGTTTTAGGATCAAGACTGATAAGGTAAAGATTACAACAGCCACATGACTATCAGCAGAACCACCATCAGTACAGTAATACATAACTAAAACCACACTACATACTATAATACGTAACCAAAACCACAGTTAGTACAGTAATACATCAACAGAACTACTGTCAATACAGTAATATCACCAAAACCACCCTAAACACAATAACATCACCAAACCCACCCTGAAGACAATACATCGCCAAAACCACCATCAGTACATGAATACAATGCCAAATTCACACAGCAATCAAGTGCAGTGTCAGGTTAGACCCATATACATCTATGTATTGCATTAACGTACAACTCTCAGTATGTCCTTAACAATGGTAAGGAGATGCTGGTAGTTGTTACCAGCCATCATTAGACTGTGGACCATATAAGAACCACAATACTGATTAGTCCCAGGCAGTAGACTTAACTTTTGGACGAGATCTTATAGGTTTAGGTCCATTAATTCTGAGGAGATTTGTAGGGCAGAGGTGGGCTCAGTAGGGAGAAGGGGCATCATGGGGTGGGACTTGAGACCCCCACCAATTGCTCAAAAGACCTCTTAAGTGCACAGCTCAGGAGACAGGACTATGAAATTTTACTCCCGGAATCCATTCTGCCTGCATGTTCTGGTTCTGGGAAACACTCGGGGCCACGGTAGTCGGACCCCCAGCGATTGGAAAGTTATTCCCCATCCCAAGGATAGGGGGTAAGTTCCCAATGTGAGAAAACCCCTTTAAAAGCAGCATTCACACTGCAGCCAAAGATGGGAACCTGATTTATCTAAACAGTGTCCATCACCCGATGCCTGAGCAAAAAACTTTCATTCGTCAGGTGAGATGATTTTTAAGCTGACTTAAAGGGAATCTGTCACCCCAAAATGACACCTAGACTGCGGAAATATTTATATGGGGGACATGATCTGTGGAGAAATAATCCCCCCATATAGTTCAGCTTAAAAGGAACTGGTCACGACCTTTAATATTAAACTGCTCCATTGTCTTGTTAGTCAGAAAATGTGCATCACTTACATTGCGTCACTAACAAGACATTGGGGGCAGTTTAGAATTGAAAAAGGGTGTAACAGGTTCCCTTTAATGTTCACTGAAAAAGCCACATTTGATATGAAAATGAGGACATTTCTGCGCGGCCTAAGCCTGGGTGCACCGATACCACCTAATATAGGAAAATACTAGCCAGGCCTTTGTCTTGATTAATAGTGATCCATTGGTGAGAGTGAGCACCGCAACACCAGATCTCCTGACTGCACCGCACCCAACACTGCGGCACACTCCAAGCGTCAGTGCGGGTGTGCACACAACACAGAAGGAGCACAGCGGCACACTCCAAGCGTCAGTGCATGTGTGCATCCAACACAGGAGGAGCACAGCGGCACACTCCAAGCATCAGTGCATGTGTGCATCCAACACAGGAGGAGCACAGCGGCACACACCAAGCGTCAGTGCATGTGTGCATCCAACACAGGAGGAGCACAGCGGCACACACCAAGCGTCAGTGCATGTGTGCATCCAACACAGGAGGAGCACAGCGGCACACTCCAAGCGTCAGTGCATGTGTGCATCCAACACAGGAGGAGCACAGCGGCACACACCAAGCGTCAGTGCATGTGTGCATCCAACACAGGAGGAGCACAGTGAGGAGGGGCACACGGCGCTGTGATGTGCTGTCTGCTCACTTCAACAACCTTCCTCATTGAATCGGCAGTCAAATACAGGCAGCAACCAGGTGTCAGAACGTACCTGCAGTCACATTGCAGGCGCACCCACGCGGACACTGCAGTCACATTGCAGGCGCACCCACGCGGACACTGCAGTCACATTGCAGGCGCACCCACGCGGACACTGCAGTCACATTGCAGGCGCACCCACGCGGACACTGCAGTCACATTGCAGGCGCACCCACGCGGACACTGCAGTCACATTGCAGGCGCACCCACGCGGACACTGCAGTCACATTGCAGGCGCACCCACGCGGACACTGCAGTCACATTGCAGGCGCACCCACGCGGACACTGCAGTCACATTGCAGGCGCACCCACGCGGACACTGCAGTCACATTGCAGGCGCACCCACGCGGACACTGCAGTCACATTGCAGGCGCACCCACGCGGACACTGCAGTCACATTGCAGGCGCACCCACGCGGACACTGCAGTCACATTGCGTGCGCACACACACTGACACTTGGAGTGCTACTCTGCACCTCCAGTGTCAGGACACGTGCAGAAATGCTAAGTGATTTTAAACAGCACTGACTCTCACCTAAGGACGAGGGACTGTCTTTAATATGCAAATAGGACGGTGCACATCTGCACCAAGACATCGGCCGCACCAGGGGGGGACAGAACAGTCTGCATATATATAATATTAAGGTAAAACTGTACATGCCAGAGCGACGTCCCCTATATAAATGTGTCTGCAGATTAATTGCCATTTTGGGAGTAAAAGTAAAATGTCATCGCTCTTAGCAACACATTGTCCTGCGTCTCCCAAGACTCCCCTCTTGTCTGGTCTGCTGCAGCACATACTGCAATGGTGCCCGTATAGGGAATCTGTCACCAGGTTTTGCTCCCCCATCTGAGAGCAGCATAATGTAGAGACAGAGCCCCTGATTCCAGCGATGTGTCACTTACTGAGCTGTTTGCTGTCGTTTTCTCTGCTGCAGATCTCGCAGTTAGGGTACGCTCACACGAGCGTATAACTCGCATGAGTATCGGACCGCATCACTCGGTGCGGCCGCACACTCTCCGGACAGGAGCATGTCAGCCGCATAGAAATACATGCAGCTGAGCCGCTCCTGTCAGCAGAGAAGCTAGGCGCGCCGGGTGATGCGGTCCGATACTCATGCGAGTTATACGCTCGTGTGAGCGTACCCTTATACAGAGCTCATGAATATGCTGGACTACCTGCAGCACACCAAGTAGTCCTGTAATGATAACTACTGCTGATTAAACAGTGATGTTATCAAAACTACACTAAGCAGCCCAGTAAGTGACAACACTGGAATCAGGATCTCTGCCCCTACATTATGCTGCTCTCAAATTAGGTGGCAAAAACCTGGTGACAGACTCATAATTCTCACTAAAGAGTAACCACCCTAAGTAAGCCCAAGGCTGTGCCCAAGAATAAATAACTGCCCATCACTGAGCTCACAGCACAAAGAATGACCCCACACCGTGTCACTTACAGTATACAGCCTCCACATTCTCTCCTATAACATTTCCACTACACTGCCCCCTCACATGAAACCCCCACTGTCCTCCCCACTGAATTATACCCTCCAGACCTTCCTCACTTATGAACTATGACCTCCACTGTCCCCACCTCTCCATGCAGCCCCCACTTCACTGTCCCCCTCATGATGTCCCCACTCTATAATGAGCCTTATGCTTCGCATTATGTATACCGAGCCCTCCCAGGCTCCTAACTGAGCGCTCCCCATGCTGCCCCTTCTCCATATCAAGCCCCCTCCATACCAAGCCCACCATGGTTCCCCTTCCATACAGAGTACCCCCCATGCTTTCCCATTCTCCATACCATGCCCCCCCCCGTGCTACCCCATTCACCATACCATGCCTCCCCCCCATTCTACCCCATTCACCATACCATGCCTCCCCCCGTGCTACCCCATTCTCCATACCATGCCTCCCCCCGTGCTACCCCATTCTCCATACCATGCCTCTCATTCTCCATACTGTAACTCCCATTTGCTATACTGTTCACCACCCTCCCTCATTTTCCCATTCTGCTCCATCCCCCATGCTGCGCCCCCACATCATGCTCCATCCCCATGTTGCGCCCCCACATCCTCCATGTTGCGCCCCCACATCATGCTTCATCCCCCCCATCCTCCATGCTGCGCCCCTACATCATGCTTCATCCCCCCCATCCTCCATGCTGCGCCCCCACATCATGCTTCATCCCCCCCATCCTCCATGTTGCGCCCCACATCATGCTACATCCCCCCCATCCTCCATGTTGCGCCCCCACATCCTCCATGTTGCGCCCCCACATCATGTTCCATCCCCCATGTTGCGCCCCCATATCATGCGGCATCCCCCCCAGCCTCCATGTTGCACCCCCACATCATGCTGCATCCCCCCCATCCTCCATGTTGCGCCCCCACATCATGTTCCATCCCCCCATCCTCCATGTTGCGCCCCCACATCATGTTCCATCCCCCCATCCTCCATGTTGCGCCCCCACATCATGTTCCATCCCCCCATCCTCCATGTTGCACCCCCACATCATGTTCCATCCCCCCATCCTCCATGTTGCACCCCCACATCATGTTCCATCCCCCCATCCTCCATGTTGCACCCCCACATCATGTTCCATCCCCCCATCCTCCATGTTGCACCCCCACATCATGTTCCATCCCCCCATCCTCCATGTTGCACCCCCACATCATGCTGCATCCCCCCCCATCCTCCATGTTGCGCCCCCACATCATGCTGCATCCCCCCCATCCTCCATGTTGCGCCCCCACATCATGTTCCATCCCCCCCATCCTCCATGTTGCGCCCCACATCATGTTCCATCCCCCCCATCCTCCATGTTGCGCCCCCATATCATGTTCCATCCCCCCCATCCTCCATGTTGCGCCCCCATATCATGCGGCATCCCCCCCCCAGCCTCCATGTTGCACCCCCACATCATGCTGCATCCCCTCCATCCTCCATGTTGCGCCCCCACATCATGCTGCATCCCCTCCATCCTCCATGTTGCGCCCCCACATCATGCTGCATCCCCCCCCATCCTCCATGTTGCGCCCCCATATCATGTTCCATCCCCCCATCCTCCATGTTGCGCCCCCATATCATGTTCCATCCCCCCATCCTCCATGTTGCGCCCCCATATCATGTTCCATCCCCCCATCCTCCATGTTGCACCCCCATATCATGTTCCATCCCCCCATCCTCCATGTTGCGCCCCCATATCATGTTCCATCCCCCATCCTCCATGTTGCACCCCCATATCATGTTCCATCCCCCCATCCTCCATGTTGCGCCCCCATATCATGTTCCATCCCCCCATCCTTCATGTTGCGCCCCCATATCATGTTCCATCCCCCCATCCTCCATGTTGCGCCCCCATATCATGTTCCATCCCCCCATCCTCCATGTTGCGCCCCCATATCATGTTCCATCCCCCATCCTCCATGTTGCGCCCCCATATCATGTGGCATCCCCCCCCAGCCTCCATGTTGCACCCCCACATCATGCTGCATCCCCCCCCCATCCTCCATGTTGCACCCCCACATCATGTTCCATCCCCACATCCTCCATGTTGCGCCCCCACATCATGCCGCATCCCCCCCCATCCTCCATGTTGCACCCCCACATCATGCTGCATCCCATCCTCCATGTTGCGCCCCCATATCATGTTCCATCCCCCCATCCTCCATGTTGCACCCCCATATCATGTTCCATCCCCCCCATCCTCCATGTTGCGCCCCCATATCATGTTCCATCCCCCCCATCCTCCATGTTGCGCCCCCATATCATGTTCCATCCCCCCCATCCTCCATGTTGCGCCCCCATATCATGTTCCATCCCCCCATCCTCCATGTTGCGCCCCCCCGGGTTGCTTGTTCGGCGCTGTCTTCGGCTGTAAAGCGCTTACCTGCTCCAGGCTGCATCTCCCGTTCTCCACGGTGGCGGTGGCGGTGACGGCATCTGACATCTTGCTCGGCGGCGGCTCCATCTCCGGCGGCGGCTCCATCTCCGGCGGCGGCTCCCGTCCTCCTCTGCGCGGCCTCACGCTGCTGTGACCTCTGCACAGTGAGCGCACGGCAGCACGTCGGGGCGGGGAGCTGATTACAGCTCCTCTGACCCCGGAAGTAAGTGCCGGCACGCTCACAGTGTCATTTATATTCGCGTGTTATAGACGTGACTATAAATGACTGTGTGCTCCCTCCCTCCTCCAAAAAGGAGCCGGATTTAATAAAGAGTTTGGAGGAGGGAGGGAGGAAGATTTAAAAAAATTTTTTTTTTTTTTTTTTTTAAATTTTGGTTTGGGCGCCGCCCCCCTGGAAGGCGCCGCCCTAGGCACGTGCCCTCAAGTGCCTAATGGCAAATACGGCCCTGGTCATAGTAGTAAAAGTAGTCTTGAAGGTTTTATAGCTTACCCAGTTTTAGCTTCTAAATTTGCTAAAGATCCAGTAGTATGTTGTCATCACAAATGTCTAAAGCTAGTTACCATGTTTTTTACTCATGCATTTGTTTATTGTTATTGAATTGGATGCACCTGAATGATGTTCTGTACATAAGTTGTAAATAAAGTTTTAAGGGAATAACCAAAAACGTCTACTTGTCTCATAAATCAGCCATCATTCTCAATGCACCACTCAGATAATGCCATCAGTCTTCAAGTGGTCTGCAGTGATGATTTTCTGGGCAGAAGTTATAGGTACATTTTACGTTGTACAGGGTTTTAAGAAATGGACACAGAGAAGGGAATACTCCATATTCTTACTTTACCTTGTAAATCATCACTTGATATCCATTGCCACTAACCTGGTGATCCTGAGGGGCTTGTGAGAATGGCTTGCAGCATTGAAGTCCCAACCATGCCTTCGGGACAGATGTAGGTAGTCAATGGCCGATGCACTGAAGTGGTATAAGATCATCACCAGTGAAGCCAGTGATTGTCAATAGCTGTCACCAGGGTATGGGGAGCTCACAAGTACTGCAAACAGTTTCCAAAGTCAATCTGGACCATGAAAACAACAGCCTGTTAGCGGCAGGGCATTTTCAGATGAATTCTAGGTATTTTGGTAGTGTGACATATTCCCTGCTTTGTGGCCAGTTTTGAAACATTTTGTACAAACTAAATAACATCCAGATGTCTAAAATTACCCATAACACTACCCAGTTCAAAAGCTAAAGGGGTCCTATGGGAAACGACGAAATTAATATGTGCTTTCTTCAGTTAAGAGCAAATGGACCCACCATTTTTATGCTTACAAGTGCATAAAACACACCTCTCTTGGAGATGGAATGGAAAGCTAGAGGGGTTATGGAGGAAGCTGATCAGTTTTTTAGATGCTTTTGCTAGGTGTGTCTGATCTATTTGCTCTTAAACTATGAAACGGAGCTGAGAGGGAAATGTTCTACTTGTCTTTTTTTATAAAGCACAGTAATCAGTAATGGCTACAAAGAAAGATTTAGCTTGTTTAATATCCCGGCATTAAGACCGAATTATCAAGAAAAGTGACACTGTCATTTTGGATAATAGGGTTAAGTCATAGTAGTAAAAGTAATCTTGAAGGTTGTATAGCTTACCCAGTTTTAGCTTCTAAATTTGCTGAAGATCCAGTAGTATGTTGTCATCACAAATGTCTAAAGCTAGTTACCATGTTTTTTACTCATGCATTTGTTTATTGTTATTGAATTGGATGCACCTGACCGATGTTCTGTACATAAGTTATAACTATAGTTTTATGGGAATAACCAAAAATGATTACTTGTCTTATAAATCACCCATCATTCTCATTGCACCACTCAGATAATGCCACCAGTCTTCAAGTGGTCTGCAGTGATGATTTTCTGGGCAGAAGTTATAGGTACATTTTACGTTGTACAGGATTTTAAGAAATGGACACAGAGAAGGGAATACTCCATATTATTACTTTACCTTGTAAATCATCACTTGATATCCATTGCCACTAACCCGGTGGTCCTGAGGGGCTTGTGAGAATGGCTTGCAGCATTGAAGTCCCAACCATGCCTTCGGGACAGATGTAGGTAGTCAAAGGCCGATGCACTAAAGTGGTATGGATCATCACCAGTAAAGCCAGTGATTGTCAATAGCTGTCACCTGGGTATGGGGAGCTCACAAGTCCTGCAAACAGTTTTCAAAGTCAATCTGGACCATGAAAACAACAGCCTGTTAGCGGCAGGGCATTTTCAGATGAATTCTAGGTATTTTGATAGTGTGATATATTACCTGCTTTGTGGCCAGTTTTGAAACATTTTGTACAAACTAAATAACATCCAGATGTCTAAAATTACCCATAACACTACCCAGTTCAAAAGCTAAAGGGGTCCTATGGGAAAAGAAGAAATTAATATGTGCTTTCTTCAGTTAAGAGCAAATGGACCCACCATTGTTATGCTTACAAGTGCATAAAAAACACCTCTCTTGGAGATGGAATGGACAGCTAGAGGGGTTATGGAGAAGGCTGATCAGTTTTTTAGATGCTTTTGCTAGGTGTGTCTGATCTATTTGCTCTTAAACTATGAAACGGAGCTGAGAGGGAAATGTCCTACTTGTCTTTTTTTATAAAGCACAGTAATGGCTACAAAGAAAGATTTAGCTTGTTTAATATCCCAGCATTAGACCGAATTATCAAGAAAAGTGACACTGTAATTTTAGATAATAAGGTTAAGTCATAGTAGTAAAAGTAATCTTGAAGGTTGTATAGCTTACTCAGTTTTAGCTTCTAAATTTCCTAAAGATCCAGTAGTATGTTGTCATCACAAATGTCTAAAGCTAGTTACCATGTTTTTTACTCATGCATTTGCTTATTGTTATTAAATTGGATGCACCTGACTGATGTTCTGTACATAAGTTGTAACTAAAGTTTTAAGGGAATAACCAAAAACGTCTACTTGTCTCATAAATCAGCCATCATTCTCAATGCACCACTCAGATAATGCCATCAGTCTTCAAGTGGTCTGCAGTGATGATTTTCTGGGCAGAAGTTATAGGTACATTTTACGTTGTACAGGGTTTTAAGAAATGGACACAGAGAAGGGAATACTCCACATTATTACTTTACCTTGTAAATCATCACTTGATATCCATTGCCACTAACCCGGTAGTCCTGCCGGGGCTTGTGAAAATGGCTTGCAGCATTGAAGTCCCAACAATGCCTTCGGGACAGATGTAGGTAGTCAATGGCCGATGCACTGAAGTGGTATAGGATCATCACCAGTGAAGCCAGTGATTGTCAATAGCTGTCACCTGGGTATGGGGAGCTCACAAGTACTGCAAACAGTTTTCAAAGTCAATCTGGACCATGAAAACAACAGCCTGTTAGCGGCAGGGCATTTTTAGATGGATTCTAGGTATTTTGTTACTGTGACATATTCCCTGCTTTGTGGCCAGTTTTGAAACATTTTGTACAAACTAAATAACATCCAGAGGTCTAAAATTACCCATAACACTACCCAGTTCAAAAGCTAAAGGGGTCCTATGGGCAAAGAAGAAATTAATATGTGCTTTCTTCAGTTAAGAGCAAATAGACCCACCATTTTTATGCTTACAAGTGCATAAAACACACCTCTCTTGGAGATGGAACGGACAGCTAGAGGGGTTATGGAGGAGGCTCATCAGTTTTTTAGATGCTTTTGCTAGGTGTGTCTGATCTATTTGCTCTTAAACTACGAAACGGAGCTGAGAGGGAAATGTCTTACTTGTCTTTTTTTATAAAGCACAGTAATGGCTAAAAAGAAAGATTTAGCTTGTTTAATATCCCGGCATTAAGACCGAATTATCAAGAAAAGTGACACTGTCAATTTGGATAATAAGGTTAAGTCATAGTAGTAAAAGTAATCTTGGAGATTGTATAGCTTACCCAGTTTAAGCTTCTAAATTTGCTAAGGATCTAGTAGTATGTTGTCATCACAAATGTCTAAAGCTAGTTACCATGTTTTTTACTCATGCATTTGTTTATTGTTATTGAATTGGATGCACCTGACCGATGTTCTGTACATAAGTTATAACTATAGTTTTAAGGGAATAACCAAAAATAATTACTTATCTTATATATCACCCATCATTCTCATTGCACCACTTAGATAATGCCACCAGTCTTCAAGTGGTCTGCAGTGATGATTTTCTGGGCAGAAGTTATAGGTACATTTTACGTTGTACAGGGTTTTAAGAAATGGACACAGAGAAGGGAATACTCCACATTATTACTTTACCTTGTAAATCATCACTTGATATCTATTGCCACTAACCCGGTGGTCCTGACGGGGCTTGTGAGAATGGCTTGAAGCATTGAAGTCCCAACAATGCCTTCGGGACAGATGTAGGTAGTCAATGGCCGATGCACTGAAGTGGTATAAGATCATCACCAGTGAAGCCAATTATTGTCAATAGCTGTCACCTGGGTATGGGGAGCTCACAAGTACTGCAAACATTTTCCAAAGTCAATCTGGACCATGAAAACAACAGCCTGTTAGCGGCAGGGCATTTTCAGATGAATTCTAGGTATTTTGATAGTGTGACATATTCCCTGCTTTGTGGCCAGTTTTGAAACATTTTGTACAAACTAAATAACATCCAGAGGTCTAAAATTACCCATAACACTACCCAGTTCAAAAGCTAAAGGGGTCCTATGGGTAAAGAAGAAATTATTCTGTGCTTTCTTCAGTTAAGAGCAAATGGACCCACCATTTTTATGCTTACAAGTGCATAAAACACACCTCTCTTGGCGATGGAATGGACAGCTAGAGGGGTTATGGAGGAGGCTGATCAGTTTTTTAGATGCTTTTGCTAGGTGTGTCTGATCTATTTGCTCTTAAACTACGAAACGGAGCTGAGAGGGAAATGTCCTACTTGTCTTTTTTATAAAGCACAGTAATGGCTACAAAGAAAGATTTAGCTTATTTAATATCCCGGCTTTAAGACCGAATTATCAAGAAAAGTGAGACTGTCATTTTGGATAATAAGGTTATGTCATAGTAGTAAAAGTAGTCTTGAAGGTTTTATAGCTTACCCAGTTTTAGCTTCTAAATTTGCTAAAGATCCAGTAGTATGTTGTCATCACAAATGTCTAAAGCTAGTTACCATGTTTTTTACTCATGCATTTGTTTATTGTTATTGAATTGGATGCACCTGAATGATGTTCTGTACATAAGTTGTAAATAAAGTTTTAAGGGAATAACCAAAAACGTCTACTTGTCTCATAAATCAGCCATCATTCTCAATGCACCACTCAGATAATGCCATCAGTCTTCAAGTGGTCTGCAGTGATGATTTTCTGGGCAGAAGTTATAGGTACATTTTACGTTGTACAGGGTTTTAAGAAATGGACACAGAGAAGGGAATACTACATATTCTTACTTTACCTTGTAAATCATCACTTGATATCCATTGCCACTAAGCCGGTGATCCTGAGGGGCTTGTGAGAATGGCTTGCAGCATTGAAGTCCCAACCATGCCTTCGGGACAGATGTAGGTAGTCAATGGCCGATGCACTGAAGTGGTATAAGATCATCACCAGTGAAGCCAGTGATTGTCAATAGCTGTCACCAGGGTATGGGGAGCTCACAAGTACTGCAAACAGTTTCCAAAGTCAATCTGGACCATGAAAACAACAGCCTGTTAGCGGCAGGGCATTTTCAGATGAATTCTAGGTATTTTGGTAGTGTGACATATTCCCTGCTTTGTGGCCAGTTTTGAAACATTTTGTACAAACTAAATAACATCCAGATGTCTAAAATTACCCATAACACTACCCAGTTCAAAAGCTAAAGGGGTCCTATGGGAAACGACGAAATTAATATGTGCTTTCTTCAGTTAAGAGCAAATGGACCCACCATTTTTATGCTTACAAGTGCATAAAACACGCCTCTCTTGGAGATGGAATGGACAGCTAGAGGGGTTATGGAGGAGGCTGATCAGTTTTTTAGATGCTTTTGCTAGGTGTGTCTGATCTATTTGCTCTTAAACTATGAAACGGAGCTGAGAGGGAAATGTTTTACTTGTCTTTTTTTATAAAGCACAGTAATGGCTACAAAGAAAGATTTAGCTTGTTTAATATCCCGGCATTAAGACCGAATTATCAAGAAAAGTGACACTGTCATTTTGGATAATAGGGTTAAGTCATAGTAGTAAAAGTAATCTTGAAGGTTGTATAGCTTACCCAGTTTTAGCTTCTAAATTTGCTAAAAATCCAGTAGTATGTTGTCATCACAAATGTCTAAAGCTAGTTACCATGTTTTTTACTCATGCATTTGCTTATTGTTATTAAATTGGATGCACCTGACTGATGTTCTGTACATAAGTTGTAACTAAAGTTTTAAGGGAATAACCAAAAACGTCTACTTGTCTCATAAATCAGCCATCATTCTCAATGCACCACTCAGATAATGCCATCAGTCTTCAAGTGGTCTGCAGTGATGATTTTCTGGGCAGAAGTTATAGGTACATTTTACGTTGTACAGGGTTTTAAGAAATGGACACAGAGAAGGGAATACTCCACATTATTACTTTACCTTGTAAATCATCACTTGATATCCATTGCCACTAACCCGGTAGTCCTGCCGGGGCTTGTGAAAATGGCTTGCAGCTCTGAAGTCCCAACAATGCCTTCGGGACAGATGTAGGTAGTCAATGGCCGATGCACTGAAGTTGTATAAGATCATCACCAGTGAAGCCAGTGATTGTCAATAGCTGTCACCTGGGTATGGGGAGCTCAGAAGAACTGCAAACAGTTTCCAAAGTCTATCTGGACCATGAAAACAACAGCCTGTTAGCGGCAGGGCATTTTCAGATGGATTCTAGGTATTTTGTTACTGTGACATATTCCCTGCTTTGTGGCCAGTTTTGAAACATTTTGTACAAACTAAATAACATCCAGAGGTCTAAAATTACCCATAACACTACCCAGTTCAAAAGCTAAAGGGGTCCTATGGGCAAAGAAGAAATTAATATGTGCTTTCTTCAGTTAAGAGCAAATGGACCCACCATTTTTATGCTTACAAGTGCATAAAACACACCTCTCTTGGAGATGGAACGGACAGCTAGAGGGGTTATGGAGGAGGCTAATCAGTTTTTTAGATGCTTTTGCTAGGTGTGTCTGATCTATTTGCTCTTAAACTACGAAACGGAGCTGAGAGGGAAATGTCTTACTTGTCTTTTTTTATAAAGCACAGTAATGGCTAAAAAGAAAGATTTAGCTTGTTTAATATCCCGGCATTAAGACCGAATTATCAAGAAAAGTGACACTGTCAATTTGGATAATAAGGTTAAGTCATAGTAGTAAAAGTAATCTTGGAGGTTGTATAGCTTACCCAGTTTAAGCTTCTAAATTTGCTAAGGATCTAGTAGTATGTTGTCATCACAAATGTCTAAAGCTAGTTACCATGTTTTTTACTCATGCATTTGTTTATTGTTATTGAATTGGATGTGCCTGACCGATGTTCTGTACATAAGTTATAACTAAAGTTTTAAGGGAATAACCAAAAATGATTACTTGCCTCATAAATCACCCATCATTCTCATTGCACCACTCAGATAATCCCACCAGTCTTCAAGTGGTCTGCAGTGATGATTTTCTGGGCAGACGTTATAGGTACATTTTACGTTGTACAGGGTTTTAAGAAATGGACACAGAGAAGGGAATACTCCACATTATTACTTTACCTTGTAAATCATCACTTGATATCCATTGCCACTAACCCGGTGGTCCTGAGGGGCTTGTGAGAATGGCTTGCAGCATTGAAGTCCCAACCATGCCTTCGGGACAGATGTAGGTAGTCAATGGCCGATGCACTGAAGTTGTATAGGATCATCACCAGTGAAGCCAGTGATTGTCAATAGCTGTCACCTGGGTATGGGGAGCTCACAAGTACTGCAAACAGTTTTCAAAGTCAATCTGGACCATGAAAACAACAGCCTGTTAGCGGCAGGGCTTTTTCAGATGAATTCCAGGTATTTTGGTAGTGTGACATATAACCTGCTTTGTGGCCAGTTTTGAAACATTTTGTACAAACTAAATAACATCCAGATGTCTAAAATTACCCATAACACTACCCAGTTCAAAAGCTAAAGGGGTCCTATGGGAAACGACGAAATTAATATGTGCTTTCTTCAGTTAAGAGTAAATGGACCCACCATTTTTATGCTTACAAGTGCATAAAACACACCTCTCTTGGAGATGGAATGGACAGCTAGAGGGGTTATGGAGGAGGCTGATCAGTTTCTTAGATGCTTTTGCTAGGTGTGTCTGATCTATTTGCTCTTAAAATATGAAACGTAGCTGAGAGGGAGATGTCCTACTTGTCTTTTTTTATAAAGAACAGTAATGGCTACAAAGAAAGATTTAGCTTGTTTAATATGTCGGCATTAAGACCGAATTATCAAGAAAAGTGACACTGTCATCTTGGATAATAAGGTTAAGTCATAGTAGTAAAAGTAATCTTGAAGGTTGTATAGCTTACCCAGTTTTAGCTTCTAAATTTCCTGAAGATCTAGTAGTATGTTGTCATCACAAATGTCTAAAGCTAGTTACCATGTTTTTTACTCATGCATTTGTTTATTGTTATTGAATTGGATCTGCCTGACCGATGTTCTGTACATAAGTTGTAACTAAAGTTTTAAGGGAATAACCAAAAACGTCTACTTGTCTCATAAATCAGCCATCATTCTCAATGCACCACTCAGATAATGCCATCAGTCTTCAAGTGGTCTGCAGTGATGATTTTCTGGGCAGAAGTTATAGGTACATTTTACGTTGTACAGGGTTTTAAGAAATGGACACAGAGAAGGGAATACTCCACATTATTACTTTACCTTGTAAATCATCACTTGATATCCATTGCCACTAACCCGGTGGTCCTGCCGGGGCATGTGAAAATGGCTTGCAGCATTGAAGTCCCAACAATGCCTTCGGGACAGATGTAGATAGTCAATGGCCGATGCACTGAAGTGGTATAGGATCATCACCAGTGAAGCCAATGATTGTCAATAGCTGTCACCTGGGTATGGGGAGTTCACAAGTACTGCAAACAGTTTCCAAAGTCAATCTGGACCATGAAAACAACAGCCTGTTAGCGGCAGGGCATTTTCAGATGAATTCTAGGTATTTTGGTAGTGTGACATATTCCCTGCTTTGTGGCCAGTTTTAAAACATTTTGTACAAACTAAATAACATCCAGATGTTTAAAATTACCCATAACACTACCCAGTTCAAAAGGTAAAGGGGCCCTATGGGTAAAGAAGAAATTATTATGTGCTTTCTTCAGTTAAGAGCAAATGGACCCACCATTTTTATGCTTACAAGTGCATAAAACACACCTCTCTTGGAGATGGAATGGACAGCTAGAGGGGTTATGGAGGAGGCTGATCAGTTTTTTAGATGCTTTTGCTAGGTGTGTCTGATCTATTTGCTCTTAAACTACGAAACGGAGCTGAGAGGGAAATGTCTTACTTGTCTTTTTTTTATAAAGCACAGTAATGGCTACAAAGAAAGATTTAGCTTGTTTAATATCCCGGCATTAAGACCGAATTATCAAGAAAAGTGACACAGTCATTTTGGATAATAAGGTTAAGTCATAGTAGTAAAAGTAATTTTGAAGGTTGTATAGCTTACCCAGTTTTAGCTTCTAAATTTGCTAAAGATCCAGTAGTATGTTGTCATCACAAATGTCTAAAGCTAGTTACCATGTTTTTTACTCATGCATTTGTTTATTGTTATTGAATTGGATGCACCTGACCGATGTTCTGTACATAAGTTATAACTATAGTTTTAAGGGAATAACCAAAAATAATTACTTATCTTATATATCACCCATCATTCTCATTGCACCACTCAGATAATGCCACCAGTCTTCAAGTGGTCTGCAGTGATGATTTTCTGGGCAGAAGTTATAGGTACATTTTACGTTGTACAGGGTTTTAAGAAATGGACACAGAGAAGGGAATACTCCATATTATTACTTTACCTTGTAAATCATCACTTGATATCTATTGCCACTAACCCGGTGGTCCTGAGGGGCTTGTGAGAATGGCTTGCAGCATTGAAGTCCCAACCATGCCTTCGGGACAGATGTAGGTAGTCAATGGTCGATGCACTAAAGTGGTATAAGATCATCACCAGTGAAGCCAGTGATTGTCAATAGCTGTCACCTGGGTATGGGGAGCTCACAAGTACTGCAAACAGTTTTCAAAGTCAATCTGGATCATCAAAACAACAGCCTGTTAGTGGCAGGGCATTTTCAGATGAATTCTAGGTATTTTGGTAGTATGACATATTACCTGCTTTGTGGCCAGTTTTGAAACATTTTGTACAAACTAAATAACATCAGATGTCTAAAACTACCCATAACACTACCCAGTTCAAAAGCTAAAGGGGTCCTATGGGAAAAGAAGAAATTAATATGTGCTTTCTTCAGTTAAGAGCAAATGGACGCACCATTTTTATGCTTACAAGTGCATAAAAAACACCTCTCTTGGAGATGGAATGGACAGCTAGAGGGGTTATGGAGGAGGCTGATCAGTTTTTTAGATGCTTTTGCTAGGTGTGTCAGATCTATTTGCTCTTAAACTATGAAACGGAGCTGAGAGGGAAATGTTCTACTTGTCTTTTTTTATAAAGTACAGTAATGGCTACAAAGAAAGATTTAGCTTGTTTAATATCCCGGCATTAAGACCGAATTATCAAGAAAAGTGACACTGTCATTTTGGATAATAAGGTTAAGTCATAGTAGTAAAAGTAATCTTGAAGGTTGTATAGCTTACCCAGTTTTAGCTTCTAAATTTGCTAAAGATCCAGTAGTATGTTGTCATCACATGTCTATATCTAGATCCATGTTTTTTACTCATGCATTTGTTTATTGTTATTGAATTGGATGCACCTGAATGATGTTCTGTACATAAGTTGTAAATAAAGTTTTAAGGGAATAACCAAAAACGTCTACTTGTCTCATAAATCAGCCATCATTCTCAATGCACCACTCAGATAATGCCATCAGTCTTCAAGTGGTCTGCAGTGATGATTTTCTGGGCAGAAGTTATAGGTACATTTTACGTTGTACAGGGTTTTAAGAAATGGACACAGAGAAGGGAATACTCCACATTATTACTTTACCTTGTAAATCATCACTTGATATCCATTGCCACTAACCCGGTGGTCCTGCCGGGGCTTGTGAAAATGGCTTGCAGCATGAAAGTCCCAACAATGCCTTCAGGACAGATGTAGGTAGTCAATGGCCGATGCACTGAAGTGGTATAAGATCATCACCAGTGAAGCCAGTGATTGTCAATAGCTGTCACCTGGGTATGGGGAGCTCACAAGTACTGCAAACAGTGTCCAAAGTCAATCTGGACCATGAAAACAACAGCCTGTTAACGGCAGGGCATTTTCAGATGAATTCTAGGTATTTTGGTAGTGTGACATATTCCCTGCTTTGTGGCCAGTTTTGAAACATTTTGTACAAACTAAATAACATCCAGATGTCTAAAATTACCCATAACACTACCCAGTTCAAAAGGTAAAGGGGCCCTATGGGTAAAGAAGAAATTATTATGTGCTTTCTTCAGTTAAGAGCAAATGGACCCACCATTTTTATGCTTACAAGTGCATAAAACACACCTCTCTTGGAGATGGAATGGACAGCTAGAGGGGTTATGGAGGAGGCTGATCAGTTTTTTAGATGCTTTTGCTAGGTGTGTCTGATCTATTTGCTCTTAAACTACGAAACGGAGCTGAGAGGGAAATGTCTTACTTGTCTTTTTTTATAAAGCACAGTAATGGCTACAAAGAAAGATTTAGCTTGTTTAATATCCCGGCATTAAGACCGAATTATCAAGAAAAGTGACACTGTCATTTTCGATAATAAGGTTAAGTCATAGTAGTAAAAGTAATCTTGAAGGTTGTATAGCTTACCCAGTTTTAGCTTCTAAATTTGCTGAAGATCTAGTAGTATGTTGTCATCACAAATGTCTAAAGCTAGTTACCATGTTTTTTACTGATGCATTTGTTTATTGTTATTGAATTGGATGTGCCTGACCGATGTTCTGTACATAAGTTGTAACTAAAGTTTTAGGGGAATAACCAAAAACGTCTACTTGTCTCATAAATCAGCCATCATTCTCAATGCACCACTCAGATAATGCCATCAGTCTTCAAGTGGTCTGCAGTGATGATTTTCTGGGCAGAAATTATAGGTACATTTTACGTTGTACAGGGTTTTAAGAAATGGACACAGAGAAGGGAATACTCCATATTCTTACTTTACCTTGTAAATCATCACTTGATATCCATTGCCACTAACCCGGTGGTCCTGAGGGGCTTGTGAGAATGGCTTGCAGCATTGAAGTCCCAACCATGCCTTCGGGACAGATGTAGGTAGTCAATGGTCGATGCACTAAAGTGGTATAAGATCATCACCAGTGAAGCCAGTGATTGTCAATAGCTGTCACCTGGGTATGGGGAGCTCACAAGTACTGCAAACAGTTTTCAAAGTCAATCTGGATCATAAAAACAACAGCCTGTTAGTGGCAGGGCATTTTCAGATGAATTCTAGGTATTTTGGTAGTGTGACATATTACCTGCTTTGTGGCCAGTTTTGAAACATTTTGTACAAACTAAATAACATCCAGATGTCTAAAACTACCCATAACACTACCCAGTTCAAAAGCTAAAGGGGTCCTATGGGAAAAGAAGAAATTAATATGTGCTTTCTTCAGTTAAGAGCAAATGGACGCACCATTTTTATGCTTACAAGTGCATAAAAAACACCTCTCTTGGAGATGGAATGGACAGCTAGAGGGGTTATGGAGGAGGCTGATCAGTTTTTTAGATGCTTTTGCTAGGTGTGTCTGATCTATTTGCTCTTAAGCTATGAAACGGAGCTGAGAGGGAAATGTTCTACTTGTCTTTTTTTATAAAGCACAGTAATGGCTACAAAGAAAGATTTAGCTTGTTTAATATCCCGGCATTAAGACCGAATTATCAAGAAAAGTGACACTGTCATTTTGGATAATAAGGTTAAGTCATAGTAGTAAAAGTAATCTTGAAGGTTGTATAGCTTACCCAGTTTTAGCTTCTAAATTTGCTAAAGATCCAGTAGTATGTTGTCATCACATGTCTAAATCTAGATCCATGTTTTTTACTCATGCATTTGTTTATTGTTATTGAATTGGATGCACCTGACTGATGTTCTGTACATAAGTTGTAAATAAAGTTTTAAGGGAATAACCAAAAACGTCTACTTGTCTCATAAATCAGCCATCATTCTCAATGCACCACTCAGATAATGCCACCAGTCTTCAAGTGGTCTGCAGTGATGATTTTCTGGGCAGAAGTTATAGGTACATTTTACGTTGTACAGGGTTTTAAGAAATGGACACAGAGAAGGGAATACTCCACATTATTACTTTACCTTGTAAATCATCACTTGATATCCATTGCTACTAACCCGGTGGTCCTGGCGGGGCTTGTGAGAATGGCTTGCAGCATTGAAGTCCCAACAATGCCTTCGGGACAGATGTAGATAGTCAATGGCCGATGCACTGAAGTGGTATTGGATCATCACCAGTGAAGCCAGTGATTGTCAATAGCTGTCACCTGGGTATGGGGAGCTCACAAGTGCTGCAAACAGTTTTCAAAGTCAATCTGGACCATGAAAACAACAGCCTGTTTGCGGCAGGGCTTTTTCAGATGCATTCTAGGTATTTTGGTAGTGTGACATATTCCCTGCTTTGTGGCCAGTTTTGAAACATTTTGTACAAACTAAACAGATGTCTAAAATTACCCATAACACTACCCAGTTCAAAAGGTAAAGGGGTCCTATGGGTAAAGAAGAAATTATTATGTGCTTTCTTCAGTTAAGAGCAAATGGACCCACCATTTTTATGCTTACAAGTGCATAAAACACACCTCTCTTGGAGATGGAATGGACAGCTAGAGGGGTTATGGAGGAGGCTGATCAGTTTTTTAGATGCTTTTGCTAGGTGTGTCTGATCTATTTGCTCTTAAACTACGAAACGGAGCTGAGAGGGAAATGTCTTACTTGTCTTTTTTTATAAAGTACAGTAGTGGCTACAAAGAAAGATTTAGCTTGTTTAATATCCCGGCATTAAGACCGAATTATCAAGAAAAGTGACACTGTCATTTTGGATAATAAGGTTTAGTCATAGTAGTAAAAGTAATCTTGAAGGTTGTATAGCTTACCCAGTTTTAGCTTCTAAATTTGCTAAAGATCTAGTAGTATGTTGTCATCACAAATGTCTAAAGCTAGTTACCATGTTTTTTACTCATGCATTTGTTTATTGTTATTGAATTGGATGCACCTGACCGATGTTCTGTACATAAGTTATAACTAAAGTTTTAAGGGAATAACCAAAAAGAATTACTTGCCTCATAAATCACCCATCATTCTCATTGCACCACTCAGATAATGCCACCAGTCTTCAAGTGGTCTGCAGTGATGATTTTCTGGGCAGAAGTTATAGGTACATTTTTACGTTGTACAGGGTTTTAAGAAATGGACACAGAGAAGGGAATACTGCACATTATTACTTTACCTTGTAAATCATCACTTGATATCCATTGCCACTAACCCGGTGGTCCTGGCGGGGCTTGTGAGAATGGCTTGCAGCATTGAAGTCCCAACAATGCCTTCGGGACAGATGTAGATAGTCAATGGCCGATGCACTGAAGTGGTATAAGATCATCACCAGTGAAGCCAGTGATTGTCAATAGCTGTCACCAGGGTATGGGGAGCTCATAAGTACTGCAAACAGTTTCCAAAGTCAATCTGAACCATGAAAACAACAGCCTGTTAGCGGCAGGGCATTTTCAGATGAATTCTAGGTATTTTGTTACTGTGACTTATTCCCTGCTTTGTGGCCAGTTTTGAAACATTTTGTACAAACTAAATAACATCCAGAGGTCTAAAATTACCCATAACACTACCCAGTTTAAAAGCTAAAGGGGTCCTATGGGCAAAGAAGAAATTAATATGTGCTTTCTTCAGTTAAGAGCAAATGGAGCATTTTTATGCTTACAAGTGCATAAAACACACCTCTCTTGGAGATGGAATGGACAGCTAGAGGGGTTATGGAGGAGGCTGATCAGTTTTTTAGATGCTTTTGCTAGGTGTGTCTGATCTATTTGCTCTTAAACTACGAAATGGAGCTGAGAGATAAATGTTCTACTTGTCTTTTTTTTATAAAGCACAGTAATGGCTACAAAGAAAGATTTAGCTTGTTTAATATCCCGGCATTAAGACCGAATTATCAAGAAAAGGGACACTGTCATTTTGGATAATAAGGTTAAGTCATAGTAGTAAAAGTAATCTTGAAGGTTGTATAGCTTACCCAGTTTTAGCTTCTAAATTTGCTAAAAATCCAGTAGTATGTTGTCATCACAAATGTTTAAAGCTAGTTACGATGTTTTTTACTCATGCATTTGTTTATTGTTATTGAATTGGATGTGCCTGACCGATGTTCTGTACATAAGTTATAACTAAAGTTTTAAGGGAATAACCAAAAATGTCTACTTGTCTCATAAATCACCCATCATTCTCAATGCACCACTCAGATAATGCCATCAGTTTTCAAGTGGTCTGCAGTGATGATTTTCTGGGCAGAAGTTATAGGTACATTTTACGTTGTACAGGGTTTTAAGAAATGGACACATAGAAGGGAATACTCCACATTATTACTTTACCTTGTAAATCATCACTTGATATCCATTGCCACTAACCCGGTGGTCCTGCCGGGGCTTGTGAGAATGGCTTGCAGCATTGAAGTCCCAACAATGCCTTCGGGACAGATGTAGGTAGTTAATGGCTGTGGCACTGAAGTGGTATAAGATCATCACCAGTAAAGCCAATGATTGTCAATAGCTGTCACCTGGGTATGTGGAGCTCAGAAGTACTGCAAACAGTTTCCAAAGTCAATCTGGACCATGAAAACAACAGCCTGTTAGCGGCAGTGCATTTTCAGATGAATTCTAGGTATTTTGGTAGTGTGACATATTCCCTGCTTTGTGGCCAGTTTTGAAACATTTTGTACAAACTAAATAACATCCAGATGTCTTTAATTACCCATAACACTACCCAGTTCAAAAGCTAAAGGGGTCCTATGGGTAAAGAAGAAATTAACATGTGCTTTCTTCAGTTAAGAGCAAATGGACCCACCATTTTTATGCTTACAAGTGCATAAAACACACCTCTCTTGGAGATGGAATGGACAGCTAGAGGGGTAATGGAGAAGGCTGATCAGTTTTTTAGATGGTTTTGCTAGGTGTGTCTGATCTATTTGCTCTTAAACTACGAAATGGAGCTGAGAGGGAAATGTCATACTTATCGTTTTTATAAAGCACAGTAATGGCTACAAAGAAAGATTTAGCTTGTTTAACATCCCCGCATTAAGACCGAATTATCAAGAAAAGTGACACTGTCATTTTGGATAATAAGGTTAAGTCATAGTAGTAAAAGTAATCTTGAAGGTTGTATAGCTTACCCAGTTTTAGCTTCTAAATTTGCTAAAGATCCAGTAGTATGTTGTCATCACAAATGTCTAAAGCTAGTTACCATGTTTTTTACTCATGCATTTGTTTATTGTTATTGAATTGGATGTGCCTGACCGATGTTCTGTACAGAAGTTATAACTAAAGTTTTAAGGGAATAACCAAAAATGTCTACTTGTCTCTTAAATCACCCATCATTCTCAATGCACCACTCAGATAATGCCATCAGTCTTCAAGTGGTCTGCAGTGATGATATTCTGGGCAGAAGTTATAGGTACATTTTACGTTGTACAGGGTTTTAAGAAAAGGACACAGAGAAGGGAATACTCCACATTATTACTTTACCTTGTAAATCATCACTTGATATCCATTGCCACTAACCCGGTGGTCCTGCCGGGGCATGTGAAAATGGCTTGCAGCATTGAAGTCCCAACAATGCCTTCGGGACAGATGTAGATAGTCAATGGCCGATGCACTGAAGTGGTATAAGATCATCACCAGTGAAGCCAGTGATTGTCAGTAGCTGTCACCTGGGTATGGGGAGTTCACAAGTACTGCAAACAGTTTCCAAAGTCAATCTGGACCATGAAAACAACAGCCTGTTAGCGGCAGGGCATTTTCAGATGAATTCTAGGTATTTTGGTAGTGTGACATATTCCCTGCTTTGTGGCCAGTTTTAAAACATTTTGTACAAACTAAATAACATCCAGATGTTTAAAATTACCCATAACACTACCCAGTTCAAAAGGTAAAGGGGCCCTATGGGTAAAGAAGAAATTATTATGTGCTTTCTTCAGTTAAGAGCAAATGGACCCACCATTTTTATGCTTACAAGTGCATAAAACACACCTCTCTTGGAGATGGAATGGACAGCTAGAGGGGTTATGGAGGAGGCTGATCAGTTTTTTAGATGCTTTTGCTAGGTGTGTCTGATCTATTTGCTCTTAAACTACGAAACGGAGCTGAGAGGGAAATGTCTTACTTGTCTTTTTTTATAAAGCACAGTAATGGCTACAAAGAAAGATTTAGCTTGTTTAATATCCCGGCATTAAGACCGAATTATCAAGAAAAGTGACACAGTCATTTTGGATAATAAGGTTAAGTCATAGTAGTAAAAGTAATCTTGAAGGTTGTATAGCTTACCCAGTTTTAGCTTCTAAATTTGCTAAAGATCCAGTAGTATGTTGTCATCACAAATGTCTAAAGCTAGTTACCATGTTTTTTACTCATGCATTTGTTTATTGTTATTGAATTGGATGCACCTGACCGATGTTCTGTACATAAGTTATAACTATAGTTTTAAGGGAATAACCAAAAATAATTACTTATCTTATATATCACCCATCATTCTCATTGCACCACTCAGATAATGCCACCAGTCTTCAAGTGGTCTGCAGTGATGATTTTCTGGGCAGAAGTTATAGGTACATTTTACGTTGTACAGGGTTTTAAGAAATGGACACAGAGAAGGGAATACTCCATATTATTACTTTACCTTGTAAATCATCACTTGATATCTATTGCCACTAACCCGGTGGTCCTGAGGGGCTTGTGAGAATGGCTTGCAGCATTGAAGTCCCAACCATGCCTTCGGGACAGATGTAGGTAGTCAATGGTCGATGCACTAAAGTGGTATAAGATCATCACCAGTGAAGCCAGTGATTGTCAATAGCTGTCACCTGGGTATGGGGAGCTCACAAGTACTGCAAACAGTTTTCAAAGTCAATCTGGATCATCAAAACAACAGCCTGTTAGTGGCAGGGCATTTTCAGATGAATTCTAGGTATTTTGGTAGTATGACATATTACCTGCTTTGTGGCCAGTTTTGAAACATTTTGTACAAACTAAATAACATCAGATGTCTAAAACTACCCATAACACTACCCAGTTCAAAAGCTAAAGGGGTCCTATGGGAAAAGAAGAAATTAATATGTGCTTTCTTCAGTTAAGAGCAAATGGACGCACCATTTTTATGCTTACAAGTGCATAAAAAACACCTCTCTTGGAGATGGAATGGACAGCTAGAGGGGTTATGGAGGAGGCTGATCAGTTTTTTAGATGCTTTTGCTAGGTGTGTCAGATCTATTTGCTCTTAAACTATGAAACGGAGCTGAGAGGGAAATGTTCTACTTGTCTTTTTTTATAAAGCACAGTAATGGCTACAAAGAAAGATTTAGCTTGTTTAATATCCCGGCATTAAGACCGAATTATCAAGAAAAGTGACACTGTCATTTTGGATAATAAGGTTATGTCATAGTAGTAAAAGTAATCTTGAAGGTTGTATAGCTTACCCAGTTTTAGCTTCTAAATTTGCTAAAGATCCAGTAGTATGTTGTCATCACATGTCTATATCTAGATCCATGTTTTTTACTCATGCATTTGTTTATTGTTATTGAATTGGATGCACTTGAATGATGTTCTGTACATAAGTTGTAAATAAAGTTTTAAGGGAATAACCAAAAACGTCTACTTGTCTCATAAATCAGCCATCATTCTCAATGCACCACTCAGATAATGCCATCAGTCTTCAAGTGGTCTGCAGTGATGATTTTCTGGGCAGAAGTTATAGGTACATTTTACGTTGTACAGGGTTTTAAGAAATGGACACAGAGAAGGGAATACTCCACATTATTACTTTACCTTGTAAATCATCACTTGATATCCATTGCCACTAACCCGGTGGTCCTGCCGGGGCTTGTGAAAATGGCTTGCAGCATGAAAGTCCCAACAATGCCTTCAGGACAGATGTAGGTAGTCAATGGCCGATGCACTGAAGTGGTATAAGATCATCACCAGTGAAGCCAGTGATTGTCAATAGCTGTCACCTGGGTATGGGGAGCTCACAAGTACTGCAAACAGTTTCCAAAGTCAATCTGGACCATGAAAACAACAGCCTGTTAACGGCAGGGCATTTTCAGATGAATTCTAGGTATTTTGGTAGTGTGACATATTCCCTGCTTTGTGGCCAGTTTTGAAACATTTTGTACAAACTAAATAACATCCAGATGTCTAAAATTACCCATAACACTACCCAGTTCAAAAGGTAAAGGGGCCCTATGGGTAAAGAAGAAATTATTATGTGCTTTCTTCAGTTAAGAGCAAATGGACCCACCATTTTATACTTACAAGTGCATAAAACACACCTCTCTTGGAGATGGAATGGACAGCTAGAGGGGATATGGAGGAGGCTGATCAGTTTTTTAGATGCTTTTGCTAGGTGTGTCTGATCTATTTGCTCTTAAACTACGAAACGGAGCTGAGAGGGAAATGTCTTACTTGTCTTTTTTTATAAAGCACAGTAATGGCTACAAAGAAAGATTTAGCTTGTTTAATATCCCGGCATTAAGACCGAATTATCAAGAAAAGTGACACTGTCATTTTCGATAATAAGGTTAAGTCATAGTAGTAAAAGTAATCTTGAAGGTTGTATAGCTTACCCAGTTTTAGCTTCTAAATTTGCTGAAGATCTAGTAGTATGTTGTCATCACAAATGTCTAAAGCTAGTTACCATGTTTTTTACTGATGCATTTGTTTATTGTTATTGAATTGGATGTGCCTGACCGATGTTCTGTACATAAGTTATAACTAAAGTTTTAAGGGAATAACCAAAAATGATTACTTGCCTCATAAATCACCCATCATTCTCATTGCACCACTTAGATAATGCCACCAGTCTTCAAGTGGTCTGCAGTGATGATTTTCTGGGCAGAAGTTATAGGTACATTTTACGTTGTACAGGGTTTTAAGAAATGGACACAGAGAAGGGAATACTCCACATTATTACTTTACCTTGTAAATCATCACTTGATATCCATTGCCACTAACCCGGTGGTCCTGGCGGAGCTTGTGAGAATGGCTTGCAGCATTGAAGTCCCAACAATGCCTTCGGGACAGATGTAAATAGTCAATGGCCGATGCACTGAAGTGTTATAAGATCATCACCAGTGAAGCCAGTGATTGTCAATAGCTGTCACCAGGGTATGGGGAGCTCACAAGTACTGCAAACACTTTCCAAAGTCTATCTGGACCATGAAAACAACAGCCTGCTAGCGGCAGGGCATTTTCAGATGAATTCTAGGTATTTTGTTACTGTGACATATTCCCTGCTTTGTGGCCAGTTTTGAAACATTTTGTACAAGCTAAATAATGTCCAGAGGTCTAAAATTACCCATAACACTACCCAGTTCAAAAGCTAAAGGGGTCCTATGGGCAAAGAAGAAATTAATATGTGCTTTCTTCAGTTAAGAGCAAATGGACCCACCATTTTTATGCTTACAAGTGCATAAAACACACCTCTCTTGGAGATGGAATGGACAGCTAGAGGGGTTATGGAGGAGGCTGATCAGTTTTTTAGATGCTTTTGCTAGGTGTGTCTGATCTATTTGCTCTTAAACTACGAAACGGAGCTGAGAGGGAAATGTCCTACTTGTCTTTTTTATAAAGCACAGTAATGGCTACAAAGAAAGATTTAGCTTATTTAATATCCCGGCTTTAAGAGCGAATTATCAAGAAAAGTGAGACTGTCATTTTGGATAATAAGGTTATGTCATAGTAGTAAAAGTAGTCTTGAAGGTTTTATAGCTTACCCAGTTTTAGCTTCTAAATTTGCTAAAGATCCAGTAGTATGTTGTCATCACAAATGTCTAAAGCTAGTTACCATGTTTTTTACTCATGCATTTGTTTATTGTTATTGAATTGGATGCACCTGACTGATGTTCTGTACATAAGTTGTAACTAAAGTTTTAGGGGAATAACCAAAAACGTCTACTTGTCTCATAAATCAGCCATCATTCTCAATGCACCACTCAGATAATGCCATCAGTCTTCAAGTAGTCTGCAGTGATGATTTTCTGGGCAGAAGTTATAGGTACATTTTACGTTGTACAGGGTTTTAAGAAATGGACACAGAGAAGGGAATACTCCATATTCTTACTTTACCTTGTAAATCATCACTTGATATCCATTGCCACTAACCCGGTGGTCCTGAGGGGCTTGTGAGAATGGCTTGCAGCATTGAAGTCCCAACCATGCCTTCGGGACAGATGTAGGTAGTCAATGGTCGATGCACTAAAGTGGTATAAGATCATCACCAGTGAAGCCAGTGATTGTCAATAGCTGTCACCTGGGTATGGGGAGCTCACAAGTACTGCAAACAGTTTTCAAAGTCAATCTGGATCATAAAAACAACAGCCTGTTAGTGGCAGGGCATTTTCAGATGAATTCTAGGTATTTTGGTAGTGTGACATATTACCTGCTTTGTGGCCAGTTTTGAAACATTTTGTACAAACTAAATAACATCCAGATGTCTAAAACTACCCATAACACTACCCAGTTCAAAAGCTAAAGGGGTCCTATGGGAAAAGAAGAAATTAATATGTGCTTTCTTCAGTTAAGAGCAAATGGACGCACCATTTTTATGCTTACAAGTGCATAAAAAACACCTCTCTTGGAGATGGAATGGACAGCTAGAGGGGTTATGGAGGAGGCTGATCAGTTTTTTAGATGCTTTTGCTAGGTGTGTCTGATCTATTTGCTCTTAAGCTATGAAACGGAGCTGAGAGGGAAATGTTCTACTTGTCTTTTTTTATAAAGCACAGTAATGGCTACAAAGAAAGATTTAGCTTGTTTAATATCCCGGCATTAAGACCGAATTATCAAGAAAAGTGACACTATCATTTTGGATAATAAGGTTAAGTCATAGTAGTAAAAGTAATCTTGAAGGTTCTATAGCTTACCCAGTTTTAGCTTCTAAATTTGCTAAAGATCCAGTAGTATGTTGTCATCACATGTCTAAATCTAGATCCATGTTTTTTACTCATGCATTTGTTTATTGTTATTGAATTGGATGCACCTGACATGTTCTGTACATAAGTTATAAATAAAGTTTTAAGGGAATAACCAAAAACGTCTACTTGTCTCATAAATCAGCCATCATTCTCAATGCACCACTCAGATAATGCCACCAGTCTTCAAGTGGTCTGCAGTGATGATTTTCTGGGCAGAAGTTATAGGTACATTTTACGTTGTACAGGGTTTTAAGAAATGGACACAGAGAAGGGAATACTCCACATTATTACTTTACCTTGTAAATCATCACTTGATATCCATTGCCACTAACCCGGTGGTCCTGGCGGGGCTTGTGAGAATGGCTTGCAGCATTGAAGTCCCAACAATGCCTTCGGGACAGATGTAGATAGTCAATGGCCGATGCACTGAAGTGGTATTGGATCATCACCAGTGAAGCCAGTGATTGTCAATAGCTGTCACCTGGGTATGGGGAGCTCACAAGTACTGCAAACAGTTTTCAAAGTCAATCTGGACCATGAAAACAACAGCCTGTTAGCGGCAGGGCTTTTTCAGATGCATTCTAGGTATTTTGGTAGTGTGACATATTCCCTGCTTTGTGGCCAGTTTTGAAACATTTTGTACAAACTAAACAGATGTCTAAAATTACCCATAACACTACCCAGTTCAAAAGGTAAAGGGGTCCTATGGGTAAAGAAGAAATTATTATGTGCTTTCTTCAGTTAAGAGCAAATGGACCCACCATTTTTATGCTTACAAGTGCATAAAACACACCTCTCTTGGAGATGGAATGGACAGCTAGAGGGGTTATGGAGGAGGCTGATCAGTTTTTTAGATGCTTTTGCTAGGTGTGTCTGATCTATTTGCTCTTAAACTACGAAACGGAGCTGAGAGGGAAATGTCTTACTTGTCTTTTTTTATAAAGTACAGTAGTGGCTACAAAGAAAGATTTAGCTTGTTTAATATCCCGGCATTAGGACCGAATTATCAAGAAAAGTGACACTGTCATTTTGGATAATAAGGTTTAGTCATAGTAGTAAAAGTAATCTTGAAGGTTGTATAGCTTACCCAGTTTTAGCTTCTAAATTTGCTAAAGATCTAGTAGTATGTTGTCATCACAAATGTCTAAAGCTAGTTACCATGTTTTTTACTCATGCATTTGTTTATTGTTATTGAATTGGATGCACCTGACCGATGTTCTGTACATAAGTTATAACTAAAGTTTTAGGGGAATAACCAAAAACGTCTACTTGTCTCATAAATCAGCCATCATTCTCAATGCACCACTCAGATAATGCCACCAGTCTTCAAGTGGTCTGCAGTGATGATTTTCTGGGCAGAAGTTATAGGTACATTTTTACGTTGTACAGGGTTTTAAGAAATGGACACAGAGAAGGGAATACTGCACATTATTACTTTACCTTGTAAATCATCACTTGATATCCATTGCCACTAACCCGGTGGTCCTGGCGGGGCTTGTGAGAATGGCTTGCAGCATTGAAGTCCCAACAATGCCTTCGGGACAGATGTAGATAGTCAATGGCCGATGCACTGAAGTGGTATAAGATCATCACCAGTGAAGCCAGTGATTGTCAATAGCTGTCACCAGGGTATGGGGAGCTCATAAGTACTGCAAACAGTTTCCAAAGTCAATCTGAACCATGAAAACAACAGCCTGTTAGCGGCAGGGCATTTTCAGATGAATTCTAGGTATTTTGTTACTGTGACTTATTCCCTGCTTTGTGGCCAGTTTTGAAACATTTTGTACAAACTAAATAACATCCAGAGGTCTAAAATTACCCATAACACTACCCAGTTCAAAAGCTAAAGGGGTCCTATGGGCAAAAAAGAAATTAATATGTGCTTTCTTCAGTTAAGAGCAAATGGAGCATTTTTATGCTTACAAGTGCATAAAACACACCTCTCTTGGAGATGGAATGGACAGCTAGAGGGGTTATGGAGGAGGCTGATCAGTTTTTTAAATGCTTTTGCTAGGTGTGTCTGATCTATTTGCTCTTAAACTACGAAATGGAGCTGAGAGATAAATGTTCTACTTGTCTTTTTTTTATAAAGCACAGTAATGGCTACAAAGAAAGATTTAGCTTGTTTAATATCCCGGCATTAAGACCGAATTATCAAGAAAAGTGACACTGTCATTTTGGATAATAAGGTTAAGTCATAGTAGTAAAAGTAATCTTGAAGGTTGTATAGCTTACCCAGTTTTAGCTTCTAAATTTGCTAAAAATCCAGTAGTATGTTGTCATCACAAATGTTTAAAGCTAGTTACGATGTTTTTTACTCATGCATTTGTTTATTGTTATTGAATTGGATGTGCCTGACCGATGTTCTGTACATAAGTTATAACTAAAGTTTTAAGGGAATAACCAAAAATGTCTACTTGTCTCATAAATCACCCATCATTCTCAATGCACCACTCAGATAATGCCATCAGTTTTCAAGTGGTCTGCAGTGATGATTTTCTGGGCAGAAGTTATAGGTACATTTTACGTTGTACAGGGTTTTAAGAAATGGACACATAGAAGGGAATACTCCACATTATTACTTTACCTTGTAAATCATCACTTGATATCCATTGCCACTAACCCGGTGGTCCTGCCGGGGCTTGTGAGAATGGCTTGCAGCATTGAAGTCCCAACAATGCCTTCGGGACAGATGTAGGTAGTCAATGGCTGTGGCACTGAAGTGGTATAAGATCATCACCAGTAAAGCCAATGATTGTCAATAGCTGTCACCTGGGTATGTGGAGCTCAGAAGTACTGCAAACAGTTTCCAAAGTCAATCTGGACCATGAAAACAACAGCCTGTTAGCGGCAGTGCATTTTCAGATGAATTCTAGGTATTTTGGTAGTGTGACATATTCCCTGCTTTGTGGCCAGTTTTGAAACATTTTGTACAAACTAAATAACATCCAGATGTCTTTAATTACCCATAACACTACCCAGTTCAAAAGCTAAAGGGGTCCTATGGGTAAAGAAGAAATTACCATGTGCTTTCTTCAGTTAAGAGCAAATGGACCCACCATTTTTATGCTTACAAGTGCATAAAACACACCTCTCTTGGAGATGGAATGGACAGCTAGAGGGGTTATGGAGAAGGCTGATCAGTTTTTTAGATGGTTTTGCTAGGTGTGTCTGATCTATTTGCTTTTAAACTACGAAATGGAGCTGAGAGGGAAATGTCATACTTATCGTTTTTATAAAGCACAGTAATGGCTACAAAGAAAGATTTAGCTTGTTTAACATCCCGGCATTAAGACCGAATTATCAAGAAAAGTGACACTGTCATTTTGGATAATAAGGTTAAGTCATAGTAGTAAAAGTAATCTTGAAGGTTGTATAGCTTACCCAGTTTTAGCTTCTAAATTTGCTAAAGATCCAGTAGTATGTTGTCATCACAAATGTCTAAAGCTAGTTACCATGTTTTTTACTCATGCATTTGTTTATTGTTATTGAATTGGATGTGCCTGACCGATGTTCTGTACATAAGTTATAACTAAAGTTTTAAGGGAATATCCAAAATGATTACTTGTCTCATAAATCACCCATCATTCTCAATGCACCACTCAGATAATGCCACCAGTCTTCAAGTGGTCTGCAGTGATGATTTTCTGGGCAGAAGTTATAAGTACATTTTACGTTGTACAGGGTTTTACGAAATGGACACAGAAAAGGGAATTCTCCACATTATTACTTTACCTTGTAAATCATCACTTGATATCCATTGCCACTAACCCGGTGGTCCTGCCGGGGCTTGTGAGAATGGCTTGCAGCATTGAAGTCCCAACAATGCCTTCGGGACAGATGTAGGTAGTCAATGGCCGATGCACTGAAGGGGTATAAAATCATCACCAGTGAAGCCAGTGATTGTCAATAGCTGTCACCTGGGTATGAGGAGCTCACAAGTACTGCATACAGTTTCCAAAGTCAATCTGGTCCATGAAAATAACAGCCTGTTAGTGGCAGGGCATTTTCAGATGAATTCTAGGTATTTTGGTAGTGTGACATATTCCCTGCTTTGTGGCCAGTTTTGAAACATTTTGTACAAACTTAATAACATTCAGATGTCTAACATTACCCATAACACTACCCAGTTCAAAAGCTAAAGGGGTCCTATGGGTAAAGAAGAAATTATTATGTGCTTTCCTCAGTTAAGAGCAAATGGACCCACCATTTTTATGCTTACAAGTGCATAAAACACACCTCTCTTGGAGATGGAATGGACAGCTAGAGGGGTTATGGAGGAGGCTGATCAGTTTTTTAGATGCTTTTGCTAGGTGTGTCTGATCTATTTGCTCTTAAACTACGAAACGGAGCTGAGAGGGAAATGTCCTACTTGTCTTTTTTATAAAGCACAGTAATGGCTACAAAGAAAGATTTAGCTTGTTTAATATCCCGGCTTTAAGACCGAATTATCAAGAAAAGTGACACTCTCATTTTGGATATTACGGTTGTCATAGTAGTAAAAGTAATCTTGAAGGTTGTATATCTTACCCAGTTTTAGCTTCTAAATTTGCTAAAGATCCAGTAGTATGTTGTCATCACAAATGTCTAAAGCTAGTTACCGTGTTTTTTACTCATGCATTTGTTTATTGTTATTGAATTGGATGTGCCTGACCGATGTTCTGTACATAAGTTATAACTAAAGTTTTAAGGGAATAACCAAAAATGATTACTTGCCTCATAAATCACCCATCATTCTCATTGCAGCACTCAGATAATGCCACCAGTCTTCAAGTGGTCTGCAGTGATGATTTTCTGGGCAGGTTATAGTTACATTTTACGTTGTACAGGGTTTTAAGAAATGGACACAGAGAAGGGAATACTCCACTTTATTACTTTACCTTGTAAATCATCACTTGATATCCATTCCCACTAACCTGGTGGTCCTGGCGGGGCTTGTGAGAATGGCTTGCAGCATTGAAGTCCCAACAATGCCTTCGGGACAGATGTAGGTAGTCAATGGCCGATGCACTGAAGTGGTATAAGATCATCACCAGTGAAGCCAGTGATTGTCAATAGCTGTCACCTGGGTATGGGGAGCTCACAAGTACTGCAAATTTACCTTGTTTAATATCCCAGCATTAAGACAGAATTATCAAGAAAAGTGACACTATCATTTTGGATAATAAGGTTAAGTCATAGTAGTAAAAGTAATCTTGAAGGTTGTATAGATTACCCAGTTTTAGCTTCTAAATTTGCTAAAAATCCAGTAGTATGTTGTCATCACAAATGTCTAAAGCTAGTTACGATGTTTTTTACTCATGCATTTGTTTATTGTTATTGAATTGGATGTGCCTAACCGATGTTCTGTACATAAGTTATAACTAAAGTTTTAAGGGAATAACCAAAAATGTCTACTTGTCTCATAAATCACCCATCATTCTCAATGCACCACTCAGATAATGCCATCAATTTTCAAGTGGTCTGCAGTGATGATTTTCTGGGCAGAAGTTATAGGTACATTTTACGTTGTACAGGGTTTTAAGAAATGGACACAGAGAAGGGAATACTTCACATTATTATTTTACCTTGTAAATCATCACTTGATATCCATTGCCACTAACCCGGTGGTCCTGCCGGGGCTTGTGAGAATGGCTTGCAGCATTGAAGTCCCAACAATGCCTTCGGTACAGATGTAGGTAGTCAATGGCCGATGCACTGAAGTGGTATAAGATCATCACCAGTGAAGCCAATGATTGTCAATAGTTGTCACCTGGGTATGGGGAGCTCACAAGTACTGCAAACAGTTTCCAAAGTCAATCTGGATCATCAAAACAACAGCCTGTTAGTGGCAGGGCATTTTCAGATGAATTCTAGGTATTTTGGTAGTATGACATATTACCTGCTTTGTGGCCAGTTTTGAAACATTTTGTACAAACTAAATAACATCAGATGTCTAAAACTACCCATAACACTACCCAGTTCAAAAGCTAAAGGGGTCCTATGGGAAAAGAAGAAATTAATATGTGCTTTCTTCAGTTAAGAGCAAATGGACGCACCATTTTTATGCTTACAAGTGCATAAAAAACACCTCTCTTGGAGATGGAATGGACAGCTAGAGGGGTTATGGAGGAGGCTGATCAGTTTTTTAGATGCTTTTGCTAGGTGTGTCAGATCTATTTGCTCTTAAACTATGAAACGGAGCTGAGAGGGAAATGTTCTACTTGTCTTTTTTTATAAAGTACAGTAATGGCTACAAAGAAAGATTTAGCTTGTTTAATATCCCGGCATTAAGACCGAATTATCAAGAAAAGTGACACTGTCATTTTGGATAATAAGGTTAAGTCATAGTAGTAAAAGTAATCTTGAAGGTTGTATAGCTTACCCAGTTTTAGCTTCTAAATTTGCTAAAGATCCAGTAGTATGTTGTCATCACATGTCTATATCTAGATCCATGTTTTTTACTCATGCATTTGTTTATTGTTATTGAATTGGATGCACCTGAATGATGTTCTGTACATAAGTTGTAAATAAAGTTTTAAGGGAATAACCAAAAACGTCTACTTGTCTCATAAATCAGCCATCATTCTCAATGCACCACTCAGATAATGCCATCAGTCTTCAAGTGGTCTGCAGTGATGATTTTCTGGGCAGAAGTTATAGGTACATTTTACGTTGTACAGGGTTTTAAGAAATGGACACAGAGAAGGGAATACTCCACATTATTACTTTACCTTGTAAATCATCACTTGATATCCATTGCCACTAACCCGGTGGTCCTGCCGGGGCTTGTGAAAATGGCTTGCAGCATGAAAGTCCCAACAATGCCTTCAGGACAGATGTAGGTAGTCAATGGCCGATGCACTGAAGTGGTATAAGATCATCACCAGTGAAGCCAGTGATTGTCAATAGCTGTCACCTGGGTATGGGGAGCTCACAAGTACTGCAAACAGTGTCCAAAGTCAATCTGGACCATGAAAACAACAGCCTGTTAACGGCAGGGCATTTTCAGATGAATTCTAGGTATTTTGGTAGTGTGACATATTCCCTGCTTTGTGGCCAGTTTTGAAACATTTTGTACAAACTAAATAACATCCAGATGTCTAAAATTACCCATAACACTACCCAGTTCAAAAGGTAAAGGGGCCCTATGGGTAAAGAAGAAATTATTATGTGCTTTCTTCAGTTAAGAGCAAATGGACCCACCATTTTTATGCTTACAAGTGCATAAAACACACCTCTCTTGGAGATGGAATGGACAGCTAGAGGGGTTATGGAGGAGGCTGATCAGTTTTTTAGATGCTTTTGCTAGGTGTGTCTGATCTATTTGCTCTTAAACTACGAAACGGAGCTGAGAGGGAAATGTCTTACTTGTCTTTTTTTATAAAGCACAGTAATGGCTACAAAGAAAGATTTAGCTTGTTTAATATCCCGGCATTAAGACCGAATTATCAAGAAAAGTGACACTGTCATTTTCGATAATAAGGTTAAGTCATAGTAGTAAAAGTAATCTTGAAGGTTGTATAGCTTACCCAGTTTTAGCTTCTAAATTTGCTGAAGATCTAGTAGTATGTTGTCATCACAAATGTCTAAAGCTAGTTACCATGTTTTTTACTGATGCATTTGTTTATTGTTATTGAATTGGATGTGCCTGACCGATGTTCTGTACATAAGTTGTAACTAAAGTTTTAGGGGAATAACCAAAAACGTCTACTTGTCTCATAAATCAGCCATCATTCTCAATGCACCACTCAGATAATGCCATCAGTCTTCAAGTGGTCTGCAGTGATGATTTTCTGGGCAGAAATTATAGGTACATTTTACGTTGTACAGGGTTTTAAGAAATGGACACAGAGAAGGGAATACTCCATATTCTTACTTTACCTTGTAAATCATCACTTGATATCCATTGCCACTAACCCGGTGGTCCTGAGGGGCTTGTGAGAATGGCTTGCAGCATTGAAGTCCCAACCATGCCTTCGGGACAGATGTAGGTAGTCAATGGTCGATGCACTAAAGTGGTATAAGATCATCACCAGTGAAGCCAGTGATTGTCAATAGCTGTCACCTGGGTATGGGGAGCTCACAAGTACTGCAAACAGTTTTCAAAGTCAATCTGGATCATAAAAACAACAGCCTGTTAGTGGCAGGGCATTTTCAGATGAATTCTAGGTATTTTGGTAGTGTGACATATTACCTGCTTTGTGGCCAGTTTTGAAACATTTTGTACAAACTAAATAACATCAGATGTCTAAAACTACCCATAACACTACCCAGTTCAAAAGCTAAAGGGGTCCTATGGGAAAAGAAGAAATTAATATGTGCTTTCTTCAGTTAAGAGCAAATGGACGCACCATTTTTATGCTTACAAGTGCATAAAAAACACCTCTCTTGGAGATGGAATGGACAGCTAGAGGGGTTATGGAGGAGGCTGATCAGTTTTTTAGATGCTTTTGCTAGGTGTGTCTGATCTATTTGCTCTTAAGCTATGAAACGGAGCTGAGAGGGAAATGTTCTACTTGTCTTTTTTTATAAAGCACAGTAATGGCTACAAAGAAAGATTTAGCTTGTTTAATATCCCGGCATTAAGACCGAATTATCAAGAAAAGTGACACTGTCATTTTGGATAATAAGGTTAAGTCATAGTAGTAAAAGTAATCTTGAAGGTTGTATAGCTTACCCAGTTTTAGCTTCTAAATTTGCTAAAGATCCAGTAGTATGTTGTCATCACATGTCTAAATCTAGATCCATGTTTTTTACTCATGCATTTGTTTATTGTTATTGAATTGGATGCACCTGACTGATGTTCTGTACATAAGTTGTAAATAAAGTTTTAAGGGAATAACCAAAAACGTCTACTTGTCTCATAAATCAGCCATCATTCTCAATGCACCACTCAGATAATGCCACCAGTCTTCAAGTGGTCTGCAGTGATGATTTTCTGGGCAGAAGTTATAGGTACATTTTACGTTGTACAGGGTTTTAAGAAATGGACACAGAGAAGGGAATACTCCACATTATTACTTTACCTTGTAAATCATCACTTGATATCCATTGCTACTAACCCGGTGGTCCTGGCGGGGCTTGTGAGAATGGCTTGCAGCATTGAAGTCCCAACAATGCCTTCGGGACAGATGTAGATAGTCAATGGCCGATGCACTGA
Source organism: Anomaloglossus baeobatrachus (assembly GCF_048569485.1). Taxonomy (NCBI): domain Eukaryota; kingdom Metazoa; phylum Chordata; class Amphibia; order Anura; family Aromobatidae; genus Anomaloglossus; species Anomaloglossus baeobatrachus. The sequence goes on along the minus strand of NC_134357.1, from coordinate 347,012,793 downwards.
AGTGGTATTGGATCATCACCAGTGAAGCCAGTGATTGTCAATAGCTGTCACCTGGGTATGGGGAGCTCACAAGTGCTGCAAACAGTTTTCAAAGTCAATCTGGACCATGAAAACAACAGCCTGTTTGCGGCAGGGCTTTTTCAGATGCATTCTAGGTATTTTGGTAGTGTGACATATTCCCTGCTTTGTGGCCAGTTTTGAAACATTTTGTACAAACTAAACAGATGTCTAAAATTACCCATAACACTACCCAGTTCAAAAGGTAAAGGGGTCCTATGGGTAAAGAAGAAATTATTATGTGCTTTCTTCAGTTAAGAGCAAATGGACCCACCATTTTTATGCTTACAAGTGCATAAAACACACCTCTCTTGGAGATGGAATGGACAGCTAGAGGGGTTATGGAGGAGGCTGATCAGTTTTTTAGATGCTTTTGCTAGGTGTGTCTGATCTATTTGCTCTTAAACTACGAAACGGAGCTGAGAGGGAAATGTCTTACTTGTCTTTTTTTATAAAGTACAGTAGTGGCTACAAAGAAAGATTTAGCTTGTTTAATATCCCGGCATTAAGACCGAATTATCAAGAAAAGTGACACTGTCATTTTGGATAATAAGGTTTAGTCATAGTAGTAAAAGTAATCTTGAAGGTTGTATAGCTTACCCAGTTTTAGCTTCTAAATTTGCTAAAGATCTAGTAGTATGTTGTCATCACAAATGTCTAAAGCTAGTTACCATGTTTTTTACTCATGCATTTGTTTATTGTTATTGAATTGGATGCACCTGACCGATGTTCTGTACATAAGTTATAACTAAAGTTTTAAGGGAATAACCAAAAAGAATTACTTGCCTCATAAATCACCCATCATTCTCATTGCACCACTCAGATAATGCCACCAGTCTTCAAGTGGTCTGCAGTGATGATTTTCTGGGCAGAAGTTATAGGTACATTTTTACGTTGTACAGGGTTTTAAGAAATGGACACAGAGAAGGGAATACTGCACATTATTACTTTACCTTGTAAATCATCACTTGATATCCATTGCCACTAACCCGGTGGTCCTGGCGGGGCTTGTGAGAATGGCTTGCAGCATTGAAGTCCCAACAATGCCTTCGGGACAGATGTAGATAGTCAATGGCCGATGCACTGAAGTGGTATAAGATCATCACCAGTGAAGCCAGTGATTGTCAATAGCTGTCACCAGGGTATGGGGAGCTCATAAGTACTGCAAACAGTTTCCAAAGTCAATCTGAACCATGAAAACAACAGCCTGTTAGCGGCAGGGCATTTTCAGATGAATTCTAGGTATTTTGTTACTGTGACTTATTCCCTGCTTTGTGGCCAGTTTTGAAACATTTTGTACAAACTAAATAACATCCAGAGGTCTAAAATTACCCATAACACTACCCAGTTTAAAAGCTAAAGGGGTCCTATGGGCAAAGAAGAAATTAATATGTGCTTTCTTCAGTTAAGAGCAAATGGAGCATTTTTATGCTTACAAGTGCATAAAACACACCTCTCTTGGAGATGGAATGGACAGCTAGAGGGGTTATGGAGGAGGCTGATCAGTTTTTTAGATGCTTTTGCTAGGTGTGTCTGATCTATTTGCTCTTAAACTACGAAATGGAGCTGAGAGATAAATGTTCTACTTGTCTTTTTTTTATAAAGCACAGTAATGGCTACAAAGAAAGATTTAGCTTGTTTAATATCCCGGCATTAAGACCGAATTATCAAGAAAAGTGACACTGTCATTTTGGATAATAAGGTTAAGTCATAGTAGTAAAAGTAATCTTGAAGGTTGTATAGCTTACCCAGTTTTAGCTTCTAAATTTGCTAAAAATCCAGTAGTATGTTGTCATCACAAATGTTTAAAGCTAGTTACGATGTTTTTTACTCATGCATTTGTTTATTGTTATTGAATTGGATGTGCCTGACCGATGTTCTGTACATAAGTTATAACTAAAGTTTTAAGGGAATAACCAAAAATGTCTACTTGTCTCATAAATCACCCATCATTCTCAATGCACCACTCAGATAATGCCATCAGTTTTCAAGTGGTCTGCAGTGATGATTTTCTGGGCAGAAGTTATAGGTACATTTTACGTTGTACAGGGTTTTAAGAAATGGACACATAGAAGGGAATACTCCACATTATTACTTTACCTTGTAAATCATCACTTGATATCCATTGCCACTAACCCGGTGGTCCTGCCGGGGCTTGTGAGAATGGCTTGCAGCATTGAAGTCCCAACAATGCCTTCGGGACAGATGTAGGTAGTTAATGGCTGTGGCACTGAAGTGGTATAAGATCATCACCAGTAAAGCCAATGATTGTCAATAGCTGTCACCTGGGTATGTGGAGCTCAGAAGTACTGCAAACAGTTTCCAAAGTCAATCTGGACCATGAAAACAACAGCCTGTTAGCGGCAGTGCATTTTCAGATGAATTCTAGGTATTTTGGTAGTGTGACATATTCCCTGCTTTGTGGCCAGTTTTGAAACATTTTGTACAAACTAAATAACATCCAGATGTCTTTAATTACCCATAACACTACCCAGTTCAAAAGCTAAAGGGGTCCTATGGGTAAAGAAGAAATTAACATGTGCTTTCTTCAGTTAAGAGCAAATGGACCCACCATTTTTATGCTTACAAGTGCATAAAACACACCTCTCTTGGAGATGGAATGGACAGCTAGAGGGGTAATGGAGAAGGCTGATCAGTTTTTTAGATGGTTTTGCTAGGTGTGTCTGATCTATTTGCTCTTAAACTACGAAATGGAGCTGAGAGGGAAATGTCATACTTATCGTTTTTATAAAGCACAGTAATGGCTACAAAGAAAGATTTAGCTTGTTTAACATCCCCGCATTAAGACCGAATTATCAAGAAAAGTGACACTGTCATTTTGGATAATAAGGTTAAGTCATAGTAGTAAAAGTAATCTTGAAGGTTGTATAGCTTACCCAGTTTTAGCTTCTAAATTTGCTAAAGATCCAGTAGTATGTTGTCATCACAAATGTCTAAAGCTAGTTACCATGTTTTTTACTCATGCATTTGTTTATTGTTATTGAATTGGATGTGCCTGACCGATGTTCTGTACAGAAGTTATAACTAAAGTTTTAAGGGAATAACCAAAAATGTCTACTTGTCTCTTAAATCACCCATCATTCTCAATGCACCACTCAGATAATGCCATCAGTCTTCAAGTGGTCTGCAGTGATGATATTCTGGGCAGAAGTTATAGGTACATTTTACGTTGTACAGGGTTTTAAGAAAAGGACACAGAGAAGGGAATACTCCACATTATTACTTTACCTTGTAAATCATCACTTGATATCCATTGCCACTAACCCGGTGGTCCTGCCGGGGCATGTGAAAATGGCTTGCAGCATTGAAGTCCCAACAATGCCTTCGGGACAGATGTAGATAGTCAATGGCCGATGCACTGAAGTGGTATAAGATCATCACCAGTGAAGCCAGTGATTGTCAGTAGCTGTCACCTGGGTATGGGGAGTTCACAAGTACTGCAAACAGTTTCCAAAGTCAATCTGGACCATGAAAACAACAGCCTGTTAGCGGCAGGGCATTTTCAGATGAATTCTAGGTATTTTGGTAGTGTGACATATTCCCTGCTTTGTGGCCAGTTTTAAAACATTTTGTACAAACTAAATAACATCCAGATGTTTAAAATTACCCATAACACTACCCAGTTCAAAAGGTAAAGGGGCCCTATGGGTAAAGAAGAAATTATTATGTGCTTTCTTCAGTTAAGAGCAAATGGACCCACCATTTTTATGCTTACAAGTGCATAAAACACACCTCTCTTGGAGATGGAATGGACAGCTAGAGGGGTTATGGAGGAGGCTGATCAGTTTTTTAGATGCTTTTGCTAGGTGTGTCTGATCTATTTGCTCTTAAACTACGAAACGGAGCTGAGAGGGAAATGTCTTACTTGTCTTTTTTTATAAAGCACAGTAATGGCTACAAAGAAAGATTTAGCTTGTTTAATATCCCGGCATTAAGACCGAATTATCAAGAAAAGTGACACAGTCATTTTGGATAATAAGGTTAAGTCATAGTAGTAAAAGTAATCTTGAAGGTTGTATAGCTTACCCAGTTTTAGCTTCTAAATTTGCTAAAGATCCAGTAGTATGTTGTCATCACAAATGTCTAAAGCTAGTTACCATGTTTTTTACTCATGCATTTGTTTATTGTTATTGAATTGGATGCACCTGACCGATGTTCTGTACATAAGTTATAACTATAGTTTTAAGGGAATAACCAAAAATAATTACTTATCTTATATATCACCCATCATTCTCATTGCACCACTCAGATAATGCCACCAGTCTTCAAGTGGTCTGCAGTGATGATTTTCTGGGCAGAAGTTATAGGTACATTTTACGTTGTACAGGGTTTTAAGAAATGGACACAGAGAAGGGAATACTCCATATTATTACTTTACCTTGTAAATCATCACTTGATATCTATTGCCACTAACCCGGTGGTCCTGAGGGGCTTGTGAGAATGGCTTGCAGCATTGAAGTCCCAACCATGCCTTCGGGACAGATGTAGGTAGTCAATGGTCGATGCACTAAAGTGGTATAAGATCATCACCAGTGAAGCCAGTGATTGTCAATAGCTGTCACCTGGGTATGGGGAGCTCACAAGTACTGCAAACAGTTTTCAAAGTCAATCTGGATCATCAAAACAACAGCCTGTTAGTGGCAGGGCATTTTCAGATGAATTCTAGGTATTTTGGTAGTATGACATATTACCTGCTTTGTGGCCAGTTTTGAAACATTTTGTACAAACTAAATAACATCAGATGTCTAAAACTACCCATAACACTACCCAGTTCAAAAGCTAAAGGGGTCCTATGGGAAAAGAAGAAATTAATATGTGCTTTCTTCAGTTAAGAGCAAATGGACGCACCATTTTTATGCTTACAAGTGCATAAAAAACACCTCTCTTGGAGATGGAATGGACAGCTAGAGGGGTTATGGAGGAGGCTGATCAGTTTTTTAGATGCTTTTGCTAGGTGTGTCAGATCTATTTGCTCTTAAACTATGAAACGGAGCTGAGAGGGAAATGTTCTACTTGTCTTTTTTTATAAAGCACAGTAATGGCTACAAAGAAAGATTTAGCTTGTTTAATATCCCGGCATTAAGACCGAATTATCAAGAAAAGTGACACTGTCATTTTGGATAATAAGGTTATGTCATAGTAGTAAAAGTAATCTTGAAGGTTGTATAGCTTACCCAGTTTTAGCTTCTAAATTTGCTAAAGATCCAGTAGTATGTTGTCATCACATGTCTATATCTAGATCCATGTTTTTTACTCATGCATTTGTTTATTGTTATTGAATTGGATGCACTTGAATGATGTTCTGTACATAAGTTGTAAATAAAGTTTTAAGGGAATAACCAAAAACGTCTACTTGTCTCATAAATCAGCCATCATTCTCAATGCACCACTCAGATAATGCCATCAGTCTTCAAGTGGTCTGCAGTGATGATTTTCTGGGCAGAAGTTATAGGTACATTTTACGTTGTACAGGGTTTTAAGAAATGGACACAGAGAAGGGAATACTCCACATTATTACTTTACCTTGTAAATCATCACTTGATATCCATTGCCACTAACCCGGTGGTCCTGCCGGGGCTTGTGAAAATGGCTTGCAGCATGAAAGTCCCAACAATGCCTTCAGGACAGATGTAGGTAGTCAATGGCCGATGCACTGAAGTGGTATAAGATCATCACCAGTGAAGCCAGTGATTGTCAATAGCTGTCACCTGGGTATGGGGAGCTCACAAGTACTGCAAACAGTTTCCAAAGTCAATCTGGACCATGAAAACAACAGCCTGTTAACGGCAGGGCATTTTCAGATGAATTCTAGGTATTTTGGTAGTGTGACATATTCCCTGCTTTGTGGCCAGTTTTGAAACATTTTGTACAAACTAAATAACATCCAGATGTCTAAAATTACCCATAACACTACCCAGTTCAAAAGGTAAAGGGGCCCTATGGGTAAAGAAGAAATTATTATGTGCTTTCTTCAGTTAAGAGCAAATGGACCCACCATTTTATACTTACAAGTGCATAAAACACACCTCTCTTGGAGATGGAATGGACAGCTAGAGGGGATATGGAGGAGGCTGATCAGTTTTTTAGATGCTTTTGCTAGGTGTGTCTGATCTATTTGCTCTTAAACTACGAAACGGAGCTGAGAGGGAAATGTCTTACTTGTCTTTTTTTATAAAGCACAGTAATGGCTACAAAGAAAGATTTAGCTTGTTTAATATCCCGGCATTAAGACCGAATTATCAAGAAAAGTGACACTGTCATTTTCGATAATAAGGTTAAGTCATAGTAGTAAAAGTAATCTTGAAGGTTGTATAGCTTACCCAGTTTTAGCTTCTAAATTTGCTGAAGATCTAGTAGTATGTTGTCATCACAAATGTCTAAAGCTAGTTACCATGTTTTTTACTGATGCATTTGTTTATTGTTATTGAATTGGATGTGCCTGACCGATGTTCTGTACATAAGTTATAACTAAAGTTTTAAGGGAATAACCAAAAATGATTACTTGCCTCATAAATCACCCATCATTCTCATTGCACCACTTAGATAATGCCACCAGTCTTCAAGTGGTCTGCAGTGATGATTTTCTGGGCAGAAGTTATAGGTACATTTTACGTTGTACAGGGTTTTAAGAAATGGACACAGAGAAGGGAATACTCCACATTATTACTTTACCTTGTAAATCATCACTTGATATCCATTGCCACTAACCCGGTGGTCCTGGCGGAGCTTGTGAGAATGGCTTGCAGCATTGAAGTCCCAACAATGCCTTCGGGACAGATGTAGGTAGTCAATGGCCGATGCACTATAGTGGTATAAGATCATCACCAGTGAAGCCAGTGATTGTCAATAGTTGTCACCTGGGTATGGGGAGCTCACAAGTACTGCAAACAGTTTCCAAAATAATCTGGACCATGAAAATACCAGCCTGTTCGCGGCAGGGCATTTTCAGATGAATTCTAGGTATTTTGGTAGTGTGACATATTCCCTGCTTTGTGGCCAGTTTTGAAACATTTTGTACAAACTAAATAACATTCAGATGTCTATAATTACCCATAACACTACCCAGTTCAAAAGGTAAATGGGTCCTATGGGTAAAGAAGAAATTATTATGTGCTTTCCTCAGTTAAGAGCAAATGGACCCACCATTTTTATGCTTACAAGTGCATAAAACACACCTCTCTTGGAGATGGAATGGACAGCTAGAGGGGTTATGGAGGAGGCTAAATAGTTTTTTAGATGCTTTTGCTAGGTGTGTCTGATCTATTTGCTCTTAAACTACGAAACGGAGCTGAGAGGGAAATGTCCTGCTTGTCTTTTTTATAAAGCACAGTAATGGCTACAAAGAAAGATTAAGTTTGTTTAATATCCCAGCTTTAAGACCGAATTATAAAAAAAAATGACACTGTCATTTTGGATAATAAGGTTATGTCATAGTAGTAAAAGTAATCTTGAAGGTTTTATAGCTTACCCAGTTTTAGCTTCTATATTTGCTAAAGATCCAGTAGTATGTTGTCATCACAAATGTCTAAAGCTAGTTACCATGTTTTTTGCTCATGGATTTATTTATTGTTATTGAATTGGATGTGCCTGACCGATGTTCTGTACATAAGTTATAACTATAGTTTTAAGGGAATAACCAAAATGATTACTTGTCTCATAAATCACCCATCATTCTCATTGCACCACTCAGATAATGCCACCAGTCTTCAAGTGGTCTGCAGTGATGATTTTCTGGGCAGAAGTTATAGGTACATTTTACGTTGTACAGGGTTTTACGAAATGGACACAGAAAAGGGAATTCTCCACATTATTACTTTACCTTGTAAATCATCACTTGATATCCATTGCCACTAACCCGGTGGTCCTGCCGGGGCTTGTGAGAATAGCTTGCAGCATTGAAGTCCCAACAATGCCTTCGGGACAGATGTAGGTAGTCAATGGCCGATGCACTGAAGTGGTATAAGATCATCACCAGTGAAGCCAGTGATTGTCAATAGCTGTCACCAGGGTATGGGGAGCTCACAAGTACTGCAAATTTAGCTTGTTTAATATCCCGGCATTAAGACAGAATTATCAAGAAAAGTGACACTGTCATTTTGTATAATAAGGTTAAGTCATAGTAGAAAAAGTAATCTTGAAGGTTGTATAGCTTACCCAGTTTTAGCTTCTAAATATGCTAAAGATCCAGTAGTATGTTGTCATCACAAATGTCTAAAGCTAGTTACCATGTTTTTTACTCATGCATTTGTTTATTGTTATTGAATTGGATGTGCCTGACCGATGTTCTGTACATAAGTTATAACTATAGTTTTAAGGGAATAACCAAAATGATTACTTGTCTCATAAATCACCCATCATTCTCATTGCACCACTCAGATAATGCCACCAGTCTTCAAGTGGTCTGCAGTGATGATTTTCTGGGCAGAAGTTATAGGTACATTTTACGTTGTACAGGGTTTTACGAAATGGACACAGAAAAGGGAATTCTCCACATTATTACTTTACCTTGTAAATCATCACTTGATATCCATTGCCACTAACCAGGTGGTCCTGCTGGGGCTTGTGAGAATAGCTTGCAGAATTGAAGTCCCAACAATGCCTTCGGGACAGATGTAGGTAGTCAATGGCCGATGCACTGAAGTGGTATAAGATCATCACCAGTGAAGCCAGTGATTGTCAATAGCTGTCACCAGGGTATGGGGAGCTCACAAGTACTGCAAATTTAGCTTGTTTAATATCCCGGCATTAAGACAGAATTATCAAGAAAAGTGACACTGTCATTTTAGATAATAAGGTTAAGTCATAGTAGAAAAAGTAATCTTGAAGGTTGTATAGCTTACCCAGTTTTAGCTTCTAAATATGCTAAAGATCCAGTAGTATGTTGTCATCACAAATGTCTAAAGCTAGTTACCATGTTTTTTACTCATGCATTTGTTTATTGTTATTGAATTGGATGTGCCTGACCGATGTTCTGTACATAAGTTATAACTAAAGTTTTAAGGGAATAACCAAAAATGTCTACTTGTCTCTTAAATCACCCATCATTCTCAATGCACCACTCAGATAATGCCATCAGTCTTCAAGTGGTCTGCAGTGATGATATTCTGGGCAGAAGTTAAAGGTACATTTTACGTTGTACAGGGTTTTAAGAAATGGATACAGAGAAGGGAATACAACACATTATTACTTTACCTTGTAAATCATCACTTGATATCCATTGCCACTAACCCGGTGGTCCTGCCGAGGCTTGTGAGAATGGCTTGCAGCATTGAAGTCCCAACAATGCCTTCGGGACAGATGTAGGTAGTCAATGGCCGATGCACTGAAGTGGTATAAGATCATCACCAGTGAAGCAAGTGATTGTCAATAGCTGTGACCTGGGAATGGGGAGCTCACAAGTACTGCAAACAGTTTCCAAAGTCAATCTGGACCATGAAAATAACAGCCTGGTAGCGGCAGGGCATTTTCAGATGAATTCTAGGTATTTTGGTAGTGTGACATATTCCCTGTTTTGTGGCCAGTTTTGAAACATTTTGTACAAACTAAATAACATTCAGATGTCAATAATTACCCATAACACTACCCAGTTCAAAAGCTAAAGGGATCCTATGGGTAAAGAAGAAATTATTATGTGCTTTCCTCAGTTAAGAGCAAATAGACCCACCATTTTTATGCTTACAAGTGCATAAAACACACCTCTCTTGGAGATGGAATGGACAGCTAGAGGGGTTATGGAGGAGGCTGAATAGTTTTTTAGATGCTTTTGCTAGGTGTGTCTGATCTATTTGCTCTTAAACTACGAAATGGAGCTGAGAGGGAAATGTTCTACTTGTCTTTTTTATAAAGCACAGTAATGGCTACAAAGAAAGATTTAGCTTGTTTAATATCCCGGCTTTAAGACCGAATTATCAAGAAAAATGACACTGTCATTTTGGATAATAAGGTTATGTCATAGTAGTAAAAGTAATCTTGAAGGTTTTATAGCTTACCCAGTTTTAGCTTCTAAATTTTCTAAAGATCCAGGAGTATGTTGTCATCACAAATGTCCAAAGCTAGTTACCATGCTTTTTACTCATGCATTTGTTTATTGTTATTGAATTGGATGTGCCTGACCGATGTTCTGTACATAAGTTATAACTAAAGTTTTAAGGGAATAACCAAAAATGTCTACTTGTCTCATAAATCACCCATCATTCTCAATGCAGCACTCAGATAATGCCATCAGTCTTCAAGTGGTCTGCAGTGATGATTTTCTGGGCAGATGTTATAGGTACATTTTACGTTGTACAGGGTTTTAAGAAATGGACACAGAGAAGGGAATACTCCACATTATTACTTTACCTTGTAAATCATCACTTGATATCCATTGCCACTAACCCGGTGGTCCTGACGGGGCTTGTGAGAATGGCTTGCAGCATTGAAGTCCCAACAATGCCTTCGGGACAGATGTAGGTAGTCAATGGCCGATGCACTGAAGTGGTATAAGATCATCACCAGTGAAGCCAATTATTTTCAATAGCTGTCACCTGGGTATGGGGAGCTCACAAGTACTGCAAACATTTTCCAAAGTCAATCTGGACCATGAAAACAACAGCCTGTTAGCGGCAGGGCATTTTCAGATGAATTCTAGGTATTTTGATAGTGTGACATATTCCCTGCTTTGTGGCCAGTTTTGAAACATTTTGTACAAACTAAATAACATCCAGAGGTCTAAAATTACCCATAACACTACCCAGTTCAAAAGCTAAAGGGGTCCAATGGGTAAAGAAGAAATTATTCTGTGCTTTCTTCAGTTAAGAGCAAATGGACCCACCATTTTTATGCTTACAAGTGCATAAAACACACCTCTCTTGGCGATGGAATGGACAGCTAGAGGGGTTATGGAGGAGGCTGATTAGTTTTTTAGATGCTTTTGCTAGGTGTGTCTGATCTATTTGCTCTTAAACTACGAAACGGAGCTGAGAGGGAAATGTTCTACTTGTCTTTTTTTATAAAGCACAGTAATGGCTACAAAGAAAGATTTAGCTTGTTTAATATCCCGGCATTAAGACCGAATTATCAAGAAAAGTGACACTGTCATTTTGGATAATAAGGTTAAGTCATAGTAGAAAAAGTAATCTTGAAGGTTGTATAGCTTACCCAGTTTTAGCTTCTAAATATGCTAAAGATCCAGTAGTATGTTGTCATCACAAATGTCTAAAGCTAGTTACCATGTTTTTTACTCATGCATTTGTTTATTGTTATTGAATTGGATGTGCCTGACCGATGTTCTGTACATAAGTTATAACTAAAGTTTTAAGGGAATAACCAAAAATGTCTACTTGTTTTTTAACCCCTTAGTGACGGAGCTAATTTTCACCTTAATGAGCAGACCAAATTTTGCAATTCTGACCAGTGTCACTTCATGAGGTTATAACTCTGGAACGCTTCAACGGATCCCGGTGATTCTGAGATTGTTTTTTCGTCACATATTGGACTTCATGTTAGTACCAAATTTAGGACAATATTTTTTGCGTTTATTGAAGAAAAAAATTGAATATTGGCAAAAATTTTGAAAATTTAGCAATTTTCAACTTTTGAATTTTTATACCGTTAAACCAGAGATTTCTGTGACACAAAGTAGTTAATAAATAACATTTCCCACATGTCTACTTTACATCAGCACAATTTTGGAAACAAAATTTTTTTTTGTTAGGAAGTTAGAGGGGTTCAAAGTTTATCAGCGATTTCTCATTTTTACATCAAAATTTACAAAACCATTTTTTTAGGGACCACATCACATTTGAAGTGACTTCAATAGGCCTAGATGACAGAAAATACCCAAAAGTGACACCATTATAAAAACTGCACCCCCCAAAGTACTCAAAACCACATTCAAGAAGTTTATTAACCCTTCAGGTGCTTCACATGAACAAAAGCAATGTGGAATGAAAAAAAGCAAAAATTAAATTTTACCTAAAAATGTTGCTCTAACCCAAATTTATTCACTTTTAGAAGACCTAACACAACAAAATGGACCCCAAAACTTGTTCCCCACTTTCTTATGAGTGCGCCGATACCCCACATGTGGTCAGAAACCTCTGTTTGGACAAATGGGAGGGCTCGGAACAGAAGGAGAAATATTTGAATTTTGGAAAGCAAATTTGGCTGAAATAGATTGCGAGCACCATGTTGCATTTACAGGTCCGCTAAGGTACCTAAACAGAAGAAACCCCTCACAAGTGACACCATTTTGGAAACTAGACCCCTCAAGGCTTCTATCTAGGGGTATAGTGAGCATTTTAGATCCACAGGTACTTCACAGATTTTGTTAACGTTACGTTGTCATATTGAAAATTTTAATAATTTTCTCAAAAATGTTGCTTTAGCATCAATTTTCTCACTTTTTCAAGAGGTAATTCCAAAAATTTGACCTCAAGGTTTGTTAACCACTTTTTTATGAGCGCGGTGATACCTCACATGTGGTCTGAAACCTTTGTTTGGACAAATGGGAGGGCTTGGAACGAAAGGAGCAATATTTGAATTTTGGAAAGGAAATTTGGCTGAAAAAGATTGCGGGCACCATGTCACATTTGGAGGACCCCTAAGGTACCTAAACAGTAGAAACCCCACACAAGTGACCCCATTTTGGAAACTAGGCCCCTCAAGGAATTTATCTAGATGTTTGGTGAGTACCCTGAACCCCCAGGTGCTTCACAGAATTTTATAACGTTGAGCCATGAAAAAAAAAAAAAAAAAAAAAATTTTGCCACAAAATTGTTATTTCAACCAGGTAGCTTTTTTTTTTACAAGAGTAAAAGGAAAAAATTCAGCATAACATTTATTGTGCAATTTCTCCTGAGTTTGGCGATACCTTATATGTGGTGGAAATCAACTGTTTGGGCGCATGGCAGGGCTCGGAAGGGAAGGAGTGCCATTTGACTGCAAAATTGGCTGGAATCAATAGCGGACGCCAGGTTGCATTTGGAGAGCCCCTGAGGTGCCTAAACAGTGGAGGTCCCCCACAAGTGACTCCATTCTGGAAACAAGACACCTCAAGGCTTTTATCTAGGTGTATAGTGAGCAGTATGAATCCACGAATACTTCACAGAATTTGATAAGCTTAGGTTGCCATATTGAAAAGTTTCATTTTTTTCACAAAAATGTTGCTTCAGCATCAAATTTCTCACTTTTTCAAGAGACAACAACAAACCGTGGACCCAACAGGTTGTTATCCAATGTCTTATGAGCACAGGGATACCCCACATGTGGCCAAAAACCTCTGTTTGGATAAATGGGAGGGCTTGGAATGGAAGCAGCACCATTTGAATTCTGGAAAAGTTGAAATAAATTGCGGGCACCATGTCACATTTGCAGGGCCCCTTGGGTACCTATACATTAGAAACCCCCACAAGTGACCCCATTTTGGAAACTGGATTTTATTCAGGAGTATAATAAGCATTTTGAATCCACAGGTACTTCACAAAAATGTTGCTGTAGCAACCAATGTCTCACTTTTAGGCTATGTGGCCATGAGCCAGCGACACGGCGTCTAGTACACAGTGTCAGCCTCCTGCAGAGATGTGAGTGTTGTCCACGGGAGAACGCAGCTGCCCATGCCCACGATTTGGGTTCAGGCCGCTGTGGAGCTCTATGCTACCTGCAGAGAACACTCATCTCCGCAGCATAAATTGACATGCTGAGGCTCGGGAAGCTGCGCCACAGGTCAGTTTATGTGGCGGAGAAAAGAAGCACATTGGGCAAGCACATTGGGCATGGGATTTCTAAAAATCCTTCCACTGTGCTTCTACTGCACAATGCAGCGCTATGGATGCAGGGAAAACACTCTGCTCCCAAAACGCTGCAAACCCTGATTGTGGGCGCACAGCCTAAAATGCTACAATGGATGAATGGATACATGTCAAACATATATAACGTCCCACCCCCTGCATATTCTAAGCTGGCGCCCTTTAGTGCCTTTCATGTGGCACTAAAGGGTGCCTAGCCTTGTATTTAGCCCCCCAAAAAAATAATAATTAAAATAAACGACGTGGGGTCCCCCCCATTTTTGATAGCCAGCTAGGGTAAAGCAGACAGCTGTAGCCTGCAAACCACAGCTGACAGCTTCACCTTGGCTGGTGATCAATTTGGAGGGCTCCCCAGGCGTTTTTTTTTTAAAAAAAAAAACGTGGGGTCCCCCCCAAATTAGATCACCAGCCAAGGTGAAGCGGACAGCTGGGGTCTGGTATTCTCAGGGTGGGAAGAGCCATGGTTATTGGACTCTTCCCAGCCTAAAAATAGCAGGCCGCAGCCGCCCCAGAAGTGGCGCATCCATTAGATGCGCCAATCCTGGCGCTTCGCCCCAGCTCATCCCGCGCCCTGGTGCGGTGGCAGACGGGGTAATATATGGGGTTGATACCAGCTGTAATGTCACCTGGCATCAAGCCCTGGGGTTAGTGATGTCACGGCATCTAAACAGATACCCGACATCACTAACCCAGTCAAGTAATAGACAAAAAAAAAAGACAAAAAAAAAATGTATTTGAAAAAAAAACTCCCAGAAACATTCCTCTTTCCCCAATTTATTGAAAATAAAGAAATTACGGTCGCTGTAATCCGCTGTAATCCGTGAGGTCCCACGCCGACTCTGGATCTTCTAGAATATGGGGGGCACGTTCAGGGAACGTATCCCCCATTTTCTGGAAGAGCAAGCTCTCCATGAGCAGTGTGGGTGCAGTAATCTGAGAATACTGCACTCACACTGCCCCGGTCCAACTTAGGGCAGAGTGACCTGCAGTAACCTCATTCCAGAATATGAGGGGCACGCTCACAGAACGTACCCCCCATTTTCTGGAACAGCAGTCTCTCCATGTGAGGACCACACTCCTCACATGGAGAGACTGCTGATTACTGCACTCACTCTCCCCCGGTCCACAGTGGAGCAGCCTGTGCATCAGCGACGTCAGCGTCCCTGCAAGACTGACGTCGCTGATGCACAGGCTGCTCCACTGTGGACCGGGGGAGGAATCCAGCTGACAGCCGCTGTCTGCGCATGCGCCGTCAGCATTCAAGAAGGAGGCGGCGTGATCGCGGGACGGATCACCAGACAGGTAACGTATGACCGGGGGCTGGGGGGGGGGGGTGATGGGGGGTGACCTAGTGGGACCTGGGGGGACCTGGGGACACCTTTCTGCCGCATGTGACGTGTCACATGCGGCAGAAAGAGCAGAATGAATGCGGGGGAGGGGGGGTGGCTCTGGAGACCCGGAGGGGGCTCCGGTGACCAGAGGGCTCCGGTGGACCGGAGGAGGGGTCAGGGGGAGGACATTTCCCTCCGATCTGAAATGTTTGATCATTTCAGATCGGAGGGAAATGAATGCAGAGCCGGCGGCGGCAGTTTTCAGCGCGCGTCGGCGCCATCTTGCACGCTCCGGAGGGGGGCTCTGAAGAACTGGAGGGGGCTCCAGGGACCAAAGAGCTCCGGTGTACCGGAGGAGAGGTCAGGAGGGGGACATTTCCCTCCGATCTGAAATGTTTGATCATTTCAGATCGGAGGGAAATGAATGCAGAGGCGGCGGCGGGAGTTTTCAGCGCGCGTCGGCGCCATCTTGGATTTTCCGGGGGGGGTTGGATGGATTTCTCCGGTACCGGGGGCTTTGGGGGCACTAAGGGCTCACATTTATTTCTCATCTGACATGTTTAATCACGTCAGATGAGAAATAAATAGATTTTACCAGCCATTTTTTTTTTTTATGTTGTCGCCGGTATACGGTGTATACCGGCGATCGCATTAACGGGGTGCATAAAAAACACCCCGATTCATAATCTGGGGGGTCTCAGCTACCCCCGGTAGCTGAAACCCCCGAGATTTTTCGTCACTGGGGGGCGCTACAGGGTTTTTCCGGCCTGACGTCTCAAGACGTCGGAACAGAATAAGTACCCTGTTTTTCCGACGTCTTGAGACGTTAGGCCGTCGCTATGGGGTTAAATCACCCATCATTCTCAATGCACCACTCAGATAATGCCATCAGTCTTCAAGTGGTCTGCAGTGATGATATTCTGGGCAGAAGTTAAAGGTACATTTTACGTTGTACAGGGTTTTAAGAAATGGATACAGAGAAGGGAATACTCCACATTATTACTTTACCTTGTAAATCATCACTTGATATCCATTGCCACTAACCCGGTGGTCCTGCCGAGGCTTGTGAGAATGGCTTGCAGCATTGAAGTCCCAACAATGCCTTCGGGACAGATGTAGGTTGTCAATGGCCGATGCACTGAAGTGGTATAAGATCATCACCAGTGAAGCCAGTGATTGTCAATAGCTGTGACCTGGGTATGGGGAGCTCACAAGTACTGCAAACAGTTTCCAAAGTCAATTTGGACCATGAAAACAACAGCCTGTTAGTGGCAGGGCATTTTCAGATGAATTCTAGGTATTTTGGTAGTGTGACATATTCCCTGTTTTGTGGCCAGTTTTGAAACATTTTGTACAAACTAAATAACATCCAGATGTCTAAAATTACCCATATCACTACCCAGTTCAAAAGCTAAAGGGGTCCTATGGGTAAAGAAGAAATTATTATGTGCTTTCTTCAATTAAGAGCAAATGGACCCACCATTTTTATGCTTACAAGTGCATAAAACACACCTCTCTTGGAGATGGAATGGACAGCTAGAGGGGTTATGGAGGAGGCTGATCAGTTTTTTAGATGCTTTTGCTAGGTGTGACTGATCTATTTGCTCTTAAACTACGAAACGGAGCTGAGAGGGAAATATCATACTTGTCTTTTTTATAAAGCACAGTAATGGCTACAAAGAAAGATTTAGCTTGTTTAATATCCCGGCTTTAAGACCGAATTATCAAGAAAAGTGACACTGTCATTTTGGATAATACTGTTAAGTCATAGTAGTAAAAGTAATCTTGAAGGTTGTATAGCTTACCAAGTTTTGGCTTCTAAATTTGCTAAAGATCCAGTAGTATGTTGTCATCACAAATGTCTAAAGCTAGTTACCATGTTTTTCACTCATGCATTTGTTTATTGTTATTGAATTGGATGTGCCTGACCGATGTTCTGTACATAAGTTATAAATAAAGTTTTAAGGGAATAACCAAAAATGTCTACTTGTCTCTTAAATCACCCATCATTCTCAATGCACCACTCAGATAATGCCATCAGTCTTCAAGTGGTCTGCAGTGATGATATTCTGGGCAAAAGTTAAAGGTACATTTTACGTTGTACAGGGTTTTAAGAAATGGATACAGAGAAGGGAATACTCCACATTATTACTTTACCTTGTAAATCATCACTTGATATCCATTGCCACTAACCCGGTGGTCCTGCCGAGGCTTGTGAGAATGGCTTGCAGCATTCAAGTCCCAACAATGCCTTCGGGACAGATGTAGGTAGTCAATGGCCGATGCACTGAAGTGGTATAAGATCATCACCAGTGAAGCCAGTGATTGTCAATAGCTGTCACCTGGGTATGGGGGCTCACAAGTACTGCAAACAGTTTCCAAAGTCAATTTGGACCATGAAAACAACAGCCTGTTAGTGGCAGGGCATTTTCAGATGAATTCTAGGTATTTTGGTAGTGTGACATATTCCCTGTTTTGTGGCCAGTTTTGAAACATTTTGTACAAACTAAATAACATCCAGATGTCTAAAATTACCCATATCACTACCCAGTTCAAAAGCTAAAGGGGTCCTATGGGTAAAGAAGAAATTATTATGTGCTTTCTTCAATTAAGAGCAAATGGACCCACCATTTTTATGCTTACAAGTGCATAAAACACACCTCTCTTGGAGATAGAATGGACAGCTAGAGGGGTTATGGAGGAGGCTGATCAGTTTTTTAGATGCTTTTGCTAGGTGTGTCTGATCTATTTGCTCTTAAACTACGAAACGGAGCTGAGAGGGAAATGTCATACTTGTCTTTTTTATAAAGCACAGTAATGGCTACAAAGAAAGATTTAGCTTGTTTAATATCCCGGCTTTAAGACCGAATTATCAAGAAAAATGACACTGTCATTTTGGATAATAAGGTTATGTCATAGTAGTAAAAGTAATCTTGAAGGTTTTATAGCTTACCCAGTTTTAGCTTCTAAATTTTCTAAAGATCCAGTAGTATGTTGTCATCACAAATGTCCAAAGCTAGTTACCATGCTTTTTACTCATGCATTTGTTTATTGTTATTGAATTGGATGTGCCTGACCGATGTTCTGTACATAAGTTATAACTAAAGTTTTAAGGGAATAACCAAAAATGTCTACTTGTCTCATAAATCACCCATCATTCTCAATGCAGCACTCAGATAATGCCATCAGTCTTCAAGTGGTCTGCAGTGATGATTTTCTGGGCAGAAGTTATAGGTACATTTTACGTTGTACAGGGTTTTAAGAAATGGACACAGAGAAGGGAATACTCCACATTATTACTTTACCTTGTAAATCATCACTTGATATCCATTGCCACTAACCCGGTGGTCCTGACGGGGCTTGTGAGAATGGCTTGCAGCATTGAAGTCCCAACAATGCCTTCGGGACAGATGTAGGTAGTCAATGGCCGATGCACTGAAGTGGTATAAGATCATCACCAGTGAAGCCAGTGATTGTCAATAGCTGTGACCTGGGTATGGGGGCTCACAAGTACTGCAAACAGTTTCCAAAGTCAATTTGGACCATGAAAACAACAGCCTGTTAGTGGCAGGGCATTTTCAGATGAATTCTAGGTATTTTGGTAGTGTGACATATTCCCTGTTTTGTGGCCAGTTTTGAAACATTTTGTACAAACTAAATAACATCCAGATGTCTAAAATTACCCATATCACTACCCAGTTCAAAAGCTAAAGGGGTCCTATGGGTAAAGAAGAAATTATTATGTGCTTTCTTCAATTAAGAGCAAATGGACCCACCATTTTTATGCTTACAAGTGCATAAAACACACCTCTCTTGGAGATAGAATGGACAGCTAGAGGGGTTATGGAGGAGGCTGATCAGTTTTTTAGATGCTTTTGCTAGTTGTGTCTGATCTATTTGCTCTTAAACTACGAAACGGAGCTGAGAGGGAAATGTCATACTTGTCTTTTTTATAAAGCACAGTAATGGCTACAAAGAAAGATTTAGCTTGTTTAATATCCCGGCTTTAAGACCGAATTATCAAGAAAAATGACACTGTCATTTTGGATAATAAGGTTATGTCATAGTAGTAAAAGTAATCTTGAAGGTTTTATAGCTTACCCAGTTTTAGCTTCTAAATTTTCTAAAGATCCAGTAGTATGTTGTCATCACAAACGTCCAAAGCTAGTTACCATGCTTTTTACTCATGCATTTGTTTATTGTTATTGAATTGGATGTGCCTGACCGATGTTCTGTACATAAGTTATAACTAAAGTTTTAAGGGAATAACCAAAAATGTCTACTTGTCTCATAAATCACCCATCATTCTCAATGCAGCACTCAGATAATGCCATCAGTCTTCAAGTGGTCTGCAGTGATGATTTTCTGGGCAGAAGTTATAGGTACATTTTACGTTGTACAGGGTTTTAAGAAATGGACACAGAGAAGGGAATACTCCACATTATTACTTTACCTTGTAAATCATCACTTGATATCCATTGCCACTAACCCGGTGGTTCTGACGGGGCTTGTGAGAATGGCTTGCAGCATTGAAGTCCCAACAATGCCTTCGGGACAGATGTAGGTAGTCAATGGCCGATGCACTGAAGTGGTATAAGATCATCACCAGTGAAGCCAATGATTGTCAATAGCTGTCACCTGGGTATGGGGAGCTCACAAGTACTGCAAACATTTTCCAAAGTCAATCTGGACCATGAAAACAACAGGCTGTTAGCGGCAGGGCATTTTCAGATGAATTCTAGGTATTTTGATAGTGTGACATATTCCCTGCTTTGTGGCCAGTTTTGAAACATTTTGTACAAACTAAATAACATCCAGAGGTCTAAAATTACCCATAACACTACCCAGTTCAAAAGCTAAAGGGGTCCTATGGGTAAAGAAGAAATTATTATGTGCTTTCTTCAGTTAAGAGCAAATGGACCCACCATTTTTATGCTTACAAGTGCATAAAACACACCTCTCTTGGCGATGGAATGGACAGCTAGAGGGGTTATGGAGGAGGCTGATCAGTTTTTTAGATGCTTTTGCTAGGTGTGTCTGATCTATTTGCTCTTAAACTACGAAACGGAGCTAAGAGGGAAATGTTCTACTTGTCTTTTTTTATAAAGCACAGTAATGGCTACAAAGAAAGATTTAGCTTGTTTAATATCCCGGCATTAAGACCGAATTATCAAGAAAAGTGACACTGTCATTTTGGATAATAAGGTTAAGTCATAGTAGAATAAGTAATCTTGAAGGTTGTATAGCTTACCCAGTTTTAGCTTCTAAATTTGCTAAAGATCCAGTAGTATGTTGTCATCACAAATGTCTAAAGCTAGTTACCATGTTTTTTACTCATGCATTTGTTTATTGTTATTGAATTGGATGTGCCTGACCCATGTTCTGTACATAAGTTATAACTAAAGTTTTAAGGGAATAACCAAAAATGTCTACTTGTCTCTTAAATCACCCATCATTCTCAATGCACCACTCAGATAATGCCATCAGTCTTCAAGTGGTCTGCAGTGATGATATTCTGGGCAGAAGTTAAAGGTACATTTTACGTTGTACAGGGTTTTAAGAAATGGATACAGAGAAGGGAATACTCCACATTATTACTTTATCTTGTAAATCATCACTTGATATCCATTGCCACTAACCCGGTGGTCCTGCCGAGGCTTGTGAGAATGGCTTGCAGCATTGAAGTCCCAACAATGCCTTCGGGACAGATGTAGGTAGTCAATGGCCGATGCACTGAAGTGGTATAAGATCATCACCAGTGAAGCCAGTGATTGTCAATAGCTGTGACCTCGGTATGGGGAGCTCACAAGTACTGCAAACAGTTTCCAAAGTCAATTTGGACCATGAAAACAACAGCCTGTTAGTGGCAGGGCATTTTCAGATGAATTCTAGGTATTTTGGTAGTGTGACATATTCCCTGTTTTGTGGCCAGTTTTGAAACATTTTGTACAAACTAAATAACATCCAGATGTCTAAAATTACCCATATCACTACCCAGTTCAAAAGCTAAAGGGGTCCTATGGGTAAAGAAGAAATTATTATGTGCTTTCTTCAATTAAGAGCAAATGGACCCACCATTTTTATGCTTACAAGTGCATAAAACACACCTCTCTTGGAGATAGAATGGACAGCTAGAGGGGTTATGGAGGAGGCTGATCAGTTTTTTAGATGCTTTTGCTAGGTGTGTCTGATCTATTTGCTCTTAAACTACGAAACGGAGCTGAGAGGGAAATGTCATACTTGTCTTTTTTATAAAGCACAGTAATGGCTACAAAGAAAGATTTAGCTTGTTTAATATCCCGGCTTTAAGACCGAATTATCAAGAAAAGTGACACTGTCATTTTGGATAATACGGTTAAGTCATAGTAGTAAAAGTAATCTTGAAGGTTGTATAGCTTACCCAGTTTTAGCTTCTAAATTTGCTAAAGATCCAGTAGTATGTTGTCATCACAAATGTCTATAGCTAGTTACCATGTTTTTTACTCATGCATTTGTTTATTGTTATTGAATTGGATGTGCCTGACCGATGTTCTGTACATAAGTTATAACTAAAGTTTTAAGGGAATAACCAAAAATGTCTACTTGTCTCTTAAATCACCCATCATTCTCAATGCACCACTCAGATAATGCCATCAGTCTTCAAGTGGTCTGCAGTGATGATATTCTGGGCAGAAGTTAAAGGTACATTTTACATTGTACAGGGTTTTAAGAAATGGATACAGAGAAGGGAATACTTCACATTATTACTTTACCTTGTAAATCATCACTTGATATCCATTGCCAGTAACCCGGTGGTCTTGCCGAGGCTTGTGAGAATGGCTTGCAGCATTGAAGTCCCAACAATGCCTTCGGGACAGATGTAGGTAGTCAATGGCCGATGCACTGAAGTGGTATAAGATCATCACCAGTGAAGCCAGTGATTGTCAATAGCTGTGACCTGGGTATGGGGAGCTCACAAGTACTGCAAACAGTTTCCAAAGTCAATCTGGACCATGAAAATAACAGCCTGGTAGCGGCAGGGCATTTTCAGATGAATTCTAGGTATTTTGGTAGTGTGACATATTCCCTGCTTTGTGGCCAGTTTTGAAACATTTTGTACAAACTAAATAACATTCAGATGTCTATAATTACCCATAACACTACCCAGTTCAAAAGCTAAAGGGGTCCTATGGGTAAAGAAGAAAATATTATGTGCTTTCCTCAGTTAAGAGCAAATGGACCCACCATTTTTATGCTTACAAGTGCATAAAACACACCTCTCTTGGAGATGGAATGGACAGCTAGAGGGGTTATGGAGGAGGCTGAATAGTTTTTTAGATGCTTTTGCTAGGTGTGTCTGATCTATTTGCTCTTAAACTACGAAATGGAGCTGAGAGGGAAATGTCCTACTTGTCTTTTTTATAAAGCACAGTAATGGCTACAAAGAAAGATTTAGCTTGTTTAATATCCCGGCTTTAAGACCGAATTATCAAGAAAAATGACACTGTCATTTTGGATAATAAGATTATGTCATAGTAGTAAAAGTAATCTTGAAGGTTTTATAGCTTACCAAGTTTTAGCTTCTAAATTTTCTAAAGATCCAGTAGTATGTTGTCATCACAAATGTCCAAAGCTAGTTACCATGCTTTTTACTCATGCATTTGTTTATTGTTATTGAATTGGATGTGCCTGACCGATGTTCTGTACATAAGTTATAACTAAAGTTTTAAGGGAATAACCAAAAATGTCTACTTGTCTCATAAATCACCCATCATTCTCAATGCACCACTCAGATAATGCCATCAGTCTTCAAGTGGTCTGCAGTGATGATATTCTGGGCAGAAGTTAAAGGTACATTTTACATTGTACAGGGTTTTAAGAAATGGATACAGAGAAGGGAATACTCCACATTATTACTTTACCTTGTAAATCATCACTTGATATCCATTGCCACTAACCCGGTGGTCCTGCCGAGGCTTGTGAGAATGGCTTGCAGCATTGAAGTCCCAACAATGCCTTCGGGACAGATGTAGGTAGTCAATGGCCGATGCACTGAAGTGGTATAAGATCATCACCAGTGAAGCCAATGATTGTCAATAGCTGTCACCTGGGTATGGGGAGCTCACAAGTACTGCAAACATTTTCCAAAGTCAATCTGGACCATGAAAACAACAGCCTGTTAGCGGCAGGGCATTTTCAGATGAATTCTAGGTATTTTGATAGTGTGACATATTCCCTGCTTTGTGGCCAGTTTTGAAACATTTTGTACAAACTAAATAACATCCAGAGGTCTAAAATTACCCATAACACTACCCAGTTCAAAAGCTAAAGGGGTCCTATGGGTAAAGAAGAAATTATTCTGTGCTTTCTTCAGTTAAGAGCAAATGGACCCACCATTTTTATGCTTACAAGTGCATAAAACACACCTCTCTTGGCGATGGAATGGACAGCTAGAGGGGTTATGGAGGAGGCTGATCAGTTTTTTAGATGCTTTTGCTAGGTGTGTCTGATCTATTTGCTCTTAAACTACGAAACGGAGCTAAGAGGGAAATGTTCTACTTGTCTTTTTTTTATAAAGCACAGTAATGGCTACAAAGAAAGATTTAGCTTGTTTAATATCCCTGCATTAAGACCGAATTATCAAGAAAAATGACACTGTCATTTTGGATAATAAGGTTAAGTCATAGTAGAAAAAGTAATCTTGAAGGTTGTATAGCTTACCCAGTTTTAGCTTCTAAATTTGCTAAAGATCCAGTAGTATGTTGTCATCACAAATTTCTAAAGCTAGTTACCATGTTTTTTACTCATGCATTTGTTTATTGTTATTGAATTGGATGTGCCTGACCGATGTTCTGTACATAAGTTATAACTAAAGTTTTAAGGGAATAACCAAAAATGTCTACTTGTCTCTTAAATCACCCATCATTCTCAATGCACCACTCAGATAATGCCATCAGTCTTCAAGTGGTCTGCAGTGATGATATTCTGGGCAGAAGTTAAAGGTACATTTTACGTTGTACAGGGTTTTAAGAACTGGATACAGAGAAGGGAATACTCCACATTATTACTTTACCTTGTAAATCATCACTTGATATCCATTGCCACTAACCCGGTGGTCCTGCCGAGGCTTGTGAGAATGGCTTGCAGCATTGAAGTCCCAACAATGCCTTCGGGACAGATGTAGGTAGTCAATGGCCGATGCACTGAAGTGGTATAAGATCATCACCAGTGAAGCCAGTGATTGTCAATAGCTGTGACCTGGGTATGGGGAGCTCACAAGTACTGCAAACAGTTTCCAAAGTCAATTTGGACCATGAAAACAACAGCCTGTTAGTGGCAGGGCATTTTCAGATGAATTCTAGGTATTTTGGTAGTGTGACATATTCCCTGTTTTGTGGCCAGTTTTGAAACATTTTGTACAAACTAAATAACATCCAGATGTCTAAAATTACCCATATCACTACTCAGTTCAAAAGCTAAAGGGGTCCTATGGGTAAAGAAGAAATTATTATGTGCTTTCTTCAATTAAGAGCAAATGGACCCACCATTTTTATGCTTACAAGTGCATAAAACACACCTCTCTTGGAGATGGAATAGACAGCTAGAGGGGTTATGGAGGAGGCTGATCAGTTTTTTAGATGCTTTTGCTAGGTGTGTCTGATCTATTTGCTCTTAAACTACGAAACGGAGCTGAGAGGGAAATGTCATACTTGTCTTTTTTATAAAGCACAGTAATGGCTACAAAGAAAGATTTAGCTTGTTTAATATCCCGGCTTTAAGACCGAATTATCAAGAAAAGTGACACTGTCATTTTGGATAATACGGTTAAGTCATAGTAGTAAAAGTAATCTTGAAGGTTGTATAGCTTACCCAGTTTTAGCTTCTAAATTTGCTAAAGATCCAGTAGTATGTTGTCATCACAAATGTCTAAAGCTAGTTACCATGTTTTTTACTCATGCATTTGTTTATTGTTATTGAATTGGATGTGCCTGACCGATGTTCTGTACATAAGTTATAACTAAAGTTTTAAGGGAATAACCAAAAATGTCTACTTGTCTCTTAAATCACCCATCATTCTCAATGCACCACTCAGATAATGCCATCAGTCTTCAAGTGGTCTGCAGTGATGATATTCTGGGCAGAAGTTAAAGGTACATTTTACATTGTACAGGGTTTTAAGAAATGGATACAGAGAAGGGAATACTTCACATTATTACTTTACCTTGTAAATCATCACTTGATATCCATTGCCACTAACCCGGTGGTCCTGCCGAGGCTTGTGAGAATGGCTTGCAGCATTGAAGTCCCAACAATGCCTTCGGGACAGATGTAGGTAGTCAATGGCCGATGCACTGAAGTGGTATAAGATCATCACCAGTGAAGCCAGTGATTGTCAATAGCTGTGACCTGGGTATGGGGAGCTCACAAGTACTGCAAACAGTTTCCAAAGTCAATTTGGACCATGAAAACAACAGCCTGTTAGTGGCAGGGCATTTTCAGATGAATTCTAGGTATTTTGGTAGTGTGACATATTCCCTGTTTTGTGGCCAGTTTTGAAACATTTTGTACAAACTAAATAACATCCAGATGTCTAAAATTACCCATATCACTACTCAGTTCAAAAGCTAAAGGGGTCCTATGGGTAAAGAAGAAATTATTATGTGCTTTCTTCAATTAAGAGCAAATGGACCCACCATTTTTATGCTTACAAGTGCATAAAACACACCTCTCTTGGAGATGGAATAGACAGCTAGAGGGGTTATGGAGGAGGCTGATCAGTTTTTTAGATGCTTTTGCTAGGTGTGTCTGATCTATTTGCTCTTAAACTACGAAACGGAGCTGAGAGGGAAATGTCATACTTGTCTTTTTTATAAAGCACAGTAATGGCTACAAAGAAAGATTTAGCTTGTTTAATATCCCGGCTTTAAGACCGAATTATCAAGAAAAGTGACACTGTCATTTTGGATAATACGGTTAAGTCATAGTAGTAAAAGTAATCTTGAAGGTTGTATAGCTTACCCAGTTTTAGCTTCTAAATTTGCTAAAGATCCAGTAGTATGTTGTCATCACAAATGTCTAAAGCTAGTTACCATGTTTTTTACTCATGCATTTGTTTATTGTTATTGAATTGGATGTGCCTGACCGATGTTCTGTACATAAGTTATAACTAAAGTTTTAAGGGAATAACCAAAAATGTCTACTTGTCTCTTAAATCACCCATCATTCTCAATGCACCACTCAGATAATGCCATCAGTCTTCAAGTGGTCTGCAGTGATGATATTCTGGGCAGAAGTTAAAGGTACATTTTACATTGTACAGGGTTTTAAGAAATGGATACAGAGAAGGGAATACTTCACATTATTACTTTACCTTGTAAATCATCACTTGATATCCATTGCCACTAACCCGGTGGTCCTGCCGAGGCTTGTGAGAATGGCTTGCAGCATTGAAGTCCCAACAATGCCTTCGGGACAGATGTAGGTAGTCAATGGCCGATGCACTGAAGTGGTATAAGATCATCACCAGTGAAGCCAGTGATTGTCAATAGCTGTGACCTGGGTATGGGGAGCTCACAAGTACTGCAAACAGTTTCCAAAGTCAATCTGGACCATGAAAATAACAGCCTGGTAGCGGCAGGGCATTTTCAGATGAATTCTAGGTATTTTGGTAGTGTGACATATTCCCTGCTTTGTGGCCAGTTTTGAAACATTTTGTACAAACTAAATAACATTCAGATGTCTATAATTACCAATAACACTACCCAGTTCAAAAGCTAAAGGGGTCCTATGGGTAAAGAAGAAAATAATATGTGCTTTCCTCAGTTAAGAGCAAATGGACCCACCATTTTTATGCTTACAAGTGCATAAAACACACCTCTCTTGGAGATGGAATGGACAGCTAGAGGGGTTATGGAGGAGGCTGAATAGTTTTTTAGATGCTTTTGCTAGGTGTGTCTGATCTATTTGCTCTTAAACTACGAAATGGAGCTGAAAGGGAAATGTCCTACTTGTCTTTTTTATAAAGCACAGTAATGGCTACAAAGAAAGATTTAGCTTGTTTAATATCCCGGCTTTAAGACCGAATTATCAAGAAAAATGACACTGTCATTTTGGATAATAAGGTTATGTCATAGTAGTAAAAGTAATCTTGAAGGTTTTATAGCTTACCCAGTTTTAGCTTCTAAATTTTCTAAAGATCCAGTAGTATGTTGTCATCACAAATGTCCAAAGCTAGTTACCATGCTTTTTACTCATGCATTTGTTTATTGTTATTGAATTGGATGTGCCTGACCGATGTTCTGTACATAAGTTATAACTAAAGTTTTAAGGGAATAACCAAAAATGTCTACTTGTCTCATAAATCACCCATCATTCTCAATGCAGCACTCAGATAATGCCATCAGTCTTCAAGTGGTCTGCAGTGATGATTTTCTGGGCAGAAGTTATAGGTACATTTTACGTTGTACAGGGTTTTAAGAAATGGACACAGAGAAGGGAATACTCCACATTATTACTTTACCTTGTAAATCATCACTTGATATCCATTGCCACTAACCCGGTGGTCCTGACGGGGCTTGTGAGAATGGCTTGCAGCATTGAAGTCCCAACAATGCCTTCGGGACAGATGTAGGTAGTCAATGGCCGATGCACTGAAGTGGTATAAGATCATCACCAGTGAAGCCAATGATTGTCAATAGCTGTCACCTGGGTATGGGGAGCTCACAAGTACTGCAAACATTTTCCAAAGTCAATCTGGACCATGAAAACAACAGCCTGTTAGCGGCAGGGCATTTTCAGATGAATTCTAGGTATTTTGATAGTGTGACATATTCCCTGCTTTGTGGCCAGTTTTGAAACATTTTGTACAAACTAAATAACATCCAGATGTCTAAAATTACCCATAACACTACCCAGTTCAAAAGCTAAAGGGGTCCTATGGGTAAAGAAGAAATTATTCTGTGCTTTCTTCAGTTAAGAGCAAATGGACCCACCATTTTTATGCTTACAAGTGCATAAAACACACCTCTCTTGGCGATGGAATGGACAGCTAGAGGGGTTATGGAGGAGGCTGATCAGTTTTTTAGATGCTTTTGCTAGGTGTGTCTGATCTATTTGCTCTTAAACTACGAAACGGAGTTGAGAGGGAAATGTTCTACTTGTCTTTTTTTATAAAGCACAGTAATGGCTACAAAGAAAGATTTAGCTTGTTTAATATCCCGGCATTAAGACCGAATTATCAAGAAAAGTGACACTGTCATTTTGGATAATAAGGTTAAGTCATAGTAGAAAAAGTAATCTTGAAGGTTGTATAGCTTACCCAGTTTTAGCTTCTAAATTTGCTAAAGATCCAGTAGTATGTTGTCATCACAAATGTCTAAAGCTAGTTACCATGTTTTTTACTCATGCATTTGTTTATTGTTATTGAATTGGATGTGCCTGACCGATGTTCTGTACATAAGTTATAACTAAAGTTTTAAGGGAATAACCAAAAATGTCTACTTGTCTCTTAAATCACCCATCATTCTCAATGCACCACTCAGATAATGCCATCAGTCTTCAAGTGGTCTGCAGTGATGATATTCTGGGCAGAAGTTAAAGGTACATTTTACGTTGTACAGGGTTTTAAGAAATGGATACAGAGAAGGGAATACTCCACATTATTACTTTACCTTGTAAATCATCACTTGATATCCATTGCCACTAACCCGGTGGTCCTGCCGAGGCTTGTGAGAATGGCTTGCAGCATTGAAGTCCCAACAATGCCTTCGGGACAGATGTAGGTAGTCAATGGCCGATGCACTGAAGTGGTATAAGATCATCACCAGTGAAGCCAGTGATTGTCAATAGCTGTCACCTGGGTATGGGGAGCTCACAAGTACTCCAAACAGTTTCCAAAGTCAATTTGGACCATGAAAACAACAGCCTGTTAGTGGCAGGGCATTTTCAGATGAATTCTAGGTATTTTGGTAGTGTGACATATTCCCTGCTTTGTGGCCAGTTTTGAAACATTTTGTACAAACTAAATAACATCCAGATGTCTAAAATTACCCATATCACTACCCAATTCAAAAGCTAAAGGGGTCCTATGGGAAAAGAAGAAATTATTCTGTGCTTTCTTCAGTTAAGAGCAAATGGACCCTCCATTTTTATGCTTACAAGTGCATAAAACACACATCTCTTGGAGATGGAATGGACAGCTAGAGGGGTTATGGAGGAGGCTGATCAGATTTTTAGATGCTTTTGCTAGGTGTGTCTGATCTATTTGCTCTTAAACTACGAAACGGAGATGAGAGGGAAATGTCATACTTGTCTTTTATATAAAGCACAGTAATGGCTACAAAGAAAGATTTAGCTTGTTTAATATCCCGGCTTTAAGACTGAATTATCAAGAAAAGTGACACTGTCATTTTGGAAAAGAAGGTTAAGTCATAGTAGTAAAAGTAATCTTGAAGGTTGTATAGCTTACCCAGTTTTAGCTTCTAAATTTGCTAAAGATCCAGTAATATGTTGACATCACAAATGTCTAAAGCTAGTTACCATGTTTTTTACTCATGCATTTGTTTATTGTTATTGATTTGGATGTGCCTGACCGATGTTCTGTACATAAGTTATAACTTAAGTTTTAAGGGAATAACCAAAAATGTCTACTTGTCTCATAAATCACCCATCATTCTCAGTGCACCACTCAGTTAAAACCACCAGTCTTCAAGTGGTCTGCAGTGATGATTTTCTGGGCAGACGTTATAGGTACATTTTACGTTGTACAGGGTTTTAAGAAATGGACACAGAGAAGGAAATACTCCACATTCTTACTTTACCTTGTAAATCATCACTTGATATCCATTGCCACTAACCCGGTGGTCCTGCCGGGGCTTGTGAGAATGGCTTGCAGCATTGAAGTCCCAACAATGCCTTCGGGACGGACGTAGGTAGTCAATGGCCGATACACTGAAGTGGTATAAGATCACATCACCAGTGAAGCCAGTGATTGTCAATAGCTGTCTCCTGGGTATGGGGAGCTCACAACTACTGCAAACAGTTTCCAAAGTCAATCTGGACCATGAAAACAACAGCCTGTTAGTGGCAGGATATTTTCAGATGAATTCTAGGTATTTTTTCAGTGTTACATTTTCCCTGCTTTGTGGCCAGTTTTGAAACATTTTGTACAAACTAAATAACATCCAGATGTCTAAAATTGCCCATAGCACTACCCAGTTCAAAAGCTAAAGGGGTCCTATGGGTAAAGAAGAAATTATTCTGTGCTTTCTTCAGTTAAGAGCAAATGGACCCACCATTTTTATGCTTACAAGTGCATAAAACACACCTTTCTTGGAGATGGAATGGACAGCTAGAGGGGTTATGGAGGAGGCTGATCAGTTTTTTAGATGCTTTTGCTAGGTGTGTCTGATCTATTTGCTCTTAAACTACGAAACGGAGCTGAGAGGGAAATGTTCTACTTGTCTTTTTTATAAAGCACAGTAATGGCTACAAAGAAAGATTTAGCTTGTTTAATATCCCGCCATTAAGACCGAATTATCAAGAAAAGTGACACTGTCATTTTGGATAATAAGGTTAAGTCATAGTAGAAAAAGTAATCTTGAAGGTTGTATAGCTTACCCAGTTTTAGCTTCTAAATTTGCTAAAGATCCAGTAGTATGTTGTCATCACAAATGTCTAAAGCTAGTTACCATGTTTTTTACTCATGCATTTGTTTATTGTTATTGAATTGGATGTGCCTGACCGATGTTATGTACATAAGTTATAACTAAAGTTTTAAGGGAATAACCAAAAATGTCTACTTGTCTCTTAAATCACCCATCATTCTCAATGCACCACTCAGATAATGCCATCAGTCTTCAAGTGGTCTGCAGTGATGATATTCTGGGCAGAAGTTATAGGTACATTTTACGTTGTACAGGGTTTTAAGAAATGGATACAGAGAAGGGAATACTCCACATTATTACTTTACCTTGTAAATCATCACTTGATATCCATTGCCACTAACCCGGTGGTCCTGACGGGGCTTGTGAGAATGGCTTGCAGCATTGAAGTCCCAACAATGCCTTCGGGACAGATGTAGGTTAGTCAATGGCCGATGCACTGAAGTGGTATAAGATCATCACCAGTGAAGCCAATGATTGTCAATAGCTGTCACCTGGGTATGGGGAGCTCACAAGTACTGCAAACATTTTCCAAAGTCAATCTGGACCATGAAAACAACAGCCTGTTAGCGGCAGGGCATTTTCAGATGAATTCTAGGTATTTTGGTAGTGTGACATTATCCCTTCTTTGTGGCCAGTTTTGAAACATTTTGTACAAACTAAATAACATCCAGATGTCTAAAATTACCCATAACACTACCCAGTTCAAAAGCTAAAGGGATCCTATGGGTAAAGAAGAAATTATTCTGTGCTTTCTTCAGTTAAGAGCAAATGGACCCACCATTTTTATGCTTACAAGTGCATAAAACACACCTCTCTTGGAGATGGAATGGACAGCTAGAGGGGTTATGGAGGAGGCTGATCAGTTTTTTAGATGCTTTTGCTAGGTGTGTCTGATCTATTTGCTCTTAAACTACGAAACGGAGCTGAGAGGGAAATGTCATACTTGTCTTTTTTATAAAGCACAGTAATGGCTACAAAGAAAGATTTAGCTTGTTTAATATCCCGGCTTTAAGACCGAATTATCAAGAAAAGTGACACTGTCATTTTGGATAATAAGGTTAAGTCATAGTAGAAAAAGTAATCTTGAAGGTTGTATAGCTTACCCAGTTTTAGCTTCTAAATTTGCTAAAGATCCAGTAGTATGTTGTCATCACAAATGTCTAAAGCTAGTTACCATGTTTTTTACTCATGCATTTGTTTATTGTTATTGAATTGGATGTGCCTGACCGATGTTCTGTACATAAGTTATAACTAAAGTTTTAAGGGAATAACCAAAAATGTCTACTTGTCTCTTAAATCACCCATCATTCTCAATGCACCACTCAGATAATGCCATCAGTCTTCAAGTGGTCTGCAGTGATGATATTCTGGGCAGAAGTTAAAGGTACATTTTACATTGTACAGGATTTTAAGAAATGGATACAGAGAAGGGAATACTTCACATTATTACTTTACCTTGTAAATCATCACTTGATATCCATTGCCACTAACCCGGTGGTCCTGCCGAAGCTTGTGAGAATGGCTTGCAGCATTGAAGTCC
Organism: Anomaloglossus baeobatrachus; assembly: GCF_048569485.1. Taxonomy (NCBI): domain Eukaryota; kingdom Metazoa; phylum Chordata; class Amphibia; order Anura; family Aromobatidae; genus Anomaloglossus; species Anomaloglossus baeobatrachus. Next base: position 346,980,413 of record NC_134357.1, on the reverse strand, counting down.
CAACAATGCCTTCGGGACAGATGTATGTAGTCAATGGCCGATGCACTGAAGTGGTATAAGATCATCACCAGTGAAGCCAGTGATTGTCAATAGCTGTGACCTGGGTATGGGGAGCTCACAAGTACTGCAAACAGTTTCCAAAGTCAATCTGGACCATGAAAATAACAGCCTGGTAGCGGCAGGGCATTTTCAGATGAATTCTAGGTATTTTGGTAGTGTGACATATTCCCTGCTTTGTGGCCAGTTTTGAAACATTTTGTACAAACTAAATAACATTCAGATGTCTATAATTACCCATAACACTACCCAGTTCAAAAGCTAAAGGGGTCCTATGGGTAAAGAAGAAAATATTATGTGCTTTCCTCAGTTAAGAGCAAATGGACCCACCATTTTTATGCTTACAAGTGCATAAAACACACCTCTCTTGCAGATGGAATGGACAGCTAGAGGGGTTATGGAGGAGGCTGAATAGTTTTTTAGATGCTTTTGCTAGGTGTGTTTGATCTATTTGCTCTTAAACTACGAAACGGAGCTGAGAGGGAAATTTCCTACTTGTCTTTTTTATAAAGCACAGTAATGGCTACAAAGAAAGATTTAGCTTGTTTAATATCCCGGCTTTAAGACCGAATTATCAAGAAAAATGACACTGTCATTTTGGATAATAAGGTTATGTCATAGTAGTAAAAGTAATCTTGAAGGTTTTATAGCTTACCCAGTTTTAGCTTCTAAATTTGCTAAAGATCCAGTAGTGTGTTGTCATCACAAATGTTCAAAGCTAGTTACCATGCTTTTTACTCATGCATTTGTTTATTGTTATTGAATTGGATGTGCCTGACCAATGTTCTGTACATAAGTTATAACTAAAGTTTTAAGGGAATAACCAAAAATGTCTACTTGTCTCATAAATCACCCATCATTCTCATTGCACTACTCAGATAATGCCACCAGTCTTCAAGTGGTCTGCAGTGATGATTTTTTGGGTAGAAGTTATAGGTACATTTTAAGTTGTACAGGGTTTTAAGAAATGGATACAGAGAAGGGAATACTCCACATTATTACTTTACCTTGTAATTCATCACTTGATATCCATTCCCACTAACCCGGTGGTCCTGGCGGGGCTTGTGAGAATGGCTTGCAGCATTGAAGTCCCAACAATGCCTTCGGGACAGATGTAGGTAGTCAATGGCCGATGCACTGAAGTGGTATAAGATCATCACCAGTGAAGCCAGTGATTGTCAATAGCTGTCACCTGGGTATGGGGAGCTCACAAGTACTCCAAACAGTTTCCAAAGTCAATTTGGACCATGAAAACAACAGCCTGTTAGTTGCAGGGCATTTTCAGATGAATTCTAGGTATTTTGGTAGTGTGACATATTCCCTGCTTTGTGGCCAGTTTTGAAACATTTTGTACAAACTAAATAACATCCAGATGTCTAAAATTACCCATATCACTACCCAGTTCAAAAGCTAAAGGGGTCCTATGGGTAAAGAAGAAATTATTCTGTGCTTTCTTCAGTTAAGAGCAAATGGACCCTCCATTTTTATGCTTACAAGTGCATAAAACACACCTCTCTTGGAGATGGAATGGACAGCTAGAGGGGTTATGGAGGAGGCTGATCAGTTTTTTAGATGCTTTTGCTAGGTGTGTCTGATCTATTTGCTCTTAAACTACGAAATGGCGCTGAGGGGGAAATGTCATACTTGTCTTTTATATAAAGCACAGTAATGGCTACAAAGAAAGATTTAGCTTGTTTAATATCCCGGCTTTAAGACCGAATTATCAAGAAAAGTGACACTGTCATTTTGGAAAAGAAGGTTAAGTCATAGTAGTAAAAGTAATCTTGAAGGTTGTATAGCTTACCCAGTTTTAGCTTCTAAATTTGCTAAAGATCCAGTAGTATGTTGTCATCACAAATGTCTAAAGCTAGTTACCATGATTTTTACTCATGCATTTGTTTATTGTTATTGAATTGGATGTGCCTGACCGATGTTCTGTTTATAAGTTATAACTAAAGTTTTAAGGGAATAACCAAAAATGTCTACTTGTCTCATAAATCACCCATCATTCTCAATGCACCACTCAGTTAATTCCACCAGTCTTCAAGTGGTCTGCAGTGATGATTTTCTGGGCAGAAGTTATAGGTACATTTTACGTTGTACAGGGTTTTAAGAAATGGACACAGAGAAGGAAATACTCCACATTCTTACTTTACCTTGTAAATCATCACTTGATATCCATTGCCACTAACCCGGTGGTCCTGCCGGGGCTTGTGAGAATGGCTTGCAGCATTGAAGTCCCAACAATGCCTTCGGGACGGATGTAGGTAGTCAATGGCCGATACACTGAAGTGGTATAAGATCATCACCAGTGAAGCCAGTGATTGTCAATAGCTGTCACCAGGGTATGGGGAACTCACAAGCACTGCAAACAGTTTCCAAAGTCAATCTGGACCATGAAAACAACAGCCTGTTAGTGGCAGGGCATTTTCAGATGAATTCCAGGTATTTTGGTAGTGTGACATTATCCCTGCTTTGTGGCCAGTTTTGAAACATTTTGTACAAACTAAATAACATCCAGATGTCTAAAATTACCCATATCACTACCCAGTTTAAAAGCTAAAGGGGTCCTATGTTCAAAGAAGAAATTAATATGTGCTTTCTTCAGTTAAAAGCAAATGGACCCACCATTTTTATGCTTACAAGTGCATAAAACACACCTCTCTTGGAGATGGAATGGACAGCTAGAGGGGTTATGGAGGAAGCTGATCAGTTTTTTAGATGCTTTTGCTAGGTGTGTCTGATCTATTTGCTCTTATACTATGAATCGGAGCTGAGAGGGAAATGTCATACTTGTCTTTTTTATAAAGCACAGTAATGGCTACAAAGAAAGATTTAGCTTGTTCAATATCCCGGCTTTAAGACCGAATTATCAAGAAAACTGACACTGTCATTTTGGATAATAAGGTTAAGTCATAGTAGTAAAAGTAATCTTGAAGGTTGTATAGCTTACCCAGTTTTAGCTTCCAAATTTGCTAAAGATCCAGTAGTATGTTGTCATCACAAATGTCTAAAGCTAGTTACCATGTTTTTTACTCATGCATTTGTTTATTGTTATTGAATTGGATGTGCCTGACCGATGTTCTGTACATAAGTTATAACTAAAGTTTTAAGGGAATAACCAAAAATGTCTACTTGTCTCATAAATCACCCATCATTCTCAATGCACCACTCAGATAATGCCATCAGTCTTCAAGTGGTCTGCAGTGATGATTTTCTGGGCAGAAGTTATAGGTACATTTTACGTTGTACAGGGTTTTAAGAAATGGACACAGAGAAGGGAGTACTCCACATTATTACTTTACCTTGTAATTCATCACATGATATCCATTGCCACTAACCCGGTGGTCCTGCCAAAGCTTGTGAGAATGGCTTGCAGCATTGAAGTCCCAACAATGCCTTCGGGACAGATGTAGGTAGTCAATGGCCGATGCACTGAAGTGGTATAAGATCACATCACCAGTGAAGCCAGTGATTGTCATTAGCTGTCTCCTGGGTATGGGGAGCTCACAAGTACTCCAAACAGTTTCCAAAGTCAATCTGGACCATGAAAACAACAGCCTGTTAGTGGCAGGGCATTTTCAGATGAATTCCAGGTATTTTGGTAGTGTGACATTATCCCTGCTTTGTGGCCAGTTTTGAAACATTTTGTACAAACTAAATAACATCCAGATGTCTAAAATTACCCATATCACTACCCAGTTTAAAAGCTAAAGGGGTCCTATGGGCAAAGAAAAAATTAATATGTGCTTTCTTCAGTTAAAAGCAAATGGACCCACCATTTTTATGCTTACAAGTGCATAAAACACACCTCTCTTGGAGATGGAATGGACAGCTAGAGGGGTTATGGAGGAAGCTGATCAGTTTTTTAGATGCTTTTGCTAGGTGTGTCTGATCTATTTGCTCTTATACTATGAAACGGAGCTGAGAGGGAAATGTCATACTTGTCTTTTTTATAAAGCACAGTAATGGCTACAAAGAAAGATTTAGCTTGTTTAATATCCTGGCTTTAAGACCGAATTATCAAGAAAACTGACACTGTCATTTTGGATAATAAGGTTAAGTCATAGTAGTAAAAGTAATCTTGAAGGTTGTATAGCTTACCCAGTTTTAGCTTCTAAATTTGCTAAAGATCCAGTAGTATGTTGTCATCACAAATGTCTAAAGCTAGTTACCATGTTTTTTACTCATGCATTTGTTTATTGTTATTGAATTGGATGTGCCTGACCGATGTTCTGTACATAAGTTATAACTAAAGTTTTAAGGGAATAACCAAAAATGTCTACTTGTCTCATAAATCACCCATCATTCTCATTGCACCACTCAGATAATGCCACCAGTCTTCAAGTGGTCTGCAGTGATGATTTTTTGGGTAGAAGTTATAGGTACATTTTACGTTGTACAGGGTTTTAAGAAATGGACACAGAGAAGGGAATACTCCACATTATTACTTTACCTTGTAAATCATCACTTGATATCCATTGCCACTAACCCGGTGGTCCTGCCGGGACTTGTGAGAATGGCTTGCAGCATTGAAGTCCCAACAATGCCTTCGGGACAGATTTAGGTAGTCAATGGCCGATGCACTGAAGTGGTATAAGATCATCACCAGTGAAGCCAGTGATTGTCAATAGTTGTCACCTGGGTTTGGGGAGCTCACAGATATTGCAAACAGTTTCCAAAGTCAATTTGGACCATGAAAACAACAGCCTGTTAGTGGCAGGGCATTTTCAGATGAATTCCAGGTATTTTGGTAGTGTGACATTATCCCTGCTTTGTGGCCAGTTTTGAAACATTTTGTACAAACTAAATAACATTTAGATGTCTAAAATTACCCATAACACTACCCAGTTTAAAAGCTAAAGGGATCCTATTGGCACAGAAGAAATTAATATGTGCTTTCTTCAGTTAACCCCTTCACGACCATGGACGGAAAGATCCGTCCTTGTGCCCTGGGCCTTAACGACCAAGGACGGATCTTTCCGTCATGACGTAATCGCGGGCACTGTGGTCCCGGTAATAGCAATCGGTGGAATTTTCCACCGTTTTCTAGAAGGAGGGGACCTTTGCTTGACCTCCCGAGGAGTGATTTCTCCACCCCGGACCTACGGTGCCTGTGATTGGCTGATTTGTGACAATGAGCCAATCACAGGCATTGTAATGTCTCAGCTAATAAAAATAGCTGAAACATTGCAATTCAGCCCTGATCGGAGTTTCCATAACACTGATCATTGGCTGACCTTTAGTTCAACCCCCCCAGCTCTGATTGGAGGGATCGTCCTCGTGATCGAACCCTCCAATCACTGTGAATCGGGGTACTGGTGAACTGCCCGTGACCACTCACTTTGGGTTCACTTCATCCGTGGAATGAAGCTGCTGAGAGCGATCCTGCTGCCGTGATCCTCGGTGAGTATTGCTGCCCCCAACCCATCCACTGCTGTTCATCCCCCTATCACCGCTCTCCCCATCGCCGCTCTCCCCATCGCCGCTCTCCCCATCGCCGCTCTCCCCATCGCCGCTCCGCCCATCCCCGCACCGCTTCACCGCTACCCCCGCACTGCCCGATCGCCGCCCCACCGCTGCCTCCGCTACCCCCGCACTGCCCGATCGCCACCCCACCACTGCCTCTACCACCCCTGCACTGCCCGATCGCCGCCCCACCGCTGCCCCTGCCACCCCCGCACTGCTTCACCGCTACCCTCGCACTGCCCGGTCGCCGCCCCTCCGCTGCCTCCGCACCATCGCCCCTCTGCCGCTGACCCATCGCCGCCCCGCCTCTGCCTCCGCACCATCGCCGCTGACCCATCGCTGCTCCGGCCCACCGCTGCTCCCGCACTGCTGCCACGCGCCACCCCACCGCACGATCGCTGCTCCGCCGCTGCCTCCGCTCCACCGTTGACCCATCGCCGCTGCCTTCGCACCATCGCCGCTGCCCCCGCACCGTCCCACCGCTGCTCCCGCACCGCTGCCACACGCCCCATCGCTGCTGCCACCGCACCGTTGCTTCCCCGCACGCCCCACCGTACCATCGCTGCCCCGCACGCCTCATCGCTGCCTGTAATCGCAGGCCAGTGTTTGCTTCCCCTCCCCCAGCCATCTCTGCTGCCGATCCACCGCTGCCCCCCTTGCTCCCTCCACCCCCCCAATGCACTGCTGCCCCCCTTGCTCCCTCCACCCCCCAATCCACCGCTGCCCCCCATGCTCCCTCCACCACCCCCCCCCAAATCCACCGCTGACCCCATGTCGTGACTCACCATCAGCTGCTTGGACAATGTGCTCCAATCTCTCCTGCTGCTGAGTGAGTATTGATCCTAGCTTCCTCCTTCACCCCCCTTTCCTCCTTCACCCCCCTTTCCTTCTTCACCCCCATCGAATGTGACATACATAAATGTTTTTTTTGTTTTTTTTATTATTGTAAAGGTCAGCCCAGTGCCAACATGGCAGTCTCGCATCACATAACTTGTCATGGCCGCCCGCTTCCCTAGCAGGAGTGTGCAGCCATGTACAAATACATGCTGCTGCACGCTTCTTACCAAGGAGCGGGTGGCTTTGCAAGGAAATGCGATGCGAAACTCTCACACGTGTGACTCTGGGCTTGGTGTCAGTTGCAGGTGCTTGTGTATATATTTTTTTTTTGCAAAATTCTGATATATTCTCCTTTTTTGTTTTTTGTTTTTTTTTTAGGTTTTTCCTGTTCAAACACATACCCAAACATTTGAATAAAGTTTTTCTTTGCACACCTACACACACACACTCCACATACGATGTCCCGGTCTTCCCAATCTCGGAGGATGTATTCAGCCGAGGAGGCATATGCCATTGTTGCCTCCGAGACTGATAGCGAAGGAGATGACCCCACATTCCTTTGCTCCTCCCAGTCCTCTTCCTCCTCCAGTGCCGAGGAACCACCCAGAAGACGTCGTAGACTGATTCGTCAGGCGCCCAGTGGAGAAGACCCGGCGCCCAGTGGAGAAGACCCGGCGCCCAGTGGAGAAGACCCGGCGCCCAGTAGAGAAGACCCGGCTCCCAGTGGAGAAGACCCGGCGCCCAGTGGAGAAGACCCGGCGCAGAGCGTGAGTGATGCCCAGCCCAGCACTAGTGCTAGTGACCCCCAACCTAGCACTAGTGACCGGGAGTGGACCCCAGCCCCCGAAAATTTTGCACCACGGATTCCTGATTTTACTCTCCAATCAGGAATCCAGTTTGATACTAACAACCTTAGAGAAATAGAATTTTTCAAAGTCTATTTCTCTGAAGAGTTTGTTAGTCTCATGGTGGTGCAAACAAGTCTTTATGCCCAACAATTTTTGGCCAAAAACCCTCGCTCATCATTTTCTAGCTGGACCCCGACGGATTCAGTAGAAATGATGAAGTACTGAGGTCTGACTCTTCACATGGGGTTAGTGAAGAAGCCAGAACTTCGCCAATATTGGAGTGTTGATGTTTTATACAACACTCCAGTATTTGGTATGATTATGCCCCGCAGATGGTTTGAGGCTATCCACAGATTTTTGCATTTTAGGGACAATTTGGAGTGTCTTCCCCAAGATGACCCGAATTTTGACAGACTGTTCAAAATTCGTCCGGTCATCGAACACTTTAGCAAAAAGTTTGCTGATGTGTATGTTCCCCAGAGGGAAATTTGTGTGGATGAGTCCCTCATCCACTTCAAGGGGAGATTGAAGTTCCGCCAGTACTTGCCCAGTAAAATGGCAAGGTATGGCATTAAACTCTACAAGCTGTGCGAGAGTACCTCAGGGTACACTCACAGCTTTAGTGTTTACGAAGGGAAGGACATGCAGATCCAACCCCCAGAATGCCCACCTACTCTGGGGGTGAGTGGGAAAATTGTGTGGAGTTTGATGCACCCACTGCTTGATAAAGGTTATCATCTGTACGTTGATAACTTTTATTCAAGCATCCCACTTTTCCAATCCCTCTCTTCCAGAGGTACCGCAGCTTGCGGTACGATCCGGAAGAACCAGAAGGGTCTTCCTGTGACGCTAATTGGGCAGCTGCTTCAAAAAGGTGAGAGCAGAGCCCAATGTAGCGACAACATGGTTGTAGTTAAGTTCAAGGACAAAAGGGATGTCCTTTTCTTGACCACAATACATGGTCCCGGCACCTCTGCAACCAATGTTCGAGGTACGTCAGCACAGGTTTGCAAACCGGACTGTGGCTTGGCGTACAACAAACATATGGGAGGAGTTGATCTTTCTGATCAAGTCCTCCAGCCCTATAATGCCATGCGGAAGGTTAAGGTTTGGTATAAAAAACTGGCCGTGCACATCGTGCAGATGGCACTATACAATGCTTTCGTGCTCTCACGATGTGCAGGCCAGACCAACACCTTCCTTCAGTTCCAGGAGGTATTAATCAAGACCATGATTTTTGGAAGAGGAGAAGAAGAAGAAGCAGCAGCAGTTCCTACTACCTCTAGAACTGAAGGTTCCCGTGTGGTACCAGGGCAACATTTTCCTGGTGAGGTACCACAAACCACCAAACGAGGAAGAGCGCAGAAGAGGTGCCGGGTGTGCTATAAAAAAGGGCTGAGGCGGGAAACGAAGTATCAATGTGATACCTGTCCCGATAAACCCGGACTTTGTATGAGTGACTGCTTCAAAGTCTATCATTCGTCCGGGTACTAAATTAATATAGCCCACCTAAAATTCCTGAGGCACACGACAAAGACGGTGACGTGACACGCACTACAAGACAAAGACTGTGACCTGATGCACTACACGACAAAGACAATGACCAAACGCACTACACGACAAAGACTGTGACCTGACGCACTACACGACAAAGACAATGACCAGACGCACTACACGACAAAGACAATGACCAGACGCACTACACGACAAAGACTGTGACCTGACGCACTACACGACAAAGATGGAGACGTGACGCACACTACACGACAAAGACTGTGACCAGACGCACTACACGACAAAGATGGAGACGTGACGCACACTACACAACAAAGACGGTGACCTGACGCACTACACGACAAAGACGGTGACGTGATGCACACTACACGACAAAGACGGTGACCAGATGCACTACACGACAAAGACGGTGACCTGACGCACTACACGACAAAGACGATGACCTGATGCACTACACGACAAAGACGGTGACGTGACGCACACTACACAACAAAGACGGTGACCTGACGCACTACACGACAAAGACGGTGACCTGACGCACAGTATACGACAAAAACGGTGACCTAACGCACACTACACGACAAAGACAGTGACTTGACAAACCCTACACAACACAAATATTAAAATGACATACCATGTCCCTGAGAATACATCGCTCATTCCCTTTGGAGCCCTGCTGTGAGCCTATACAGTGGTTTTTCACCATATGCGATGTATCGGCTTACTCAGGACAAAATTCCCAACAAATTTTGGGGTCCATTTTATCCTGTTTCCCCTGAAAAAATTAAAAAATTGAGCCCAAAATAACATTTTTGTGCAAAAAAAAGTACTTTTTTTGTTTTTTTGGCTCAATGTATGAAGCACATAAGGGTTATAAGTGCTCACTACCCATCTATATTTATGCCTTGGGGGGTCTAGTTTCCAAAATGGGGTCACATGTGGGGATTGTCCACTGTTTCAGCACATCAGGGGCTCTCCAAACACAACATGGTGCGTCTAACAATTTCATCTAATTTTCCGTTCAAAAAGTCAAATAACGCACCTTCCCTTCGGAGCCCTGCCATACGCCCACAGAGTGGTTTTCCGCCACATATGATGTATTGGCTTACTCAGGACAAAATTCCCAACAAATTTTGGGGTCCATTTTATCCTGTTTCCCCTGTAAAAATTAAAAAATTGAGCCCAAAATAACATTTTTGTGCAAAAAAAAAGTACTTTTTTGTTTTTTCGGCTCAATGTATGAAGCACATAAGGGTTATAAGAGCTCACTACCCATCTATATTTATGCATTGGGGGGTCTAGTTTCCAAAATGGGGTCACGTGGGGATTTTCCACTGTTTCAGCACATCAGGGGCTCTCCAAACACAACATGGTGCGTCTAACAATTTCATCTAATTTTCCGTTCAAAAAGTCATATGACGCACCTTCCCTTCGGAGCCCTGCCATGCGCCCAAAAAGTGGTTTTCTGCCACATATGAGGTATCTGTGTGCTCGGAAGAAATTGCACAACAAATGTCAGGGTCCACTTCATCCTCCTCCCATTGGGAAAATGCAATATTTAAGTCTAAATTTGCATTTTTGTAGCAAAAACTAAAATGTTCATTTTTTCCTTTCACATTGCTGTAGTTCCTGTGAAGCACCTGAACGGTTAATGACCTTATGGAATGTGGTTTTGAGTAGCCTGAGGGGTGCAGTTTTTGGAATGGTGTCACTTTTGGGTGTTTTCTTTCATGTAGGCCCCTCAAAATCAAATCAAATGTGATGTGGTCCCTAAAAAAAGTGGCTTTGTAAATTTTGTTCTAAAACTGAGAAATTTCTCATAAATTTTGAACCCCTTATGAATTTTTTTTTTTCCAAAATTATTCTGATGTAAAGTAGACATGTGGGAAATGTTATTTATTAATTATTTTGTGTCATATGTCTCGTTGGTTTCAGAGCATGAAAATTAAAAGTTTGAAAATTACAAAATTTTCAAAATTTTCGCGAAATTTCTGTTTTTTTCACAAAGAAACGCAAAAAATAACGGCCTAAATTTACCAGAAACATGAAGCACAATATTTCACGAGAAAACAATCTCAGAATCACCAGGATCCATTGAAGCGTTCCAGAGTTATAACCTCATAAAGTGACACTGGTCAAAATTGCAAAAAATGGCCTGGTCTTTAGGGTCAAAATAGACTTGGGGCTGAAGGGGTTAAGAGCAAATGTACCCACCATTTTTATGCTTACAAGTGCATAAAACACACCTCTCTTGGAGATGGAATGGACAGCTAGAGGGGTTATGGAGGAGGCTGATCAGTTTTTTAGATGCTTTTGCTAGGTGTGTCTGATCTATTTGCTCTGAAACTACGAAACGGAGCTGAGAGGGAAATGTCATGCTTGTCTTTTTTATAAAGCACAGTAATGGCTACAAAGAATGATTTAGCTTGTTTAATATCCCGGCTTTAAGACCGAATTATCAAGAAAAGTGTCACTGTCATTTTGGATAATAAGGTTAAGTCATAGTAGTAAAAGTAATCTTGAAGGTTGTATAGCTTACCCAGTTTTAGCTTCTAAGTTTGCAAAAGATCTAGTAGTATGTTGTCATCACAAATGTCTTAAGCTAGTTAACATGTTTTTTACTCATGCATTTGTTTATTGTAATTGAATTGGATGTGCCTGACCGATGTTCTGTACATAAGTTGTAACTAAAGTTTTAAGGGAATAACCAAAAATGTCTACTTGTCTCATAAATCACACATCATTCTCAATGCACCACTCAGATAATGCCATCAGTCTTCAAGTGGTCTGTAGTGATGATTTTCTGGGCAGAAGTTATAGGTACATTTTACGTTGTACAGGGTTTTAAGAAATGGACACAGAAAAGGGAAAACTCCACCTTATTACTTTACCTTGTAAATCATCACTTGATATCCATTGACACTAATCCGGTGGTCCTGCCAAGGCTTGTGAGAATGGCTTACAGCATTGAAGTCCCAACAATGCCTTCGGGACAGATGTAGGTAGTTAATGGCCGATGCACTGAAGTGGTATAGGATCATCACCAGTGAAGCCAGTGATTGTCAATAGCTGTCACCTGGGTATGGGGAGCTCACAAGTACTCCAAACAGTTTCCAAAGTCAATCTGGACCATGAAAATAACAGCCTGTTAGCGGAAAGTCATTTTCAGATGAATTCTAGGTATTTTGGTAGTGTGACATATTCCCTGCTTTGTGGCCAGTTTTGAAACATTTTGTACAAACTAAATAACATCCAGATGTCTAAAATTACCCATAACACTACCCAGTTCAAAAGCTAAAGGGGTCCTATGGGTAAAGAAGAAATTATTATGTGCTTTCTTCAGTTAAGAGCAAATGGACCCACCATTTTTATTTTTACAAGTGCATAAAACACACCTCTCTTGGAGATCGAATGGACAGCTAGAGGGGTTATGGAGGAGGCTGATCAGTTTTTTAGATGCTTTTGCTAGGTGTGTCTGATCTATTTGCTCTTAAACTACGAAACGGATCTGAGAGGGAAATGTCCTACTTGTCTTTTTTATAAAGCACAGTAAGGGCTACAAAGAAAGATTTAGCTTGTTTAATATCCCGGCATTAAGACCGAATTATCGAGAAAAGTGACACTGTCATTTTGGATAATAAGGTTAAGTCATAGTAGTAAAAGTAATCTTGAAGGTTGTATAGCTTACCCAGTTTTAGCTTCTAAATTTGCTAAAGATCCAGTAGTATGTTGTCATCACAAATGTCTAAAGCTAGTTACCATGTTTTTTACTCATGCATTTGTTTATTGTTATTGAATTGGATCTGCCTGACCGATGTTCTGTACATAAGTTATAACTAAAGTTTTAAGGGAATAACCAAAAATGACTACTTGTCTCATAAATCACCCATCATTCTCAATGCACCACTCAGATAATGCCATCAGTCTTCAAGTGGTCTGCAGTGATGATTTTCTGGACAGAAGTTATAGGTACATTTTACGTTGTACAGGGTTTTAAGAAATGGATACAGAAAAGGGAAAACTCCACATTATTACTTTACCTTGTAAATCATCACTTGATATCCATTGCCACTAACCCGGAGGTCCTGCCGGGGCTTGTGAGAATGGCTTGCAGCATTGAAGTCCCAACAATGCCTTCGGGACAGATGTAGGTAGTCAATGGCCGATGCACTGAAGTGGTATAAGATCATCACCAGTGAAGCCAGTGATTGTCAATAGCTGTCACCTGGGTATGGGGAGCATACAAGTATTGCAAACAGTTTTCAAAGTCAATCTGGACCATGAAAACAACAGCTTGTTAGTGGCAGGGCATTTTCAGATGAATTCCAGGTATTTTGGTAGTGTGACATTATCCCTGCTTTGTGGCAAGTTTTGAAACATTTTGTACAAACTAAATAACATCCAGATGTCTAAAATTACCCATAACACTACCCAGTTCAAAAGCTAAAGGGGTCCTTGGGTAAAGAAGAAATGATTTTGTGCTTTCTTCAGTTAAGAGCAAATGGACCCACCATTTTTATGCTTACAAGTGCATAAAACACTACTCTCTTGGAGATGGAATGGACAGCTAGAGGGGTTATGGAGGAGGCTGATCAGTTTTTTTAGATGCTTTTGCTAGGTGTGTCTGATCTATTTGCTCTTAAACTACGAAACGGAGCTGAGAGGGAAATGTCATACTTGTCTTTTTTATAAAGCACAGTAATGGCGACAAAGAAAGATTTAGCTTGTTTAATATCCCGGCTTTAAGACCGAATTATCAAGAAAAGTGTCACTGTCATTTTGGATAATAAGGTTAAGTCATAGTAGTAAAAGTAATCTTGAAGGTTGTATAGCTTAGCCAGTTTTAGCTTCTAAATTTGCTAAAGATCCAGTAGTATGTTGTCATCACAAATGTCTTAAGCTAGTTACCATGTTTTTTACTCATGCATTTGTTTATTGTTATTGAATTGGATGTGCCTCACCGATGTTCTGTACATAAGTTATAACTAAAGTTTTAAGGGAATAACCAAAAATGTCTACTTGTCTCATAAATCACCCATCATTCTCAATGCACCACTCAGATAATGCCATCAGTCTTCAAGTGGTCTGCAGTGATGATTTTCTGGGCAGAATTTATAGGTACATTTTACGTTGTACAGGGTTTTAAGAAATGGACACAGAAAAGGGAAAACTCCACCTTATTACTTTACCTTGTAAATCATCACTTGAAATCCATTGCCACTAATCCGGTGGTCCTGCCAGGGCTTGTGAGAATGGCTTGCAGCATTGAAGTCCCAACAATGCCTTCGGGACAGATATAGGTAGTTAATGGCCGATGCACTGAAGTGGTATAAGATCATCACCAGTGAAGCCAGTGATTGTCAATAGCTGTCACCTGGGAATGGGGAGCTCACAAGTACTGCAAACAGTTTCCAAAGTCAATCTGGACCATGAAAATAACAGCCTGTTAGCGGAAAGTCATTTTCAAATTAATTCTAGGTATTTTGGTAGTGTGACATATTCCCTGTTTTGTGGCCAGTTTTGAAATATTTTGTACAAACTACATAACATCCAGATGTCTAAATTTGCCCATAACACTACCCAGTTCAAAAGCTAAAGGGGTCCTATGGGTAAAGAAGAAATTATTATGTGCTTTCTTCAGTTAAGAGCAAATGGACCCACCATTTTTATGATTACAAGTGCATAAAACACACCTCTCTTGGAGATGGAATGGACAGCTAGAGGGGTTATGGAGGAGGCTGATCAGTTTTTCAGATGCTTTTGCTAGGTGTGTCTGATCTATTTGCTCTTAAACTACGAAACGGAGCTGAGAGGGAAATGTCCTACTTGTCTTTTTTATAAAGCACAGTAATGGCTACAAAGAAAGATTTAGCTTATTTAATATCCCGGCATTAAGACCGAATTATCGAGAAAAGTGACACTGTCATTTTGTATGATAAGGTTAAGTCATAGTAGTAAAAGTAATCTTGAAGGTTGTATAGCTTACCCAGTTTTAGCTTCTAAATTTGCTAAAGATCCAGTAGTATGTTGTCATCACATATACCTAAAGCTAGTTATTATGTTTTTTTACTCATGCATTTGTTTATTGTTATTGAATTGGATGTGCCTGACCGATGTTCTGTACATAAGTTATAACTAAAGTTTTAAGGGAATAACCAAAAATGATTACTTGCCTCATAGATCACCCATCATTCTCATTGAACCACTCAGATAATGCCACCAGTCTTCAAGTGGTCTGCAGTGATGGTTTTCTGGGCAGAAGTTATAGGTACATTTTACGTTGTACAGGGTTTTAAGAAATGGACACAGAAAAGGGAAAACTCCACTTTATTACTTTACCTTGTAAATCATCACTTGATATCCATTGCCACTAATCCGGTGGTCCTGCCAGGGCTTGTGAGAATGGCTTGCAGCATTGAAGTTCCAACAATGCCTTCGGGACAGATGTAGGTAGTTAATGGCCGATGCACTGAAGTGGTATAAGATCATCACCAGTGAAGCCAGTGATTGTCAATAGGTGTCACCTGGGTATGGGGAGCTCACAAGTACTGCAAACAGTTTCCAAATTCAATCTGGACCATGAAAACAACAGCTAGTTAGTGGCAGGGCATTTTCAGATGAATTCCGGGTATTTTGGTAGTGTGACATTATCCCTGCTTTGTGGCCAAATTTGAAACATTTTGTACAAACTAAATAATTTTCAGATGTCTAAAATTACCCATAACTCTACCCACTTTAAAAGCTAAAGGGGTCCTATGGGCACAGAAGAAATTATTATGTGCTTTCTTCAGTTAAGAGCAAATGGATCCACCATTTTTATGCTTACAAGTGCATAAAACACACCTCTCTTGGAGATGGAATGGACAGCTAGAGGGGTTATGGAGGAGGCTGATCAGTTTTTTAGATGCTTTTGCTAGGTGTGTCTGATCTATATGCTCTTAAACTACGAAACGGAGCTGAGAGGGAAATGTGCTACTTGTCTTTTTTTATAAAGCACAGTAATGGCTACAAAGAAAGATTTAGCTTGTTTAATATCCCGGCATTAAAACCGAATTATCGAGAAAAGTGACACTGTCATTTTGGATAATAAGGTTAAGTCATAGTAGTAAAAGTAATCTTGAAGGTTCTACAGCTTACCCAGTTTTAGCTTCTAAATTTGCTAAAGATCCAGTAGTATGTTGTCATCACAATTGTCTAAAGCTAGTTACCATGTTTTTTCTCATGCATTTGTTTATTGTTATTGAATTGGATGTGCCTGACCGATGTTCTGTACATAAGTTATAACTAAAGTTTTAAGGGAATAACCAAAAATGATTACTTGCCTCATAAATCACCCATCATTCTCATTGCACCACTCAGATAATGCCACCAGTCTTCAAGTGGTCTGCAGTGATGATTTTCTGGGCAGAAGTTATAGGTACATTTTACGTTGTACAGGGTTTTAAGAAATGGACACAGAGAAAGGAATACTCCACATTATTACTTTACCTTGTAAATCATCACTTGATATCCATTGCCACTAACCCGGTGGTCCTGGCGGGGCTTGTGAGAATGGCTTGCAGCATTGAAGTCCCAACAATGCCTTCGGGACAGATGTAGGTAGTTAATGGCCGATGCACTGAAGTGGTATAAGATCATCACCAGTGAAGCCAGTGATTGCAATAGCTGTCCCCTGGGTATGGGGAGCTTACAAGTACTGCAAACAGTTTCCAATGTCAATCTAGACCATGAAAACAACAGCCAGTTAGTGGCAGGGCATTTTCAGATGAATTCCAGGAATTTTGTTAGTGTTACATTATCCCTGCTTTGTGGCCAGTTTTGAAACATTTTGTACAAACTAAATAACATTCAGATGTCTAAAATTACCCATAACTCTACCCAGTTTAAAAGCTAAAGGGGTCCTATGGGTAAAGAAGAAATTATTATGTGCTTTCTTTAGTTAAGAGCAAATGGACCCACCATTTTTATTCTTACAAGTGCATAAAACACACCTCTCTTGGAGATGGAATGGACAGCTAGAGGGGTTATGGAGGAGGCTGATCAGTTTTTAGATGCTTTTGCTAGGTGTGTCTGATCTATTTGCTCTTAAACTACAAAACGGAGCTGAGAGGGAAATGTCCTACTTGTCTTTTTTATAAAGCACAGTAATGGCTACAAAGAAAGATTTAGCTTGTTTAATATCCCGGCATTAAGACCGAATTATCGAGAAAAGTGACACTGTCATTTTGGATAATAAGGTTAAGTCATAGTAGTAAAAGTAATCTTGAAGGATGTATAGCTTACCCAGTTTTAGCTTCTAAATTTGCTAAAGATCCAGTAGTATGTTGTCATCACAAATGTCTAAAGCTAGTTACCATGTTTTTTTACTCATGCATTTGTTTATTGTTATTGAATTGGATGTGCCTGCCCGATGTTCTGTACATAAGTTATAACTAAAGTTTTAAGGGAATAACCAAAAATGATTACTTGCCTCATAAATCACCCATCATTCTCTTTGCACCACTCAGATAATGCCACCAGTCTTCAAGTGGTCTGCAGTGATGATTTTCTGGGCAGAAGTTTTAGGTACATTTTACGTTGTACAGGGTTTTAAGAAATGGACACAGAGAAAGGAATACTCCACATTATTACTTTACCTTGTAAATCATCACTTGATATCCATTGCCACTAACCCGGTGGTCCTGGCTGGGCTTGTGAGAATGGCTTGCAGCATTGAAGTCCCAACAATGCCTTCGGAACAGATGTAGGTAGTTAATGGCCGATGCACTGAAGTGGTATAAGATCATCACCAGTGAGGCCAATGATTGTCAACATCTGTCACCTGGGTATGGGGAGCTCACAAGTACTGCAAACAGTTTCCAATGTCAATCTGGACCATGAAAACAACAGACAGTTAGTGGCAGGGCATTTTCAGATGAATTCCAGGAATTTTGGTAGTGTGACATTATCCCTGCTTTGTGGCCAGTTTTGAAACATTTTGTACAAACTAAATAACATTCAGATGTCTAAAATTACCCATAACTCTACCCAGTTTAAAAGATAAAGGGGTCCTATAGGCACAGAAGAAATTAATATGTGCTTTCTTCAGTTAAGAGAAAATGGACCCACCATTTTTATGCTTACAAGTGCATAAAACACACCTCTCTTGGAGATGGAATGGACAGCTAGAGGGGTTATGGAGGAGGCTGATCAGTTTTTTAGATGCTTTTGCTAGGTGTGTCTGATCTATTTGCTCTTAAACTACGAAACGGAGCTGAGAGGGAAATGTCCTTTTTGTCTTTTTTATAAAGCACAGTAATGGCTACAAAGAAAGATTTAGCTTGTTTAATATCCCGGCTTTAAGACCGAATTATCAAGAAAAGTGTCACTGTCATTTTGGATAATAAGGTTAAGTCATAGTAGTAAAAGTAATCTTGCAGGTTGTATAGCTTACCCAGTTTTAGCTTCTAAATTTGCTAAAGATCTAGTAGTATGTTGTCATCACAAATGTCTAAAGCTAGTTACCATGTTTTTTACTCATGCATTTGTTTATTGTTATTGAATTGGATGTGCCTGACCGATGTTCTGTACATAAGTTATAACTAAAGTTTTAAGGGAATAACCAAAAATGTCTACTTGTCTCATAAATCACCCATCATTCTCAATGCACCACTCAGATAATGCCATCAGTCTTCAAGTGGTCTGCAGTGATGATTTTCTGGGCAGAAGTTATAGGTATATTTTACGTTGTACAGGGTTTTAAGAAATGGACACAGAAAAGGGAAAACTCCACCTTATTACTTTACCTTGTAAATCATCACTTGATATCCATTGCCACTAATCCGGTGGTCCTGCCAGGGCTTGTGAGAATGGCTTGCAGCATTGAAGTCCCAACAATACCTTTGGGACAGATGTAGGTAGTTAATGGCCGATGCACTGAAGTGGTATAAGATCATCACCAGTGAAGCCAGTGATTGTCAATAGCTGTCACCTGGGTATGGGGAGCTCACAAGTACTGCAAACAGTTTCCAAATTCAATCTGGACCATGAAAATAACAGCCTGTTAGCGGCAAGTCATTTTCAGATGAATTCTAGGTATTTTGGTAGTGTGACATATTCCCTGCTTTGTGGCCAGTTTTGAAACATTTTGTACAAACTAAATAACATCCAGTGGTCTAAAATTATCCATAACACTACCCAATTCAAAGACTAAAGGGGTCCTATGGGTAATAAAGAAATTAATATGTGCTTTCTTCAGTTAAGAGCAAATGGACCCACCATTTTTATGCTTACAAATGGATAAAACACACCTCTCTTGGAGATGGAATGGACAGCTAGAGGGGTTATGGAGGAGGCTGATCAGTTTTTTAGATGCTTTTGCTAGGTGTGTCTGATCTATTTGCTCTTAAACTATGAAACGGAGCTGAGAGGGAAATGTCCTACTTGTCTTTTTTTATAAAGCACAGTAATGGCTACAAAGAAAGATTTAGCTTGTTTAATATCCCGGCTTTAAGACCGAATTATCAAGAAAAGTGACACTGTCATTTTGGATAATAAGTAGTGATGAGCGAGTACTAAAAAGCTCGGGTGCTCGAAGCTCGGGCCGAGCCTCCCAAGATACTCGTGTACTCGGCCCGAGCAACGAGCCCAATGTTATCCTATGGGAGACCCGAGTATTTTTGTGAAATGACCACCGGCAGCATGTTGAAACCCTAAAAATGGCACAAAAGTCTCAGAAGAGTGCTCAAATGACATGGCAACAGCATGGGGAAGACCCCTTGAAGCATTTATCACTCAAAAGTCACAGCTGTGAACAATTTTGTCCGCGTTTTACGCCATTTTTACGGACTCACCAGAAAACCTTCCAAAATGACACCAAAATGATTTTTCATGGCGGAAATGTTAAGGGCACATACCCAATAGTGAGATAGAGCTAATGTATGTTACTTTTTGAGATCAATACATGAAAGATTTTACGTAAAACATTGTATGGCACTCCGATGTCCCTGAGAAGAGACGTATATAAAGGCCTCTGAGTCTAATGTGCCCATTTTGAGTAACTGAGTCTTTGTAGTATTTTCCTTTGCCAGGGCAGTCCAAAATTGTGAGGTTCACCAATGTCCCTGCATACAGACGTGCATGATGGCCTGTAAACCTGAAGTGCCCATTGTAAGGAAGTGGGTCTATTGTAGTATAGCCCTTAGGCAGGGCAGCCAAAAATTGGGAGGCTCCACGTTGTCCCTGGATAGAGACATGCATGAGGGCCTGTAAACCTGAAGTGCCCATTGGAAGGAAGTGGGTCTATTGTAGTATAGCCCTTTGGCAGGGCAGCCAAAAATTGGGAGGCTCCACGTTGTCCCTGGATAGAGACGTGCATGAGGGCCTCAAAACATTAAGTGTCCATTGTCAGGAAGTGGGTGTATTATAGTATAGCCCTTTGGCAGGGCAGCCAAAAATTGGGAGGCTCCACGTTGTCCCTGGATAGAGACGTGCATGAGGGCCTGTAAACCTGAAGTGCCCATTGGAAGGAAGTGGGTCTATTGTAGTATAGCCCTTAGGCAGGGCAGCCAAAAATTGGGAGGCTCCACGTTGTCCCTGGATAGAGACGTGCATGAGGGCCTGTAAACCTGAAGTGCCCATTGGAAGGAAGTGGGTCTATTGTAATATAGCCCTTTGGCAGGGCAGCCAAAAATTGGGAGGCTCCACGTTGTCCCTGGATAGAGACGTGCATGAGGGCCTCAAAACATTAAGTGTCCATTGTCAGGAAGTGGGTGTATTATAGTATAGCCCTTTGGCAGGGCAGCCAAAAATTGGGAGGCTCCACGTTGTCCCTGGATAGAGACGTGCATGAGGGCCTGTAAACCTGAAGTGCCCATTGTAAGGAAGTGGGTCTATTGTAGTATAGCCCTTTGGCAGGGCAGCCAAAAATTGGGAGGCTCCACGTTGTCCCTGGATAGAGACGTGCATGAGGGCCTGTAAACCTGAAGTGCCCATTGGAAGGAAGTGGGTCTATTGTAGTATAGCCCTTAGGCAGGGCAGCCAAAAATTGGGAGGCTCCACGTTGTCCCTGGATAGAGACGTGCATGAGGGCCTGTAAACCTGAAGTGCCCATTTGAAGGAAGTGGGTCTATTGTAGTATAGCCCTTAGGCAGGGCAGCCAAAAATTGGGAGGCTCCACATTGTCCCTGGATAGAGACGTGCATGAGGGCCTGTAAACCTGAAGTGCCCATTGTAAGGAAGTGGGTCTATTGTAGTATAGCCCTTAGGCAGGGCAGCCAAAAATTGGGAGGCTCCACGTTGTCCCTGGATAGAGACGTGCATGAGGGCCTGTAAACCTGAAGTGCCCATTGGAAGGAAGTGGGTCTATTGTAGTATAGCCCTTAGGCAGGGCAGCCAAAAATTGGGAGGCTCCACGTTGTCCCTGGATAGAGACCTGTTAGGTTCTTAGTGCCTCCGTGCTTGCATTTAAAAACCGCACGTGTGTGCCTGTTGGTGGCAGCTTTCCGCTGCACTTGTGTGCGTTTTGCAAAAACTTGGATATAACGCACAAGTCTAGTGAATACACATCAGCACAGCATTGCAAAATGCGCAAGGGCGTTGTCAACGAACAAGGAAGTGGACGTGATGGTGGTGCAGGCAGAGACCGAGGTCGTGTGCAAGCTCTAATTTCGCCACAACAAAGGGCCACATCTACTCGCTCGCACGTCCTGTCCCAAATTCTTGGGGACCGCAGCAGTACACCGCTCTTGAACCAAGACCAGTGTCAACAGGTTGTTAGTTGGATAGCGGATAATGCTTCCAGTCAGATTGGCACCACCACAAACACTCTGTCTTCCACATGGTCAAGTGTCAGTAGCCGTGATACTGCACCGCACATTTCAGAACCTGATCCTCCTTCCTACCACCAGGCCGAGTACACGTCCACGGACATTACTGATCCCACACTTGGACACTCGGAAGAGCTGTTCGTTCATGTTTCCATTCACACATTCTGGCCTCTCGCCAGCTCCTGTTGAAGTGGGCCATGACGAGATTGTATGTACAGATGCCCAAATATTTGAGCAGCCACGATCTCATGAAGTTGGCAACGTGTCTCAACAAGGGGTGGACGATGATGAGACACAATTGTCAGGAAGTCAGGAGGAGGAGCAGGGTGCGGAAGAGGAAGACGACGTGGTGGATGATCCAGTAACTGACCCAACCTGGCAGGAGGATATGCAGAGCGAGGACAGCAGTGCACAGGGGGAGGGAGGCGTAGCATCCCAACAGGCAGTAAGAAGCAGAGTGGTGGCCCCAGGCAGACGTCAGGCAACTGTTCCCCGGAACAACACGACACAAGGTGCCTGTACAAATGTTAGGTCTTCCCGAGTCTGGCAGTTTTTTAAGTTGGCTCCAGATGATTCTAAAAAGGCCATTTGCAACACCTGCCATGCCAGCATCAGCAGGGGTACCAAAACTAGCAGCCTGACCACCACCAGCATGATCAGGCACATGTCAGCCAAGCACCCGACTTTGTGGGAAGTACAACAGAGTCGAGGAGCAGTGCTTGCTGATGTCACTGCTACGTCTTCGCTGGTTGTTCATGTGAGCCAATCCCCTGTCCATGCTGCCTGCGAACAAGCCTCCTCCGGCCCTGCACCTGCAGTTACCCACGCAGAAATAACACCATCAGTAAAGCACGTCCTTGTCCCAGAGCAGCGTTCAGTTATCCATTCAGCAAACCTTTGAACGCAGGTGCAAATACACTGCCAACGCCCCACATGCCACACTGCTAAATGCTAACTTTTTGCGACTGCTTGCGCTGGAAATGTTGCCTTTTAGGCTGGTTGAGACAGAAGCATTCCGCGACCTGATGGTGGCAGCTGTCCCACGTTACTCGGTCCCCAGCCGCCACTATTTCTCCCGGTGTGCCGTCCCCGCATTGCATAACCACGTGTCACAAAACATCACACGTGCCCTGAACAACGCTGTTTCAGCCAAAGTCCACCTAACCACAGACACGTGGACAAGTGCATGTGGGCAAGGCCGCTACATCTCGTTGACGTCACACTGGGTTAATATTGTGGAAGCTGGGACCCAGTCTGAGCGAGGGACGGAACATGTCCTTCACACACCAAGTTTTGCAGGCCCTACCTCAGTCAGGGTTTCACCCACACTCTACAGCTCCGGAATGTCATGCTCCTCAGCCTCCTCCTGCGCATCCTCATCCACTTTACCCTCCACACCAGTCCCAAGCTGGAAGTGTCGCGAGCGGAGGAGGGGACGCTGCGCTCTCCCACTGCTCGGGTCCGGCTGCTGCTGCTCTACGGCTGCTGCTGCTGCTCGTTGGCTCGAGCGATGGCCGGATCCCGGGGACTCGAGCGGCGCTACTCGCCCGTGAGTGAAAAGGGGTGGTTTGGGTTTTGGGGATATTGTCCGTGACGCCACCCACGGTTGTGGTGATTGTGTGGACACCACCGCTGCTCTGGACGGGGATCCCGGGAGCCTGTGACAGGGAGCAGCTTTGTTGTTATTTCTCCCCTCCATGGGTAGGGGGGTTGGTTGTCCCGGGGCCCGGAATGGGGTAGAGATGGATGACAGGCGGGTTGCGGGGCCTGATGAGGTGCAGGGCCGCAGGGGCAGCGCTGTGCCGCACGGCACGGAGGTACTCACTCAGCCCAATGATGATGACACAGTTCACGGTAAAACAAGTGGCTGGATGGACGGGTCCCTCGGACGGCTGCGGTTGTTCCTCCCTGCAGGTTAGTGATGACTGTTTCTCCCTGCACCTAAGTTAAGTGTTGGTAGTGATGGTTTCCCACCGGTAACCCGCTCCCCGACCTGCATATGGGCCGGAGGAGACCCTTTTGCCCACAGGCGCTGGCCCTGGGAGATGGTTGCCCTTGGCGGTGGCGGTGTCTCCCCTTCACGGTTGGACGGTTGCCTTCTATCGGGACTTGGCTGTTTGGAAACCCTGAGGTCCCCTTCACTAACGGATTTGGCAAATTCACGGCGACACCAAGCCTTGCCGGGATCCGAAAGTCCTCTGCCAATGGTGCTGGCTTGTCTTTGTATACCGGTCCGGTACGGCCGGGTCACCACCCGTCCACGGTCCTTACGGCAGACTCCAATCGGCCTCCACTGCAGACGGTCACCACATCCTGCCGACCTTGCTGTCCTGTCCGGGCCACACACCCGGACCAACTTCAGGCTCTTTGCTGTCACTTTTCTCCTCTCTACTACTTTCCTCCTTCCACTTCCTTAGCTTAACTCTCACTGCCTGTGTTTTCCCTCCTCCTTGGTGGGTGGAGACCAACCGCCTGGCTCCACACCCTGGTGTGGACAACAGCCCCTGGGGAAGGCAACAAGGATTTTGTGTTTTGACTATGATATGCCTGCAGGGAGTGTGGGGTGTTTAAGTGTTGTGCTCTGTGGCCCCTGGCTTGTCCAGGGCGACACAGGAGCACTGCAGCACTGCCTCGGCGAAGCGGCAACAGGCAGTGCTGAAGCTAATCTGCATAGGTGACAAACCCCACAATGCAGAAGAGGTGTGGACAGCTCTGAAACAGCAGGCAGATCACTGGCTCACAACTCTGAACCTAAAGCCAGGAAAGGTCGTGTGTGACAATGGCCGTAACCTGGTGGCGGCTTTGAGGCGAGGCCAGCTGACACATGTTCCATGCGTGGCCCATGTGCTCAACCTCGTGGTTCAGCAGTTTCTAAAGTCATACCCAGAGCTGTCTGATCTGCTGGTAAAAGTTCGCCGCCTGTTTGCACATTTTCGAAAGTCACCTACTGCTTCAGCCGGCTTTGCCGGCTTTCAGCGCCGTTTGCATCTTCCGGCTCACAGACTGGTGTGTGATGTCCCCACGCGTTGGAATTCAACTCTGCACATGTTGGTCAGGATATGTGAGCAGAAGAGGGCAGTTGTTGAGTACCTGCATCACCTAAGCCGTCGGGAAATGGGTCAAACTCCACACATAACACCTGAGGAGTGGAGATGGATGTCCGACCTATGTACCATCCGCCAAAACTTTGAGGACTCCACCAAGATGGTGAGCGGCGATGACGACATTATTAGCGTCACCATACCGCTTCTCTGCCTTCTAAAATGGTCTCTGCTCAAAAAACAACCATGATGCATTGCAGGCGGAGCGCGATGAGTTTGAGCAAGAAACAGTAGTGGGTGTGGGTGATAACACACAGCCCAGCCTCGTCTCATCACAACGTGCAGTGGAGGACTATGACGAGGAGGAGGATGAAGACATGGAGCAACTCTCTGGCCAAATTGAGGATATGACATGCAGTCATATCCTCGGTTCAGCGTGGCTGGCCAGAGGACAGGGTAGATGATGAGGAGGAGGAGGAGGAGGAGGACAGCATGTTCAGTCATCGTGTTGGTCAGGATACTGAAGTGATGGCTGTTAAGAGTCTGGCACACATGGCTGACTTTATGGTAAGCTGCCTGTCTCGTGACCCTCGCGTTAAGAACATCTTGGCCAACAATCATTACTGGTTGGTAACACTGTTAGACCAACGCTAAAAGGAGAACTTTATGTCTCTTATTCCCGAGGCGGAGAGGTCAGGCAAAATGCAGCAGTTCCAGAAGGCCATAGTCACGGAAGTAGGCAAAGCATTCCCCTCACAAAACGCTAGCGGCATAGCTCAGGAATCAGTGGACAACCAAGGCGTACAGCCGAGAGGGGCACAAGTCCAATCCGCCAGAGGTAGGGGAACAGTCTTTAAGATGTGGGACAGTTTTCTCAGCCCCTCACATACCACAGCCCCTGAGGTGAGGGGTAGTGCCACAAGAAATCCTAAGTTTGCCCAGATGCTCAAGGAGTACCTTGCAGATCAAACAACTGTACTCCGACATTCCTCTGTGCCTTACAATTAATGGGTATCCAAGCTGGACAGACACGTGGCATGAATTGGCTCTCTACGCCTTGGAAGTCCTGGCCTGCCCTGCCGCTAGCGTTTTGTCAGAGCGTGTTTTTAGTGCCGCAGGTGGAATCATTACAGATAAACGCACCCGCCTGTCAACTGTAAATGCTGACAGGCTGACTCTGATCAAGATGAACAAGGGTTGGATTGTGCCACACTTCACCACACCACCAGCATATGACAGCGGAATTTAAAGTTTGTAACGGGAATTTGCCATGTACCTCCACTCAACCATGGTAACACACTTCTGGACTTTGACTAATCGCTGGACTGCTCCTCCTTCTCCTCATGCGCCATCATGATGACCGTTACAATAGTTAGGCCGTTGTTTCAGGTATACCCCCAGTGGTAAATTTTTTCGCCCATTCTTTCAGAATGGGCATTACAACGACAGGAGACCCGCTCCTTTGCAATGGTAACAATGTTTTGAGGCCCTCATGCACATCTCTATCCAGGGACAATGTGGAGCCTCTAAATTTTTGGCTGCCCTGCCTAAGGGCTATACTACAATAGACCCACTGCCTTACAATGGGCACTTCAGGTTTACAGGCCATCATGCACGTCTCTATCCAGGGACAATATGGAGCCTGACGCTGCCACCGACAGGCACACACGTGCGGTTTTTAAATGCAAGCACGGACGCAATAAGAACCTAACAGGTTTTTAGGAGCGACAATTACTGAGAAGTCTGACACTATCAGCCACTGCTGACTGACGTGTATTATTCACTAGACTTGTGCTTTATATAATAGTTTGTGAAAAACGCACACAAGTGCACCTGTACGCTGCCACCGACAGGCACACACGTGCGGTTTTTAAATGCAAGCATGGACGCACTAAGAACCTAACAGGTTTTAGGAGCAAAAATTAATGACGAGAACTCTGACACTATCAGCCACTGCTGACTGACGTGTATTATACACTACACTTGTGCGTTATATAATAGTTTGGTAAAAACGCACACAAGTGCACCTGTACGCTGCCACCGACAGGCACACACGTGCGGTTTTTAAATGCAAGCACGGACGCAATAAGAACCTAACAGGTTTTAGGAGCAAAAATTAATGAGAACTCTGACACTATCAGCCACTGCTGACTGACGTGTATTATACACTAGACTTGTGCGTTATATAATAGTTTGTGAACTGTTTTTGACTGTGTACACCAGCCCCAGATATGATGAAGGCTGGTATACGGTCACCACTAGGAATGGCTATATACCCTGCCTGCCTGCCTGCCTGCCTGTATACTGCTACAATAGTCCTGACAAGGACTCTTCTGGTCACTAGCCTGTATTCCGACCTGGCTATACCCTGCCTGTATATAGCAACAATAGTCCTGAGAAGGACTCTGCTACTGTACTCCGACCTGGCTATACCCTGCCTGCCTGTATACAACTAGAATAGTCCTGAGAAGGACTTTTGGTCACACTGTTTGCAGCCCTGCTACGGAAATAGCTATAAAGGGCCGCAAACCTTTCCCTGAAGCAGCGACACTCTCCCTGCACTGACTGTCTGGATAGCTGTGAGCAGAGCACAGCGCGCCCGCCGGTATAAAGGCTCGGTCACGCTGTGCAGGCCGGCCAATCACTGCAATTCCACAACTAACAGGGCTGTGGCATTGCAGTGGTCTGCCAGCCAATCCCTGCATGAGGGCTGGCTCTCAAAAGAGCGCCACCATGCAGAAATGAAGACCACGAGTACAGCACGAGTATCGCGAGATTACTCGGTCCCCGCCGAGTAGACCGAGTACAGTGATACTCGTGCGAGTACCGAGTAGTAACAAGCATGCTCGCTCATCACTAATAATAAGGTTAAGTCATAGTAGTAAAAGTAATCTTGAAGGTTGTATAGCTTACCCAGTTTTAGCTTCTAAATTTGCTAAAGATCCAGTAGTATGTTGTCATCACAAATGTCTAAATCTAGTTTCAATGTTTTTTACTCATGCATTTGTTTATTGTTATTGAATTGGATGTGCCTGACCGATGTTCTGTACATAAGTTATAACTATCGTTTTAAGGGATTAACCAAAAATGATTACTTGCCTCATAAATCACCCATCATTCTCATAGCACCACTCAGATAATGCCACCAGTCTTCAAGTGGTCTGCAGTGATGATTTTCTGGGCAGAAGTCATAGGTACATTTTATGTTGTTCAGTGATTTAAGAAATGGACACAGAGAAGGGAATACTCCACATTATTACTTTACCTTGTAAATCATCACTTGATATCCATTGCCATTAACCGGTGGTCCTGCCGGAGCTTGTGAGAATGGCTTGCAGCATTGAAGTCCCAACCATGCCTTCGGGACACATGTAGGTAGACAATGGCCAATGCACTGAAGTGGTATAAGATCATCACCAGTGAAGCCAGTGATTGTT
Source organism: Anomaloglossus baeobatrachus (assembly GCF_048569485.1). Classification (NCBI taxonomy): domain Eukaryota; kingdom Metazoa; phylum Chordata; class Amphibia; order Anura; family Aromobatidae; genus Anomaloglossus; species Anomaloglossus baeobatrachus. The sequence continues at coordinate 346,952,403 of NC_134357.1, read as the reverse complement.
AATAGCTGTCACCTGGGTATGGGGAGCTCACAAGTACTGCAAACAGTTTTCAAAGTCAATCTGGACCATGAAAACGACAGCTTGTTAGCGGCAGGGCATTTTCAAATGAATTCTAAGTATTTTGGTAGTGTGACATATTACATGCTTTGTGGCCAGTTTTGAAACATTTTGTACAAACTAAATAACATCCAGATGTCTAAAATTACTCATAACACTACCCAGTTCAAAAGCTAAAGGGGTCCTATGGGCAAAGAAGAAATTAATATGTGCTTTCTTTAGTTAAGAGCAAATGGACCCACCATTTTTATGCTTACAAGTGCATAAAACACACCTCTCTTGGAGATGGAATGGACAGCTAGAGGGGTTATGGAGGAGGCTGATCAGTTTTTTAGATGCTTTTGCTAGGTGTGTCTGATTTATTTACTCTTAAACTACGAAATGGAGCTGAGAGGGAAATGTCCTACTTGTCTTTTTTATAAATCACAGTAATGGCTACAAAGAAAGTTTTAGCTTGTTTAATATCCCGGCTTTAAGACCGAATTATCAAGAAAAGTGACACTGTCATTTTGGATAATAAGGTTAAGTCATAGTAGTAAAAGTAATCTTGAAGGTTGTATAGCTTACCCAGTTTTAGCTTCTAAATTTGCTAAAGATCCAGTAGTATGTTGTCATCACAAATGTCTAAAGCTAGTTACCATGTTTTTTACTCATGCATTTGTTTATTGTTATTGAATTGGATGTGCCTGACCGTTGTTCTGTACATAAGTTATAATATAGTTTTAAGGGAATAACCAAAAATGATTACTTGCCTCATAAACCACCCATCATTCTCATTGCACCACTCAGATAATGCCACCAGTCTTCAAGTGGTCTGCAGTGATGATTTTCTGGGCAGAAGTTATAGGTACAATTTACATTGTACAGGGTTTTAAGAAATGGACACAGAGAAGGGAATACTCAACATTATTACTTTACCTTGTAAATCATCACTTGATATCCATTGCCACTAACCCGGTGGTCCTGCCGGGGCTTGTGAGAATGGCTTGCAGCATTGAAGTCCCAACCATGCCTTCGGGATAGATGTAGGTAGTCAATGGCCGATGCACTGAAGTGGAATAAGATCATTACCAGTGAAGCCAGTGATTGTCAATAGCTGTCACCTGGGTATGGGGAGCTCACAAGTACTGCAAACAGTTTTCAAAGTCAATCTGGACCATGAAAACAACAGCCTGTTAGCGACAGGGCATTTTCAGATGAATTCTAGGTATTTTGGTAGTGTGACATATTCCCTGCTTTGTGGCCAGTTTTGAAACATTTTGTACAAACTAAATAACATCCAGTGGTCTAAAATTATCCATAACACTACCCAGTTCAAAAGCTAAAGGGGTCCTATGGGCAAAGAAGAAATTAATATGTGCTTTCTTCAGTTAAGAGCAAATGGACCCACCATTTTTATGCTTACAAGTGCATAAAACACACCTCTCTTGGAGATGGAATGGACAGCTAGAGGGGTTATGGAGGAGGCTGATCAGTTTTTTAGATGCTTTTGCTAGGTGTGTCTGATCTATTTGCACCTAAACTACGTAACGGAGCTGAGAGGGAAATGTCGTAGTTGTCTTTTTTATAATGCACAGTAATGGCTACAAAGAAAGATTTAGCTTGTTTAATATCCCGGCTTTAAGACTGAATTATCAAGAAAAGTGACACTGTCATTTTGGATAATAAGGTTAAGTCATAGTGGTAAAAGTAATATTGAAGGTTGTATAGCTTACCCAGTTTTAGCTTCTAAATTTGCTAAAGATCCAGTAGTATGTTGTCATCACAAATATCTAAAGCTAGTTACCATGTTTTTTACTCATGCATTTGTTTATTGTTATTGAATTGGATGTGCCTGACCGATGTTCTGTACTTAAGTTATAACTATAGTTTTAAGGGAATAACCAAAAATGATTACTTGCCTCATAAATCACCCATCATTCTCATTGCACCACTCAGATAATGCCACCAGTCTTCAAGTGGTCTGCAGTGATGATTTTCTGGGCAGAAGTTATAGGTACATTTTATATTGTACAGGGTTTTAAGAAATGGACACAGAGAAGGGAATACTCCACATTATTACTTTACCTTGTAAATCATCACTTGATATCCATTGCCACTAACCCGGTGGTCCTGCCGGGGCTTGTGAGAATGGCTTGCAGCATTGAAGTCCCAACAATGCCTTCGGGAGAGATGTAGGTAGTCAATGGCCGATGCACTGAAGTGGAATAAGATCATCACCAGTGAAGCCAGTGATTGTCAATAGCTGTCACCTGGATATGGGGAGCTCACAAGTACTGCAAACAGTTTCCAAAGTCAATCTGGACCATGAAAACAACAGCCTTTTAGCGGCAGGACATTTTCAGATGAATTCTAGGTATTTTGGTAGTGTGACATTATCCCTGCTTTGTGGCCAGTTTTGAAACATTTTGTACAAACTAAATAACATGCAGAGGTCTAAAATTACCCATAACACTACCCAGTTCAACAGCTAAAGGGGTCCTATGGGCAAAGAAGAAATGTTATGTGATTTCTTCAGTTAAGAGCAAATTGACTCTCCATTTTTATGCTTACAAGTGCATAAAACACACCTCTCTTGGAGATGGAATGGACAGCTAGAGGGGTTATGGAGGAGGCTGATCAGTTTTTTAGATGCTTTTGCTAGGTGTGTCTGATCTATTTGCTCTTAAACTACGAAACGGAGCTGAGAGGGAAATGTCATACTTGTCTTTTTTTTATAAAGCACAGTAATGGCTACAAAGAAAGATTTAGCTTGTTTAATATCCCGGCTTTAAGACCGAATTATCAAGAAATGTAACACTGTCATTTTGGATAGTAAGGTTAAGTCATAGTAGTAAAAGTAATCTTGAAGGTTGTATAGCTTACCCAGTTTTAGCTTCTAAATTTGCTAAAGATCCAGTAGTATGTTGTCATCACAAATGTCTAAAGCTAGTTACCATGTTTTTTACTCATGCATTTGTTTATTGTTATTGAATTGGATGTGCCTGACCGTTGTTCTGTACATAAGTTATAATATAGTTTTAAGGGAATAACCAAAAATGATTACTTGCCTCATAAACCACCCATCATTCTCATTGCACCACTCTGATAATGCCACCAGTCTTCAAATGGTCTGCAGTGATGATTTTCTGGGCAGAAGTTATAGGTACATTTCATGTTGTACAGGGTTTTAAGAAATGGACGCAGAGAAGGGAATACTCCACATCATTACTTTACCTTGTAAATCATCACTTGATATCCATTGCCACTAACCCGGTGGTCCTGCCGGGGCTTGTGAGAATGGCTTGCAGCATTGAAGTCCCAACAATGCCTTCGGGACAGATGTAGGTAGTCAATGGCCGATGCACTGAAGTGGTATAAGATCATCACCAGTGAAGCCAGTGATTGTCAATAGCTGTCACCTGGGTATGGGGAGCTCACAAGAACTGCAAACAGTTTCCAAAGTCTATGTGGACCATGAAAACAACAGCCTTTTAGCGGCAGGACATTTTCAGATGAATTCTAGGTATTTTGTTACTGTGACATATTCCCTGCTTTGTGGCCAGTTTTGAAACATTTTGTACAAACTAAATAACATGCAGAGGTCTAAAATTACCCACAACACTACCCAGTTGAAAATCTAAAGGGGTCCTATGGGCAAAGAAGAAATGTTATGTGCTTTCTTCAGTTAAGAGCAAATGGACTCACCATTAGTGATGAGCGAGTACTAAAAAGCTCGGGTGCTCGAAGCTCGGGCCGAGCATCCCAAGATACTCGTGTACTCGGGCCGAGCAACGAGCCCAATGTTATCCTATGGGAGACCCGAGTATTTTTGTGAAATGACCCCCCGGCAGCATGGAGAAACCCTAAAAATGTCACAAAAGTCTCAGAAGAGTGCTCAAATGACATGGCAACAGTATGGGGAAGACCCCTTGAAGCATTTATCACTCAAAAGCCACAGCTGTGAACAATTTTGTCCGCGTTTCACGCCATTTTTACGGACTCACCAGAAAACCTTCCAAAATGACCCCAAAATGATTTTTCATGGCAGAAATGTTAAGGGCACATACCCAATAGTGAGATAGAGCTGGTGTATGTTACTTTTTGAGATTAATACATGAAAGATTTTACGTGAAAACATTGTGTGGCACTCCGATGTCCCTGAGAAGAGACGTACATGAAGGCCTCTTGAGTCTAATGTGCCCATTTTGAGGAAGTGAGTCTTTGTAGTATTTTCCTTTGCCAGGGCAGTCCAAAATTGTGAGGTTCACCAATGCCCCTGCATAGAGACGTGCATGAGGGCCTGTAAACCTGAAGTGCCCATTGGAAGGAAGTGGGTGTATTATAGTATAGCCCTTTGGCAGGGTAGCCAAAAATTGGGAGGCTCCACGTTGTCCCTGGGTAGAGACGTGCATGAGGGCCTGTAAACCTGAAGTGCCCATTGGAAGGAAGTGGGTCTATTGTAGTATAGCCCTTTGGCAGGGCAGCCAAAAATTGGGAGGCTCCACATTGTCCCTGGATAGAGACGTGCATGAGGGCCTGTAAACCTGAAGTGCCCATTGGAAGGAAGTGGGTGTATTATAGTATAGCCCTTTGGCAGGGCAGCCAAAAATTGGGAGGCTCCACGTTGTCCCTGGGTAGAGACGTGCATGAGGGCCTGTAAACTTGAAGTGCCCATTGTAAGGAAGTGGGTCTATTGTAGTATAGCCCTTTGGCAGGGCAGTCCAAAATTGTGAGGTTCACAAATGCCCCTGCATAGAGACGTGCATGAGGGCCTGTAAACCTGAAGTGCCCATTGGAAGGAAGTGGGTGTATTATAGTATAGCCCTTTGGCAGGGCAGCCAAAAATTGGGAGGCTCCACGTTGTCCCTGGGTAGAGACGTGCATGAGGGCCTGTAAACTTGAAGTGCCCATTGTAAGGAAGTGGGTCTATTGTAGTATAGCCCTTTGGCAGGGCAGTCCAAAATTGTGAGGTTCACCAATGCCCCTGCATAGAGACGTGCATGAGGGCCTGTAAACCTGAAGTGCCCATTGGAAGGAAGTGGGTCTATTATAGTATAGCCCTTTGGCAGGGCAGCCAAAAATTGGGAGGCTCCACGTTGTCCCTGGATAGAGACGTGCATGAGGGCCTGTAAACCTGAAGTGCCCATTGTAAGGAAGTGGGTCTATTGTAGTATAGCCCTTAGGCAGGGCAGCCAAAAATTGGGAGGCTCCACGTTGTCCCTGGATAGAGACGTGCATGAGGGCCTGTAAACCTGAAGTGCCCATTGGAAGGAAGTGGGTCTATTGTAGTATAGCCCTTTGGCAGGGCAGCCAAAAATTGGGAGGCTCCACGTTGTCCCTGGATAGAGACGTGCATGAGGGCCTGTAAACCTGAAGTGCCCATTGGAAGGAAGTGGGTCTATTGTAGTATAGCCCTTTGGCAGGGCAGCCAAAAATTGGGAGGCTCCACGTTGTCCCTGGATAGAGACGTGCATGAGGGCCTGTAAACCTGAAGTGCCCATTGGAAGGAAGTGGGTCTATTGTAGTATAGCCCTTAGGCAGGGCAGCCAAAAATTGGGAGGCTCCACGTTGTCCCTGGATAGAGACCTGTTAGGTTCTTAGTGCCTCCGTGCTTGCATTTAAAAACCGCACGTGTGTGCCTGTTGGTGGCAGCTTTCCGCTGCACTTGTGTGCATTTTGCAAAAACTTGGATATAACGCACAAGTCTAGTGAATACACATCAGCACAGCATTGCAAAATGCGCAAGGGCGTTGTCAACGAACAAGGAAGTGGACGTGATGGTGGTGCAGGCAGAGACCGAGGTCGTGTGCAAGCTCTAATTTCGCCACAACAAAGGGCCACATCTACTCGCTCGCACGTCCTGTCCCAAATTCTTGGGGACCGCAGCAGTACACCGCTCTTGAACCAAGACCAGTGTCAACAGGTTGTTAGTTGGATAGCGGATAATGCTTCCAGTCAGATTGGCACCACCACAAACACTCTGTCTTCCACACGGTCAAGTGTCAGTAGCCGTGATACTGCACCGCACATTTTGGAACCTGATCCTCCTTCCTACCACCAGGCCGAATACATGTCCACGGACATTACTGATCCCACACTTGGACACTCGGAAGAGCTGTTCGTTCACGTTTCCATTCACACATTCTGGCCTCTCGCCAGCTCCTGTTGAAGTGGGTCATGAGGAGATCGTATGTACAGATGCCCAAATATTTCAGCAGCCATTTTCTCACGAAGTTGGCAACGTGTCTCAACAAGGGGTGGACGATGATGAGACACAATTGTCAGGCAGTCAGGAGGAGCAGGGTGCGGAAGACGAAGACGACGTGGTGGCTGATCCAGTAACTGACCCAACCTGGCAGGAGGATATGCAGAGCGAGGACAGCAGTGCACAGGGGGAGGGAGGCGTAGCATCCCAACAGGCAGTAAGAAGCAGGGTGGTGGCCCCAGGCAGACGTCAGGCAACTGTTCCCCGGAACAACACGACACAAGGTGCCTGTACAAATGTTAGGTCTTCCCGAGTCTGGCAGTTTTTTAAGTTGGCTCCAGATGATTCTAAAAAGGCCATTTGCAACACCTGCCATGCCAGCATCAGCAGGGGTACCAAAACTAGCAGCCTGACCACCACCAGAATGATCAGGCACATGTCAGCCAAGCACCCGACTTTGTGGTATGTACAACAGAGTCGAGGAGCAGTGCTTGCTGATGTCACTGCTACATCTTCGCTTGTTGTGCATGCGAGCCAATCCCCTGTCCATGCTGCCCGCGAACAAGCCTCCTCCGGCCCTGCACCTCTGCGTTGCCCACGCAGAAATAACACCATCATCAAGCACGTCCTTGTCCCAGCGCAGCGTTGTTATCCATTCAGCAAACCTTTGAACGCAGGCGCAAATACACTGACAACGCCCCACATGCCACACTTCTAAATGCTAACATTTCGCGACTGCTTGCGCTGGAAATGTTGCCTTTTAGGCTGGTTGAGACAGAAGCATTCCGCGACCTGATGGTGGCAGCTGTCCCACGTTACTCGGTCCCCAGCCGCCACTATTTCTCCCGGTGTGCCATCCCCGCATTGCATAACCACGTGTCACAAAACATCACACGTGCCCTGAACAACGCTGTTTCACCCAAAGTCCACCTAACCACAGGCACGTGGACAAGTGCATGTGGGCAAGGCCGCTACATCTCGTTGACATCACACTGGGTTAATATTGTGGAAGCTGGGACCCAGTCTGAGCGAGGGACGTAACACGTCCTTCCCACACCAAGGTTTGCAGGCCCTACCTCAGTCAGTGTTTCACCCACACTCTACAGCTCCGGAATGTCATGCTCCTCAGCCTCCTCCTCCTCCTGCACATCCTCATCCACTTTACCCTCCACACCAGTCCCAAGCTGGAATTGTCGCGGGCGGAGGAGGGGACGCTGCGCTCTCCCACTGCTCGGGTCCGGCTGCCGCTGCTCTACGGCTGCTGCTGCTCGTTGGCTCGAGCGATGGCCGGATCCCGGAGGCTCGAGCGTTGCTCCTCGCCCGTGAGTGAAAAGGGGTGGTTTGGGTTTTGGGGATATTGTCCGTGACGCCACCCACGGTTGTGGTGATTGTGTGGACACCACCGCTGCTCTGGACGGGTATCCCGGGAGCCTGTGACAGGGAGCAGCTTTGTTGTTATTTCTCCCCTCCGTGGGTAGGGGGGTTGGTTGTCCCGGGGCCCGGTGATGGGGTAGAGATGGATGACAGGCGGGTAGCGGGGCCTGATGAGGTGCAGGGTCGCAGGGGCAGCGCTGTGCCGCACGGCATGGAGGTACTCACTCAGCCCAATGATGATGACACAGTTCACGGTAAAACAAGTGGCTGGATGGACGGGTCCCTCGGACGGCTGCGGTTGTTCCTCCCTGCAGGTTAGTGATGACTGTCTCTCCCTGCACCTAAGTTCAGTGTTGGTAGTGATGGTTTCCCACCGGTAACCCGCTCCCCGACCTGGATATGGGCCGGAGGAGACCCTTTTGCCCACAGGCGCTGGCCCTGGGAGATGGTTGCCCTTGGCGGTGGCGGTGTCTCCCCTTCACAGTTGGACGGTTGCCTTCTATCGTGACTTGGCTGTTTGGAAACCCTGAGGTCCCCTTCACTAACGGATTTGGCAAATTCACGGCGACACCAAGCCTTGCCGGGATCCGAAAGGCCCCTGCCAATGGTGCTGTCTTCTCTTTGTATACCGGTCCGGTACGGCCGGGTCACCACCCGTCCACGGTCCTTACGGCAGACTCCAATCGGCCTCCACTGCAGACGGTCACCACATCCTGCCAACCTTGCTGTCCTGTCCGGGCCACACACCCGGACCATCTTCAGGCTCTTTGCTGTCACTTTTCTCCTCTCTACTACTTTCCTCCTTCCATTTCCTTAGCTTAACTCTCACTGCCTGTGTTTTCCCTCCTCCTTGGTGAGTGGAGACCAACCGCCTGGCTCCACCCCCTGGTGTGGACAACAGCCCCTGGGGAAGGCAACAAGGATTTTGTGTTTTGACTATGATATGCCTGCAGGGAGTGTGGGGTGTGTAAGTGTTGTGCTCTGTGGCCCCTGGCTTGTCCAGGGCGACACAGAAGCACTGCAGCACTGCCTCGGCGAAGCGGCAACAGGCTGTGCTGAAGCTAATTTGCATAGGTGACAAACCCCACAATGCAGAAGAGGTGTGTACAGCTCTGAAACAGCAGGCAGATCACTGGCTCACACCTCTGAACCTAAAGCCAGGAAAGGTTGTGTGTGACAATGGCCGGAACCTGGTGGCGGCTTTGAGGCGAGGCCAGCTGACACATGTTCCATGCGTGGCCCATGTGCTCAACCTCGTGGTTCAGCGGTTTCTAAAGTCATACCCAGAGCTGTCTGATCTGCTGGTAAAAGTTCGCCGCCTGTCTGTACATTTTCGAAAGTCACCTACTGCTTCAGCCGGCCTTGCCGGCTTTCAGCGCCTTTTGCATCTTCCGGCTCACAGACTGGTGTGTGATGTCCCCACGCGTTGGAATTCAACTCTGCACATGTTGGTCAGGATATGTGAGCAGAAGAGGGCAGTTGTTGAGTACCTGCATCACCTAAGCCGTAGGGAAATGGGTCAAACTCCACACATAACACCTGAGGAGTGGAGATGGATGTCCGACCTATGTACCATCCGCCAAAACTTTGAGGACTCCACCAAGATGGTGAGCGGCGATGACGACATTATTAGCGTCACCATACCGCTTCTCTGCCTTCTAAAATGGTCTCTGCTCAAAAAACAACCATGATGCATTTCAGGCGGAGCGCGATGAGTTTGAGCAAGAAACAGTAGTGGGTGTGGGTGATAACACACAGCCCAGCCTCGTCTCATCACAACGTGCAGTGGAGGACTATGACGAGGAGGAGGATGAAGACATGGAGCAACTCTCTGGCCAAATTGAGGATATGACATGCAGTCATATCCTCGGTTCAGCGTGGCTGGCCAGAGGACAGGGTAGATGAGGAGGAGGAGGAGGAGGAGGAGGAGGACAGCATGTTCAGTCATCGTGTTGGTCAGGATACTGAAGTGATGGCTGTTAAGAGTCTGGCACACATGGCTGACTTTATGGTAAGCTGCCTGTCTCGTGACCCTCGCGTTAAGAACATCTTTGCCGACAATCATTACTGGTTGGTAACACTGTTACACCCACGCTACAAGGAGAACTTTATGTCTCTTATTCCCGAGGCGAAGAGGTCAGGCAAAATGCAGCAGTTCCAGAAGGCCATAGTCACGGAAGTAGGCGGCAAAGCATTCCCCTCACAAAACGCTAGCGGCATAGGTCAGGAATCAGTGGACAACCAAGGCGTACAGCCGAGAGGGGCAGAAGTCCAATACGCCAGAGGTAGGGGAACAGTCTTTAAGATGTGGGACAGTTTTCTCAGCCCCTCACATACCACAGCCCCTGAGGTGCGGGGTAGTGCCACAAAAAATCCTAAGTTTGCCCAGATGCTCAAGGAGTACCTTGCAGATCAAACAACTGTACTCCGACATTCCTCTGTGCCTTACAATTAATGGGTATCCAAGCTGGACACGTGGCATGAATTGGCTCTCTACGCCTTCGAAGTCCTGGCATGCCCTGCCGCTAGCGTTTTGTCAGAGCGTGTTTTTAGTGCCGCAGGTGGAATCATTACAGATAAACGCACCTGCCTGTCAACTGTAAATGTTGACAGGCTGACTCTGATCAAGATGAACAAGGGTTGGATTGGGCCAGACTTCACCACACCACCAGCAAATGAGAGCGGAATTTAAAGTTTGCCATGTACCTACACTCACCCATGGGTACACACTTCTGGACTTTGGCTAATCGCTGGACTGCTCCTCCTTCTCCTCATGCGCCATCATGATGACCGTTACAATAGTTAGGCCGTTGTTTCAGGTATACCCCCAGTGGTAAATTTTTTCGACCATTCTTTCAGAATGGACATTACAACGACAGGCGACCCGCTCCTTTGCAATGGGAACAATGTTTTGAGGCCCTTATGCACATCTCTATCCAGGGACAATGTGGAGCCTGACGCTGCCACCGACTGCAACACACACGTGCGGTTTTTAAATGCAAGCACGGACGCAATAAGAACCTAACTGGTTTTTAGGAGCGACAATTACTGAGAAGTCTGACACTATCAGCCACTGCTGACTGACGTGTATTATACACTAGACTTTTGCGTTATATAATAGTTTGTGCAAAACGTGCACCTGTACGCTGCCACCGACAGACACACACGTGCTGTTTTTAAATGCAAGCACGGACGCAATAAGAACCTAACTGGTTTTTAGGAGCGACAAATACTGAGAAGTCTGACACTATCAGCCACTGCTGACTGACGTGTATTATACACTAGACTTGTGCGTTATATAATAGTTTGTGCAAAACGTGCACCTGTACGCTGCCACCGACAGACACACACGTGCTGTTTTTAAATGCAAGCACGGACGCAATAAGAACCTAACTGGTTTTTAGGAGCGACAAATACTGAGAAGTCTGACACTATCAGCCACTGCTGACTGACGTGTATTATACACTAGACTTGTGCGTTATATAATAGTTTGTGCAAAACGTGCACCTGTACGCTGCCACCGACAGACACACACGTGCTGTTTTTAAATGCAAGCACGGACGCAATAAGAACCTAACTGGTTTTTAGGAGCGACAAATACTGAGAAGTCTGACACTATCAGCCACTGCTGACTGACGTGTATTATACACTAGACTTGTGCGTTATATAATAGTTTGTGCAAAACGTGCACCTGTACGCTGCCACCGACAGACACACACGTGCTGTTTTTAAATGCAAGCACGGACGCAATAAGAACCTAACTGGTTTTTAGGAGCGACAATTACTGAGAAGTCTGACACTATCTGGACTGTTTTAGACTGTGTACACCAGCCCCAGATATGATGAAGGCTGGTATACGGTCACCACTAGGAATGGCTATATACCCTGCCTGCCTGCCTGCCTGTATACTGCTACAATAGTCCTGACAAGGACTCTTCTGGTCACTAGCCTGTATTCAGACCTGGCTATACCCTGCCTGTATATAGCAACAATAGTCCTGAGAAGGACTCTGCTACTGTACTCCGACCTGGCTATACCCTGCCTGCCTGTATACAACTAGAATAGTCCTGAGAAGGACTTTTGGTCACACTGTTTGCAGCCCTGCAACTGAAAAAGCTATAAAGGGCCGCAAAGCTTTCCCTGAATCAGCGACACTCTCCCTGCACTAAAAGTCTGGATAGCTGTGAGCAGAGCACAGCGCACCGGCCGGTATAAAGGCTCGGTCACGCTGTGCAGGCCGGCCAATCACTGCAATTCCACAACTAACAGGGCTGTGGCATTGAGTGGTCTGCCAGCCAATCCCTGCATGAGGGCTGGCTCTCAAAAGAGCGCCAACATGCAGGGATGAAGACCACGAGTACAGCACGAGTATCGCGAGATTACTCGGTCCCCGCCGAGCAGACCGAGTACAGCGATACTCGTGCGAGTACCGAGTAGTTACAAGCATGCTCGCTCATCACTACTCACCATTTTTATTCTTACAAGTGCATAAAACACACCTCTCTTGGAGATGGAATGGACAGCTAGAGGGGTTATGGAGGAGGCTGATCAGTTTTTTAGATGCTTTTGCTAGGTGTGTCTGATCTATTTGCTCTTAAACTACGAAACGGAGCTGAGAGGGAAATGTCATACTTGTCTTTTTTTTATAAAGCACAGTAATGGCTACAAAGAAAGATTTAGCTTGTTTAATATCCCAGCTTTAAGACCGAATTATCAAGAAATGTAACACTGTCATTTTGGATAATAGGGTTAAGTCATAGTAGTAAAAGTAATCTTGAAGGTTGTATAGCTTACCCAGTTCTAGCTTCTAAATTTGCTAAAGATCCAGTAGTATGTTGTCATCACAAATGTCTAAAGCTAGTTACCATGTTTTTTTACTCATGCATTTGTTTATTGTTATTGAATAGAATATACCTGACCGATGTTCTGTACATAAGTTCTAACTATAGTTTTAAGGGAATAACCAAAAATGATTACTTGCCTCATAAATCACCCATCATTCTCATTGCACCACTCAGATATTGCCACCAGTCTTCAAGTGGTCTGCAGTGATTATTTTCTGGGTAAAAGTTATAGGTACATTTTACGTTGTACAGGGTTTTAAGAAATGGACACAGAGAAGGGAATGCTCCACATTATTACTTTACCTTGAAAATCATCACTTGATATCCATTGCCATTAACCCGGTGGTCCTGCCGGGGCTTGTGAGAATGGCTTGCAGCATTGAAGTCCCAACCATGCCTTCGGGACAGATGTAGGTAGTCAATGGCCGATGCACTGAAGTGGTATAAGATCATCACCAGTGAAGCCAGTGATTGTCAATAGCTGTCACCTGGGTATGGGGAGCTCACAAGTACTGCAAACAGTTTTCAAAGTCAATCTGGACTATGAAAACAACAGCCTGTTAGCGGCAGGGCATTTTCAGATGATTTCTAGGTGTTTTGCTAGTGTGACATTGTTACGAACCGGCGCCGGCATAGCCGTAAGCAGCCTGCTGCGGTTCCTGTTGCACCCAGGTGCCGGCTGCCGTTCTTGGCCGTGCCTCGGGTCGTCCACTTGGCTGCTCCTTCCACCACGTCTGTGTGGAGAGGCGGCTAGTGCGCATGCGTGCGCTGATTTACCCCAGCCAGAGTCTAAGCCTGGTGTTTTGCCTAGTGAGCATGCTCAGCCTGATTGTGTTATGTCTGAGACTAAGTCCTCAGTTCAGGCTACTGAGCATGCTCCCACAATTAACCCTAACAGCCTCTTTGCACAGGTACTTGGACTTCGTGCTGTGTCTAAGTTCTGGGATGTGCCTACTGAGCATGCTCAAACTGATAGTCTGCTTTCTGAGCCTGTTGCTCAGACTACTGAGCATGCTCAGACACTTAGTGCGTCAGAGGCTAGGTCCGGTAAGGACCTCACTGAGCATGTCCGTGAGGTGGCAGGCCCTGATAGGGCAGAGGGTGTCAGGTATCCTGATGGCGTGGCAACTCCAGACTGGCTCGCAGATGCCCGCCCCTATGATCTGGCACCTCACCATTGGTCGTCAGACGATGAATGGTGAAGTGTTTGGGGCGTGGCTGCCATGAGGTCATCAATGACGTGGCAGTTCTGGATAGGTCGCATGTGACGTCACTAATGACATGGCACTCTACTATTGGACCTTAGGTGGTTCCACCCTGGGTGTGGGGCGGACCCAGGTTATAAAAGGGGCTGGAGACAACATGGAGGTGCGCAGTCTTCATTTAGAGTTCTTGGTGGCATAAGCCTTGTTGGAAGTGGTAGGTAGGGCTAGGCGAATGGTGCCTGTCACGCCAAGATTCGTGGCTCAGCACATGAGGGTCAGGCGCCGTGCTTCCTTGCTACCGTTCCTGTTGTGCTAGAGCAGTCCAGTGGCATTAACTGGGCTGCGGCTGCTGCGTCACCTGTTCAGTTGTGCCTCCTTTGCACACGGACAGAATACCTGTTGCGTCACCTGTCTGAGAGTGCCCTCTACGCACATGGACAATGTACCTGCTGCGCCACCTGTCCGGTTGTGCCCTCTACGCGCACGGACAGCGCACCCCAGAACCCCTGTGAAGTTAACAGGGTGTTCCTGGATTGGGTGTGGGAAGCCTATTATCCTCCTCGGCTTCCCAGTCAAATGCTACTGGTGTGACTACCTGTTCTGACGTGTCCTTTACACACGTGGCCAGTCGAGTGGTGGCCAGAAACGCTAATCAAGGACCGCTCAGCCTGACGTGTCTTACACACGTGGCCGACGCGGCGCTGTCGCAGCGGTCTTCTCGGTCAACGCTAACTGGTTACCATCTGGCCTGAAGTGTTGTTACACACGAGGTCGGAGTAGCGTCCGCTCCACCAAAACGCTAACTGGGTTGTCGTCCGGTCTGACGTGTCCCTACGCATGTGACCGGTTCCTTGAGTTATCTCAGAGCCATCCAGCTCTATAGTCTCCGCCTAACCCACAGGGTGCCAGCAGCTCCATTACCATCTGGAGCACGGTGGGCCCGACTGGCGATTGGGATATATAACCCTGGTCCTAATCTGCCGGTCCCCCCGTAAAAGACATATTCCCTGCTTTGTGGCCAGTTTTGAAACATTTTGTACAAACTAAATAACATCCAGAGGTCTAAAATTACCCATAATACTACCCAGCTCAAAAGCTAAAGGGGTCCTGTGGGCAAAGAAGAAATTAATATGTGCTTTCTTCAGTTAAGAGCAAATGGATCCACCATTTTTATGCTTACAAGTGCATAAAACACACCTCTCTTGGAGATGGAATGGACAGCTGGAGGGGTTATGGAGGAGGCTGATCAGTTTTTTAGATGCTTTTGCTAGGTGTGCCTGATCTATTTGCTCTTAAAGTATGAAATGGAGCTGAGAGGGAAATGTCATACTTGTCTTTTTTATAAAGCACAGTAATGGCTACAAAGAAAGATTTAGCTTGTTTAATATCCCGGCTTTAAGACCGAATTATCAAGAAAAGTGACACTGTCATTTTGGATATTAAGGTTAAGTCATAGTAATAAAAGTAATCTTGAAGGTTGTATAGCTTACCCAGTATTAGCTTCTAAATTTGCTAAAGATCCAGTAGTATGTTGTCATCACAAATGTCTAAAGCTAGTTACCATGTTTTTTACTCATGCATTTGTTTATTGTTATTGAATTGGATGTGCCTGACCGATGTTCTGTACATAAGTTATAACTAAAGTTTTAAGGGAATAACCAAAAATGATTACTTGCCTCATAAATCCCCCATCATTCTCATTGCACCACTCAGATAATGCCACCAGTCTTCAAGTGGTCTGCAGTGATGATTTTCTGGGCAGAAGTTATAGGTACATTTAACGTTGTACAGGGTTTTAAGAAATGGACACAGAGAAGGGAATACTCTACATTATTACTTTACCTTGTAAATCATCACTTGATATCCATTGCCATTAACCCGGTGGTCCTGCTGGGGCATGTGAGAATGGCTTGCAGCATTGAAGTCCCAACCATGCCTTCGGGACAGATGTAGGTAGTCAATGGCCGATGCACTGAAGTGGTATAAGATCATCACCAGTGAAGCCAGTGATTGTCAATAGCTGTCACCTGGGTATGGGGAGCTCACAAGTTCTGCAAACAGTTTCCAAAGTCAATCTGGACAATGAAAACAACTGCCTGTTAGCGGCAGGGCATTTTCATATGAATTCTAGGTATTTTGGTAGTGTGACATTATCCCTGCTTTGTGGCCAGTTTTGAAACATTTTGTACAAACTAAATAACATCCAGATGTCTAAAATTACTCATAACACTACCCAGTTCAAAAGCTAAAGGGGTCCTATGGTTAAAGAAGAAATTATTATGTGCTTTCTTCAGTTAAGAGCAAATGAACCAACCATTTTTATGCTTACAAGTGCATAAAACACACCTCTCTTGGAGATGGAATGGACAGCTAGAGAGGATATGGAGGAGGCTGATCAGTTTTTTAGATGCTTTTGCTAGGTGTGTCTGATCTATTTGCTCTTAAACTACGAAACGGAGCTGAGAGGGAAATGTCCTACTTGTCTTTTTTATAAAGCACAATAATGGCTACAAAGAAAGATTTAGCTTGTTTAATATCCCGGCATTATGACCGAATTATTAAGAAAAGTGACTGTCATTTTGGATAATAAGGTTAAGTCATAGTAGTAAAAGTAATCTTGAAGGTTGTAGAGCTTACCTAGTTTTAGCTTCTAAATTTGCTAAAGATCCAGTAGTATGTTGTCATCACAAATGTCTAAAGCTAGTTACCATGTTTTCTACTCATGCATTTGTTTATTGTTATTGAATTGGATGTGCCTGACCAATGTTCTGTATATAAGTTATAACTATAGTTTTAAGGGAATAACCAAAAATGATTACTTGCCTGATAAATCACCCATCATTCTCATTGCACCACTCAGATAATGCTACCAGTCTTCAAGTGGTCTGCAGTGATGATTTTCTGGGCAGAAGTTATAGGTACATTTTACGTTGTACAGGGTTTTAAGAAATGAACACAGAGAAGGGAATACTCCACATTCTTACTTTACCTTGTAAATCATCACTTGATATCCATTCCCACTAACCCGGTGGTCCTGCCGGGGCTTGTGAGAATGGCTTGCAGCATTGAAGTCCCAACAATGCCTTCGGGACAGATGTAGGTAGTCAATGGCCGATGCTCTGAAGTGGTATAAGATCATCACCAGTGAAGCCAGTGATTGTCAATAGCTGTCACCTGGGTATGGGGAGCTTACAAGTACTGCAAACAGTTTCCAAAGTCAATCTGGACCATGAAAACAACTGCCTGTTAGCGGCAGGGCATTTTCAGATGAATTCTAGGTATTTTGGTAGTGTGACATATTCCCTGCTTTGTGGCCAGTTTTGAAACATTATGTACAAACTAAATAACATCCAGAGGTCTAAAATTACCCATAACACTACCCAGTTCAAAAACTAAAGGGGTCCTATGGGCAAAGAAGAAATTAATATGTGCTTTCTTCATTTAAGAGCAAATGGACCCACCATTTTTATGCTTACAAGTGCATAAAATACACCTCTCTTGGAGATGGAATGGACAGCTAGGGGGGTTATGGAGGAGGCTGATCAGTTTTTTAGATGCTTTTGCTAGGTGTGTCTGATCTATTTGCTCTTAAACTACGAAACATATCTGAGAGGGAAATGTCATACTTGTCTTTTTTATACAGCACAGTAATGGCTACAAAGAAAGATTTAGCTTGTTTAATATTCCGGCTTTAAGACCGAATTATCAAGAAAAGTGACACTGTCATTTTGGATAATAAGGTTGTTTCATAGTAGTAAAAGAAATCTTGAAGGTTTTATAGCTTACCCAGTTTTAGCTTCTAAATTTGCTAAAGATCCAGTAGTATGTTGTCATCACAAATGTCTAAAGCTAGTTACCATGCTTTTTACTCATGTATTTGTTTATTGTTATTGAATTGAATGTGCCTGACCGATGTTCTGTACATAAGTTATAACTATAGTTTTAAGGGAATAACCAAAAATGATTACTTGTCTCATAAATCACCCATCATTCTCATTGCACCACTCAGATAATGCCACCAGTCTTCAAGTCGTCTGCAGTGATGATTTTCTGGGCAGACGTTATAGGTACATTTTACGTTGTACAGGTTTTTAAGAAATGGACACAGAGAAGGGAATACTCCACATTATTACTTTACCTTGTAAATCATCACTTGATATCCATTGCCACTAACCCGGTGGTCCTGCCGGGGCTTGTGAGAATGGCTTGACTCATTGAAGTCCCAACAATGCCCTCGGGACAGATGTAGGTAGTCAATGGCCGATGCACTGAAGTGGTATAAGATCATCACCAGTGAAGCCTGCGATTGTCAATAGCTGTCACCTGGGTATGGGGAGCTCACAAATACTGCAAACAGTTTGTTTTCAAAGTCAATCTGGACCATGAAAACAACAGCCTGTTAGTGGCAGGGCATTTTCAGATGAATTCCAGGTATTTTGGTAGTGTGACATTATCCCTGCTTTGTGGCCAGTTTTGAAACATTTTGTACTAACTAAATAACATCCAGATGTCTAAAATTACCCATAACACTACCCAGTTCAAAAGCTAAAGGGGTCCTATGGGCAAAGAAGAAATTAATATGTGCTTTCTTCAGTTAAGAGCAAATGGACCCATCATTTTTATGCTTACAAGTGCATAAAACACACCTCTCTTGGAGATGGAATGGACAGCTTAGAGGGGTTATGGAGGAGGCTGATCAGTTTTTTAGATGCTTTTGTTAGGTGTGTCTGATCTATTTGCTCTTAAACTACGAAACGGAGCTGAGAGGGAAATGTCATACTTGTCTTTTTTATAAAGCACAGTAATGGCTACAAAGAAAGATTTAGCTTGTTTAATATCCCGGCATTAAGACCGAATTGACACTGTCATTTTGGATAATAAGGTTAAGTCATAGTAGTAAAAGTAATCTTGAAGGTTGTATAGCTTACCCAGTTTTAGCTTCTAAATTTGCTAAAGATCCAGTAGTATGTTGTCATCACAAATGTCTAAAGCTCGTTACCATGTTTTTTACTCATGCATTTGTTTATTGTTATTGAATTGGATGTGCCTGACCGATGTTCTGTACAACAGTTAGAACTATAGTTTTAAGGGTATAACCAAAATTGATTACTTGCCTCATAAATCACCCATCATTCTCATTGTACCACTCAGATAATGCAGGGTTTTATGAAATGAACACAGAGAAGGGAATACTCCACATTCTTACTTTACCTTGTAAATCATCATTTTATATCCATTTCCACTAACCCGGTGGTCCTGCCGTGGCTTGTGAGAATGGTTTGCAGCATTGAAGTCCCAACAATGCCTTCAGGACAGATGTAGGTAGTCAATGGCCGATGCACTGAAGTGGTATAAGATCATCACCAGTGAAGCTAGTGATTGTCAATAGCTTTCACCTGGGTATGGGGAGCTCACAAGTACTGCAAACAGTTTATAAAGTCGATCAGGACCATGAAAACAACAGCCTGTTAGCAGCAGGGCATTTTCAGATGAATTCTAGGTATTTTGGTAGTGTGACATATTCCCTGCTTTGTGGCCAGTTTTGAAACATTTTATACTAACTCTGTAACATCCAGAGGTCTAAAATTACCCATAACACTACCCAGTTCAAAAGCTAAAGTAGTCCTATGAGCAAAGAAGAAATTAATATGTGCTTTCTTTAGTTAAGAGAAAATGGACCCACCATTTTTATGCTTACAAGTGCATAAAACACACCTCTCTTGGAGATGGAATGGACAGCTAGAGGGGTTATGGAGGAGGCTGATCAGTTTTTTAGATGCTTTTGTTAGGTGTGTCTGATCTATTTGCTCTTAAGCTATGATAAGGACCTGAGGGGGAAATGTCATACTTGTCTTTTTTTATAAAGCACAGTATTGGCTACAAAGAAAGATTTAGCTTGTTCATTATCATGGCTTTAAGACCGAATAATCAAGCAAAGTGAGATTGTCATTTTGGATAATAAGGTTAAGTCATAGTAGTAAAAGTAATCCTGAAGGCTTACCCAGTTTTAGCTTCTAAATTTGCTAAAGATCCAGAAGTATGTTGTCATTGTTACGGTTGCTGTGGCACTGGAGTCTATGTCCAGATTTCTTGCTACTGCACATGTGCGAGCACTGGAGACTATGTCCAGATTTCTTGCTACTGCACATGTGCAAGCGCTGGAGACTACGTCCTATCTTGGAGCCATTGCACATGTGCGGGTGACATCATCGCTGACACGAGGTCACATGTGTCTGACACCTTCTATGCCGATTGGCTGCTGGTCATGTGCTTGTGACACGTGGTCACATGTCTCTGACACCTTCTATGCCGATTGGTCGCTGGTCATGTGCTTGTGACGCTTTGCTCGGTGATAGGCCAGCGTGACGTCATTCCTGTTGTTCTGGCAGCGGATTGGCTCTGGTGTCCTCCATCTTGGATGAGGCACAGAGTCTATATAAGACCCTGACGCACGCCGCACGGCGCTCAGTCCTCTTGGTTCATGCATGAGAGTAGACGCTCTGTGCACGTTCCTCTAGGCATCTCTCTGTCTATGCTAGGTGAGTGCTACCGGCAGGGTAGCGTTCTTATACCTTACAGCTTCGGCTGCAGTCCGTATCCTTACCTCTTAGGTGAGCGGACATAGGCAGGTGCCTGAGGCACATGGTCTGGCTGGGCCTTGTGATTCTACTCGTAGGTGGACGTTGCCGCTAGGGTAACGTTCCTTATACTGCGTCTGGCAGTTGTTCGTATCCTCGCACACTAGGGGAGCGAACAGAGGTAGGAGCATTGTGCGGCTTACGCTGCTGTCTGTCTCTTTTGCACCACTAGAAGAGCGGACCTAGGCAGGTGCCATATCTAGTGGTTTGTGTCCTCGCACACTAGTGGAGCGAACCCAGGTAGGAGCTTTGTGCGGCTTACGCTGCTGTCCGTCTCCTTGCACCACTAGAGGAACGGACCTAGGTAGGTGCCATTTCACACTCACTGCCTTTGTCTCTGTGATTATTAACAGAGACCATTCCACACTCCCTCCAAGTAAGGGAGGAATTGCCTTATTTACTAATTATATTCCTCTGTGAGTTTAACAGAGGTATTGCACTCTGCCATAGTCTGCAGCAGAGTCTTTGCATGGTGGACCCTGACTGTCTGATACTCCTTTAGGTTTTATTATCAGACAGCCCCCGTAACATTAGGACTGAGCCAAGGGTCTGGCAGTTATGGCAGAATATCAGCAGTTACACCGTTACATACAAGTACTTGAGTCACGGCTCAAGAGTATAGAGGATAAACCTCAGACCATGGTGACATTTGCACATGATCCTCGACTTGCTCTGCCAAACAGATATTCTGGCGATGCCAGATCATGTCGTTGTTTCATTAGTCAGTGTCAGATACACCTAGAGGTCAACTCTTCTCGCTTCTCTACGGAGAGGTCCAGAGTAGGCTTTATCATCTCCTTACTTCAGGACAAAGCCTTAGAATGGGCGACTCCCCTATGGGAGCGCTCTGATGTGGTTACTCTGAGACATCAAGACTTTCTTGATGCTCTTAAGGCGGTATTCATGGGTCCGCAGGTTACCCATGATGCGGCCCTGAGACTGTTAGATCTATCTCAGGGTTCGTTATCCACTAGTTCTTATGCCATTGCTTTTAAAACTCTGGTGGCAGAACTAGATTGGCCAGAGAAGGTGTTGATTCCTATCTTCTGGAGAGGGTTGGCAGGCTATGTCAAGGATGCTCTTGCTACTCGTGAGGTCCCTGCTTCTCTGGATGACTTGATCACAGTAGCAACGAGGATTGACGTACGCCATAGGGAACGTAGACTCGAGGTCTCTTCCTCACACCCTAAGCATCGGGCTATTCCAGTTGTTGAGGGTCCACTACCATCTTCCTCAGCATCTGAAACATCTCCCACTCCTATGGAGTTAGGTCATACATCCTCCAGACTACGCAAGTCTGGTCCTCCTATATGTTACGTATGTCGTCAGGCTGGGCACTATGCCAACAAGTGTCCTAGCCGTCAGGGAAACTCCCAGGCCTAGTAACCATTAGAGGGGGGTTACTAGAGACATCTTCTGCACCCTCTAAGTGTAGTATCCCAGGTCAGCTCTCATTCTCTGAGAATACATGGCCTATTATGGCTTTTGTGGATTCCGGAGCCGACGGGACTTTTGTGTCCTCAGGATTTGTAAAGAGACACAATATTTCCTCTATCATGTTAGAGGCGCCTATTCCTGTCCGTGTTGTTAATGGGACTATGTTGTCTGACTCCTTTACATTGAGGACAGTTCCCTTGCGCCTTTCCCTGTCTCAGGGTCACATAGAGGAGATTTCTTTTCTTGTTTTGCCTGAGGGTATAGACGACGTCCTTCTGGGTCTCCCATGGCTTCAGACTCATGCTCCTCACATTGACTGGGAGTCCGACAGCATTATTAGTTGGGGTTCGAAATGTGAGTCCCGATGTCTTCCCTTACCACCTAAGGTCATTGCGGTTGCATCAACTGATCTCTCTCCCATACCTACACCCTATTTGGATTTTGCTGACGTGTTCTCCAAACAGGGTGCTCAGGTTCTTCCACCCCATAGGCCGTATGACTGTTCCATAGACCTTATCCCAGGTTCGGTTCCACCTAAGGGCAGGGTTTACCCCTTGTCGATACCTGAGTCGGAGGCCATGTCGACCTATATAAGAGAGAGTTTAAAGAAGGGGTTCATTTGTAAGTCTATCTCTCCCGCGGGAGCTGGGTTTTTCTTTGTTCGGAAGAAAGAGGGTGATGATTTGCGTCCCTGCATAGATTACAGGGGTCTCAACGCAATCACAATAAAGAACAAATACCCGTTACCTTTAATTTCGGAGCTCTTTGACAGACTGAGGGGAGCTCAAGTTTTTACGAAGTTGGATCTGCGGGGTGCGTATAACTTGGTACGAATTCGAGAGGGTGACGAATGGAAGACCGCTTTTAACACCCGAGATGGTCACTATGAATACCTCGTCATGCCTTTTGGTTTATGTAATGCACCCGCAGTATTTCAGGACTTCGTAAACGATGTGTTCAGAGATTTACTGTTATCCTCTGTAGTGGTGTATCTGGACGACATCCTGATTTTTTCTCCTGATCTGGAGACTCATCGTCAGGATGTCGTTTGTGTCCTTTCCCGTTTAAGGGAGCACTCATTGTTTGTTAAACTCGAAAAATGTGTATTCGAGCAGTCATCCTTGCCTTTTTTGGGCTACATTATCTCACAAAAGGGTCTGGCTATGGATACTGCGAAGCTCTCTGCTGTCCTGGAATGGTCCAAACCTCATTCCTTGAAGGCGGTGCAACACTTCTTAGGATTCATAAATTATTACAGGCAGTTCATACCCCATTTTTCTACTTTGGTGGCCCCTTTGGTGGCCTTGACTAAGAAAGGTGCTAATCCCAAAATCTGGTCTACTGAGACATCTCAGGCTTTTGAGGCAGTAAAAAGACACTTTTCAACTGCTCCCATTCTTCAAAGACCCGATGAGAATAAGCCCTTCCTCTTGGAGGTTGATGCCTCTTCAGTGGGTGCTGGTGCGGTCTTGTATCAAAAGAACGGTGCAGGTAGAAAAAGGCCGTGTTTCTTCTTTGCTAAAACCTTTTCACCGGCAGAGAGAAACTATACCATTGGGGATAGGGAACTTCTCGCCCTGAGATTAGCCTTGGAGGAGTGGCGTCACTTGCTGGAAGGAGCGAAACATTCTTTCCAGGTCTATACAGACCATAAGAATCTGACGTACTTACAAACCGCTCAGCGTCTGAATCCTCGCCAAGCCCGCTGGTCCTTGTTTTTCTCCCGCTTTGACTTCTCCATCAACTATCTGTCTGGGAGTAAGAATAACAAGGCAGACGCCCTGTCTCGCTCTATGGTTTCTACCCAGGAAGAGATTGACGAACCTCGTCTTATCCTTCCCTCCAGGGTTTTGCATACGCTCTCCCCTGTGACATTAGACCAAATCCCACCGGGCAAGACCTTTGTTCCGCCGGATCGACAGAATGATATACTGTCGTGGGCCCACACCTCAAAGGTGGGTGGGCATTTTGGTATTAGGCGGACACGAGAGTTACTGGAGAGGTGGTATTGGTGGCCACACTTAGCCAGCCACGTCAAGAGATATGTCGGTTCCTGCTACTCGTGTGCTCGCAACCGTCCATTACGGCAGGGACCGGCTGGGCTCTTGCATCCTTTACCAGTGCCAGATAGACCATGGGAGGTGGTAGGCATGGACTTTGTGGGTGATCTTCCGTGTTCACAGGGACATAGATTTGTGTGGGTCATTATGGTCCATTTCTCCCAGATGGTTCATCTCGTACCGTTATCGAGAATCCCATCTTCCAGGGTACTAGCCAAACTATTACTCAAGCATGTCTTTAGGCTTCACGGGATGCCAGATCGTATAATTTGTGATAGAGGCCCGCAATTTGCTTCCCGTTTCTGGCGAGATCTTTGTAGCTTTCTGCAAATTGAGTTGAATCTCTCTTCGGCATACCATCCGGAGACCAATGGTTTGGTTGAGCGTACCAATCAATCCATGATTATATATCTTCGACACTTTGTTGCTGAGAACCACGATAACTGGTCCTCCCTCCTACCCTGGGCAGAATTTGCCCTTAACAATTCGCTGGCTGAGGCCACTGGGCAGACACCGTTCGTACTCAATAATGGGCAACACCCTAGGGTACCGGTACCGTTTCCCGCTGCTGCACCTCCTCCTCTTGTGGCCGACTGGGCAACTAATGCCAGAGAGGTTTGGGATCGGACTCAAGAGTCGATCCAAGCAGTTAAGGACCGTATGAAGACGGTGTCCGATCGGTTTCGTCGCCCGGCTCCTGTCTTTTCTCCGGGGGACTTTGTGTGGCTCTCTGCAAAACACATGAGACTCTGCAAAACAGAGTGAGCTCTGTCAAATTTGCTCCTCGCTTCCTGGGTCCTTATGAGGTTCTTCGACAGGTAAATCCTGTAGTCTACCAATTGAAGTTACCCGTCCATCTAAGGATCCATGACAAATTCCATGTCTCACTGCTAAAGCCGGCTATTTTACCTCACGCTCATGAAGTGCACTCTCCTGCCTCTGATTCCTCTCGCTCTAGCTATGAAGTACGAGCCATAGTTGGTTCTAAGATGGTTAGAGGGCGCAGGTTCTTCTTGATAGATTGGGAGGGCTACGGCCCGGAACATCGCTCTTGGGAGCCTGAGGAGGCTGTCCATGCTCCCGACTTAGTTGCCGATTACCTGCGTCGCCGGGAGGGGGCCCTTGAGGGGGAGGTACTGTTACGGTTGCTGTGGCACTGGAGTCTATGTCCAGATTTCTTGCTACTGCACATGTGCAAGCGCTGGAGACTAAGTCCTATCTTGGAGCCATTGCACATGTGCGGATGACATCATCGCTGACACGAGGTCACATGTCTCTGACACCTTCTATGCCGATTGGCCGCTGGTCTTGTGCTTGTGACACGTGGTCACATGTCTCTGACACCTTCTATGCCGATTGGTCGCTGGTCATGTGCTTGTGACGCTTTGCTCGGTGATAGGCCAGCGTGACGTCATTCCTGTCATTCTGGCAGCGGATTGGCTCTGGTGTCCTCCATCTTGGATGAGGCACAGAGTCTATATAAGACCCTGACGCACACCGCACGGCGCTCAGTCCTCTTGGTTCATGCATGAGAGTAGACGCTCTGTGCACGTTCCTCTAGGCATCTCTCTGTCTATGCTAGGTGAGCGCTACTGGCAGGGTAGCGTTCTTATACCTTACAGCTTCGGCTGCAGTTCGTATGCTTACCTTTTAGGGGAGCGGACATAGGCAGGTGCCTGAGGCACATGGTCCGGCTGGGCCTTGTGATTCTACTCGTAGGTGGACGTTGCCGCTAGGGTAACGTTCCTTATACTGCGTCTGGCAGTTGTTCGTATCCTCGCACACTAGGGGAGCGAACAGAGGTAGGAGCTTTGTGCGGCTTATGCTGCTGTCTGTCTCTTTTGCACCACTAGAAGAGCGGACCTAGGCAGGTGCCATATCTAGTGGTTCGTGTCCTCGCACACTAGTGGAGCGAACGCAGGTAGGAGCTTTGTGTGGCTTACGCTGCTGTTCGTCTCTTTTGCACCACTAGAAGAGCGGACCTAGGCAGGTGCCATATCTAGTGGTTCGTGTCCTCGCACACTAGTGGAGCGAACGCAGGTAGGAGCTTTGTGCTGCTTACGCTGCTGTCCATCTCCTGGCACCACTAGAGGAACGGACCTAGGTAGGTGCCATTTCACACTCACTGCCTTTGTCTCTGTGATTATTAACAGAGACCATTCCACACACCCTCCAAGTAAGGGAGGAATTGCCTTATTTACTAATTATAGTCCTCTGTGAGTTTAACAGAGGTATTGCACTCTGCCATAGTCTGCAGCAGAGTCTTTGCACGGTGGACCCTGACTGTCTGATACTCCTTTAGTGAGAAAGGAGAACTCCGGCACACTTATAACTTTCCCAAGGAAAAAAGGTTCACACTAGTTCATGTATTTCTTAATCTGTTTTTCTTTATTTGAAGAAGGTGAAATGGTGCTTTACAAAGATAGAAAGTCTGCCAGGACGTTTCGGCCCTAGGCCTTCATCAGGTCGGACAATCTGACTGAAATATTTTTACATGTGAAGAAAATAACAAAAAGCAGATATCAACAAGTGTACACAAAATAGTGGTGACAAACAAATTACGACAATCTTGTGTATGTTTGAGGAGATACAACATAGAGAGCAAGTTCACAATCATGTCATATGATATTGTGGAATAATATAACAATATGAATAGAACTATAGTAACGAAGTGCTGTCACTTTAACAAAGGAGAAATAGCCCTTAATGATGGTGTGATATATGAAAAAGAGGATAAGTGGCTCACCCATATCAAGCAGAGATCCAAAAATAGAGGAAAATGTGAGTAGCCGTTTAGTATATATATATATATATATATATATATATATATATATACACACACATCTATACAAAGTCCAGCATGTAATCAGGCCCTATGAAAAGTGGGAAGGATAAATCAGAGAAGACCATATAGCAAAGAGATGAGGTAGAGTGAGTGTAAGTGCATACCTGTGGAGAAACAGGGACATTGAGGTAGTACCAACGAGGGACTATGTGGACTAGGCGGACTAATCTAGTTAGCCTAAATGAAAATAAGAACGTCCATGTCAAACGGATAGTTGATCTTAAAGAGAGAATGTACAAGCAGGAAGAAAATGATAAATACCTAGATAGGTGGAGATCGACTTATTATTATCGGACTGGATCCGTATAGTACCGATTTTGGTTAATCAGTGAAACCAACACATTAAATAGCACTGCTGTTTCTGGTAGTAGAATATGTCTGTGAACAATAATGGACCAATATTATGTCATGTTAATTGCCATCAGGGAGTAAAATATGAAAGGTATATTACCAATGGAGTAGTTTCTATTCCACACACACTCTCCTTCTAAATAGGGAGCATGTGTATGCTGATAGCGGTAATAAATCTAAAGGAGTACATAACATGTAAGTACTATGGTTAACTGAATAGATCAATAGAATAGTGAAATAAGTGCATATTACCGGTAACTGCAGGGGGCTAGAACAGGTCCTGCTAAAAGTTAATGTGTCTGGCAAATTGGGGAAATTCCAGTGAAGGTGGCTGACAACAGAAAGCAAGAGAGGAGGGGAAACCAAAAGATTAATAGCAGAATAAAATGTCATGTGGATAGGTATATTAGAATAGAACATAATGAAGGTATATTACCCATAGGGGGGCTTCTAGTTCAAATAGACACTAGGTAAGGCGCAAGCTTATGCTGGTAACAATGATATGTCTGTGAAAGAAATGGTAATATTATGCGTGTGCTAAATTAAGTTCAATTGACCAATAGAGTCAGAAAAGATAGAGGCACAGTGTGTTACCAATTAAGGCAGGAGGCTGGATGAGGTCCTGTTGTGGGCTAATGTGTCCAAGAATTGGAAAGACTCCAGTGTGGGCCGGCTGGTAACAAAGAGGAAGAAATGGGAGAAAAGGAAGGTCACTGAAAGAGCAAAAGAGAATAATTACAGATAGGAAGACGATGCCAAGCTGCTGGGCGAGTCACTTACCCTCCATGTGCGGTGGTGGCTGTGCGCGCTGCGCGTCCTGTGTGAGATAGAGCTGTGAACGCTGGTTTAACTGGACCCGGGGGCAAAGTGTCATATCCGGTATATGAAACGCGGAAGTGGTGTGATACTCCTTTAGGTTTTATTATCAGACAGCCCCCCGTAACAGTCATCACAAATGTCTAAAGCTAGTTACCATGTTTTTTACTCATGCATTTGTTTATTGTTATTGAATTGGATGTGCCTGAGCGATGTTCTGTACATAAGTTATAACTATAGCTTTAAGGGAATAACCAAAAATGATTACTTGTCTCATAAATCACCCATCATTCTCATTGCACCACTCAGATAATGCCACCAGCCTTCAAGTGGTCTGTAGTGATGATTTTCTGGGCAGAAGTTATAGGTACATTTTTCGTTTTAGAGGGTTTTAAAAAATGGACACAGAGGAGGTAATACTCCACATTAATACTTTACCTTGTAGATAATCACTTGACATCCATTGGCACTAACCCGGTGGTCCTGCCGGGGTTTGTGAGAATGGCTTGCAGCATTGAAGGCCCAACAATGCCTTTGGGACAGATGTAGGTAGTCAATGGCCGATGCACTGAAGTGGTATAAGATCATCACCAGTGAAGCCAGTGATTGCAATAGCTGTCACCTGGGTATGGGGAGCTCACAAGTACTGCAAACAGTTTCCAAAGTCAATCTGGACCATGAAAACAACAGCCTGTTAGCGGCAGGGCATTTTCAGATGAATTCTAGGTATTTTGGTAGTGTGACATATTCCCTACTTTGTGGCCAGTTTTGAAACATTTTGTACAAACTCCATAACATCCAGAGGTCTAAAATTACCCATAACACTACCCAGTTCAAAAGCTAAAGGGGTCCTATGGGCAAAGAAGAAATTAATATGTGCTTTCTTCAGTTAAGAGCAAATGGACCCACCATTTTTATGCTTACAAGTGTATAAAACACACCTCTCTTGGAGATGGAATGGACAGCTAGAGGGGTTATGGAGGAGGCTGATCAGTTTTTTAGATGCTTTTGATAGGTGTGTCTGATCTATTTGCTCTTAAACTACGAAACGGAGCTGAGAGGGAAATGTCCTACTTGTCTTTTTTTATAAAGCACAGTAATGGCTACAAAGAAAGATTTAGCTTGTTTAATATCCCGGCTTTAAGACCGAATTATCAAGCAAAGTGACACTGTCATTTTGGATAATAAGGTTAAGTCATAGTAGTAAAAGTAATCTTGAAGGTTGTATAGCTTACTGTTTTAGCTTCTAAATTTGCTAAAGATCCAGTAGTATGTTGTCATTACAAATGTCTAAAGCTAGTTATCATGTCTTTTACTCATGCATTTGTTTATTATTATTGAATTGGATGTGCCTGACCGATGTTCTGTACAAAAGTTAGAACTATAGTTTTAAAGGTATAACCAAAAATGATTACTTGCCTCATAAATCACCCATCATTCTCATTGTACCACTCAGATAATGCCACCAGTCTTCAAGTGGTCTGCAGTGATGATTTTCTGGGCAGAAGTTATAGGTACATTTTACGTTGTACAGGGTTTTAACAAATGGACACAGAGAAGGGAATACTCCACAATATTACTTTACCTTGTAAATCATCATTTGATATCCATTGCCACTAACCCAGTGGTCCTGCCGGGGCTTGTGAGAATGGCTTGCAGCATTGAAGTCCCAACAATGCCTTCAGGACAGATGTAGGTAGTCAATGGCCGATGCACTGAAGTGGTATAAGATCATCACCAGTGAAGCTAGTGATTGTCAATAGCTGTCACCTGGGTATGGGAAGCTCACAAGTACTGCAAACAGTTTCCAAAGTCGATCAGGACCATGAAAACAACAGCCTGTTAGCAGCAGGGCATTTTCAGATGAATTCTAGGTATTTTGGTAGTGTGACATATTCCCTGCTTTGTGGCCAGTTTTGAAACATTTTGTACTAACTCTGTAACATCCAGAGGTCTAAAATTACCCATAACACTACCCAGTTCTAAAGCTAAAGTAGTCCTATGAGCAAAGAAGAAATTAATATGTGCTTTCTTTAGTTAAGAGCAAATGGACCCACCATTTTTATGCTTACAAGTGCATAAAACACACCTCTCTTGGAGATGGAATGGACAGCTAGAGGGGTTATGGAGGAGGGTGATCAGTTTTTTAGATGCTTTTGCTAGGTGTGTCTGATCTATTTGCTCTTAAGCTATGAAAAGGACCTGAGGGGGAAATGTCATACTTGTTTTTTTTATAAAGCACAGTATTGGCTACAAAGAAAGATTTAGCTTGTTTATTATCATGGCTTTAAGACCGAATTATCAAGCAAAGTGAGATTGTCATTTTGGATAATAAGGTTAAGTCATAGTAGTAAAAGTAATCTTGAAGGTTGTATAGCTTACCCAGTTTTAGCTTCTAAATTTGCTAAAGATCCAGAAGTATGTTGTCATCACAAATGTCTAAAGCTAGTTACCATGTTTTTTACTCATGCATTTGTTTATTATTATTGAATTGTATGTGCCAGACTGATGTTCTGTACATAAATTATAACTATAGTTTCAAGGGAGTATCCAAAAATGATAACTTGCCTCATAAATCACCCACCATTCTCATTGCACCATTCAGATAGATAATGCCATCAATCGTCAAGTGGCCTGAAGCAATGATTTTCTGGGCAGAAGTTGTAGGTAAATTTTACGTTGTACATGGTTTTAAGAAGTGGACACAGAAGAGGGAATACTCCACATTATTACTTAACCTTGTAAATCATCACTTGATATCCATTGCCACAAACCCGATGGTCCTGCCGGGGCTTGTTAGAAAGGCTTGCAGCATTGAAGTCCCTACAATGCCTTCCGGACAGATGTAGGTAATGGCTGATATGTTATGATCCGGAACCATGAAAGTTCAAAATACATCATTGGCAAAAGGTAACAAGAGCATTTGCATTTAATCTAGAACTCCGGCACACTACCCCAATAATGTAATCAGACAAAAAAGTTTCTTTGCAATCACAGTTTTTCTTTTTTATGTAGAAAGTGTTATTGAAAGTCCAAACAAGTTAGTGCAAACAAGTTGACGTTTCGACCTGTATGGTCTTCATCAAACAGGACTTATCTGAACATAAGTGAAATAACATCATTAATACAAAACAAATTGACCCAAATTCCATCATATATGAAAAAATAGTGAAAAAAGGGGGAGGAGGTGAAAAATATATAAATAATCTTTAGAGGAGAGGGAGAAGTCTTAGCACCGTTCTCCCAATAAGAAAAGGAACAGTGATAATTATCGCTATTGAAGTTGCAAAAAACGGGTCCGTATATGTAAAACCGCGTGCGGCCAGTATTGATGAGTTACCTTTTGAAACAGGAAATGGTGAGTATAAGGTCAAAGAAGCAGTACAGTGAGTGCCAAGAAAGATTCTGTCCTGAATATGTCAAGGAATTCAAATATACCTACCAAAATAAAATGAGTTTGAGAAAAACAGTCTGCTGCAGCTGAAGTATACATGTATTGGCGCATATATTAGTGTAGGAAATTCTTTTTGGGTATGTATGTAAACACATCTTAAGCATTAGGATATCAATAATTGATAAAACCACTGTATACCTTAGTGATATGTGTCAATGACCTCAGATATATGTCATATATGATAGGTGAATACTACTGAACGTAGACTGCACATATAGAGAAAAAAATGTTATATCCGTATGGAATCACATTCAGCTGTTACCATGAGTATACAGGATTGAAACTTATCAGGGATAATGCGTATAGTATATATTATGATCAGGTTAACATACCTGTATGTCAAGTTACAACTAATAACTTTTTTAGAATAAATGCTAATGTCGCCAAACGAACGCATATGAAGTAGTTAAAAATTAATAGTATACCACTATAGAGAAATCCGGGTAGGTAATCTAGAGAAAGAGGAAAACATGGTACTAAAATGGTATGGACATAGGAAAACAGCTTATGTGGATCTTATAATCCCACTGACGTACCTGCAACATGTTCAATAAATGACTATAAGAAAAAACCTACTGTTGCACAAGAGAATAGACACCCGGTGGTTTATGGGTTAACCGCTGGAGGAAAGTCCAGATAGGGTCTGATAAAGGAAGAGAGGTATTTAGAATAACTTCATAGTAATAAAAGGATTAAGCTAATAGTGTGTGGCATACCTGACTCAGACCATCGTTAATGAATGCAGAGGAAATCCCACAATGGGTGTCGCTATGTAAAAAAACAGAATGTCAAAGAAGGAAGAGATACAACGGTAAGTCACTGTATTGCCTCTCCAAGTAACTCATCAAAATCCTGTGTGTATGGGGAACTGGATCCGTGTGTCTCGCGGTGAACAAGTGCGGCTGCCTATGGGGTTTATAAAGGAGCATGTGTCTAATCACTTCCTGAGTATCACATACCAGGAAGTGAGACAGTGAAACGCAAGTGACGCTTGTGCTCCATATGTCACGTGACCCCTGACGTCGCTCCAATCCGTAGCGTAAAGTCACTTCCGGTTTGCACGGAAAGGAAAAAAAAGTTCATGAAGTTCAAAGCTCAATGAGGTTACAAAACCAATTTAGTGCTTTAGTAAGTCAGTAAAAAGTAGTTAAGAGTGTTTAAATCAAGAAATTGATAAGGGTGCCCATACTTTTGCACCTGTCAAATTTTGTTTAAATGCGGATTGCACATTTTCTGTTAGTACAATAAACCTCATTTCAATCCAGAAATATTACTGAGTCCATCAGTTATTAGATGTATGAAACTGAAATAGCTGTTGCAAAAACCCAAATTGTTATGAAGAAAAAAGGTTAACATTAATAGGGGTGCCCAAATTTTTTCATATGACTGTAGAGTCTTATCTTGCACAGATTCCCCTTGCAGAGCCTAAGATTCCCTTTTCTGAATTTTTTTCGGGAGATAGGTCGAGATTTTTGAGCTTCAAAAATAATTGTAAAATATTTTTTGACCTGCGCCTCAAGTCCTCAGGGAATCCCGTACAGCAGGTCAAGATTGTCATCACCTTGCTGCGTGGTGACCCTCAGGACTGGGCCTTCTCTTTGGCGTCTGATGATCCGATTCTCAGTGATGTGGACTCCTTTTTTCAGGCATTGGGATTATTATAAGACGAACCCAATATTGTGGACCAAGCAGAAAAGGCCTTGTTGTCTTAACTCAGGGTCTGGATTCTGCAGAAACTTTTTGTCAGAAATTTCGAAAGTGGGTGGTCCTTACCAAATGGAATGATGACGCACTTGCGGCTCTTTTTCGGAAGGGTATTGCTGATAATGTGAAGGATGTAATGGTGCCAATCAGTGAAGAGCTGTAGAAAAACAAGCGCAATAGGGTCTTACCCCAATAATGTGTGGGGAGGGAACAGGGAGCAATTGTACTCACCAGATATAGTTGTGAAAGTCACAACTACTGTACAAGCATGGATATATTGGATCACGGCAGCAGCAACCCGAATAGCAGATGCCAGAGAACAAATGAGGAAAAAGGGTTTTCATATGCCTCGCCAAATGATCACTGGTTCAAGTACCCACTGGTTCAAGTTGTCAGTTTATTTGCATGCAGGAATCTTCCCTCTCTGTTGCTTTGCTGGGAAGCTCCCTGCAGCTATGTTTGGAGTTTTGCTCCTATAAGTCCATGTGTTTGTTGCTTCTTGAATGTGTAATTTTTCCTGTTTTCTGTTCAATGGTTTGACAAGAGTGCCTGATATAGGACGGAGTGCAGATCGTGCGATCTGAGGACCTTTTTGAACTATCAGGTATTTGGGATTTTGTAGGGTTGTTCTCTGGCCATCATCAGCCCCTTTCCTATCCTTTCCTATTTAGTCAGTGAGGCCTCACCTTTGTTAATCCTATCATCCATCCATCCATGTATTGTATTTCCTATATCACCGTAGTCTTTGAATGTGGGAGGCCAGAGAACAACCCTACAAAAACCCAAATATCTGATAGTTCAAAAAGGTCCTCAGATCGCACGATCTTCACTCCGTCCTATATCAGGCGCTCTTGTCAAACCAATGAACAGAAAACAGGAAAAATTACACATTCAAGAAGCAACAAACACATGGACTTATAGGAGAAAAACTCCAAACATAGCTGCAGGGAGCCTCTCAGCAAAGCAACAGAGAGGGAAGATTCCTGCATGCAAATAAACTGACAATAACCACAATAATTGACAACCCAGATAAGAACAAACGAACAAAAACAACATAAGAAAGAACCAAGCACTTATCTGGGGTAGATGTGGTCAGAAGCAAGATGAAAAGGCTGGAGAGCTACAGAACAAGGATAACCGGCTCAGCCTACCAGAAGGCCAGGGTTTAAATAGGCAGAGAGTTAGCAATGGAAACGCCCATTGCTCCAGCACACCTGGTCTCTGTCCAAGCCATTCCCGGCCACAAGAGGGAGCCTCATAGCAGCAAAAGCATAACTGACATTCACAACAGTACCCCCCCTTGAGGTGGGGTCACCGAACCCTCACCAACGCCACCGGGTCGCTCAGGATGAGCATGATGGAAGGCACGAACCAACCTGTCCACATGAATGTCAGAAGCCACAACCCAAGAGTTATCCTCCTGCCCATAACCCTTCCATTTGACAAGGTACTGAGGCTTCCGTCTACAGCGATGGGAATCCAGAATTTTTTCAACCTCATACTCCAGATCCCCTTATACTGAAACAAGGTCAGGAGGCACTGCTGCAGGAACTGTTGGCTCCACATGTCTCTTCAACAAGGACTTATGGAAGACATTGTAAATCTTAAATGATGCAGGCAGAGCCAAACGAAATGATACAGGGTTGATAATCTCTGATCTCTTATAAGGTCTAATAAATCTGGGTTTACATTTAGGAGACGGAACTCTCATAGGAATATTTTTAGAGGACAACCACACCATGTCCCCCACTTTAAATCGTGGACCAACAGTGCGACGCCGGTTGGCAAATTTTTGGGCAGTTTCTTGGGATTGAAACAATTTATCCACTACCTGCCCCCAAATCTGCTGCATTCTGTTTACCATTGAATCCACCCCCGGACAGTCAGACGCCTCAAGCTTCCCCGAGAAGATTCTGGGGTGATACCCAAAATTGCAGAAAAATGGAGACACCAATGTGGTAGAGCTAGCCATATTCTTAAGAGCAAATTCAGCCAAAGGCAAAAATGAAACCCAATCATCCTGATCCGCAGAAACAAAACACCGTAAATAGGTCTCCAGGTTCTGGTTAGCCCTTTCAGTCTGACCGTTGGTCTGAGGATGAAACGCCAAGGAGAAAGACAGCTGAACACCCAATTTGGAGGAAAAAAATCTTCCAAAATCTGGATACGAACTGCACTCCTCTGTCAGAAACAATGTTTTTGGGAATACCATGCAAACAAACAACATGTTGGAAAAACAAAGGCACCAACTCTGATGAAGATGGCAACTTTGATAGTGGGACTAAGTGGACCATCTTGGAGAATCTATCACAGATTACCCAAATCACAGTCATTTTCTGAGAGACGGTAAGCTCTGAAATAAAATCCACAGGCAAATGCAATAATAGCCCACTAGAACGTGAACAACAGGGCTTGGACCTCGAACAAACTCCACACGACTGCACAAAACTACGGACATCCCGGGACAGGGAAGGCTACCAAAAAGAGCGGCTCACAAGATCCCGAGTACCAAAAATGCCAGGATGACCCGCCAAAACAGAGCAATGAACCTCAGAGACAACTCGGTTTCTCCATTGGTCCGGGACAAACAGTTTCCCGGCAGGACATCTCTCAGGTTTATCCCCCTGAAATCCAGTGCCAACCGCAGATCAGGCGAAATGGCCGAGAGAACTACACCATCATTCAGGATAGTAGACGGCTCGGCAACCTCCAAAGAGTCAGCACAGAAACTGCTAGAAAGGGCATCAGCCTTAACATTCTTGGTGCCCGGCAGAAAAGAGACCACAAAATTAAACAGAGTAAAAAATAAAGCCCACCTGGCCTGCCGAGGATTCAACCTCTTCGCAGATTCCAGATAGGTAAGATTCTTGTGGTCCGTAAGCACCACATCTTAATGTCTAGCCCCTTCCAACCAATGTCTCCATTCTTCAAACGCCCACTTCATAGCCAATAATTACCGGTTGCCCACATCATAATTCCGTTCAGAAGGAGCAAACTTCCGAGAGAAAAAGGCACAGGGCTTAAGTTAACCGAAAAAGAGTCTCGTTGAGACAGAACAGCTCCTGCTCCGATCTCTGAGGCATCTATCTCAACTTGAAATGGGCAAGACACATCAGGTTGCTGCAGGACCGGGTCAGAAGTGAACCGCCTTTTAAGCTCCTTAAAGGCCACAATTGCCTCTTGGGTCCAATTCTCAGCATCAGCTCCCTTCTTGGTCAAATCTGTCAGAGGTTTTACAATGCTAGAAAAATTGGCTATAAATGTACGATAAAAATTTGCAAACCCGAAAAACTGCTGCAGGGATTTTAGAGAAGTCAGTTGCACCCAGTCGTAAATAGCCTGAACCTTAACCGTGTCCATTTCGATAGCAGAGGGAGACAAAATGAACCCCAAAAATGAAATCTTTTGCACCCCAAAGAGGCACTTTGACCCCTTAACGTACAGTGCATTATCCTTGAGTATCTGAAAAACAGTCTGTACTTGCTCAACATGAGAGTCCAATTCATCAGAAAAAATCAAGATGTCATCCAAATAGACAATCAAAAATTTACCAATGAGGTCCAGGAAAATATCATTCATGAATGCCTGGAAGACAGAGGGGGCATTAGTGAGCCAAAAAGTCATCACTAGGTACTCAAAATGCCCCTCAGGAGTATTAAAAGCCGTCTTCTGTTCATCACCCTCCTTAATACGGATGAGATTGTATGTCCCCTTAAGATCCAGTTTCGTAAACCATTTGGCAATCCTCACTCTAAAAGATCAGACATCAGAGATAAAGGGTACTGACATTTGACCGTGATTTTATTAAGAAGGCGGTAATCGATACAAGGTCTCAACGACCCATGTTTCTTAGCAACAAAGAAAAAGCCAGCACCCAAAGGAGAAGATGAGGGCCGAATGTGCCCCTTCTCCAATGATTCCCTGATGTATGATCGCATGGCATCATGTACAGGCACAGACAAGTTGAAAATCTGCCCCTTGGGAAATTTACAACCGGACACCAACTCAATGGCACAGTCATAGTCCCAGTGTGGGGGCAGAGAATCAGATTCCTGGTCATTAAATACATCACGGAAATCAGACAAGAAGGCCGGAACATCAACTGCCTGAGCAGACGTGGACGACAAAGAAAGGTCCTGATGCACACCTTGACAACCCCAACTAGTTACTGACAAGGATCTCCAGTGAAGGACTGAATTATGGGTCTGCAACCACGGAAATCCTAGTACCAAAGTATCATGTAAATTATGCAATACTAAAAATTTACAAGTTTCCTGATGCGCTGGTGCTACTCTCATAGTCACCTGGGTCCAAAATTGGGGTTTATTTTCTGCCAAAGGGGTAGCATTAACGGAAAAGGAGTTTGCAAAGGAACCGTGGGAAAACCACAATCCCTAGCAAACCCAAAATCCATCAAATTGAGTGCTGCCCCTGAGTCCACAAAGGCCAGTGCAGAAAATGAAGACAATGAGCAAATCAGTGTGACAGACAAAAGAAACTTTGGTTGCAAAGAACCCTCAGTAAGGCCCGTTTCACACGTCAGTGAAAAACAGTGACGTTTTTCACTGGCGTGTAAAACACGCACATGTCCCTGCGTGTGCCGTGAATCACGGCACACGTGGGTTGTCTAAGTGCAATCCGGGCTCCGTTCTCCGTGGCCCGTGATTGCACTTAGAAATCAACTCACCTGTGCGCGCTCCCGCTCTCCATGGTGCTGAATCCTCCCGTGACGCAGCATCCGGCCGGCGGTGACCCCCGCAGCAGCTGCTTCCGGGTCGGCTGTGTCGCGCATAATGAATATGCGCGACAGTAAGCCGGCTTAGAAGCAGCAAGCTGCACGGGCTGCAGAGGACATCGCTGGACGCCGGGTGAGTTAAAATGTTTATTATTTTAAATGCACGTTTTTTTCTGGCACGTGTTTCACGGACCACACCACTGTGTGGTCCGTGGAACATCAGTGATGCCAGAAAAAAATGGACATGTCTCCGTGCAGCAATCACGCACACGCGGGTACGCTGCACGGAGACACGTGCAGTGACAAATCACTGACGTGTGAGCAGACCCATTCATTATAATGGGTCTGCATATGTCAGTGATTCTGGTACGTTTAAAAAAAAGCACAAACGTACCAGAATCACTGACGTGTGAAAGGGGCCTAAACGGAACTAGCCAATCTCCTTTCACGTTTAGGGCAGACAGAAATATTATGAGAAGCGTCTCCACAATAGAAGCACAGTCTATTCCTCCATCTGAACCCCTGCCGACCAGCATTAGAGAGGATTCTATCACACTCCATAGGCTCCAAAAGCTGCTCCACAGACACAAAATCAGCAGGTATCTTCCTGCGCTCACGTAACCGCCTATCGATCTGAATGGCTAAGCTCATAGAGGCATCAAGGCCAGAAGGGACGGGGAATCCTGTTACGAGGGGGACCCGGGGAAGCGTGCCAAGATGGGAAATGGACTGCTTCCGCCGGTCAAGGTCCACTGTGCGGTGTAAGGGACCGCCGCTATGGTGGGTGAAGAGTGAGCGGGTTGCTGCTAGCGATCGTCTGGAATGTCACAGACGATCTATGTACACCGATCTGCCCTAACCCGTGAGGGTTGTATGGCACAGATCTCACGGCTCGGTGTACCTGTTGCACGGGGAAGCACAGAGGTGCCCACGCACGTGTGCCAGTGGAAGTCACGAGAATATGGCACGAGGGTAGCACAGAGGTGCCCACGCACGTGTGCTTTCAATAACCAGGTGAGTTCAATGGAGACTTGAGGAGCTCACCTGGGACAGGAACACGGCCTGTTGACGGGGGTACTGCCGGAGCAGCAAGGCAGGAACACGGCCTGCAAACGAGGTACTGCCGGAGCAGCAAGGGCCAAGCCCACAAGAGACAGTAATGCCTGAGCAGTGGCGTGGCAGCACGCTGCCAGACATCCAAACATAGAAGGACGGTCGCGCACCGCCATGATGGCAGGGGGAGCTTTTAAGGAGGTGCAGCTCCACCCGAGGGCGGGCGCGAGGCGGAGATGACGGACTTGACCCAATCAGGGTCCACGACGTCCCAGCCTGGCCAGTCAGGATTCACCACGTCACCAGCCTTGTCATCAAGCCGTGTGACGTCAGTGAGCGAATCAGGACCCACCATGCATTGCACATGCTCACCCTCCTGCCTCTGGGAAATAGAGGCGGGATCCTTGGTCTCACAATGTGGAGAGATAACGGGAATCTCACTGCTTCCCTGAGCAGTAAACCTCTGCACATTGCGCAGCCTCGCAGACCTTCGGGGCCGCTGAGCAGGAGAGTCTGCGGCAGGCCAGGAATGGGAGACCGCTTCACTCCTTGTAACAGGAGAACCACTAGGTGTCACCCTTCTGCTGCCTCTCTGAGAAGGTATCTCCTGCACACTGCGCAGTCTGGCAGACCTTCGGCGCTGCTGAGCAGGAGTGCTCGTGGCAGGCAAGGAATGGGAGACTGCCTCAGTCCTTGCCTCAGGAGAGCCACGAGATGTAACATTAGCCCCCCCCCCCCCTGTCCGTGCTCGAAGGCCGCTATCAAACCCGGGGCGCGGATATGATCCTCCAACTCCCAGGATCTATGCTCCGGACCACGGCCGGCCCACTCCACGAGGTAGTACCTCTTGCCCTGTATGACTTTTGTCTCCACAAGCTTCGCCACCTCAGAGTCGTCGGGCGGGGAGTCGGTTTGAGCCGGCAGGGACCCCGAGAATTTATTAAGTCGTACGGGTTTCAGGAGGGACACGTGAAAGGTGTTGGCTATAGCCCAGCGTGGAGGGAGCTGGAGTCGATATGCCACTGGGTTTACCTGCTGTAGTACTTTAAACGGACCCAGATACCTAGGGGCGAATTTGGCTGCCTGTACCCGTAGGTTAACATTCTTAGAGGACAGCCATACTAGGTCACCAGGAGCGAAGGATGGTGCAGGGCGGCGGCGAACATCAGCCGTTGTCACCATCCGGTCTTTAGCCCTTTTAAGAGCCTCTTGGGTGTCATCCCAGATCTCCCGGGCCTTGGTCGCCCAATCCTCCACTCTAGTATCGGGTGACGTAATGGGCATCGGAACCGGGATTCTGGGATGTTGTCCGTTATTGAGTAGGAACGGAGTCTGGCCAGAGGATTCATGGACCGAATTGTTAATGGCAAATTCGGCCCAAGGAAGGAGGTTAGCCCAGTTGTCGTGGTGCGCGGATATAAAATGGCGGAGGTAAGTTACCAAGGTCTGATTAGTCCTCTCCACTAGTCCATTGGTCTCGGGATGGTATGCGGAGGAGATGTTCAGCTCTATCTGCAGGAGCTTACAGAGCTCTCTCCAGAAGCGAGACGCGAACTGGGGACCCCGGTCGCTCACCACCTTGTCAGGCATGCCATGCAACCTAAATACATGCCGAATGAACAAGGTGGCGATAGCACGTGACGTCGGGAGTCGTGGGAGAGGCACCAAGTGGACCATTTTAGAGAAGTGGTCCGTGATGACCCATACGACCCTGTGCCCTGCTGACTTGGGCAGATCTCCCAGGAAGTCCATCCCCACCACTTCCCAGGGACGATCCGGCACTGGCAGTGGGTGAAGAAGACCTGCCGGTCTCTGCCGGGACGGCTTATTCCGAGCACACGACATACAGGCTCCCACATATTCCTGTATGTCCTGGGGTAGTCTCGGCCACCAATAATGCCTGGTCACCAGGTCTCTGGTCCTTTTGACCCCGAAGTGACCCCCGACCTTGGAGGCATGGGCCCACGATAGCACCTCGTTCCGTAGTTCAGGGGGAACGAGGGTTTTGCCAGGTGGCACCTGGTCCAAAGAAGTGGGAGTGACCATCCTCAAGCTGTCCGGGGGTAGTATAAGACGAGGCTCCTCCTCGTCCTCCTCCAACACAACCATACAACGTGACAAGGCATCAGCCCGTACGTTCTTCTCACCGGCCAGGTGGCGGATAATAAAGCGGAACCGGGAGAAGAATAAAGACCAACGGGCCTGCCTTGGGTTCAGGCGTTGTGCTGTCTGGAGGTATGTGAGGTTTTTGTGGTCAGAAAAAACCTCAAATGGATGCTTCGCACCCTCCAGGAGATGCCGCCATTCCTGGAATGCTAGTTTCATCGCCAGTAACTCCCTATCCCCTATGGCAGGGGTGGGGAACCTTTTTTCTGTCGGGGGCCATTTGGAAATTTCTACCAACCTTCGGGGGCCGCACAAAATTATCAATGTTTAAATGACCCTGCTATATTGGGTGAAGCAATTAATTAACTGGGGGCATGGGGCTGGGGGCACAGACACCACTGGAGGGGCTGGGGGCACAGACACCACTGGAGGGGCTGGGGGCACAGACACCACTGGAGGGGCTGGGGGCACAGACACCACTGGAGGGGCTGGGGGCACAGACACCACTGGAGGGGCTGGGGGCACAGACACCACTGGAGGGGCTGGGGGCACAGACACCACTGGAGGGGCTGGGGGCACAGACACCACTGGAGGGGCTGGGGGCACAGACACCACTGGAGGGGCTGGGGGCACAGACACCACTGGAGGGGCTGGGGGCACAGACACCACTGGAGGGGCTGGGGGCACAGACACCACTGGAGGGGCTG
Organism: Anomaloglossus baeobatrachus; assembly: GCF_048569485.1. NCBI lineage: Eukaryota > Metazoa > Chordata > Amphibia > Anura > Aromobatidae > Anomaloglossus > Anomaloglossus baeobatrachus. Next base: position 346,910,830 of record NC_134357.1, on the reverse strand, counting down.
GGGGCACAGACACCACTGGAGGGGCTGGGGGCACAGACACTACTGGAGGGGCTGGGGGCACAGACACCACTGGTGGGGCTGGGGGCACAGACACCACTGGAGGGGCTGGGGGCACAGACACCACTGGAGGGGCTGGGGGCACAGACACCACTGGAGGGGCTGGGGGCACAGACACCACTGGAGGGGCTGGGGGCACAGACACCACTGGAGGGGCTGGGGGCACAGACACCACTGGAGGGGCTGGGGGCACAGACACCACTGGAGGGGCTGGGGGCACAGACACCACTGGAAGGGCTGGGGGCACAGACACCACTGGAGGGGCTGGGGGCACAGACACCACTGGAAGGGCTGGGGGCACAGACACCACTGGAGGGGCTGGGGGCACAGACACCACTGGAGGGGCTGGGGGCACAGACACCACTGGAGGGGCTGGGGGCACAGACACCACTGGAGGGGCTGGGGGCACAGACACCACTGGAGGGGCTGGGGGCACAGACACCACTGGAGGGGCTGGGGGCACAGACACCACTGGAGAGGCTGGGGGCACAGACACCACTGGAGAGGCTGGGGGCACAGACACCACTGGAGGGGCTGGGGGCACAGACACCACTGGAGGGGCTGGGGGCACAGACACCACTGGAGGGGAGGCACAGACATCACTGGGGGGGAGGCACAGACATCACTGGGGGGGAGGCACAGACATCACTGGGGGGGAGGCACAGACATCACTGGGGGGGAGGCACAGACATCACTGGGGGGGAGGCACAGACATCACTGGGGGGGAGGCACACACGACTGGGGGGGGAGGCACACACGACTGGGGGGGGTGCACACACGACTGGGGGGGGTGCACACACGACTGGGGGGGGTGCACACACGACTGGGGGGGGGTGCACACACGACTGGGGGGGGTGCACACACGACTGGGGGGGGTGCACACACGACTGGGGGGGGTGCACACACGACTGGGGGGGGTGCACACACGACTGGGGGGGGTGCACACACGACTGGGGGGGGTGCACACACGACTGGGGGGGGTGCACACACGACTGGGGGGGGTGCACACACGACTGGGGGGGGGTGCACACACGACTGGGGGGGGGTGCACACACGACTGGGGGGGGTGCACACACGACTGGGGGGGGTGCACACACGACTGGGGGGGTGCACACACGACTGGGGGGGGGGGTGCACACACGACTGGGGGGGTGCACACACGACTGTGGGGGGTGCACACACGACTGGGGGGGTGCACACAGGACTGGGGGGTGCACACAGGACTGGGTGATGGGCTGCACATAGGACATTGGGGGGCTGCACACAGGACTGGGGGAGGGGTGCACACAGGATTGGGGGGGTGCAAACAGGACTACTGGGTGATGGGCTGCACACAGGACATTGGGGGGCTGCACACAGGACTGGGGGAGGGGTGCACACAGGACATTGGGGGCCACACTGCTCTGAGTTTCATGCAACTCTGGGGGAGAGGGTTTACAGAACTGGTGTGGGGAGGCACAAAGCATTGGGCAGGGCACATAGCAGCAGAGGGTCGGCGCTGGACTCACAGCAGCATTGCACTCACATCACCGGAGTGCAGGAGCCGGACACACTGCATCAGAAGGAGAAGGCAGGCACTGATCTCCGGAGGGCAGGGGGCGGACACACAAGGCTGTGAGGCTGCTGTGGACCCGCCCACAATTGGCACTGGCCGACGGGAGAACACATTGCAGCACAAACAGCAATGTGTGGATTTAAAGGGCCGGCGGCAGCAAACCGCGGTGACAGCACGAGCACTGCCTTCCCCGGGAATCTGCCCGGGGGCCACATAAAAGGTCATGGCGGGCCGCATGCGGCCCGCGGGCCGGAGGTTCCCCACCCCTGCCCTATGGAGTAGTTCCTCTCGGCCGGAGAAAAAGAAACACGGATGTTTCCTTCCTCGTTCGTTTGTCTGGTACAGGACTGCACCTGCACCGACCGAAGAGGCGTCTACCTCCAGTAGGAAGGGTTTGGAGATGTCTGGACGATGAAGGATGGGAGCTCTGGAGAAGTGAGTTTTGAGAGTGTGAAATGCCTCTACCGTTTCCCGTGTCCATGCTTTGGGATTAGCGCCCTTGCGGGTAAGGGCAATGATGGGTGCTGCCACCGTCGAGAAGTTGGGAATGAACTGGCGATAATAATTGATAAACCCCAAGAATCACTGGATCGCCTTCAGCGAGCGGGGCTCAGGCCAGTTCATCACTGTCTCCAACTTCCCTGGATCCATTGCTAACCCCTGACTGGACACTATGTACCCCAGGAACGGCAAGGATTCCTGTTCAAAAACGCACTTTTCCAGCTTAGCATATAACGAATGGGTGCGGAGCCTCCTAAGTACTCGGATGACATCCCTCCGATGGGTGGTAAGATCGGGGGAGAAGATAAGAATGTCATCCAGGTATGCAACCACGGAAAGATACAAATCCTGGAAAATGTCATTCACAAAGTCTTGAAATACGGCGGGGGCATTGCAGAGTCCGAAGGGCATTACTAGATACTCGTAGTGACCGTCCCTGGTGTTAAAGGCGGTCTTCCACTCATCGCCCTTTCGGACTCGCACTAGATTATACGCCCCACGTAGATCCAGCTTTGTGAAGACCTTTGCCCCGCGGAATCGATCAAATAGCTCAGTAATGAGGGGCAAAGGGTATTTGTTCTTGATTGTGATTGCATTTAATCCCCTGTAATCGATACAGGGGCGCAGATCCCCTTCCTTCTTCTGCACAAAAAAGAACCCTGCACCAGCCGGTGAGATAGACTTGCGAATGAACCCCTTCGCCAGGCTGTCCTGAATATATTTGGACATAGCCTCCGTCTCTGGAGCAGAGAGGGGATACACTCTGCCCCTAGGGGGCTCGGAGCCTGGCTTCAGGTCTATTCAGCAATCATATGGCCGGTGGGGAGGAAGAGTATCTGCGGCCCTTTTGGAAAAGACATCCCTGTAGGCCTCATAAGGTGTCGGTAAACCCGGCCCCTCAGTATTCCCTGAGGACCCAACCGACCTAATGGTAGCGGGTGGTTCGGTAGTCACGAGGTGCTCTCTACAGGATCCTGCCCAGGATGAGATCTCCCCTGTTGCCCAGTTGAGTATAGGAGCATGCTGTCTCAACCAGGGAAGGCCCAGTAGGATCTCATCCGTCCCCCCTGGAAGCACCAGGAAGGACACCTGCTCATGGTGTCCCGGTGGTACATCCATCCTGAGAGGGATGGTGATCTGGGTGATAGGATCGAGTAGTATGGACCCGTCGACTACCCGGACCCTGAGTGGCTTGGGCAACAGAACCAGGGGAACTGAGTATCGGGTTGCCAGGGAGGTCGAGATGAAATTGCCTTCAGCGCCTGAGTCCAAGCAAGCCAGGGCAGAGAAGAGAGTAGTGCCGAACTGCAACTGGGCGCTGATAGTCAACCTAGAGGGAGAAGTAGCGTCTAGAGTCCCCCCTCTGATAGAAACTAGACGCTGTCTTTTCCCGACGGTTTGGGACATAGGGTAGCTATGTGTCCCCTCTGCCCACAGGAAAAGCAGATGACACAAGACCGAGAACCTGGGGCAGAGGAGACCACCTTAGACACCTCCATTGACTCCACGGAGTCGCCTACAGGACTGGCTGGGGGACCTGTCTGATGGAAGACGGGAGTCAGACGCTTTTTAGGCCGAGAAGACGTGGGTGCTGAAGAGACCTCGAGCCTTCGCTCCGCCTGGCGGATGTCTATGCGAGAGGCAACCTGAATCAAGGACTCTAAAGTGGCAGGCACCTCACGTGTGGCCAGTGCGTCTTTGACAAACCCTGCCAGGCCCTCCCAAAACACAGGGACAAGGACCTTATCCGGCCAGTCCAGCTCTGCGGCCAGTGTCCTAAAGTGTACAGCAAAGTCCCCGACTGAAGCAGACCCTTGCCGAAGTCGTAGGAGGCGCAGCGCGGAATCGTGGGTGACTTGAGGCCCGAGGAACACCATTCTCATGGCCCCAAGATAAGCTGCTAAGTTATTCACCACACGATCTCCGCGCTCCCACAACGGCGTGGACCACTTCAGCGCTCTCCCTGTGAGCAGGGACTGGACGAAGGCTACCTTCGCCTTCTCGGTAGCGTAAAGAGTCGCGGACAGCTCTAAGTAGGTGGTAACCTGGTTTATAAAACCACGGCACTCAGAGCTGTTGCCGCTAAAGCGCTCTGGAAGCGCAAGGCGAGGAGACCTTCCGCCCAATAGCACAGCCTGGGTAGCCGCCTGGGTGGCGACTGTCGTCAGAGTAGTCTTATCGGAGGAAGACTGCTCCACTGCTGCCAATCGTGACTCCAACTGCTGCACATAACGCAGCAACTGCTGCTGCTCTTCAGCCATAGCCAGACCTTTGGCGCGACCGTAATGTTACGAGGGGGACCCGGGGAAGCGTGCCAAGATGGGAAATGGACTGCTTCCGCCGGTCAAGGTCCACTGTGCGGTGTAAGGGACCGCCGCTATGGTGGGTGAAGAGTGAGCGGGTTGCTGCTAGCGATCGTCTGGAATGTCACAGACGATCTATGTACACCGATCTGCCCTAACCCGTGAGGGTTGTATGGCACAGATCTCACGGCTCGGTGTACCTGTTGCACGGGGAAGCACAGAGGTGCCCACGCACGTGTGCCATTGGAAGTCACGAGAATATGGCACGAGGGTAGCACAGAGGTGCCCACGCACGTGTGCTTTCAATAACCAGGTGAGTCCAATGGAGACTTGAGGAGCTCACCTGGGACAGGAACACGGCCTGTTGACGGGGGTACTGCCGGAGCAGCAAGGCAGGAACACGGCCTGCAAACGAGGTACTGCCGGAGCAGCAAGGGCCAAGCCCACAAGAGACAGTAATGCCTGAGCAGTGGCGTGGCAGCACGCTGCCAGACATCCAAACATAGAAGGACGGTCGCGCACCGCCATGATGGCAGGGGGAGCTTTTAAGGAGGTGCAGCTCCACCCGAGGGCGGGCGCGAGGCGGAGATGACGGACTTGACCCAATCAGGGTCCACAACGTCCCAGCCTGGCCAGTCAGGATTCACCACGTCACCAGCCTTGTCATCAAGCCGTGTGACGTCAGTGAGCGAATCAGGACCCACCACGCATTGCACATGCTCACCCTCCTGCCTCTGGGAAATAGAGGCGGGATCCTTGGTCTCACAATGTGGAGAGATAACGGGAATCTCACTGCTTCCCTGAGCAGTAAACCTCTGCACATTGCGCAGCCTCGCAGACCTTCGGGGCCGCTGAGCAAGAGAGTCTGCGGCAGGCCAGGAATGGGAGACCGCTTCACTCCTTGTAACAGGAGAACCACTAGGTGTCACCCTTCTGCTGCCTCTCTGAGAAGGTATCTCCTGCACACTGCGCAGTCTGGCAGACCTTCGGCGCTGCTGAGCAGGAGTGCTCGTGGCAGGCAAGGAATGGGAGACTGCCTCAGTCCTTGCCTCAGGAGAGCCACGAGATGTAACAGAATCCCACCATTACATCCTTCACATTATCAGCAATACCATTCCAAAAAAGAGCCACAAGCGCGTCATCATTCCATTTGGTAAGGACCGCCCACGTTCGAAATTTCTGACAAAACGTTTCTGCAGAATCCAGACACTGAGTTAGGACAACAAGGCCTTTTCTGCTTGGTCCACAATATTGGGTTCGTCATATAATAATCCTAATGCCTGAAAAAAGGAGTCCACATCACTGAGAATCGGATCATCAGATGCCAAAGAGAAGGCCCAGTCCTGAGGGTCACCACGCAGTAAGGAGATGACAATCTTGACCTGCTGTATGGGATTCCCTGAGGACTTAGGGCGTAGGTCAAAAAATAATTCACAATTATTTTTGGAGCTCAAAAATCTCGACCTATCTCCCGAAAAAAATTCAGGAAAGGGAACCTTAGGCTCTGCAAGGGCAATCTGTGCAAGATAAGACTCTATATGATGAACCTTAGCATCAAGATGAGCAACACGCTCACCCAATTCATCTATGCTAATAAAAGATCTTCCACGGAACCCAAAGTAAAAGAGGAAAAAAAACTCAAAAAAAAAAATTTCAGCAGACTTTCCCCCCCCCTTTTTAAGAGTACCCTTTAACCCCTTCACGACCGGCCGATTTTTCGCTTTCCGTTTTTTTCGCCATTCTTTTTCTGAGACGTAACTTTTTTATTTTTCAGTCAATATGGTCATGTGAGGGCTCATTTTTTGCGGAACGAGCTGTACTTTTAAATGAAACCATCAGTTTTACCATATAGTGTACTGGAAAACGGCAAAAAAATTCCAAATGCAGAAAAATTGCAAAAAAGTGTGATAGCACTATGGTTTTTGAGATATTTTATTCACTGTGTTCACTATATGGTAAAACAGATGTGTGAGTGTGATGCCTCAGGTCAGTGCGAGTTCGTAGACACCAAACATGTATAGCTTTACTTTTATATAAGGGGTTAAAAAAAATCAGAAGTTTGTCCGAAAAAAGTGGCGCACGTTTTACGCCAAATTCCGTGACCCATAGCGTTCTCATTTTTCGGGATCTATGGCTCAGTGATGGCTTATTTTTTGTGTCTTGAGCTGACATTTTTAACGGTACCGTTTTTGCGCAGATGCTACGTTTTGATCGCCTCTTATTGCATTTTGCGCAAAAGTTGTGGTGACAAAAAAATGTCGTTTTGGCGTTTGGAATTTTTTTGCCGCTACGCCGTATACTGATCAGATTAATTGATTTTATATTTTGATAGATCGGGCGTTTCTGAACGCGGCGATACCAAATGTGTGTATATTTTTTATTTTTTTAACCCTTTAATTTTCAATGGGGCGAATGGGGGGTGATTTGAACTTTTAGGTTTTTTTAATTTTTTAAAACTTTTTTTTTTAACTTTTTTTTTTTATTTTACTAGTCCCCCTAGGGGGCTATTGCGATCAGCAGTCCGATCGCTCTGCACTATCTGCTGATCACAGCTACCTAGCTGTAAACAGCAGATACGCTCACTGTCTTTTTCACTGTGCAGCGGGCACAGCGAAAGTGAAAGCAAGTCATGTGTAGTACAGGAGTCATCACATAACCCTGTGCTACCATGACAACTATCGGAAGTCACGTGATCGCGTCACGTGACTTCCGGTATCGGGTGGTAAGTAAACGTTTACCGCGATCACGCTTATAATGGCGCTATATAAGGGGTTAAACGGCACGAGCAGATAACGATTCTGCTCGTGCCTAGCAGGCACACATCTCAGCTGTGAAAATCAGCTGAGATGTGTGCCGATCGCAGCATGCTGCTGCCAGCAGACCGCGGGCAGTAATGTTATGATCGCTAGGACGTAATTTTACTGCCCGCGGTCGTTAAGGGGTTAAATTGTAGGCCGGTTATACCGTTAAGATCCGGAACCATGGAAGATTACAATAGATCATTGGCAAAAGATGACAAGAGCATTGGCAACTAATCTGGCCGCCATCCCCTTACTAACCAACACTAGAGGTAGCTGAGTGGTGAACTAACATCCTATGCACCGCAAACCCAGCTGGAGAACTAGCTATCCTAAAGGAAGGAAGTATGAATAACTCTGCTTCAGATATAGACCGCAAAAGGTATAGCAAGCCCCCCACATTCAAAGACTATGGTGATATAGGAAAATACAATACAAAGATGGATGATAGGATTAGCAAAGGTGAGGCCCCACTGACTAAATAGAAAAGGATAGGAAAGGGGCTCATGGTGGCCAGAGAAAAACCCCTATAAAAACCCAAATACCTGATAGTTCAAAAAGATGAATTCTAGGTATTTTGCTACTGTGACATATTCCCTGCTTTGTGGTCAGTTTTGAAACATTTTGTACAAACTCCATAACATCCAGAGGTCTAAAATTACCCGTAACACTACCCAGTTCAAAAGCTAAAGGGGTCCTATGGGCAAAGAAGACATTAATATGTGCTTTCTTCAGTTAAGAGCAAATGGACCCACCATTTTTATGCTTACAAGTGCATAAAACACACCTCTCTTGGAGATGGAATGGACAGCTAGAGGGGTTATGGAGGAGGCTGATCAGTTTTTTAGATGCTTTTGCTAGGTGTGTCTGATCTATTTGCTCTTAAATAGTGATGAGCCACCCCCTAGTGTTCGAGTTCGGTTTGGTTTGTCGAACGACGGGTGTGTTCGGCGAACGTTCGACGAACACCTTCGAACCCCATTGAAAACAATGGCAGGCAAACACAAACACATACAAACACATTATACATATACACATACAGTTAATAAACATTGCCATTATACTTACAGGTCCCCGCAACGCGTCCTGCAGACTCTGTCTCCCGCCGCTTCTCCTTCCGTTCATCTCTGTGCCCTTCCGGTAACCAGCACTGATGATAGGACCTTCTGTGACATCATTGCATGTGACCAGTCACGCGTGTATTATCTCATTGGCTACAGACTGGTCACATGGCTAGACGTCATGCTAGGTCCTGTCAGTGCATCTCTCCGGTATGTGGTGCTCGTTTGAGCATCTCTGTGTACTGGCGAGATGCTTGGGCACATGCTTGGCTCCCCGTTTCTGCATGTCGGCGCTCTTTACAGAGTCAGCCCACATGCAGGGACTGAATGCCACAGCCGGTGAATAGCGGCATTGGGAAGCAGGTGATCGGAGATCACCGTCGCTATAGTAACCCGCCTGTCACATTACTAATGCAACGGTGGCAGCGGTGACGTCACCGCTTACAACCCGCAGCCTCTGCTCACTCACTGAGTGATTAGACTGCACGGGAGCAGCAGCGTCTTCTTCCCATGCAGTGCTGTCTGATGTAGCAGAGCTGCATGGGTGGAAGGAGAAAGAAGACAGAAGACTAGGATCGTGGAGGGGTGAGAGGGAGTAAAAAACATGGAGTCTCTAAGTGTGTCTGTGTATTTATTTCTATTAAAGTTTTTTTTCTCTGTGTGGTGTTTTTTTTTAACCCTTTATTGGAGATTCTTAATGGCCAGGTCAAATTCGCCTGACATTAAAAATCTCAACAAACAAAGCTAGTATTAACCCTTTATTACCCAGCAAGCCACCCGGCATCAGGGCTGCTGGAAGAGTTGGATATAGCTCCAGATGATGGCGCTTCTATGAAAGCACAATTTTCTGGAGCGGCTGTGGACTGCAATTCACAGCAGAGGGACCCAGAAATCTCGGGCCAACCTGTGCTGCGGATTCCAATCCCCAGCTGCCTAGTTGTACCTGGCTGGACACAAAAATGGGGTGAAGCCCATGTCGTTTTTTGGGGTTTTTTTTTAATTATTTCATGAAATTCATGAAATAATTAAAAAAAGGGCTTCCCTATATTTTTTGTTCCCAGCCAGGAACAAATAGGCAGCTGGGGGTTAGGGGCAGCCGTACCTGCCTGCTGTACCTGGCTAGCATACAAAAATATGGCGAAGCCCACGTCATTTTTTTGGTGGGCAGAAAATTCCTGCATACAGTCCTGGATGCAGCATGCTGAGCCTTGTAGTTCTGCAGCTGCTGTCTGCTCTCCTGCATACATTAGTGGATGAAGTATGCTGAGCCTTGCAGTTCTGCTCCCCCTGCCTCTCCCTCTAGCATACAGTCCTGAATGTAGGATGCTGAGCCTTGTAGTTCTGCAGCTGCTGTCTGCTCTCCTCCATACAGACAGACAGCAGACAGCAGCTGCAGAACTACAAGGCTCAGCATACTCCATCCAGGACTGTATGCAGGAGTTTTTTGCCCTCTAACAAAAATTACGTGGGCTTCGCCATATTTTTGTATGCTAGCCAGGTACAGCAGGCAGCTATGGGCTGCCCCCAATCCCCAGCTGTCTATTTGTACCCGGCTGGGAACCAAAAATATAGGGAAGCCCTTTTTTTTTTTAATTATTTCACTAATGTTATGAAATAATTAAAAAAAAATGACGTGGGCTTCGCCCAATTTTTGTGTCCAGCCAGGTAGAACTAGGTAGCTGGGGATTGGAATCCGCAGCGTAGGGGGCCCAAGCTTTCTGGGCACCCCTGTTGCGAATTGCAGTCTGCAGCCGCCCCAGAAAATGGCGCTTTTATAGAAGCGCCATCTTCTGGCGCTGTACCAACTCTTCCAGCTGCCCTGGTGACAGGTGGCTCGCTTGGTAATAATGGGGTTAGGGCTAGCTGTATATTATCAACTAGCCCTAAGCCCGAAATTCATGGTGTCATGCCAATATTAGACATGGCCACCATGAATTTCTAGTACAGATAAAAAAAAACACAACACACAGAAAAATATTTTTATTAGAAATAAAACACAACACAATTAGTGACTCCATCTTTATTGAAATAAAGAACCCCCCTCTGCAGTAATCCTGGGTCAAGGGTCCAGCACCGTCCATTCCGGATACAATATCATCTAATCGGTTTGCTGGAAGGCAAAGCGATCAGATGATGTGTCAGGTTCAAGGGCCTGAATCACATGACACAGCAGCTGATTGTATAAATGGCTTTTATACAATCAGCTGATGCATTAGTGCAAAAAGAAAAAACTGCACACTTCTGTGCAGACTCCTGTCCGACAGCATCAGCTGATAGTTTAGACGGCCGCGCTGTAAAAAGCCGGCCTCACCGCTCTACTTTAGTGTCAGCTGATGCTGTCAGGTGACCGCATCAGCTGATCATCACCAGGTCTGAGAGAGAACAGAGAGAAAAGAGAGACAGAGGAGAGAGAGGGAGAGAGAGGAGTGGGAGAGAGAAGAGAGAGAGAGAAGAGAGAGTAGAGAGAGGAGAGAGAGGGGAGAGAGAGAACAGAGAGAACAGAGAGAGAGGAGAGAGAGAAGAGACGAGAGAGAGAGAAGGGAGAGAGAGGGAGAGAGAGGTGAGAGAGGAGAGAAGAGAGAGGAGAGAGGAGAGAGAAGAGAGAATAGAGAGGGAGAGGAGAGAGAGAGGAGAGAGAGGAGAGAGAGAGAGGAGGGACTAGAGAGACTAGAGAGAGAAGAGAGAGAAAAGAGGAGAGTAGAGAGAGGAGAGAGAGAAGAGAGGAGAGAGAAGAGAGAGAGAAGACAGAGAGAATAGAGGAGAGAGAGAGAGAAGAGAGAGAGGATAGAGAGAAGAGAGAGAGGTGAGAGAGAAAAGAGAAGAGAGAGAAGAGGGAGAGAGAGGAGAGAGAGAGGAGAGAGAGAGGAGAGAGAAATAGAGAGAGAGAAAGAGGAGAGTGAGAGGAGAGAGAAAGAGAGAGAGAAGAGAGAGAGGAGAGAGAGGAGAGAAAGAGAGAGAAGAGAGAGAGAGAGAAGAGAGAGAGAAGAGAGAAAGAGAGAGAGACACGCAGGCACTACTGCCCCACCATTATCCCCGCACACACCCTGACACTACCACACTCCTCATCATCCCCACACACACCCCGACACTACCACACACATCATCCCCGCAAACACCCCAGCACTACCGCACTCATCATCATCCCCGCACACACCCAGGCACTACAGCCCTCATCATCATCATCACCGCACACACCCCAGCACTACCGCACTCATCATCATCATCACCGCACACACCCCAGCCCTACAGCCCTCATCATCATCCTCGCACAAACGCAGGCATTACCTGAGTGAAACAACAAAGAGCCAGCACCAATGTGCACTAAGGCATCAAATATTCCAAACTGCATTATAAAAATTTTTTTTTTTTTTTGAGATTTTTGGCAAAAAATTGCAATTTCTTGAGCTGCTTCGCCACGTCACGGCAAATCTCATTTGAAGCAGTCCTACACTAAAATATTTTTATAAAATGTGCCATGCGGCCTCACATATAAATAGCAGAACTGCTCTCAGCAGCACTCACCTGGTCTATTGCAGTCCCGTACCCATGACTGAGTCATGGCTGTGGGCGGGACAGGTCCAAGCAAATGCTGCATGAAGTATATATATATAGCCTGTGGACAAAGCCTGATGACCCAATGTGAACAGTCACCAAACGCCAAAATCTATACAGATGGAATACATCCCAAATTGGGGTGCATAGCAAGGTGGAGGTCAACCACCGACCAATTCAACAAAGAAACAACAAAGAGCCAGCACCAATGTGCACTAAGGCATCAAATATTCCAAACTGCATTATAAAAATTTTTTTTATTTTTTTTTTTGAGATTTTTGGCAAAAAATTGCAATTTCTTGAGCTGCTTCGCCACGTCACGGCAAATCTCATTTGAAGCAGTCCTACACTAAAATATTTTTATAAAATGTGCCATGCGGCCTCACATATAAATAGCAGAACTGCTCTCAGCAGCACTCACCTGGTCTATTGCAGTCCCGTACCCATGACTGAGTCATGGCTGTGGGCGGGACAGGTCCAAGCAAATGCTGCATGAAGTATATATATATAGCCTGTGGACAAAGCCTGATGACCCAATGTGAACAGTCACCAAACGCCAAAATCTATACAGATGGAATACATCCCAAATTGGGGTGCATAGCAAGGTGGAGGTCAACCACCGACCAATTCAACAAAGAAACAACAAAGAGCCAGCACCAATGTGCACTAAGGCATCAAATATTCCAAACTGCATTATAAAAATTTTTTTTATTTTTTTTTTTGAGATTTTTGGCAAAAAATTGCAATTTCTTGAGCTGCTTCGCCACGTCACGGCAAATCTCATTTGAAGCAGTCCTACACTAAAATATTTTTATAAAATGTGCCATGCGGCCTCACATATAAATAGCAGAACTGCTCTCAGCAGCACTCACCTGGTCTATTGCAGTCCCGTACCCATGACTGAGTCATGGCTGTGGGCGGGACAGGTCCAAGCAAATGCTGCATGAAGTATATATATATAGCCTGTGGACAAAGCCTGATGACCCAATGTGAACAGTCACCAAACGCCAAAATCTATACAGATGGAATACATCCCAAATTGGGGTGCATAGCAAGGTGGAGGTCAACCACCGACCAATTCAACAAAGAAACAACAAAGAGCCAGCACCAATGTGCACTAAGGCATCAAATATTCCAAACTGCATTATAAAAATTTTTTTTTTTTTTTGAGATTTTTGGCAAAAAATTGCAATTTCTTGAGCTGCTTCGCCACGTCACGGCAAATCTCATTTGAAGCAGTCCTACACTAAAATATTTTTATAAAATGTGCCATGCGGCCTCACATATAAATAGCAGAACTGCTCTCAGCAGCACTCACCTGGTCTATTGCAGTCCCGTACCCATGACTGAGTCATGGCTGTGGGCGGGACAGGTCCAAGCAAATGCTGCATGAAGTATATATATATAGCCTGTGGACAAAGCCTGATGACCCAATGTGAACAGTCACCAAACGCCAAAATCTATACAGATGGAATACATCCCAAATTGGGGTGCATAGCAAGGTGGAGGTCAACCACCGACCAATTCAACAAAGAAACAACAAAGAGCCAGCACCAATGTGCACTAAGGCATCAAATATTCCAAACTGTATTATAAAAATTATTTTTTTTTTTTTATTTCTTGAGCTGCTTCGCCACGTCACGGCAAATCTCATTTGAAGCAGTCCTACACTAAAATATTTTTATAAAATGTGCCATGCGGCCTCACATATAAATAGCAGAACTGCTCTCAGCAGCACTCACCTGGTCTATTGCAGTCCCGTACCCATGACTGAGTCATGGCTGTGGGCGGGACAGGTCCAAGCAAATGCTGCATGAAGTATATATATATAGCCTGTGGACAAAGCCTGATGACCCAATGTGAACAGTCACCAAACGCCAAAATCTATACAGATGGAATACATCCCAAATTGGGGTGCAAAGCATCATCATCCCCGCACACACCCAGGCACTACAGCCCTCATCATCATCATCACCGCACACACCCCAGCACTACCGCACTCATCATCATCATCACCGCACACACCCCAGCCCTACAGCCCTCATCATCATCCTCGCACAAACGCAGGCATTACCTGAGTGAAGTCTCCGGTGACAGCGCGACTCACTTCAGTTGCTGCGTGGAGCTGACACAGAGCGCTCGTATTCTACGGTGCTCCCTGTCAGCTTCATGTAGCAGAGCTGAAAGCGTCGTGTGGATTACTTCGGACCTGGACGTGTTTGGGGATTAATAAAGTGGTAAAAGAGTGGGGTTTTTTGTCTTTTATTCCAAATAAAGAATTTTTCGTTGTGTGTGTTTATTTACTTTCACTTACAGGTTAATCATGGAAGGTATCTCGGGGAGACACCTGTCATTATTAACCTAACCTTATTACCTCGATTGCCACCGCACCAGCGCAACTCGGGATAGTCCCGAGGACTGTCGCATCTAATGGATGCGGCAATTCTGGGCGGCTGATATTGTTAGGGTGGTGGGCTCCCCATAACGTGGCGCTCCCCATCCTGACAATACCAGCCTCCAGCCGTGTGGCTTTATCTTATGGAACACCAATTCTGAGTCTGAACTAGGTGCAAAAGCCTAAAAAATCTACACTATATGGAGAGAAGGTATGCACAACAGTGACTATGTAAGGGGAATATATGAAAAGCAGAAATTGCTGTGTGAATACTGACATGAAAAATCCAATAGCTATATGTAAGAATGAAAATATGAAAATGGAATCTGCATTACTGCCATGAACATATGAACAAAGAGAAATTTAGCTACTGAATTGATCAATGCAATAGAGCCCCAACACTACGCCAAAGTATTTCTCTACATTGGGGTCCCTAGCTGGTGTGTGTCCTCTCATGCAGATAAAAAACTTACCGTGTTGGGAAGCTGAGACCCAGGCTATATATGCGTATAATGTGGACTGGCAATAGGTGTGATGGGGCCGGGTTCACAAACGAAAGACTACAAATCAATTAAGAAATAAATTCTGGAACACCAATTCTGAGTCTGAACTGGGTGCAAAAACCTAAAAAATCTACACTATATGGAGAGAAGGTATGCATACCAGTGACTATGTAAGGGGAATATGTGAAAAGCAGAAACTGCTGTGTGAATACTGACATGAAAAATCCAATAGCTATATGTAAGAATGAAAATATGAAAATGGAATCTGCAATAAAGCCATGAACATATCTTGGCTGGTATCAAAATTGGGGGGAACCGCAGGGTTTTTTTTTAAACTATTTATTTATTTTACTGCACGATATAGACCCGCCCACCGGCGTTTGTGATTGGTTGCAGTGAGACAGCTGTCACTCAGCGTGGGGGCGTGTCTGACTGCAACCAATCATGGGCGTCGGTGGGTGGGGAAAGTAGGGAAAGTTTGAGACCCAGGCTATATATGCGTATAATGTGGACTGGCAATAGGTAATACTAGATTGAATAATAAGCGGCAGCCATTTTCAAAAGAGGAAAAGCCGCCGGAGCTTTGTGACAGCTGTGCAGTTGATCGGTGAGTAGGAAAGAGAGAGGGATTGTGCTGGGGATGCAGGACGCATGCAAATACACAACGTGTGCACATAGCCTTACTGTGAAAATCCACGCTTTTGGTGATCGAACGTTAACTCGAACTGTCGAACGTGAAGTAAATCGTTCGAGTTCGTCAAACGACTCGAAGACCGCCCAAAAAACCTCAAATTTGAAATTGGCGAACGGTTCGATTCGAACATTGCTCATCTCTACTGTAATCCTTAAAAGTAACCTATTAGTATTACAAACGTTTGACATGTTAGAAGTTTTGATCATTGTGATTCTGTTTTCTGGAACCCTCTCCTATTTTTCTGTTTGACTAATCCTCCCAATGTGAAAACAGTGATGTGTACAGATAATTAGGAGTAAATGTGCTTTTTAACTATATTACTGGTCCAGCCTTCTCTTACAGCAGGTTTTCTCTGAATCTAACAGAGTTTCAGTATAAAACATGCAGCGACTGTCTGATTCAGGCCGTTAGTGATAGCATGAATCAGAGGAGGGTCCATTTATAGAGGTCATCTGGAACTTTGTAAAAAAAATGTGCATGGCTCAGTTCATCGCCGGCACAGAGCAGTCCCAAACCAACCCTGATGGCGATTCAGCTGCTTCTGCTGACATCACGTAAACAGAGCAGTGGCTCCTTTTCTGCTCTGCTCTGTAGACAGCGTGGGACTGCCAACGTCATGCTGATTGATAGCTGGACCACTCCACCCATTAGTGCTTAGGCACATTTTTTTTTTTTTACAGTCACAGATAGTGGTTACTCTGTAGTCTCTCTGGCAGTTATTGTTAAAAATCAGGTCACAAGTTTATTTATTTTACTCACTTGTATTGCATTATTTATTCCATGGCACTTTCCAGACATGATCATCTCTGTCCCCATTGGGGCTCACTATCTAAATTCCTTATTAGTATGTTTTTGGAGTGGGGGGGGGAAACCACGAATTGTGCAATAAAGTTTTAACCTTTCTAACAAAAAAATGATGTTTCAAAAATGGTGCTGATGTAAAGTAAACATTAGGAAAATGTTATTCATTATCTATTTTGTATGGTATAACTATCTGGTCTACCAGCATAAATATTCAAAGTTCAAAAATTGAAAAATTTGAAAATTCTTTGTAAAATGTTCAACATTTTCATAAATAAACACAAATAATATTGATCAAACTTTATCACTAACATGGAGTACAACTTATCATGAAAAAACATTCTCAGAATCACCAGACTATATTGAAGTATTACCACATAAAGTGACACTGGTCAGAATTGAAAAAATTGGCCTGGTCAAGAAGGTAAAAACAGGCTGGGGTGAAGGCAGTAGTATAGCTACTGGGGGCAGAGGGAGCAGTTGCCCGGCCACAGTGCAGTGATCTCAGTGTTCTACCACTGTCACGACTATCGGGGGAGAGCGTTGGCTGGGACTCCTAGACTGGCCCTCAGACTAGGATGCCCTGGCTATCCCTCATCTCAGAGTTACCATTGATGGTGAGGACATCTGAGCTGCCAGCCTGACCCTCCTCCTGACCAGCCCTGATCTCATACCTCCTCCCTACAAAAGGGGGGGGGGGTCAGGGACAGGAGCGTGTTATCACCAGCAGTGATAGACAAACAGGGGAACCAAAACTCTATCACACAGCTCATACAGAGTTATCAGATAACAAATGATAAGAAGGACAACAAAGGGCAGGGATGAGATAATCAGAATAACATGCAGTAGATCACCAATTACTGGAACTCAACAGCACACGGACCGGTTTAGCAAAAAGCTATAGTCAGCATAGGAAGAAAAATGTCTCCAACTTAAAAAGGCATTGAGTAATTGTGATAGATCTCTCGCAACTTGAGATCCAAAAGGTAAACAGTAGGATAGCAGAAATTAAATCCTGCCAGTTTGATCACTAATGAGCCCACAGCTGATCGACGCCCAAGCCTGCCTTTACAACTCAGAATCACCAGAGAAAGCATAGTGAGGAGTGTCAGAGACTGTAGTCCGAACAGCATCTGATGCCACCATGACATTCGGCAAGTTTAGAGCGAAACACCATGTGACAACCATTCTCCATTCTGTAGACCGCAGCTCGATTCAGGCCTGTGGACTAATGATCAGCAAGGACACTGACTGATGAGGTGGGAATATGGAGCAGCGTAAAGATGTCATTACGCTGGGACTCTGCGTCCCCAATGCGATGACATCACTATGTTGGTCCTTTTATACATTGGGGAGCAACTGAGGGGAGGTGTGCCGCCCTGGCGCAGACCGGGGTGCTCAGATCCGGGGTGGTCGTATCTCGAGGGGTCCGGACTAGAGTTGAGCGCGGTTTGTGGTTCTCCAGTTCGCGGTTCGAGTGATTTTGGGGGCTGTTCTAGATCGAACTAGAACTCGAGCTTTTTGCTAAAGCTCAATAGTTCTAGTTACGTTCGAGAACGGTTCTAGCAGCAAAAAGCCAAGCTAATTACTAGCTGGCTTTCCGCTATAATAGTGTAAGTCACTCTGTGACTCACACTATTATGAAATTTCAGCGTATAGTGTGCGGGAACAGCGCATTCAGATCCCTGCTGCTGGGATAATGGTGATCGCCATTTTTTTTTTTTCCTTGTCTTCCTTCCCTAAGCGCGCGCGTGTAGTGGGGCGGGCCAGCATGTCAGCCAATCCCAGACACACACAGCTAAGTGGACTTTTAGCCAGAGAAGCAACGGCATGTGTAATAGGATGTCCATGTCACATGTCCCTGCATTATAAAAACGGGTATCTGCCCGTCCGGACGCCATTATCTCTTCTGCGTCTGGGTGTCAGTCACCGCTGGCATAGCTCCTGTCTCCGATACTGCTGTGTACGCTCTACACACAGCGCTATACAGAATAGGGATAGAAGTTTCTATTAGCCCTTGTAAGGGCTAATAACAGCAGGCTCAGAGCCATAGGTGACAGTCAGGTCCATGGAAACAGATTTTAACAGCTACAGATAACAGCGTCTGTGTAGCTAAGGTCAGGGACTTCTTCGCTGCATTTCCCCATTAGGAGGGATAGAAAGTGAGGCTTCCTTTCCTGTACACTAACCCACAACCCTGCCACTGTACCCTCCTGCCCTTTGCACACTCAAACTCATTGTTACTAAGCCATTATACTAGCAAACACTGAGTAAACTTAGTGGCATCCTAAAAGTGGCTGTTGGACTTCCATTAGTGTCCCACTAGTGCAAATCTATTTGCAGCACCTCTGCATTGCACACTCAAGCTCATTGTTACTAAGCCATTATACTAGCAAACACTGAGTAAACTTAGTGGCATCCTAAAAGTGGCTGTTGGACTTCCATTAGTGTCCCACTGGTGCAAAGCTATTTGCAGCACCATTGCATTGCACACTCAAACTCATTGTTACTAAGCCATTATACTAGCAAACACTGAGTAAACTTAGTGGCATCCTAAAAGTGGCTGTTGGACTTCCATTAGTGTCCCACTAGTGCAAATCTATTTGCAGCACCTCTGCATTGCACACTCAAACTCATTGTTACTAAGCCATTATACTATCAAACTATGCTGCCAGTTTAAGAACCGTAGTTGCATTGTCAGGGATAGTTATTGTTGTTTATTCTGCTGTTAATAAAGCTAGACCACCGCTGCAATCTACACCACCTCTCAATTTTTTACTACCACGTTTTAAGTGCACAATCTTGTCGCAATCAAAATTAGTGGCAAAATGACATATGCTGGTGGAAAGGGGAAGAGGTGTGTTGGAAAAGGAAAAAAAGGGTTTGTCCGTGGGGAAGGTGGCAAAGCTCAATTAACATCTGCTGAAGATAGACCATCTTCCAGCAAAAGTAAGATGTCTACTACTTACCATGGACAATCCGATGTGCTCCCTTTTTTACGGACACGAACAACTGGAACAAAGGTAGATGATGGCCAAAAAAAGAAAATGCTTGAATGGATCTCAAGTGGTCCAACAAGTGCCCTCTCCGCCACCTCAACTACCGCATCCAAAAAACACCAGTCCTCTGAGTTGTCATCCCAATCACACTTGCTTTCTCACAGCTCTGAAGTCTCCATCCGCCCTGCACAGTATGGTGGAACTGAGATGGCTGAGTCTGCAGAGCTGTTCAGTCACACTATAGCCTGGGAGGTCTGCTCCCAAGATACAGTGAGTACAGACCAGGAAATGGTCTGCAGTGATGCCCAGAACCTTTGTGACTCTGATTCAGGCCGTGAGGACCAAGTTTCTGAGCATAATGTTGACCCTTTGTCACAAACTGTAACACCTGTGGTTATAGACAATGAGGAACATACTGATGACGATGAGACGCAGATACCAGATTGGGATGACAACTTAAATATTGGTTCACGTCAGGAAGAGGCTCGGTCTGAGGGTGAGGGGAGTGCAAACACAACGCTTGATGAGGAAGTTCTAGATCCCACCTACTGTCAACCCACAGTCAGGCACTCGAGGAGGTCAACAGAGGCGGTGGAGGAGGATGCTACTGACGACGAAGTTACCTTGCGCCTTCCTGGACAGAGGAGTAGTACTGGTAGCACGTCTACAACTGCATCCTCAGCCACCACTCTGCCTCTGAGCACTAGTCGGGGGGGCTCAGCAGGTCGCATGCCCTCTAAGCCTTGCCTAGCCTGGACCTTTTTTGACATAGAAAAAGATCGCCCAAATCATGTGATATGTAAAATTTGTCGTGATTGTGTTAGTAGAGGGCAAAACCTCAGGAGTTTGACAACTTCTTCCATGAATCGTCACATGAATAAATATCATATGTCCCAGTGGGAAGCTCACCGTGCTGCAATGCGGTCTAGCGGAGCGAACCATCCACCGCCTGCCCCTTCAAGTGTATCCGCGCGCTCTTCATCTTCTAGGACTGTGGGGACAGCTGTCACACCTGGTTTTCCACGCACAACTTCCACCACTGTAACCGCAACAGGCAATTTGCTTGGTAGGTCGTCATTTGGTTTGGAAGGGGAAACAAGTGCGTGTGTACAGCTCTCTCAGACATTAATAGCATTAACGTTGGATGAAGGCAACATCATGTCTACGCCTGCACTTTTCTCACAAACCTGCATTTTTTCACGCACACCCTACTCACCACCGTCTACACACAGCAGCCAGATCTCTCAGATGTGGACAAATAAAAGGCCATTTCCTGCGACCCATGACAAAGCTAAGAGGTTGACTTTATCCCTCTGTAAGCTCTTGGCTACCGAAATGCTGCCTTTCTGTCTGGTGGACACAGGATTTTAGAGACCTTATGTCTGTCGCTGTGCCCCAGTACCAGATGCCCAGTCGCCACTACTTCTCTAAGAAAGGTGTGCATGTGCTACACCAGTATGTCGCACACAACATCACCGCTTCCTTGAGAAACTCTGTGTGTGAACGGGTGCATTTCACCACCGATACTTGGACCAGTAAGCATGGACAGGGACGTTATATGTCGCTGACTGGGCACTGGGTAACTATGGTGATAGATGGTGAAGGGTCTTCCGCACAAGTCTTGCCGTCCCCACGACTTGTGTGTCAATCCTCTGTCTGTCCAAGTTCCGCCACTGCTTCTGCATCCTCCATCTTGTCTGGGTCCTCCACCTCTGCCCCAAGCCTGCCTGGTCAGGCCACCAGCGTTGTAACTGCGCAGAAGGAATCACGCACCCCTCATTACTATGCTGGCAGCAGAGCGCAACGGCATCAGGCGGTCTATAGCTTGAAATGTCTTGGAAATAAGAGTCACACAGTGGATGAGTTGTGGGCAGCTCTGGAGACTGAGTTTAATAAATGGTTGTCTCCACTCAACCTGCAGCCTGGTAAGGCCGTGTGCGACAATGCTGCAAACCTGGGTGCAGCCCTTCACCTGGGCAAGGTGACACACGTGCCTTGTATGGCTCACGTGTTGAACCTTGTTGTCCAGCAATTTTTAACACACTATCCCGGCCTAGATGGCCTTCTGAGCAGGGCACGAAAACTGTCTGCTCACTTCCGCCGTTCAACCACCGCTGCTGAGCGACTTGCATCGCTCCAGAAGTCTTTCGGCCTGCCGGTTCATCGCCTGAAATGCGATGTGCCGACATGCTGGAATTCGACTCTCCACATGTTACAGTGACTGTGGCAGCACCGTCGAGCCCTGTTGCAATACGTCATGACGTATAGCCTGGGCCAACGAGATGCAGAGGTGGGGCAGATCACCCTGATGGAGTGGTCTCAGATCAAGGACCTATGCACCCTTCTGCACAGTTTCGACATGGCGATGAATATGTTTAGCACTGACAATGTCAGTATCAGCATGACAATTCCAGTCATTTACATGCTGGAGCACACGCTAAACACTATTCGGAGTCAGGGGGTGGGACAACAGGAAGGGGAGGAACTACAGGAGGATTCATATGCGCAAGATACAACAACATCACCAAGGTCCAGACGTTCATCATCACCAACGCGGCAGGCATGTGACCATGGGGGACAGGGATCAACAAGGGCGCATAGTAGCAGGCGAAATGTTGAGGAAGGTGCAGGAGAACATGAAGAAATAGAGGACGAACTGTCCATGGACATGGAAGACTCAGCGGATGAGGGAGACCTTGGTCAAATTTCTGTTGAAAGAGGTTGGTGGGAGATGTCAGAGGAAGAAAGAACGGTTAGCACCTCTATGCCACAAACACAGCGTGGACTTGGTCCGCATGGCTGCGCAAGACACATGAGTGCCTTCTTGCTGCACTACCTCCAACATGACCCTCGTATTGTCAAAATTAGAAGTGATGATGAGTACTGGCTTGCCACAATATTAGATCCCCAGTACAAGTCCAAATTTTGTGACATAATTCCAGCCATAGAAAGGGACGCACGTATGCAGGAGTATCAGCAGAAGCTGTTACTCGATCTTAGCTCGGCTTTTCCACCAAACAACCGTGGTGCAGGGAGTGAATCTCCCAGTTGTAACTTGACAAACATGGGACGGTCTCGTCATCTTCAACAGTCTACCCGTACCAGTAGCACCGTATCTGGTGCTGGTAACAGCAATTTTATTGAATCTTTTCATAATTTTTTTAGACCATCCTTTGCAAGGCCACCAGAGACAACAAGTCTGACACATAGTCAACGGCTGGAGAGGATGATACAGGAGTATCTCCAAATGAACATCGATGCCATGACTTTGCAAATGGAGCCTTGCTCATTTTGGGCTTCAAATCTTGAAAAATGGCCAGAGCTCTCCACTTACGCCTTGGAGATTTTGTCGTGTCCAGCTGCCAGCGTTGTCTCTGAACGTGTCTTCAGTGCTGCTGGGTGTGTGCTGACAGATAAGCGCACGCGTCTGTCCAGTGACAATGTGGACAGACTAACGTTCATCAAAATCAACAAGTCATGGATCCACAAGGAATTTACTACCCCTGTGTCATCCTGGGGAGAGTAAATGCTTGTGGATTTTGAATGTGCTTGATGCAAATCTACCTGTGAAGTGTACAACTGGGGCACAAGTGCTGCCACTGAAGGGGTGGGTGTATGTGGGGCCCAATTTTTGGAAAAAAGGAGACTCCGCTTGGAGTAACCCTTGCTTACATTGGTTTTAAAAATGATCCAAGATGAACAGAGCTGGGATCAGGAAAGACTTAGCTACCTACCCCGGTGTCATCCTGGGGACGGTTAAGGATGGCGCATTTTTGAATGTGCTTGATACAAATCTATCTGTGAAGTGTACAACTGGGGCACAAGTGCTGCCACTGAAGGGGTGGGTGTCTGTGGGGCCCAATTTTTGGAACAAAGGGAGACTCCGCTTGGAGTCACCTTGCGGTGTTTTACATGATTTTAGAAGGGCATGCCATGCCTATATCTGTGTCTCCTCCTCTTTTTCCTTGTCCAGCTCTTTTGTTTTCGCATGATTATATGTCCTTGTGACTTTCCCATGTGTTTGTGCTGTGTAGTGAGTTGTTTGTCACCTTTTGGACACCTTTGAGGGTGTTTTCTAGGTGTTTTTATGTGTTTGTGATTGCCTCCCATTGTTTCCTATTCGGCTCGAGTGGTTCGCCGAACCGAACTCGAACGAGACCTTCGTTCGGCGAACCGAACTCGAGCCGAACCGCGACCGGTTCGCTCATCTCTAGTCCGGACCCGGCCTCGACTAACATTCTGATCCTTGAAAAGGGATATTTACAGGGGAGAAGTTTGTGACGCCACCTGTGGGTTGCGGTAATGGGAGTACCGCCATTTCTGGAAGGAGTACCGGGGCAGCTGGTATGGAGAAGCAAGGTGTCAGTCCCTCCGCAGGTAGGAAAGACCCCAGCCTCTGGGTATTTTGGTGGGATGTTTGGGAGCGTAGGGTGCAAGGGGGACCAGGTTACTCACTGTGGGTAGTCGTGGTGCAGGATGAGGATTATAAAGCAAACACTCGCACTGATGATAAACAAAAGTCTCTGTGCATCACAGTCTTTAAAAGGGAGCCCGTCCAGGTGTCCGCTCCCACCGGTGTCACTTGATAGTCTGGACCTTGCCTCCATGCACAATTTTAGTTGTCTGTTGTGGCCCCTTGGCATGAAGCTGTTGGGGCCCTGCTACCTGTGTGTAGGGCAGCTGTGCTCTTGATAGCTAGCACTTGGGATTTCAATTGGGCTGCTTTTTATGGAGAACCCTATCCCCCGCATTGTGCTGATGCCTTCAATTACTGAGCGTTTAGGGAAGTTCATGAAGATACTCTCCCTCCCAGGTTAATTATCAGGACGGATAAACCTGCTCACGACCTAGGGTTTTGTACCCCGTCGTGCTCGGTACCGGTCAGTTCTTTTGGGGTTCTGATGCCAACAGTCCTCCTAGCCAATGTCCGTCGTACCCTTTCCAATGTCACTGTCACCGGTCCCCGACTCCTGGGGTCCCGGACCACCGTCTGCGACCCAACCTTGGTCTCCATCAGTGGGAGCTACTACTCCCAGCTCCTCACTCTTTGAGGGCTAACACTGTTCTCACTCAGTCCTTCCCACCAGTCTGCCTGACCCCTAGGTGGGTGGCCCTACTCCAGCTTGACCATCCCACTGGTGTGTCTGACAGGTTTGATGTGAGGTGTGGTTGGGATTTGTAGTGCTGATGGTGTGACACCAGTTATTGGAAACCTGGAACCATGGGGGTTGGGTCCTGCACCCTGAGGAGCATGATGCAGTTCCCTGTAGCACCCTGATATAGTCAGGGGCGCTACACCATCATACATTGAGAAGCTGCTGAGGGTCGTCATTCAGTAGGCTACTGTGGGCCATTATACAGCTGGGGCTACTTGGGGCCATCATACAGTGGGAGGGGGCTACTGTGGGGCCAATCATGCTGTACATAGGCAGCACTGTATCTATCATGCTGTGTGTCTGGGAGCTGTTGTGTAGAGGGGAACTATATATGGGGGGGACTCTGGAGACATCTTTAAATGTTATGGTAGCACTTAAAGGGAACCTGTCACTAGTTTTTTGTCCTATAAGCTGCGGCCACCACCAGTGGGCTCTTATATACAGCATTCTAACATGCTGTATATACAGTTAGGTCCAGAAATATTTGGACAGTGACACAATTTTCGCGAGTTGGGCTCTGCATGCCGCCACATTGGATTTGAAATTAAACCTCTACAACAGAATTCAAGTGCAGATTGTAACGTTTAATTTGAAGGTTTGAACAAAAATATCTGAGAGAAATTGTAGGAATTGTACACATTTCTTTACAAACACTCCACATTTTAGGAGGTCAAAAGTAATTGGACAAATAAACCAAACCCAAACAAAATATTTTTATTTTCAATATTTTGTTGCGAATCCTTTGGAGGCAATCACTGCCTTAAGTCTGGAACCCATGGACATCACCAAACGCTGGGTTTCCTCCTTCTTAATGCTTTGCCAGGCCTTTACAGCCGCAGCCTTCAGGTCTTTCTTGTTTGTGGGTCTTTCCGTCTTAAGTCTGGATTTGAGCAAGTGAAATGCATGCTCAATTGGGTTAAGATCTGGTGATTGACTTGGCCATTGCAGAATGTTCCACTTTTTTGCACTCATGAACTCCTGGGTAGCTTTGGCTGTATGCTTGGGGTCATTGTCCATCTGTACTATGAAGCGCCGTCCGATCAACTTTGCGGCATTTGGCTGAATCTGGGCTGAAAGTATATCCCGGTACACTTCAGAATTCATCCGGCTACTCTTGTCTGCTGTTATGTCATCAATAAACACAAGTGACTCAGTGCCATTGAAAGCCATGCATGCCCATGCCATCACGTTGCCTCCACCATGTTTTACAGAGGATGTGGTGTGCCTTGGATCATGTGCCGTTCCCTTTCTTCTCCAAACTTTTTTCTTCCCATCATTCTGGTAGAGGTTGATCTTTGTCTCATCTGTCCATAGAATACTTTTCCAGAACTGAGCTGGCTTCATGAGGTGTTTTTCAGCAAATTTAACTCTGGCCTGTCTATTTTTTGAATTGATGAATGGTTTGCATCTAGATGTGAACCCTTTGTATTTACTTTCATGGAGTCTTCTCTTTACTGTTGACTTAGAGACAGATACACCTACTTCACTGAGAGTGTTCTGGACTTCAGTTGATGTTGTGAACGGGTTCTTCTTCACCAAAGAAAGTATGCGGCGATCATCCACCACTGTTGTCATCCGTGGACGCCCAGGCCTTTTTGAGTTCCCAAGCTCACCAGTCAATTCCTTTTTTCTCAGAATGTACCCGACTGTTGATTTTGCTACTCCAAGCATGTCTGCTATCTCTCTGATGGATTTTTTCTTTTTTTTCAGCCTCAGGATGTTCTGCTTCACCTCAATTGAGAGTTCCTTAGACCGCATGTTGTCTGGTCACAGCAACAGCTTCCAAATGCAAAACCACACACCTGTAATCAACCCCAGACCTTTTAACTACTTCATTGATTACAGGTTAACGAGGGAGACGCCTTCAGAGTTAATTGCAGCCCTTAGAGTCCCTTGTCCAATTACTTTTGGTCCCTTTAAAAAGAGGAGGCTATGCATTACAGAGCTATGATTCCTAAACCCTTTCTCCGATTTGGATGTGAAAACTCTCATATTGCAGCTGGGAGTGTGCACTTTCAGCCCATATTATATATATAATTGTATTTCTGAACATGTTTTGGTAAACAGCTAAAATAACAAAACTTGTGTCACTGTCCAAATATTTCTGGACCTAACTGTAAGAGCCCAGACCACTGTCTAGAACATAAAAAAACACTTTATATTACTCACCTAAACCGGTCGCTGTGGTGGATGTGGCTCAAATGAGTGTCTATGTCCTCCGGTGCCGGCGCCTCCTCTTTCGGCCATCTTTGCCCTCCATCTTCGGGTCCGGCGATTGTGTATGATGCAGACGCGTCATGTACACAGGCTATAGAAGGAGGACGAAAATGGTCGAAAGAGGAGACGCCGACACCGGAGGACGAAGATGCCCATTTAAGCCACATCCACAACAGCGACTGGTTTAGGTGAGTATTATAAAGTGTTTTTTATGTTCTACACAGCGGTCTGGGCTCTTATATACAGCATGTTAGAATGCTGTATATAAGAGCCCACTGGTGGTGGCCGTAGCTTATAGGGCAAAAAACTAATGACAGTTTCCCTTTAAGAAGCATTATTGTTATAGGACCACTCAGTGTACTGTCATTGTGAAATGGCACACTGGGAGAATTATTACTTTCTAGGGGGCACTATTTTCTAGGGCACTTGAGCAGGGCAATAATATTTTTATTAATGGGTCAATTTTGCCATTTAGAGGGCACAAACGAGGCATTTTACTTTGTATGAGGCACAGTGGAGGACATTATGTGGGGTACTTAAGAAGATCAATAATAGGAACATATAGAGCAGCAGCGGCTCAGTATTGGGGTTTGAAAAGGATGAGGGGTCTGTGCACATTGGGATTATATGGGGACGATGCTGGAAATGTGAGAAGTCAAATGTGTCTTTGTTATAATCTCTGCAGATGAGTCGTGACTGGAAAAAGTTGTTATATCAGTTTGGGCCTGATGGAAAAGGTGGGAAAAGTGAATGTCTCCATCAGAAAGAATGTCAGCTGTAAGTCTCCATACAGACCTGTACAGTAATCTATTATATGTTTTGCAGGACTGGTATCTACCACTACATGGTCACCGTATGGCGGTAATATCAGTGTTAATCTATGTATAGTGTTTTTCAGTAACATTCCAGTCATCTGCTATACCTATGATTAGGCTGCACCACAGTAATTATAATCAGGGTTACCGACTCCAGGTTTTCGTGGGCCCCTGGCGCAAGAGTCTCAGTGGGCCCCAGGCACACACAGAAATGCACATGTGTCGCCCCCGCGTCAGCAGCTGGGCTGCTCGGATCCGGATCCGCGGTGGCTTGAGGGGGCTCCGGACCCGGGGGTCGCACAGCTCCTCAAACCAAGGGGGGTTATGTACAAGGGATGGTGTGGAAAGTTCGTGACGCCACCCGTGGTGCGTGGTAATATGAAATACCACCGCTGCAATTGGGAGTACCCGGTGGCGATGGTGTGGGCAGCTAGGTGTTTAACCCATCCACGGGTAGGGGGATGCCTGGGACTCGGTGATGGTGACGGGGATGTGCCGTTGGGACGGTAAGGGTCACTTGCGTACTCACTCAGTCCAATAACGCTGACACCGACAACTGTAGTAAACCAAAGTTCTGGACACCGCTGCCGCTGAGAGGGAGCATGCCTGGGTCTCGTGTCCGTTTGTGTTGCCTGTTAGTCTGTGACCTTTTCCCGTGGCACCTTGTATTCTAGTTGGTCCCTTTAGTCTCAAACTAATCGGGTCCCGCTCCCAAGTGTGGCTAACAGAGTGAGCTTGCTCTCAGGGTTCATGCTTGGGATTTTCAGGACCGTGTAGTGGAAAGTCCTATCCCCCTCGTTGCGCTAGTACCCCGATTTTGGAGCGGGTGGAGAATGGATCTTGAAGGCTCCGTCCTCGTCGGATAAATTGTCAGGATGCCTGAAGCTTTTCCCTTACCTAGAGTCCATGTAACCCGTTGTGCCCTGGTCCCTGCCCGGTGATGTCACAAGGCTACCGGCTGTCCTCCTCGACAGTCCGTGCCCCTTGTCACGATCCCCTGCGACCGGGGTCCAGCTCCTACCAGGCCCAGACCAACGTCTGCCACCTAGTAGTTTACGGAGCCCAGCTCCTGACTAGAGATGAGCGAACCGGTCCCGGTTCGGCTCAAGGTCGGTTCGCCGAACGGAGCTCCCGTTCGAGTTCGGTTCGTCGAATGTTCGACGAACCGAACTCGAACTGCATAGGAAACAATGGCAGGCAATCACAAACACATAAAAACACCTAGAAAACACCCTCAAAGGTGTCCAAAAGGTGATAAACAACTCACAACACAACACAAACACATGGGAAAGTGACAAGGACATATACGCATGCGAAAACAAAAGAGCTGGACAAGGAAAAAGAGGAGGAGACACATATATGAGTATATGCAAGGAAACATCGATGCCATTACTGTACAACTTGAGCCCTGCTCATTTTAGGCTTACAATCTGGATAAATTGCCTGAGCTCGACACGTACGCCTTGGGGATCTTGTCGTGTCCTGCAGCCAGCGTTCTCTCGGAACCTGTCTTCAGTGCTGCTGGGGGTCTGCTGGCAGATAAGCACACGTGTCTGTCCACTGACAATGTGGACATGGCTCTCAGAGGACTTTTCTTCCCCTGGGTCAGCCAGGGGACGGGAAAGGCAAGCGTATTTTTGAGAGTGCTTCATGCAAAGCATCTTTTTCATCTTGAAAATTGGGTCAACTGATGCCAGTCAAGTGGGGTGTGCGTGGCCCAGTTAGTGGAAACGAGGGAGACTGTGGTTGGAGTCCCCTCGCTGTGTTTCTAAAAGAACCAAGATGAACAAGTCATGGCTCTCAGAGGACTTTTCTTCCCCTGGGTCAGCCAGGGGACGGGAAAGGCACGCGTATTTTTGAGAGTGCTTCATGCAAAGCATCTTTTTCATCTTGAAAATTGGGTCAACTGATGCCAGTCAAGTGGGGTGTGCGTGGCCCAGTTAGTGGAAACGAAGGAGACTGTGGTTGGAGTCCCCTCGCTGTGTTTCTAAAAGAACCAAGATGAACAAGTCATGGCTCTCAGAGGACTTTTCTTCCCCTGGGTCAGCCAGGGGACGGGAAAGGCACGCGTATTTTTGAGAGTGCTTCATGCAAAGCATCTTTTTCATCTTGAAAATTGGGTCAACTGATGCCAGTCAAGTGGGGTGTTCGTGGCCCAGTTAGTGGAAACGAGGGAGACTGTGGTTGGAGTCCCCTCGCTGTGTTTCTAAAAGAACCAAGATAAACAAGTCATGGCTCTCAGAGGACTTTTCTTCCCCTGGGTCAGCCAGGGGACGGGAAAGGCACGCGTATTTTTGAGAGTGCTTCATGCAAAGCATCTTTTTCTTTTTCAAAAGGGGGGTCAACTGATGCCAGTCAAGTGGGGTATGCGTGGCCCAGTTAGTGGAAACGAGGGAGACTGTGGTTGGAGTCCCCTCGCTGTATTTCTAAAAGAACCAAGATGAACAAGTCATGGCTCTAAGAGGACTTTTCTTCCCCTGGGTCAGCCAGGGGACGGGAAAGGCACGCGTATTTTTGAGAGTGCTTCATGCAAAGCATCTTTTTCATCTTGAAAATTGGGTCAACTGATGCCAGTCAAGTGGGGTGTGCGTGGCCCAGTTAGTGGAAACGAGGGAGACTGTGGTTGGAGTCCCCTCGCTGTGTTTCTAAAAGAACCAAGATGAACAAGTCATGGCTCTCAGAGGACTTTTCTTCCCCTGGGTCAGCCAGGGGACGGGAAAGGCACGCGTATTTTTGAGAGTGCTTCATGCAAAGCATCTTTTTCATCTTGAAAATTGGGTCAACTGATGCCAGTCAAGTGGGGTGTGCGTGGCCCAGTTAGTGGAAACGAGGGAGACTGTGGTTGGAGTCCCCTCGCTGTGTTTCTAAAAGAACCAAGATGAACAAGTCATGGCTCTCAGAGGACTTTTCTTCCCCTGGGTCAGCCAGGGGACGGGAAAGGCACGCGTATTTTTGAGAGTGCTTCATGCAAAGCATCTTTTTCATCTTGAAAATTGGGTCAACTGATGCCAGTCAAGTGGGGTGTGCGTGGCCCAGTTAGTGGAAACGAAGGAGACTGTGGTTGGAGTCCCCTCGCTGTGTTTCTAAAAGAACCAAGATGAACAAGTCATGGCTCTCAGAGGACTTTTCTTCCCCTGGGTCAGCCAGGGGACGGGAAAGGCACGCGTATTTTTGAGAGTGCTTCATGCAAAGCATCTTTTTCATCTTGAAAATTGGGTCAACTGATGCCAGTCAAGTGGGGTGTTCGTGGCCCAGTTAGTGGAAACGAGGGAGACTGTGGTTGGAGTCCCCTCGCTGTGTTTCTAAAAGAACCAAGATAAACAAGTCATGGCTCTCAGAGGACTTTTCTTCCCCTGGGTCAGCCAGGGGACGGGAAAGGCACGCGTATTTTTGAGAGTGCTTCATGCAAAGCATCTTTTTCTTTTTCAAAAGGGGGGTCAACTGATGCCAGTCAAGTGGGGTATGCGTGGCCCAGTTAGTGGAAACGAGGGAGACTGTGGTTGGAGTCCCCTCGCTGTATTTCTAAAAGAACCAAGATGAACAAGTCATGGCTCTAAGAGGACTTTTCTTCCCCTGGGTCAGCCAGGGGACGGGAAAGGCACGCGTATTTTTGAGAGTGCTTCATGCAAAGCATCTTTTTCATCTTGAAAATTGGGTCAACTGATGCCAGTCAAGTGGGGTGTGCGTGGCCCAGTTAGTGGAAACGAGGGAGACTGTGGTTGGAGTCCCCTCGCTGTGTTTCTAAAAGAACCAAGATGAACAAGTCATGGCTCTCAGAGGACTTTTCTTCCCCTGGGTCAGCCAGGGGATGGGAAAGGCACGCGTATTTTTGAGAGTGCTTCATGCAAAGCATCTTTTTCATCTTGAAAATTGGGTCAACTGATGCCAGTCAAGTGGGGTGTGCGTGGCCCAGTTAGTGGAAACGAGGGAGACTGTGGTTGGAGTCCCCTCGCTGTGTTTCTAAAAGAACCAAGATGAACAAGTCATGGCTCTCAGAGGACTTTTCTTCCCCTGGGTCAGCCAGGGGACGGGAAAGGCACGCGTATTTTTGAGAGTGCTTCATGCAAAGCATCTTTTTCATCTTGAAAATTGGGTCAACTGATGCCAGTCAAGTGGGGTGTGCGTGGCCCAGTTAGTGGAAACGAGGGAGACTGTGGTTGGAGTCCCCTCGCTGTGTTTCTAAAAGAACCAAGATGAACAAGTCATGGCTCTCAGAGGACTTTTCTTCCCCTGGGTCAGCCAGGGGACGGGAAAGGCACGTGTATTTTTGAGAGTGCTTCATGCAAAGCATCTTTTTCATCTTGAAAATTGGGTCAACTGATGCCAGTCAAGTGGGGTGTGCGTGGCCCAGTTAGTGGAAACGAGGGAGACTGTGGTTGGAGTCCCCTCGCTGTGTTTCTAAAAGAACAAAGATGAACAAGTCATGGCTCTCAGAGGACTTTTCTTCCCCTGGGTCAGCCAGGGGACGGGAAAGGCACGCGTATTTTTGAGAGTGCTTCATGCAAAGCATCTTTTTCTTTTTCAAAAGGGGGGTCAACTGATGCCAGTCAAGTGGGGTGTGCGTGGCCCAGTTAGTGGAAACGAGGGAGACTGTGGTTGGAGTCCCCTCGCTGTGTTTCTAAAAGAACCAAGATGAACAAGTCATGGCTCTCAGAGGACTTTTCTTCCCCTGGGTCAGCCAGGGGACGGGAAAGGCACGCGTATTTTGAGAGTGCTTCATGCAAAGCATCTTTTTCATCTTGAAAATTGGGTCAACTGATGCCAGTCAAGGGGGGGTGTGCGTGGCCCAGTTAGTGGAAACGAGGGAGACTGCGGTTGGAGTCCCCTCGCTGTGTTTCTAAAAGAACCAAGATGAACAAGTCATGGCTCTCAGAGGACTTTTCTTCCCCTGGGTCAGCCAGGGGACGGGAAAGGCACGCGTATTTTTGAGAGTGCTTCATGCAAAGCATCTTTTTCATCTTGAAAATTGGGTCAACTGATGCCAGTCAAGTGGGGTGTGCGTGGCCCAGTTAGTGGAAACGAGGGAGACTGTGGTTGGAGTCCCCTTGCTGTGTTTTACATGCTTTTAAAGGGCATGACATGGCTTAGAGGTTGACTTTCAGCATCTGCAAACTGTTGGCTACCAAAATGCTTCCTTTCCAACCTTTTTAACCGAGGATTTTCGAGACCTTATGCCCATCGCAGTGCCCCAAGAGCCGATGCCCAGGCGCCACTCCTTCTCCAACAAAGGCGTGCACGCGCTACACCAGCATGTCGCACCAAACATCACCGCTTCTTTGAGAAACTGTGTGACAGGGTGCATTTCACCACAGATACTTAGCCCAGTAAGCATGGACAGGGGCGTTACATGTCACTGACTGGGCAATGGGTTACTATGGGGAGAGATGGAGAAGAGTCTGCTGTACAAGTCTTGCTGTCCCAACGAGTTGTATCAATCCTTCCTCTGTATGTAGAAGTTAATACACTGCTTCTGCCTCCTCAACCTCGTGTGGGTCCTTCACCTCGGCCCAAACCCTGTGTGGTCAGGGCACCCTTCCTTGTAACTGCGCACAAGGAATACCACACACCTCCTTACTATGCTGACAGCAGAGCTCAATACAATCAGGCGGTCAAAGGTTTACTTTGAAATGTATGGGAAATGTGAGTCACACCGCTGAGAAGTTGTGGACGGTTAGCTCTGGAGACCGAGTTTCATCAATGGTTGTCTCCACTCAACCAGCAGCCAGGGAAGGCCGGGTGCGACAATGATGCAAACATGGGTGCGGCCCTTCGCTGTGACAATGTGACACACGTGCCTTGTGTGGTTCACGTGTTGAACCTGGTTGTCCAGCAATTTTTAAAGCACTATCCTGGCCCACATGGCCTTCTGCAGAGAGCATGGTGTAACGCCTTCCTTGATCCACACACTCAGATGGGCTGTAAATGATAGGCTAGAGGGAAGCCACTCACCAAGCAGGACCCCTAGAACCCTGAAACCCTTTAACCCCTATACAGGGATTAGGAATTACACAGGGCCCAAGGTGATCAATACCTGTGGAAGGCTGCAGTTCCAGAGAATAGTAGTCAGGCAGGGTCAAAACATTAATTGAGGAACAGGAACAGAATGGGACGGCCAGGACTTAATCAGAAAACAAGCAGAGGTGAAATGCGGATCGGCCAACAAGGTACATAAACAGCAAGCAGGAAAAGTAGTCAGGTAACAAGCACACAAAATCATAAAACTGAACTGGGGGTAAAAGTAACCAGAGGTTCATAGCTATGTCTGGCAGTGGTCTGCAGACAGGATGGGCATAAAAAAGGGTGTGGTGTCTTCCCATTGGTTGTAGCTGAATGATGGTATTTCATCTGTGAGATACCCACCAGCTACATTCAGCCAGAGATTCTGCATCTGTCAAGGTAATGCAGCCCAGTGGGTGAGCATAACCTGCGTCCACCTGCGCCGCTGGCATCGACTCCTCTCCCATCATCAGCACTATGCATGAAAGGAACACGTTGTCACCTGGCGACCGGAGTACAAATTGACGGAGCGGACTCCGTTGGTGACTTAACAGCCGTGTGCGGCAATGATGCAAACCTCTCTGCGGCCCTTCGTCAGGGCAATGTGACACACGTGCCTTGTATGGCTCACGTGTTGAACCTAATTCTCCAGCAATTTTTAAAACACCATCCCGGCCTACATTGCCTTGTGCAGCGGGCACGCTCGCTATGTGCTCACTTCCATCGTGCGCACACAGCAGCTCAACAACTTTCGTCGCTACAGAAGTCTTTAGGTCTGGTGGTTAAACGCCTGAAATGCGATGTGCCGACACGCAGGAATTTGAATCTGCACATGTTGCAGCGTTTGTGGCAGCACCGCCGAACCCTGCTGCAATACGTTATGACATATAGCCTGGGATAACTTGATCCAGAGGTGGTGCAGATCACGCTGCTGGAGTGGTGTCAGATCAAGGACCTATGCACCCTGCTACACAGTTTACAAATGTCGACGAAGATGTTTAGCACTGGCAATGTCATTCTCAGCGTGACAATTCTGGTCATCTACATGATGGAGCACACTGTAATTATTATTCTGAGTCAGGTGTTGGGACAAGAGGAAGGGGAGGAAGTACAGGAGGAGTCATATGCGGAAGGGATAACAAGATCTACGAGGTCCAGATGGTCAGCGGCACCTAGGCGGCAGTCATGGTGAGGGAGAGGGATTAACAAGGGCGCATAGTATCAGCAAAAAGTGTTGAGGAAGGTGCAGGAGCCCATGAAGAAATGGAAGACGAACTGGCGATGGGCATGGAAGACTCAGCAGATGAGTGAGAGCTTGCTCACATTTCGGTTGTGTGAGGTTGTGGGGAGAGGGCAGAGGAAGGAGGCACGATTCTCACCTCTCTGCCACCAACACACCAAGGACTTGGTCCTCCTGGATGCACAAGACACATGAGCGCCTTCTTGCTGCACTACCTACAACATGACCCTCGGATTGTACGAATTCAAAGTAATCCTGACTACTGGGTTGCCACACTGTTAGATCCCCGGTACAAGACAAAATTTGGCGAAATGATTCCTGCCATAGAAATGGACGCACGTATACAGGAGTATCTGCAGAATGTGGTACGCAATCTTAGATCTGCTTTTCCACTAAACACCAGTGCTGCACAGAGTGAATCTCAACGCTTTGTCATGGATAGGAGGAAATGGTCGTTTACTTGTCCACATCTGAGGGACCGAGGGCTGGCTGCTGTGCTGAGATGGCGTGAGTACGGTGTCCCTGCAGAGTTGCACATTTGGTCATATACCAAAATGAGTTGAAAAAGGACAGATGCTGGTGGAAAGGGGAACAGGTGTGTTGGAAAGGGGAAAAAAGGTTTGGTCCGTGGATTTGGTGGTTAAGCAACAGTAACATTTGCTGAAGAAACACCATCTGTTACAGTGGGACTGGCAGATTTGGATAAGGTGGTATATACTATGTTACCGCTATATAACGAAAATTAATAAGAAAAGAAAGAGAAAGGTATATATCCCCATCAGCAGTCAGTGTCCACCGTGCTCCCAGATGGAAAAGGAGAGGTTGGCAACTGGAAGGTTTGGTGGAGGACACAGAGC
Organism: Anomaloglossus baeobatrachus; assembly: GCF_048569485.1. NCBI lineage: Eukaryota > Metazoa > Chordata > Amphibia > Anura > Aromobatidae > Anomaloglossus > Anomaloglossus baeobatrachus. Next base: position 346,875,329 of record NC_134357.1, on the reverse strand, counting down.
TGTGTGGCTATGAAACTAATAGTAGCCTGAACCGAGTTAGACGCCATTCGGATCTGGAGACTGGGAGCCCTGTTAGCATCACAGGGTCCACATGCCCACCCAGCCCAGGAACTCCCTGTTAACAACACAGGGGCCATTGAGTACGCTGACCGTGTGCGTAGGGGCCACACCTGTGGACAGCAGGCGCATCAGCAGCAGCAGGCCTGTTAATGCCACTGGGCTGCACAAGCAGGACTGGTAGGACAGGAGCTGGTCTTAACCGTTCTGCGTTACCAACTGTGGTGGTGGCCTGCATCGACACCCTATCCCTGCCTACCTCTGGCCTAAAGCCGCAATGGGTTCAACACATGGAGGTGTGCTCTTTCGGAGCATAATAGAAGACTGCGCACCTCCTTGTTGGCTCCAGCCCGTTTTATAACCTGGGTCCGCCCCAAACCAGGGTGAACCACAATGCACCTCCTGGAGACAAAAGCAGAGTGACACATCATGAGTGGCATAACTAGCGTCCTATTTGGAACCGCAACTTCAATGATGACCTCATGGCTGCCATGACCCAAACACCTCACCAGTCATCGTCTGACCATCAATAATGCGGTGACAAGTCATAGGGGTGGGCCTCTGCAAGCCATTTGGGAGTGGCCTGGCCACATCGTCAGGACACCTGGTGCCCTGTGGTCTATATGGGACCCCCACATCAGGGGCAGGGCCAAAGAGTTCATTACCGGACCTAGTCTCTGATGCAGTAAGTGCCTGAGCATGCTCAGTAGCATGAAATACAGTCTCTGAAAAAAGACTATCAGCTTTAGCATGGTGTCTAGGCACAAAACAGGACTTAGACCCGGCACAGAATGCAAGTACCTGTGCAAAGAGGCTTTTCGCACTAAGTGTGGGAGCATGCGCTGTATCCCGAAATGAAGACTTAGCCTTAGCAATGGCACAGTCAGGCAGAGCATACTCACTAGGCGAAACACTGTAGTTAGGCTGCGGCTGGGGTAAATCGGCACACGCATGCGCACTAGCTGCCTCTCCACACTTAGACGTGGAGGAGAAAGTAGCCAGCCAACCCAAGGCACAGCCCTAAATGGCAGCTGATGCCTGGGCGCAAATGAAACCGCAGCAGGCTTCAGGTTACAGGTTTTGTAACAACAAATACCATCCAAAAGAACAGGTGTACTTCTTCCCATGGATAATCTGATATGATCCTTTTTTTCACTGACACAACCATCGCTAACAAATGTAGATGAGGCCAAAACAGCAGCTGCTTCAATGGATCTCAAGTGCTCCATAAAGTGGCCTCTCCTCCACCCCAATTTCAAGATCCCAAATACTCCATTCCTCTGTGGTATCAATCCAATCGCACTTGCTTCCTAACAGCTCTCAAGTTTCCACCAGCCCTTCTGAGTATGGGGTAACAGAGATGGTTGAGTTTGCATAGCTGTTCAGTCGCACTATAGCCTGGGAATCAGAGGTCTGCTCCAAAGCTGCAATGAGTACAGACAAGGAAGTTATTATTATTTTTATTATTATTGATTTATAGAGCACCATTGATTCCATGGTGCTGTACATGAGAAGGGGGTTACATACAGAATACATATACAAGTAACTATAGACAGACTGGTACAGAGGGAAGAGGGCCCTGCCCTTGCGGGATTACATTCTAAAGGATTTTTGGGAGGAGACAGTAGGAGTGGTTTAGGTTGAGCGTCAAGTGGTGGTGTCATTGAAGGTTATAGTCATTTCTGAACAGATGAGTTTTCAGATTCAGTTTGAAGCTTGCGGGTGTAGCAGATAATCTGACGTGTTGAGGTAGCGAGTTCCATGAGACAGGGGAAATGATCTGCGCAGGTGGCCAGAAGCTTTGTGAGTGGGATCTAGGCCCCGATGAAGAAGGTGCTGAGCCTAATCTACACCCTCATTTCCAAAAAGTAAATCCTCCTGGTGGAGACAATGGGGAACATGATGAGGAGCACAGATACCTGATTGGAATGACAACTTTACTATTCGGTCAGGGCAGGAAGAGGTTGTCTCGGAGGACTCAGGACGAGGGGAATGAAAACACACAGGGTTATTGATGAGGTTGGAGACCACACTTACTGTCAAACCAAAGTCAGCCAGTCGATGAGGTCAGCAGAGGAGGTGGAGGAGGATGCTACTGACGACGAGGTTACGTTGCGTCTTCCTGGCCAGAGACAAAGTACTGTAAGCACGTCAACAACTGAATCCTGGACCACAACTTTGACTCAGAGCAGAAGTCGTGTTGACTATGCAGGTCGCATGGGCTGTAAGCCTTGCCTAGCCTGTGAATTTTTGGACATCGCAAAGGATCACCCAAGTCATGGAATCTGTAAGATTTGTCAACAATCTGTAAGTAGAAGGCAAAAACTCACACCTTTGAGTAGTTCCTCCATGAAGTGTCACATGGATATGAATTGATAGCGTGAAGGTGTATTGCTCAGCTTTAGCCACTGTCAATGCAACATGCTAATTTGCCATTGCATGCATTGTTGCAGACTACACACAAGGGGCTGCTGTTATTTTGGATCTGCCTTTGTTTGGTCACTATAGCAATATCAAATTGCTTTTCGGGTGTGGACTTGGAGATGCTGTCTATGAACAGAAGGAAAAGCTAAAGGTGTGTGTTACAGCAAGGAGCCACCGCGGAAACACTTCGTTCAATTGTGAGGGGAGTCATGTTGTACTTTGATGATGAGCCCCGTAATGCCAGTGAGCAGCATCCTGTGCCACAGACCAACATTCTTACAGTGCTGTCTATACTGTTTACCGTGAGAGGAGCGTAAAGTCTGTATTTCTGGCAACTGGACATCAGAGTACCCGGGTACGGTAGGCTGTGCCCAGACAATAATGCGGGCACGCAACACTTTGTTTTATTAGCAAAACACATATCTGTTCTGGGTAGGCCGACTATTTATAGACAATAAGACTTGCTGCCTCTGCACTGTCAAATTGTCACATACAGTTTAAATCATAGAGGGACAGCAACACATGTTTGCATTGACTGTTGCTTTTCAAGATTTCCATGACTGTGTTGCAGAGCTGTGTGGTTTGCATTCACACTGTTATCATCTGCATTATCTGTGAGGCTTCAGCTAACAAGGGTATTCAGGGGGTGTAATGTGTTTTGTCTATGTTTAGGTAGGTAACTTGGAAGCTCTTGTGATGCGCCACTGGTAAGTCGTGTTCGCACACACACACACACACGCACAAACACACAATTACTGCTACACAGAGGGATTAGCAGGTAGTAGGCAACAGAATAGATTGTTCAATTATTTAAATTGTATGCATGGTTCTTATTGTTTGTTTTGGTAAAGTTAAACAATCATTTATCAACCCAACTGCCTAGAGTCCTTTTCCTGTTGCCTGGTTTTGCTGCATACTGGGGAGCCCACCCTGTACACGACTTAAAATGAAGCATAAGTCGCAATGTGAATTTCACTGTGCTACAATGCAGCCTAGCGTGCCTGTGCAACCACCGCCTGTCCCATCAAGTGCATCTGCGTGCTCTTCATCATCTGTGACTGTGGGGACAGCAGTCACACATGGTTTTTCACACTGAACTTCCACTCCTTTACCCGCAACAGGGAGTGTGATTGGCAGGTCATCACTTGTTTTGGAAGTGGAAACAGAAGGTATTGTTGAGCTGTCAGACATCGAGAGAACCATCATTGGATGCAGGCTACATTATATCCACGCCTGCACCTTCGTTACAGATTGCCTGGACTACCTGCAGTTAATAATTGCATTCCAGAAATGGAAAGGAGTGTAGAATACACATGTGTTGTACCTTGCTTGGCAGCAAAGGAACACTAACTTAGTATTCCAGACAATTTTAGGATGGCAGAAAAAGAGTCAGCTCTTTGGGCAAATTAAATAGCGTGGCAAAAGTGGACAGATGGGTACAGGGGCCGTGTTCTGTGGGTACCAGGACAGTAAAAGAAGCCTCACTTTCTATCCCTCCTAATGATCAAATGCAGCAAGGAATTCCCTGAGTTTGCTATAAAATTAGCATAGCTAAAGGTGCATGAGGGTAGAATGCAGAGGTGCTTGAGATTGCTTGGCACAAGTGGCACAATAAAGGAGTCCAACAGCCAGTTCTATGATGCCACTAAATGGCAGTATTTTTTGCTATCATTATAGCTTATTAAAAACAGAGCAGGAGGGTGTCCTGCACAGGTGCTAGAAATAGCTTGGCACCAGTGGGGCACTAATGGAATACAACAGCCAGTTCTATGATGCCACTAAATGGCAGTATTTTTTGCTATCATTATAGCTTATTAAAAACAGAGCAGGAGTGTGTCCTGCACAGGTGCTAGAAATAGCTTGGCACCAGTGGGGCACTAATGGAATACAACAGCCAGTTCTATGATGCCACTAAATGGCAGTATTTTTTGCTATCATTATAGCTTATTAAAAACAGAACAGGAGGGTGTCCTGCACAGGTGCTAGAAATAGCTTGGCACCAGTGGGGCACTAATGGAATACAACAGCCAGTTCTATGATGCCACTAAATGGCAGTATTTTTTGCTATCATTATAGCTTATTAAAAACAGAGCAGGAGGGTGTCCTGAACAGGTGCTAGAAATAGCTTGGCACCAGTGGGGCACTAATGGAATACAACAGCCAGTTCTATGATGCCACTAAATGGCAGTATTTTTTGCTATCATTATAGCTTATTAAAAACAGAACAGGAGGGTGTCCTGCACAGGTGCTAGAAATAGCTTGGCACCAGTGGGGCACTAATGGAATACAACAGCCAGTTCTATGATGCCACTACATGGCAGTATTTTTTGCTATCATTATAGCTTATTAAAAACAGAGCAGGAGGGTGTCCTGCACAGGTGCTAGAAATAGCTTGGCACCAGTGGGGCACTAATGGAATACAACAGCCAGTTCTATGATGCCACTAAATGGCAGTATTTTTTGCTATCATTATAGCTTATTAAAAACAGAGCAGGAGGGTGTCCTGCACAGGTGCTGCACATAGATTTGCACCAGTGGGGCACTAATGGAGTACAACAGCCACTTCTTGTATGCCACTAAGTTTTCTCAATTTTTGGTATTATAATGTCTTAGTAAGTAACAATGAGTTGGAGTGTGCAATGCAGGCAAACGTGCTGCAAATATCTGTGCACTACTGGGACTATACAAAAGTCCAATAGCCACGTTTAGGATGCCACTAGGTTCACTGAGTGTTTGCTAGTATAATGGCTTAGTAACAATGAGTTTGAGTGTGCAATGCAGGCAGACGTGCTGCAAATGTCTTTGCACTAGTGGGACTAGACAAAAGTCCAATAGCCACGTTTAGGATGCCACTAGGTACACTGAGTGTTTGCTAGTATAATGGCTTAGTTATGAGTTGGAGTGTGCAATGCAGGCAGACGTGCTGCAAATATCTTTGCACTAGTGGGACTAGACAAAAGTCCAATAGCCACGTTTAGGATGCCACTAGGTACACTGAGTGTTTGCTAGTATAATGGCTTAGTTATAATGAGTTGGAGTGTGCAATGCAGGCAGACGTGCTGCAAATATCTGTGCACTACTGGGACTATACAGAAGTCCAATAGCCACGTTTAGGATGCCACTAGGTTCACTGAGTGTTTGCTAGTATAATGGCTTAGTTATGAGTTGGAGTGTGCAATGCAGGCAGACGTGCTGCAAATATCTTTGCACTAGTGGGACTAGACAAAAGTCCAATAGCCACGTTTAGGATGCCACTAGGTTCACTGAGTGTTTGCTAGTATAATGGCTTAGTAACAATGAGTTTGAGTGTGCAATGCAGGCAGACGTGCTGCAAATGTCTTTGCACTAGTGGGACTAGACAAAAGTCCAATAGCCACGTTTAGGATGCCACTAGGTACACTGAGTGTTTGCTAGTATAATGGCTTAGTTATGAGTTGGAGTGTGCAATGCAGGCAGACGTGCTGCAAATATCTTTGCACTAGTGGGACTAGACAAATGTCCAATAGCCACGTTTAGGATGCCACTAGGTACACTGAGTGTTTGCTAGTATAATGGCTTAGTTATAATGAGTTGGAGTGTGCAATGCAGGCAGACGTGCTGCAAATATCTGTGCACTACTGGGACTATACAGAAGTCCAATAGCCACGTTTAGGATGCCACTAGGTTCACTGAGTGTTTGCTAGTATAATGGCTTAGTAACAATGAGTTTGAGTGTGCAATGCAGGCAGACGTGCTGCAAATATCTTTGCACTAGTGGGACTAGACAAAAGTCCAATAGCCACGTTTAGGATGCCACTAGGTACACTGAGTGTTTGCTAGTATAATGGCTTAGTTATGAGTTGGAGTGTGCAATGCAGGCAGACGTGCTGCAAATATCTTTGCACTAGTGGGACTATACAAAAGTCCAATAGCCACGTTTAGGATGCCACTAGGTACACTGAGTGTTTGCTAGTATAAAGGCTTAGTTATGAGTTGGAGTGTGCAATGCAGGCAGACGTGCTGCAAATATCTGTGCACTACTGGGTCTATACCGAAGTCCAATAGCCACGTTTAGGATGCCACTAGGTTCACTGAGTGTTTGCTAGTATAATGGCTTAGTAACAATGAGTTTGAGTGTGTGTACAATGCAGGCAGACATGCTGCAAATGTCTTTGCACTAGTGGGACTAGACAAAAGTCCAATAGCCACGTTTAGGATGCCACTAGGTACACTTAGTGTTTGCTAGTATAATGGCTTAGTTATAATGAGTTGGAGTGTGCAGAGGACAGGAGGGTACAGTGCCAGGGTTGTGGGGCTCTGGGTAGAGGAAAGGAAGCCTGCCTTTCTATTCCCTCCTAATGGGGAAATGCAGCGACGAAATCCCTGACCTTAGCTACACAGACGCTGTCTCTGTTTTCAGGACCTGTCACCTATGGCTCTGACCCTGCCGGTACGAGCCCTTAAAAGGACTGATAGAAAGTGCTCTCCCTAAGCTGTCCAGCGCTGTGTATGGAGCGCATACAGCAGTATCGGCGATAGGACTCAGGACGGAGCTGCGCCAGTGATGTCTGACACCAAGGACGCAGAAGGCAGATAATGGCGTGCTGGAGGAAAATGTCCGGTTTTATAATGCAGGGACATGTGACATGGACATCCTATCACACATGCCGTTGCTTCTTTGGCTAAAAGTCCACTTAGCTGTGTGTGTGTCTGGGATTGGCTGACATGCTGGCCCGCCCCACAAGACGCGCACGCTTAGGGAAGGAAGACAAGGAAAAAAAAAAAACAAAAAAAGGCGATCGCCATTATCCATACAGCAGTGATCTGAAGGCGCTGTTCACGCACACTATACACTGAAATTTCATAATAGTGTGAGTCACAGAGTGACTTACACTATTACAGCGGAAAGCCAGCTAGGAATTAGCTGTTTTTTTGCTGCTAGAACCATTATCGAACGTTTCTAGAACTATCGAGCTTTTGCAAAAAGCTCAAGTTCTAGTTCGATCTAGAACAGGCCCCAAAATCACTCGAGCCTAGAACTGGAGAACCTCGAACCTAGAACCGCGCTCAACTCTACTCCTGACCTCTCCTCTTGAGAGTCACTGCTCAACTCACTTTAACCTCCAACACTACTCTCTCCCTTTCTCTGACTGACTCCCTGACACTCCTGACCCCCCCCTTAACTAACCCCCCAAGTGGGCTACCCTATTCCACTCAGTCCGTCCACTGGTGTGTCTGGTGGGTGTGGTGCACAGTGTTCCTAGGATTTTGATTAGCTTGTTGTTGGCAATACCAAAGGTGAGGTAGCCGTAACCAAGGAGGAGGTGGATATTGCACAGAAGGGCAGATTGCACAATACCCTGTGACGACCTTATAGGCCAGGGCATCACACACATACTCAAACATGTACACATACAGGCATACGTACATAGACATATTTGAAGACAAATTCACAAAAATACATATAAACAGACACAAATATGTACACAGTCATATACACTGACATACATACACCTCATGCATGCGCATACACTTAGACATATTGTTAGTATTTGTTAGCCGGCAAAAAGCCTCTCTCACCTCCCCCCGTTTGTCTCCATCCAGCTAATCCAGCATGTGGCTATGCAGGGCGCGATAGATGGATATATAAGAGATAGATAGATAGACAGATAGATAGATAATAGATAAATAGATATATGGATAGATAGATGGATAGACAGATAGATAGATAAATAATAGATAAATAGATATGTAGATAGATAATAGATAAATAGACAGACAAAAATAGATAGTAAGGTTTTACACAGTATACAGGACACACACACATTTTATACACAACACATGTAGACAGCACATATTACATTACAGATATGACACACAGCACATTATACTCACATACCTAGAAGCCCTTTTCCTTCCCAGCCTCCAGGAAGCAGTAGCTCTGTAGTAGCAGCTTCTCAGGCCGAAGCAGCGCAGGTGTGACTACATGTTATAGGGTCGTGTTACACAACCTAGAAGTGCACAATGATATTACACATTCACCACGCGTCAAGTGGGCCTCTACACCCCCAAATGCCAAAGTTGAATTTTAGTCCCAGTCCGGCCCTGGTGCCAGGCACTGGCGGACACAAACAGAAAAAAGGGCCCATGTGCAAGAAGAATATATGGGCTCTGTGAAGGCCAAGAACTCATCAAATGCACAATTCCACCTGCTTTGGAAGTAAAATGGGTCCCCTGATCTCTTGGGTCCATGTACAGCTGCACTGGTTGCCCCAATAGTATGTCCACCCCTGGTGCCAGAGCGTGGTTACTGCCACCGCTCACTATGCACAAAGCGGTGACTGAAGCCGTGCTGGTGTCACCCCGATGACTGAAAGGCTGCCAGGAGGAAAGAAGTTAATTTCCTCCTGGCAGCGGGGCTCTCAGTGCAGGAGCTCGGCAGCTCCAGAATGCTAGTGAACTGCAGGTTAACCCCATATCTGCAGGCTAATAGCATTTTTTTTACATGACAGGTTCCCTTTAACACTTCTATTTTGGAAAACATTCATACTTTGCAGCATTCTTCCACATCTGTCTAAATCTTTTGCTCAGTGATGTATATATCCATGATATGAATGCTTATTATATGACATGAATCTAAGAGCAGAGGGTCCACAGAGGGTCCGTGGGTAGGGGGTTTGGTGTCCCAGGGCCCGGTGATGGGAAGGGGGAGCCGTGAGCTGTAGGCCTGGGAGACAGAGAGCAGAGAAACTCACAGTGGTTGTTGTGGTGCTGGATGAGGCTGTGCTGACTTGTGAGGTCAATGAACACACAGGCAGTGATTCAACCAAACGTCCTTCAGAACCGCTGCCGCTGAGGGGGAGCACGTCCAGGTGACCGTTCCCAGTGAGGTTACTAGTGTGCTTTGGTCCAGTCTGACCCTCCGGGAACCTCAACTTCCACAACTCCTCACTCTCTGAGGCTGCTTTCACGCTGTCTGGGAGCTCCAACTCCCCAGTCTGCTCTCCTCACTGAGAGACACCCGAGAGCCCTCTGCTCTCTTTGCTCCCCTGCCGACGACTAACTAGCCACCTCCCACCCAGTCTGCTAAACCCTTTGGTGGGCGGACCTTTCCTCACTGGACTTGTCCCCTGGTGTCTGTGTGTGTGGGATTTGCATGCTGGTCTTAGCACATCACTGAGTGGCACCTGGAACCAAGGGAGAGAGATGGATGCTGCACGGAAAGGAAAATTGTGCAACACCCTGTGACGACCTGATAGGCCAGGGCGTCACAATAACATTCTTTAACTTAAACTATCATTTTTGTTCATTTCAGTTGGTTCTTTGGATGCTCCCTATCGTCAGTGTCCCTGAAGACGTGTGTTCAAATGCTTTAATTAATAGGGTGATTTCTATCTGTGTGAGGCTTTGCTCAATAAATGTTCTCCAGTTTTTGAAAAATCTTTTAGTGGACTTCTCCTTATGTTTCTCCAAGTCCAGTTTGTCATACATCATTAGGGTATCAACTATTTCTGTATTTCTCGGAATCTGTCTTACCAGCCAATTCCTAAGTAGACATTTCTTTACTAGAAGCAGAACTATGTGTACTTTATCGAGAATGTGAGCATTTGCTCCGTCAGTTTCTGTAGGGGATTCTATACAGTGAAACAAACAGGCCTGAGGGGTGACAGGTATTACTACTTTCCAAATTCTCAATATGTACGCCACTGCTTCCTTCCATACCCCTCTCACCTGTGGGCATTCCCAATATGCAGTGAAACAGTTTTGCTCTATGTAGTCCGCACTTAGGGCAATGGTCCAAGAAATGCACTGGTGAGCTACTATGTGGTATTTTAAAGGTGTATATTGTGTTGTGTACTAGCTTGAACTGCATCTCCCTCCATTGTTCATTTATCATTACTTTCCAACATTACAGATTCCAACCCTCTGAGAATTTTATCATAGATGTCTGGATCGCCTAGAGCCGTTTTCCCAGGGTTTACATATTTGCTCTTTCCAGGGGCCCTGTACTTGATCTCTCAATCGTTTGTATATGATCGAAAGGGATTCATGCCCAGCTCCCTGACCAATCAATACAGCAAAACTCCTGTTCTTCTCAGCTTTCCCAACCTTTTTTACCACTGATGTGTAATGTCTCGTTATTTATATACAAGAGAACCGAGAGTTTTTGTGTACAAAAATAGACAATTTTATTAGATACAGAAGGTGTATAACCATAAAATCACATAAAATCAATTGTTTACAGGACCCAATGCTGGGATACATGCCATATCGGAGCTCAATTTCAGACAACGGTAATATAGTAATGCACCCAATCCGGTGCATATGTTGAATGCAATTTAAGCAATGTCAACCCGTCAGAAAAGTTGCCCCTCAGGACCCCATCATATCGCGGCAATTGCCATACTATCTCCGGTATATCTACCAGTCAGTGGTGGGGTGGTATAACCCAGCCTGGTCACAGCAACAACCTCACAAAGGCGACGTACGTTTCGAATAGCGATATGTTAAAATCTTCATCAGGATGGAGGTATTGAATACCGTTTACCGTTGTCTGAAATTGAGCTCCAATATGGCATGTATCCCAGCATTGGGTCCTGTAAACAATTGATTTTATGTGATTTTTTGGTTATACACCTTCTGTATCTAATAAAATTGTCTATTTTTGCACACAAAAACTCTTGGTTCTCTTGTATATGTATTATGCTTTTGAGTTTGTGCCAATTGTGGGGGTATTAACCACATTGTCCCCACATACAAATACGTTGTGCTCTTTGGAGCGTTTTTCTAATTTATGTCTCGTTATTTGTAGATATTTGTAGGTAATGGTGATTTTCCAAATTAAATTTTCCCGATACCTCCACCCAGCTCAGAACTCTCCCCTCCTCTACTTTCAGTAAATCACCCAACCTCCATACACCCCTCTGCTTTCATCCTTGAAATAATTTGTTTTGTGTCCCTTGAATAAAATTAGGATCTTCCCACAGTGGGGTAAATTGTGAAAGACAATATGGAAGTCTATGGAATTTTCTCAGTGCTCTCCAGGTCCCCACCGTGTTCTTTATTAAACAGCTCTATTTCACGTACATTGGCATTTGATCTAGCTTCATATGTAATACCGCTACCAACTTAAAAGGGCTTGTTAGCTCCCTCTCCAACTGAGCGTTAGACAAGAAGGTTGTCCCATTGACCCAGTCTTTTATATGTCTGGCAAGCGCCGCTAACTTGTACAATTTAATCATGAGCATTTGCACCCCACCATGTTTTTTCTGTAGAGACAGCTTTGAGTAGGCTACTCTTAGTCTCTTACCCTGCCATAAAAATTTCACAAATGCTTTTTGCAACTTATTAATGTCAGTGTGTTTCAGCAGTAAGGGAATAGTTTGTAGAGGAATATATTGCAAACGCGAGAAGCTTATCATCTTTATGAGATGTGCTCTGTCATACAAGGACAGGGAAAGATTTTTCCACCTCTCTAGCTCTTTAGCTATTTTTTCAATTAAGTGTGGATATTTAAGTCTATATAATGACACTAGCTGTACTACCCGGCTTCGCCCGGGTTAATAACTGCTATTAACAAAATAGAATGTATTAACAAAAATGTATTCTGCACACGAAAACCACAAAACAAATAGCTAGAAATGTAATTATTAAATTGTTGCCTATATTAACCAATCAGAGCTCAGATTAATTAACTGTAGCAAAATAGAAGCTAAGCTGTGATTGGTTGCTATTGGCAGCCTGATAAATCTCCAGGCAACAGAAAGCCCTCCCCCCCTGACAGTATATATTAACTCACACATACACAAAATAGACAGGTCATGTGACTGACAGCTGCCGTATTTCCTATGAAAACATGGTACATTTGTTGTTCTTGTAGTTTGGCTGCTTATTAATCAGATTTTTATTTTTGAAGGATAATACCAGACTTGTGTGTGTTTTAGGGTGATTATGTGGCGAGGTTGGTGTATGTGTGGTGAAATGTGTGCTGAGGGTGGTATATGTGTTCAAGTACGTGGTAGTGTGTGGCGCATTTTGTGTGTGTGTTCATATCCCCGAGTGTGGTGAGTATCCCATGTCGGGGCCCCACCTTAGCAATTGTACGGTATATACTCTTTGGCGCCATCGCTCTCATTCTTTAAGTCCCCCTTGTTCACATCTGGCAGCTGTCAATTTTCCCCCAACACTTTTCGTTTCACTTTTTCCCCATTATGTAGATAGGGGCAAAATTGATTGGGAAATTGGAACGCGCGGGGTTAAAATTCCGCCTCACAACATAGCACCCGGCGCTGCCCGGGATAGTAACTGTCTCTCTGTTTCTCTCCCATTCGCTGTCTGTCTCCCCCCTCTGTATATACCTCTCTGTCTCTCTCTCTTTGTCTGTCTGTCTCTTGCCCTGTTTATCTCTTTCTCCGTCTGTCTCAATCTCTTTCCCTGTCTTTCACTTTCCCTCTCTTTCCCTGTCTATCTCTTTCCCTCTCTTTCCCTGTCAGTCTGTCTCTTTGTCTGTGTCTGTCTCTTTGTGTCTGTCTCTTTGTCTGTCTCTTTGTGTCTGTCTCTTACTCTGTCTGTGTCTGCCTCTTTCCCTGTCTGTGTCTGTCTCTTTCCCTGGCTGCATTGTGACATGCCAACATTCCATATAAGGGTGTGGCTGCGCATTCTTCTGAAGTTCTGGCTGCATTATGGCTCCCAGCTCCATTCGCTTTAATGGAGGCAGGTTTTTTGGCGAATAACTGTAAAGCGCGGGGTTAAAATTTCCCCTCGAAACATAGCCTATGACGCTCTCGGTTTTCCATACGTGTGAGTGTGCAAAATTTTGTGGCTGTAGCTGCGATGGTGCGGATGCCAATCCCGGACATACACACACACACACACACACACACACACACACACACACACACACACATTCAGCTTTATATATTAGATTGAGTGTCTGCCTAATTTAATTCCTAAATAAGTGATGTAGTGGGGGGCTATGGCTACTTCGTGGGAATTTTTGAAGACTACTGATAGTAAGGACACACTGACCAAACACAGATAAAAAAAATGATGAAAATCAATAAAAAGGAATTACACATCTGAAAAATTAATATGGATATCTTTAATTTTTTTTTTCAGTGTGACACCTAGACCAAAATATGTAACCCTGGTCTAGAAGAAGCAATGGCTGTAACCTGATGAGACAATACCTATTAAATGGATTCTCAGGCCATAAATGGCTTTAATACTTCCAATTAAATTTGAATATATAATATTTCATCTACCTATTTTAATTGGGGTTTTTGTTTTTTTCAATATTCCATCACTAATTTTACATAACCTATGGTTCATACATGGCATATATAAACAAAGATATACTTTTTTATGTCATTTTACCCTGTATATGTAATACCAACACATATCCACTAAGGGGCACATCTACATCACTGTATAACATTACACTGATTCTCCAATGTGCAGCGGTGATTATTGTATGTACGGAATTAAGAACAGAAGATAATTAACGTGAAGGAAAAAACATCTGTAGTCGTGAGCAGAGCATGGCTATGTAAACACTCAGCGTTTTTTTTTTTCTGCAGCCAAAATTAGTAGTAAACAAGCTTCATTCAAAACACCCGTTTTTTAGCGTATATGTGGCTTTTCTTACAGCGTTTCTTGGGACGTGGATTACATGTATGCTTTTTCTACAGTACTTGTTTAATAAAATTAGATTTATTCAACAAAAATGCTTAAAAATGCTGTGAAAACAATGGTTTTTTGCAACATTTTTCCACTTTAGTTTTCCAATTTAGTCTGGAAAAAAAAAACAAGTTTCTGTATGAGATTTCGGAAATCTTATACCATTTGCTGGTACTGTATGAAGCAGTTTTTAATTTACATTAAAAAGAGCATAAAAACGCTGCAAAAACACACGTGAACATAGCCTAATATACAAGCAAGGGCTTGCTGACACCACTGTATAACATGGAAGAGTGATGGAACAGTGCCAACCAGGTTTTTTTTTCTCATGCCGAATTGGCATGAGAAAATAATCACAGCATGCTGCAAGTGGCAGTGTATGGGTGCGTGTGAAACATCGGACTGCACTGATGACATCTGAGTGCAGTGCGATATACAGTACAGTGAGACAGACAATAGAGAAAATGGAGAGATTAATTAGGGATGATCGAATACCTCAAATATTCGGCTTCGCAAATATTTTCCGAATAGCTCGCCGTTATTAGACTATTCGTGAATATTCAATGCGTAATGTAAGTCTATGGGAAACCCGAATAACAACTATTCTGAACTATTCGGGCTTCCCATAGACTTACATTGCGCATCGAATGTTCGCATAGCGACAACCTATTCGTCGAATATTCGCGAAGCCGAATAATTGAGGTATTTGATCATCCCTAAGATTAATCTCTCCTCCTCACCTATGCTCCGATCCTCTCATGCAAGACAATCAGATCACAGTAGAGTGAGACTTGGCTCACGCTCTCGGCAGATGGCGCTCGGCTCACACTTGCAGCAGATGACGCTCGGCTCACGCTCGCAGCAGGTGACACTTGGCTAACGCTCGGAGCAGATGACGCTCGGCTCACGCTTGCAGCATATGACGCTTGGCTCATGCTCGTAGCAGATGATGCTCAGCTCATGCTCGTAGCAGATGATGCTCTGCTCACGCTCGCAGCAAATGACACTCTGCTCACGCTCGCAGTAGATGACACTCTGCTCACATTTGCAGCAGATGACAGTCGGCTTACGCTTGCAGCAGATGACGCTCGGCTCACGCTCGCAGCAGATCACGCTTGGCTCATGCTCGCAGCAGAGGACGTTCGGCTCACGCTCCAAGTGAATGACGCTCATCTCACACTCGCAACAGATGATGCTCGACTCACGCTCCCAGCAGATGACGCTCTGCTCACGCTCGCAGCAGATGACACTCGGCTCACGCTCTCAGCAGATGATGCTCGGCTCACGCTCCCAGCAGATGACGCTCGGCTCACACTCCCAGTGAATGACGCTCAGCTCACACTTGCAGCAGAGTTGGGCTGACTGTCATTAGCATATTGTATCCAATGCTATAAGCTAGTGCGACACCAGTCTAAAGGGTACTTTACCCTCTGTGACATCGCTAGGGTCACGTCGTTAGTGACGCACATCCGGCGCTGGTAGCGACATTGCAGCGTGTAACACTAATGAGCGACGATCAACGATCGCAAAATTGTTCCAAAACGGTGATCGTTGACACATCGCTCCTTTCCTTAATATCGCTGCTGCCACTGGTACGATGTTGTTCGTCATTCCTGCGGCATCACACATCACTATGCGTTACACCGCAGGAACGACGAACATCTCCTTACCTACGTCCACCAGCAATGAGGAAGGAAGGAGGTGGGCGGCATGTTCCGGCCGCTCATCTCCGCCCCTCCTCTGCTTTTGGGCGGCTGCTTAGTGATGCCACAGTGACGTCGCTATGACACCAAATGCACCTCCCCCTTGAGGGAGGGATTGTTTGGCGGTCACAGCGACGTCGCTGACAAGGTATGTGCGTATGACGCTGCCGTAGCGATAATGTTCTCTACTGCAACAATCACCACATATCGCTGGAACGCAATCACTAGCGATGTCGCAACATGTAAAGCACCCTTTAGGATGAGGATGGGTTACCATATACTAGAAAAACAGGACACAGTGAAGGGGGTCCTAGAATAATTATTTTGATGTAAAACTCATGTATATTCACAATATGTTTCAATAAGCCTGCCAGCAAGAAACAATCCAACATACCTTTTAGTTAGGTGATTTTTTTTTTTCATAATAAGCTGTCATGTGTGGCTCCATAACGAATAAGAAAGGTTCTGGTCATTATGTTGCGGACGGGGGCCGGGCTGCTGCAGGGGCTGCTTGGATCCGGATTCCTTACTGCGGCTCGAGTGGTAGCCGGACCCGGGCTCGTATGGCCGTCCGTCTTCACAACCATTGGAAGGGAGTATTTACAGGGGATTGATTTGTCGGTGACGCCACCCGTGGGTTGCGGTGACAGTTGGTAGCACCGCCGCTGCCTGGTGATGGGACGCCCAGGGCTGATGGAGCGGGGCAGCAGGATGGAATTCCCTCCACGGGTAGGGGAGGTGTAGTCCCGGGGCCCAAGTGAACGGGAGCTGTGGTTGCAGAGAGGGACATGCAGGGTTGGACCAGGGCAGATGGTGTACTTACAGTTCCAAAGAATTGCACACAAAGTCCAGTGGTAAACCAAATTACCAGTGACCGGTCGCCTCTGGCGGGTGTATTTGGGTCCCACACCCGGATGTAGCAAACAAGGGTCCCTTCCTCCTGCATTCAGTGTTTTTTGTCTTCACTGGGACAACTCCGCTTGGAACGGGGAAGTCCACTCCCGGTACTGTGTATGTTGGGAGCTGTGGCCCGCAAAATCTGACCCTTGGGATCTCTGTGGGTTCTGATGGATACCCTATCCCCCGCGTTGAGCTTCCATTTTGCTCTCTGGGCTTCTCTAGAACAAGGCCTGAAACCTCGTCCTCGGCTGGTCAATTGACAAGGGGGCTTGCAAGCTTCCTCGCCCTAGGGTCCAGGTACCCCGACTGTGCATTGCCTCCGGACCGGATACCCGCTGTTGGCACCAGCGGGCTACAACCCTGCCCCAGTCCATTTTAGGTCTCCCGCGACCGGATCTCCGTCACCTGTGGTCCTGCTTGCCGTCTGCCACCTAGTCCGGTAGTCCAGGGGCCCCAACCCCTGACTCCACTGCACTTCACACTCCTCTACTGTCAACTGTCAGAACTGTTCTCCTGTGTTCCCGCCCTGACACCTCAGGACCCCTAGGTGGGCACTCCCATCCGCCTGGTCCCGCTCACTGGTGTGTCCCTATTGTCACGGGGGATGAATTGGCTTTACTGGCTGATGTTGTGCACCTGGGTGTGGGTTTTGTGTTGGACTGACAAGGAGGGTGGAGTATGGTACAACCTCTGTGACTCCCTAGTTTTGCCAGGGCATCACACTTACATTACCCATATCTTGCTTTTTCACTCATTCACCCCTCTGCAGGCTCTACCTGTTCAGAAACAACAACAGCATGGAGCACAACATACAGCAATACTGAGCAGTTTAGTTTAAGTGTGAAATCAGCTCTTGGTTGAGAGAAAACACCTACTAGAAAGCCGCCGTCCTATTTCTCTGCCACTCTCACTCTGCTCCTCCTTCCTCTGCCTCTTCTTTTTCTCCATAGTCCACAATATAAATCTGTAATCTAACGCCTCAGTAAACTAGCAGTTCCTTTCAATTTGACCAAGACAAATTTTAGCTGTTTTTCAGAGAGGATGTGTGTTCAGGAATCAAGATGGAGAGGGAGAAGTGGCTCATAAGTGTAGAAATAATAAATATTTCTCTGATACGTTTTATTACTAATTAATTAAAATAGCTATGAAAAAAATTGTTGGAACAACAGTCACCATTTTAATGGTCTCTCCAGGACACAATACTTCAGCATGTCCGATTCAATGTCCATCCGCAATCAAACATTGCTGGTCAGTGTTAGTCATAGGACATAATTGTTAAAATTCCTGTGATTAAAATGCAAAGGAAAATAAACACAAAAGAAGCAACAGCACTCAGAAAACTCTAATACAGTTAGGTCCAGAAATATTTGGACAGTGACACAAGTTTTGTTATTTTAGCTGTTTACAAAAACATGTTCAGAAATACAATTATATATATAATATGGGCTGAAAGTGCTCACTCCCAGCTGCAATATGAGAGTTTTCACATCCAAATCGGAGAAAGGGTTTAGGAATCATAGGTCTGTAATGCATAGCCTCCTCTTTATCAAGGGACCAAAAGTAATTGGACAAGGGACTCTAAGGGCTGCAATTAACTCTGAAGGCGTCTCCCTCGTTAACCTGTAATCAATGAATTAGTTAAAAGGTCTGAGGTTGATTACAGGTGTGTGGTTTTGCATTTGGAAGCTGTTGCTGTGACCAGACAACATGCGGTCTAAGGAACTCTCAATTGAGGTGAAGCAGAACATCCTGAGGCTGAAAAAAAAGAAAAAATCCATCAGAGAGATAGCAGACATGCTTGGAGTAGCAAAATCCACAGTCGGGTACATTCTGAGAAAAAAGGAATTGACTGGTGAGCTTGGGAGCTCAAAAAGGCCTGGGCGTCCACGGATGACAACAGTGGTGGATGATCGCCGCATACTTTCTTTGGTGAAGAAGAACCCGTTCACAACATCAACTGAAGTCCAGAACACTCTCAGTGAAGTAGGTGTATCTGTCTCTAAGTCAACAGTAAAGAGAAGACTCCACGAAAGTAAATACAAAGGGTTCACATCTAGATGCAAACCATTCATCAATTCCAAAAATAGACAGGCCAGAGTTAAATTTGCTGAAAAACACCTCATGAAGCCAGCTCAGTTCTGGAAAAGTATTCTATGGACAGATGAGACCAAGATCAACCTGTACCAGAATGATGGGAAGAAAAAAGTTTGGAGAAGAAAGGGAACGGCACATGATCCAAGGCACATCACATCCTCTGTAAAACATGGTGGAGGCAACGTGATGGCATGGGCATGCATGGCTTTCAATGGCACTGGGTCACTTGTGTTTATTGATGACATAACAGCAGACAAGAGTAGCCGGATGAATTCTGAAGTGTACCGGGATATACTTTCAGCCCAGATTCAGCCAAATGCCGCAAAGTTGATCGGACGGTGCTTCATAGTACAGATGGACAATGACCCCAAGCATACAGCCAAAGCTACCCAGGAGTTCATGAGTGCAAAAAAGTGGAACATTCTGCAATGGCCAAGTCAATCACCAGATCTTAACCCAATTGAGCATGCATTTCACTTGCTCAAATCCAGACTTAAGACGGAAAGATCCACAAACAAGCAAGACCTGAAGGCTGCGGCTGTAAAGGCCTGGCAAAGCATTAAGAAGGAGAAAACCCAGCGTTTGGTGATGTCCATGGGTTCCAGACTTAAGGCAGTGATTGCCTCCAAAGGATTCGCAACAAAATATTGAAAATAAAAATATTTTTTGGGGGTTTGATTTATTTGTCCAATTACTTTTGACCTCCTAAAATGTGGAGTGTTTGTAAAGAAATGTGTACAATTCCTACAATTTCTATCAGATATTTTTGTTCAAACCTTCAAATTAAACGTTACAATCTGCACTTGAATTCTGTTGTAGAGGTTTCATTTCAAATCCAATGTGGTGGCATGCAGAGCCCAACTCGCGAAAATTGTGTCACTGTCCAAATATTTCTGGACCTAACTGTATATATGCAAACTTCGTATTTATGGAATATATTAAATTGCATTATTAAGATATTTAATATACTTAGAAATGTGAGGATGTTAGTGTCGCGGGCAGGGGCGCAGTCCACGGCCAGAGGGAAGCTACTCAAGATGCTCGGATCCGGGATCGTGGCTGTGGCTCGAGTGGCAGCCGGATCCGGGACTCTTGCAGCAGCCCGTCGCCCACAACGTAATAAAGGGGGTATTTACAGGGGGAAGAGTTTGTCAGTGACGCAACCCGTGGGTGATAGTTGGTTACACCGCCGCTACCTTGGTATGGGGCACCCGGGGCTGATGGAGGGGGCAGCAAGATGGTATCCCCTCCACGAGTAGGGGAGGTGTTGTCCCGGGGCCCAGGTGTAGGTGGAGTGCAGTGCTGGGGCGCCGTCTGCAGGACCGAATGACACCGGTGTACTCACTGTTGTTGAATAAACCACACAAAGTCCAAGTACTAAACGAAATGCCGAATACCGGTAGCCTCCGGAGGGGTGTGTTCGGGTCCCACCTACCGGTTGACAGGACAGGGGCCCTTCCTCCTGCACTTCTGTGTTTTTGTCTTGTGGTTTGACTAGTTCGCATGAAACGGGAAAAGTCTGCTCCCGGTGTCCTTGCTGTGGGAACTGTGGCCCGCGAGATCTGACCCTTGGGATTTTTGCAGGCAATTGCAGATGCCCTATCCCCTGCGTTGGGCTTCCGTCTCGCTCTATCTGGGTTGCTGGTGGGACAAGACTTGGAATCTTGTCCCCTGCTGGCTAATTAACAAGGTGCTTGCAGCTGTCCTCGTCCTGGGGTCCAGGTACCCCAACTATGCACGGCCTCCTGACCGGATTCCCGCTGTCGGCACCAGCGGGCTACAGCCCTGCCCCGGTCCACTTAAGGTCTCCCGCGACCGGCTCTCCATCTTCAACCTAGTCAGCTCAGGTAGTCCGGTATTGCGGGAGCTACAACCCACGACTGCCTCTTCACTCCTCTCACTTCCACTGTCCAAGCTTATCTCACGTGTTCCCTCCCCTGACACCTCAGGACCCCTAGGTGGGCGTCACTATCTGCATGGCCCCACCCAGTGGTGTGTCCCTATTGTCCTTTGGGGGGGTGACTAGGCTTTGTGGCTGGTGTTTGTACCTGTGTGTGGGGTTGTGTTGGAAGGACAAGGAGGAAGAAATCCTGCACCAGGAGAGGGGTGCAGTTATCTGTGACACCCTGATTTTGTCAGGGTGTCACAGTTAGCACACATTTTAATTAAACTGTCCATTCACTGTTATCAAGGGAAATAAATGTGTACATTCCCTGTGACTAGCAAAAACTCTGCAAGTGCTAATATATACGCAAACACTGTATATATGAATTATTTTAGATTAAATTACTAATGTATGTGTATGTATTTGCATAAAACCAATGAAAAAAAAACATGCAAAAACGCACCGTATGTACATAGCCTATTACAGTGCCATAAAAAACTGAGATTTTAGAAATCTCATCCTCACGCTTGTTTTTTCTTTCTGTCTGAATTGGAGAACTGAGGAGTTTTGTTTTGTTTTTTTGTTTTTTTTTTTTTAAATCTGCAGCATATCAATTCTTTCAGTGATTTTTCATCCATGTAGATTAAGGCTCTGTGCCACGTTGTGTATTTTTACGCAGTTGCGCTGCGTATTGCACTGCAGCGTAACTGCATGCGCAACTGCATCCCCAGCACAATCTATGAAGATTGTGCATAATCCATGCACACGTTGCGTTTTAGAACGCAGCGATTTGCATGCTGCCAAATCGCTGCGTTCTAAAAAGCAACATGTGACTTATTCCGTGCACTTTGGATGCAGGTCCTGCTCTGTCTATGGTGGAGGCTGCATCCAGAGTGCATGAAATCGGCTTTTTCACTGCATCCATTACGCACGTGTGCTGTTCAAATCGCTGCAGAAATTTCTGCAGGGACTCAACGCAACGTGGGCACATAGCCTTATAAGGAAGTACAAAAATAGTACAAAAAAACTGCCTTACAGGTTTTCCTGCATTTTTGCTACATTGTTTTGTAAATACAACTAATTTTATTAACTCATTCATGACAATGTGATATTCTGTTTTTTTTTCGGTTTCATACAATGTTTTGATTGCCTCTTATTGCATTTTATTGCAATGTTGCGACTGACAAAAAACCTTAATCCTGGCGTTTTGATTATCTTGCTCATTACGTTGTGTACCAATCAAACTAATTTATTTTATATTTTGATAGATCAGACTTTTATGAATGCAGCGATACCAAATATGTGTATTTTTTTTTTATTTATTTTTAATAGGGCAAAATGGGGGTAATTTCAACTTGTGTTTTTTTAATTCATAATTTGGAAAAAAAAAGTAATTCTCATCTGATCACTTCTGTAATACATAGCAGTGCATCAGCACTGCTATGTTTAGCTAAAACCATGATGTCCTGTGACCCCCAGCTATGGGCTGGCTTTCACAGGAGATTCATAATTACAGCCACGGGGGTCATCAGCAGACTCTATGTTTCATGACAACCCTTCAGCACTCCTGATTAAGTCACGGGCACATCAATGGGAGCATAGAATAATGCGCCCCCTTGCCGGCGTGTGTTAAATGCTGCTGTTAGAGATTGACTGGTTAACAGCCGCTGGCAGAGCTCTGCTCCACCCATGGCTGTTAAAGGCATATGATAACTTTTAACCCCTTCACCAACCGGCAATTTTTTCTTTTTTTCCTCCCCTTCTTCCAGGAGCCATAACTTTTTTATATTTCCATCAACATAGCCATATGAGGTCTTGTTTTTATGGGACGAGTTGTACTTTTGGTAGAAACCATACATTTGTGTACTGGAAAATGGGAAAAAATTCCAGGTGAGGTGAAATTGGAAGAATAGTGCAATTGGGTTTTTTTGTCTTTTTTTTTCAACATTTCACTCTATTTTAAAACTGACTTGGCAATGTGATTTCCCAGGTCAGTACAAGTTTTTAGATACCAAATATGTATATTTTTTTATTTTATATAATTGGTGAAAGTTTGCATTTAAAAAAAAAAGGGTGCTTGTGCTGTACAGAACAGGGCATCAGCACTGCTCTGTACAGCAGAAATACTGACTTCATATGATCGCTGGCACACAGGCGGCGTTCACAAGAAGTTTGTCAGGACAGATACAGGGGTCATCAGCTGACCTCCTCCTGTCATGATAACTAGTGATGGGCAGACCCAGACTGCAAAAGTCCGAATCCGCGGGGATTCAAAATTACCCGTGTACCAACCCTGTGCCTGGAGTTCTCAAGCAACTCCTGGTAACTATCTGGATCCGGCAACTTGTGTAATTAAGAAAAGAAAAAAAAAAGGAAAAGCAGGCGCATTATACTTATCAGTTTTCCGCGAGACTGTAACGCTACTTCTGGAGCGAAGAAAACCCTAGATGAAAATACTATGGATGTATACCTTGCTGTAACTACCGTATATAGAAGCATATTGCATATAAGTAAACATGGGGTTCTTAATAAACCCTATTTTTGATCAAAAAAGCGTAAAGCCATCCCACCACGACAAGTTGTACCCAATTGGAACATTACCTAACACTCTCTGGTATTAAAACCTCACCATGTGTCAACAGACAGCAAGCTGAATAAGATCAGAGAGTGACCGGGTCCCAACTGCACACAGCCATGGGAAGCATTAGATGAAATACCCAGCTCACTGAGAAGGGTGCCACACTCTATTTGCACTGAATACAAGAGACTACAAAAAAAAATGAGCCGCAGTATGAGTTGGCATATATGCAACTTATAGCGCATATTCACTTTGGCCATAAGATAAAGAAAACCCAAGATGAAAATAATATGTACGTACTGTATACCCTGTTGTAACTAAATAAAAGCATAATGCATATAAATAAACATAGGGTACTTAATAAACACTATTTTTGATCAAAGCCATCCCACCGCGACAAGGTGTACACAATCGAGACAATACCTAACACTTTCTAGTATTAAAAGCTTCTGGGGTGCTCATACTACTTTTGGGGCTGCTCATTATTTTTCATACATATGCACTGCTTCCCCCACCCACTGGCAGTCCCAGCATCTGTGAATGGTTGCAGTCAGACAGCGCACCCGCACTCAAGAAACAGGAGGAGAAGGGAGTTTTTAAATGCAAAATGTATTTATTATAGACAAGGGAGGGGTTTTGGCAGAAAAATTAAAAAACAAGTATACAGGGCAGGAAAAGTGGCAAAAAGGTATAAAGATATACACATAATGGCAACAAGCGTAGAGAAAATGCAGAAAACCTGCTGGGAGATACAGTGATCTCTTGTAAAGTGTGAGATGAACTATCAAAAATATAAAGTGCTGCAGTGCAAGTAATTCATGGGTATAAGTTCATCAAACAGCACACAAGAGCAGGTATTCTGCATAAGCTATCCTTATATATAAGAGGCTGAATAGCCTGTCCTAAAAGGAGTCAAAGACTAGAGATGAGCGAACCGGTCCCGGTTCGGCTCGAGGCGGTTCGCCGAACGGGGGGTCTGGCTCGAGTTCGGCTCGTCGAACGTTCGACGAACCGAACTCGAGCCCATAGGAAACAATGGCAGGCAATCACAAACACAGTAAAACACCTAGAAAACACCCTCAAAGGTGTCCAAAAGGTGACAAACAACTCACAACACAACACAAACACATGGGAAAGTGACAAGGACATGTACTCATGCGAAAACAAAACAGCTGGACAAGGAAAAAGAGGAGGACACACAGATATAGGCATGGCACGCCCTTCTAAAGTCATGTAAAACACCGCAAGGTGACTCCAAGCGGAGTCTCCCTTTTTTCCAAAAATTGGGCCCCACACACCCACCCCTTCAGTGGCAGCAGTTGTGCCCCAGTTGTACACTTCACAGCTAGATTTGCATCAAGCACATTCAAAAATACGCCATTCTTATCCGTCCCCAGGATGACACCGGGGTAGGTAGCAAAGTCTTTCCTGATCCCAGCTCTGTTCATCTTGGCTTCTTTTAAAAACACAGCAAGCAAGGGTTACTCCAAGCGGAGTCTCCCTTTTTTCCAAAAATTGGGCCACACAGACACCCACCCCATCAGTGGCAGCACTTGGGCCCTAGTTGCAAACAGGATGTTTTGATTTGCATCAAGCACATTCAAAAATACGCTATTCTTAGCCGTCCCCAGGATGACACCGGGGTAGGTAGCAAAGTCTTTCCTGATCCCAGCTCTGTTCATCTTGGCTTCTTTTAAAAACACAGCAAGCAAGGGTTACTCCAAGCGGAGTCTCCCTTTTTTCCAAAAATTGGGCCACACAGACACCCACCCCATCAGTGGCAGCACTTGGGCCCTAGTTGCAAACAGGATGTTTTGATTTGCATCAAGCACATTCAAAAATACGCTATTCTTAGCCGTCCACAGGATGACACCGGGGTAGGTAGCAAAGTCTTTCCTGATCCCAGCTCTGTTCATCTTGGCTTCTTTTAAAAACACAGCAAGCAAGGGTTACTCCAAGCGGAGTCTCCCTTTTTTCCAAAAATTGGGCCACACAGACACCCACCCCATCAGTGGCAGCACTTGGGCCCTAGTTGCAAACAGGATGTTTTGATTTGCATCAAGCACATTCAAAAATACGCTATTCTTAGCCGTCCCCAGGATGACACCGGGGTAGGTAGCAAAGTCTTTCCTGATCCCAGCTCTGTTCATCTTGGCTTCTTTTAAAAACACAGCAAGCAAGGGTTACTCCAAGCGGAGTCTCCCTTTTTTCCAAAAATTGGGCCACACAGACACCCACCCCATCAGTGGCAGCACTTGGGCCCTAGTTGCAAACAGGATGTTTTGATTTGCATCAAGCACATTCAAAAATACGCTATTCTTAGCCGTCCCCAGGATGACACCGGGGTAGGTAGCAAAGTCTTTCCTGATCCCAGCTCTGTTCATCTTGGCTTCTTTTAAAAACACAGCAAGCAAGGGTTACTCCAAGCGGAGTCTCCCTTTTTTCCAAAAATTGGGCCACACAGACACCCACCCCATCAGTGGCAGCACTTGGGCCCTAGTTGCAAACAGGATGTTTTGATTTGCATCAAGCACATTCAAAAATACGCTATTCTTAGCCGTCCCCAGGATGACACCGGGGTAGGTAGCAAAGTCTTTCCTGATCCCAGCTCTGTTCATCTTGGCTTCTTTTAAAAACACAGCAAGCAAGGGTTACTCCAAGCGGAGTCTCCCTTTTTTCCAAAAATTGGGCCACACAGACACCCACCCCATCAGTGGCAGCACTTGGGCCCTAGTTGCAAACAGGATGTTTTGATTTGCATCAAGCACATTCAAAAATACGCTATTCTTAGCCGTCCCCAGGATGACACTGGGGTAGGTAGCAAAGTCTTTGCTGACCCATGACTTGTTCATCTTGGCTTCTTTTAAAAACAATGTAAGCAAGGGTTACTCCAAGCGGAGTCTCCCCTTTTTTCCAAAAATTGGGCCCCACACACACCCACCCATTCAGTGGCAGCAGTTGTGCCCCAGTTGTACACTTCACAGCTAGATTTGCATCAAGCACATTCAAAAATACGCCATTCTTATCCGTCCCCAGGATGACACCGGGGTAGGTAGCAAAGTCTTTCCTGATCCCAGCTCTGTTCATCTTGGCTTCTTTTAAAAACACAGCAAGCAAGGGTTACTCCAAGCGGAGTCTCCCTTTTTTCCAAAAATTGGGCCCCACACACACCCACCCATTCAGTGGCAGCAGTTGTGCCCCAGTTGTACACTTCACAGCTAGATTTGCATCAAGCACATTCAAAAATACGCCATTCTTATCCGTCCCCAGGATGACACCGGGGTAGGTAGCAAAGTCTTTCCTGATCCCAGCTCTGTTCATCTTGGCTTCTTTTAAAAACACAGCAAGCAAGGGTTACTCCAAGCGGAGTCTCCCTTTTTTCCAAAAATTGGGCCACACAGACACCCACCCCATCAGTGGCAGCACTTGGGCCCTAGTTGCAAACAGGATGTTTTGATTTGCATCAAGCACATTCCAAATCCACAAGCATTTACTCTCCCCAGGATGACACAGGGGTAGTAAATTCCTTCTGGATCCATGACTTGTTCATTTTGATGAACGTCAGTCTGTCCACATTGTCACTGGACAGACGCGTGCGCTTATCTGTCAGCACACACCCAGCAGCACTGAATACACGTTCAGAGACAACGCTGGCAGCTGGACACGACAAAATCTCCAAGGCGTAAGTTGCGAGCTCTGGCCATTTTTGTAGGTTTGAAGCCCAAAAGGAGCAAGGCTCCAGTTGCACAGTCATGGCATCGATGTTCATTTGGAGATACTCCTGTATCATCCTCTCCAGCCGTTGACTATGTGTCAGACTTGTTGTCTCTGGTGGCCTTGCAAAAGAGGGTCTAAAAAAATTATGAAAAGATTCCATAAAATTGCTGTTACCGGCACCAGAAAAGGTCCTACTGGTACGGGTAGACTGTTGAAGATGACGAGACCGTCCCATGTTTGTCAAGTTACAACTGGGAGATTCACTCCCTGCACCTGCACGGTTGTTTGGTGGAAAAGCCGAGCTAAGATCTAGTAACAGCTTCTGCTGATACTCCTGCATACGTGCGTCCCTTTCTATGGCTGGAATTATGTCACAAAATTTGGACTTGTACCGGGGATCTAATAGTGTGGCAATCCAGTAGTCATCATCACTTCTAATTTTGACAATACGACTGTCATGTTGGAGGTAGTGCAACAAAAAGGCACTCATGTGTCTTGCGCAGCCATGCGGACCAAGTCCATGCTGTGTTTGTGGCATAGAGGTGCTACCCGTTCTTTCTTCCTCTGACATCTGACCCCAACCTCTTTCAACTGAAATTTGACCAAGGTCTCCCTCATCCGCTGAGTCTTCCATGTCCATGGACAGTTCGTCCTCCATTTCTTCATGTTCTCCTGCACCTTGCTCAACATTTCGCCTGCTACTATGCGCCCTTGTCGATCCCTGTCCCCCATGGTCCCATGCCTGCTGCGTTGGTGATGATGAACGTCTGGACCTTCGTGATGTTGTTGTCCCTTGCGCATATGAATCCTCCTGTAGTTCCTCCCCTTCATGTTGTCCCACCCCCTGACTCCGAATAGTGTTTAGCGTGTGCTCCAGCATGTAAATGACTGGAATCGTCATGCTGATAATGGCATTGTCAGAGCTAAACATATTCGTCGCCATGTCGAAACTGTGCAGAAGGGTGCATAGGTCCTTGATCTGAGACCACTCCATCAGGGTGATCTGCCCCACCTCTGCATCTCGTTGGCCCAGGCTATACGTCATGACGTATTGCACCAGGGCTCTGCGGTGCTGCCACAGTCGCTGTAACATGTGGAGAGTTGAATTCCAGCGTGTCGCCACATCGCATTTCAGGCGATGAACCGGCAGGCCGAAAGACTTCTGGAGCGATGCAAGTCGCTCTGCTGCGGCGCTTGAACGGCGGAAGTGAGCTGACAGTTTTCGTGCCCTGTTCAGAAGGCCATCTAGGCCGGGATAGTGTGTTAAAAATTGCTGCACGACAAGGTTCAACACGTGAGCCATACAAGGTACGTGTGTCACCTTGCCCAGGCGAAGTGCCGCACCCAGGTTTGCAGCATTGTCGCACACGGCCTTACCAGGCTGCAGTTTGAGTGGAGACAACCATTTATTAAACTCGGACCGCAAAGCTGACCACAACTCCTCAGCTGTGTGACTCTTATTACCAAGACATGTCAAGCTAAAGACCGCCTGATGCCGTTGCGCTCTGCTGCCAGCATAGTAATGAGGGGTGCGTGATTCCTTCTGCGCAGTGAGAACGCTGGTGGCCTGACCAGGCAGGCTTGGGGCGGAGGTGGAGGACCCAGATGAGGTGGAGGATGCAGAAGCAGTGGCGGAACTTGGACAGACAGAGGATTGACACACAAGTCGTGGGGACGGCAAGACTTGTGCAGCAGACCCTTCACCATCTATCACCATAGTTACCCAGTGCCCAGTCAGCGACATGTAACGTCCCTGTCCATGCTTACTGGTCCAAGTATCGGTGGTGAAATGCACCCGTTCACACACAGAGTTTCTCAAGGAAGCGGTGATGTTGTGTGCGACATGCTGGTGTAGCGCGGGCACACCTTTCTTAGAGAAGTAGTGGCGACTAGGCATCTGGTACTGGGGCACAGCGACAGACATAAGGTCTCTAAAATCCTGTGTGTCCACTAGGCGGAAAGGCAGCATTTCGGTAGCCAACAGCTTACAGAGGGATAGAGTCAACCTCTTAGCTTTGTCATGGGTCGGAGGAAGTGGCCTTTTATTTGACCACATCTGAGGGACAGAGATCTGGCTGCTGTGTGTAGACGGTGTTGAGTAGGGTGTCCCTGGAAAAATGCAGGTTTGTGAGGAAAGTGCAGGCGGAGACATGATGTTGCCTTCATCCAACGTTGGTGCTATCGATGTCTGAGAGAGCTGTACACACTCACTTGTTTCCCCTTCCAAACCAACTGACGACCTTACAAGCAAACTGCCTGTTGCGGTTACAGTGGTGGAAGTTTTGCGTGGAAAAACAGGTGTGGCAGCTGTCCCCACAGTCCTAGAAGATGAAGAGCGCGCGGATGCAGTGGAAGGGGCGGGCGGTGGATGGTTCGCTCCGCTAGGCCGCATTGCAGCACGGTGAGCTTCCCACCGGGACTTATGATATTTATTCATGTGACGATTCATGGAAGAAGTTGTCAAACTGCTGAGCTTTTGACCTCTACTAAGAGAATCATGACAAATGTTACATATCACATGAGTTGGGCGATCTTTTTCGATGTGAAAAAAGGACCAGGCTAGGCAAGGCTTAGAGGCCATGCGACCTGTTGATCCACCCCGAATAATGCTCATAGGCAGAGTGGTGGCTGAGGATGCAGTTGTAGACGTGCTACCAGTGCTCCGACTCTGTCCAGGAAGGCGCAAGGTAACTTCGTCGTCGGTTGCATCCTCCTCCACCGCCTCTGTTGACCTCCTCGAGTGCCTGACTGGGGGTTGACAGTAGGTGGGATCTAGAACGTCATCATCAATTGTTGTGTTTGCACTCCCCTCCCCCTCAGACCGAGCCTCTTCTTGCCCTGACGGAATATTTAAGTTGTCATCCCAATCGGGTATCTGCGTCTCATCTTCATCAGTATGTTCCTCATTGTCTATAACCACAGGTGTTACAGTTTGTGACAAAGGGTCAACATTATGCTCAGAAACTTGGTCCTCACGGCCTGAATCTGAGTCACAAAGGTTCTGGGCATCACTGCAGACCATTTCCTGTTCTGTACTCACTGTAGCTTGGGAGCAGACCTCTGATTCCCAGGCTATAGTGTGACTGAACAGCTCTGCAGACTCAGCCATCTCAGTTCCACCATACTGTGCAGGGCTGATGGAGACTTCAGAGCTGGGAGAAATCAAGTGTGATTGGGATGACAACTCAGAGGACTGGTGTTTTTTGGATGCGGTACTTGAAGTGGCTGAGAGGGCACTTGTTGGACCACTTGAGATCCATTCAAGCATTTTCCTTTTTTGCCCATCATCTACCTTTCTTCCTGTTGTTCGTGTCCGTAAAAAAGGGAGCACATCGGATTGTCCACGGTAAGTAGTAGACATCTTACTTTTGCTGGTAGATGGTCTATCTTCAGCAGATGATAATGGAGCTTTGCCACCTTCCCCACGGACAAAACCTTTTTTGCCTTTTCCACCACGCCTCTTCCCCTTTCCACCAGCATCTGTCATTTTGCCACTCATGTTGATTGCGACAAGATTGTGGACTGAAAATGTGGTAGTAAAAATTGAGAGGTGGTGAAGATTGCAGTGGTGGTCTAGCTTTATTAACAGCAGAATAATAAAGAATAAATATCCCTGACAATGCAACTTAGTTATAATTAGTTGGAGTGTGCAACGCAGGCAGACGTGCTGCAAATGTCTTTGCACTAGTGGGACTATAGCAAAGTCCAATAGCCACGTATAGGATGCCACTAGGTACACTGAGTGTTTGCTAGTATAATGGCTTGGTTAGAATGAGTTGTAGTGTGCAACGCAGGCAGACGCGCTCTGCAAATGTCTTTGCACTAGTGGGACTATAGCAAAGTCCAATAGCCACGTATAGGATGCCACTAGGTACACTGAGTGTTTGCTAGTATAATGGCTTGGTTAGAATGAGTTGTAGTGTGCAACGCAGGCAGACGCGCTCTGCAAATGTCTTTGCACTAGTGGGACTATAGCAAAGTCCAATAGCCACGTATAGGATGCCACTAGGTACACTGAGTGTTTGCTAGTATAATGGCTTGGTTAGAATGAGTTGTAGTGTGCAACGCAGGCAGACGCGCTCTGCAAATGTCTTTGCACTAGTGGGACTATAGCAAAGTCCAATAGCCACGTATAGGATGCCACTAGGTACACTGAGTGTTTGCTAGTATAATGGCTTGGTTAGAATGAGTTGTAGTGTGCAACGCAGGCAGACGCGCTCTGCAAATGTCTTTGCACTAGTGGGACTATAGCAAAGTCCAATAGCCACGTATAGGATGCCACTAGGTACACTGAGTGTTTGCTAGTATAATGGCTTGGTTAGAATGAGTTGTAGTGTGCAACGCAGGCAGACGCGCTCTGCAAATGTCTTTGCACTAGTGGGACTATAGCAAAGTCCAATAGCCACGTATAGGATGCCACTAGGTACACTGAGTGTTTGCTAGTATAATGGCTTGGTTAGAATGAGTTGTAGTGTGCAACGCAGGCAGACGCGCTCTGCAAATGTCTTTGCACTAGTGGGACTATAGCAAAGTCCAATAGCCACGTATAGGATGCCACTAGGTACACTGAGTGTTTGCTAGTATAATGGCTTGGTTAGAATGAGTTGTAGTGTGCAACGCAGGCAGACGCGCTCTGCAAATGTCTTTGCACTAGTGGGACTATAGCAAAGTCCAATAGCCACGTATAGGATGCCACTAGGTACACTGAGTGTTTGCTAGTATAATGGCTTGGTTAGAATGAGTTGTAGTGTGCAACGCAGGCAGACGCGCTCTGCAAATGTCTTTGCACTAGTGGGACTATAGCAAAGTCCAATAGCCACGTATAGGATGCCACTAGGTACACTGAGTGTTTGCTAGTATAATGGCTTGGTTAGAATGAGTTGTAGTGTGCAACGCAGGCAGACGCGCTCTGCAAATGTCTTTGCACTAGTGGGACTATAGCAAAGTCCAATAGCCACGTATAGGATGCCACTAGGTACACTGAGTGTTTGCTAGTATAATGGCTTGGTTAGAATGAGTTGTAGTGTGCAACGCAGGCAGACGCGCTCTGCAAATGTCTTTGCACTAGTGGGACTATAGCAAAGTCCAATAGCCACGTATAGGATGCCACTAGGTACACTGAGTGTTTGCTAGTATAATGGCTTGGTTAGAATGAGTTGTAGTGTGCAACGCAGGCAGACGCGCTCTGCAAATGTCTTTGCACTAGTGGGACTATAGCAAAGTCCAATAGCCACGTATAGGATGCCACTAGGTACACTGAGTGTTTGCTAGTATAATGGCTTGGTTAGAATGAGTTGTAGTGTGCAACGCAGGCAGACGCGCTCTGCAAATGTCTTTGCACTAGTGGGACTATAGCAAAGTCCAATAGCCACGTATAGGATGCCACTAGGTACACTGAGTGTTTGCTAGTATAATGGCTTGGTTAGAATGAGTTGTAGTGTGCAACGCAGGCAGACGCGCTCTGCAAATGTCTTTGCACTAGTGGGACTATAGCAAAGTCCAATAGCCACGTATAGGATGCCACTAGGTACACTGAGTGTTTGCTAGTATAATGGCTTGGTTAGAATGAGTTGTAGTGTGCAACGCAGGCAGACGCGCTCTGCAAATGTCTTTGCACTAGTGGGACTATAGCAAAGTCCAATAGCCACGTATAGGATGCCACTAGGTACACTGAGTGTTTGCTAGTATAATGGCTTGGTTAGAATGAGTTGTAGTGTGCAACGCAGGCAGACGCGCTCTGCAAATGTCTTTGCACTAGTGGGACTATAGCAAAGTCCAATAGCCACGTATAGGATGCCACTAGGTACACTGAGTGTTTGCTAGTATAATGGCTTGGTTAGAATGAGTTGTAGTGTGCAACGCAGGCAGACGCGCTCTGCAAATGTCTTTGCACTAGTGGGACTATAGCAAAGTCCAATAGCCACGTATAGGATGCCACTAGGTACACTGAGTGTTTGCTAGTATAATGGCTTGGTTAGAATGAGTTGTAGTGTGCAACGCAGGCAGACGCGCTCTGCAAATGTCTTTGCACTAGTGGGACTATAGCAAAGTCCAATAGCCACGTATAGGATGCCACTAGGTACACTGAGTGTTTGCTAGTATAATGGCTTGGTTAGAATGAGTTGTAGTGTGCAACGCAGGCAGACGCGCTCTGCAAATGTCTTTGCACTAGTGGGACTATAGCAAAGTCCAATAGCCACGTATAGGATGCCACTAGGTACACTGAGTGTTTGCTAGTATAATGGCTTGGTTAGAATGAGTTGTAGTGTGCAACGCAGGCAGACGCGCTCTGCAAATGTCTTTGCACTAGTGGGACTATAGCAAAGTCCAATAGCCACGTATAGGATGCCACTAGGTACACTGAGTGTTTGCTAGTATAATGGCTTGGTTAGAATGAGTTGTAGTGTGCAACGCAGGCAGACGCGCTCTGCAAATGTCTTTGCACTAGTGGGACTATAGCAAAGTCCAATAGCCACGTATAGGATGCCACTAGGTACACTGAGTGTTTGCTAGTATAATGGCTTGGTTAGAATGAGTTGTAGTGTGCAACGCAGGCAGACGCGCTCTGCAAATGTCTTTGCACTAGTGGGACTATAGCAAAGTCCAATAGCCACGTATAGGATGCCACTAGGTACACTGAGTGTTTGCTAGTATAATGGCTTGGTTAGAATGAGTTGTAGTGTGCAACGCAGGCAGACGCGCTCTGCAAATGTCTTTGCACTAGTGGGACTATAGCAAAGTCCAATAGCCACGTATAGGATGCCACTAGGTACACTGAGTGTTTGCTAGTATAATGGCTTGGTTAGAATGAGTTGTAGTGTGCAACGCAGGCAGACGCGCTCTGCAAATGTCTTTGCACTAGTGGGACTATAGCAAAGTCCAATAGCCACGTATAGGATGCCACTAGGTACACTGAGTGTTTGCTAGTATAATGGCTTGGTTAGAATGAGTTGTAGTGTGCAATGCAGGCAGACGCGCTCTGCAAATGTCTTTGCACTAGTGGGACTATAGCAAAGTCCAATAGCCACGTATAGGATGCCACTAGGTACACTGAGTGTTTGCTAGTATAATGGCTTAGTTATCAGTTGGAGTGTGCAGAGGACAAGAGGGTACAGTGGCAGGATTGTGGTGCTCTGGGTAGAGGAATGGAAGACTGCCTTTCTATTCCCTCCTAATGGTGAAATGCAGGTAGGAAATCGCTGACCTGGGCTACACAGACGCTGTTGCTGTTTGCAGGACCTGTCACCTATGGCTCTCTGACCCTGCCGGTTGGAGCCCTTAAAAGGACTGCTATAAAGTGCTCTCCCTAAGCTGTCTAACGCTGTGTATGCAGCGCATACAGCTGTATCGGCTATAGGACTCAGGAAGACGGAGCTGCGACAGTGATGTCTGACACCAAAGACGCAGAAGGCAGATAATGGCGTCCGTGAAGAAAATGTCCGGTTTTATAATGCAGGGACATGTGACATGCAGATCCTATCACACATGCCGTTGCTTCTCTGGCTCAAAGTCCACTTAGCTGTGTGTGTGTCTGGGATTGGCTGACATGCTGGCCCGCCCCACAAGACGCGCGCGCTTAGGGAAGGAAGACAAGAAAAAAAAAAAAAAAAAATGGCGATCGCCATTATAGAAACAGCAGTGATCTGAAGGCGCTGTTCACGCACACTATACACTGAAATGTGATAATAGTTTGATTCACAGAGTGACTTACACTATTACAGCAGAAACCAAGCTATGATTTAGCTGTTTTTTGGCTGCTAGAACCGTTCTCGAACGTTTCTAGAACTACCGAGCTTTTGCAAAAAGCTCGAGTTCTAGTTCGATCTAGAACATGCCCCAAAATCACTCGAGCCGCGAACTGGAGAACCACGAACCACGAACCGCGCTCAACTCTATCAAAGACATCACAAAGATGTTACATACCTGTTTAAAAGGAAAGGACAAGTAATCGCCAGTGTTGCGTGGGTACCCAGAGTGAGGAAAATACCCCTCAGCCCACCAGCGTGTCCGACTGCTTTCAATCACAGAGTCCCCCCATATCATGACACATAGCGCAGAAAAAGCATACGGCTACAGGCTGCAGCCCCCAGCCCTGCACTTATCTTGGCTGTGTATCAAAAGAAGAGGGACCCTATGCGGCTTTATAAAAAAATGTTAAATTATTTTTAAAAATGGTGTGCGGTACCCCCAATTTTGATGATAAAGCTGATAGCTGGGGGCTGGTATTCTCAGGCTGGGGAATCCCATGGTTACTGGGCTCACCCAGCCTACAAATAGCAGCCTGCAGCCACCCAGAATTGTGGAAACCATTAGATTCAACAATCCCTGAACTTTACCCAGGTCATCCTGATTGCCCTGGTGCGGTGGCAATCGGTGTGATAAGGGATTAATGATAGCTCAC
Source organism: Anomaloglossus baeobatrachus (assembly GCF_048569485.1). Lineage (NCBI taxonomy): Eukaryota > Metazoa > Chordata > Amphibia > Anura > Aromobatidae > Anomaloglossus > Anomaloglossus baeobatrachus. Next base: position 346,839,912 of record NC_134357.1, on the reverse strand, counting down.
AGCTGCCACTAAGATCTAGATTAGTAATGGGAGGTGTCTATGAGACTTTGCTCCCATTACTAAACTGTAAGTGAAAAGAAATAAACACAAACACTGAAAAAATGCTATATTTGAAATCAAATACAAACCCTCCTTTCTGCCCTTTATTAACCCCCAAAACACCCAATTCCAATGTAATCCACACGCGGTCCCACGATGATTCCAGCTCTGCTACATAGTAAAGTAACAGCGCGGGCACAGAACATGTCAGCACGCTGTGTCTTCAGGCAGAGAATGACTGAGCGGCAGCAATGAGTGGTAACATCACTTACTTTATTTGCAGTCATAGTTAGATGACTCCCTACAGTCCTCAACCTCTGATCACAGGTAACCTGACCTCAGGTTCCTTCATTAAACTCAGTGACCTTACCTCAGGTGAGGTGACTGAGTTCACAGACCTCGTTTCTACCTTGTATTTTTAATCTGCACTTTTTTGTATGCTCATCATGTTTTTTTAACATTTGGAATTAAAGTTATTAATTTTATGGGATTGCTGAATTGTTTTCTTTTTTCATTACATGTTTGTAGGTCACCTTAATCACACCTTTTCAGCTTTGCCCATAAATTTTCAATGGAATTGAGATCAGGGCTTTGTGATGGCCATTTCAAAACATTAATTGTTATCCTTAAGCCACTTTGAAACCAGATTGTCAGTATGCTTTGGGTCATTGTCCATTTGGAAAACCCATTTCCACACAAGCTTTATGGCTGATGTCTTGAGATGTTGCTTCAGTATTACCCCATAATCGTCTTTCTTCATGATGCCATCTATTTTGAGAAGTGCACCAGTAACCACTGCAGCAAAACAACCCCACAACATGATACTACCACCTCTGTGTTTCACAGTTGGGATGGTGTTCTTAGGCTTCAAAGCTTCTACCTTTTTCCTCCAAACGTAACGATTAAGGATGAGCGAATGTATTCGCCACTATTCAGTATCCGACAGATAATGGGGTATTTGATGTATCTGCTATCCGACGGCTATTATGGTATTCGCTCCGATACTTTCATTTTAATTTCTGACTTCCTGGCGCCTGTTTTCCAGCCAATGAACACATCTGATGTTGCTTGCCCTCACAGTAACGCCGCAGCCATCTTTGTTGTGGTGTTACTGTGATTGGCTTGGCTGCACAGTGTCATAGGGGCTATATAAGCCTGCGACCATTTAGTGAACACGCAGCCATAGGGAGCTGGTGGTGTACATAGACTGTACTGTGTGCGGGAGAGCGTTCTTAGATCCAACTAATAAATAGTCCTTGTAGGGCTGAACACAGTGTCCAGTAGCTGCTATCAGCTCCATAAATCTTTTTTTTGACAAACAGAAGGCAGGTCTTTCGGTCTCTCTCTCTGTCTGTCGGTCTCTCCCTCTCCCCCCCTCTTTCATACTCCCCGATCACTGACCGATCACGCTGCACGGCTGTCACACTGCTCTGGCGGCTTCTCCTCTTTTGAAAATGGGGCCAGCCGCTCATAATTCTATTGAATTGATGGGTTGCAGTCAGACACCCCCTAATGCTGAGTGACAGCTGTCTCACTGCAACCAATCACAATCGCCGGTGGGTGGGTCTATGTAGTGCAGTAAAATAAATAAATTATTAAAAAAAAATGGTGTGCGGTCCCCCCAAACTTTAATACCAGCCAAGATAAAGCCACATGGCTGAAGACTGGTATTCTCAGGATGGGGAACCCCACTTTATGGGGAGCCCCCTAGCCTGTGGCCACGGGTCACCTGAGTGACGTCACCGCTGATTACACGGCTCACTTCAGTTGCTGCATGGAGCTGACAAAGAGCGGCAGTGTTCTATGGCCGCTCCTGTCAGCTTCATGTAGCAGAGCTGGATGCATCACGGGACCTCGTGAGAATTAGGCCGGACCTGGAGGGATATTTGGGGAATTTAATAAAGTGGTGGAAGAGGGGTTTTTTTCGTCTTTTATTCCAAATAAAGGATTTTTTCAAGTGTATGTGTTTGTTTACTTCACTCACAGGTTAATCATTGAAGGTGTCTCATAGAGGCCTGCCATGATTAACCTAGGACTTAGTGGTAGCTATGGGCCTCCATTAACTCCTTATTACCCTAATTGCCACCACACCAGGGCAATTCGGGATGAGCCAGGTAGAGTCCCAGGACAGTCGCATCTAATGGATGCGGCAATTCCAGGCAGCTGCTGGCTGATATTTTTAGGCTGGGGGGCTCCCCATAACGTGGAGCTCCCCATCCTAAGAATACCAGCATTCAGCCATGTGGCTTTATCTTGGCTGGTATCAAAATTTGGGGGGCACTGCATGCCGTTTTTTTAAATTATTTATTTGTTTTACTGCACTACATAGACCCGCCCACCATCGACTGTGATTGGTTGCAGTGAGACAGCTATCACTCAACATGGGGGCATGTCTGAAAGCAACCAATCATAGGCGCCAGTGGGGGGGGAAGCAGGGAATACGAGATGGAATAATGAGTGGCTGGCATTTTCAAAAGCAGGAGAAGCCGCCACAGCATTGTGACAGCCGTAAAGCGCCGCACCGGTGATCGGTGAGTATGAAAGAGGGGGGGAGAGGGAGAAACCGACAACAGAGAGAGAGAGCGAAAGACCTGCCTTCTGTTTGTCAAAAAAGCGATTACTTTGGTTTGAGAGTGTGAAGTAAATCCAGAGATGATGATAAATTATGATCCAGTCACTCCTGACAGGACATCCCCCCTCCCTTCTTCACACATCACCCGAATCCTTTGATGACTAGAGTCAAGAGAAAAGTGTCACATCTCAGTCACACAGCAGAGGCAATCTCCTCTGATATGGAGATTAGATGAGCTGTGAACAATGGACACAGGATGACCCCCTGCTGTGACCCTGCCACAGGAGTTCCTATTTCATTACAAGGCTATGGAAGCCCCCCAGACAGGAAGACTCCAGTAAAATATGGTTAATATCTTGTGAGCCATATTTCCGATAAAAACGGCAACCAAAAAAATGGTGTCTCCGCATGCGGACGATGCTGGCACACCTTTTTTATGGGAGTGGGACCTTGGGAAGTACCCCAGGTGTGATATCGGCCAGTGGGGAACTAGCAGACAAGCCATGAGTCCTCTCGTTCTGCAGCTAAATTCATAACTGTCACAATGAGAGCATTGGCGTCCGCCTACGACATTCCCAGGCAAAGTTATGATTAATAAATGCCTTGGGAATATTACTCTGACTCAAAGCAGGGGGAGTGGCAGTGCTTCCCTGTGAGGTCACAAAGGTAGGAGGAGACCTGGATTAGCCCAGGTTGATAACCCTAGTTCGGACATTTTCCAGTGTTCTTTGCTCGGGGGCCTGGTCGGGAAAGACCTGTGAGGGAGTTCCGGAAACCTGGTCTAACAGCGCCCCCCTGTGGCCAGACGCACAAGGTAACTGCTTGAATTGTATACCTGCTTGCAATCCATATCTTAATTGTATATGTACTCTGACCTATGCACTGTATATATTCTGTAGATTCCGTAATGTATATATTGTAGTTCTAGTGTGGCTTAGGCCAATTAAATTATATAATTAATCTTGGGCTGTTATTTTATCTCGATCGTGTACCCCACGCCTGTGTGTTCGGCTAATAGTTACCGTAAATCGGTTGGTGGCAGCAAGTTTGTGCCAAGGATCATTGTGGGGCAGCCGGGGAGATTGGAGGAGGTTTTTATATATTCCGTCCGCTGAAGTCGGGGGAATATACACCTCACTCTCACCGGGAGCCCTTCAATCATCGGCACAGGAGAATAGCGGCCTCCTTGCTTATTTTCGGGCAATTTCATAATTGGCCTGACTATAAGAGGGGCGCTAGAGAGCGCGTCACGTGCTCTGTCTGTCGATCGGGAGGTATAAAGGAGGGGTGTACACCCGCTTGTTACCCCCCGATCATGACATATTGGTGGCAGGCGGTGGGATTTCTGAATGACTCCCCCGGCTGTTCATGACAGAGAGCTATTCTGGCGAGTAAAGTAAAAGCTGCATGCTGCTCTGAGCACGTTATTCCAAGACACCAGAAATACAGTCAGGCACCTTCTACAGGCTGTGCCCATACTGTTTCTGCGTTTTCCCATCCATTTCAACCTTTTCCTCAGTCACCACAGCTCGCCGTTAGGTCCAACGTGAAATTATTCGAGTTTCCCATAGACTTACATTGCGCATCGAATATTCGCGAATAGTAGAATAGCGCCGACCTATTCGTCAGATATTTGTCAAAGCGGATATTTTGGTGTTCAATCATCCCTAGTAACGATGGTCATTATGGCCAAACAGTTTAATTTTAGTTATGTCAGAGCACAGGACATATCTATATGGGGAGATAAGGTATGCACACCAGTGACTATGTAAGGGGAATACATGAAATAGCAGAAACTGCTGTGTGAATACTGACTTGAAAAATCCAATAGCTATATGCAAGAGTGAATATGTGAAAAATGGAATCTGCATTACTGCCATGAACATATGAATCAAGAGAAATTTAGCTACTGAATTGATCAATGCAATAGAGCCCCAACACTACGCCAAAGTATTTCTCTACGTTGGGGTCCCTAGCTTGTGTGTGTCCTCTCATGCAGTTAAAAAACCTACCGTGTATCTCCCCATAGTGATGTTTTTTTAGGTTTTTGCACCCAGTTCGGACTTAGAATGGTGTTCCAAACGTTATTCCTATTTGAGAGCACAGGACATGTCTCCAAAAATTAAGGTCTTTGTTCCTGTGTGCATTTGCAAATATCTGGCTTTTTATGTTTCTTTTGGATTAATGTCTTCTTCCTGGAAGAATGGTGGAATTGGTTCAGAAATTCTGCAGCATCAAAAACTCAAACACTAATCATGGGAATGTACCATTATACTTTTACTCTGACTGTTCCACTCCTGGTTTTGGCTTACAAATACTGAAGGAAAGACCAGCCAAATACTCAACGTGTGCATATTGGCAGTGCCGTAAGTAGAGTTTGATAGGCCCCAGTGCAAAATTTGGACCTGTCTTCCACCACGCATGTTGGTCAGATGTATGTATACATTTAGTGTTCTAAATCCTATGAAGTCATGCAAGTTGCCCTCCCCGATTTTGTAGTAATGTCCCCCATCCTTTACTAATGTACCCCATGCAGGGCTCCTTCTTGGTAAATATGTCACCCATCTTGGTTTATATGTCCCCCATCCTGGTATGTCCCCCATCCTGGTAAGGATGTCCTCCATCCTGATATATATGTCCCTCATCCTGGTATATGTCCCCCATTCTGGTATATATGTCCCACTTTGTAGGACCCATCCTGGTATATATGCCCCCCATCCGGGTAAAAATATTCCCCATTCTGGTATATATGGCCCATTCCTAGGCCACATTCTGGTATATATTTCCCAATCCTGGTTATTGCCCCCCATTCTGGTATATATGTTCCCCATTCTAGGCCCTGTTCTGGTATACAGTATGCATATCCGCATCCTAGGCCACATTCTGCTATATATAACCCCAGCCTGGTAAAAATGGCCCCCTTCCTGGTATATAGGTCCCCATCCTGGGCCCCTCCTGCTATATATATCCCCATCTTGGGACCCACCTGGTATATGTCCTAATCCTGGGCCTCTGATGGTATATATGTCCCCTTCTGGTATATGTCCCCCTCCTGGCATATATGTAAGCATCCTGGGCCTCCCCATGGTATATATGACCCCCTCCTGGTATAAATGTCCCCACTCTTGGCCCCTCCTGGTATATATGTTCCCATCCTGGTTAATCTCCCTTCTGGGCCCCTTCTGCTATATATGTCCTCCTACTGGTATATATGTCCACATTTTGGGCTCCTCCTGGTATATATGTCTAGTTTTTGGTATATATGTCCCCCTCCTAGTAATATATGTCTCCCTATCCTGGTATATAAATATGTCCACCTACTGGTATATATTGTCCCCCTCCTGGGCCCATCCAGGTATATTTGCCCTCCTCCGGGTATACATGTCCCCCCCATCCTGGTATATACTGTCTTCCTCCTTGGCCCCTCCTGGTATATATGTCTCCATCCTGGTAAATATTTCTATGCTCTGTCTAGCTAAAAAATAAAGCAAAAACATTTTATTCACCCTCCACGGCTGCTTTGTTGCTTGGCATCCGCCTGTGTATCCAGCGTGAAGTGGCCGGCAGTTGTCATCGGCGTCCGTGCTATGGCAACGCATGACATCATTGTCTTGAGCCGCACTCAGTCACTCAGACACTGATGAAAGCTGCTGGCTTCTGTTTGGCCGGCAACGTGTATTGTAGTGCAGGAACCCGAAGGGTTTCTGCGCCATGATGCATTATAGCTGATTGTGCGCCCTTGGAAGCACATCTAGCAGAAGCAGGGACTAAGGGGGGGCGTATCCCCTGCACCCCTAGGACTAGTCGCGATCCCTGCAATCGCGATCATTCTGCCCCTGAACATTAGTGAAGTAGAGGTCATTGCCCATGAGGAATAGACTAAGATTCTTCAATACCACTGCTGGAAGCTGGTGTCTGGGTATGCATCATGTTTGTAGCAGATCATAAAAGCCAAAAGTGATCTACTAACTAAAGATGCTTGCCATGAAGATCAAAATCCACAATTCTGTAGTCACTTTGCATCACTCTGTGACTGCAGACTTGTAAATTCCCACATTGTGTGCACTGTGCTCTGTGAGGATTCACTGGTATCAGCGCCGGAAATGTGCATATTCCCGGCCAGAATGCCAAAGTGCATACTTGTGGCTACGTGATCACCGTTCCTGTCTTTCACACCGCCGAATCCTCACAGTGAACAGTGTTTGTGTTGGAAGGATTCCCAGGTCTGCAGTCACGTAGAGTGACACACAGAGTGACTGCAGACCTGTGGATTTAGACTGGACAGCTCCTTTAACACACTATACTAACATTTACACAGGTTTAGGGAATAAAAAAAAATGAATGGGGATATTGCTTTAACGACCGGCATCAGACTGAGGGAGATCTCTGAGAAAAGTTGTCCATTTTTAGCACAATTTTTTTTTCTTAATGCATGAATTTCAGGCTCAAAATCATTTTGGACCTAAGTTTGATTAAAAGTTGCAAAGTTTTGATTTTACAGGTGCTTTGTTTCCCTGCACCTTAAACTTAAAGTGCTATTTGGTTATAAATCAGATGACAGAAGCTCAAAAAAAGACATAAGTTACAAATTACCTGTCACAACAAGCTAAATGATGGATTCTCAGTTAGCTCATTCTGCAGCTAGCAATATACAGTGCAACACAAAAGCTATAGAAGGCAAATGGGGCAAATATTTTAATGACACTTTATTAAAAAAATATGTTTTTAGCTCCACATATATGCATTTAAGTGAAAAAAGAAAGTTGACCCCAAAAGTAAAGAAGCCACTTGCCTTTCTTACTACAAAATAATATACAATATCACATTGAGCAATCATGTCTTGTTTGGAACTTTAAACCCGTAGTCCAGTCAAAATACAAAAAAAAAACCTTTACCCTGAACAAATTCCAAGAAAGCGTTTTATTGTTTTTTTTTGTAGTATTACATGTAGGGAAAAACATACTAAAAGTTTACCAAGATAGGGTTACCACAAAGGGTCCAAATGTGATGTCAAAGAATATGGCCGCCAAAGCTGTAAAATGTTAAAGGCGACTCGCCTTTCAGGGTATATCATATTTCTTTTACAATCATATTTCTTTTACCAGAGGAAGTGGAATGTCCGAACATCAGAGGGCCTTGTGGACGCTGTCTATGCCAGTGTCCTCTTCCTACAGTGATGCAATGCAGGGTTTCACTTGCCAGAGCTTTGTCACCAGTGAACAACACAATGAGGCAAGAACGTCAAGGACGAGAAGAGATCGTGAAGACCTGGAGAAAATTGCAGATAAACTCGAGACCTTTTCACCTTTCTCCAATGAAGTGTCTCTTCGCAACATTATCACCGGTGTCAATGCAAATAAGGATGTGAATGTCCATAACCTGTTCACCATTGGCAGAGAAATAGTGGCAACAATGGAGGGTCAATCACTGTTTTCAGTTAAGTACAAGCGGTCAATGAAAGCCAAGACCCTGGCATCCAGTGAGGCAATTGACGTTGCTAAGGACAAAACAATAGACCCCGCTCTTTTGTTCCAAAGGTTTCTTGTGGTGTCTCAAACTGCTGATCTTTCCCTTGATGAGGTGATGGCCTATGAACTTTCACCATACCCACCATCCCTCTTTGAGGCAAAACATCTCTTACGCAAACCAAACAAAGCACAACTGATGGCTGCTATAAAAAGAACAGAGTTCAGATGACGCAGTACTCAAGGATGTACCAGAAGTGGAACATTATGTTCTTGATGGAGGTTCTCTTCTCCATCGACTGAAGTGGTCAGAAGGAAAGACATATTGCTCAATCGCTGAAGGCTATGCATCATTCACAGTAAAGCACTATGGTAAGGCTACATTAGTATTTGATGGTTACATTGGAGGACCAAACACTAAGGGGTACTTTGCACACTACGACATCGCAGGTGCGATGTCGGTGGGGTCAAATCGAAAGTGACGCACATCCGGTGTCGCTGTCGACATCTACATTACTACGATTAACGAGCGAAAAAGTGTCAAAATCGTATGATCGGTGTAGCGTCCGTCATTTCCATAATTTTGAAAGGACCGATGTTACGATGTTGTTCCTTGTTCCTGCGGCAGCACACATCGCTGTGTGTGAAGCCGCAGGAGCGAGGAACATCGCCTTACCTGCGTCCCGGCTGCAATGAGGAATGAAGGAGGTGGGCGGGATGTTTATGTCCCGCTCATCTCCGCCCCTCCGCTTCTATTGGCTGCCTGCCGTGTGACGTCGCTGTGACGCCGCACGACCCGCCCCCTTAGGAAGGAGGCAGTTTGCCGGCCAGAGCGACGTCGCAGGGCAGGTAAGTGCATGTGAAGCTGCCGTAGCGATAATGTTCGCTACGGCAGCTATCACAAGCTATCGCAGCAGCGACAGGGGCGGGGACTATCTCGCTCGGCATTACTACCATCGACTTGCAATGTCGTAATGTGCAAAGTACCCCTAAGGACATTACCCATCAGCGACGGTGCAAAAATCGAACAAGTAACAAAGTAAACATTGCTGAAGGAACGAAATTTGTCGGGAAAAAGGAGGACTTCCTTCCGAATGTGGAGAACAAACAGTCTCTTATCAATCTCGTTTCACAGCACATGAATGACAGAGGTTGCCATGTAATATAATCAGGGGGGATGCAGATGTGGAGATTGTTAAGGCAGAAGTGTCAATGTCATCCAACAAAAGTACTAGTCACATTGGCGAAGATACAGATGTTTTGGTGTTGTTACTTCATCACGCGTCAACCAGCGATGGCAACAAGCTTTATTTCTACTCGGATAAAGGGAGTCGTGCAACAGTATATGACATTAAGGTTATGAAGAAGTTCCTGGGAAACCATGTCTGTAGCAGTCTTCTGTTCCTGCATGCATTCACGGGTTGAGCATGTCAAGAAGGGCATTGTGACAATATGAGTGAGGAAGCAGTGTCTGATGATGAAAATAGTGACTATTGACCTGACACGGTTATTCAGTGAGGAAGTAGGTCTTAAAATGCACTCTGTATTAATTCTATAATTTCTAGAAATGTACATGTATGTCATGACGTCATTGATGACGTCATGACCTCGCCTGTCCATGTAGTTAGTATAAAACTTTGTATAAAAATTGTTATATGAAAATATATAGTATAAAAAATGCAAACTTCTGTAACCTACAGCTACAGCTTTGAAATAGGGAAATATTCGTTATTTTTAGTGTGATGGCTGTCATCGTCTTATGACGTCATAGTTATGACCTTCCTGGTGATCAATTTTTGGAAAACCTTTAATATGTTGTTCACCACATATAATAGTAATAAAAAAAAGATCACAAAAAGCTTTCTTGGAATTTGTTCCGGGTCAAACCTTATTTTGACTGGACTACCTCAGTAATTTAATTTAAAAATAAGAATACAAATAAATAGAGAAAAAATATAAATCATCACAATATCATTCTTTATTTTAATATTTATTTCTATGTCATGTACGTAAAATGTAATATAATAATGTCAGTGTTGTAGATCTATCTATACATGTAGAAATAGATATAGATTTTTCTTTGTCTCTAGCCATGACGGGAGATGCATGATATCTTTTACTGTCAATGTGACCCGTATTAGCCTCTAGTTCATGTATAAGTAAACTGCTGAGCTCCTGGAGAGTTCCCTTTCACAAAACATTCTTCATATTGCCTTTATGCGGAGATACCTGTGTCTTCTATTGGCCGCTTTTGTATATACTCGGCTCTACGGCTCGTGATGTATGGTCGCTGTCTGCAGTCTCCATAGTAACTACTTCATCTGTTTCCATAGCAACAAGAGCTTTCGCTAGATTATAGAAATGAACTGAGGTGTTAGCATCCTGCTGTAGCGTTAACCTGGCACCTTGTGTCACCTCGCTCCTCTGAGCAAAAACTGCAAATAATAATGCTAATAATGTCCAAATGTTAGGAGCATTGTGGTTATTAAAATCAAAGGCCACTAACGGGGCTCTCATGTAATTCTGTATCTTATTTGTTCATATTAACTCTGTATTCACTATTACACTAAAGGATATAATTGATCTATTGCTATTATCCAGGGGAGTGCTATGGGTTTCCAAAAATTGCTCCTTTTTGGGTTTAATTGGTGATAGATGATGAATTCTAGAATAACAACCCAAACAGTCCTTCCTATCTTTCCAGATGTAATAAAAAAGAAGTCATGGCTGACAAGCTGTTGCTGTAGATACACTGACAATCTTTTGAGTTCCGTTGTTAGGGGAAGCACATGTCTAGCAACCAGGAAAGGGTAAGATGTTAGGCACCGTCTGACACAGGTGTCATGACCATTTTTTGTCTAACAGATACATTAAATTTAATTGATAGATTCACTGATGGTCCCAAAAATCTCAAACAATCAGATACATCTTATTTTGATACAATTTGCAGATCAGAGTCCTTCATTCAAGTGAATGGGTTTGTGAAAAAAAAAACCATAATACTTAAATGTGTCATTGAAGTGCCTTAGAAAAAAAAAGGAAAACATCAATTTTTTCATGTCAGAAAAGCTAATAACATACAAATTGTAAAAACTGAGACACATCCCAAAAATTGATCAGGTGAAAACTGTTCTTCTTGCGGAGACCTGACAAACCAATCTGGCTGCCAGTGAGGAGTCTTAGGGGTACTTTGCACACTACGACATCGCAGCTGCGATGTCGGTGGGGTCAAATCGAAAGTGACGTACATCCGGCGTCGCTGTCGATATCGTAGTGTGTAAATCCTTTTTGATACGATTAACGAGCGCAAAAGCGTCGTAATCGTATCATCAGTGTAGTGTCCGACATTTTCAAAATTTCGCTGCTGCGATGTTACGATGTTGTTCCTGGTTCCTGCGGCAGCACACATTGCTGTGTGAGAAGCCGCAAGAGCGAGGAACATCAGCTTACCTACGTCACCGCGGCTCACGCCGGCTATGCGGAGGGACGGAGGTGGGCGGGATGTTTACGTTCCGCTCATCTCCGCCCCTCCGCTTCTATTGGCCGCCTGCCGTGTGACGTCGCTGTGATGCTGCGCGACATGCCCCCTTAGGAAGGAGGCGGGTCGCCGGCCAGAGCGACGTCGCAGGGCAGGTGAGTGCATGTGATGCTGCCGTAGCGATAATGTTTGCTACGGCAGCTATCCCAAGATATCGCTGCTGCAACGGGGGCGAGGACTATCGCGCTCTGCATCGCAGCATCGGCTTGTGATGTCGTAGTGTGCAAAGTACCCCTTAGAGCTGCAATGCTCCTCTGAGAAACATAAGCTGAGAGCACTGCAGCTATAAGTCTCCTCACTGGCAGCCAGATTGGTTTGTCAGGTCTCCGCAAAGAGAAAAGTTTTCCCCTTAGACCCCACTTTAGCTTCTCATACAGCCAAATCAGATCTCATACTTTTAACTGATGAGGGGCAATCACCCCAAAACAAACATCGTGTCTGCAAATTGAGGTTCTGATCTGGCATAAATCCTAGATTATATGACAAGGCTCATTAAAGGGCCACTTTTGACTTTTAGGATCGCTACCTCCAATAGGTGGCACCAGAGTTCGTCTTCTTCCTCCCTGAAGAGACAATTTGAAAAATCGATAAAGCACACTAAGAATAAAATGGCATTTTTTCATATATGAGAAAAAAAAAAGCAGATGTGTGAATGAGGCCTTATTGTGACCACTTTTGTAGAGTTCAGAAGCAATTTTTCTCCTATTTTTGCCAAACTTTGCCACGGGGAGCTCTGTTCTACATTCATCTGATTCAGTTATCTCTTGGAAAGGTTGAACTTGCTGGACCTTATGCTAGAATATATAAGTTTTTTTGCAAAAAAATAAATCAAATCTTATCATAAAAATCTATGGGAACCTTTCTTTTCAATCTAAGTATGGATCCTACATAAATGGAAAATAGGTTCAAATCAATGCAACAAAGGCTTTGGCATATATAACCTGTACAAGTCCAAACGTTTTATAACAGTGGAGTTTCCCTTTAAGCTCTGTTAATATTTATGCTTCTATATTGGAAGTGATGGAGGCTGCAAGAGTTTGAAACACATGCATACTGGCGACTCGGACAAAGCTTTGGTCTTATAATGGAGCTCCAGTTATAAGTAGTCATAAAGTTAGATGTGCTGCTATCGTTCAGTGTAACACCAGCTAGGAGCTGCCCTTTAAATAACCAGTATTCTTTGTTTTACATTCCAAAAATGAATTCTTCTATGCAGAAAGCTACACGGGATAAGTGCAGTAATCACTGGCTTACATAATGCAGGAAGTTCCCTCCTTTCCTATTGTAGGCGCCAGGATTGCTGTGTAAATTGACACTAACACTTGATAAACGAAAACAGTGCACTTCCTGCAATGATGGCAGTGATACCAGCAGTACTGAAGCAGAGGTATTTTGGGAGATTTTATTATTGGCAGTATGAATCTACTTCCTCCACTTGTTTTCCAGTGGATGTCTCTGTTTGAATTGGCAAAGTAACAACATCACAGGGAAAGTAAAGGTTAATACCGAGCCATGTAGAAAATGAAGGGTTCCCTTGCATCGTCTGATCTTTGGAATGTTTATTATGCTTTCAAGGGGTTATCTGGGACTTTGTAAAAAAAAAAAAAAAATGCCTAAGCATCAACAAGCAGGTAGTGTCCAAGTAACCCGAGGCTCTAATGAAGACAAGATAGTTGTTAAGTCACGGTAAGCCTGGACCCGTGGCGCAGTGGGTCATCCAGCAGTATGACAATATCTGTGACGCCCTGGCCTATCAGGTCGTCACAGGGTATTGTGCAATCTGCCCTTCTGCACAGTATCCGCATCCTCCTTGGTTACGGATCCCTGTCCTTTGGTGTTGCTAAGAGCCAAGCCAGTCAAAATTCTAGGAACACTTTGCACCACACCCAGGGCCGTATTTGGGGTTTATGCTGCCCTAGGCACTGTCAGTGGTGGCGCCCCCTTCTGATCAGTCAGATTATGGGTATGTGCACACAGCTTTTTTTTTTTTCAGACAGATCCGCGCTGTAACCCGCCCAAAAAACCCAAACTCTAAATATTAAAGAAATGAACTCATACACTGCAGTATAAACATGACTTGCTGTCCATATGTTCAGTCTTTGGCGTTTTTTTAAGCGCGTCAGGTTTCCTCAGACACGAAGCGGCTGACAGTGACCGGTCCATTATATGGCGGCTGCTGCTTGGATGCCGCTTACTAGTTCATTTAAAAAATAAGTAAAATCCAGTAGCTAAAAGATGTTGGAAAAAACAACCAAGAAGCAACAGCAAAAGAAAAAAAAAAAATATTTGCTTCCAGATAAAATGATGACTGTCCTGAAGCGTATTCTGTCTGAATAATTCCAGGGGTTCACAGACATCTACAAGACGTGTGCACATGCCCTGATAGAGCCCATAGCCTTCAGATAGTAGTTAAGACCTCCATACACATTAACCTAAAGTTATCTAAACCCGCCAATATCGACAGGTTCTGCTGACAGTCCAATGTGAATGGGGGCTCTCAATTCTGATTGTCAGGGGAATAAGGGTACCTTCACACTTAGCGATGCAGCAGCGATCCGACCAGCGATCTGACCTGGTCAGGATCGCTGCTGCATCGCTACATGGTCGCTGGTGAGCTGTCAAACAGGCAGATCTCACCAGCGACCAGTGAACAGCCCCCAGCCAGCAGCGACGTGCAAGCGACGCTGCGCTTGCACGGAGCTGCCGTCTGGAAGCTGCGGAGACTGGTAACTAAGGTAAACATCGGGTATGGTTACCCGATGTTTACATTAGTTACCAGCGCACAGCTGTGTGTGCAGGGAGCAGGGAGCCGCGCACACTGAGCGCTGGCTCCTTGCTCTCCTACCATAGCTACAGTACACATCGGGTTAATTAACCCGATGTGTAATGCAGCTACATGTGCAGAGAGCAGGGAGCCGCGCACACTGCTTAGCGCTGGCTCCTTGCTCTCCTAGCTGCTGTACACATCGGGTTAATTAACCCGATGTGTACAGCAGCTACATGTGCAGAGAGCCGGAGCCGGCAGCACAGGCAGCGTGAGAGCTGCAGATGCTGGTAACTAAGGTAAATATCGGGTAACCACCTTGGTTACCCGATGTTTATCTTGGATACAGCTTACCTCAGCTGTCAGACGCCGGCTCCTGCTCCCTGCTCGCTTCATTTGTCGCTCTCTTGCTGTCACACACAGCGATCTGTGTGTCACAGCAGGAGAGCGGCTTTGAAGAAAACGAACCAGGGCTGTGTGTAACGAGCAGCGATCTCGCAGCAGGGGCCAGATCGCTGCTCAGTGTCACACACAGCGAGATCGCTAATGAGGTCACTGCTGCGTCACAAAAACCGTGACTCAGCAGCGATCTCGGCAGCGAGCTCGCTGTGTGTGAAGCACCCCTAAGGATCCAGCATGTCCGATTACGGAGTGTAGATCCTATTATCCTCTAAATGATAAGCTGCTGCCAGAGATGTCCAGCAACAGCTCTAATAAAGAACACAGAAACACTTGGCAGAATGAGTGCTCCTGTATATGGGAGAGCTGAGCAAGATAGCTGTCGGCTGAAAGATCAGACTAAACTGTATGGGGGCTTTAGTCTATTACTTATTCGTCTGACAGACATGCAGATAGCTGTATTTTTAGTCCAGCACGCTGACCCTATGTTTTAGGATCAAGACTGATAAGGTAAAGATTACAACAGCCACATGAATATCACCAGAACCACCATCAGTACAATAATACATAATTAAAACCACACTAAATACAAGAATACATAACCAAAACCACAGTTAGTACAGTAATACATCAACAGAACTACTGTCAATACAGTAATATCACCAAAACCACCCTAAATACAATAATACATCACCAAACCCACCCTGAAGACAATAATACATTGCCAAACCCACCCTAAAGACAATAATACATCACCAAAACCACCATCAGTACATGAATACATTGCTAACTTCATACAGCAATCAAGTGCAGTGTCAGGTTAGACCCATATACATATATGTATTGCATTAACGTACAACTCCCAGTATGTCCTTAACAATGGTAAGGAGATGCTGGTAGTTGTTACCAGCCATCATTAGATTGTGGACCATATAAGAACCACAATACTAATTAGTCCCAGGCAGTAGACTTAACTTTTGGAGGAGATCTTATATGTTTAGGTCCATTAATTCTGAGGAGATTAGTAGGGCAGAGGTGGGCCCAGTAGGGAGAAGGGGCATCATGGGGTGGGACTTGAGACCCCCACCAATTGCTCAAAAGACCTCTTAAGTGCACAGCTCAGGAGACAGGACTATGAAATTTTACTCCCGGAATCCATTCTGTCTGCATGTTCTGGTTCTGGGAAACACTCGGGGCCATGGTAGTCGGACCCCCAGCGATTGGAAAGTTATTCCCTATCCCAAGGATAGGGGGTAAGTTCCCAATGTGAGAAAACCCCTTTAAAGCAGCATTAACACTGCAGCCTAAGATGGGAAACTGATTTATCTACACAGTGTCCATCACCCGATGCACGAGCAAAAAACTTTCATTCGTCAGGTGAGATGATTTTTAAGCTGACTGAAAAGGAATCGGTCACCCTAAAATGACACCTAGACTGCATAAATATTTATATGGTGGACATGATCTGTGGAGAAATAATCCCACCCATATAGTTCAGCTTAAAAAGGAACTAGTCACGACCTTTAATATTAAACTGCTCCATTGTCTTGTTAGTCAGAAAATGTGCATCACTTAACGTTGTGTCACTAACAAGAGGGGGGGCAGTTTAAAATTGAAAAAGGGTGTAACAGGTTCCCTTTAATGTTCACTGAAAAAGCCACATTTATTTGATATGAAAATGAGGACATTTCTGCGCGGCCTAAGCCTGGGTGCACCGATACCACTGAATAGGAAAATACTAGCCAGGCCTTTGTCTTCATTAATAGTGAGCCATTGGTGGGAGTGAGCACCGTAACACCAAATCTCCTGTCTGCACCGCACCCAACACTGTGGCACACTCCAAGCGTCAGTGCGGGTGTGCACACAACACAGGAGGAGCACAGCGGCACACGCCAAGCGTCAGTGCGGGTGTGCACACAACACAGGAGGAGCACAGCAGCACACGCCAAGCGTCAGTGCATGTGTGCATCCAACACAGGAGGAGCACAGTGAGGAGGGGGACACGGCGCTGTGATGTGCTGTCTGCTCACTTCAACAACCTTCCTCATTGAATCTGCAGTCAAATACAGGCAGTAACCAGGTGTCAGAACGTACCTGCAGTCACATTGCAGGCGCACCCACGCGGACACTGCAGTCACATTGCAGGCGCACCCACGCGGACACTGCAGTCACATTGCAGGCGCACCCACGCGGACACTGCAGTCACATTGCAGGTGCACCCACGCGGACACTGCAGTCACATTGCAGGCGCACCCACGTGGACACTGCAGTCACATTGCATGCGCACCCACACGGACACTGCAGTCACATTGCAGGCGCACCCACGTGGACACTGCAGTCACATTGTGTGCGCACCCACACTGACACTTGGAGTGCTACTCTGCTCCTATAGTGTCAGGACACGTGCAGAAATGCTAAGTGATTTTAGACAGCACTGACTCTCACCTAAGGGCGAGGGACTGTCTTTAATATGCAAATAGGACGGTGCACATCTGCACCAAGACATCGGCCGCATCAGGGGGGACAGAACAGTCTGCATATATATAATAAAATATTAAGTTAAAACTGTACATGCTAGAGCGACGTCCCCTATATAAATGTGTATGCAGATTAATTGGCATTTTGGGAGTAAAAGTAAAATGTCATTGCTCTTAGCAACACATTGTCCTGCGTCTCCCATGACTCCCCTCTTGTTTGGTCTGCTGCAGCAAACACTGCAATGGTGCCCGTATAGGGAATGTGTCACCAGGTTATTTTTCCCCCCTCTGAGAGCAGCATAATGTAGAGACAGAGACCCTGATTCTACCAATGTGTCACTTACTGAGCTGTTTGCTGTCATTTTCTCTGCTGCAGATCTCGCAGTTATACAGAGCTCATGAATATGCTGGACTACCTGCAGCACACCAAGATTAAGGAAAACAGAGCAGTGTATATGGGCTTCATTAGGAGTGAAAGGCAACAACTTCAATAGGAATGCACAAATAAGAAGAAACAGAAGTCTTTAAATTTGCTTAAGTATCTGTATATCCCATGGTCAATAATTAGCGATAATAAACGCTATAGTGCACATAAAAAGTTTTATCAGACACAAGGTACATGGGGTATGGAATATAATAAAACATACAGGACAGGATTCGACAATGACAGGCGAATAATCCTCATGTGGGGCCACATGCGATCTCCCCCTATTGGTAAACTCCCTGTACTGCTAGCCAGTGCTGGTGTGGTTTTCTATGGCTCCCTGTACTGCTAGCCAGTGCTGTTGTGGTTCTCTATGGCCCCCTGTACTGCTAGCCAGTGCTGTTGTGGTTCTCTATGGCCCCCTGTACTGCTAGCCAGTGCTGTTGTGGTTCTCTATGGCCCCCTGTACTGCTAGCCAGTGCTGTTGTGGTTCTCTATGGCTCCCTGTACTGCTAGCCAGTGCTGTTGTGGTTTTCTATGGCTCCCTGTACTGCTAGCCAGTGCTGTTGTGGTTCTCTATGGCTCCCTGTACTGCTAGCCAGTGCTGTTGTGGTTCTCTATGGCTCACTGTTTTTCTAGCCTGTGATTATCTGACTTTGTTCAGTACACGGCTTTCAGTAAAGGCTGGTAGGTGTTTCATGTATCAGCTTGGTTGTATCACTCAGCACTTTGTATATCAGGGAGACAGTATATGAATGACCCTGCATGTGGCCTGTCATTGTCAAATCCTGTCCTGTATGTTTTATTATATTCTCTACTCCATGTACCTTGTGTCTAATAAAACTTTTTATGTGCACTATAGCGTTTATTATCGCTAATTATTGACCATGGGATATACAGATACTTAGGCAAATTTAAAGACTTCTGTTTCTCCTTATTTCTGCAGCACACCAAGTAGTCCTGTAATGATAACTACTGCTGATTAAACAGTGATTTTATCAAAACTACACTAAAGCTGGTGTCACACACAGCAACAACGACGTCGCTGCTACGTCACCATTTTCTGTGACGTTGCAGCGACGTCCCGTCGCTGTCGCTGTGTGTGACATCCAGCAACGACCTGGCCCCTGCTGTGAGGTCGCCGGTCATTGCTGAATGTCCAGCTTCATTTTTTGGTCGTCGCTCTCCCGCTGTGACACACACATCGCTGTGTGTGACAGCGAGAGAGCGACGAAATGAAGCGAGCAGGGAGCAGGAGCCGGCGTCTGACAGCTGCGGTAAGCTGTAACCAGCGTAAACATCGGGTAACCAAGGGAAGACCTTTCCCTGGTTACCCGATATTTACCTTCGTTACCAGCCTCCGCTCTTGCTGCCAGTGCCGGCTCCTGCACTGTGACATGTGGCTGCAGTACACATCGGGTAATTAACCCGATGCATACTGTAGCAAGGAGAGCAAGGAGCCAGCGCTAAGCAGTGTGCGCGGCTCCCTGCTCTCTGCACTGTGACATGTAGCTGCAGTACACATCGGGTTAATTAACCCGATGTGTAATGTACCTAGGAGAGCAAGGAGCCAGCGCTAAGCGCGGCTCCCTGCTCTCTGCACATGTAGCACAGCGACGTTATGATCGCTGCTTCTGCTGTGTTTGACAGCTAAGCAGCGATCATAACAGCGACTTACAAGGTCGCTGTTACGTCACAGAAAATGGTGACGTAACAGCGACGTCGCTGTCGCTTAGTGTGAACCCAGCTTAAGCAGCCCAGTAAGTGACAACACTGGAATCAGGATCTCTGTGCCAACATTATGTTGCTCTCAAATTAGGTGGCAAAAACCTGGTGACAGACTCATAATTCTCCTCACTAAAGAGTAACCACCCTAAGTAAGCCCAAGGCTGTGCCCAAGAATAAATAACTGCCCACCTCTGAGCTCACAGCACAAAAAATGACCCCACACCGTGTCACTTATAGTATACAGCCTCCACATTATCTCCTATAACATTTCCACTACACTGCCCCCTCAAATGAAAACCCCCACTGTCCTCACCACTGAATTATACCCTCCAGACCTTCCTCACTTATGAACTATGACCTCCACTGCCCCCACCTCTCCATGCAGCCCCCACTTCACTGTCCCCCTCATGCTGTCCCCACTCTATAATGAACCTTCTGCTTCGCATTCTGTATACCGGGCCCTCCCAGGCTCCTAACTGAGCGCTCCCCATGCTGCCCCTTCTCCATATCAAACCCTCTCCATACCAAGCCCACCATGGTTCCCCTTCCATACAGAGTACCCCCCATGCTTTCCCATTCTCCATACCATGCCTCCCCCCATGCTACCCCATTCTCCATACCATGCCTCCCATTCTCCATACTGCAACTCCCATTCGCTATACTGTCCACCACCCTCCCTCATTTTCCCTCCCCCCCCATTTTCCCATTCTGCTCCATCCCCCATGCTGCGCACCCCCATCATGCTCTATCCTCCATGTTGCGCCCCCACATCATGCTTCATCTTCCATGTTGCACCCCCACATCATGATTCATCCCCCCCATCCTCCATGTTGCACCCCCACATCATGCTCCATCCCCCATGTTGCGCCGCCACATCATGCTCCATCCCCCCATCCTCCATGTTGCGCCCCCACATCATGCTTCATCCCCCCATCCTCCATGTTGCGCCCCCACATCATGCTCCATATCCCCATGTTGCACCCCCACATCATGCTCCATCCCCATGTTGCACCCCCACATCATGCTCCATCCCCCCCATCCTCCATGTTGCGCCCCCACATCATGCTTCATCCCCCCATCCTCCATGTTGCGCCCGCACATCATGCTTCATCCCCCCCATCCTCCATGTTGCGCCCCCACATCATGCTTCATCCCCCCCATCCTCCATGTTGCGCCCCCACATCATGCTCCATCCCCCCCATCCTCCATGTTGCGCCCCCACATCATGCTTCATCCCCCCATCCTCCATGTTGCGCCCCCACATCATGTTCCATCCCCCATGTTGCGCCCCCATATCATGTTCCATCCCCCATCCTCCATGTTGCGACCCCACATCATGTTGCATCCCCCATCCTCCATGTTGTGCCCCCATATCATGTTCCATCCCCCCCATCCTCCATGTTGCGCCCCATATCATGTTCCAACCCCCCATCCTCCATGTTGCGCCCCCATATCATGTTCCATCCCCCCATCCTCCATGTTGCGCCCCCACATCATGCTGCATCCCCCCCATCCTCAATGTTGTGACCCCATATCATGTTCCATCCCCCCATCCTCCATGTTGCGCCCCCACATCATGCTTCGTCCCCCCATCCTCCATGTTGCGCCCCCACATCATGCTTCCTCCCCCCATCTTCCATGTTGCGCCCCCATATCATGTTCCATCCCCCCATCCTCCATGTTGCGCCCCCACATCATGCTTCATCCCCCCATCCTCCATGTTGCGCCCCCATATCATGTTCCAGCCCCCCATCCTCCATGTTGCGCCCCCACATCATGCTTCATCCCCCCATCCTCCATGTTGCGCCCCCATATCATGTTCCACCCCCCCATCCTCTATGTTGTGCCCTCACATCATGCTGCATCCCCCCCATGCTCCATGTTGCGCCCCCATATCATGTTCCATCCCCCCATCCTCCATGTTGCGCCCCCACATCATGCTCCACCCCCCCCATCCTCCATGTTGCGCGCCCCCCCCCCGGGTTGCTTGTTCGGCGCAGTCTTCGGCTGTAAAGCGCTTACCTGCTCTAAGCGGCATCTCCGGTGGCTGCACCTCCCGTTCTCCGCGGTGGTGGTGGCGGTGGCAGGATCATCATCTCACATCTTCCTCGGCGGCGGCTCCATGTCCCCTTCTCCTTTGCGCGGCGCTGCCTCACGCTGCTGTGACCTCTGCACAGTGAGCGCACGGCAGCACGTCGGGGCGGGGAGCTGATTACAGCTCCTCTGACCCCGGAAGTGCCGGCTCACAGTTTCATTTATATTTGCGTGTTATAGACGCGACTATAAATGACTGCGGCGCCCCCTCCCTCCTCCAAAAAGGCGCCGGATTTAATAAAGAGTTTAGAGGAGGGAGGAAGATTTTAAAAAAAAAAAAAAAAAAAAAAATTTTTTAAGTTTTGATTTGGGCGCCGCCCTCCTGGAAGGCACCGCCCCAGCCACGTGCCCTCAAGTGCCTAATGGCAAATACGGCCCTGACCACACCCACCAGACAAACCATTGGGGGGCCTGAAGGGAATAGGGCCACCACTTGGGGGGTTGGTAAGGGAAGGTGAGAAGTGTCAAAAAGGGAGCAGTTGTGAAGTGGAGAGTGAAGAGTAAGGAGCTGGGCTCCTTGTAGAATACTAGGTGGCAGACGTTGGTCTGGGCCTGGTAGGAGCTAGAACACCGGTCGCAGGGGATCGTGTCAAGGGGCACGGATCTGCCGAGTAGGGCAGCCGGCGGCCTTGAGCCATCTCCGGGCAGGGGCCAGGGCACGACGGGGTATGTGGACCCTAGGCCAGGAAGTAGCTTTACGCAGCCCAGTAATTTACCCGATAGGGGTGAAGTCTTCAGGATTCATCCCTTACCCGCTCCAAATTCGGGGTACTAGCGCACCGATGGGATAGGACTTTCCCAAACACAGTCCAGAAAATCCCGAGCGTGAACCCTGAGAGCAAGCTCACTCCGTTAGCCATACGAGTGAGCAGGACCCCACTAGTTCCACACTACAGAGTCCAAATAGTGAAGAAGGTGCCACGGAAAAGGTCACAGGCTAACAAGCAACACCAAGGGCATGGATCCAAGTGTGCTCACTCCTTGCTGCATCGGTGCTCAGAATTCTGGTTTACAAGCTGTCGGTGTCAGTATTCTTGGACTGAGTGAGTACGCAGAAACCCTTTCCTTCCCAACGGCACCCCTTCACTACCATCACCGGCAAAAACCCTCTACCCACGGAGGGGTTAAACATCCTGCTGCCTTACCATCGCCACCGGGTGCCCCTAGCCGCCGCGGTGGTACCCTATTTTACCACGCACCGTGGGTGGCATCACGAACCTCTAACCCCACTGTACATAGCCCCCCCTTCATCGAGTGGCCATGTGACCCCCGGGTCCGGAGACCCCTTGAGCCACCGCGGATCCGGATCCGAGCAGCAGCAGCTCCGCTGATGGTACGGGGGTGGCACACCTCTATTTTGTGTTTTTCCTTTATTCCATTTACCGCTACATTTTTTTCTATTTTGTTAACAGATTTGTTGGAGACATGACATTGTGACAATTACTAATATATGTAGGCTGATGATGGACAGGTCTGGTCACATGCTTCTCCACCAACAACTAGTCAATGGACATAAGAACTGCCCTGTCTGTAAGGCCCCCTTCACACGTCAGTGAAAAACACACATTTTTCACTGACATGATAGAGATGCATATGTCCCTCCATGTGCCGTGATTTTGGCACACGTGTGTTCTCTGTATGCTATCTGTGACGTCTATACTCACCTGTCCACACCGCTGCTGTCCGTGGTCCTGAAGTCTCCCGCAATGCTATGTCTGGCCACCATTGTCTCACCACTGCTGCTACTTCCGGGACCGCTGAGCAGTGAATATGCATGAGCATAATTATCCGGTCTGGAAGCAGGAGACAGCAGCGGCTGAAGACAGCGTCACTGCAAAAGGTGAGTATAAAAAGCTTTTTATTTTAAATGTATGCTTTTTTTGGTACGTCTTACATGTATCACACCACTGTGTGGTCCATGTAACATCAGTGAAGCCAGAATAAAACGGACGTGTCTCCATGCGAAACGCATGGAAACACGGTTAGTGAAAAATCACTAATGTGTGCACAGACCCATTGATTTTAATGGGTCTGCGTATGTCAGTGATAATGGTACGTATAAAAACGGCAACATATATACCAGAATCACTGACGTGTGAAGGGGGCCTAAGAAAGGGTGTGCTAATATATAAGAGAAGAATCTGTTAGTAAGTGCTGAAAAATCATGTACCCAATACTTTGGTATATTAAAGATAAAGTGTCTAACCCCTTTCATGTGCCCAATGGGAAAATTCCACGTAATGTCTGTGCATACTAAATGCGTAAAGGCTAGAAATGAGTGCACCCCTGGAAGTTCGGTTCGGTGGGTTCAGCCGGACTTCAGATAAAGTTCAGTTTGGGAGCCCGACTTGACCTGAACCCAAATGGAATTCACTAATTGGGCAGTTTGGCTTTCCGCCCACATACAGCCAGCCATAAACAGAACAATTTCGGGGGACTGTGGGCAGGGGTTTTCCATTTTTTTAGTGTGGTACACACTACATCCCTACACTCTGTTGTTACCCCAGTACGAGCCGTTCAAACACCGCAAGTGGGCAGAGCACCGAGTGTACCCAAGCACAGCAATGCTCGCGCGAGGGGTTTGCATACGTAAAGCACTGAACTCTGTTTTTTTTTTGTTGTTTTTTTTTAAATTCTGTGTTTGATACGAACACCAAACACCAACCCTCTTTGCTCATCTCTGGTTAGGACTCATTCCCACATCAGTATTTTTGAATCAGTGTTAGTGTGACGCCCTGGCCGGGCCAGATAGTCACAGATAGGCCACTGCACTACACCTTTCCCTCACAGGTGACATCAGCCAACCTTTAAAATCCTAGTCACCCCCTCAGGGCTAGATGGACACACCAGGGGGCGGAACCAGGCAATTGGAAGACGTCCACCAAGGAGTCTAGACAGCCCAGGACGGGGAAAGAAAAGAGTTGAGTGTTAGAGTTCAAGTTGGAGAGGAGTGTGGGCTGGAGCTGGGTGCCGCTCCAGCAGAGGCGAATACCCCAAATTGAATGGCGCCAGGGTAGGAGCCCTGGTGCCAGTGGCTAGGAGGCAGACGGTAGTCTCCGTCTGCAGGAACCGGGAAGACAGCTCGGTGGAACCGAGGTGGACCGGGACAGGGTAGTGGCCCGCCGGTACCGCCCCTTGGAACCGACTCGGAAACCTGAGCACACCAAGGGGGATAGAAGGCCACCGCCACGGCTCAGAGATCCCACGGGCCAGCGTCTGCGGGCAAGGGCTCCTTAGGCCACATCCACCCGGGAGCGGACTCCTGAAGTTGCAAGCACATGCAGTCCACCATCTTACAAAGGTGCAGGAGAAAGACAGAGACCACCAGCCGGGTGGGGGACCAGTACGCAGCCATCTGCGGGCACCGACCACCATCACCTTGGTTTACCAGAGACTCGTGTGTTTCCTTCAATAGTGAGTACACCAGCACCCTGCGGTCGCCCATCTCCCTGCACCAAAACCCCAACGGGTCCCGGGGCCACCATCCCTGCCCACGGAGGGGTTAACAACTTGCTGCATAACATCTTCCCCGGGTGCCCCGTCACTGCAGCGGTGGTGTCCAACCTCACCACATACCGTGGGTGGCGTCACGAACTTAATACGGCTCAGCCCGTACATATGCATCCTACATCCACCACTATAACCCCGGAGACCCTCGAGCCACCCTCAGAAGGTCCGGATCCGAGCAGGTCGGCTGCTGAGAGCGGGGTGGTACACCTCGATTTCTGGCATCACGAACAGGATAGATACCCATCCATTTACCTTGTGAAAGTGCGCCTTGTGCTGAAGTCAGCGGTGATCCGTTGCAGAAATCCCAGAAACCGCCATCTTGCCGCCATTTTTGGGCGTGAAGATTCTCGCCCAGAGTCTTCTTCCCCGAGAAAAGGGCGCGAAAGCCGAAGCCCCGCCCCCTGGGAACACGGCCGGAAAGCAAGGCCGGAAGTCGCAAAACGAAAGTTACTGGCCTAAAAGAGGAGTGCCAGAAAAAGACCAAGGGGGAGAAGCGGGAAGAGCTGATGTAACCGCGGCTGATAAGTGCAGGGACTCCAGGACTCTGCAGACACACGTTCCTGGACCCAGCGGCAAGATGTGCCAGAAGTTCCAGGCCAAGGTCCACTCCGTGTTGGCGGAGTGAACGTCGGAGATGAAGGGCCTGGTCGCAACCATTCGGGTATCCGAAGTGGAGGTGGTTTCAGAGGAGCAGGTAAGCAGTGACCAACGCCCCTATGTTCCCCAGGAACCGGCCTGCCAGGCTGAGGGACCCGGCCTGCTTCCATCCACCACGCCACCTCCCTCACTGCCCATGCCCGCGATCAACGCCCCGACCGACCCGTTACCCCTGTCACCGGTAGCGGAGCCCGCTGCGTCTGTAGGAGAGGGCCCAGATCTAGGGCCCCCGGGCCTTACCTTTGTCACCACCCTGGCACCAGTCTCGGCTTCAATCCCGGCCGCACCACTGATGACATCTCACCCGGCCCCGAGCATGGCCACGACGGAGATGACGACGGCCCGGCAGTCTGCCCGGCCACAACGGAGATGACGACGGCCCCAGCAGTCCGCCCGGCCACAGCGGAGGCGGTCCTCGACTAGAAGCCAGCACCGCAAGTTGACTGCTCCCAGACACCCGGCCTTGGCTGAGACATGGCGGGGATGTAGCTGCCAAGCGGCAGAGCAGGCCACGTCACAGCGGGGTCCCTCATTACCGAAGGTGTGGCACGGAGGGACTCCGGCTGGGCCCGTCCCCCGCACAGGCTGACCCGGAGCAGGCAGCCGACGCTCTGTACTGGGAGCGGCAGCAACGGCAGCTGCGCCACGAGATTGCTGTTTGAAGATGAGGAATATTAGGTAGTGATTCCCAGCTACCAACAAGTTCAGTTCCCTGTTGGGACAGTATACTGTTTTAAAGTTCCCGTTTAATTCACTTATAAAAAAACACAGCTGAGAACTTGCAGGCCAACCCATAAACTATTGGGTCTTGTAAATAGCATCAGACCACCCTTTTCATCATGCCGCAGTCTCCGGAGAGGCTGGTTGGAGGAAGGGCCTGCGGCAGAGTAGGCCGAGGAACCGTCACCACGGAAACCGGTGACTACCCTCCGGGTCAGGGGTTCCCTGGATATGGGGCCTCTGAGAGAGACTGCCGGGTAAGGAACTTATTACCCGGCCCATATGGGCACCACCCGGACCCAAACCCGTTGCCTGGACTGGGGAAAAGGGGCGTACCAGTGCTTAGCGGTGGCACCAGGGCTAAGTTTGTTTGGGTGGGTTAAGGTGAAAAGGACATGGTCCCGTCCCGGTTAATAAAAATGTTTTATGCAACGTTAAAGTAAAATGCCTCCCGTTAAGGGAAGAAACCAAAGTATCCATGAATGCAAATATGTTATTATGCTTGTAAATGTTTTATGCCCTTTTATCCCCTTTTGCAGTCACAAAATAAACCGGTGGTGTTCAGACAGCCCGCGGACGGTCTGTGTTTAACCAAGGGGGAGTGTGACGCCCTGGCCGGGCCAGGTAGTCACAGATAGGCCCCTGCACTACACCTTTCCCTCACAGGTGACATCAGTCAACCTTTAAAACTTTAGTCACCCCCTCAGGGCTAGATGGACACACCAGGGGGCGGAACCAGGTGGTTGGAAGATGCCCACCAAGGAGTCTAGACAGCCCGGGGCAGGGAAAGTAAAGAGTTGAGTGTTAGAGTTCAAGTTGGAGAGGAGTGTGGGCTGGAGCTAGGTGCCACTCCAGGAGAGGCGAATACCCCAAATTGAACAGCGCCAGGGTAGGAGCCCTGGTGCCAGTGGCTAGGAGGCAGATGGTGGTCTCCGTCTGCAGGAGCCGAGAAGACGGCTCGATGGAACCGAGGTGGACCGGGACAGGGTAGTGGCCCGCCGGTACCAACCCGGGGAACTGACTCGGAAACCGGAGCACACAGGGGGGTACTCGGACCCTGAAGCCGGGACCAGAAGCAACTGGAACCGGTTAATTTACCGATTGAGGCCAGGACTAGAGGTCCTGTCCCACTCAAAGTCCCTATTAGAAGACAACAGCCCACCGAGGGGGATAGAAGGCCACCACCAGGGCTCAGAGATCCCACGGGCCAGCGTCTGCGGGCAAGGGCTCCTTAGGCCACATCCACCCGGGAGCGGACTCCTGAAGTTGCAAGCACAGGCAGTCCACCATCTTACAAAGGTGCAGAAGAAAGACAGAGACCATCAGCCGGGTGGGGGACCAGAATGCAGCCGGCTGCGGACACCGACCACCATCACCTTGGTTTACCAGAGACTCGTGTATTTCCTTCAATAGTGAGTACACCAGCACCCTGCGGTCGCCCATCTCCCTGCACCAAAACCCCAACGGGTCCCGGGGCCACCATCTCTTCCCACGGAGGGGTTAACAACTTGCTGCATAACATCTCCCTCGGGTTCCCCATAACTGCAGCGGTGGTGTCCAACCTCACAACATACCGTGGCGTCACAAACTTAATACGGCTCAGCCCGTACATATACGTCCTACATCCACCACTATAACCCCCTTTTTGATCGGAGTGACCGCGAGACCCCCAGGTCCGGAGACCCTCGAGCCACCCACAGAAGGTCCGGATCCGAGCAGCTTGGCTGCCGAGAGCGGGACAGTACATTAGGGCTCATGCACTGCAGTGTAAATGCATGCGTCATGCGTCCCCAGCACAATCTATGTAGATTGAGCATGATACGTGCGCACGTTGCTTTTATGAACGTTGCTAAAATTTTGACCCAAATCTGTGCGTTCATAAAAGCAGCATGTCAATTATTCTGTGCGCTATGGATGCAGCTCCCACTCTGGTGGTGGGGGCAGCAGCCATAGCTCATGAAATCGGCTTTTTTCTACAAAAAACTGCATCCATTATGCAGTGTTTCTGCAGCGATTTGAAGCTCACATGTGCTGTCAAATCGCTGCAGAATATTCAGCAGGTACGTGCGCATTAGCCCTTAGTATGCTAAAGCCAGGAGAGAAAAACTATAATTGAAAGACTGACACCTATTCTGTGTTTTGGAGAAACTCATGGTTTTCGCATACAAATACTAATGAAATACTGATCACAAATACTGACGTGTGAATGAGGCCTTAGGGTGCGTGAAGCATGCTTCAGCTGTGTCCAAAACACTGCGTTGTACAGTACAGTAAGTGCTGCTATAAACAGTTCTACTTTTTCATATATGAGGCCGTATGGCCCATTTTAAATAAAAATATTTTAGAGTAGGACTGCCCCAAAGAGATTTGCCGTGACGTGGCGGGGTAGCTCAAGAAATTGCATTTTTTTTTGCCAAAAATCCCAAATTTTAAAATTGAACAGTTTGGATTTTTTTGTGCAGTGCACATTTTATAATACATGCCATTTTTGAGTTGAGCTGGCTTTTTTGTTTTTTCTTCATTGAATTAGTTGGTGGGTGACCTCCACCTTGCCATGCACCTCAATTTGTTTTGTTTCTCCATCTATCTTGATTTTGGCAATTGGTAGCTGTTCACATTCAGCTATCAAGCCCTGTCCACTGGCTATTTAATTCATGCAACATTTGCTTGGGCCTGTCCCGCCCCCAACCATGATTCAGTCATGGGAATGGGATTGAAAAGCACCAGGTAAGTGCTGCTATAAACAGTTCTACTTTTTCATATGTGAGGCCGTATGGCACATTTTAAATAAAAATATTTTAGAGTAGGACTACCCCAAAGAGATTTGCCATGACGTGGCGGGGTAGTATAACGCCCCTAAAGCCATCAGGGAGCTACAAGATTCTGCATCCTCACCAGGATGCAGGGCTTACCCCCCTAGGGCCCCCGGAAGACCAGTGCCAGTCACACACAAACACTCCAGGTAATCCCAGTTTTCCCCAACAATCCCCCATACAATGGTACAGGGCTAGGGTCGGGCCAATGGATGACCGCCTAGAAATGGAGCCAGTCCAGTCCACTAGTTGACCAGATGGGAAGGGCAAACTGAGGACAGTCAGTCAGATAGTCTGAGGAGTCAAGGAGTGAAGGTGGACAGGAGGAGACGCACTGACACAGAGTTGTCAGTAACCTTGTGCCCAGGAGGGTAGTTGCCGGTGGAGTACTCCTGGAACTATGCACCAACGGGGTACAAAACCCTAGGACAGGCAGAAGCTAAAAGCAGGCTTGTTAGCACCTGCACAGTGAGGGGACCATCAAGAACCTCGCTGACCCTAAAAATCCGAGACTGAGCAGCAAAGAGAGAGCCGGGGACAGAACCCCAACTCCAACCCCACTGTGTTCATGCTACTGTGATACGGACAGCAGTGGAAAGAAACACCACCGGACTGGGACCCCCAGTTGCTCTACGCCCACGGGGACCCACTAACCAGAGACAGGTGCAGGGGAAGAAGGTACCAGATTACTACACTGGCACTGGGAGAAAGGGGACCTAAAAGTGAAACCAGCTGGCCTCGGGTGACCAGTTACCACTAGAGATGAGCGAGCCTCTAAAGGCTCGAGTTCGGTTTGGTTCATCGAACGGAGACCGTGTTCGAGTTCGGTGCGACGAACCATTCGACGAACCTCTCAAACCCCATTGAAAACAATGGGAGGCAAACAAACACATAAAAACACATTATAAATGTACAAATACGGTTAATAAACATTGCCATAACACTTACAGGTCCCCGCGATGCGCCCTGCACTCTGTCTCCCGCCGCTTTTCTTTCCGATAATCGCTGCATCCTCCCGGTAACCAGCACTGATGATAGGACCTATCATGACGTCAAAATAGCATGTGACCAGTCACGTGTCTATTATCTCATTGGCTACAGACTGGTCACATGGCTAGACATCATGCTAGGTCCTGTCAGTCCATCTCTCCGGTACGCGGTGATCATTTATGTATCTCCGTGTACCAGCAAGATGCTCTGGCACACGGTCGGCTTCCCCGTTCTGCTTCCCCGTTCCGTTATTCACCGGCTGCCACAGCCGGTCAATAACGGAGATCACCGTTGCTATAGCAACGCGCCTGTCAGCGGTGACGTCACCGCTTACAGCTTGAAGCCTCTGCTACTCACTGAGTGATATAGACTGCACGGGAAGCAGCAGTGTCTTCCTCCCATGCAGTGCTGTCTGATGTAGCAGAGCTGCATGGGTTGAAGGAGAAAGAAGACAGAAGACCATGGATCGTGGAGGGATGCGAGGGAGTAATGAACACGGAGTCTCTAAGTGTGTCTGTGTATTTATTTCTATTAAAGTATTTTTTCTCTGTGTGGTGTCTTTTTTTTAACCCTTTATTGGCCGGGTCAAACTTGCCTGACATTAAGAATCTCTGCCTTAATACTAGCTAGTAAAACAAAGCTAGTATTAACTCATTATTACCCAGCAAGCCACCTGGCTTCAGGGCAGCTGGAAGAGTTGGATACAGCGCCAGATGATGGCGCTTCTATGAAAGTGCCATTTTCTGGTGCGGCTGCGGACTGCAATTCGCAGCAGAGGGGCCCAAAAAGCTCGGGCCAACATGTGCTGCGGATTCCAATCCACAGCTGCCTAGTTGTACCTGGCTGGACACAAAAATGGAGCGAAGCTCATGTCAATTTTTTTTTTAATTATTTCATGAAATTCATGAAATAATTAAAAAAAAAGGCTTCCCTATTTTTTTAGTTCCCAGCCGGGTACAAGTAGGCAGCTGGGGGTTGGGGGCAGCCGTACCTGCCTGCTGTACCTGGCTAGCATACAAAAATATGGCGAAGCCCACGTCATTTTTTTGGTGGGCAAAAAACTCCTGCATACAGTCCTGGATGGAGTATGCTGATCCTTGTAGTTCTGCAGCTGCTGTCTGCTCTCCTGCATACACTAGTGAATGGAGCATGCTGAGCCTTGTCATTCTGCAGCTGCTGTCTGCTCTCCTCCATACAGACAGACAGCAGCTGCAGAACTACAAGGCTCAGCATACTCCATCCAGGACTATATGCAGGAGTTTTTTGCCCCCCCAAAAAATTATGTGGGCTTCGCCAAGTTTTTGTATGCTAACCAGGTACAGCAGGCAGCTTCGGGCGGCCCCCAACCCCCAGCTGCCTATTTGTACCCGGATGGGAACCAAAAATGTAGGGAAGTCCTTTTTTTTTTAATTATTTCATTAATTTCATGAAATAATTTTAAAAAAATGACGTGGGCTTCACCCAATTTTTGTGTCCAGCCAGGTACAACTAGGCAGCTGGGGATTGGAATCCGCAGCTCAGGGTGCCCAAGCTTTCTGGGCACCCATGCTGTGAATTGCAGTCCACAGCCGCACCAGAAAATGGCGCTTTCATAGAAGCGCCATCTTCTGGCGCTGTATCCAACTCTTCCAGCTGCCCTGGTGACGGGTGGCTCGCTGGGTAATAATGGGGTTAGGGCTAGCTGTATATTATCAACTGGCCCTAAACCCTAAATTCATGCTGTCATGTCAATATTAGACATGGCCACCATGAATTTCTAGCACAGATAAAAAAAAACACAACACACAGAAAAATATTTTTTTTAGAAATAAAACACAACACAATTAATGACTCCATCTTTATTGAAATAAAGAACCCCCCTCCGCAGTAATCCTGGGTCAAGGGTCCTGCGCCGTCCAATCCGGATCCAATATCATCTGATCGGTTTGCTGATTGTATAAACGGCTTCTATACAATCAGCTGATGCATCAGTGCAAAAAAAACCCCAAAAAACTACACACTTAAGTGCATACTCCTGTCCGACAGCATCAGCTGATAGTTTAGCCGGCCGGGCGGTAAAAAGGTGGCCTCACCGCTCGACTTATAGGGTCAGCTGATCCCGTCAGGTGACCGCATCAGCTGATCATCGCCAGGTGTGAGAGAGAGAGAGAAAGAAGAGAGAGAGAGAAGATAGAGAAGGAGATACAGAGAGAGAGAGAAGAGAGAGAGAGGAGAGAGAAAGAGAGAGAAGAGAGAGAGGAGAGAGAAAGAGGGAGAGAGAGAGAAGAGGAGAGAAGAGGAGAGCGAAAGAGAGGTAGAGAGAGAGGAGAGGAGAGAGAAGAGAGGGAGAGGAGATAGGAGAGAGAAAGAAAGAGAAGAGGAGAGAGAAGAGAGAGAGTGAGAGAGAGAGGTAAAAAGAGAAAAAGAGAGAGACAGAAAAAGAGAGAGAGAGAAAAAGAGAGAAAAAGAGAGGAGAGAGGGAGAGAGAGAGGGAGAAGAGAGGGAGAAGAGAGAGAGGAGAGAGGAGACAGAGAGAGGTAAAAAGAGACTGAGCAAAAGAGAGAGAGAGAGAAAAAGAGAGGAGAGAGAGAAAGAGAGAGAGAGAGAAAGACAGAGAAAGAATGAGAGAGACAGAGAGAGAAAGAGAGAGGAAAAAGAGAGAGAGAGAGAGAGGGAGAGAGAGAGAGAAGAGAGAGAGAAGAGAGAGAGGAGAGAGAAATGCAGCCTCATTCCGGGAACTGCACCGATTTTAGAGGTGTGTCCCGTGGCTCACAGCAGATGTCCGGCTCCTCCCCTCAGTGCATAATTAAATTAAATTATAAATATATAATAATTATAATTTAAAATTAAAAATAAAAAAATGGAAAAAAAAAAAAATAAATTCTTTACCAGGACCGAGACTAGAATTCGTGAAGTTATGCTTCTTAGGCAAGAGCTCTATCCACTGAGCTACTGCCTCTAATGATAAAGATAGGCAGATTTGGTAATTTTGAAGTCTGCGTTGCTGAAGTCTCTGCTGACCGCGCGATTCACTTCATTGCTACGTGGAGCTGATACAGAGCACTCGTGTTCTGTAGCAGAGCTGACAGTGTCGTGTGGATTACGTCGGACCTGGAGGGGTATTTGGGGATTTTAATAAAATGGTGAAACAGGGTGTTTTTTTTGTCTTTTATTCCAAATAAAGGATTTTTCGCTGTGGGGGTTTCCTTACTTTCACTTTCAGTTTAATCATGGAAGGTGTCTCGGGGAGACGCCTGCCATGATTAACTCATTATTACCCCGATTGCCACCGCACCAGGGCAATTCGGGATGAGCTGGGTGGAGTCCCGGGACTGTCGCATCTAATGGATGCAGCAATTCCGGGCGGCTGCTGGGTGATATTGTTAGGGTGGTGGGCTCCCCATAATGTGGCGCTCCCCATCCTGACAATACCAGCCTCCAACTGTGTGGCTTTATCCTGGCTGGTATCAAATATGGGGGGAACCGCATTTTTTTTAAGTTATTTATTTTACTGCACGATATAGACCCGCCAGCCGGCGGCTATGATTGGTTGCAGTGAGACAGCTGTCACTCATCGTGGGGGCGTGTCTGACTGCAACCAATTATGGGCGCCGGTGGACAGGGAAAGCACGAAATACCTGATTGAATAATGAAGCGGCAGCCATTTTCTAAAGAGGAAAAGACGCTGCAGATTTCTGACAGCCGTGCAGCGAGACGCCCGTGATCGGTGAGTAGGAAAGAGAGAGGGATTGTGCTAGGGATGCAGGACGCATGCAGATAGCAACGTGTGCACATAGCCTTACTGTGAAAAGCCACGTTTTTGTTGATCGAACCGTTCTCGAACCTAACTCGAACTGTCGAGCTTTTAGCAAAAAGCTCGAGTTCGAGCTCGAGCTCGAACACCCCCCAAAATCACTCGAACATGAAATTGGCGAACATCGCTCATCTCTAGTTACCCCCAGAAAGTGAGTAAAGAACCAGTTGCACTGAACCCCTTGTGTGGACTACCTTCTTCCAACACCCGTGATATCACCTACCCTCTGGGGCCCGACCCTGCTTGCGGAGGGTCTAACATCCAAGCTGCCATTAACACCAGCCCCAGTAGTGGACATTGTGCAGCGGTGGCTCCATCCACATCAAGTGGTGTCACGTGTGAACACTAATCTAATCCCTTGTAAATACATCCCCTTAACAAAAAGGGCCCAGGGCATGGAACCGGGCAACGCCACCAAAGTGACATTCCCCAGATATTTACTGCCCATATCCCTGGGCGTCACTATCCGTTTTCCTGGCGTCAAGAATGCCAGAATCTCGTCACCAGTCAGGGCCAACTTCATCTGTCTGAAGGAGTTTTCTTCTCCCTCTCCCCATTCAAATGGAGGACCAGAAGTTACCGTGCCCAGGGCCTGATGTACCAGGATGTTGTGGAGCATTTCAGCCTGAAAAGGGGATGGTGTTTCATTGCACAGCCCGACCTGAAGCAGGGAGTCTTTATCTCCCTCCGGGATGTTGTGTCGCCCAGGGAAGGGGGTACTCAGTCCTGGGCAGTTGCAAGCGGGAATGTCACTTAAGGTGGCCATTGCCCGGTCCCATGCCCTGGGGACGCTTAATAAAATTGGGTATTTACAGGGAATAATAGAG
Organism: Anomaloglossus baeobatrachus; assembly: GCF_048569485.1. NCBI lineage: Eukaryota > Metazoa > Chordata > Amphibia > Anura > Aromobatidae > Anomaloglossus > Anomaloglossus baeobatrachus. The sequence continues at coordinate 346,805,102 of NC_134357.1, read as the reverse complement.
TTAATGTTCGTGACGCCACCTGCGGGTTGCAGTTAAGAATGGAGAACCGCCGCTGCTCAATGTTGCTACTCACAGGGATGGTGATAGTGGCAGCTATGGTAGTAGGTCCTCCGGAGGTAGGACTGAGCCTGGGAAATGTATGATGGATAATGATGGAGACCACGCCAAGTTAACTTTAACAGTCTCTACTCACATGGATCTTCAGCTTGCTGGTTCCGGTCCCAGGAGTATCAGTGCCAGTGTAGTGACACAAATTGCTCTATCCCTGGCACTCTCTGTAGATTGAGTCCCCGTAGCGTGGAGCATTTGGGAACCCCGACTGACCTTTTTGGGGTACAGTCTCCTTCTCCGTACGGCGGGCAGTGTGGACCCTGGGGGAAGGTAAGTGTCCGAATCCCGATTCTAGTTTACTGCTAATGCCCCAGGATTATTTTGTTTGATGAAGTCCATGAAGGTATCCTAACCGTGCAGGTATTTATCAAACCGTTTGTAACTTGACATTTGACCTAGGGCCCTGTGCCCCGTGCGTGCTTATGTCCCAGCGGTATCTCGGTAACTGTCGTGGCGACCTTTCTCCTGTGCCCCCGGGGTCACAATTATATGGACCCAGCTCAGACACATCCGCACACCTCTCCTGTGTGCTCCCCTCCTCTAGACTGCTCTCTGACTCACTGACCCCTCGCACCAGGCTGGCTATACCCAGGGACTCATTCCCATGGCGACCATCCCCTTACATGGTTAACCCTTTATGCCCAGTGTGGAGAGGAGAACTAGGATTTTAGATGTGTGTTGGTGGAATCGGCACAGGTACCCCAGGTCCCAGGGTGTAGGTCCTGCATCCCCAAGAGGATGCAGTTCCTTGTAGTGTCCTGAGGTTCTCAGGGGGGCTACATTCCCTCTCGGTTAAACACAGCACTTCCTCGGGCTGTAAGCGAGCAGACTTTTTAATGAACCGGAATAAAGAAGTAAAAGGTTAGGAACATATTAACAGTCTTCCCATGCAGGGGAGGCCATACACTTGAACGTTGCAATGAGCAAAATCACTCCACCAAACCACCACCCAAAAAGGTCCTGGTTCCCCAAAACCCTTGAGGAGGCAGGGCACCGGTCTCATTGGTGACCAGGACTGGGCCTTCTCTATCCCAGACCTTTCCTCCAACCTTCCTCTCCGTGGTGGCGGGATTAATGTCCTGATGTTGCAGACGACTACTCTGGTAGGCACACTGGGTGCAACTATTTACAAAGAGCACAAGTTTGTGTGGCTGCTACCAGTCCTGCAGCCATGGTCCATTTTTAATAACATTATTAACTTAACGTGGAAAATCAGGTGACTGTCCCAAATGATTCAACTTTTCAAATTAGGTACACATTTTTAAATGATTAGCAGAAATATAACATTTCAACATTAACAATTGTAACAACTGCTGGGGTAGCCTGGTTCAGCTACCACAGCATAGAGGACTTTGGGCATGGTGGGGGAATAGGAAGAGTTGGCTGACACAGGTCCTGGATTTTCTTGACATCAAGAGCATACCAGCCCCTCTCTCCATGATGCCTGGTATATGTGACCACATCACCCAGGTGCAGGTCACGATCCAGGTGCTCTTGTACCAGGTGGTCCAGCACATCTCTGCGGGAGACAAACACGCCAGCATGCATCCCAGGCTCCTTGATGAATCCCCACCCTTTGTGCTGGTCGAACTTGTCGACGGTGCCCTGGTACTGGACCCCACGGGCACCCCAGGTATCTCGGCACAGGTTTTCTTTCTCTTTTAAGGCACGGGCTCTCACCTCTTTTCTCTTGGCAGCCCGAGCCTGCTGCTCCTGGTGCAGCTGCCGGATGGTGGCTTGGCAGGCTTCATCGTTCACGGCAACCCTCTGTGCCGCAGCAGCCATTCCGGACTCCCTCTCGAAACATATGCTCCCCGAACCCGGATTACCCGCATCCGGATTACCGTTAGCGGGCTCCAGGTCAGGCTGGTCACCGGCGCCTTCTCGTGTGGTCATTATGTCTCCCAGGGCTATGCTCTGCAGCCTAGCGAGGTGCAGTCTGGTCGTGGACGGTGGCGTTGTGGCCTGGTCTAGTCTGACCGTGGACGGAGGTGTTGCGGCCTGATCTGGTCTGTCCATGGACTGTGACGCCGCAGTCCGGTCTGGGCTGGCCGCGGTGGGAGGATACGGTATTACCAGCAGGTCAGCGGGCACGGGTGTTGCTGGTTCCGCGACCGCGGGGGTTAGTGGGGCTGAGGATGATGCCTCGCTTACCGGCTCCTGGTGCCGCTCCTTGTGCAGGACCCGTTCTGCTTGGGCCCGCACCGCCGCCACCATCCCCATCATCTCCCTGCGCCAGTCCTCGGTCTGCTGAATCATTTGCAGCTACATCCGGAGACACAGCCGCCTCCCTGCGCCCCCATCTTGCCAGTCCCCCTCAGTTATTTCTCAGTACTCTCGCGGAGACTGGGGCATACTGGGAGCTTCCGGGTCCGGTTACTGCCGACATCCACCCGCGCTCTCAGGGTTCGTGGACGGGGCTTAGGTTTGCGCGCTTTTGCAGTTTCGCGCTCTTTTCAGGCACAGTGATGGTGCAGCAACTTTTTCAACATTCAAGATGGCGACAGTCTTTACACAAACAGTCCATATAATACAGTTCTTAAGGCATACGTCACCCGTGTTAAGGGCCTTGTCCATATCCTGTTTGTGACGCCAATTTTAAGCTGTGTCGCCCAGGGAAGGGGGTACTCCGTCCCGGGTGGTTGCAAGCAGGAATGTCACTTCAGGTGCCCGTTGCCCGTTCCCATGCCCTGGGGACGCTTAATAAAAGGGGGTATTTACAGGGGATAATAGAGATAATGCTCGTGATGCGGGTTGGGGTTAAGAATGGAGAACTTCCGCTGCTCAACGTGGGTACTCCCAGGGATGGGGATAGTGGCAGCTATGATGGTAGGCCCTCCGAAGGTAGGGCTGCGCCTGGGAAATGTATGATGTATAATGATGAAGATCACACCAGGTTAACTTTAACAGTCTCTACTCACATTGACCCTCGGCTTGCTGGTTCCGGTCCCAGGAGTATCAGTGCCAATGTAGTGACCCAGGTTGCTCTATTCCCGGCACTCTCTGTAGATTGAGTCCCCGTAGTGTGGAGCGTTTGGGAACCCCGACTGTCCCTTTTGGGGTACAGTCTCCTTCTCCGTACGGCGGGCAGAGCGGACCCTGCGGGGAGGTAAGTGTCCGAACCCCAATCCTAGTTTACTGCTGATGCCCCCGGATTATTTGGTTCCATGAAGTCCATGAAGGTATCCTCACCATGCAGGTATTTATCAAACCATTTGAAACTTGATATTTGACCTAGGGCCCTGTGCCCCGTGCGTGCTCAGGTCCCAGCAGTATCTCAGTACCTGTCCTGGCGACCTCTCTCTTTTGCCCCCAGAGTCACCGTTACACGGACCCAGCTCAGGCATGTCTGCACACCTCTCCTGTGTGCTCCCCTCTTCTAGACTGCTCTCTGACTCACTGACCCCTCCCACCAGGCTGGCTATACCCAGGGACTCGTTCCCATTGCGACCATCCCCTTACATGGTTAACCCTTTATGCCCAGTGTGGAGAGGAGAACTAGGATTTTAGATTTGTGTTGGTGGAATTGGCACTGGTACGCCATGTCCCAAGAGGATGCAGTTCCTTGTAGTGCCCTGAGGTTTTCAGGGGCGCTACAATGTGAGACCCCATCTCACCAGAGGACACCCTGATCAGGATCTGCATGTGGGCGACAAGGTTGCTTACACCTGGCACTATGGAGAGCGGGGCTGGTACGCCCTTGATGTGGAGGTCCTTGAAGAAAAGCCAGCCCCCGCTCCCCCTTCAGCACCAGTTCCTCAGCTGCCACCAGGAGGCAGTGCAGGTGCATGGGACCAGTGCACTCAGACTCTGAATGCTGATCCCAAGAGGCCAAGTGAACCAGATGGCCCCTTTCCAACATCTTTGCAGCTATGACCTGTTGTGCTACCAGTTTGTTTTGTTTATTGTTGACTGTTCCAGAAAATGTGTGTTGAAAATGTTGATTTAAACAGCTTAAAAATGTTTTGGAAAATGGACAATTGAAAAGTTAACCAGTTTTGTGTTTTGATATAAAAATGGACCCCAGGCTGCAGGACTGGCAGCAGCCAAAAACTCTTACCCTGTACAAAGTTGCACCAGTTGAGTACCACCATTGGACCCTGTTAAAGCACCGCCACCGAGTGAGGCCGGGTGCAGGAAAGGTCCGGGACAGAGATGGTCCGGACCTGGTCACCAACGGAACCGGTGACCTGCCACCTAATGTAGTGTTAAAGTGATGAACCTACCCTGCGTGGGAAGACCTGTTATGTTTTACATGTTGCCATAAAAAAATAAAAGTGTAACCAATTTAACTCGCAGCCCGAGGACGTGCTTGAATTAACCAAGGGGGAATGTAGCGCCCCTGAAGCCATCAGGGAGCTACAAGGTTCTGCATCCTCACCAGGATGCTGCAGGGCCTACCCCCTAGGGCCCTGGAAGACCAGTGATGGTCACACACAAGCACTCCAGGTAATCCCAGTGTTCTCCAACAATCCCCCATACAAAAGTACAGGGCTAGGGTCGGACCAATGGATGGCCGCCTAGAGTTGGAGCCAGTCCAGTCCACTAGTTGACCAGGTGAGAGGGGCAAACTGAGGACAGACAGATAGATAGTCTGAGGAGTCGAGGAGTCGAGGAGTGAAGGTGGACAGGAGGAGACGCATTGACACGGAGTTGTCAGTAACCTGGTGCCCAGGAGGGTAGTTGCCGGTTGAGTATGGTGGAGTACTCCCGGAACTAAGCACCAACGGGGTACAGGACCCTAGGACAGGCAGAAGCTCCAAGCAGGCTTGTTAGCACCTGCACAGTGAGGGGACCATCAAGGACCTCGCTAACCTAAAAATCCAAGACTCAGTAGCAAAGAGAGAGCCGGGGACAAGACCAGAGACTTCAACCCCACAGGGTTCACGCTACCATCATACGGACAGCAATGGAAAGAAACGCCACCGGACTGGGACCCTCAGTTGCTCTACGCCACTGGGACCCACCAACTAGAGACAGGTTCAGGGGAAGAAGGTACCAGACTACTACACTGGTACTGGGACAAAGGTGACCTGAAGGTGAAACCAGCTGGCCTCGGGTGACCAGTTACCACCAGAAAGTGAGTAAAGAACCAGTTGCACTGAACCCCTTGTGTGGACTACCTTCTTCTGACACCCGTCATATCACCTACCCTCTGGGGCCTGACCCTGCTTTTGGAGGGTCTAACATCCAAGCTGCCATTAACACCAGCCCCAGTAGTGGACATAGTGCAGCGGCGGCTCCATCCACTCAAAACCGCAAGTGGCGTCACATGTGAACACTAATCTAATCCCTTGTAAATACATCCCCTTAACAAAAAGGGCCCAAGGCATGGAACGTTCGGTGCCTCGGAGTGACCTTTGACTCTGCCCTGTCCTTCATACCGCACATCCAATCCCTCACCACCTCCTGCCGTTTTCAACTCAAAAATATCTCCAGAATCCGCCCTTTCCTCAATCCCCAATCTACAAAAATGCTAGTGCATGCTCTCATAATCTCCCGCCTCGACTACTGCAACATCCTCCTCTGTGGTCTCCCTGCTAACACGCTCGCCCCTCTCCAGTCCATCCTTAATTCTGCTGCCCGACTGATCCACCTCTCTCCTCAATACCACCCCGCTTCTCCTCTCTGCAAGTCCCTCCACTGGCTCCCAATCTTCCACCGTATCCAATTCAAATTACTAACACTGACCTACAAAGCTATCCATAATCTGTCTCCTCCATATATCTCTGAACTAATCTCTCGCTACACTCCAAAACGTAACCTCCGGTCCTCCCAAGATCTCCTTCTATCCTCCTCTCTCATTCGCTCCTCATGCAACCGACTCCAAGACTTCTCCCGAGCATCCCCAGTCTCCTGGAACTCACTGCCTCAACACGTCAGACTATCTACTACACTTGCAAACTTCAAACGGACCCTGAAAACTCATCTGTTCAGAAATGCCTATAATCTACAATGACCTCACCGCCCCACCACCGTGCGGAGCTGCCGCCCCACCACCGTGCGGAGCTGCTGCCCCACCACCGTGCGGAGCTGCCGCCCCACCACCGTGCGGAGCTGCCGCCCCACCACCGTGCGGAGCTGCCGCCCCACCACCGTGCGGAGCTGCCGCCCCACCACCGTGCGGAGCTGCCGCCCCACCACCGTGCGGAGCTGCCGCCCCACCACCGTGCGGAGCTGCCGCCCCACCACCGTGCGGAGCTGCCGCCCCACCACCGTGCGGAGCTGCCGCCCAACCTACACCCCACCTACTGTCTCCTCCCCAAAATCCTTTAGGATGTAAGCCCGCAAGGGCAGGGCCCTCTTCCCCCTGTGCTAGTCTGTCTATTGTAACGTGTACATGTATTCTGTATGTAACCCCCTCATGTACAGCACCATGGAATCAATGGTGCTCTATAAATAAACAATAATAATAATAATAATAATGGAACTGGGCAACGGCCACCAAAGTGACATTCCACAGACATTCACTGCCTGGGACCGAGTACCCCATATCCCTGGGCGTCACAGTAGCTCAAGAAATTGCAATTTTTTTGCCAAAAATCTCAAATTTTAAAATAGTACAGTTTGGATTTTTTGGTGCAGTGCACATCTTATAATATATGCCATTTTGAGTTTAACTGGCTTTTTTGTTTTTTTTCTTTGTTGTACTGTACAAGCATAGCGGACGAGATTTTTAGAAATCCCGTGCCCACTGTGCTTGTTTTTTCTGCAGCAAACACTGACCTGCGATGGGTCTTTCCAGACCGCAGGATGTCAATTGTTTGCTGCGGAATTGCATGCGTCCTCCGTAGGGAGAACACAAACGAGAGACCGCAGCGCACTGAACCCTGATCGTGGGTACAAGCAGCTGCGGTCTCCTGTGGTCTCCTGCAGAGGAGACTCGCGGCCCCGCAGGTCAGGACATGCTGTGTCCAGGATGCAGTGAGTCGTGGGCACATACCCTAATGCACGCTTCACACGGTACGATCTATCGTGCGATTGCACGAGCGATCGTACCCGCTACCGTCGTTTGTGCATCACGGACAAATCGCTGCCTGTGTCGCACAAAGTCGTTTAACCCCCGTCACACGTACTTACATGCTGAACGATGTCGCTGTGTGTGGCGAACATCCACTTCCTGAAGGGGGTGGGACGTTCGGCGTCACAGCGACGTCACACAGCGGCCAGCCAATAGAAGCGGAGGGGCGGAGATGAACGGGACGTAAACATCCCGCCCACCTCCTTCCTTCCGCATAGCCGGCGGGTGCCGTGGGACGCAGGTAAGCTGTGTTCATCGTTCCCGGGTTGTTACACAGTGCGATGTGTGCTACCCTGGGTACGATGAACAACCGGCGCAAAGTAAAATAAACGATTTTTAAAAAATAAACGAGGAGTACACGATACCCGATTGCGATCGCTCATAGGTGTCACACGGGACGACGTTGCCAACAAAGCTGGATGTGCGTCACGAAATCCGTGGCCCCGACGATCTATCGCACGATAGATCACCTCGTGTGACGCCTGCATAATAGTTAAAGAGAACCTATCAACTTTATTTTCTATTGTCAACTCAAGGTGCTGCTGCTTGATACCTCTTTTGCCTGGATCAGTTCCACCATTCTTGAGAAATCTTTCTTCGATCGCTATGCATTTTCAGTTTTAAGTGCTCTGGAGGGCATATTAGTACACTTGCAGTTTATCATGTCTCTGCTGTTCTCTCTGCTGGCACTTTCCTCCTCTAGTTGACAGCAAAGAAAGGCTCTTGTGTACGATGAAATTTTACATTTCTGCAGACACATCTCTGCTACATCAAGCTCTGCATATGTGGCGCCCCTGAGGCTTCAGTCGCCACAGGGTACTGCACCTCAACAGAGGTACAGTATTCATCTCGGATACGGAGTAGGTCATCGCTGGTAAAACCACCACAAGCCACCAAAACACGCAGTTAATGCCCTCTCACTGGGACTGGGCTAGGGTAGAGACATTGTAGGGTGGCCATCACTAATGTAGTGGACTCTCTGCTCACTAGTTCAGGAACCCGCCCCACACTCCTTTATTAGAGTGGATTACTACTCCCCACATCCTCCCCGGGGCCCAAGCGCTGCTTGTGGAGAGCTGTACCATCTGAGCTGCGTTATCATCCACCCCGGAGAAGGCCTCCCGCAGCGGCAGCTAATACCTGGCCGCATACCACAGGTGGCGTCATGAATAACTACTACTCCCATTATCTTCCCCCTTTATTTGGTTGACACCGTGGGATCATGGAGCCGGGCCTGGCCGCTGTGACATCCCAAACCGGCCCAGTGATAAGTAACCCTTTCCCAAGACCCCGTGGGTGCGTCACATACTACTTGCATAAGATAAGGGGCTTAACAGACACAATTTTAGAGAGTGTGACTGGGCCCATGCAGGAGGGGAGCCTGCCAATGCCAGTGCCTATTTCAGCTGGATGTAAGTCCAAGGACGCATATTCAGCTGAAATGTATTGCAGTGCGAAGACCCTCTCTGCACTGCAATACATGCCGCTGACCAATCAGAGTCTGGTGTCTGACTTCAGCTTACCCATTATGGGTGGCGCATGGCAGTGACGCCATGTGCTGCCAGTGCTGCGCTGACTATTGAAGAGGACATTGCATGCAGTGGGAAGAAGGTAAGAATAATCATTTATTTCTTTTTAAAATGTGCTGTAGAAGAACTGAGGACATTATTAGTGGGAGCGGCCCAGGATGGGGGTCATTATACCAAAAAGGGCCCATGATGGAGGACATTATACCAAGAAGACCCAGCAATCAGATCTCCACTGATGAATAAGTTATCACTAATCCTTAGGCCATGTTCACACTTTCAGTATTTGGTCAGTATCGTACATCAGTATTTGTAGCCAAAACAAGGAGTGAGTGATAGATACAGAAGTAGTACTCGTATTTCTATTATACTTTTCCTCTCATTTTACCACTCCTGGTTTTGGCTAGAAATACTGAGGTAAAATTCTGATTAAATACTCATTGTGTGCACGTGGCCTTAGAAAAGGTGATTACTTGTTTTCACCAGAGAACCTCTGTAAGTGCATGTTTGCTACAGTGTAATAGTCACAGGACAGGGAGGGGGTTAAATGTTCAAGTATTTCATCTCTATTGCAAATAAAGAATCTTCCCCATATTGATATCAGAAAGAAAAAGTGACCTCCATACACAACACAATCCATTATACCAAGACCAATAATGCCACATACAAGAGAGAAATACCACTACACTGTGACCAGATAACATGTTACCACCATACAGTGACCAAATACAACCACATACAGGGGTGAAATACCGCCATAATTTAACCAGACAACATATTACCACTACACAGTGACCGAATACAACCACATACAACGGAGAAAAACTGCCACACCGTGACCAGACCACATGATGACCGAATAATACCACATAGAAAGGAGAAATACTGCAACACTATGACCAGAGAACATATTACCACCACACAATGACCAAATAAAACCACGTACAAGGGAGAAATACCACCACACCATGACCAGACAACATTTTACCACCACACAGTGACCAAATATAACCACATACAAGGGAGAAATATCGCCCCACCATGACCAGACAACATATTACCACCACACAGTGACCAAATAAAACCACGTACAAGGGAGAAATACCGCCACATCGTGAGCATACAACATATTACCACCACACAGTGACCAAATATAACCACATACAAGGGAGAAATATCGCCCCACCATGACCAGACAACATATTACCACCACACAGTGACCAAATATAACCACATACAAGTGAGAAATACCGCCACACTGTAACCAGACCACAGTGACCAAATAATACCACATACAAGAGAGAAATACCACCATACTGTGACCAGATCACATATTACCACCACATGGTGACCGAATACAGCCATATAGAAGGGTCAAATACCAACACCCCATGACCAGACCATTTAATACCCGAATACTACAATAATGATCATGAATAAAAACCACAATACTAATAACACTAATATTACCATCAGTGCCATTATACATACGAGCTCTGTATATAATGTCAGTGTACGTGTAATACAGTGATCACCAGTGACATTATACACAGGAGCTCTGAGTATAGTGTATAGGTAATACAGTGATCATCAGTAACATTATACACAGGAGTTGTGCATATAGTGTGTAGTGTGTGTGTGTGTGTGTGTGTGTGTGTGTGTGTGTCTATGCATGTAATACACTGGCTTACCAGTGACATCTCTAGTTTAAATTATTCATCTTCAATTTTTTTTTCATCCGTCACAGACCGCCATCACTTCTTCCTACCATGACTCGACTCTGTAGAAAATAAACACACAGTTACCTATAGCTGATCACTACCAGAGCACATTCCACACTTTTTCCCCAATTTCTACGCTATGCCAGAATTTTGTTCCCCCATGGAAGGACAGTATCCTCAAAATTACATTATATTACAGCAGTAATAATGTTCCCTAATTTACCCCTACAGTAATTATGTCCATCATTTGTCACCATAAACCAATAATGAATGTCCCTTGTTCTGGCCCCATATAGTAATTATATCCCCCATCCTGGCCGCCTTTGTTTAATAATGTCCCCCATCCTGGCCCCTTTTATTTAGTAATGTCTCCCATCCTTGCCCCCTTTATTTAATAATGTCCCCCAGTCTGGCCCCCTTTATTTAATAATGTCTCCCTTCCTAGCCCCCTTTATTTAATAATGTCTGCCTTCCTGGCCCCCTTTTATTTAATAATGTCTCCCTTCCTGGTCCCCTTTATTTGTTACCCATCCTGGCCCCCTTTATTTAATAATAATCCTAGAACTCTATGTTCCCCAATTTTGGGCCCCTATGTTCCTCCGTCCCAGGCCCTTAAACTGCCCATAATGGGCTCCTTTATCCACTCCCCTGTCCATTCACAGAGGAAGGAACAAAAAGATTCTTACCTTCCTGCGCTCCCCCGAAGTCCTCTTGTGGCTTCATATCCGGCGCGGTCAAATGGCCACTCCACCCATCCGAGGCTGTGCACAGACATCAGAGCACGGTGCATAGCAGTCATGTTAAAAAATGTGATGTAGGCACAGAGACATGCACACACTGACACATACACACATACACAGATGCACTGACATGCACATGTATGTAGACACACATACATGCACACACGCAAACATACACTTACATATGTAGATGTCGCGGGCGGGGAGGAGGGTGTCAGCACACCGCGCTCACCCCTTCTGCTCGGGTCCGGCAGTTGCTCCTGGTGGCTCGAGCTGTGGGCCGGATCCCGGGGTGTCTCGAGCGACACTCCTCGCCCGTGAGTGAAAAGGGGGTGTTTGTTGGGGTTATAGTTCGTGACGCCACCCACGGTTGTGGTGATGGCACCACCGCTGCTTTGGATGGGGATCCCGGGGATGGTGATGGGAGCAGCCAGGTGTTGTGTTGCCCCTCCGTGGGTAGGGGTTGGTGATCCCGGGGCCCAGTAGGGTGCAGGGGCGCAGGGGCAGCGCTGTGCCTTGCGGCACTGAGGTACTCACTCAGCCAGTAAACACGACACAGTTCTCGGTAAACAAACGGCTGGTTGGACGGGTCCCTCGGACGGTTCACGGTGCTGCGGTTCCCTGCAGTTAGCGGTGACGGTCTCTTCCCTGCACCTTTGAAATGTCTTGTGGTATCGGTGGATTCCCTCCGGTTACCCGCTCCCCGGCTGCAATCTGGGCCGGAGGAGCTCTACACTTTGCCCGCAGGCGCCGGCCCTGGGAAACTGGTGCCTTGGCGGTGGCGGTGTTTCCCCGTTGTGGTTGGACCTTTGCCGTCAATCAGGACTTGCTTGTTGGGAGATCTACGTCCCCTTCACTAACGGATTTAGCAATTTACAGCGACTCCAAGCCTTGCTGGGATCCGAAAGCCCCTGCTCTGGTACTGACTGCCCTTTGTATACTGCTCCAGGCCCTGGATACACATAGCCTCCGCGGCCCTTCCAGCAACCTCCAGACAGTCCCACTGCAGATCTTCACCGCTGTCTGCTGACCTTGCTGTTCTGGCCCTACACAAAGCTGGGCTCTCAGGCTTTCTTTCCTTCTGTCACTTTACTGGCTTCTCTCCTTTACACTTCTCCACTTTCACCACTTTCACTTCTCTGTTTACTCTAGCCCTCGGCTAGACTTCACTCTGTCTTCACTCTTGCCCTCCCTGGGCTAATCTTTGTTGTTACTCCTTCCACTTCCTCCTCCTGGACTCAACTCTGTCTTCACTCTTGCCCTCCCTGGGCTAATCTGCTGGTTTACTTCCTGCCTCCAGAGTTGTGAGCTCCTCGGTGGGCGGAGCCAACCGCCTGGCCCACCCCCTGGTGTGCATCATCAACCTCTGGAGGAAGGCAACAAGGATTTATGGGTTAGCTGGTGTACCTGCAGGGAATGTGGGGTGCGTGTGTGTTGTTATCTGTGTCCCCTGGCTTGCCCAGGGCGACACATTCCCCCTTAGCAAAACGCAGACCGTCCTCGGGCTGCCCGTCCAACACCGGTTTTATTTTCCTTTTTGTTTTTCTGAAAAGGTAAAACGGTATAACATTATCAACGGTAAATAATATACATTTTTAATCAAAAACTCTTCCCAAAACGGGAGGCACATTTACTTAAACGTTTCAACGGTATACGGTCACGGTTTCCGCTCTCTCCCACCCAAGCAACCTGGCCCTGATGCTGCCCCTAAAACCCAGGCAGCACCCCTTGACCCACAGTCCAGCACAAGTCACCCGAGCGGGATCTGTCCTTGCCCTCCAGAGGGTGGCCACCGGTTCCTTTGGTGGCTGGGCCCTGGCCTGCTCTGCTCAGGGCCCTCCCTCCAACCTGCCTCTCCGGAGGCGGCATTGCGGAAACGGTAACGGTACCCAACATATTTACATGCCACTAACGTTTGTGGTTGCCCTGCAGAGTTCACGGGCTTGTCCATGGATAGTTCCCATGCATTTTAAACGGTCCCCACGGGGACAACGGTGCCGGCTCCGGCCGGTTCAATCAAGCAGACAATCAGGTGACAAACTCGGTCATTTTCATTTTCATCATTTCAAAACTTTCAAACATACAAATAACTCAGTGGTGGTCCCAACGGGGGACGGTGCAACGGGCATCCGCTGCCCTACTCCGGTCCTGCTGCTGCTTCATCCGAGGGAGGGGGTGCAGAGCTCACCTTGCTCTCCGGGCTGCCCTTCAGCTTTACGTCCAGGGCAAACCACCCCCTCTCTCCGCAGTGCCGGGTGTAACGCACCATGTCCCCTGGTATAAGATTGCGGCCAGGATGCTCTTCGGGCAGGTGAGCATGTACATCCCGCCGAGCCACAAACACCTCGGCCTCCAGGCCCGGTTCGTATATGAACCCGTAGCCCCGGCGGATATCGAATCGCCTCACCTGCCCCTCGTAGAACGGGCCCCGGACACGGAAGGTCGCTTGCCGCAGGTTTTCCTTCTCCCTTATGGCTCGGGCCACCAGCTCGGCTTTCCTTCGCTCCCTCTCCGCGATCTCCAGGCCCAGCTTGGTCGGCTCCCTGTCCCAGTATGGCTCCGGCGCACGGGTTGAGCCCCGCGGGACATCCAGCACGTTACCCACTGTCAGAAAGGTGGGCAGCGTATCCCGCGGTGTCATGGCCTTGGGCGCCGCTTTGCAGCGACAACCCGGCGCCACCTCAGCCGAGGTGTGGGGGATGGGCACAGGGGCTTTCCGCAGCTGGGCCCTCGGCTCGGAGCGGGTCATCGGCTCCGGCTCGGGAAGCTGCTCGGGGACTGTCTCTGGCACTATCTTCGGTACCTTCCATGGCAATGCCTCCGGTTGGCTTCGGGCTCCGGCTACAGGTCGGTCCGCTGGGGCGGACGGGCTGGGTATCGCTACCGGTTGCGGTGGTAGCGGGCCTAGTGGCGGGGTCACGGTCTCCGAGACGGGTGGCGAGGGAGGCAACGGGGGGAGAGGGCTTGGACCGGGTCCCTCAGCCGCAGCGACCGGTCCCTCCGGGACATAGGGGCGTGGGTCACTCACCCTCCCTTCCTCCGCTTCCTCCTCGCGTCTCCGCACGGCTGCCAAAACGTCCGCCATGTCGGGCTCCCACTCCTCCAGGAGGAGCTGCATTTTGACCTGCAGCCTTAGATGGAGCTGCGCGGTCCGGATCTCCACCCACGCTGCGGTTCCCGGCGCGGGGGCCACGGTGTTTCGGGACGGCATCCACATGGTATCTCCACTGTTTGCTTCCAGGAACGGTATTCTGGCAAGGTCCTGGCGTCCCTGCTTTTATAGCGGCGACTACATGCGGCCAGCCGCCATCGCGTCCCCCTTAGCTCTCTCCGGCCCCTCCTCTCTCCGGGCGGGGTTTTGGCCTTCGCGCCTCTACTGCTCGAGAAGACGCTCGAGCGGGAACTTTTCGCGCCAAAGATGGCGGCTTCTGAAATTTTTCTGCCGGATGCCTCCGGCGGTAACAAGGCGCACCTCTACCTGACGGCAGAGCGGTAAGATCCTGTTCGTGACGCCAAGTTGTCGCGGGCGGGGAGGAGGGTGTCAGCACACCGCGCTCACCCCTTCTGCTCGGGTCCGGCAGTTGCTCCTGGTGGCTCGAGCTGTGGGCCGGATCCCGGGGTGTCTCGAGCGACACTCCTCGCCCGTGAGTGAAAAGGGGGTGTTTGTTGGGGTTATAGTTCGTGACGCCACCCACGGTTGTGGTGATGGCACCACCCTGGTTTGGATGGGGATCCCGGGGATGGTGATGGGAGCAGCCAGGTGTTGTGTTGCCCCTCCGTGGGTAGGGGTTGGTGATCCCGGGGCCCAGTGGGGTGCAGGGGCGCAGGGGCAGCGCTGTGCCTTGCGGCACTGAGGTACTCACTCAGCCAGTAAACACGACACAGTTCTCGGTAAACAAACGGCTGGTTGGACGGGTCCCTCGGACGGTTCACGGTGCTGCGGTTCCCTGCAGTTAGCGGTGACGGTCTCTTCCCTGCACCTTTGAAATGTCTTGTGGTATCGGTGGATTCCCTCCGGTTACCCGCTCCCCGGCTGCAATCTGGGCCGGAGGAGCTCTACACTTTGCCCGCAGACACCGGCCCTGGGAAACTGGTGCCTTGGCGGTGGCGGTGTTTCCCCGTTGTGGTTGGACCTTTGCCGTCAATCAGGACTTGCTTGTTGGGAGATCTACATCCCCTTCACTAACGGATTTAGCAATTTACAGCGACTCCAAGCCTTGCTGGGATCCGAAAGCCCCTGCTCTGGTACTGACTGCCCTTTGTATACTGCTCCAGGCCCTGGATACACATAGCCTCCGCGGCCCTTCCAGCAACCTCCAGACAGTCCCACTGCAGATCTTCACCGCTGTCTGCTGACCTTGCTGTTCTGGCCCTACACAAAGCTGGGCTCTCAGGCTTTCTTTCCTTCTGTCACTTTACTGGCTTCTCTCCTTTACACTTCTCCACTTTCACCACTTTCACTTCTCTGTTTACTCTAGCCCTCGGCTAGACTTCACTCTGTCTTCACTCTTGCCCTCCCTGGGCTAATCTTTGTTGTTACTCCTTCCACTTCCTCCTCCTGGACTCAACTCTGTCTTCACTCTTGCCCTCCCTGGGCTAATCTGCTGGTTTACTTCCTGCCTCCAGAGTTGTGAGCTCCTCGGTGGGCGGAGCCAACCGCCTGGCCCACCCCCTGGTGTGCATCATCAACCTCTGGAGGAAGGCAACAAGGATTTATGGGTTAGCTGGTGTACCTGCAGGGTATGTGGGGTGCGTGTGTGTTGTTATCTGTGTCCCCTGGCTTGCCCAGGGCGACACATAGACACACAGACATACGCAGACTCTTAGACAAATGCATGCAGTCAGGCACACAGACATATGCAGACAAATGCAAAACATGCGGATAAAGGCATGCAGACACACAGACATGCACACTCATGCAGACAAGAACACTCACATACATACATAAACACACAGGCATGAACATGAAGACATGCACTCAGACATGAAGACAGGCACACATATATAGAAACAGAAATGTTTTACATACACACATGCACTCCTACATACATACACACACAGACTTGCTGACACATACACAGGCACACGTACATATAGGCAGACACAGGCATGCATACACGCAGAAATGTACACACATGCAGGCAGGTGCACGTAGACAGCCACATGCATACTGTATGTTCATGCAGACATGCACATGAATGCAGACATGCACACATATATAAAAACACAGACAGACAGAAGCACACACATACAGAAAAATGCAGCCAGGCACTTGCACGCACACCAACACATATATGCAGATAGGCAAACACAGGCACAAGCATGCACACAAAATGCAGTCAGGCCCACACACAGACAAGCACATGACTCGCCCACCCCAGGGCTATGGGACACCCGGTGCCGGGCCGGACTAGTCCGGTGGTAGTCAGTGGTGGCTGGGCCCGGCTCCGTGGCCCTGGTGGGTGTCAGTAGAGTATGTGGCTTGTTTTAAAGTTTGTGTTCGTGACGCCACCTGTGGTATGCGGCTATTAAGCCGCCGCTGCTGTGTGAGGCCTCCGGGATGATGTTATGGCAGCAGTGTTGGTACTGCTCCCCACAGGTGGAGCAATGCCCGGGGCGCAGTTGGTGCTTGTAAGTGTCTATGTAGGTGGAATAACAGAGACGAGTCCAAAGGTGCAGTTCCAGTTCTTTTACTCACAGTTTCGGTCACACTTGCAAGGACCCTCAGACTGCTGGGACCACCGTCAGGGACCTCCGCCGTATCTGGATGGTTCCGAGCGTGAAATCCGGTTCCCTCTCTTTAGTGTCCCTTTTCCTGCTGACTTCACTAGCCTTGCCTTAGGTAGATGGACTTGGCTTGGCCTCCATTACAGCCTCCAGGCTGGGGGGTCACCTGTCGGCTGATTACCCCTTTTCTGAAGATCTGCTCTGGGTTCTGGCCCTGGGAGCTTGCAATTCCCTGGGCCTCGGTTTTTACTGTCTGGAGACTGTCTTTTCACTCCTTCAGTGTCTAGGGACCGTCCCCCTGTCGCAGCTAGTCGCTCCACCGATGTCACTGTGGAACGGGCCACCGCAGCCTGCAGCTACCCGTAGCGCCTCTGGGCCCTCGGCAGCGGTACCCAACAAGGACAGCTCGTGGTACCTACAGGACTACCCGTGGCCCTGCGACTCCTTCTTCTCTTCTCGTCCTACATGCTCACTCCTCACTCTCCCACTCCCTGAGCGAACTGAAACTAACTTGTCCTTCCTGTCTCTCTCTGCTCTCTCTGGCTCCTCCCACCTCCCCAGTTGCTAAGCTACCACCCTATGGGAGCAGGGATGGGTCTTACAGCCCCTCTCAGCATGCAGCATGGGAGGGTTGCCTGCCACTTTCCCTGGTCCTGTGTGTCCCTAGCAATGGGTGTAGTGTGAATTTACCAGGAAACCGGAGTTCACCCTCTTCCTCTCCCAGAATGGGGCATCACACCGCAGATGGGGTGCAATGACCTGTGGCGACGGAAGCCTCAGGGGCGCCACACTCCCCCACAGCAAATCCCAGCACGTCCTCGGGCTGAAAAACAACAAAAACAAATGGGAGACACTGCAAAAACATTTTTGTATGCAATAACATAAAACGATAAAACATTTCTTCCCTTTATGGGAGGCATAATCACTTTAACGTTACAAACTTCTTATAAAGAAAACTTGTGCACTTCCAGTCCATTGCACGGTTCAGACAAATCCCCCATAATTCTGGTAGGGGGCACAACGGGTGCAACTAATTACATTCTTGGCTACTACAAGTCCAGTAGCCCGTCAGTTCGTTTCAAACAAACAAAAGTGACATCATCAACCAGCCATTAAGTCCAATGGCCTGGTTACATAGGACACATAAACAACATACCAGCCACTAAGTCCAGTGGCCTGGTATGACATGCCACATACACTTCCACCGGGGCCCACATTCCAGTTCAGTGGCCCGGTAGCACATAACATGGGGGGTGACGTCTTCAAAAAGAATAAGGGGCAAAACACAGCAGGAAAGGGTGTCGTCTTCGAAAAGAATGAGGGGCAGACAGGGGCTATCTACAGTTCAGCATCTCTTCATCTTTACTTGTAGGGATTCTTCTCCGGCTCCCCACCTGGCAGCAGGTAGACAGCGGTCAGCACAGTCTGCGTCTCCTGCGTGGCTGTAGCAGGCCTGCTGCAAGATGCTGCGGCCTGGGCCTGCTCTGAGGTAGTGCTGCTGGCTTGCATAGGGTTACCAGCCATACGGCGCCACTCTGGCTCTTCTGGGGCTGCCTCCTTGTCTTGGCGGGCCGCGCCTGGCATGGCGGCGGCCTGGGTTGGAGTCGCTGCTGCGGTGAGATCTTGGCGGGCCGCACCTGGCGTAGCTGCGGCCCGGATCGGCGTCGCCGTGTCGGGCGTCTCTCCAGGGACCGCGGGCATGGCAGCGGGGGTTGGGGCTCTCGCGCCGGCAGGGGCATTAAATGACTCACCCCTCAGTTGCATCTCCGGTGTTCTGGCGGTCGCTGCTCCGCGCGTCGCTTGCCGGATCTGCTGCATCACCTTCGCTGCGATAAGGTACATTTTCTTTATCTGTTGGTAGGGCGTTTAAGCTTTTTCTGCCAGCCGGCCAGCTTATTTGGTCGCCGCTTCCTTTTCTTCCGCTTTCTATGGCGGGCACCGCTTCGCGCGCTTTTCTTGGACAAGGGGGCGGGGCTTCTCTTTGCGCCCTTTCTTCTGACACGCCCCCCTTCTTCCCGCTCTCAGCAGCGCTAATGGCGGCGGTTTCTCAGTAAAGTACACAGTCTGTCACACGGTTCTCCAGGCGCACAGTACCCGGTGTGACCGGGCACGAAATCCTGTTCGTGACGCCAAAGTTGACTCGCCCACCCCAGGGCTATGGGACACCCGGTGCCGGGCCGGACTAGTCCGGTGGTAGTCAGTGGTGGCTGGGCCCGGCTCCGTGGCCCTGGTGGGTGTCAGTAGAGTATGTGGCTTGTTTTAAAGTTTGTGTTCGTGACGCCACCTGTGGTATGCGGCTATTAAGCCGCCGCTGCTGTGTGAGGCCTCCGGGATGATGTTATGGCAGCAGTGTTGGTACTGCTCCCCACAGGTGGAGCAATGCCCGGGGCGCAGTTGGTGCTTGTAAGTGTCTATGTAGGTGGAATAACAGAGACGAGTCCAAAGGTGCAGTTCCAGTTCTTTTACTCACAGTTTCGGTCACACTTGCAAGGACCCTCAGACTGCTGGGACCACCGTCAGGGACCTCCGCCGTATCTGGATGGTTCCGAGCGTGAAATCCGGTTCCCTCTCTTTAGTGTCCCTTTTCCTGCTGACTTCACTAGCCTTGCCTTAGGTAGATGGACTTGGCTTGGCCTCCATTACAGCCTCCAGGCTGGGGGGTCACCTGTCGGCTGATTACCCCTTTTCTGAAGATCTGCTCTGGGTTCTGGCCCTGGGAGCTTGCAATTCCCTGGGCCTCGGTTTTTACTGTCTGGAGACTGTCTTTTCACTCCTTCAGTGTCTAGGGACCGTCCCCCTGTCGCAGCTAGTCGCTCCACCGATGTCACTGTGGAACGGGCCACCGCAGCCTGCAGCTACCCGTAGCGCCTCTGGGCCCTCGGCAGCGGTACCCAACAAGGACAGCTCGTGGTACCTACAGGACTACCCGTGGCCCTGCGACTCCTTCTTCTCTTCTCGTCCTACATGCTCACTCCTCACTCTCCCACTCCCTGAGCGAACTGAAACTAACTTGTCCTTCCTGTCTCTCTCTGCTCTCTCTGGCTCCTCCCACCTCCCCAGTTGCTAAGCTACCACCCTATGGGAGCAGGGATGGGTCTTACAGCCCCTCTCAGCATGCAGCATGGGAGGGTTGCCTGCCACTTTCCCTGGTCCTGTGTGTCCCTAGCAATGGGTGTAGTGTGAATTTACCAGGAAACCGGAGTTCACCCTCTTCCTCTCCCAGAATGGGGCATCACACCGCAGATGGGGTGCAATGACCTGTGGCGACGGAAGCCTCAGGGGCGCCACACACACACATGCACACACACGTAGGCACATGCATGCATACAGAATGCAGTCAGGCCCATGCACAGACAAGCAAAAATACACAGACACACAGGAACATGCTTGCACATACACGTAGGCACATACATGCATACAGAATACAGTCAGGCCCATGCACAGACAAGCACAAATTCACAGACACACAGGAACTCGCATGCAAGGCCTAGAGCTCCTTCTATCAGATGGAAAACCACTAGTATTGTATATCGCTCATGATAGGTCAGAGGCCTTTGGAGTTTTTGCGTTGAGTAATTTATTACCAGTCACCCTAACAGCTGCCACAAAAGTTGTCACTCGGCCTTCAAGCTGTTCTGCATTGTAAATGTTAGTATGCAGTAATATGGAAGCAAGAGATGACATCTCAGTGACTTATAATTAATGTTTTTTTATGGTAACTGAAAATGTTCTCTATTATAATTACAAAAGTGGAAATGAACATATGGATTATTGTTTATTAACATAAGCAATGGCCAGCTGGGATAATGATGCCATCCTCTAAGTTCTGCAAGGTGATACTATCGAATGGCGACATCCCAGCTCCTTCTTGTTGATTTATAAGGGGCGCGGCAGGAGATCTTGACTATAAAACACTATGCAGAGGATTTAAAGTATGGCTTGGGTAGCTTTGGCATCTAACTAGCTGAATGGGAGCATTAGAAGGATCTGCACCAGAGGCAGAGGGTCACGGACAGGGCTATTCCGCTAATTCCAAGGATAAACAGCAGCTGTCTGGATTAGAACAGATCTCACACTCTGACACATGTGGGAATCAGATCCAGGGAACCGCACAGCGGGGAACTTTCCAGCTCTACAAGACCAAATGGGAATAAAGAGTCCAAATAAAGCAACAGAAAACACTTCCACCAGTGATATGACATAGTGAGATATAGAAGTACACTGCATCCAACACCTAATCTCAACTACAGTCATATCTCAGTGTTAGCTAATACTTACACATGTAAATGGAAGGAAAGGGCCATTCTGTAACAAATTACATTTTTTTTTTTTTTGTATGCAGAGGCAGATCTAGGTTTTCCAGATTTGCACACTTGTAGTCACGTGCCGACGAACTGCAAATCCTATTTCTCTGTAATGACTGCTGGAACCAGCAAGCAGAGTTGAATCTTGACAGTGAGTATGTGGCGCCCCTGAGACTTCAGGTGCCACAGGGTATTGCATCCAGTAACAGGTGCGGTGCTAACCCCAGGATTCCTGGAAGACCAGTGCCGGTAAATACCATTCAAACACACACATTCATCCCTTTCTTTCCCCAGACTGGGTAAAAGGCTAGAGACGGGTCTGATGGATGGCCATTAGGGATGAGCGGATGTATCCGACACTATTCGATATCCGACGGCTAATAGGGTATCCGAGACATCTGATAGCCGACGGCTAATTTGACATCCGCTCTGATACTTCCATTTTCATTTCTCACTTCCTAGCGCCTTTTTCCAGGCAATGAACACATCTGACATTGCTTGCCCTCACAGTAACACCGCAGCCATCTTTGTTGTGGTGTTACTGTGATTGGCTTGGCCGCATGGCGTTATAGGGGCTATATAAGGCAGCGGCCATTATGGTCAGTCGGTCTCTCCCTCTCTTTCTTACTCACCGATCACGGGCGCGGCGCTGCACGGCTGTCACACTGTGGCACCTTCTCCAGCTTTTGAAAATGCCGGCTGCACTTAATCCATCTCGTATTCCCTGCTTCCGCCGCGCACCGGCTTCTATGATTGGTTGCAGTGAGACACGCCCCCTTGCTGAGTGACAGCCGTCTTACTGCAACCAATCACAGCTGCCAGTGGGGGGGTCTATATCATGTAGTAAAATAAATAAATAATGTAAAACAACGACGTGTGGTCCCCCCCCAAATGATACCCAGCCGAGGTAAGCACACAGCAGCGGGCCGGTATTCTCAGGCTGGGGAGGGCGAGGGCCATGGTTACCGCCCCCGCTCATGCAGCCGAGAATATCAGCCCCTCTGCTGCCCCGAGAATGTCGCATCCATTAGATGCGACAGTCCCAGCGTGTCACCGGCCCTTCCTGATTGCCATGATGCGGTGGCCATCAGGGTAATTACTAAGGAGTTAATGGCAGCGCATCACTGCCACTAAGTCCAAGATTAGTAATGACAGTGTCTATGACACGCCATCACTAATCTGTAAGTAAAGTAAATAAACACACACACACACCAAAAAATCCTTTATTTGAAATAAAACACCAAAAAGCCCCCTCTATCACCACTTTAATAACCTTCAAATATCCAGGTCTGGCGTAATCCACACTCAGCGATTTCTGTGAGTGAGAGCTCAATGCAGCCTCATTCCGTGAACTGCCCCGAATTTAGAGGTGTGTACCGCGGCTCCTCCCCTCAGTGCATAATTAAATTAAATTCTAATTATAAATAAATAATAATTAAATTAAGACGGCCGGGACTCGAACTCATGAGCTAATTGTCCATATGCAGCAGCTCTACCCATTGAGCCACTGCCTGTAATGAAAAACATAGGAAGATTTGGTAATCCTGACCTCTGTATTGCAGTAGAAAACCAGAAGCAGATTATTCAGCTACAAAGATGATAGATAGATAGATAGATAATGGATAGATAAATAGATAGATAGATAGATAGATAGATAGATAGAGGGATAGATAGAGGGATAGATAGATAGATAATGGATAGATAGATAGACAGATAGAGGGATAGATAGAGGGATAGATAGATGGATGGATGGATGGATGGATGGATAGATGAATGGATAGATAGAGGGATAGATACAGGGATAGATAGATAGATAGATAGATAGATAGATAGATACAGTTAGGTCCAGAAATATTTGGACAGTGACACAATTTTCGCGAGTTGGGCTCTGCATGCCACCACATTGGATTTGAAATGAAACCTCTACAACAGAATTCAAGTGCAGATTGTAATGTTTAATTTGAAGGTTTGAACAAAAATATCTGATAGAAATTGTAGGAATTGTACACATTTCTTTACAAACACTCCACATTTTAGGAGGTCAAAAGTAATTGGACAAATAAACCAAACCCAAACAAAATATTTTTATTTTCAATATTTTGTTGCGAATCCTTTGGAGGCAATCACTGCCTTAAGTCTGGAACTCATGGGCATCACCAAACGCTGGGTTTCCTCCTTCTTAATGCTTTGCCAGGCCTTTACAGCCGCAGCCTTCAGGTCTTGCTTGTTTGTGGGTCTTTCCGTCTTAAGTCTGGATTTGAGCAAGTGAAATGCATGCTCAATTGGGTTAAGATCTGGTGATTGACTTGGCCATTGCAGAATGTTCCACTTTTTTGCACTCATGAACTCCTGGGTAGCTTTGGCTGTATGCTTGGGGTCATTGTCCATCTGTACTATGAAGCGCCGTCCGATCAACTTTGCGGCATTTGGCTGAATCTGGGCTGAAAGTATATCCCGGTACACTTCAGAATTCATCCGGCTACTCTTGTCTGCTGTTATGTCATCAATAAACACAAGTGACCCAGTGCCATTGAAAGCCATGCATGCCCATGCCATCACGTTGCCTCCACCATGTTTTACAGAGGATGTGGTGTGCCTTGGATCATGTGCCGTTCCCTTTCTTCTCCAAACTTTTTTCTTCCCATCATTCTGGTACAGGTTGATCTTTGTCTCATCTGTCCATAGAATACTTTTCCAGAACTGAGCTGGCTTCATGAGGTGTTTTTCAGCAAATTTAACTCTGGCCTGTCTATTTTTGGAATTGATGAATGGTTTGCATTTAGATGTGAACCCTTTGTATTTACTTTCATGGAGTTATCTCTTTACTGTTGACTTAGAGACAGATACACCTACTTCACTGAGAGTGTTCTGGACTTCAGTTGATGTTGTGAACGGGTTCTTCTTCACCAAAGAAAGTATGCGGCGATCATCCACAACTGTTGTCATCCGTGGATGCCCAGGCCTTTTTGAGTTCCCAAGCTCACCAGTCAATTCCTTTTTTCTCAGAATGTACCCGACTGTTGATTTTGCTACTCCAAGCATGTCTGCTATCTCTCTGATGGTTTTTTTCTTTTTTTTCAGCCTCAGGATGTTCTGCTTCACCTCAATTGAGAGTTCCTTAGACCGCATGTTGTCTGGTCACAGCAACAGCTTCCAAATGCAAAACCACACACCTGTAATCAACCCCAGACCTTTTAACTACTTCATTGATTACAGGTTAACGAGGGAGACGCCTTCAGAGTTAATTGCAGCCCTTAGAGTCCCTTGTCCAATTACTTTTGGTCCCTTGAAAAAGAGGAGGCTATGCATTACAGAGCTATGATTCCTAAACCCTTTCTCCGATTTGGATGTGAAAACTCTCATATTGCAGCTGGGAGTGTGCACTTTCAGCCCATATTATATATATAATTGTATTTCTGAACATGTTTTTGTAAACAGCTAAATTAACAAAACCTGTGTCACTGTCCAAATATTTCTGGCCCTGACTGAAGATAATGGATGAAACCCACTTCCTGCTACACTGCACTAAGTACTCAGTCGTGAGGGACACTCACTTCAGGAGACTCTCCAATCTCTTCCCGGATTTCAGCTCCATGAAGGAGGAAGAGAAAACATATCCTGCTGGGGGAAGAAGAGAGCGCAATGGAGATAGCAGCGCGGTTTGTGAGCGAATGTCATAGACTTAGAGAAAGAGAACTATGATGTCATGGACTTCCATAGCCCACATCCCAGATGTGGCCCCACAGTCCCCACCCTGGATATGCCCCATCATAAGCCATGGACTACCATAGCTCCCACCCTAGATGTGCCCCCACAGTCCCCACCCTGGATGTGCCCCATCCATCCTTCCTACAGTCCCCACCCACCATCCCCACAGTCTCAGTCCCTAATGTACATTTGCTTTGGCAAAACTAATTTGTATTTGGTCCTGCCAATAAAGCTTATTTGGTTTGATTTGGATATATAGAGGTATACAGAGATAGATGGATGGATGGATGGATAGAGGGATAGATAGATGGATAGATAGATAGATAAAAAAGGATAGATGGAAAGATAGATAGATAGATAGATAGACAGGCAGACTGATGTCAAACACATATATAATGTCCCACCTCCTTGCATATTCTAAGCTGGCAGTCTTTAGTGAATTTCATGTGGCACTAAAGGGTCCCTAGCCTTGTATTTAGCCAAAAAAATAATTTAAAAAAAAGCAACGTGGGGCCCCCCCATTTTTGATACCAGCTAGGGTAAAGCAGATGGCTGCAGCCTGTAGACCACAGCTGGCAGCTTTACCTTGGTTGGGGACCCACTTTGGAGGGCCCCCAGGCTCTTTTTTATAATTATTTTTAAATAAATAATAAAAAAAAATGGGGTTCCCCCCAAATTGATTCACCAGCCAAAGCGGACAGCTGTGGTCTGGTATTCTCAGGGTGGGAAGGTCCATAGTTATTGGCCCTTCCCAGACTAAAAATTGCAAGCCGCAGCCGCCCCTGAAGTGGTGCTTCGCCTCAGCTCATCCTGTGCCCTGGTGCAGTGGCAAACGGGGTAATAAATGGTAATAATAAATAATAACGGGGTAATAAATGATACCAGATGTGTAATGTGTAATGTCACCTGACATCAAGCCCAGTAGTTTGTGATGTCATAGCGTCTATCAGATACCCGACATCACCAACTGTCAGTAATAAAAGTAGAAAAAAAATAGACAAAAAAAACCAAACAATTATTTGAAAAAACACTCCCCAAAACATTCCCTTTTTCACCAATTTATTGGAAAGAAAAAAAAATCTCCTGTAATCCATTTTGGAAGTCCCACGACGACTCTGGACCTTCTAGAATATGGGGGGCACACTCAGGGAACGTGTCTGCCATTTTCTAGGAGTGCAGACCCTCCATGTGAGGAGTGTGGGTTGGGTGCAAAGAATCTGCACCTACTCTCCCCGGGTCACAGCAGCAGAGTCTGTGCAGCCAGCGCAGCTCCACAGCCGTTCTCACTGAACACAGGAAGCTGAGCTAAGTCTGACAGCCGCGCTCTGTGCATGCGCCCAGTGTTCATTATGAAGGAGGAGGGATGCGGGGGAACAGCGCTGCAAAAAGGTAAAAACAGCGGGAGAACACAGGGAGACACCGGGGGGATATGGGGGGGGATTTAGCTGGACCTGGGTAGTAGTTTTCTGTCACATGTGTCATGGCACATGCGACAGAAATCAGAGGAAGAGGGTGAATGCGGGCGGCAAGTTAGTGTGCATCCTGTCATCTTGGATGAATCGGAAGGGGGCAGAAATGCAGTCAGGCACCTTCTACAGGCTGTGCCCATACTGTTTCTGCCTTTTACCATCCATTTCAGCCTTTTCCTCAGTCACCACAGGTCACCGACAGGTCCAACATGATCTTATTCGAGTTTCCCGTAGACTTACATTGGGCGTCGGATATCCGCGGATACTCGAATATCCGTGACCTATCCGGCGGATAGCCGTCGGATCAGCTGATACGGTATCCGCTCATCCCTAATGGCCACCTATTGGTCGGGACTTATCCAATCCGCTAGTCAGAAACCTGGGAAGAGGAGGGACTAGTCAGTGCAGTGGACAAGAGACGGACAGCTTGACAGGTAGTCAGTCAGACGGTCAGTCCGAAGTCAGCCAGAAGTTGACGCTCAGATAGAGTGTAAAGTGACTTATTGGGCTAAAGAAGTACGGTCGCCCGGGAGAGTACGGGGTGAGTACTCACGGGACCGAATACCGGTGGGGTGCAGAGCCCTAGTTCAGGAAGACGCTTCAAGCTCACCTGATAAATCTGCCCAGTGAGGGAATCATTAGGGTTCCTCACCAATCTTAGTGTCCGGAGCACAGCAGCAAAGAGGGAACTTGAGAACTGGGACAGAGGTCCAACCCAGGAGAGGTTCAAGCTGCCTGCTATACGGGCCAGGACTGTGATAACAGGAGGGGACTCCAAAACGCTTCAGGCCACAGGGGTCCACCAATTCCAGATGGGTGCATGGAAATAAAGCTCACCAGGTCACTACACTGGCACTGGGATCAAGGGAATACCAGATAACCTGAGGCCCAGATTGTTAGAGACAAGCACCAGCCGTTTTGCAGATTCACGGAACCAGTGAGTAAAGAACAAGTTAAACTGCAGCCCCTGTGTTGTCTGAAATCTTACTACACCGCTGCGTCACCAACGTCCACCAAACTACAACCACCATCATTCTTCCCTGGGACTTAGCTCTACTTGCAGAGGGCTATAACATCCAAGCTGCTTAATACCACCAGTCCCAGCAGTGAGAGGCTTTGCAGTGGCGGTTTCCCCCACATAGCCGCATACCGCAAGTGGCATCACGAAAAACATTTTATTTTTATTTTTCCTTTTATTTCCTCCTTTTTTTAAGCGACCCCCAGGGTCACGGAACCGGGTACCGGCCACTCGTGATACGTTCCCGTGATACAAGGCCCGGGACTGAGTACCCCAAGGCCCTGGGGTGCTTCAAGTATATTATACACTGTTAATATTGGGTATATTACAGTGCTTAATTTTATTAAGGACTTGTCCAGGTTTGTGATTAAAGTCTGAGTCACTTTAGGTGACTGCAGACTTATACATTTTCACAGCACGCGCAGTGCACACTTTCAGGATTCTCCAGTGCCAACGGCAAGACTGAATGGTCTAGTGTGCATAAGTAAGCAATTTGCATACTCCTGGCAACATTCGGACTATACGTGTCTGGCCTCGCTCCTTTCACTTGTATACTTGTATTGAGTGGAGCCATGCATGTCTAGTCAGTACGTTCTCTGATTATATAAGGTTGTATTTTCATTATGCAGCTGTACTAGCTATAATGTGTAGTTTATGTGTATTTTCTGTTATATTGGTTATCATGTGACCTCTATACAGCATATTGGATATTGTGACACATATTTTTTGATTGTTATTAATTTTAGTATTAATTGTTTTAACCTTCTTATTTATTCAAATCCATGTATTCATTTACTTCTTAAATTCTTAATTTATTTATACTTACACATCATTTAATTTTTTTAACCTTTTTTTTACATACATATATGTATTATATATACTTGCCTTACCATCACAGCATTACAAATATATTTTTATGCTTTATTGTATAGTCAAAAGTCACATACGCACCTACATTCTATGACATGCCCGCACTGGGGCCTGGGGTGACTCGTTACCATGCAACGGTTCTGCTCCTGGGGTGCCGCGGTGGCGAGACCCGGTTCCATGACCCCGGCAGTGTCGTTTAGTAAATAGGAAGGAGATGATGACAGATTAGTCGTGACGCCACCTGTGCAAGTTAGGTTCTGCCGCTGCGGGATGGGGACCTCTGGGGCAGATGGTGACGGAGCTTAGATGGTGCAACTCTCCACAGGCAGAGCTAGGCCCCAGGGCGGATGGTAGTAGTAGTAGTAGTAGGCGATGGCGGGGGTCGCAGAGCTGGAGGCGCAGGTGAATGACGGAACGACACAGGGATGCAGTCTCAAGGTTTTTAGTCACTGTAGCAGGTTCCATGGTAACACGACATGCTAGTGAGCGCCTTTGGAGTGCTGGGTTTCACTGTGATTGGCTCCAGCCGATCCCGGGTAGTTCAGAGGTCGAGTCCGGTGCACCTTTCTTATGTGTACCTTCCCTGGTCGTCTTCCTGCGCTTGCTTATCCCTCCTGCTTTGCGCCCTCACACACTGAACCCTGTGCTGGTGCCCATGGGCCCTTTTGGGTGGCGTGAAGCTCTATCCCTTGGCTCCTTTGGGGTCACCTTCCACAGCACATTTGTGTGCAAATGCGGCCTCGGTGCTTGCAGTCACCTCGGCCTCTGGTTTTACTAGCGTAAAGTACGTAGGTTCTTCTCCGCTAGCCTAGTGACCAGTCTCCGAATTGCGAACTAGTCCTTCCACCAAAGGTTAGATGTGGAAAATGGCCACGGCAGCATGTTGCACTTTCCATGGGCTCTAGGACTCCTTCTGTCTTGCGCCTGGGTTGAGCCGCGCCAGCTCCAGACCACAGGTCTTTCCTCCTCCACTGTTCCTTTTTTTCTTTCACCACACTCCACTGACACTACTGGGTGTTCCCACCGCTAAGACTCCACCCACCTGGCCTAGCTTCGGGTATCATACCCCCTTGCCATGTTTGATGAGGTGTTGCTGAGTGAGGGTGTTGCGTTTTGCGTGAACCTGTGGTGACCTTCTCCTTACCCAGAATGGAATACCACACCTATGGCTGAGGTGCAGCAGTACCTCTGTGGTGACTGAAGCCTAA
Organism: Anomaloglossus baeobatrachus; assembly: GCF_048569485.1. NCBI lineage: Eukaryota > Metazoa > Chordata > Amphibia > Anura > Aromobatidae > Anomaloglossus > Anomaloglossus baeobatrachus. The sequence goes on along the minus strand of NC_134357.1, from coordinate 346,775,679 downwards.
GGGGCGCCACATCTACATACACATTATATATATATATATATATATATATATATATATATATATATATACAGTTAGGTCCAGAAATATTTGGACAGTGACACAATTTTCGCGAGTTGGGCTCTGCATGCCACCACATTGGATTTGAAATGAAACCTCTACAACGGAATTCAAGTGCAGATTGTAACGTTTAATTTGAAGGTTTGAACAAAAATATCTGATAGAAATTGTAGGAATTGTACACATTTCTTTACAAACACTCCACATTTTAGGAGGTCAAAAGTAATTGGACAAATAAACCAAACCCAAACAAAATATTTTTGTTTTCAATATTTTATTGCGAATCCTTTGGAGGCAATCACTGCCTTAAGTCTGGAACCCATGGACATCACCAAACGCTGGGTTTCCTCCTTCTTAATGCTTTGCCAGGCCTTTACAGCTGCAGCCTTCAGGTCTTGCTTGTTTGGGGGTCTTTCCGTCTTAAGTCTGGATTTGAGCAAGTGAAATGCATGCTCAATTGGGTTAAGATCTGGTGATTGACTCGGCCATTGCAGAATGTTCCACTTTTTTGCACTCATGAACTCCTGGGTAGCTTTGGCTGTATGCTTGGGGTCATTGTCCATCTGTACTATGAAGCGCCGTCCGATCAACTTTGCAGCATTTGGCTGAATCTGGGCTGAAAGTATATCCCGGTACACTTCAGAATTCATCCGGCTACTCTTGTCTGCTATTATGTCATCAATAAACACAAGTGACCCAGTGCCATTGAAAGCCATGCATGCCCATGCCATCATGTTGCCTCCACCATGTTTTACAGAGGATGTGGTGTGCCTTGGATCATGTGCCGTTCCCTTTCTTCTCCAAACTTTTTTCTTCCCATTATTCTGGTACAGGTTGAGCTTTGTCTCATCTGTCCATAAAATACTTTTCCAGAACTGAGCTGGCTTCATGAGGTGTTTTTCAGCAAATTTAACTCTGGCCTGTCTATTTTTGGAATTGATGAATGGTTTGCATCTAGATGTGAACCCTTTGTATTTACTTTCATGGAGTCTTCTCTTTACTGTTGACTTAGAGACAGATACACCTACTTCACTGAGAGTGTTCTGGACTTCAGTTGATGTTGTGAACGCGTTCTTCTTCACCAAAGAAAGTATGCGGCGATCATCCACCACTGTTGTCATCCGTGGACGCCCAGGCCTTTTTGAGTTCTCAAGCTCACCAGTCAATTCCTTTTTTCTCAGAATGTACCCGACTGTTGATTTTGCTACTCCAAGCATGTCTGCTATCTCTCTGATGGATTTTTTCTTTTTTTTCAGCCTCAGGATGTTCTGCTTCACCTCAATTGAGAGTTCCTTAGACCGCATGTTGTCTGGTCACAGCAACAGCTTCCAAATGCAAAACCACACACCTGTAATCAACCCCAGACCTTTTAACTACTTCATTGATTACAGGTTAACGAGGGAGATGTTCAGAGTTAATTGCAGCCCTTAGAGTCCCTTGTCCAATTACTTTTGGTCCCTTGAAAAAGAGGAGGCTATGCATTACAGAGCTATGATTCCTAAACCCTTTCTCCGATTTGGATGTGAAAACTTTCATATTGCAGCTGGGAGTGTGCACTTTCAGCCCATATTATATATATAATTGTATTTCTGAACATGTTTTTGTAAACAGCTAAAATAACAAAACTTGTGTCACTGTCCAAATATTTCTGGAACTAACTGTGTGTATATATATATATATATATATATATATATATATATATATATATATATATATATATATATATATATACACACAAGCTGTACTACCCAGGTTAATAACTGTTGTTAACAAAATAGAATGTAGTAACAAAAATGTATTCTGCACACAAAAACCACAAAACAAATAGATAGAAATTTAATTATTAAAAGGCAAAGACTAAGATAATAGAAGCATTTCACAAGGTCTGTCTCTTTCCCCGTCTGTCTCTTTCCCCGTCTGTCTCTGTCTCTTTTTTTGTCTGTCTCTATCTCTCTGTTTCTTTCCCCATCTGGCTCTTTCTAGGCCTGTCTCTTTCCCAGGTCTGTCTATTTCCCCGTCTGTCTCCCTGTCTCTTTGTCTTTTCCTGTCTGTCTCTTTCCCTGTCTGCTTGTCTCTGTCTGTCTCTTTCCTTGTCTGGCTCTGTTTCTCTGTCTCTTTCCCCGTCTGTCTCTATCAAGGTCTGTATCTTTCCCCATCTATCTTTGTCTCTCTGGCTGTCTCCTCCTTCCCTGTCTGCCTGTCTCTGTCCCTGTCTCTTTCCCCATATGTCTCTTTCCCCGTCTGTCTCTTTCCCCGTCTGTCTCTTTCCAGGTCTGTCTATTTCCAGGTATGTCTCTTTCCAGGTCTGTCTCTTTCCCGGTCTGTCTCTGTCTGTCTCTTTCCAGGTCTGTCTCTTTCCAGGTCTGTCTCTTTCCAGGTCTGTCTCTTTCCCCGTCTCTCTTTCCCCGTCTGTCTCTTTCCCTGTCTGTCTCTGTCTCTCTGTCTGTCTCTCTGTCTGTCTCTCTGTCTGTCTCTGTGTCTGTCTCTGTGTCTGTCTCTCTCTATCCGTCTCCCCACCGACATCTTATTACCTCACATATAGGTTTCTTATACTATGAATGTCTTTTGTTCCTATAGCAACCAATCACAGCTCCTACTAATAATAAGTAGTTCCAGGCTCAGTTTACTTTAATGGAGGAATATTTTTTGGAGAGTAACTGTAAAGAGCGGGGTTACATTTTCCTGTCAAAACATAATCTACGACGTTCTCTGGGTTACATGAGGTTTCTGTGCAAAAGTTTGTGATTATAAATGCGACGGTGCGGATACACTTTTTTGTATCACTTTTTCCCCATTATGTAGATGGGGGCAAAATTGATTAGTAAATTGGAACGCACGGGGTTAAAATTCCGCCTCACAACATAGCCTATGATGCTCTTGGGGTCCAGACATGTGAATGTGCAAAATTTTGTGGCTGTAGCTGCGACGGTGCGGATGCCAATCCCGGACATACACACACACATACATACATACATACATACACACATTCAGCTTTATATATTAGATATATATTATTATTGTTTTTAATGTTACTATTTTGTCTCCATATCTTTTTCAATAATAAACACCCACATATATATTTTTTATCAATTATTGGGTATGTAGATGTTTTCTTCTATTTTCACTAGTCAGCACATCATTGTGTACATGAAGATAGCATACTTGCAGTTTCATGACCACAGGCACCAGAAAATCCTCATTGTGTGTAGTGCACGTGCTGTGAGAATTCAGAAGTCTGCAGTCATATAGCATGACTGCAGACTTTCATCACAAACTTGGAAAACCCTTTTAATGCTCTTAACATAAATACAAATGTAGCAACCCTTAACTTGTCACATGGCACAATACTTTATTACCATAACCATGTATCAAGGAATCTTACAAGTTATGGATTGTCACATGTGTACATGATCAGAACCAATAATAGCACAAGAATACATCATCAGAACCACCAGCATTTTGGAAATACATATCTAGAAACACCATTAGTACAGAAATACATCACCAGAACCACCATGAGTACATAAATAATCAGAAACACCATCAATCAGTACATGAATACATCTGTAGAACCGACATCAGTGTAACTCCCACCGGCACTCTCACCTTTCCAGCCACCCAATGGTGGCTGCTCCATCCCCGGTCCCTGCTGCTGTGTCCCAGAGCCTGCACACGCTGCACAAGCCTCCTGGGAATGCCCGAAGGGTGCACGTGCAGACATGCCCCTATTCTTAAAGTGTCAGGACGCCCTGACCCGGAAATTCCTCTCAGCTTGGCTGAGAGGCATCAGATATTTAAGGCACTTTCTCCTTAAGGTAGGTGCCAGGGAAACAAGTTCTATACATTGCTAGGTCTCAGGTCCCTTTGGGTGCTGCCACTGCGGTTTGCTGTTATTGTGCTGTGTACTGTTGCTGATTCCAATCTGTGTTTCAGTGCATCACAAGTCTACTGCTGCTGCTGCAACTATCCACGTCGGCCGCTTCCATGATATCCACAGCTTCAAGTATCTATGCTGGCCACCTCCTATGATATCCGCTGCTGCAAGTATCTGAGCTGGCCACTTCCTACAATATCTGATGCTGCTGCTACTGCATCTTTACATCCATCCTGGCCAAATCCATGACTCTGGCTCTTGCTGCTGCTTCTACCATCAGAGACTGTCAGTGTTCGTACCCCTAAGGCCAACTGTCGCAGAATCAGTCTTCCTGAGTAGCACCCGGTGTCACACCTGCAGTGCAGCACCTTCAGCATCAGAGGCTCTGATGAAAATCAGATATGTTTCTGTAGTCAAGCCCCTTTAGGTTTTCTGTGTGCTGTGGCCTAGTGAGTCCGCTAATTCCCTGCTCGCCCTGTGAATATTTTGCCCAGGCACTGGATCTCGTTGGTCCCAGTGTCGCTCAGTTCATTGGCCTATAGCAAGAGGTGGTCAGGCAACTTGCACAACAGGACCAGATGCTAACTCATCTTCAGTCACTGGACACCCGCTTTCAAGCCATGTCTCTGTCGAATGTAGTACCGGCTAAGGTTCCTACTTCAGCAACAAATCCAGATCCAAGTTCAAGTCTTCAACTGTTTTCTCCCCCACGGTTTAATGGTGATTTCCGATTATGCAGAGGCTTCATAAACCGGTGCTCCCTGCACTGCGAGATGCGGTCACATCTGTTCTCCTTGGATAAGCTTTTATGATCTCACACTTGGCCCTTATGATGTCACACTTGAGTGGCTAAGCCCTGGCTTACATTAACCCACTGTGGGAGAGAAATAATCAAATCATCCAGAACGGTCTTCTTGGAAATATTCCATAAGGTGTTCGACGAGGTGGGTTGAGTTCCTTTGGCCTCATCCTCGCTGCTCAGACTCCACCAAGGGAGTCTCACCATCGGCCAATATGCCGTTCAGTTGCACACCCTGCCCTCCGGACTGGGTTGCAATAATGAAGCTCATGTGACTAGTTTCTGGGAAGTATTGTCTGGAAAGATAAAGGACGAGCTGGCAGGTCGGGATGTGCCAACTTCTCTGGATGACCTAGTATCGCTGCCTATCCACATCGACCTTCAGTTCCAAGAACGATCCAAAGAGGCAAACCGGGAGAAGAGGTTGTTGCGTCTGGCTCCTTCATTCCAGAGGCCCATTATGCTGCTACCTGTAACCTTTGTTGCTTCCTCTGAGCCCATGGAGGTGGACCAAGTGCATCCAGTGAGATCCCACCATGAGATCCGTCGCACCAGTCAGGTGTGCTTCTACTTCAGAAGTCCAACGCACCTGATTCACTTCTGTCCAAAGAAGCAGGGAAAGTGTCCAGCCTAAGGTTGGAAAGAGAGGCCTCCCTAGGTGGGAGCAAGTCTTTTCCATCCTTTCATATGACCGTGTCCATGACAAATGAAGACACCTGATTCTCTGAAATGGCCTTACTGGATTCTGGTTCCGTCAGGAATTTAATTCAGCATGCCATTATGGATCGGTATCAGATTCATGTTATCACCTACAAACTCCCATTGCTGTGTCATCCGTGGGTGGAAGGTCCCTGTCCAAAGCTGTCCAGTTTGTCATTGAGCAAGTTGTACTTCGGGTGGCAATGCTACATATTGGTGAAAATCGCTTTCCATGTGTTACCAGGAATGTCTCATCCTCTGTTACTGGGCCTCTCATGGCTTCAGAAGCATGAACCAGTTTTGGACAAGAGATCCAGAGAGATACTCAGGTAGGGTCACTCCTGCCATGAAAGTTGTCTCATTTCCATGCAACCTGCTTGGCCACCTTTGAGACCTTGTAATATTCCGAAGTTACCATCCACCTACTAGGCCTATGTGGACATCTTCAACAAAAAGGAGACTGAGATCATGCCGCCACATAGGGCGTATGACTGTTCTATTGATCTCCTTCCCAGTTTCACTTCTCCTCGTGGTTGTGTCTACCCTCTGTCTCAGGCTGAGACCCAAGCCATGTCTGAGTACATTAAAGAGAATTTGGCAAGAGGATTTATCCAAAAATCCTCCTCACTGACCAGAGCCAGATTCTTCTTTGTGAAGAAAAAGGAAGTGTCTCTTCAGCAATGTATTGTCTTTAGAGGTCTCAACCAAATTACAGTAAAGAATAAATACCCGCTGCTGCTTTTACCAGAATTGTTTGAATGTCTCCGAGGTTCCAAGATTTTCTCCAAATTCTACCTACATCGTGCGTACAATCTCGTTTGTCAGGTGATGCATGGAAGACCGCCTTGCTTTCCTGTGATAGCCTAGATATCCTATGACGGCCACTATGAGTATCGGGTAATGCCCTTTGGTCTCAGAAATGCTCCAGTGGCTTTCCAGGAATTTGTCAACAATATATTCCGAGATCTGCTCTACTCATGTGTGGCAGGGTACCTGGATGACATCTTGGTGTTTTCTCTCAATGTACCTACACACAGGAGAGATGCTCATCAGGTGCTGCAGATATTAAGGGAGAATCGTCTCTATGCCAAATGTGAAAAGTGCCTCTTCGAGTGGTCTTCACTGCCTTCCGTAGGCTATATATTCTTGGAAACCGGTCTGAGAATGGATCTATACAAGGTTTCAGCGGTGCTGAAGTGGCCTTGGCCTGACGGTTTGAAAGTGATCCAGAGGTTTCTCGGTTTCACCAATTGTTATCTCCAGTTCATCCCTCAATTCTCGTCCCAGATTCTCCTCATGTCAGCTCTACCTGCAAGGGGGCGAATCCAAAGGTGTGGACTGCAGAGGCAAAAGATGTGTTGGCGGTCAAGATGGCTCTGGAAGAATGGTGATATCTGCTGGAGAGAGCGATACATCCAGTCATCATCCACACCGACTTCAAGAACTTGGCCTAACTACAGTCAGCTCAGAAGTTGAATCCATGCCAAGCCTGGTGGTCGAGGTGTGCCACCCCCGTGGAATCTTGTAAAAGGATAAGGCACAGCCAATATAGTGGAGGTATATCGAGGTGCACTTGTTGGTTTCCAAACCGTAAGTCAATCAAATAGGTACAAGGCACTCTCAAGGGTTAATTTTCATATAATTTATTCCAAAATAGTCTTAAACATGTGACGTTTCAGCCACTAGGTGGCCTTCATCAGACAACTGAAATAATAATTTACAAAGATTACTCAAATGAGCTAAATAAACAGAATATAAAGCAATCAGCTTAGATGTAAAAAAAACTAGAGGAAAAAAAGGGAAAAGCTTTTCCTATTATAACTTTCTTTTCCCTCCCCTCCCCCCACATCCATGTATTGGTGTTTATATACCTCCTTCCTTTGTGATGGACACAATTATTTTTGCTGCTAAGTCATACATTGTCTTTTTTTCTCTTTGATGAAATTTTCTTCCTTTTTTTTCCTGTAGTTTTTTACATCTAAGCTGATTGCTTTATATTCTGTTTATTTGGCTCATTTGAGTAATCTTTGTAAATTATTGTTTATTTCAAGTGTCTGATGAAGGCCACCTAGTGGCTGAAACGTCACATGTTTAAGACTATTTTGGAATAAATTATATGAACATTAACCCTTGAGAGTGCCTTGTACCTATTTGATTGCCCCCGTGGAATCAGCCGTGCTGCTCAGATCCGGGTTCGCTCTGGCTCGAGGGTCTCCGGACCCGGGAGTCGTGCGGCCACTCAAATATAAGGGGGATATTAACAGGGGACTCGGTATGTAGTTCGTGACGCCACCCGTGGTGTACGGTTATTTGGGGAGTACCGCCGCTGCCGTTGGGAGTACCCGGGGTGATAGAGTGGGGCAGCAAGGTGTTGTAACCCTCCACGGGTAGGGGGATGCCCCGGGACTCGATGAGGGGAGCCGTGGGGTGCAGGGGTCACTCTTGTACTCACTCAGTTCATAAGCAGACACTGACAACCGGGTAAACCAAGTCTCTGGGTACCGCTGCCGCTGAGGGGAGCTCGTCCGGGTCCCGTCCCCAATAGGGTTTCCTGGTGATCCATGACCTGCCTCCTGGCACAAAGTTTGACTTCAACTTGATGGCCCGGTAGCATGGAACTAGCTGAGCCTTGCTCCCTACTATGGCTAAGTATGGGAGCTTGCTCTCAGGGCTCACGCTTGGGATTTTCTGGACCGTTTTGGATTTGGAAAGTCCTATCCCCCTCGTTGCGCTAATGCCACGATTCTGGAGTGGGTGGGAACAGATCATAAAGGCTCCGTTCTCCTCAGGTGCATTGTCGGGTTGCCAGAAGCTACTCCCCGACCTAGGGTCCGTGTACCCCGTCGCCTTCGGTCCCGGACCGGTGATAGTGCTAGGCTGCCGGCTGTCCTCCTCAACAGGTCCGAGCACCTCGCCACAATCCCCTATGACTGGGGGTCCGACTCCTCTAGGCCCAGACCACCGTCTGCAACCTAGACAGTTCCTTCAGGAGTCACCACTCCCGACTTCCTCTGAGCTCCTCACAGCTCGAGGGCTACTTCCCAAACAGCATCTTTCTACTCTCTAGCTCTACTCCACACTTACTGATTACACTCTTCACCTCCCCTCCCTGACCCTCCAGGTGGGCGACTCTATTCCACTCAAGCCGTCCAATGGTGTGTCTGGTGGGTGTAGTGCAGGGTGTATCTAGGATTTGATTTGCTATTGGAGGCAACACCATTTAGTTAGGGACCCAGAACCAAGAGGGAGGCAGAATACTGCACGGAAGTGCAGCTTGTGCAGTACCCTGTGACGACCTGATAGTCCAGGGGCGTCACAATTGTGTTTTGCCTGCTTCGACTTTGTTCTGCATTTCTGCCAAGCTGAAAACAACATCAAGGCCGATGTGCTGTCCCAGTCATTTTTGTCAGCCAACCAGGAGGAGGAGCCTCAGCATATTATTAAGCCTTCCAGAATGGTGTTGGTGGCTCCTATAGACGTGTCTTGAGTCCTTCCCAGTAAGAAGTTCATTGCTGAAGTAGACAGGAAGTGAGTTCTTCAGTGGGGTCATTCCTCCATGCGCGTCGGTCATGATGGACAGAAGAATTCCCTTCAGCTGATCTCTCAGCACTATTGGTGGCCAACGCTGCGACGAAAAGTTCTGGAGTTTGTTTCAGCCTGTCTCTCGTGTGCCAGCAACAAGATCCCAAAGAAGCTTGCTGTGGGGCGACTGCTTCCTCTACCGGTGCCATCTGCTCCTTGGCAACATATTTTGATGGACTTTATCACCGACCTGTCCTTTGGTTGCACCATCTGGATGGTAGTAGATGGGCCAACTTCGAAAACCTATTTCACGCCGATGACCTGGTTGCCCTCTGCGCCAGTTCATCATATCTTTCGGCTGCAAGGTCTTCTGCTTTACATTGTGTCTGACAGAGGTGTCCAGTATGCATCACAGTTCTGGAGTGCCACATGCAAGCTACTGGATGTCACCTTGGACTTCACGTTGGCCTACCATACACAGTAAAACTGCCAAATGAAACAGGTGAATCAGATCCCGACTAACTTCTGTTCTCATTTAACAATCACATGAGCGAATCCTCCACCAAGTCTCCAGTTCACATAGTGTATGGACAGCGACCCAAAATCCCATTCCCTTTGGCTCTTAAATCCAGTAATTCTGCAGCAGATTCACTAGTCAAGACTTTCTCCAATATCTGGGCAGAGACTCTCGGCTGAGAGGCATCAGGTATTTAAGGCACCTTCCTCTTAAGGGAGGTGCCTGGGCAATGAGTTTTATACGTTCCTAATTTTCAGGTCACTTTGTGTGCTGCCACTGCTGTTATTGTGCTGTGTGCAGTTTCTGATTCCTATCTATGATTCAGTGCATGACACATCTGCTGCTGCAACTATCAACGCTCGCCACTTATCCACTGCCAGAAGTATCTACGCCGGTCGCCTCCTATGTTATTCGCTGCTGCAAGTATCTACACCAGACACCTCCTACGATATCCACTGCTGCAAGTATCCACGTCGGCTGCTGCAACTGTATCTATCCAACCCAACTGAATCCACGACTCTGGGTGCTGCTTCTACCATCAGTTCATGGAACATCAATTATTATGTTAGGTCAAACCCACATACATTTGTATTTCATGAATCTACAATACCCAGTATGTCCTAAATAATGGTAAGGCGTATACTGGGAGTTATCAGTCATCATCAGACTTCAGACTATACAGGAACAACAGTACTGATGACAATTAGTATCACAAATAAACATTTACATCCAGGTACCTTTATAAATTACATTTTTTTTTTATTGGAGTCATTTTATTTCTTCATCTTGTCCAGATGCCATGATGACTTTTCACATTCACAGGTAGTCTTGCCACACGTCTATCTTCTCCGGTCTTCTGCAGTACATTCTGACATGCCCTTAAAAATAATGAAAATATCTGTCCTATGCTTTGCTCCTGCATAACTGTTTTCCCTGAACAAAATATGACCCACACATTTTTCCCTCTTATGGTACATGGCTTCTACTCTGCCCTCTCCTTTCTATACTGGGCCCCCCTCTTTACACAGTCCTCTCACACTATGTCCAGTCTCTACTGTACCTCTTCATCACACTCCCCCCTCCTTGGCATATTGTTCTCTCCTTGCTATGCTCTTACAATGGTTCCCCAGGCTACACCCACTGTATACCACCCACCAAACTAGTCAGTCTCTATTATGTGCTCCCTCACACTTTTCTTCCCTCATAATGTCTTTACACATATCCTTGCCTGCTCACCATACTTCGCTGCTTACTCTCCATATTATCTCCTCACACATCACCCCCACTTCCGATACTTTTTCTGTACCAGTTCCCCCATCACTCCTCATACTGTTTCCTTACACATTTTCGCACCCCTGACTACTCATAGCCATGGTGTCCATACCTATTCCACCTTTGCTTACCATACTGTGTCCTCGTAAATTCCCCCTTCTCTTTCAATACTGTTTCCTCTTCTATCTTCCCTCCCCTTACTGTTTTCATACCCATTCCCCCCCTTGCTCCTCATACTGTTTACTCACACATTCCTTTCTGCTCCCATACTGTGTTTGCACCCATTCCTCCCCCCTTGCTCATCTCCTGTTTTCTTATACATCTCTTCCTCATTCCCCATACTATCTCCTCACACAATCCTCACCCTACCTCATAATACTGTTTCCTCACATATTTCCCCCTTAATTTTAATACTGCATCCTCATACATCCCCTTACTGTTAACACACGCATACCCCTGCTTCTCATACTTTTTCCTCATACACCCCCTAGCTCCCCATACTGTGTCTACACCCATTCTCCCCTCACTCCATATACTGTGTCCATACCCATTCCCCTCTTGCTCCCCATACTGTTTACTCACACATTCACTGTCACTTTCCATACTGTTTCTTCTTACATCCTCCCTCCCTATACTGTTTCTTCTTACATCCTCCCTCCCCATACTGTTCCTGCACCCATTTCCCCCTTGCTCTCCAAACTGTTTTCTCATACATTTCCCCCCTCTTTCCCCATACTGTGTCTGCCCTTATTCTTTTCGTTTGATCACCATACTGTTTTCTGATACATCCCCCCAGTTTCCCATATCTCCTGTCTCCTCATACATCTACCCTTTCCATACTGTTAGCTCATGCATTCTCCCTGCTCCCTATACTGTTTCCTCCTACACTCCTCTCACTCCCCATACTATGTTCCCACCCATTCCTCCTTGCTCCCCATACTGTGTCTGCACTCTTTACCCCCTTTCATACTGTTTCCTCATACATTCCACCCCCTCACTCCCCATACTGTCTCCACACCCATTATCCCCACTCACTTTGAATAGTGTCTCCTCTTACATCCCCTATCCCCATGCTGAATCCACACCCTTCAGCTCTTGATTCCCATACTGTGTCCGCACCCATCCATCCATCCTCCTTGCTTCTCATACTATTTCCTTAAACATTCCACCCCTCCCTCTATATACAGTGTCTGCACCCATTCCACCCCCTCACTTTGCATAGTGTTTCCTCTTACATCCCCTTTCTCCATGTTGTATACGCACCCATCCCCCCACTTTGCTCCTCATATGGTTTACTTAATTATTCCACCCCCACTATTAGAATAAATTTTTGGTATTTTTAGCTCCATTAGAGCGCTCACAAACAACCAACAAACGATCTTATCTTTGCACCTATGTGATGCTAGTGAGTGACATCAGTAGCGTGATCAGCTCTTATGAGCTGATTACCTTGCTGATGCCACCCTGACCAGAAATGCTGGTGGTCAGGGCATCAATTGTACTTTCATCTAAAAGATGAACAATTTATAGATGTAAAGCTGGTGTCACACTAAACGACAGCGACAACGACGTCGCTGTTACGTCACCATTTTCGGTGACGTAACAGCGACCTTGTAAGTCGCTGTTATGATCGCTGCTTAGCTGTCAAACACAGCAGAAGCAGCGATCATAAGGTCGCTGTGCTACATGTTCAGAGAGCAGGGAGCCGCGCTTAGCGCTGGCTCCTTGCTCTCCTGCAGCACACATCGGGTTAATTAACCCGATGTGTGCTGCAGCTAGCTACATGTCACAGTTCAGAGAGCAGGGAGCCGCGCTTAGCGCTGGCTCCTTGCTCTCCTGCAGCACACATCGGGTTAATTAACCCGATGTGTGCTGCAGCTAGCTACATGTCACAGTTCAGAGAGCAGGGAGCCGCGCTTAGCGCTGGCTCCTTGCTCTCCTGCAGCACACATCGGGTTAATTAACCCGATGTGTGCTGCAGCTACATGTCACAGTTCAGAGAGCAGGGAGCCGCGCTTAGCGCTGGCTCCTTGCTCTCCTGCAGCACACATCGGGTTAATTAACCCGATGTGTGCTGCAGCTACATGTCACAGTTCAGAGAGCAGGGAGCCGCGCTTAGCGCTGGCTCCTTGCTCTCCTGCAGCACACATCGGGTTAATTAACCCGATGTGTGCTGCAGCTACATGTCACAGTGCAGGAGCCGGCGCTGGCAGCAAGAGCGGAGGCTGGTAACCAGCGTAAACATCGGGTAACCAGGGAAAGGTCTTCCCTTGATTACCCGATGTTTACGCTGGTTACAGCTTACCGCAGCTGCCAGTGCCGGCTCCTGATCGCTTCATTTCGTCGCTCTCTCGCTGTCACACACAGCGATGTGTGTGTCACAGCGGGAGAGTGACGACCAAAAAATGAAGCTGGACATTCAGCAACGACCGGCGACCTCACAGCAGGGGCCAGGTCGTTGCTGGATGTCACACACAGCGACAGCGACGGGACGTCGCTGCAACGTCACAGAAAATGGTGACGTAGCAGCGACGTCGTTGTCGTCGTCGTTATGTGTGACACCAGCTTAAGTCTGGGTTCTACACTCTCTCTGAGCTGGCTGTCAGCTTGTGAGTTGGCTCAGAGAACAGCCAAATCCTACTATGTGGGGGTGGCAAAATGCAACTGCTGGGGATATACCTCAAATCCGCGGACGATGGCTCCCACTTGCCGGCTGGGCCCAAGGCAAATGCCAAGTGCTCCCCCCAGATATGCCAATGTTGCAAGTGTAAGCAGCATGGTGGCTCAGTGGTTAGCATTGTTGGAGTTTGTATCTTCTCCTCATTTCCTCTAGAATTCCTCTAGGTATTCTAGTTTCTCCCACACTGTAAAGTGCCATGTAATTAATGGTGCTATATACATGAATAAAGTCTTTTTACAATGAAGCAATGACTAATAATTGCAAAGTCCAGTTTTGCAGACTTCTCAAAATTAAAAATTCCAGTCTCAATCTGCGCACAAAACATCACAGAAACACACACTTTGAATTACATATGAGTAAACCACATCCTTTGTGCTTCATTTCATGATCCTGCAAAGATAGGATATTATTTTGTGTCATGGTCTTATCTATTAGTAATAGGGATGAGCAGATACCGTATTAGCCGATCCGACGGCTATCCGCCGGATAGGTCGCCGATATCCGACGCCCAATGTAAGTCTATGGGAAACTCGAATAATTTCATGTTGGACCTGTCGGTGACCTGTGGTGACTGAGGAAGAGGCTGAAAGAGTATGGGCACGGCCTGTAGAAGGTGCCTGACTGCATTTCTGCCCCTTCCCGATCATCCAAGATGGTAGGGCACACACAAAGGTGCCATAAACAGATGCGACAGAAAACTCCTCCCCCCATACCACCCTGGTGTTTCCACTTTTTTACAGCGTTGATCCCCTGCATCCCTCCTCCTTCACAATACACGGTATGCGCATGCGCCGAGAGCGGCTGTGCTGGAATCATTCTCTCTCTCCTTTCTTTCCCATGCTTTACACTGCAGCTCTGCTCATTCACATTTCCTTTTGTCATGCTTTACACTGCAGCTCTGCTCATTCACGTGGGAAAGAAACCGTGAATGAGCAGAGCTGCAGTGTAAAGCATGACAAAAGGAAATGTGAATGAGCAGAGCTGCAGTGTAAAGCATGGGAAAGAAAACATTTTCTTTCCCATACTTTACACTGCAGCTTTGCTCATTCACGTTTTCTTTCCCATGCTTTACACTGCAGCTCTGCTCATTCACATTCCCTTCCTCATACTTTAAACTGCATGTGCGTTTCAAAAAGTATCCAAAACGCTGCCTTTTAGATGCATTTTGAATGCATTTTTGACAGTGCGGACCACTCGGCTCTGCTACATCCCCATAGAGCATGGCTGGCTGCCACACAGAGCCTCGCGATCAAAATGAACTCGGATAAACTTCACCCGACTTCATTGTCATCACGCGGCTGTCTGTGCCGCAGCCTGATTTGCGATCACAGGTGAAGGACTCACCGGTGACCGCAAATCCCGAGTGACTGAAGTGAGCCACGCGATCAGTGGTGCCAGTGCAGTCAGGTTACCCGCGGCCGTTGTGTCCTCCTCCTGAGAGCGGTGGCCGCGGGTAACCTGAGTGTCATCACCGCTGACAGCGCTACTCACTTCAGTTGCTGTGGAGCTGATAGAGAGTGGTCGTGGTCTACAGCCGCTCCTGTCAGCTTCATGTAGCAGAGCTGGATGCGTCGTGGGACCTCGTGGATTACGTCAGACCTGGAGGGATGTTTTGGGATTAATAAAGTGGTGAAAGAGGGTGTGTCTTTTGTCTTTTATTCCAAATAAAGGATTTTTTCGGTGTGTTTATTTTCTTTAACTTACAGGTTAATCATGGAAGGTATCTCGGGGAGACGCCTGCCATGATTAATCTACTACTTAGTGGCAGCTATGGGCTGTCATTAACTCCTTATTACCCCAATTGCCACCGCACCAGGGCAATTTGGGATGAGCCGGGTAGAGTCCCGGGACTGTCGCATCTAATGGATACGGCAATTACGGGAGGCTGCTGGCTGATATTTTTAGGATGGGGGGCTCCCCATAACGTGGGGCTCCCCATCCTGAGAATACCAGCCTTCAGCCGTGTGGCTTTATCTTGGCTGGTATTACAATTAGGGGACACCGCACGCCGTTTTTTTTTTAAAATTATTTACTTACTTATTTCACTGCACTACATAGACCCGCCCACCGGCGGCTGTGATTGGTTGCAGTGAGACAGCTGTCACTCAGTGTGGGGGCTCGTCTAAATGCAAGCAATCATAGGTGCTGGTGGGCTGGGGAAGCAGGGAATACGAGATTGAATAATGAGCGGCCGGCATTTTCAGAAGCAAGAGAAGCCGTGGCAGTGTGACAACTGTGCAGTGCCGCGCCAGTGATCGCTGATCGGTGAGTATGAGAGGGGGGGGGGGAGGGAGAGACTGACAGAGAGAGCCCTATAGCCGCACACAGTACAGTGTACAATCTACACCGCCAGCTCCCGGCCCCAATGATTGTGTGTTCACAAAATGGCCGTTTTCGTATATAGCCCCTATGACGCTGTGCGGCAAAGCCAATCACAGTAGCACCACAACAAAGATGGCTGCGGCGTTACTGTGAGGGCAAGCAATGTCAGATGTGTTCATTGGCTGGAAAAAGGCGCTAGGAAGTGAGGAATGAAAATGGAAGTTTCGGAGCGGATGTCAAATTAGCCATCGGCTATCAGATGTCTCGGATACCCTATTAGCCGTCGGATATCGAATACTGTCGGATACATCCGCTCATCCCTAATTAGTAACATAAAACTCAAAAGATCCATCAATGGTATCACGGAGGGAAAATAATGAGTTAGAGGCATGAAAAATCTCAAACTCGTTTCAATAAATTTGTTTTTCAAAGGGCAGGTAGAATGTTTTGATAAATGTCATATAAGAAGATGCCGTACTGATCACTAGATTACTGCAATGAAACTGCATGCGCTAATAGGATGTTCTGTCAACGGATCTGAAGATCTTAAAGTGAGAAGACTAAAAAGAACAGTGACAAAGGCAACAGTTGATGAAATTTTCTAACTATGTCATGCCATAGTTTATAGATGAACCTTGTATTTAAAGACAGCATTCAAGTAATTAGTAGTGTTGTAGCATAACAATATATTTTTTAGATTATTGCTGCTCTGTTTGCCCCTTGGTGCTGTTGCTAATCTGTGCTACTGGGGTGTACTCTGCACAGAAGTTGTGCAGCTCCATGTTAGGCCGGTTTCAGACGTCCGTGTTTAATCAGGTACCAGTCACACTCATGGTTATGGTCACACGAGTGTTATACGTGTCATACATGTGACATCCGTGTTTGCATACGTGTGACAGGTACCGGAGAAAACATGGGTCTGTGAAATAAAAAGATTTTCCATATTTACCTGCTGCCTCCTGCTCCTGACCCCCGCTCATTATATTCATTGATTATTCACTGCACTCAGGACCTGGAAGCTGGGGACAGCACCACAGGGACAGGTGAGTATTCTGAAAGCACAGTGACATCCAGGTGGTCATTGGAGTTCACAATGAACTCTGATGACATCCTAATGACCCCCTGCGACACCCGCACTACAGCTTCACAGGGTCATCAGTGTTCATTGGGAACTGTGATTAGTCCCAGATGCTGTCCCCGCGATGCTCCGGCTTCCAGGTTCACCACACACACACACACACACACACACACACACACACACACACACACACAGCTGTATACTCACCCAGTGATGCGGTCCCCAGCACTGAAGTCCCTGCGATGCTCCGGCTTCCAGCTCCACAGGGCACTGAATGTTCAGTGAATATAGTGAGCGGAGGTCAGGAGCGGGAAGCAGCAGAGCCGGAAACACCACCGCTGGAGAGAGATAAACATAGAAAATCTTATTAAAAAGACCCGTTTTCTCCAGTATCACACTGATGTCACATGGATGTCACACGGATCACATCAGTGTGCGATCCGTGTGACACCCATGCTGCCGGAGAAAAAACGGACATGTCTGTGTGTGGGGTCATGAGAGGTCACACAGTCCGCGTGAAAACATGGACGTGTGAGTAACAGCAAATAATAACATGGGTACGTGTGGCATCCGTGATAAAAACGGATGTCACACGTACCTGAAACATGGACGTCTGAAACCGGCCTTATATGAAATTTAAAAGCGTTTCTGAGACTAAACTATTGATAAACCATCAATATCAGATGGATTGGGGTTCAGTATTGGTCTGATCACGCAGGTGATCAACAAAATGAAATCTCTGAAAGTTAAAATTAAAACTACACAATAACGTAAAGGTTTGTGGCAAAATATTCAGGATAACTTGTATTTTAATTTAGGAGTCCAGTGGATGGTCCTACTTAGTCATTGATATCTACATCTGTATCAGGCATTCTATTAATCATGCCCAGTGGATGTCATTGGTATGCCCCACTCTGGGGAGCCCTCTGGCGAGTCTGGGACCAGAACGTCACAGGTCCTTATTGTGCTCAGGTCTGCAGCTTATACTTAAATGTAATTGCTTTCTTTTGCTGCTGTAGGAGTTAAGGACTCTTTCCCAACTGGCTAGCCTTTGCAGGCTTAATCTCAGGTGCAGCTCTTTTGTTACCACTCCCCTTCACTATAAATATGCACGTTTCTTAACATCTGATGTTGGTTATAAATTCTCATATCTTAGTTGTCCACTTTGGCAGGAACCAGTCTGTAAGAAGCTGAAGATTTGTGACTATTACAGCTGTGGTGTTCCCTGCATTGGAGTTGCTTGGGGTGTTTTCTTATTTGTGTTTATTTCCCCGTTTTCCTATCTTTGTGTCGGATTAATGCAGTGCGAGAATAATTCTCTCACGGACCTTCTCACTAGCCAGGGTGAATTCAGGGCCATCGAGGCATGTGATCAGTGACGGGGTGAAAGAACCCATGAGAATAGGAGGTGACTCCACTCCCTGGCACCAGGACCCATTGTTGTATTGTGTTTCTGGTGTACCCTGTTTGTTGCAACGCTCACTAGGGGTTCCCTAATTCCTGGCAGAACCTCGGTGGTCATTACATGACAGTAAAGCATACAAACTTATAATAAATCTATAGATCTATTCGCTTCATCCGGTCATATAACATGCTGACTTCAGATAAAACACCATGTTCATTTGGACAGGTTCTCTTTAAGGGTTGACCATAGTCTAGCAGCTATTGAAACTTGCTTAAGCTGGGATGTTCCGGGCCCCCTGAGGACACTGTATTGTGGGCTTTGCACGTCTTGAAGTTTGGTGACAGCAAGTGAATGGCAACGCTGTGTTACTGTGGTTACTATATAAAGCAACCTTCACTTTCCTTAAGCTTGATTTTTTTTTTCCGTCAAAAGAATTGGTCCAGCTATTCTGTGAGTTGGTAGATTGTTAATGAAGGTCATGAAAGATTTGCCTGCTACTGCAAATGCATTAACCCCTTCAGCCCCAGCCTGTTTTCACCTTCCTGACCCGGCCAGATTTTTCAATTTTGACCAGTGTCACTTTATAAAGTAATAACTCTGGAACACTTCAATGGATCCCAGTGATGCAGAGATGTTTGGTTTTTTTTCATGACATATTGTACTTTATGATAGCTGTAAATTTAGGATTATATTTTTTGCATTTCTATGTGAAAATATCTTAAATTTCGCCAAAATTTTGAAAATTTTGCAATTTTCAACTTAAACCAGGGACTTTTATCACACAAAAGTGGACCCTCACTGAATTAATCTAGGGATGCAGGGATCATATTAACAGCACAGGTGTGTCACAGAATTTTATATCATTGGCCAGTGAAGAAAAAATAATTACATTTTTACCACAAAAATTTTGTTTTAGCCTCTGATTTTACATTTTCACATGGGGAAATTGGTAAAACTGTCACCAAAATGTCACACAATGTCTGCTGAGTGGCAATACCCCATATGTGATTATTCAGTACGGATACCTACATGGGAGACTAAGGAGGGAATGAGCTCTAGTTGACTATTGGTGCATAGTTTTCATAGAATAGTTTGCAGACTCCATATACAGAGCCCCTTCGTGCCAGAAGATCAGAATCCCCCCTCAAGGGACCCACTTTTGGAAATTACACCCCTTTTATTACTGATTGTTGGTATGCACAAGCATTGCAATACATTAGGTGTAATGTGTTGCACTGACTAAAGCCTCTTAGACCATGCTCCTTTACTCATGCTTTGTCTATGAACTCTAGAAAAAAAAGCACTGTTGGGGCCTATATTTAAAATTTATGTTTCGGGGTTAAACTCTGGCAATCTTGGCTGTGTGGGTGAACTGGGAATACAGGCCATATAGGGTTTTTTTTTTTTTTTAATAAAAAACAAACAAAAAAAAAAACTTGTTGCTTTGTGGGGGAACTCTGCCAATCTTGGCTGTGTGGTTCAACTGTGTAAACAGGCTCTGTAAGGGTTTTTTTTTTTTTTTTTCTTAAATTGTTGGTCTGTGGAGAAATTCTGAAATCAGTCTCTGTTGGGGTTACTGTTACAACTGTTAGTTTATTAATTTACTTGCTGTATAATCATGATTGATATGCTGGCAGAACCCCTTTAAGCCCTTTCCTGATCCACATTTGTTTGCAAGGTAATGGTCTTGCCCCCATTTTGCTTCCTTTTGCAGCCCGCCTAGCCCTTACTACGACCATTTTACAGCCATTCAGCACAGAAGTTAGGGTCACCATTGACTTGTATGCAATTCGTTGAACCGGGTCAAGGACTGTTCCTGAACCAAACTTTTTTTCCAAGTCTGGCCGAACCTGACTATCCACGGGATAGCTCATCTCTATTAACCCATTTAAAATAAAAGAAGGGAAAGCAATTCGGTGGCACATTTGCTATTGGCAATGTAGGTGAAATCTAACATGATATAACAAGTCAATCATTTAGATGATTACCAGTTTGGCAGTAGAGAAAATGCTGTTTTTAGAAGCCTTAGCATTGCGCCGATAAAGGAGGAACCCTATATCAGTCAAAGTGGTGTAATAATGTCCACAGACACCAAGACCATGATCCAATAATATGGTTTAGGCCGGAGTTCCACTTGCGTATGACTCGTGTGAGTCTCGCATCGGTATCATCCACCACGGCCTGATGCTCTCTGGACAGGAGAGCCTCAGCTGCATAGAAATACATGCACCCAACCCGCTCCTGTGGCGGGTGATTCTGATGCGACACACACACACACACACACACACACACACACACACACACACACACACGAGTCATACGAAAGTGGAACCATACCCTTAGAGTTTACCTCTACCCAAAAATTGCTCAGTGACCTTATAAGAAGCTTTCACGATTGAATGGGAAGGACCCAAAACAAGCATGTGTAAAATGGAAGGCGCACTGTATTGTAACATACCTCAGTACATGCATATTTTTTAAAATGTGTCCACAAATTGGAAGTCAAGCGATTGTTGTATTCCAACTTTAACAATCTTCAAAATGGACTAGGCAAATGTAATGCATTAAAACTAGAGTTGAGCGAGTACCTAACTATTTGTACTCGCTATACTCATAACGAGTACTGTCTAATACTGGCGTATTTGTTCCGAATAGTGTGTGCAATGCAAGTCAATGTGGAAAAACTCGCAAAGTAATGAGTAACTCTATGCCGTACTATTCGTGCGAGTACAAAATAGTGCGGCATTTAGGTTACTTGTTACTTTGAGAGTTTTCCCCAACTCTAATTAAAACATAACTCTGCGGTTTGCAAAATATAAGACAAGAGCAGACCAGCCTGTTTAACTTTTCATCCCAAGTATCTTATGGACGAGCCAAATGCAAAAAATAAAAAACAAAATACACAAACTAGATTTCAATAGTTTAATTTATGGACATGTGACAGTTAGTCGACACAGTTACAAAGACACAATTGCAATGAAAAGGCATGAAATATAGCAAATTTAAAAAGTTTGTTTTTTTACATCATGAGACAATTCTAGAAAACATAAAAAACAAGAAAACAAAACGTGTGTAACCCAACAGTGGTGCATGGGGCGGACATAACTTTCATTACTGGCTTCATTTTATCATATTGTATGTCTAAGCAGGCAAACAATTTGTACGAAATTTCCTCTTGTTTATAACAAATATGAGTGGACAGATACTTTGAAATCTTCCAATTTAAAAAGGTCAAAAGACTGATCTAATCGGACTAATTACAACACAGAATTAGAAACATATTTACAAAAACACTTGAGAAATCTTACATTAAAAAGTTTGAAAAGTCATTGGTATAAAGTAGAGTGAAAAGAAAAATTTAAAAACACGACAATTTTTTAAAAATGTTGAAAATCGATGACAAATTTTCTAAGAAAGCCGTACAAATATTTACATCCTAAATGGTCCGATCTCTTAGTGTCCGATTTCACGTGTCCGATTTCACGTATAAATAGTAGGTATGAGGATATATTCCCAAATACTCACTATTTAAGTCACTTCACTATCCCAAACATTTCACTTTATGTATTTTCTAGTTAAAGTCTAATTAAAAATTATGTGCTTAAAAAAAATGAAATAAAATAAATAAATATTATATACATGGTGGGTTTAAAAAAAAAAAAAAAAAAACAAGTAAAAAAAAACCAAACAAAAACAAATGGTTTATAAAATTGTATACAAAAATGATGGAAACATTTAAAGTCACACAAGAAGTGCAAGTGAAGCTACACAAATGTGACAACTAGCCACTGGTCTGCAGAGCCATCTATGACCTCTCAATGTCTGCAGGCTAAAACAGTGTTGGTGAATTTTCACAATCTATATTTCCAAATATGCAAATAGAAAGAAAAAGCCAAAAAAAAATAAAATTCTCATGGCCTCATTCATACTACTATTTTGAAATTATAGATATTGAAATACCTATGTATCAAAGGGCTTGACTCATACAGTGAGGGCTTCAAGGCTTATGATATTAAGGGCCTATTTAGATCGGTGAGGGTCTGACGACTGATTTCCATTTGAAAAGTCCTGGATACAAATATAGTTGTGTGAACAAGGCCTATAAAAATTTTAATATGATGCTAGAGAAAAACCTCATAGTATGCCTGCCTATTCCTCTGCATGATGAAATGCAAAACTATCCACTCCACTGGTTGCAGTCATGTGCTACATGGCATTCCTGCATGCTAGAATCATTACAGACTATTTGCAAACATTAACAAAAGCCAAGAATGGTAGATTTGGTTTGCTAGGTTTTAAAAAGATACTTTTTCTAAACAAAATATGTGCTATGTGAAGTGAACCATGTAGTATATATATATAATTCTATTCTAAGTATGATGTGGCAGGATCAACAATCGAGATATACATAGTGTAGAATATATCATTCTATATGGGTCTACAATACAAGATGTACTTTGATACAAGTGTGTGTTCTGCGTACTTCTATCTATGAATGGACAAAAACGCTGGTATAAAGTCAATATATATTATTTACATTCCCCACAATGAGTCATTTGCAAGTCACTCATATCTGGCCAGGACCTATGCAATTTTGGATTTTTGGGGTGCATACATAAAGAACTAGACCTGCACTTAATCTTATCTTTAAATTGCCATAATTATTAAAATTCATTATTTAATTAGGTCTAAAATTCTCAATACGGTTATTACAGTAGGTTCTCCTTTAGGCCGGATTCACACATCCTTGAGATACAGACTGCGCTTGGTTCAAAAACTCTTCCCAACGGTTGGGTCTCCCGTCCAGAGCCTACTGCTTCATGTATGCCTATGAAACAGTTGGTTCAGGTTGGGAAACCCATTTGTTGGGCTAGGACTAGGTGTTAAAATCTGAGCACAGTCCATGTTTCATGGAAGTGTGAAGGTGGCCTTGTTTGGAGGACTAAATGTCCTGTACGGATAAACCTTTGGCTACTTGCAGCCACTACCGAAAGGAGGCTAGGAGCTTAATATATACCCTTTTATTATGGAGGCTAATGTACAACAGCAGGGATATAAATTTCCATCTGATGGTGGCTCCAGGCACAGGAATTGAACTCTAAATTCGGCACTGAAGCCAATAGGGGTTGCCCACCTATGAGATCAAATGTCCGGCAAAAATCCAAATGGACAATTGAGGAATACTAATAGGTGAATACAGGCTAGATTTACAAACAATTGAAGTGAAGTCGGTGTTTGCATATTTTTTGGAAGGAGGAAGTACAATTGCTGTTAGAACCAACCCAACGTAAAATACTATTCACATTTTTGTACATTCTATGGAAGAAAAATAAAAAAGTAGCTACTATATTCTAAATCCCTCAGCCATCCCAGTATGTAACGGAGAAAACCCCCCACAAACTTGTGACTCATTTGAGTGCAGCACTTTTGAAAAGTGTAAGCTACTTAACGCATACTGGGGACATCGATACAACAGTAATTTTTTGTCGTGAGATGAAAAGTCTAGGTATAGTCCTAGCCTTATGTTACACTTTAGATAGCAAGATTTTATGTGTACAGCCATGTTCACACACAGCTTTGAGCGGATCTGCTGCAAAACCCTCAAAAACACTTAGAAAACTGCTCATATAAAGAACAAATGGATTGCACATTGAAATTGATACAAGTTTTCATAATGAAAAAAAAAAGGAGAAGGAAAATGCCTGTCCAAAGCACATTAAAGGTAATCTGTCAGCAGGTTTTTGCTACCTCATCTGAGAGCAGTATGATGTAGGGAATGAGATTCTGAATCCAGAAATGTATCACTTAGATTACTGGTTGTAGTCATTCGGACACAATCTGAATTTTTAGCTTAAGTCATGTACCTGAGCCCAGGGAGCTTGCCCCGCCTACACAGGCTCTTAATAGACATTGTGCATTGACAGTGAAATGTCAATCATAGCAGGGGGCGTGTCTGACTTCTCTGCAGGTGAGTTTCTAGTCCTGTAATGATGTGTCCTGGTTAAACAAATATAACAAATAAAAGATTGGACTGGGGCAAGACAGGCTTCCCTGAACTGTCTGTTAATCCCTTGCAGCATGCTGGTTTCAGCTTACATAGAACAAAACCTGCTAACAGATATAATATGAGCATTTCCCAAAGTGGTTTCAGCTTTTTGAATGGCCAAATATCTGTGTGCACATAGCGCTAAGAAGTTATGAACTGCAGAGTTTTACGACAAACTGCCGTTCTTTAGACTGGGGACTTGTACTGTCTAAGTAAATTGAAGCCTCATAATTCATCTATACAGGAAGTGCAGCAAAATACCTAGGGAATTTACGGCAAAATTTGCATTCCTCCTCACAGTTCTCCGCCAGCTGGCATATTTTTCCCCCATAGCTGCTATGCAATAACCCCCTTATATTGCATGAAAGTACTTACTGGTGATCTCCAGAAAATAATATTGCAAAGATGCAACCCAGCATTGCAGTGTGAGACTATTTACATGCTAATGGATTACTAAACACTAGGTTGCAGGGATTATAAGTGACACTTTTTTTCAGTCTTAGGTTAGAAAAAGTAAAAATATTTTCTTTATTATCGTACTGGGAACATGTATATATTCCCGATCCAACAGGAATATTTTGCTTATTGCTGTTTTGCTTATTAAAGCGCCCTCATCGCTCGTAATGCTGTACAATTTACACATTTACAAAGAAATGCTACTATCGGCACATTTATTACAATTAACTAAAAAAAAAAAAAAACACAACAAAACCTCGGCAACCAAATCACAGCACATCTTTTCATTCACCACAGCAGTTCCAATAATAAAAGCCGGACTCTAGTCGATGTGCAACAGACAGTTTTCCTTCAAACCTTCTCATATATGTGAGGTCTAATGTTATGTAAATTAAGATTAAAGTAGGCAATGGCATTGCATTAAAGGGTTTGTATGAGATTAGAAAAACAGGTTTGCCTTCTTCCTCCAGAAATGGCATTATTGTCCATGCATTGTGCCTGGTATTGCAGCTTAGTTCTATTCAAGTGAATCTCATACATAAAAGGTCACCCTACTACCCAAAATTACCGTTTTGTACTAAAATGTGATTACTATCATAGTCAGGCTATGTGCGCACGTTGCGTAAATACATGCAGTTACGCTGCGCTTTGTAGCGCAGCGTAACTGCATGCGTCCTGCGTCCCCTGCACAGTCTATGGAGATTGTGCAGGGGCCGTGCGCACGTGGCGTTTTAGAGCGCAGCGCTTCGGCTACTGCCGAAGCGCTGCGTAAAAAGAAGTGACATGTCACTTCTTTCCTGCGCTTTGCCGGCAGCTCCTGCTCTGTCTATGGGAGGAGCTGCAGGCAGAGTGCATGGAATCGGCTTCACTACGGACATTTCTGCAGCGATTTAAAGCGCACATGTGCTCTTCAGATCGCTGCAGAAATTTCTGCAGTGACTGTACGCAACGTGCGCACATAGCCTAAGACTTAAGAAAAAGGGGGACATTGAACCCAAAACTGCTATATAAAAGGCTGTAGTGAACATGTGGCTCATCCCTAGTCTTAGCGCTACAGATTAGTTATAGTTACATGGAGAAAATTCTTAAAAGGAACAGAACAAGTAAAACCGAGTGCGCAATGCCTAGTACTGGGCTCTAATGGGTAGAGCTTGATAAAGGGATTTAAATAACATTAGAAAGTGAACCATTGGCGAGTGAAACCTTGTCACAAAAGTGAGTGTGAAATATAACAGCTGGAGAGTCAAGAATATAAAAACAGCCCAGATGATATACTGTAGGGTTAGTGGCAGTATGGAGAAGTGTGACATACAGGCAGGAATGAGCATAGTGGTACTGTTCATCTAGGGCAGACCAGTATTTCTTCTAACCCAACCCAACCCACCCCAAAACTATACAAAAAGCCGGTGGCAGCTGGGCTCATCAGAATTACAGGATCTAGAGCAGGGGTCTCAAACTTGGCTAGGTATATGAGCCAGACAGAGAAAAAAAAAATGGGGGGGGGGGGTGCATTCTTTGCAGGACAAAGTGAAATTTTTAGACATACCATATACATTTTTTCTATACACCTTTGGATCACTTTTTTGAATTTTTCGTTTTTTTTTTTTTTTTTTTTAATTGGCATTTATTGTATGGGTTATGGTACAGTTTTATCACTTGAATCATTACGAATGAGGTGATAACGTGCAGTTTTTTTTGTTTATTTTAGTTGATATATCAAAAAGCATGTTTAAATAGTAAAAAAAAAAAATTCCATGCTTTATTTAGAATTTCTTTTACATTACATTAGTAATTTTGGCCAAAATCTTGCGGCAATTTTCCCATGGGGTCCTCATCTTGTAGTAAAGCCAGGTCCTTAACCTGTAGTAATATTGCCATCCTGGTCCCCATCCTGTAGTAATATGACCATCTTTGTTCCCATCCTGTAGTAATGTCCCCACCCTGGTCCATTTTTGTAGTATTATGCCCATCCTTGTCCTCCTCTTGTAGGAATGTGCCCCATCCTTGTCCCCTTCTAGTAGTAATATGCTCATCCTATAGTAATGTGCCCATCCTTGTCCCCTTCTTTTAGTAATGTACCCTTCCTTGTCCATATCCTATAGTATTGTGCCCATCCTGGTACCCATCCTGTAGTAATATGCCCAACCTTGTCCCCTTTTTGTAGTAATGTGCCCACCCTTGTCCCCGTTTTGTAGTAATGTGCCCATTCTGGTTTCCTTCTTGTAGTAGTGTGCCCATCCTGGTCCCCATTCTGTAGTAATGTGCCCATCCTTGTCTCCATCCTGTAGTAATGTGCCCATCCTTGCCCCCATCTAGTAGTAATGTCCCCATCCTGTAGTAAAGTGCCCATCCTGGTCCCCCTTCTAGTAGTAATGTCCCCAGCCTGCAGTAATGTGTCCCATCCTTGTTCCCTTCTAGTAGTAATGTCCCCAGCCTGCAGTAATGTGCCCCATCCTTGTTCCCTTCTTGTAGTAATGTGCCCATCCTTGTCACCTTGTAGTAGTGTGCCCACATCCAGTTTTCCCTAATATGCCGTTCTTCATATGCAAATAAAAAAAAAAAAGAAGCTTCTCACCTGTCTCCGGTCCCTTGGTGTCCTCTTCCCTGCTCCCTCTGGCAGCCCGCAGGCCTGCGGACCCCATGGTGATCGCGGTCAGTGTAGGGGGCCGCAGTAGTCAGAACTTTATTTCATTTGAATGAACTGCAGACACCACGCTGAGCTCTCTGCAGCCCCAAACCAATAGCAGCTGTTGGTCAATCAGGGTCTAGCACTTGCCGTCTTATCGCTATGTCAGGTGCTGGCCTGAAATAGAGCGCAACTACTGTGGACCTCGGCACGGACCGCTATCGTCACAGGGTCCACGAGCAGCAAGAAGATGCCCGATGGGCCGCATACGGCCCGCGTGTTTGAGACCCCTGATTTAGAGGGTGCAAGTGTAGTGATCACTTCCAAGAAAGGTCATAGAAGCCCAAGGAGTCGTAGTGTGAACAATTTCCTGCTTCTTATGAGGGGTGTAATGTGGCACCAAGATACCAAGGGAAGGGGATACAAATTGGCAGTCGGAGCTGATGTTGGTGGACGTACCTACAGGGGAATATTACATGTTAGTGTATGCGGCAGTAACTACCATAGACCATGCTTGTAAGCAGAATGTAGAATGGCAGTGTAATCTTTTACTATCAAAAGGAAAGAAGTGTAAAAGCTAACATTTCTCAAGGGAAGAGTTAAAGTGGCAGTTCTGCAAATTTAACAAGGAGGAATGTACAGAGTGGTGGTAGGGGACCAAGAAACAATGTGCTAAAGGTCATTCTCCATACCTCTGCAATCTGTTTTTAAAACAGATCGGTTTAACAAGATTTTACTGGTATTGAGAAATGTTAAAGGGTATGCATGAGCTTAAGATGTTAGAAAACATATTGGAAGGAAGACGCTTAATGGAGCGTACAATTTTTGAAATATCAAGTTGAAAAATACAATATGCCTATGCAAATATCATATACAAAAGTATCGCAAAGTAAAGTACAATATTTTACAAAGTGGTGACGACCCACAAAGTACCGTACCTCATAGCTCCCAAACCATCGTAGAGAGCTCCTAGCTTAATATTGATTGGGCCAATAAACTGCACCCACTTTAAATGCACCCCTCAATTCTTAGAGTCCCATTTACTGCCCAAAACCAGAATGTGAATTTCCCTCTGGTTTGCTGACTGTTCGTCAATATGCGTGTGGATGTGAGCAACAAACTTATCTAATTGCTCACATCTTTGTTTACCCGGCTAATAACCAAGTGAGTAAGTGGACTGTGTACAGTATGTCTAGTTATCAAGCTGGTGTCCTTCTTGTAATCTGTAAGTGGTCTAAGGGGTACTTCACACACAGCGAGATCGCTACTGAGATCGCTGCGGAGTCACGTTTTTTGTGACGCAGCAGTGACCTCATTAGCGATCTCGCTGTGTGTGACACTGAGCAGCAATCTGGCCCCTGCTGTGAGATCGCTGCTCGTTACACACAGCCCTGGTTCGTTTTTTTATTGTTGCTCTCCCGCTGATAAGCACACATCGCTGTGTGTGACAGCGAGAGAGCAACAATCCTGAATGTGCAGGGAGCAGGAGCCGGCATCTGACAGCCTGCGGTAAGCTGTAACCAAGGTAAACATCGGGTAACCAAGGTGGTTGCCCGATATTTACCTTCGTTACCAGCCTCCGCAGCTCTCACGCTGCCAGTGCCGGCTCCTGCTCCCTGCACACGCTAAGCTAAGCGGTGTGCGCTGGTAACTAAGGTACACATCGGGTAACCATACCCGATGTTTACCTTAGTTACCAGTGTCCGCAGCTTCCAGATGCCGGCTCAGTGCAAGCGCAGCGTCGCTTGCACGTCGCTGCTGTGCTGGGGGCTGGTCACTGGTCGCTGGTGAGATCTGCTTGTTTGACAGCTCACCAGCGACCATGTAGCGACGCAGCAGCGATCCTGACCAGGTCAGATCGCTGGTGGGATCGCTGCTGCGTCGCTAAAGTGTGACGGTACCCTAAGGAGAGGTCTAACCAATCATGGATATTTGTTAGGTACTAAAGTGTGTGCCCATTTTGCCCATGATTATTTACAGGCACAATAACCTTAAAAGGTTTATACTTTCAAAGAGATGGGGAAAAAAATGTCTTGTTTCTCCAGAATCCAGGTGTCTCTTGTCCATACGCTGCTGTGTCTGGTACCTCAACTTTACCACAATTCAGTTATTGGCGACAGAGTTGCAATACCAGACACAGCCAATGGGCAAAAGGAATGCAGTTTTTGGAAAAAAGGAGGCATTTTTTACCTAACCTCATTATCCATAAACAAATACCAAAACTACAGAAAAAAACATGTATAAACAAGTAAAAAGAAGTATCAAAGATAGAAAAAGAAAAAATAAACAGTGCATTTCAGAATGTCAATGGATGTGCTGCAATGACGGAGAATGAAGATGTATATATACACACACACATTATATACAAAATGCATTTTTTTTTTCAAACTAAATTAATATTCCTATTTATAGAATATTTCTATCAACAAGGCAGAACACTATGCAAGTATTCTATCCTCTAGGGTAATCTTCTCCTCCCAGTGACTGCATAAACTATAAAATCCAGCAAATAATGTCATTACGAGGTTTCACTACCCATATGACTTGCGTGCGTTGTTAGCACAGGTGTACTTTTAACTTGTTTGACAACAAAATTCCTTTTTGTTCCAAGCACTACAGACAATTTGTAGTCAACTATTCTGCCATTTAGATTGCCTTTTTAGTTTATTTTGCTAATAAATCAATTTGGTATATTATTTTGATCACTCAAAAGTGTCGTCCTATAGTTTTATTTTCGAACACTAAACATAAAGCACAAATTGACTTTTGCAGCCAGACAGTGCTACAGTTGGGTCACCATGACCGGCTGTCATGACTTTGTAATATTGCAGATGCCTTCAAAAAGGTATGTGATGATATAAGGACTAATTACCCAAATTGTGCAAAAAAAGGAATGATTAAGAGTTTGGCGTAAAAGATGGACATAAACTTATCCATCAAGTTTAAGACCAAACAGTGTATTGCCAAGTGATGTGGTGGGTCCTTATGGCAGTAAAGTAGCTTCTAGTAATCTTGGCATTTATATATAAACGTACAGTATTTCAAGTACAGTGTATGCATACATACCTAGTTTAGGTACATATGTTACCAAGGATTTCAGGGTTTAAGTACTACACTAGCATCCAGCAGGGCAACAAAGTCCATGTTAATCTATCCTATGCACTTCTGTACAAAACCGAAGGCAAGAACGGGAATATTTTATGTGATACATCTTTAAATCAAACATAACAGTGGATTGCAAGTAGTGGATTGAGTCCTGGGAATATCTTCATCTTTATTTGGAGCCAGTTGCTATATTTTCCTCAGATGGAGGTGGTTCTTGATGGAGCTGGCACCTGGGTTGACTCTGTCGTGAGTGGATTCGGGACTGTCTGGAGAAGCAGGATGTGACAGGATGTGAGTTGCAATTACAGGAGTAATCCTACAGGAAAAGCAAGGCAATACGGATTTTAAGATGAACATGCTACATAAGGTACATCCACAGAGAAGTGTACCAAGAGTAAAAGAAAGACTAGCTCTTCTATGGTTTCACTAGATTAGAATTTAGGAGAGTCACACATAGTCAGCAAGACATTGAAGAGTAGCACTTACTTCCGTTGCCGTTGTGGAAATGACATCAGGATCTTTGGAGCTGCCATCCTTGGCTCCTTGACTTGCGAGAGAAGACTTATGTTCATCAGCAACATGTTGTCTTGGGGTCTTCTTGCTCAGCAATTTAGATACATTGTAAGATGGATGACACATAGCAGATGAGCAATGGTCATGGTTATCCGGTTTCTTGGGATTTTCCTCTAGCTCTTTCTTTTCAGCACCTGTACTAGAACTCTGACCACTACGGCCACACACATTCCTGAAGAACTCCTGCACAATGCCATATTTAGGGACTTCTGCTTTATTTCTTTCAGTTACACCTGGCTTGTAAAGTGACTCTGTACTTCCTGCATGATCCACTACATTGAACAAGCTGGACGATCCATCATAAATGTTGGTGAGAACTGGGCTGTCTCGAGTAGTTGTAGATCTTGCCCAAGCCGATCCATTTTGTTTGCCCTGATGGAGATTCCACAGGCTTCTGTCTTTAGAGACATCTAGTTTAGATGAAGACCTCCTTTGCAATTTAGGGGAGCCAAACTTGGGTGAACAGCAAGGCCGTTCAATTCGGGAATGGACTTTATCCAGTGATGTGGAAATATGCTTGGTCCTTGCAGACAGCAGAGACGAACCTCTAGGAGACCAGCTCTTTGCATGAAGACTTGTTCGGGGTAGATCAGTTTGAAGACCAACACTTATCATCTGGACGGTCTGGACTCCAACAGTAGAGGCACCAACTGTCTGGCATGATGTGCTCTTACTTTTTCGCTCTAGTGAACTTGAGCGGATTGCTTGCCTAACACAATTTGTGATCTCTTTCATATCATCACTCATGTTTCCAGAAATTTCCAAATCACCCAATGATGTTGGAAAAGCAGGAACTGAAGATGAGGTTTCCTTAACTGCATCTTTGTCCAAAGGATCACACTTCTTCCTTGAGAAATTGCAGAACCATCGACTATAGGAATTACCAGACAATCTCTCTGGCTTTTCCATATCTTTAGGCTTTGCCATTGTGAATAGGAATCCTGGCTCAACCATAAGTTTTTCTTCTTTGTTTTGGACCAAAGGTGCTTCTAATCTTCTCACAACTGGTGGACTGTAATAAATTCGAATGCCCGTTCTGTCTGGGGCAGTGTAACTTCTCTGTATCTGCTTGTGACCAACTTCTCCATTTTTCCCAGAAGTACTCAATGTATAATCCCAAGATGAGATACCCAAACGGTCTTTGGCCAAGTGGTCAGACACGGCTTTGTCATTCATATATGGGAAGTGTTTCTGACTGATCTCAGAATCTATTGGACCATTAGTAAGCAGCTGAGAAGCCAGTAAACCTTTCATTCCTTTTTTATTTTCAGTGATATCAAGGGGTGTTTGTCCAGGAAGAAAAGGAGAACAATCCAGTAGGCTTTCAAATTCTGACATGGAGGACACAGACTTTGTTCTGCAAAAGAAAAAGTACTTTTATATCAGTATAAATCAAGCTGATGCCATCTTTTAAGAAGAGAGGTCACATTTTGGTACATTGTATATAACAATTTCATAATAAAGTTCTATTGATAATGAAATCACATAGATGATTATCCACAGACTGCAATACAGCAAGAGGAGAAAATCAAGTAATCGTTACCTTTTTAAATTGCTCCCGCTGGCGTCTATGTCACAGTCAATATCTTTATCCTGCATCTTGTCATTGAGAGCCTAGAACAAAGAATGTGTTACCCATTAATAAATATTCATATTACACAGCTTAGGAGATCAAAGGAGCCTGCTAAATTCGAAGACTGTTACATCTAGCTTTGTGCTGCAATGTACAGTGACACAAGGGGGTGCAGAACATGACTTAATAAACCCCCTTAGGTCTTCACTGGTTCAGCCACAATTAGGAAGAAAGAAGATAAATACATAAACTAGAAGTGATAAGTGGAGTTCATGTCCAGCAGCTGAAGGAACGTATTGAGTTACTACAAGGAACAGCTGTTTCATACTGATTGTAACCTATTCCCTTGACAATCCTATGGTCGCTCACCACAAGTGAAGCATTTTTCCACAAGCTTTATGGTGAATTGACAGGAACGATGGCTTTCAAGGTCACGAGCACTTTGTCAATGCAACATGTTTTGTTGTGCATTATTCAACTTTGTATGCAAGTTATCTGCTGGTTTCCACTGATACTTTTGGTTTCATGAAATGTCAGCATGTTAGGAAACAAAACCGAAACAAAACATAGGAACCTGATGCTGTGTATGTCAGATTCTTACTTCCTGCCCTTGCATAAAAGGCTTACAGGAATTTTTTTATTCTTCAGGCCAGGATTATAATAGCAGGTAACACCTCTATACATAATAAGATCCATCAATTACAATAGGCACAGGCTCATTACACAGCTATACAAAAGATAGGGTCAGGATCCACCTATTCTGGCTTGTGTACGGGAATGGACTTTGTCCAATGATGTGGAAATATGCTTGCTTCTTGCAGAGTCGAACCTCTAGGAGACCAGCTCTTTGCGTGAAGACTTGTTCAGAGATTTAAAGAGGTGGTTTACCTGTTGTCATTACTGGCCACATCGATACTATGTTGAGAAACATCGTTCCTCTCAAATACCTTGTGTTGCCAATAGTGCCTGTGAGGGGGCTATTGTGGTCCGCTCACCCCCTCCGCGTGACCCTGGGCTCCGTGACCATGTCACGTCAACTGAGGTGGGCCGCAGTCTGAGTGACTGGGTTGTTTCACCGCTCATCACAGTGCCACTCCTGCTTGCAGCACTCTGCAGCGAAGGAGAGAGCAGGGAGATGCAGACTATTTGAGGTCGATGACCTATTCCAACTATAGGTCATCAATTTGAAAAGGTAGGGTCCGATACCCGGCACTGTACTGTTTAGCTCTTCGTTGTCTTGTGGTTGTTGGAAGTCTTTGTAGTATCCGTTCTCAGTGACTGCAGCTCTGCACCCTGGAACTAATGGCACGTGCAATAAAACAGATGATGTAAGCTTGCAGCGGCTTCTTTCTAGTTAATTCTACCAAATTGTCTAGTGTATACACTAATTAAAAAAGGATTTGATATCAGTTATATAAAGAAGAGCTACACAATAAATATATTAGCACCATGTGAGACGTCTGGATACAGGTAAGTAACAGTTTTTATAGCGTTACCATATAGGATTACTACAAGCTCTTAAGAGGTATAAGATCCATACCTCCTTCCAGCATCCACTCTTCCTCTCTGGGCCTCTTCTCACCCAAGACTCCTCTTCTTTCTGAAAAAATATCACAAATGAGCATGCTGGGGACTAACCACCATGGACTGATATTCCGTTTTTTGTTTTTTTTTTATCATACCATGAACAAAATGTTTGGCAGTCAGTAACAGATCATAAACGGGGATAGTCTTAGCTTAATGAATAAAATTGCAAAACACTAAAAATATTTTTAATTCGGTAGTTGTATCATTGCCTAGGTAAGGCAAGGTGCACAGCGATTACAAGCGCTTCTCTGAGGCTGAAAAGGTAATTAAATACCGGTTATCAGAATTCTCAATTTTAATGGGATCCGGCTATATTCCGTGTCCATGCGCCTTTTTTTTGAAGCCTCTGCCACCATCACTTGACAGCCTGCTGTATGGTTCAGGAGCTCAACCAGGCCATCGGGCGAAACTGTCAATCTTCAGGAGCACGGCACCTCCCCAGCAAACAGGAAGCAGAAGGGGAGGGGAGTGGTGTGCTCCAGAAGATTGACCGTAACATTAAGGGGTACTTTGCACACTACGACATCGCAGGTGCGATGTCGGTGGGGTCAAATCGAAAGTGACGCACATCCAGCGTCGCTGTCGATATCGGAGTGTGTAAATCGTTTTTGATACGATTAACGAGCACAAAAGTGTCGAAATCGTATCATCGGTGTAGCGTCTGTCATTTCCATCATTTCGGAAGGACCGATGTTACGATGTTGTTCCTCGTTCCTGCGGCAGCACACATCGCTGTGTGTGAAGGCGCAGGAGCGAGGAACATCTCCTACATGCGTCCTGCGGCTCACGCCGGCTATGCGGAAGGAAGGAGGTGGGTGGGATGTTTACATCCCGCTCATCTCCGCCCCTCCACTTCTATTGGCCGCCTGCCGTGTGACGTCGCTGTGACGCTGCACGATCCGCCCCCTTAGGAAGGAGGCGTGTCGCCGGCCAGAGCGACGTCGCAGGGCAGGCGAGTCCATGTGAAGCTGCCGTCGCGATAATGTTCGCTACAGCAGCTATCACAAGAGATCGCAGCTGCGACAGGGGCGGGTACTATCGCGCTCGGCATCGCAGCATCGGCTTGCGATGTAGTAGTGTGCAAAGTACCCCTACAATCCAGAGGAAACATTTTAGATTGATGCTCCCTATTACTAATGTGGCTTTTATTAGTAAATGATAGACAACACGTCCATTGTCCTACAAGAAATATTCACTAAGCCCTGTGTAGTTTGGAGCAGTAGGCTCTCTATGTGCCGCCATATTGAGCTGCCATACAGTAACATTAGGAAGCAATGCACATTGGGGAGGATGCCTACATAACACAGAATCCATCAGAATAGTTTTTTTTATTTTTTCTATTGGATTTTGGCTACAGAATGCCTTTATCTTAGTTTCTACTTCATAGCGATCTACACTCTGGGGGTGTAAAACGTTTTGCTGTGTTTAGAGTAATTTAAAGCACGGTTTGTCTGCCTTTACGAATTGGCTTCTTTATATGAATAATCCAGAAGATTTTAAATTGAGATCTGTAATGTGTGGTTCCACGGATGGTACGCTGCCACGCTTATTATAAATCTATGGTGTGACATGCTACTGAAGAGTGGTCTCCTTTCCCCCAGCCCTAAATGTATTTTCTCATTACTGAACTCTCTGCTAATTAGGTGTAAAATGTCTTATTGAGCCCGGCTGCCGCTATTACTAGAGTGGATAAGTATAACAGCACAGTAATGGGCTCTCTCTAACTCCACGATCCCAGGCACAATTTATTCCATTCGGCAGCCGTGGAGAATTTAACATCACGCCGTGCGGGGACTCTGTTCCATTCCTGCCTCTGGCGATTGAGGGATTTAAATAATTTTGGCAACTGGAGGTTTCACAAATCTAATCCAGACAAAAATTAGGTTATTGCTGGGCAGAAAATGCCAACACATGGAAATGACAAGAGCCGTGGGGACCACTAAGTGGGGATTAGCCTCATTGCAGGGAAGACTATGCATAAGACTGATTGATTTATTGTGGTTTTAGTCAAAACACATTTATTTTTAGGGAACTGATGGAATTCTTTCATGCGAAGATGGGTATAGCAAGTACCCCCCTATAAATACTTATTCTGAAGAGCATGCCCACTTTTGCATTTTTTTGTTATTGTGTGAATGCATCTACAATGAAAAATTAAGCAATTTTCTGTTGATCTACATATAGGTGCATCCATGCTATCTCCTAACTGTGCCCTGCAGTCCAATATTTTGTTTGGTAAGAAACAAAGGACACCTGGAAGGGACGGTAACCGTAAGATCGGACTACGCCAGATTTCATAGACTGACAGAGGAGGATACAACTTGGAGGCCATATGCGAAGAAACACTCACAAAAATAATGCTTCTGCAGATGACCGTATTTTCAGTCATGTAAGTGCCATCTTTCAAAAAATAAAATTGGATCACACTCAGACCAATGTTATTCAACGAGACTGTGCACAAGTCCGATTTTTTTCCTCTATCCAAGTGGTCTGAAGAAAAAAATCAATCATTTGCAGCATGCATGATTTGCCTCAGAGAATTAGATGGCACTTGCCAAAAAAAAAAAACAAAAACAAAAAAAAACAAACCGCACTAGGCTGACATCAGAGTGCAGTCCGACTTTCACGGACGGAGAGAATATA
Source organism: Anomaloglossus baeobatrachus (assembly GCF_048569485.1). Taxonomy (NCBI): domain Eukaryota; kingdom Metazoa; phylum Chordata; class Amphibia; order Anura; family Aromobatidae; genus Anomaloglossus; species Anomaloglossus baeobatrachus. The sequence goes on along the minus strand of NC_134357.1, from coordinate 346,738,845 downwards.
TATATATAAAAAAAAAAAATGTTTTCCATTCTGTCAACCTCTGAAAAAAATGGATCAGAGTCCTGTGAGCCCCACCAGAGGAAAATTTTGCTTTGGTGGTCTCAGCTGATTCTTGCATTACAAGGTAGGCAATTTACTTGAACGAGCATAGTGTAATTGTACATTTTCTCTGCAATGGTTAATTCCAGGAAGACATCCCTTAAAGCATAAAAAGGACAGTTCTTTCAACAAAGCAGCCATTTTTGGTCAGAGATTTTTACCTAGTCGAACACAAAGACTTCAATTAATTTTTTTCTTCTTTAATTAAGAACCTTTATAGCTCATCGCACACAACCTTGTATACATGCAACAGGAGCTCAGAGGTTGAATGTCTGGAGTTTGGTTGGTTATGTATTATTTAAAGCTGAATTTCCCTCCTGAACACTAGCAGAATATGTTTCTATTGAACCTGTAACATCATCTCATCGCTGGGACATACGGAGCACCGCGATCTGCCGGTTACACCAAAAAGTACAATATCTGTGTTGAAGGCTCTGTTCACTACTCAGGCAACCCCTTCTCAATCCCTATGTTTGCCCCCACTAAAATAGGAACACTGCAATAACACTTATGTTCAAGTCTGGGTCTGGCGCCATTCCAGTGGTGTCAGCAGTGCCTCTCCAGGGGATTGCATGACGTTGTGGCACATGACTCCTGCAGCATAATAAGCACTGGCTTCAACTTCGGACAAATCCAGAAATACAGAGAAGTAAGAGCTGAGGCTGCTCTCTCACTTCCTCCAAATGTCCATTATGTACGTAGGAGATTAAAGCCAACGCTGATTGGCCGCAGGGATTGCATGACATGACGTCACGGAATCCTTGAGAGAAACATTGCCGAAATGGTGCTGGGACCAGAAGTGAATATAAGTATTATTTTACTGGTTGTAAACATAGGGATTGCGAAGGGGTTGTCCGAGTAATTACAATGCCTTTAAGGCTAGAAAATAAATAACACACTCCATACAGGTTTAACTCAAATAAAATGGGTGGTCTTCCCAGTCGAGTTGTTGAAAATACAATCAATATCATGCTGGGTGACATGGGTATGACACTTGTCCAGATGACTGTGGGGTGTTTTGGCTCTTATAGTTTCAGTGTCTGGGTGTGATTGTGTCACTTGATAATCTGGAAGAGCTTGGGAACCACCAACGTGGTGGCAATTACAGATCTGAATGCAAAGGTCACCCAATTTCCCAGTATCAGAGGGAATGTGGTACTACAGTATGCATTTCAATAAAAACAGTCAAACAAGGAACAAAAATCGTGATGTGAAATTTTCATCTGTAGGTTACTGGACATTGTCCAGTTACATCGAGATAAAGCACTTGATACTGTAGGTGTACGAGCAGCAACAAACCGGGCAATGCACTATTACATAGTAATCGGCTTTTTCCCCTCATCTCCTCCATGAGCATGCACTCTTGGCCAAGCAAGGAATACTCCGATTCTGCTAGACCCCTCCGATAACAGCCTATCATCATCCATCTGCCATCAGTGTATAGTCAGCAGACCCTGACAGACTAAAGGGTGCTTTACACGCAGCAACATCGCTAACGATATATCGTCGGGGGGTCACGGTGTTTGTGACGCACATCTGGCGTCATTAGCGACATCGCAGCGTGTGAAAGCTAGGATCGACGATAAACGATCGCAAAAACGTCAAAAAACGTTGATCGTTGACACGTCGCTCCTTTTCATAATATCGTTGGTGGTGCATGCCGCTGGTTGTTCGTCGTTCCTGCGGCATCACACATCGCTGTGTGTGACACCGCAGGAACAACGAACATCTCCTTACCTGTGTCCACCGGCAATGAGGAAGGAAGAAGGTGGGTGGCATGTTCCGGCCGCTCATCTCCACCCCTCCTTCTATTGGGCGGCCAATTAGTGACACCGCTGTGACGCCGAACGCACCTCCCCCTTCCCTTAAAGGAGGGTCACAGCGACGTCGCTAAACAGGTATGTACATGTGATGCTGCCGTAGCGATATTGTTCGCTACGGCAGCGACCACCAAATGTCGCACGAACGACGGGGGCAGGTGCTATCGCTTGCAACATCGCTAGCGATGTAGCAGCGTGTAAAGCACCCTTAAGGCTATGTGCCCACGGGACAATGTACCCGCGAATATTTCCACAGGTTTGTCCGCAGGTTTCCCGCAGCTGCTCCCCGGAATCCGCAGTTATCCATTGCTGTGGGTTCTGAGCATTTTTTGTTGCGGTAAACCTCCGGGACAAGTGCGGAAATACCTGCGTAATTCCCGCCTTGTATCTCCACAGTGGAGGAGCGGGAATGCCGCAGATATTTCCGCATGAATAATTGACATGCAGTTACGTGCGGTTCCAGGTCATCCGCAGCATATTCTGCAGCTGCACATACCGCACCATTGATACAGCACTCCCCAAATCCCATAGGATAACATGGGGAGTGTCTGTACTTGCTAGAACCTGCAGATTTATCTTGAAAATCCAGATAAAGCCATAGGTTTTCCGCGACAAAATCCACGGGTACATTGTCCCATGGGGACATAGCCTTAGGGGTACTTTACATGCTGCGACATCAATAGTATTTGCTAGCGATGTCGAGCGCAATTGCACCGCCCCTGTCGCACGGCCGATATGTGGCGATCGCTGCCGTAGCGAACATTATCGCTACAGCAGCGTCACACGCACATACCTGCTCTGCGACGTCACTGTGACCGACGAACCGCCTCCTTTCTAAGGGGGCGGTTCGTTCCGCGTCACAGAGACGTTACAGCAGCGTCACTGAACAGCCGCCAAATAGAGAAGGAGGGGAGGAGATGAGCGGCCGGAACATGCTGCCCACCTCCTTCCTTCCTCCTTTTCCGGTGGACGGAGGTAAGGAGATGTTTGTCGTTCCAGCGGCGTCTCACATAGAGATGTGTGCTGCCGCAGGAACGACAAACAACATCATACTGCAGCAGTACCGATATTAAGGAAAGGAGCGACGTGTCAACGAGCAACGATTTTGCACGTTTTTGCGCTTGTTGATCGTCGCTCGTTTGTGTTACACGCTGTGATGTCGATACCGGCGCCGGATGTGCGTCACTAACGACGTGACCCTGACGATATATCGGCAGCGATATCGCAGCGTGTAAAGTATCCCTTAGAGTCCTCGTTCACCTAATGTATATAGCCAGCATACTATACAAATCGTTAAAAGAATAGAAATAACCTGTCTGTGGTGGCCCTTTATAGTTAAGATAACTGTGAGCAGCCACAAACAGAAGTTACTAAATATGACTTATCAAAAAGCCCAGAATTTAAGTGCCAGGCTAAAGGACCTGGCTTTCTAGCAAAGGTTATGCCCAAATGATTGGGTTGTGAGGTCCCGACATGCAAAATGGGACCCCACAACCACCCATGGCCCCCTACACTGTAATGATGTGAGACTGCACACTTTCAGCTAGTCCAGAGTAACAGCATCCTTTACTAAGCAGGGGCACATTTATAAAGATTAATGCACTTTGCTCAGGAATAAAAAACATTTTAAAAAAAAGGCAGCCACGGACAGGCGATGGGTACGCCAAGTGTCACTGCAAAATTCTCTTTATATAATGAGATACTATGGATCAGCATCTATTAAAAGTGTGAAACGTCTCCTCATCCTTTGCCATATGACACAGAATAGTTGTAGTAAGAGGAAATCAGGAACAATCTCAGGTTCACATGAAAGCATGACTATATAGGAGTCAGCGCAATGATTATTTGCTTTCTTTTTTTTTTATGGCCAGTTAGGTTTTCCAAAACTTCTTGCTTCTACCCACAGACACTGCTAAGTAGGGGGATCACTGAGTTAAAGCCAAATTTACCCAGTACCGAGATATGCCGTGACGTGGCGACTGGGCGGATATAAAACTGGCCGTTATTGTATGCTAAATATCTCATTTTTCCTAGATTTCCTTTAGCAGTAATGCATGTCTATATTCATAGTTTTCACGCTTTAGCATTTCAAAGTGCAACAGTCTCTTTGTCATTTTATGTCATGTTCAGTTATGCACCTGTTCACATTGCAGTTTGGCAAGTGCCATCAGTCTTTTTGTCTATATTAAGAGGGTCATACCTTCTGACTGTGTACCCCACCCCCACTAGCCAAAGGTGATTTTATCCTATATAGCAGGTTCCTTCTTGTCCATACAAAGGAGGTTTTTAAACCTAGAGAAAGGCTTCAATATAGAGTAAGTACCCAGTTAAGAGATATGCCATGACGTGGCGACTGGGCAGATATAAAAATAGCCGTTTTTGTATGCTAAATATCTCAATTTATCCTAGATCTCCTTTAGCAGTAATGCAAGTCTATATTCATACATTCATGGTTTGCATGCTTTAGCATTTCAGAGTGCAAACTGTCTCTTTTTTTTTTTTTTAATCAAAGCCCAATTTACATCTTAAAGTAAATCTGTCACCAGCTTTTTGCTACTCTATCCGAGAGCAGTATAAATGTACAGGCATTTGCAGTGATGTGTCACTTACTGCTGAAGTTTAGATAAAATCACTATTTTATTCTGCTGATCTACCAGTTCTGAAAATGCTGAGCTCTGTATAACCTCTCCCACACCACTGATTGACTGCTGCCAATCAGTGGTGGGAGCGTGTTTATACAGAGCTCATGAATATAGAAAACAACATGGTGGACTAGCGATAATCTCCTGCTGATAAAACAGTGATTTTGTCAAAACTACAGCAAGCAGCTCAGTAATTCACATGTTGTTGAAATCACGGTCTCAGTCTATTTATTCTGCTCTTAGATTATGTGGCAAAAATCTGATGACAGATTCCCTTTAAAAATCCACTTGCCGAGGATGAAACCTGCTCATAACTACATGTGTAAATCACAGCATAACCCTAAAATGTTTTCACAGAGGTATATGGACCCCCCTCGTCCTCTCACCTGTTTTACTTTACTCGGCAATTCTTTAAGTCGCTCCTCTGCTTGCTTACGCTCTTCTTGGAATCGAGTCAGCATCTCCTCTTTTTCTTGGGCCCAGTTTTTCTCGCTGACCTGTAGTTGTTTTGTCAGGTCCATGACTGCGCTGTAAGATTCAGCCAGAAGATGCTGGTGATCCTCCCTTTCACGCTTTAAGGCAGCTTTAATATCTGGCGAGGCTCTGTCTGACCCAAGCTTCCCAGATTCCACCTACAAAAAAACAGGATCTGTATTAATGTACTCCATATAAACTACACGCAAAAAAAAAAAAAAAAAGCTATAGGACAAGAGAAAAAAAAAAAGGGACAATTTAATTATTTTCAGAATTTTCTAGGTCACCAAATCATAAGCCTCTTTTCCTTTTGAAAACATGGAGAAGGATTCCCGGAGGAGAATTAATATATGTAAGTTGTTCCCTTGTATTATTGCTTGCAGACGAGTGCAATCTGTGGAGACTATGTGTATAACTGAAAAAGCAAAAATTGCAAAAAGGAGGTAAAAAACCCCCGAAAACCTCACAAGATTGATCACAATGCTCATAATGTAATAATTTTATTCATATAGCGCCAACATATTCTGCAGCACTTACCAGGTGCTATTGGGCACGAGGAGAGTGTGGAGACAGATGAATAGGAGGGAGCAAATTCTGATTAATATTTAGAAAGAAGGAATAGTGGAGAGTTAGATTAGCGAGTTGAGGTAATAAGCTCGTCCAAAGAAATGTGGGGGCTAGGGATGGATCGGATCGTCTGGGGTAGTGCATTCCAAAAAACTGGAACAGCACGAAAGAAGTCTTGGAGACAGAGGTGAGAGGTTCGGATTATGGAGGATGTTACTCTTTGATCTGTTGCAGAATGGAAAGCACATGTAGAGTGATAGACAGATCAGGGGGGAGATATAGGGTGATGCAGAACTTTGTGGGTGAGCGAGATAAGTTTATATTGTATTCTGTAACAAGCAGGCAACCAGTGCAAAGACTGGCACAGGGTGGAGGCGTCAGTGAAGTGGCTGGACAAAATATGGCCTTGGCTGCTGCAATCAGGAAGGATTGGAGAGGGAAAATATGGTTACAGGGAGACTAACCAGTAGAGAGACTTGCAGTAATCCAAATGAGAATGAATAAAAAAGTGACAGTAAGAGTTTTTGCAGTTTCAACGGTAATAAAAGGTCATATTCTGGAGATGTTTTAAGATGCAGGCGATCTGAGCGAGTGAGTGATTGGATATAAGGAATAAAGAAAAGTTGTGTGTCTAATATCACCCCAAGACAGCAGGCGTCCTACTTGGGGGTTATGGTTAGCAGAGAATGATTCCCCACCAGCATGTGTTAAACCCCGCTGTCAGAGATTGACAGTGGGATTTAACTAGTTAAAAGGCGCGGGTGGATCTCCGATCCACTGGCGCCTGTTTGAGGCACATATTGGCTGACCAGATGAGTAGACATGCAGGAACAGATGTGGGCTCAATGTGTGAGCCTGAATCAAAGTTACCATACCGACATGGGATTTACTGGTACGGTGTGTCCTATGTCAGGAATGGGTTAATGATGATTTTTTTCGCCAACTCCAATTAGAAAAAAAAATTGGGACATTGTGCAAAAGATATAAATAAAACAATAATACAGTGATTTGGAAATCTCTTCTAGCCATATTTTATTCACAAAAGAACACATCAGAAGACCTTTTTTTAAAAAAAAAAAAAAAAAATGGAAATAGGTCTACTTTAAAAATTGTGACTAGTGAAAGGAGTATTAAAAAAAAAAAAAAAAAAAAAAACACAAAAGTTCAAATCACCCCCCTTTTTCCCCCATTGAAAATAAAACAAAACCAACAATCATAACAATAATAGTAAAAATATTTGGTATTGTCATGATCATAAATGCTCAGTCTATGAAAATATAAACGCAAACAATCCGATCGGTACACGGCGTGGTGAGAAAAAAAAAAATTGCAAACGCCAAAATTATGTTTTTTTGCTTGCGCAACTTTGCATTAAAATGAAATAACATGTGAATCTACACAAATATGGAATAATTCAATCCGCCAACTCAAGACACAAAAATTAAGCCATCAATGAAACCCAGATCCTGAAAAATGAGAACGCTACGGGTCTCGGAAAATGGTGAAAAAAACCCCAAAAAAACACTTTTTTTTATAACAAACTTCTGATTTTTTTCCACCACTTAGGTAAGAGTAAAACTATACATGTTTGGAGTCTATGAACTCGTACTGACCTGGGGAATCATTACCAGGAGTTATTTTTTTCCAAATGAAAAAAAAAATTCCCATCAGGTGACTACTCCTACAAATATGACGGGCAGGAGGTTCCCATGTGTTGTAAGCAGAACTATACTTTTTTTTTTATTGTTTATTGATTGCAGTAGTACATGGTGCTTGCCAGGCAAATACGGTATACACTTGTGGGCACCACACCACTTATTACAATGCCATATATTATATGTAATTGTACCCAAGAATGACATACAACTACAGAAGAAATTGGGCACTGCTGAACGTTTACCCAGCTGTGGTGTACAGCGCAGTTCAGTCACCCCCATAAAATCCATCATGCACAGAGGCTATCCCCCTACATGAATAGCTTTTTTCCTAATTACGTCTCTTGTAAGGTCGAGATCACATTTCCGGCCTCTCCTACTTCTGGAATGACTATCACATTTCCAAGCTCTTTCACATATCCACAACAGATCTTTCATCCATGACTAACACTTACTGGAGTGTGCAAAGCATCACACAGCACAGAATAAGAGGCTCAATGATTCCATGCGCTGCGCACTATACATACCTGAATAGGCCAGTATATAGGACAACTTACAAAGTAATGCCCTGTTACTTACTCAGTGGATTGGACTACATAGATGCCATGTTAGTGTCACAACCAGCAGTCATACAGTGCCTACAAGTAGTATTCAACCCCCTGCAGATTTAGCAGGTTTACACATTCGGAATTAACTTGGCATTGTGACATTTGGACTGTAGATCAGCCTGGAAGTGTGAAATGCACTGCAGCAACAAAGAATGTTATTTCTTTTTTTATTTTTTTTTTTTAAATTGTGAAAAGTTTATTCAGAGGGACATTTATTATTCAACCCCTCAAACCACCAGAATTCTGTTTGGTTCTCCTAAAGTATTAAGAAGTATTTCAGGCACAAAGAACAATGAGCTTCACATGTTTGGATTAATTATCTCTTTTTCCAGCCTTTTCTGACTAATTAAGACCCTCCCCAAACTTGTGAACAGCACTCATACTTGGTCAACATGGGAAAGACAAAGGAGCATTCCAAGGCCATCAGAGACAAGATCGTGGAGGGTCACAAGGCTGGCAAGGGGTACAAAACCCTTTCCAAGGAGTTGGGCCTACCTGTCTCCACTGTTGGGAGCATCATCCGGAAGTGGAAGGCTTATGGAACTACTGTTAGCCTTCCACGGCCTGGACAGCCTTTGAAAGTTTCCACCCGTGCCGAGGCCAGGCTTGTCCAAAGAGTCAAGGCTAACCCAAGGACAACAAGGAAGGAGCTCCGGGAAGATCTCATGGCAGTGGGGACATTGGTTTCAGTCAATACCATAAGTAACGTACTCCACCGCAATGGTCTCCGTTCCAGACGAGCCCGTAAGGTACCTTTACTTTCAAAGCGTCATGTCAAGGCTAGTCTACAGTTTGCTCATGATCACTTGGAGGACTCTGAGACAGACTGGTTCAAGGTTCTCTGGTCTGATAAGACCAAGATCGAGATCTTTGGTGCCAACCGCACACGTGACGTTTGGAGACTGGATGGCACTGCATACGACCCCAAGAATACCATCCCTACAGTCAAGCATGGTGGTGGCAGCATCATGCTGTGGGGCTGTTTCTCAGCCAAGGGGCCTGGCCATCTGGTCCGCATCCATGGGAAGATGGATAGCACGGCCTATCTGGAGATTTTGGCCAAGAACCTCCGCTCCTCCATCAAGGATCTTAAGATGGGTCGTCATTTCATCTTCCAACAAGACAACGACCCAAAGCACACAGCAAGAAAACCAAGGCCTGGTTCAAGAGGGAAAAAATCAAGGTGTTGCAGTGGCCTAGTCAGTCTCCTGACCTTAACCCAATTGAAAACTTGTGGAAGGAGCTCAAGATTAAAGTCCACATGAGACACCCAAAGAACCTAGATAACTTGGAGAAGATCTGCATGGAGGAGTGGGACAAGATAACTCCAGAGACCTGTGCCGGCCTGATCAGGTATTATAAAAGACGATTATTAGCTGTAATTTCAAAAAAGGGTTATTCCACAAAATATTAAACCTAGGGGTTGAATAATAATTGACCCACACTTTTATGTTGAAAATTTATTAAAATTTAACTGAGCAACATAACTTGTTGGTTTGTAAGATTTATGCATCTGTTATAAATCCTGCTCTTGTTTGAAGTTTGCAGGCTCTAACTTATTTGCATCTTATCAAACCTGCTAAATCTGCAGGGGGTTAAATACTACTTGTAGGCACTGTATATGTATTATTAATATAGCAAGCTGCTGTTCACAAGCTGTTCTCTTAAAACATTCACATATGTATTGTTAACATCCAGCAATGTATACCTGAGGGTATATGTGCAAAAAGCCCCTTATAATTTAAAGGCGTGCTAGGTTTTTAAATTGAAAAGTAAACGCATGCCAACCTGAGAAAATGTAAGGATTAAAAGAAACTGGTTACCAGGTTTGTGCAACCTCATCAGTGAGCAAAATAATGCAGAAAAAGGGACCCAGATTCCAATGATGTATCACTTAATTTACTAGGTGCAGCACTTGTGACACAGAGTTCTTAGCTTTCTGAGCATTGCTATATCTAACTTCCACCCAAACCACAGCCCTCTGTATGCATTGTCTATTGACAGTGAGCTGCTTATCTAAAGGAGGGCATGTGGTGGGACCAAGAGGCATGTGAGTGAATCTCCTGCTGATAAAACACTCATTTTATGCAAACTACGGCACACAACCTAATAAGTACAACTGCCTGAAATCAGCGTCTCAGCCACTACCTCATGCTGCTCTCAGATTACATAGCAAAAACCTGCTGACAGATTGCCTTCAAAGATATAAGTTTAAGGGTTGGGACTGCACAAGTGGAGTGAGGGAGAGTTTATACCATTGTTAGCATATCAATATAGTGGTGAAGGTATGATAATTTGCAAATGGTGAAGGAATAATGGTCATCTAAAAGGGAATGTGTCACCAGGCTTTTGCCACCTAATATGAAAGCAGCAAAAATGTAGGGCCAGAGATCCTGATTCCAGTGATGTGTTACTTAGTGGGCTGCTTGCTGTAGTTTTGATAAAATTAATCAACAGGCAGTCATCACTAGAGGGCTAGTAAACATCCCTTTAGTCAAAACTTCCCACCCACCACTGATTGTGTAGGGCAGGAGTTGACATCACTGGAACAAAGAACAAAGAACAAAGAAAAAAGAACAAAGAAAAAAAACTGATTGCACAAGATTAAGATGCAAACCCTACTTTCTATTCTGGGACATCCATTTCAAGATTGAGGTTATGGTCGATGGACTGTGATATATGAACACGTATCAGGGCAATCACACTAGAGAAAAAAAAAATCTGTGTGTAGGAGCCTTTGCCTAATCTATGAGAGTCACATGGGATCATTGCTCTAGCATGCATAGTGTTAATGTATTTGCTCTAGCTAAGGAGACCAGCCTGTACATACATAGGGGACGCAGCAGAGACGTGAGCCTCCGAGCCTTCCCTACAGTTGCTGTCAGATGAAAACAGCTGATTGTAGGATATCACTGGTCGTTTAGCTTTCAGGTCTTTTTTTAGAAGCTGCAGCTATTTTAAAATGAGAAGCTGTGGTTTGAAGCGCAACTGCAAATCAGTGATTTTAGGAGAGCTGGCAGAAGAACAAGACATTAGTAATGCAGACAGGAAGCCGTGGTAAACTGTGATACCAGAGGGGCACGAAGGTGGCGATGGCAGGAGATGAACACACACCGGAAAGGAAAAGTGTGTGGTGAAAGCCAAAGGAACAGGTTAAGGCAGCAACAAGGAAATGCTCCTCAACATCCTACAGTGCGGAGAGGAAGGCGGAAACATGTATGAGCAGGCTGTGCACATATACCTTACACATAGCAGATCTTAAGAAGTGCATCGGGGTGAGATGACCATCCACCATCTATATGCACACCTTAGGCTAGTTTCACACCTGCGTTGAACGGGATCCGTAGCATTGCATTGTGTGACGCATGCAACGGATGCGTTGCATATAGTGGCACAACGCATGCTACAGATCGTACAAAATAACGCAGTCCGTTGTAGTTTTTTTTCCTTGACTTTACACATCTGAGCATGCGCAGTTGTGTAAAGTCAGGTGCGTTAACGGAATCCGTCAAATGACGCAATCTAACGGAATCCGCCACCATAGGCGTCCATTATAAAAACAACGGACGCCTAACGGATTCCTGCAGGTTGCGTTTGACACTCCGCCAAGCGCAGAAAAATGTTACATGCTGCGTTCCATCCGCCCGACGCAGCGTCAAAATAACGACGCTGCGTCGTCCAGCGGATGCAACGCAGACACTTGCGTTACAGTGCGTCGTCCATACAAGTCTATGGAGAATAGCGCAGTGTGTTAACGGACTGCGCTATTCTCCATAGTGACGGACTGCGCTGAACGCAAGTGTGAAACTAGCCTTAAACTACACAGGAAAAAATAAAATACAAACTATCCAGCGTCATTAGAGACCAACCTTGTGTTCCGTTCTCTCCATCTCCCAGGCTGCCTTTGCTCTAGCAAATTGCTGCTGAAGCTCGTTCATTCCTCTTCTCTCCTCCTGCAACTCATTGCACAGGTCTTTTAGGATCTTCTTGACATCAGAAAGGGTTTTCATAGACTCCATAGTCTGCAAAAATCAGGTCCACTGGTCAAATAGGAGCCTGTGTACACTGCCAATCCTGCACCCTACTTTATGGTGGGCCACGATCATTCATGGTCCTCCTAGTTGCTTGTACTATGGTTTTTCTCATAGTGATAACACTAATCATAACCTTCTCCCACGATTGTATTAAATGTATATTGGTCAATAGGATTAAGGAACTCATGCACTATGCCGATGAGGTCAAGGGAACGTTACCAAAGACATTCTAACTCAATGGGTCATGTTTGTGGTTAATACTTACCATATTCTGCGGCCAGGTTTCTCCATCGCAGGATGGGAGATTTAATTCTTCCTCCTCAATCAGCATGTACAGTTCTTTTACACTGTTTACCTAACAGGTAAAAAAAAATGAAATAATGGAGTGTTCTTGTACACCAGCACATATCAAACAGGGTAATGTCAGGGCAGTAACACCTTCCCCTCCCCATGTGACAATGCCACAACAGTGCCGAGACAGATGTAGATCTGATTGACTGGTCTTATGGGATACAGCAGTGTTCAATGTATCTGGAAAATGCATTCTTTAGGCTATGTGCCCACGGGAGTTTAGGCTGTGTGCCCACGGGAGTTTAGGCTGTGTGCCCACGGGAGTTTAGGCTGTGTGCCCACGGGAGTTTGTGCTTGCGGATATATCTGCAGGTACGGCCACAGGTTTCCCGCAGCTGCTCGACGGAATCCGCAGCTGTATTTAGCTGCGGGATTCCAGCGAAATAGCTGCGGTAAACCTGCGGGCATCGTGCAACTTACCTGCAGAAGTCCCGGCCTCTATCTCCATAGTGGAGGGCTGGGATTTCCACAGAAATAATTGACATGCAGTTATGTGCGGCTGCGGGACATCCGCAGCATGTTCCACAGCCGCACGTATCCGCAGCATGGACACAGCACTCTCCATGTCCCATAGGATAACATGGGGAGTGTCTGTGCATGCTGAAACCTGCGGATTTATCTGGAAAATCCGCGGATTTTCCGCAGATAAATCCGCAGGTTTAATTTCCCGTGGGCACATAGCCTAATGGCGGACCACTTCTTGACTGATCTCCCCATCTTTGAGGTTGTCAAACTCTATTCAGCATCTTTCACGACTTTTAACCACAAGTGACAGTAGTAAATGACCCCATAGGGAATATTGGCAAATGTTCCAGACTCTTAAATGGCAAATCTGTCACTCAACTCTGCTCATATCAGATATGTATTGGAATCACATCCCGGAGTGTATGGCATCGCACCCATAGGCAAAGAACATGGCAGCTTATCTGGTTTAGTAAATACTTTTATTTGTAATTCATCACGAAATTACAACTTTTGTCAGAACTCCGACTTGTACCGTTCCTCTGTCCGCCCTCTTGGAATGGTATGACTGCACTGACAGCTGGGTATATACATCCCCCTACTATAGGGGTGATGGTCTACACTGCAAGACTAGCCAATCAGAAGACTCCTAGTTATGAATTTATGTATGCATTTCCAGGAGGAATAATAGAGGAGCAGCACATTGCAGAGCTCTAAAGAAACATGGTTTGGCCCAGTTTCATCACAAATAAAAGCATTTACTACCGTATTCTAGACATGTCAAGACTGAACAGACCATTTGGAGGGAAGTGCTAGTTAAAATAAATTACCTATTTACCATGGAGAAATATAACTTTAAGAGACATCTTATTACTTTATCATCCAAGGAATATTACCTAGCCACAGGGATAATGGTACTTACACACACAGAACAGGGATGCTAACCCATCAAACAAACCCCCTATTAAGAATTCATTGCATCTCAGCAAGGTTGACCTGACAAACACTTAAGTATGTCTCCTTGCGTGGCAGATCTTCAGTAACGCTGACCCTTTAACCCATTCACCATATCATTTGTCTCCGTGACTGTTTAAATGGCATATGCTGCCTTCCTGTAATTCTGAGCATCAGATAATCAGATTGGTCCTGCCCTGTCAATGTAATCCACATTAGTCTGATAAATTCCTGGCTCTCCTGCCTGGTGGTGAAGCTCGGCTTGAATATAGGTTTAGTCCCATGCAGAGATTCAGCCATAACAGCTGCGATCACGGCCAGGAAACAACGCCCGAGGCAGCATTGCCATCCTGCGCTGCGGCTCCCCACCGAGAGCTGTAAAAGCCTCGTGCCCAATGCAGTCTGGGTTATATATAGATCACAGTGACTGGGCAGAAGACAGACGGAGGGTTGTGATCAGTCATGTGACAAGTATCGTCCCCCCTCTGCTACGTTGAACAATACATGAAACAGCTCGGGTATTCTATTATCACATCTTAATTAAGAAGCGCATACCCGTTGGCACCTTTAAATTTGCACCTAACGTTTTGCGAGCCTTTGTTTTTCTAACCCCTACCCTCAGTTTTGTCAGTACAGTACACAAGATTATCCGCAGCACGGGCATCAACTGGTATTAGGGTGGCATGTTGTGATTACACTGCTGCTTAGCATGACAGGATCCATTAGCTGTATAATTCTTGAAAGACTCATAAGAAAGCCAATTACCCGACTGAGGCTGAAGAACAATTAGAGGCACCGACTTCTGTAATGAGAGATCAGTGCTGGAGATGGCGCAGCTCCATTCAGATCAGATTTAAAATTATATACAGTGCTTTGAAAAAGTATTCATACCCAGTGAGCTTTCCTACATTACACCTACAAACTTATATTCATTTTACTGGGATTCAATTTCACCAAGAGTGACTAAGGACCTCTTGTCTAATTAGTGCTCTCCTTGCACGGGATGCAGTTTAGGGGGGCGGCCATATCCTGGTAGATTTGTAGTTGAGCCATACTCTTTCCATTGTTGTATAATGGATTGAACAGTGCACTGTGAGATGTTCAGAGCTTGGGATACACATATATTTTATTTAAATAACCCAACCCTGCTTTACTCTTCACTACTTTATCCTTGACCTGTCTGGTGTGTTCCTTTGTTTACACTATGCTGTTTGATCCCTAATATTGTCAAACAAATCTCTGAGGCCTTCATAGAACAGCTGTAGTTATAGGGAGGAAAAATTACACAGGTGGACTCAATTTACTAATTAGGTGACTTCTGGAGGCAATTATTCACTCAGGATTTTGTTTAGGGGTATCAGACTATAGGGGGCTGAATACAAATGAAACTCACAATTTTCAGACATATATTTTAAATAATTTAGAAAAACGTATTTCCTTGAAACCTCACATATACTTGTTACTTTGTGTTGGTATATCACATAAAATTAAATGTATTTGTGGGTATACTATGAAAAAAAAATGTTAAAAAGTTCACGGGGTATAAATACTTTTTCAAGGCACTGTACATATACACATATGATCCGTTAAGACTTCAATACAGAATAGCAAATAGGATTGGATCCTATATGGCTCCTGATAATAATAGAAATGGACTTTCCTTCAACTCTTCAGGTCTCTGACAGGCGAAAGGAGGCCATGAATATATTTAATATATGAAGCGGGAGGCTTACTATTTTTTGGGTGTGACATAGTGCCAAGACGCAATGAGTACCAACTTACTTTTATCAGTTTTTAGTGTAGATACTTCTGACATTTTCCTGGTGTAGCTTGAAAAGAGTGATATATCCACCTTAAGGCCATGTGCGCACGCTGCGGATTTACAGCGTGGATTTGCTGCAGAAAATGTGTCTAACATTTCTGCAGTCATTCCCCAGCAAAACGTATGGGTATAAAAAAATGCTGTGCGCACACTGCGTTTTTTTTTTATACCTGCGGATTTACCCGCGGAATTTACGCTGTGGAATGAATGTGCATGTCACGTCTTTTCCGCAGGTACCTGCGGTTTTTGCCATAGATAATGGTAAAAATCCGCAGGTACCAACCTGTGGAAAAAACGCGGAAAATTTGCACCAAACCGCGGATTCAGTTGCGGCTTTGGTGCGGTTTTTCACCGCTGGTGCGGTATTCTTTCAGAGGGCCCGGGTTTTCCTTAAGGAAAAGTCAATTTCTAGTGCGCACATGGCCTAAAACCGGTGCCTTTATCAGCATGTGGATTAGTCCATCTGAAGGAGGCTAATTCTCTTTTTGACCTGTGTCAGTTTAAACTGCAGATCATGGCTAAAAACCTGATGCCATTGACGGATTCTAGTTAAATACACTTTTTTCAGAAGGGTATTTGGGCCGTGTGAACCTACCCGTAAGAGCTGCATTTATACTGGTTGCGTAACTGTTGTGGAAGGTTTATAAAGTTTCAAAATTTGTCCTCAGGCATTCAACTTACAACAGAAATTCAATTGTTTTGTATACTTTGCATAAGAATCCTTCCTATACAAAATATGTGATGTTCTCAATTGTATGTACAAGGTTTCTGAAAGAGGCTCGATAGCCTCTGGTGGATGGAATACATGATGAGTTTTGCACGCACACATTCCATACATTTCCAGTGGATAATTTATACTAACCTCCAAAAAGTCTTCTCCATCATTCTGAAGGATCTTGCCTTTCCGCCATCGCTGAAGGTACCATTTGAGCTTCATGAAGGTCAGGTAAAAGCTCTGCTTAAACTGCTGCATCTCTTGCACCAGAACATTCTTCTCCTGGCTCCAGAACTTCTGCTCCAACCTTCTCTGGAGGCCCAAACTCTGGACCTCAAACTCTCGTCTCAAAAGCAACTTTTGGTGATCCTCCTTCAGCTGTACAAAGGATTTATGACAAGAAAAAATTACTATGTATATAAGCAAGGTTGACTCAGGATTGCTTGAGAAAAAAAAACTACAAAAACTACATATCCTCATACAAGACGATGAAAATACTTTAGGTTATCATGGCTAAAGAATACAAAACTGAAATAAAGCCACATGGGAATTATACCTAGAATGTCTGCACAGCCACTAGCCATCTGGCTGGTTGGCCTTGATTGAGGAGATACTCAACATTATATATTATATATATATTCAACAAAATTTGCCATTAATGTGTGAACATGCCCCTGAAAGAATATATAAATAGGCAGGTTTCCCATTATATGAGCGAAACATAGTGCTTAGACACACAAAGAATGGTGATCTTAGTTAAATGACCCATGTATGCAAAGGGCAATTTTAGATTTTAAACTTGATGAAATGATGAGTGAGTTCAGTAGACAGTGACCTGCGCAATCTTCTGGTTGAAGACATCCTCATCTTCTTTCCGTAATTGCCTTTCCTGTGACAGCTGTTCCTGCAGCCCCTGCATGGTCTCGTTGGCATCCGATAGTACCAACTGCAGATCTTTAATCTACATGAAAAGGAGTCAAAATGTTAATGTTTTGAAATTTGGGATTTTTACCATTAATGCTTCTTTATTATAGGTCAGTAACAGATTTGCTTCTGGAGACAGACTTTTCACTTTGGTAGAGATTCATATAAACGCATTATTGCTTCAGAGGAGTCATTTTTACAAGGGTGTTGGGGTGAACAGTCAAAACACAAATCTATTGTCTGAGCTTACAGCTCTTCTGTTGGCTCTTATAACCATAGTGCCAGAGTAGAAAATACTGCTTTGGTGTGAACATACCATATATGAATCCATTTACAGGCCCATCAAACTACTAATGTATGTTAGGAAGCAGGGGGACAGAAGGAAGGGAGCATGGCGGCAGGACCAGACTGCATAGGGTTTGTTTGGAGTCTTACCATGAATAAACAGTACAGTACCCATGGAACCAAAACGCAATTCAAAATACAGTATCCTATTTGTAGTGTTGCTTCTTTTATAGTGCAGATTCGAAAGACCTTACCAGAACAGGGGCGGACATATCATTGGTACAACCTGTGCAGCCACACAGGAGCCCAAGAGGTAAAGGGGCCCATTTCTACCTCTAAAACCGGTGGAATTTGGTATTTTCATGAGCTATTTGACCACAAAGGGCCCATATATTCTTGAACAAGGGCCCTTTTCAGTTTGTGCCAGTGCCCTAGAAGAACCATTTTTTGTACCTTGAGAAGATAAGAGTCCAAAAAGATTTTGAACCTGGATGCAAATATACTCTGCCATTAGCTACAAGGGAACCTTCCAAGGTCGCACAATGGACTGACAGCCAGCACTGAATTTATATTGAGGCAGATGAAACCAGCCTGTCATAGGAAAAGAATATGCGCTGCCTTTTGCCAAGTCTGACCATGCTAACGCACGTGTTGGCGGTTAACTGTATGTTGCCAGGCTGGTGCACATCTTAGCAAGGTGCATGCCTTAGTTTTCGTTAAAGGGGTCTTCCCACAAATTTAATTTTAAATCAATAGATCTAGGCATAATACTTTCCAGAATTGGATGGGTTTTTTTTTTTAGAAATGTTTCTGTGCTGAGATAATCTTATATATGTGTCTCTGCTACGTACTGTGTAATGGCCGTGTCTGACCGTACAGGGACATGGTCTGATCATACCACAGCTCCTGAACCAGGGGAGAAGTAAAAAAAAAAAAAGACTATATAACTAGCACACAACATGGGATCACAGCTGATTCTTTTTGTGAGGTAAAACACTTCCCTTCCTGTTTTTGAAACATGTTTTACCTCAAAGAAAGAACAATTTGTGATCCCGTGCTATAATGTCTGTATACTTTCTTTTCTGTCCTCCCCTGTCTAGGAGCTGTGGTATGATCAGACCATGTCCCTGTACGGTCAGGCACAGTACATAGCAGGGACACATATATAACATTATCTCAGCACAGGAACATTTTATTTATTTATTTTTTTAAAACACATCTAATTGTGGGAATTATTATTGTTCCAGGATCTATTCAGTAAAATGAACTTTGTCCAAGGGACAATCCCTTTAAGCAGATCCTTAAGGTCTGGGTGTCAATCAACTACAAGTACTGCCTAACAGTATGACTAGACCAGACTCTTCATGAGCTGGGACAGCCAGCGCATGCCCAGCTAGTTATTTACATAGGTATAGGATGCCTATTAACATGAAACTAAATATTTCCAGTGTTTACCGTAGTTACAGTAATATTTGTCATGCCGTGTGTAATACATGACAGGCCCAAAGAAACACTAGGTGTTAAATAATAGCAGCAATATATATCACTAATTTTGCAGAAATCTAATCTATAAAGCTGAGTGTATGTGTATATGTGTGTACGCGTGTATGTCCGCTAAAGGAATCTGCACCGTCGCATTTACAATCAAGACATTTTGCAGACACCCCATGTGACTCAGGAAACGTCAAACTATGTTTGGAAGGGAAAATTTAACCCCGCACTTTAATGGAGGCAAGAGAGAGAGAGTAACTGTAAAGTGAATGGAGCTGCGAGCTACAGGCACTTAATAGGCGCTATGATAGGTTGCTATAGGAACAAAGGACATCATAGTATAAGAAGATTATGTGTGAGGTAATATGAGGTCGGTGGAGAGACAGACAGACAGGCACAAACAGAGACAGAGCGCGAGAGACAGAGCGCGAGAGACAGAGCGCGAGAGACAGAGCGCGAGAGACAGAGCGCGAGAGACAGAGCGCGAGAGACAGAGCGCGAGAGACAGAGCGCGAGAGACAGAGCGCGAGAGACAGAGCGCGAGAGACAGAGCGCGAGAGACAGAGCGCGAGAGACAGAGCGCGAGAGACAGAGCGCGAGAGACAGAGCGCGAGAGACAGAGCGCGAGAGACAGAGCGCGAGAGACAGAGCGCGAGAGACAGAGCGCGAGAGACTCAGAGATAAAGAGAGACATAGAGACTGATACAGAGACAGTGAAATAGACACAGACAGATACACAGAGACAGACAGACAGACTGGGAGAGAGATAGTTACTATCCTGGGCAACGCCCGGGTACTACAGCTAGTAATAAATAAATAAAAAAAATAAAAACGCAGCTTCAGGTTATCAGTTTAGCCACAAACCCGATCTCAGCATATTTTGGAACCATCAGGCTGTTTTATAAAGTATTGCTAGAGAATACGATCCAACACTATTATTCCAGATGGAATCATTTTGAGCGAGAAATAGTTAAAAACAGCAGTTTAGCAGACTAATGCATTTTTTCCATCCAGAGACAGATAGTAACAGGGTTGCTTAGCAACCAGGGAAGGGTTGCTAGGCAGTGCAGGATGCAGCCTCTAACCATAGGTTTGTACCATCAGTTCCAGGCAGCGCTGTTGCTGTGCAGATAAGGGCGTGAATGTTGTGAAGGGCGAAGGCTTATTTTCATAGTCAGCCCGCGATCTCCGCCTCATGATGACCTCGCCGTGATTCTTTGGCAGAGGAAAGAGTCAGGAATAATAAATTGTGTAACGCTGCACATCACACAGGTCACACAGCCCCCGGTGTGGAAAGGAAAACCTGCCGGCATGAGTCACATGTGGGAACGTCTGTGTATGTGCTCAGAAGTGAAAACATGACAAAGCAGAGAAGATGGGGGCAGGGATGGTTTATAAACTCAGTCCCCCTTAATCAGAAGAGGGCGTTTACTCACAGAAACTTGTCCTCAATAACATGACAAAGGCGGATGCCCGAGGCGACAATAATACACCGGTCAAGGCAAGCAATGTGTCTGCCGCGGCCTGACCAGGGCTGCTGCTCTACACATATAGCTCCAGGACTACGATGGGCAAGAGGTTTTCACGGATTAAGAGAATATAGACCATTTATAGCCATAAAAAATAAATAAATAAAAAAATAAGAAAATAAATAAAGATATAGATGTAGATATATTATATATCTATAAATATCTATATATATCTACTTCCAGTCTTCCACTCTTTATAGATCGGTATTCTCAGATAGCGACTAAATACAAGCAAATATGCAGTTTACTGTCTATTAACATTTTCAGCAGATCCGGAGATATTACACTTTTCTTTGCTTTACAGCGGGTTATCTTGGAGACAAACAAAATTTGTGACACTTGGAATTTAAAAGGGAATCTGTCAGCAGGATTTTGCCATGTAAGCTGAGGACAGCATGCTGTAGGGGTTAAATAAAGAAAACAGCTGTGCTTCTCTTATCAGTGTGTGAGCTATTTAGCTAAACTAAAAGAGTTTATTACCCTATGAATAGCATCAGAGGACTAGGAAGTCATCAAATAATCTGGCACACCTCACACTCAATGCACTATCTCTATAGGGAGCCTGGTGTGGGTGGGACAGCTCACACTTCACCTCAACTCAATTGTTAGATAATGTCAGAACAGCTGCACAGAGTAATCCAAGGTAAACATGGTTAGTTTCAGAGTTTCCTTGACTAGAACATACTGCTGTCATATGAAGTAGCAAAAACCCGCTGACAGATTCAGTCCTGGTAATATCAACCATCTTTTTAAAAAGTGAGCAGAGCTCAGGCTGAATGACTGCCTGCATGCATTTTTGGCGATTATGCACGGCAGCTGAAAGATGTGCCAAATTCATTAATGAAGCATATACCTCTTAAAGTAAGGAAAGTTTTAGTAAGATGCAACAAATTAATGTTCAAAATGCCTGTCTTAAAAGGAAATCTGTCAGCAGATTTTTGCAATTGAATCTAAGAGCAGCATAGTATAGGGAACAAGACCCTAATTTCATGGATGTGTAACTTATAAGGCTGTGTGCTGTAGTTTCAATACAAATCAGAGTTTTATCAGTAGGAAACTAACATTACATCTTGTATGCACCTCCTCGAATGGTTAGCAGCTTACTGTCAATGCAGTTTACCCAGAAAACTGCCAGACGTGTGTCAGGGGGGTTATACACAGCTCAGAATTTATAGCTCTGCTACATCAGACACACAATGATTCTATCAAAACTACACCCAAGCAGTCCAGTAAGTGATGCATTGCTGGAGTCAGGCTTTCTTGCCTTATATTACGCTGCACTCAGATTATATAGCAAAGACATGCTGATAGATTCCCTTTAATTAATTAGAGCCTGAGTTTTAAGGACCTGCCCCAGTTTTGCTCTGCATTTAATCGCCCAATCATCGCATTTTTATTTTTTTTTATTGCTTCTGCTTCCTACACAAGTCTTAGCTTGCCTTCTTTCTTTCACACCGACTCTGTACTGTGCGCTGATCTTATACGCAGGTGTCTATACACATTTCAGCTTGCTGGAACCTGACCTAATCTTGTCCATGTCTGCATTGTGGTGCTCATCAAGCAATAACTTGCCTATACGTTTGGCGGCGGCTGCTTCCTTGTGCCGCTTTATAGACATGAGCGCCAATACATGTCTCCAGCTTCACGTATTTGGACGTAGCTTTTATTGGACATTTTTCTCATAAAATTTTTAACAAAGTATGCCTGTGTGCAAGAAGCCAAGAAAACTTGTGTGTGTGGGAGCAGAATGATGCAGGTTTGGGGTGCAGCCACACTGTATTTGCAGGGCATGATTGGCATATCCATTAGCAGAAATACCAGTGTATACAGTACAGACCAAAAGTTTGGACACACCTTCTCATTCAAAGAGTTTTCTTAATTTTCATGACTCTGAAAATTGTAGATTCACATTGAAGGCATCCAAACTAGGAAATAACACATGTGGAATGAAATGCTTAACAAAAAAGTGTGAAACAACTGAAAATATGTTTTATATTCTAGGTTCTTCAAAGTAGCCACCTTTTGTTTTCATTACTGCTTTGCACACACTTGGCATTCTCTTGATGAGCTTCAAGAGGTGGTCACCGGAGATGGTTTTCACTTCACAGGTGTGCCCTGTCAGGTTTAATAAGTGGGATTTCTTGCCTTATAAATGGGGTTGGGACCATCAGTTGTGTTGTGTAGAAGTCTGGTGGATACACAGCTGATAGTCCTACTGAATAGACTGTTAGAACTTGTATTATGGCAAGAAAAAAGCAGCTAAGTAAAGAAAAATGAGTGACCATCATTACTTTAAGAAATGAAGGTCAGTCAGTCCGAAAAATTGGGAAAACTTTGAAAGTGTCCCCAAGTGCAGTGGCAAAAACCATCAAACGCTACAAAGATACTGGCTCACATGAGGACCGCCCCAGGAAAGGAAGACCAAGAGTCACCTCTGCTGCGGAGGATAAGTTCATCCGAGTCACCAGCCTCAGAAATCGCAGGTTAACAGCTAGGGGACTATTTGACTAAGAAGGAGTGTGATTGGGTGCCACGCCAGATGACCTGGCCTCCACAGTCACCAGACCTGAACCCAATCGAGATGGTTTGGGGTGAGCTGGACCGCAGAGTGAAGGCAAAAGTGCCAACAAGTGCTAAGCATCTCTGGGAACTCCTTCAATACTGTTGGAAGACCATTTCCGGTGACTACCTCTTGAAGCTCATCAAGAGAATGCCAAGAGTGTGCAAAGCATTAATCAAAGCAAAAGGTGACTACTTTGAAGAACCTAGTATAGAAGACATATTTTCAGTTGTTTCACACTTTTGTTGTTAAGTATTTTGTTGTTAAGTATTTCATTCCCCATGTGTTAATTCCTAGTTTGGATGCCTTCAATGTGAATCTACAATTTTCAGAGTCATGAAAATAAAGAAAACTCTTTGAATGAGGTGTGTCCAAACTTTTGGTCTGTATTGTATGTCAAACACATCCATAGATCCTTATGCAGCCAACACAAGCCAAGAGACAGACGGTCCTTTAAGTCTGTTGTAATTTATGCTAGCATCCAGTTTTT
Organism: Anomaloglossus baeobatrachus; assembly: GCF_048569485.1. Taxonomy (NCBI): domain Eukaryota; kingdom Metazoa; phylum Chordata; class Amphibia; order Anura; family Aromobatidae; genus Anomaloglossus; species Anomaloglossus baeobatrachus. The sequence continues at coordinate 346,715,363 of NC_134357.1, read as the reverse complement.
AATTTTTGTCGTTGTATAGAAGCTAAGGTTCGTTAACATATTCTATGTGTTGTTTAAGTCAATTGATTGATGAGCCTTGTGATTGGCTGCAGTGGTCCTGAAGAATGGCACATCATCGCTTTTGGTGCTACCACAGCAGTGTAGGCTTGATTTTATTATTAAACACATCTATGCTGCCTGTAAAGTTTCTGTAGGGGCCTGAAAAGACCTTTTTAACCACAGCACCCAACCAAAATATCAGATCAACTCCCAGGAGTCACGTGCCAATTTGTTTTTAAGTCATTACTCAAGTTTGTACATCCCTTTCTATAACACATCTGATCCAACATGTTTTTTTATATAAAGTATTAGCACCCCATGAACAACTGGGTCTAATTTACAGTCATTGGAGTGAAAAGATTGAAGGATTTCTTACATTGGCGTTTCTCACACATAGGCTGTATCAGTGGTAATGTGAGCACCACTGTATGTAAATATGGGATTGTATGAATACACTTAGGGGCACTTTGCACACTGCGACATCGCAGGTGCGATGTCGGTGGGGTCAAATTGAAAGTGACGCACATCCGGCATCGCATGCGACATCGCAGTGTGTAAAGCCTGGATGATACGATTAACGAGCGCAAAAGCGTCGTAATCGTATCATCGGTACAGCGTCGGCGTAATCCATAATTACGCTGACGCAATGGTCCGATGTTGTTCCTCGCTCCTGTGGCAGCACACATCGCTGTGTGTGAAGTCGCAGGAGCGAGGAACATCTCCTACCGGCCTCACTGCGGCTTCCGTAGGATATGCGGAAGGAAGGAGGTGGGCAGGATGTTTACATCCTGCTCATCTCCGCCCCTCCGCTCTGATTGGCCGCCTACCGTGTGACGTCGCAGTGACGCCGCACGACCCGCCCCCTTAACAAGGAGGCGGGTCGCCGGCCACAGGGACGTCGCACGGCAGGTGAGTGTGTGTGTGAAGCTGGCGTAGCGATAAATTTCGCTACGCCAGCTATCACCACATATCGCTGCTGCGACGGGGGCGGGCACTATCGCACTCGGCATCGCAGCATCGGCCTGCGATGTCGTAGTGTGCAAAGCCCGCCTTAGTAAGCATCTAAATCAAAATATCAATGCATTTATTGACACCTTAACAAGAAAATATACAACGTAGACTTACCTCTGCAGCATAGGACTCATTGTCTTCGGGCTGATAGCTCTTATGGCCTTTGGGCTGGTCCATATTATGCTCATTTTCAGTCTTCTCCCAACAGGTCGCCACCTTCTCTCGACAGTTCCTACACTCAGGCTGCTGCATGCATGGGCAAGTTAATGAAGAACAGAACGAGAAAGGCCAAGGGAAGGAGCAAAAAAGGAACATAAAAGAAATAAAAGAAAACATATGAAATAAAAGGGGATCAAACGAGAAACCAACAAAAATCAATGGAAAAAGGGAAACAAAATTACATAACAAAAAAAAGGAGGAACAGAAAGAAGAGTTTGGTGACGGAGGAGAAAGACAAAGTGGAGAGGAAAAGAAAACACGCAATGAGTAGACACGTGGGCTGGGGATTTGTTAGGGAAAAAAGACAGGAAGAGAAAAAGAAGGGAAGAAGAAGATGTGCAAACACCGGTTATGGTGCCCATGCAGTGAACAAGGGAGCGAGGTTTAGGGAGCAGGAGGTAGAGGAAGATTAGCGCTGAAGTTTAGCATCATGCAGGAAAGTAGATCTCTGGGTAAAAAGAGTGCACCGAACATTCTCACAATCACTCATTACTGAAAGCCCTGCGATTAGTCCTCCATCCCAAATACTAGAAGGCACGCCACATGGGGGATATGCACAGACATTCACACACATCCTGATAATGTGACTACTTGACTTGAATGTAAATGTTCCAAATTCTAGGTCCTAAACTTCCTTCGCACATGGAAACCCCTTACAGAAGCAACCATAAAAAAACTATAGGTATGACTACATTCCCTAAACCACGCACAGCTGACACAATCTGCCTTTCCTTGCTTAGTTTAGAGAAGTAGTGTAATGTTGGTTCCGAGAAAACTAGCCAAATAAGCAGAAAGCTGGCGTTAAAGTGTCACCTTCCTCATTACTACACAGTCTGGATGAATAGTGTGGAGACGGCTGTACGGTCACCTGCAGCAGGAGCTTCTTCCCTCTGCCCTGTATCTGCAGACAGAAAGATCTAAAAGGAGTTTTCCCACAAAGTTCATTTTAAAGTTGCTTTTAATCAATAGATTTTGGAATAAGAATAATTTCCACAATTGGATGTGTTTAACCCTTTCACGACCTAGGACGTATATGTATGTCCTAGGTCGCCTCCCCGTTACCTGTAGCCAGTGGGTCTGCTGATCTGATCAGCAGACACATGCAGCTAAGGCCCCTTTCACATTGCGTTTTTATTTACGTTGAGTGGTCCCGTCGGGGCATCCGTCCGAACAGCCCCTCCCCCACCCTGCAAAACGTGTTTCGGACGCATGCGCCAACAGGACCATTGACTATAATGGAGTAGACAGAGTCAGTGTGTCCTCTGTCTTGCACCATTTTTGCACATATACATTTTCTGCAGGCGGACACCCGAACGTAGTCGACTACATTCGGGTGTCCGCCTGCAGAAAAAGTCTACGTGCAAAAATGGTGCAAGACAGAGCACACGCTAACAGAGTCTGCTCCATTATAGTCAATGGCCCTGTCGGTGCATGCGTCCGAAACTCCCTTTGCGGGGTGGAGGAGGGGTGGTTCGGACGGATACCCCAACGGGACCACTGAACGCAAGTAAAAACGCAGTGTGAAAGTAGCCCAATAGGTGCAGGTGGATGTCCAATCCACCCATACCTGTCAACTAAATTGCACTGTCAAACTGACAGCCTGATCTAATGCCCTCCGGCAGGGATCGTGTCATTCCCAGCCACCATCGACAGCGGGGGGCAATGGGTTGACATGGCTGCACAGGGTCAGCTGATGACCCTTGTCGCTGCCATGACATGTTTCCTGTGAATGCCGATACAGTAACACAGCGTTTCTGATGCTATACGCGTCGGATGCAATACACCAGTGTGATGCTGGCCTAATGCAAAAATACCGATGTGTGAATGAGGCCTCACACAGGTGAGGCACACACATTAGCTCAGCACAGGAACATTTATTTTTTTAAACAAATCCAATTTGGGAAATTATTATTATTCCAAGATAAATTAAATAAAATGAACCTTTGTTCAAGGGACAATCCCTTCTCGACATTGGATGTACCAGTAGGTGTTATTTTGCGGTGCATTCCTGAAAATTAATGTACCAGTACGTTCTGGCAATTGCACAGCTCCTGCGCTGTGCCTGCACAATCGTGATCATCGCCAGAAACTCAGCTTAAGTGATAGCCAAGCTCTGGCTGTCAGTCAGGGCCGGTGCCCGCTCCCCCTAAATGCTGTGATCAATAGTGATCGCAGCATTTAGGAAGCTGTAAGAGGGAGTGTGCTTCCTTTCCCACCCAATCGGGATCACAGAGTCCTGATCTTTGCCATGGCAACCCAAAGTCAAATAATGACCTTCCGGTTAGCTGGCTATGGTGGCCTCTTAGACAATGCTGAGAGCATGGTTTAACTGGCATTCTGTCAGTGTCACACTGAGGTATAATGCATTGCCATGCTTGTGGACCCTCTCTAGCCTATAACCCAGTGATATCCATATTTGTAAGCACTCATTAAAGTGCGGTCAGCCTCAGTTTTGTGCACTTCTGAAAAGACGTACACTGCTCAACAAAGGTCAGACAGACAGAGTCCAGAGTAACTCTGCTCCCTCATTATAGTGAATGGATCCCTCAAAGGGTGTAATATGAATCACATCATTCGGAGATTCAGATGTAATCCCCAAAGTAAGTGCTCAGCGTAGAACACAGGATAAATGTGATCCAAAAGCTTCCACTCATTCCACCAAACAAAAAGACACAACAAGCCTCCACTCAAGTTCATCATCTGCCAATGTTAATATAGAGGGCTTCTATGTTACTGGTAACCCGAAGACTTTAGAAAAAGTGCCATGGCTCCTTCCAAAAGAAAACCAGCAAAATCTGCACTCCCAAATCCTAATGACCCCCCTCAACATGCCTTAATCAGATCTAGTGACATGTTTTGCATTTCTCTAAAGAGGAGAGCCCGTTTAATTTACAACGTGCGTTTCTGAAGAAACACGAGCTGGGCAGAATCTATAGGCACTACAATATACTGGGCACTACAATGGCAGATTTGCAATTTTCACTAAGCAACATCCATTGCTGCTTGTTTCTGGAAAATAGCCATGAAGTCAAAATGGTTACTACACCTGTAGACAAATTCCTGGATGGGTGTTATTTCCAAAATGACGTCACTTGAGGGAGGATTCACTTGAGGGACATTCCTTTTGCCTCAAAAGTAGTTTAAGACCACATATGGGGTATTGGTGAACTGAGGACAAATGGTGTAACAAACTGTACTGTTCGTTTTCTCCTATTACCCCTTTGAATATTAAAAGTTTGGGGTCAAAGCAACATTATATTGGAAAAAAGTGGGACATTTTCATTCTCAGTCCAAGGTTATACACTTCTGTGAATCGCCTGAGGGTGAAAAATGCTCACTAAACCCTAGATAAATTCCTCGAGGTATAGTTTACAAAATGGGGTCACTTGTGGGGGTTTCTGTTTTAGCATGTCAGGGGCTCTTCATATGTTACATGGCATCGGTAATCTATTCTAGCGAAAATGGCACTCTAAAATTTAAACACCGCTCCTTCCCTTATGAGCCCAAAACAGCAGTTTTCTACCACATATGGGATATCTGTGTATGCAGGAGAAATTGCACAACAAATTGTACGGTCCATTTTCTTCTGTTACCTGTATGCAAATTAAAAATTTGGGCCCAAAGCAACAAGTTAGTAGGAAAAATGTTTTGTTTTGCTTTTTTCATTTTCATGGTTTGACGTATAAAAATCCTATGAAGCCCCTGTGGATTTAAAGGTGCTCACCTTACTCCTAAAGGAAACTCCTTGAGAAGTGCAAATTCCAAAATGGGGTCATTTGTAGGGGGAGTTCCATTGTTAAGGCACATTAGAGGCTCTGCAAACAGGATATGGGGTCAGCTATCTATTTCAGCCAATTTTGTGCTTCAAAAGTCGAATGGCTCTCCTCCTCTTCCAAGCCCTGCCCTGCGACCAAAGAGTAGATTTCCACAACACATAGGGTATCAGCGTACTCAGGAGAAAATAGACCATACAAATTTGTTGTGCAATTTCTCCTATTACTCTTTTGTGAAAATTCAAAATTTGAGGTTTAAGCAATGTTTTTGTGGGAAAGTTAAATTTTCATTTTTTCTCCTTCCACATTGCTTTAGTTCCTGTGAAACACCTAAAGGGTTAATAAACTACTTGAATGACCTTTTGAGCAATTTGAGGGGTGCAGCTTTTAAAATGTTGTTACTTGAGTATTTTCTGTAACATAGGCCCCTCAAGGTCAACTTTTGTTGGAAAAATGAGAAATTGCTGATCCTCTGAGGCTACTTTCACACTTGCGTTGGACGGCTTCCGTAGCATTGTGTTGTGTGACAGATGCCACGGATGCGTTGCATATAGTTGCACAACGGATGCTACGGATCGTACAAAACAACGGAAAGCTGTTTTTTATTTTTTTTACCGGCAGTAGACTAATGTGAACGATCAGCTGATCGCTCTCAATAGCCGGCGGCCGGTCGCTCAGTTGAGCGCTCTCACATGCCGGCGGGCGGGCGCTCAGCTGAGTGCTCTCACATGCCGGCGGGCGCTCAGCTGAACGCTCTCACATTCTCACATGCCGGCGGGCGCTCTCACATGCCGGCGGGCGCTCAGCTGAACGTTCGGCCACCGAGAGACAAAAAGTTTTTTGTTTTTTAAAAAAAAAAAAAAAAAAAAATCAAAGCATGCACAGTGAAATCCTACGGATTGTGCTGCTCAAAAACAGTTTCATGCAGCGTTCCTTCCGCCCGGCGCAGCGTCAAAATAGCGACGCTGCGTCGACCAGCGGATGCTACGCTGACACTTGCATTACAGTGCGTTGTCCATACAAGTCTATGGAGAATAGCGCAGTGCTTTAGCGGACTGCGCTATTCTCCATAGTGACTGACTCTGCTGAACGCAAGTGTGAAAGTACCCTAAAAAGGGAAATTGTCAGGTCCCCTATGCCCTCAAATCCTAGCACCACTCACATGTGTATGCCAAAATTCCCCTCCTAACTAACCCTGTGTAATGCCGTTGACTAAAATCAAGGTTTTAAAAAAAGCATTTATAAAGTGCGCTGTTCCAATGCCATTTAGAGCTTTGACTAGTAGGAGCGTTTTATCCCCAGACTAGTCAGCCCATTTTCCATGTTATTATGCCCCTGCGGGCGTAATCATATGATTTCCATGAGGTGGTGTCACAGCATCTCCTGTAAATTGTGCGCAATCTCGCGGCTCATTTTGGCAGTGTCAGTGTGCCTCAGAAGCTGGATGTGTGTGTCCCGGCTTCAGAGAGGCGCAGCGCGCATGATCAGAAGCACAGCTTCTGCCCTTCAGATCATAAGCAGTGTGCCTCTCTGAAACGGGGATACGTTCACCCAGCTTCGGAGGAGCACTGACACTGTCAAAATGAGCCGTGTGTATGCACAACATTTCTAGGAGCTGGGGTGGGGTGAAGCCAGCTCGTGGAAATCATGTTATGCCGACAGGGACATGATAACATGAAAAGCGGGCTGATACAACACTCCTTTTACTAGTCAAAGCCCTAAATATCATAGGAACAGCACACTAAATATAGTAGCGCTGTAAAATGGGACTCAGATCGCGGTACGAGCACGCACCGATTTCAGCCCCATTTTATTGAAGACAACATCACAATAGCAATGTGCACGCACCGCCAATAGTGGTAATGTCGGCATGGCAGGAGGAAGAATTATTACAAAGGACCTGACTCACAAAGTCTCACCTTGATGCTGAAGCCTGTCATTTTGATAATTACGTCATTTTGGGAAGTTGGACAAAGGTTGCTCTGCAATCAAGCCTCAGATTTCTCAACTAAAGGTATCATTTTAAATCAGCAGCCTATTGCCATTATGGCACTGCCTCTAGTTAATTGGGCAAAAACCTGCTGGTGGTTCCCTTTAAAGATATCTTGTAGGTCTCAGAGGTCCAACCTGGAGGCAGATTTGCTGTCCAGAGGACTCCTAGGTGCGGATCATGGCTATTTTGATGCTCATTTTCTCACATGTACATTTAGATCACTTGCAGCAATGGCTGACCAGAATATAAATATGCGGCCTCTAATCTTAGGAGACACATTAGATTACAACCTCAGTTACGTGCTTCACTCTCACACAAGAAGAGATCGGTGAGGGGCTGTGAAAGGAGCCGACATCTGTCATTGCACATAGAGGAATATGCTCCTTGTGGCTTCCAATAAACCTTATATGCCATGTGAAGGTTTCAATAGGTCTTATCAAAATTATATGTACAAAACAAGCAAACAGCCGAGAGCAGAGATACAAAGCAGCCTGAGACTGTCACAATATGGTGTGGAAATCAGGGCTGTGGAGTCGGAGTCGGAGTCGGAGCTCATTTTGGTGGAGTCGGAGTCGGAGTCGGAGTCGGTATAAAATGCACCGACTCCGACTCCTAAAATATATAATAAATTGGGGACAGGAGTGCAATGCAGAATGTGCTGAATATTTTACTAAATAATAACATTTAGTATAATGCTTATATTTAAGTGAAAAATTTATTGTAGTACAATGTGAACATCAGACATTTAATTGTTTTTATGATACAATAATCAAGATATTTGGATAGAACATAAAATATTTATTGGAATACAACTTTAGAACACAAAAAACTGTAATAAATTGTAAATATGTAATACACTATGTAATATACAGTAGATTACATACATATCTTGTGTGTGTATATACACTGTGTGTGTATATATATATATATATATATATATATATATATATATATATATTATATATATACACACACACAGTGTATATACACACACAAGATATGTATGTAATCTACTGTATATTACATAGTGTATTACATATTTACAATTTATTACAGTTTTTTGTGTTCTAAAGTTGTATTCCAATAAATATATTTTATGTTCTATCCAAATATCTTGATTATCGTATCATAAAAATTATTAAATGTCTGATGTTCACATACACATATTCATGTACTACAATAAATTTTTCACCTAACTAAGCAATATATGTAGGAGCCGGAGTCGGAGTCGGAGTCGGAGCCGGAGTCGGAGCCGGAGTCGGAGTCGGTGCAAGAGAATTTGAGGAGTCGGAGTCGAAGGTTTGGCTTACCGACTCCACAGCCCTGGTGGAAATATGGGCCAAGGTTTGCAGACAGTCTCTTGAGCAAAATTAAACCATTGTGTAGTAGGTTTAAATGAGGTGCAGCAGTGACAGGCAAATATTGCCCCCATACAAAACGAGCAAACTGTATTAAAAGGCAATGGATCTCATCACATTACAGAGACTATCAGCCGGAATGTGAGCAGAATTGTCATGCTAACACTACGAACATTGCATCATCGCCCTCATTGTTTGAGCAAACAATTCGGAAAATCACGTATGATTTTCTTACACCTAAAGTGCCGTTTGACATCCTTACTGCCACTTTATATTTTTCAGATTGCTAATGTAAGGACTAGTTATAGTTCCTAGAAACTTGGTAACCCTGGACTTGGAAGTATTGAGGATCACTGTAAAAAAAACAAAAAAACAAAAAAAACACTCTAAAAGGCCTCATACATTGGAGGACTATCAGCCAGACCATGCTTCGGCAGATTGCTTGGCGCACTGTGTTCTAGGCCATCCCCAACATACACTGGAGGGCTAATTAGGCCTAGAGCTTCTTTGTACTCTTATGAGAAAGCCATTGACGGTCATCTCTGCTGACTGCTTATCTCCAGGAGAACAAACTGATTGGAAGACCAAAATCAGACATGGCCGATTGATATCTTTGCAGACAAAAAAGTTGTTCAGCGCTCCTATATGCAGAGGTTTGTCCAAAACATATTGGTGGGTGTGGCTGACAGTTTAATGTGTATGGGGGGGCGCCTTAAAGGGTTATTAGGAATAGTTATTGTGTAGCTAAGATATATTATATTATATATATATATATATATTATATATATATATATATATTAATTACACAGTACAAAGGAGACTTTGTGCAGCAGGCCTTTATGGTAAAATAGCTGCTAGGAAACCACTGCTAAGGACAGGAAACAAGCAGAAGAGACTTGTTTGGGCTAAAGAACACAGGGAATGGACATTAGACAAGTGGAAATCTGTGCTTTGGTCTGAGGAGTCCAAATTTGAGATCTTTGAATCCAACCACGGTGTCTTTGTAGAAAAGGTGAACGGATGGACTCTACATGCCTGGTTCCCACCGTGAAGCATGGAGGAGGAGGTGTGATGGTGTGGGGGTGCTTTGCTGGTGACACTGTTGGGGATTTATTCAAAATTGAAGGCATACTGTACCAGCATGGTTACCACAGCATCTTGCAGCGGCATGCTATTCCATCCAGTTTGCGTTTAGTTGGACCATCATTTATTTTTCAACAGGACAATGACCCCAAACAGACCTCCAGGCTGTGTTAGGGCTATTTGACAAAGGAGAGTGATGGGGTGCTACGCCAGAACCTGGCCTCCACAGTCACCAGACCTGAACCCAATCGAGATGGTTTGGGGTAAGCTAGACCGCAGAGTGAAGGCAAAAGGGCCAGCAAGTGCCAAGCATCTCTGGGAACTCCTTCAAGACTGTTGGAAAACCATTTCCGGTGACTACCGGTTAATTACCCGATGTGTACTACAGCTACATGTGCAGAGAGCAGGGAGCCGCGCACACTGCTTAGCGCTGGCTCCCTGCACTCCTAGCTACAGTACACATTGGGTTAATTACCCGATGTGTACTGCAGCTACATGTGCAGAGAGCCGACACTGGCAGCGTGAGAGCGGTGGATGCTGGTAACGAAGGTAACTATCGGGTAACCAGGGAAAGCTCTTCCCTTGGTTACCCGATGTTTACCCTGGTTACAGCTTACCGCAGGCTGTCAGACGCCGGCTCCTGCTCCCTGCTCGCTTCATTTCGTCGCTCTCTCGCTGTCACACACAGCGATGTGTGCGTCATAGCGGGAAAGCGACGACCAAAAAATGAAGCTGGACATTCAGCAATGACCGGCGACCTCACAGCAGGGGCCAGGTTGTTGCTGGATGTCACACACAGCGCCAGCGACGGGACGTCGCTGCAATGTAACAGAAAATGGTGACGTAGCAGCGACATCGTTGTCGTCGTCGCTGTGTGTGACACCACCCTAAGCGAATTAATAGAGCTCAGCCCCTTCCCCCATGGTTTTCCATTACAGGTAAATAAACAAACCAAATTAGAGCTACCTGATTTAAAATTATTTTCTTTATTAAACACATACTACAAAAAGGTGCATATAAACAAATAGGTGTAATTATGAAAATAAATCGACTGACTAAAGTAGAGGGCCTCTGATATTAGGAGGTCTTATAAGTACATGGCATGAGATCTATTGGCTATTAAAACTGGTCAGTATAACTAGTGAAGTAATATCATGTAGGATTCATCCATGAGTGGTAACAATGGATTCTTTTTGCTTTGTATATTGTGATCCGTTTTTTTTTTTCAAGAATTTGATTGAGACGCTCTTGATGAGCCCGTGTTTCTGTTAAAAGGCGCGAAACGCGTAGGAAAAATTCTTGGATTGATTTGGAATATGACTGACACCTAAGTTGTCGAAGTAGTATGGCCGTATTCCCATTAATAATAACAACAGAAGACAATCCTTGACAAACTTTCCTTAGACAGAGCACTGATTATCTCTCTATGGGCTGTATGGTGATGCACTATTTCCCACTGCCATAATAGGAGCACTGGGGCCAAGAAAGAGGGAAGGGACCAGATCGGGATTAGCAGTCGGTGAACAGGGGAGTCATTGAGGATAGGACGCCGACCCCTGTATGGAAGGGAAAGGATAGGGGATGAAAATCCGTCATCATACTTTCCTTTTTTCCACACTGAGCTCATTTTAATGTCATATTTGTTTATATGCACCTTGTTGTAGTAGATTGTTAAATCAGGTAGCTCCAATTTGGTTTGTTGGTTGTTATCTACCTGACATATATCAGATATTCGTATACAACACTACAGATAAATACCATAGACCCCGATCTGCTTTAACAAGAATTGACTCTCAGCCAATCACTAGCTGAGGCGTGTCCCCACTGGGGCCAGGGATTGGCTGAGCACATTGTCAGCGTCTATTGGAGGGACCAGGAAGTAGAGGCCGGCAGGGAACCCTGGTAGTCTCAGGATACTGGTGAGAAAAGCATTATTTATTTTTTGTTCTTTTGGCATTCAGACCGATTGTTAAATACATTTGACGTAGGCAACCCCTTAACACTTTAATTTTTATTGCCCCTTTAAAATGTCAAGAGAAAGGACTGTAACCATGTATGGCACCACAACAACATGATATATATTGCACGATTTCCGTATATTATTATTATTACTACTACTACGTTCCATTATTGCAGTTTATTCCCAGGGAGAATCCATAGGTAGCACAAGTTATATTAAATACCAGCCCACCTCCTTTCCCGTTAACAAATCCATACGAGCAACACATTTGTCCAGCTAATCTTTCACGCCTTGAAGAACAAAGAGCTGCGGAGTATAATGCAATAATTAGTTGCGACTTCAGCCTGAGGGTATAAAGGGTCTGAGGGAGTGAGCGGAGACGCTATTATTGCAGTACAAGGATTTTATTGCTCTGAACCAATTACACCTCAATCTCAATCTCGTGATCGTAAAAAAGGTAGCGCTGGCTCGTCACAATCACAAGAGGGACATTTACTAGATGTCTGGTTACTCCGGAGTTTACGTTCCTTGTAGTACTCTTTGCTCAAGTGTCTTTCAAGACATTTTATAGAAAAGCATTGTATTTTTAATTGTATGAATTACTTCTGTCTATTGAAATCAGACTTTCCTTACTGAATATACGCCTCGCCTGCCTTTACACACATATCTGTAACATTCTACCGTCATATTATAGCTCTCATCCCCATTAGTAGTAAAGCACTTGGTATCACGGTAGCTTTGCAGTAATCCGTACGATAATTAAGAGCTCCGAGGCTTCGCGGATATAGTCTATGCTGCAGTGATCACCAAATGCCCACAAATTACAGCCTCGCGCCAATGTAATTTAGGCCACTGCAATACCTCGGGCATCAATATTGATATTCTGCCAAAAGAGAGAGAGGGGAAGGGAGTATAAAATAGCTGCTCATCGACCCTTATTTCTGGACCCCCGTCTACTTTTTTCTATTTGTTTCTTTCAGTTCCTAATGTGGTCTAGGATTTGAGCACTCAATAAAATTGCTAGTGAATGCACATCTGGTCCACTGGCCCATTATAACAAATAGGGCTCGAAAAAGCTTTTCACATCCATACACTACCGGCTGGTTTTATTTCTGCGTATATAAAATTAAAGTTCCACTAAAGCCTCATTCAAAAGTGGTGGGTTTTTTTTGTTTTTGTTTTTTTTATATATAAAAAAAATGGAAGTCTGAATGAGGCCTAAATACTAATGCAAATCACAAATGGCCTACAGATTCCATGCACACTCAAAGCACAGAGTCCTTCTCTTTAGTGTTATCACCATGCAGCGGGTTTACTAATAGTGTTAAGTATACAGGTAAAGGTTAGGTAGATTATTTAAAGAGGGTAAGACATAGCGAGACGTTACTGCTAGGGGGAAAAGGGAAGGGTTCTGCATGGTAATGTATGTAGCACTCACCTGTAAACAGGAGCAGTGTTCTTTCCTTGGGGAGTCTTTTGAGGTACCTGGGCAGGTTGTGTCTGGCAGTAATGACAAAGTATCCACCTGCCCTTTGCAGGACTCTCCAAAGGCATCGACCTTCTTAATAAAGCAGTTCAGCTCCTGCTGTAGCACCACTAGTCTAGAAAGGATTGCGTGAACCAATTTGGAGTCACTTGTTACTTCACTGTTATCAAAGGCCTCCGATAACAAGATGTCTCCACAGTCATTATCTGAGCAGAGCTTAATACCCGAAAGAAACCCGTTTGCGTCAGATGTTAAGACCTCAATGGCTTTACTGATTATTTCGACTTGTGCTTTAATGCCAAACAGACTTTCTAAGTCTTTAATGTTTGGTAACCTGGACAGAGAATGGTTAGAAGTATCTGGAGTCTTCAGGATACCCTTCAGAGCACGTTCTTTTGAGTCTGTAGAATCAGTTTCCCCTCCAATTGGTCCCTCACGCCATAGAGACATGGGAACACATTGGGCAGAGTCTCCTGCTTCAGCATCAGTTTCCATTAAGGGCTTTGTAGTCTGACATGATGCCAGGTCGTAACGTTGAAGATTTGAGAGAAGCACCCGGTTTTCGTACTGAAGTTTTTTCACTTTTCCACTAAGTTCACCGATTTGCAGTTTGGCAGTGGTAAGTTCTTCTTGTGAAGGTTCACTAATGACGGAGCAGCTGTCCTCTGAAAACGTAATGTCCAGGTCATGGTCAGACTTATATTTATTTAGTTCATTCATGAGCAGTTTATTTTGGTCCTCCAGCTCCATCATTGATCTTCTAAGCAGATCTGCCTCCTCTTCCACAAACTGGAGATGTCTTCTCAGCTCTACAAAGTTGTCCCCAGACTCTCCAGCTGGAAATGCAAATCTGGAGTCTTGACCGTGATGTTCTCGTTCAGCATGAACTTTCATCTCGTCCATCTCTGCTCTTAAGCCCCGATTCTCAACTTCTAGCTCGACTATTCTTCGGCTCAATATGTTGGCTTCTTCTTCAACTAGTTTAAGATGAGACTTCAACTCTGATTCTCTGGAGTGTGGGGAGTTTGCTAGCTCTTCAACAGATAATGAGCTGTCCAAGTCTCCATACATAGATCTGTATTTTACCAGTTCATCCTTCATGGTGTCATTTTCTTTTACCAATTTGGTTAGCTTTTTACACATTAAAGCAGATTCCTCTTTTGCAAAATGAAGCTGACATTTAAGATCGGCATTGTCCTCCTAAAAATGATAAAAACAAAAACAACTTTACATTTTGATACAAATATATAAAACTAGATCCTATATATTATAGACAGACCCTTGCTATTTAAATTGCTATATGTAGGACTTTTTACTTTTGCATTATTTCTTCCACTTACAATGGAGTCGTGACATGTTTTATGGATACCAATGATTATTATTAGAATAGGTCAATATTCAGGTTTATTTTTTCCATTTTACAATAACTACATCAAAAGCACACAAAAAAAAAAAACTTAAAGAAATGAAGTCTGCCAACAATATGGGCCTAGGAAAACTTATAAAAAAAAAACCCAAAAAAAACTATTAGTACGTCCATAAAAAGTTAGGAAATGAAAAATAGGCTGCATGGGGAGAAAACAGCCATATTTAACTGACTGGCACATGCCAAATACATTTGATATCACTCTAAAGATGTGGAAGACATTTTTGTTTAAGCCACCTAATGACTGGTACACCAATATTTAGCAGCAAACTAATCCCAATTAATTGTTGCTTTCCAAGGAACATTCTAAAAGGATTGTCCACCTTAAAAAAAAAAAAAAAAAAATGTAATACACATGCATACACACACACACCGTATTTTTTGCTTTATAAGACGCACTTTTGTTCCCCCAAATTTTGGGGGAAAGTAGGGGGTGCATCTTATAATCCGAATATATGGAGGGGGGGGTGATATATATATATATATATATATATATATATATATATATATATATATATGTATATATATATTACACACACACATACATATACACACACATATACATATACACACACACATATACATACACACACACACACACACACATATACATACACACACACACACACACACACTATAGAGTCCAGGGGAGGTGGGGGCAGGTGAAAGCTGCGGGCGGCAGCGTTAGATCTCCTGCTCCCTCTCCTATAATATGCATTGCCGCTATCACCGTGGTGCTGAAACCGTACCGCGGTGACTGGCTGGGGCAGCGGCGCATGTATTATATGATATGTGCCTGCGCCCCCCCCCCCCCCTTTGATTGGCACATGCCCCCCCCTGTGTTAGATATGGCCCCTATGCTGCTGCACATAGTAAAATAAAACACTCTTTACTCACCCCCTCCAGCTCTGATCTCCCGGTCTCCTGCTGCTGTGATCAGGCACACAGAGATGATATCACTCTGCTGTGGCGATCACATGACCGGCACCGAGAACCAGGCAGTGCAGGAGGCCGGAGCTCAACCGCACGGAGGGAGACACGAGGGAGGACAGCACTGCAGAAGGTAAGGAAAGAGTTTATTTTAATGAAAGCAGCAGCCTGGGGGCGATATCTAACAGGGTGATGTGTGCCATCCACAGGGGGCCATGTGCAGCAATAGGGGCCATGTTCCAGCAACAGGGGGCCGTGTGCTAGCCATAAAGGATGTGTACCAGCATAGGGGACGTGTGCCAGTAATAGGAGACATGTGGCATCACTGGGGGACGTGTGCCAGCACAAGGGGGCTATATTCAATATAAGGTGGCCATATCCAGATTAAGGGGGCTAATTTTAGGATGGAGGGGGCAATGAGGAACATATACCCTATATGATTTGTTAGACTGACACTGGCATTATAAGACGGACCCCATTAAAAAAATTCTCTATTTCTGTACCAAATTTGGGGGTGCATCTTATGGTGTGTCTTAGGTGTGTCTTATAAAGCGAAAAATACGTTGTGGATATTATATATACACATTATATATATATATATATATATATATATATATATATATATATATATATATATATATATATATATATATATATATATATATATATATATATATATATATATATATATATATATATATATATATACACATACATACACACACACACACACACTATATATTATATATACACACACACACATATTTTATGATACATTATAAAACGTATAAAATAACTTTTTGCATCAGGTTTTATTAAAGCTTTTGCACCATTTGGCATTTTATAGCGTGGCCATAAATCAGGTGAGAAAAGCTAAAAAAAAAAAAAATAATAAATAAATATATACAAACTCCATGTCTAACCATAAGAATTGACTCACTGACTGAGTCTTGGTGAATTCCTTCTGCAGCCAGAAATAGGCAGTGCTACACATTTTTAATACATTTAAAGGTTAAAAAAAAAAAAAAAAAAAAAAAAAAAAGCTGAAGTCCATGCAATGTCAGCCACAAACATTCCTGAAACCATGAGGAAAAACTAGACCTAAAAATGGAAAAAAAACAAATATTTTGGAAAGCTGCACTCTCCTTAATGTATGCTATTTAAAGTCCTGAAAACATGGGCCCGGTATGTCTGGGTGTGTCCGCTCTATACATTTGCTCTCTGTATTCTGGTTTTCACCACAGTTTGAGACGTCTACACAACAGGATATTCTGGAGAGCGATAAGTGCTTCTTGCAGGACAAAAAAAGAGCTGCTTCTTTTATACATAAAAATGTACAACTAAAAGACTTCACATTGTGTGACATGGCTCCTCGGCATTACTGAAGGATTGCTATAAAATATGCAGTTTGAAACAAATGACCGGTTACCCCTTAAAAAAAAAAAAAAAAAAAAAAAAAAACGGCTTGAAAAATCTTCCTCGACAATGGTCATCAGAACCACCAAAGCCTAAATCAGCGACCATTTAAGTTCACTAGAACACAAAGTAAAAATTTTCAGCCTTCAAAAAAAAAAAATAATTAAAATATCCTTTTTATAGTGATGGTAGCTAGGCTTCTGTCTTATTTTCTGACCACAGCTTTTTCTTAAAGGGAATTGGTCACCACTGACCTTTTTAAACTAATGATATGGGCATACAGGTTACAGAATGCTGAAAAAGCTATAGCTTTCTGCCTCATATCAGATGCCTTGTTGTAAATGAGCTCTTCCAGGCTATGGAAGATAACTCCGCCTCCAGAGATTAGGTTATATAAAAGGGGCACTACCAGTGTAATGGCCGCTCTCTGCTCCCACTGCAGAGTTGTATGTGATTATAACTGACACATCTGCAGGTTCCTCTCAGCTTCAGCCTCCGTCTCACAGGCAGACAGTGTTACAACATTGTTACAATGAAGCAGAGCTCAGGGAGCTGGAAAAAAAAAAAAAAAAAGTGCTTGCAAGAAGTGAAATTTATTTCTCCTGTTCATTGTCAGCTACTTGCCTCACACTGATAACACCCCTTTTATTTAAAATAATCCCTGGGGGCGGAGTTATCTTCCAGGCAGCATCCGACCCATAGCCTGGAAGAGCTCATTACATGACGTGAGAAAAGAGGATTTATCCACAAGGCATCTGATATGAGGCAGACAGGTATTACTTTTTCAGCATTCTATAACCTGTATGCCTATATTAACAGTTTAAATGGTAAAAGTGGTGACAGATTACTATTAGAGACTGATTAAACTTAATGGGAATCAGTGACACATATTACAGGTAGTGGAGTTGAGACTTAAAAAGGAATTTGTCAGGTCCCATATGCCTTGTAACCTACAAGCAGGGTGATATGTGGCCTAGTAACCCCTTCCTACCCATCCCTGTGTTGTAATATTATGTAAACTGAATTTATAAAAATGTTTTTATAACTTACATGTTCCCTATGTAAATGAGCAGAGGGACTAGTCCCCAGGGAAGCGCTTCGCCCCGTCTAGTTTGCCTTCTATCCGTGGTATCACTAACTGTCAGCTCCTGGAGATCCCGCGCACTTCTCATTCACACAGCCTTCTTAACCGAGTGTTTGCTTGCAGGCTTTAGACACGCTCTGCACATGGTCAGAAGCGCAGGAGCCTTCAGATCATACGGCAGTGTGCCTGTGAAGCCGACAAGCGTACACCCGGCTAAGAAGGCTGCGCGGGATCTCCAGGAGCCGACGGTGACGGTGCTCATGTAAATCCATGGTATCACATACACCGGTGCGGGATACCACCGAAAGAAAGCAAACTAGACGGGGCAAAGCGCCGCCCTGGGGACTAGTCCCTCTGATCATTTACATAGGGAACACGTAAAGTTATAAAACTTTATTTTTTATAAATTCATTTTACACAATATTACAACACAGGGATGGGAAGGAAGGGGTTACTAGACCACACATCACCCTGATAGTAGGTTATTATGCATATGGGACCTGACAGGATCCCTTTAAGAAAAGCCAAAGAGTAGTATCAGAGCGGCAGACGGCACACAGGCATAACAGATGCGGGCTTTTAGTTAGTGGCAGGCAAGCTACTGGAAGATGCAGCAGCAATGCATGCTGGGAGGTGAGGGAAAGGAAGTTCCAGGATACAATAGTGCTGGCAGAATTTAAAACTTGAAATATAAGTATTTCACAAGTTACACATCTTGCTTCAATATCAGTTTTGTTCACCTAAACAACCAGTGATGTAATTCATGGATGGGCACAGAAAATTCAAGACCCCCAAAAAGGAACACAGAACCTAACTGTGCCATATACATTCTTTTTTTCCAATCTAGGTACCAATTGTGTATAACTGTATATGATTTACGTTGCCTCTATAGAAGGCTGTCTACAAACGCAATTCTGACCCTTCTGCCTCAATACAGCGTGAGTAAAGACAAAGAAAGTCCCTGTTCAGTTCACCATGTTGTGTGACCACCCTCCGCCATAATTATTTGATCCGTTAACGAGATCTGGATTTAGAATCGGCTAATAAGCTCCAGGTGGTTGTGAAATGCATGCGCGATGAAACCCTAGACAACACGGCATTGTGGAAACCGTGTGTTTGCCGCTGGAAGTTGCTGTTAAAGAAAACACAGATGTAGTGGTCTTTGTACCGACTTGTACAAATATTATGAGCGTGGCGCGCCACTCCTGACTGCAGCTCTGTGTGCCGCACACAGCTTCTCCTCTGTCATTAATCTGCCATACTAGGACACAGAACAGAATGGCATTTGTCTGAGATCACAGCCCCCCTGAAAATTAAATCCTTCTCAGATGCCTTTACACTGTAATCAAGAGAACCCTTTGAAAGCCCCCCTTATTTTTCTTAACGAAGGCAGAAGCCTAAATGAAAGCACCATTGAGATGTAGATTGTAATGCGGGAGCAGAATACTAATGATCTGGCATAAATGAATACATTCAAACAAGAAGGCAAACGTAATGAGATAGGAAGACACTTTTTAATTAGTCCCTGAATAATCTAGTGGTACACTACCCAAATCTACAGTACAAACTCTTCTGGTTTCTTTCTGTAACAGAAGGTCAGCCATCACCTACCCTGGAATTGACAAAGTCACCCAACTCTATGGATGCCCACAGCCATGGCTGGCACGGCGCCAACAGAGGGCCTGCAATCCATCATGTCGTTTGGGTTTTCAATATGTGCAGACCAGTGGCAGTGTACCAAGACATGGCACACAAACCATTTCAATGGCCTTGCTTCCAATTCTGACATTTTTTTTTATTTATTATTTATTTATGTTTTAAGAGTGGGTTAGAAAAAACAAAAAAACAAAAACAGCCAAACCTGTGGCAAATAGATATAATATTGTCTGTGTTTTGACTTTTGGCACAAAATGCACCAAATTCTGACTTAAAATCATTGCATCTAGTCTAAAACGTACTTCTTAGAGAATTAAAACCTGGTTGGCTGCTCACAGTAAAAAAGAGGCAGTAGCTGGGGGTAAAGGGAAGGGGCTTTAAAGAGGACCTACCACTAGGATTTTCCTCTATAAGCTAAAGCCAGTGCTATACTGGGACTATCATGCTGATTCTATACATACCATTAGTTGTGAGATCGGATGTATAGTTTCTGAAATATAGGCAAGTAAAGTTTGTGAAATGCACCAATCAATCAAGTAACAGTGTAACGGAACAACTAATAGGTGGGCCGGGTTTTGCTAGCTATTCCCGCCTCTGTCTGCCTGTCCTTCCTCCTCCTGTAATAACAGACAGGGGAGGAAGCACAGGGAGGTAGACAGAGGCGGGAATAGCTAGCAAAACCCGGCCCACCTATTAGATATTTCATTGCACCCATCAATCAAGTAGCAGTGAATTTCTCAAACTTTACCAGCCTATATTTCAGAAACTATACATCCGATCTGACAAAGTATGTATAGAATCAAGATGATAGCACCAGTATAGCACTGGCTTTAGTTTTGTATATTAAAATCCTGGTGGTTGGTCCTCTTTAATGTGACAATATGCCCTACAATTTAGAAGCAAAAACAGGGGTGGTGTAAGGTTAGACTAGACAGTCTTAAAATTCTCCAAAATGTACTCGCAGTACCTCCCACTAGATAATAAATTTGGAGCATCATTAGCCCAAGTCTGATACTAGAGCTCTCCAACCTTCAAGACTATCGCTCACCAATTTTTGCTTGTAAACTGTAGACTCCTGCACATAGCAGTAGAAAATAAATAAATAAATAAAATAAAAATTTGTTTTTTCTCCAATCCATTGTGAAAATACAAGTTTCGGAAATTACTGCCATCAAATTATTCACTTGAGCATTTAATTTGGTTCTTACACGTCCAAAAAGATGACCCATCAAAAAACTGCATCCAAAAAGGTGATCCAAAAGGCATCCAAAAGTTCTGACCTAAATATAACACCATTGAGGTCAGGAACTGTGCCAACATAGTCACGCGAGCCTTTACCAGTTTTCCATGACCACGGCTCCATCCTGGCAACTCTTTGTTTGTAAGGTGCGGGAAGGAGAGGCCTACAAGAGCATCAGAGTGAGGAGCGTCACGGGAGCAGTGGAGGACCAAGGGTAAGTTTTACTGCTGAGGAGGAAGGCATTAGCACTTTAGACAAAGCCTCACGTGACAACGCCAGCACAGTTCCTTATCTGTGGGCATTTCAGAGTTCTGGGCACCTACTTTTCATCCCTGCGATGCTGCATTTTTATGAGTGGACAAAATTAATGTTGCCATGAGACGTTTATAGCACATGATAACGATAGGCTGCAATTTGTAAGAGACATAGAACATACCATCCTGTGGACATAAGATGTTGGCAGGCCCATAGACAAGGTCACCATCATAGACAACTGTGTCGGACCATTACTCTTGGTCCTGATGACAGGAGGAGCCATGGGCTAATGGTGTCAGTTAATGTAATTTGTGCACAAATATCTGCTGACTATGATTAATGACCTCAACACAAGAACTGATGTGACCAAACATGACACGAGAGGCATTACACCGATCCACTGCCCTCATAACCTGGCCTCACCTGAGGGAATGCTTTCTTGTCCAATTTGCCCGATCTTCTCCTTTTTAAAGAATTCTGTAAATACAAAAAAGAATTATAGCGTTAGAGACAGTTATCATTCAGTTTTGTATATTTTATGACCACCTTGAGGAGTGTCCCCTGAGATCCTACCATGGTGACAAGAATGATTTCTATACTGTAAATGATAATGCTATTGCATACATAGAAAACCTGGATATCCGACTTTGATTTGTATCCTTTTTAGTACTTTCAATCGTTGTTTATGGTTTATTTTTATATGATGGTAAGGTATCGGTTCATACGATTAAATATGACCACCTTCAGCCATGATCGTTATTTGATCCATTAACGAGATCTAGATTCTGAATCCGCTAATGAGTTCCAGGTGGTCGGGAGATGAAACTAAACACATCACGGTCCTGTGGTATAGTGTTTGCACCATTAGAACTTTATTTTAAAGAAAACACAGACGTAGTGGCTTTTTGTAACACAACAATGGCAGATCTGGGCTAGAACCCAGGGCAGCTGCCATCTGGTTCCTTCTAATGGAAGCACTACCAACTCTAATATGAGGCAAGGCTATGAATTTACATGGAGTAAGAGGTACAGAGTAATGAAATATTAGATCACATCGCAGAATGACAAGCCTGTTCAATTCTAGAGGATAGCAGTTTTTTTCTCAAGGGCACATTGAATAGGAGAACCTTCAATTCCCCCCTCGAAGCAGAAATTGTAGGCACTTATGCAGGTAATAGCCTTTCTATGTTAACTGATGTTTACTCTGGACTAGGCCCATACTTCATTAAAGGGAATCTGTCAGCGGTTTTTTGCCATCTAATCTGAGAGCAGCATCATGTGGAGGCAGAGACCCTGATTCCCGTGATTTGTCAGTTACTTGGCTGCTTAATGTAGTTTGATTAAAGCCCCCCCGTCACATTTAACGACTTACCAGCGATCCCAAAAATGATGCGACCTGATAAGAATCGCTGGTGAGATGTCACACAGTCAGACCTTACCAACGACGCAGTTATGATCAGCGACCTGTATAACGATCCCGGCGGGCGTTGGGACCGTGTTAGGAGGTTGTTGGTAGGTGTCAAACACAGTGATGCGTCATGCCCAGCAGGACATCGCCTTTGAACAAAATGGTTAAGAACATTCAGCAACGACTAGAGATCTCACAGCAGGGGCCTGATCGCTGGTACGTGTCACATATAAAGAGATCTCTGGCGGGATCGTTGCTGCATCACAGAAACGGTGACGCAACAACGATCTCGTTAGCGATCTCGTTGTGTGTGACGGGGCCTTAACACAGTGATTTTATCAGCAAGAGATCATCATTAGAGGACTAGTAAAAAAACTGCTGCCATGTAGTCAACCATATTCATGAGCTGTGTATAAACCCCCCACCTCACAGCAGCTTTCTGTATACACTGTACATGGGGCTAAAGCTGCCAATCAATAGTCAGGGTGGGATTATACAGAGATCAGCATTCAGAGAACTAACGTAGATAAAACAGCAATTTTATTAAAATGACAGCAGGCAGCCCAGTAAGTGACATATCGCTAGAATCAGGGTTTCTGCCCTTCATTATACTGCTCTCAGATAAAATAGCAACAAACTGTTGACAGATTCCCTTTAAGATCTGTCCCTGATGGATTTTACACTGGTTCCTTTAAGATGTGCAAAATGAAATCTGAGAATTTAACGCCAACTGACAAACACTTGAGGTGTTAAAAACTAAATTAATTCAGCTCCTTGTGTTAATTATCACGCTGCCTTTCTGGGCCAATATTAAGCAAAACAGCCAAAGGACAATCTTCTGTAGGAACCTAAAGATTAATTATATATTAAAGAGAACCTTTCATTTCATTTACATGCCATAAATGTATTATGAACACTTTGATTTCTTTTATTTTACCACTAACGGCAGTTACCAGGAGTCACCCCCTTCCTGAATACATTAATTCTGAATCTGTCAGATCTATCCAATATTTCTGTATAAACAAATCCTAAACTGTATAAACCCATATACAGCTCGAATAGAAGTGCTGTCAAAATGTTGCCAGTACTAGTGGAAGACAGAACTGAAAAAACGGATTTGTAAGAGATCTCTTCTAACCTCTCCAGAACCTTTCTCCCTTGGCCTTCCCCCTTCCTCTAGTGTTGTCCTGGAGCCGCCATAAGCATCACTAGTGCCAGGTACATGTATATAACCTGCGATCTATGCATCATGACTGTTTTGGATGGTTGGCAAGCAGGATTATGGCGCTGTTGTATACAGTAGTTTTCTGTCCAGGTATCATCATCACACTTCTGCATCAACCTAACAAAATTGTTGGCACATTTGAGCACAAAACTACAGACTGAAATTTCCCACAACTTTAGACTGGAAGATACAAGAAGAAACTAGGGCAACCACGATGGCCATCCCGCTGGTCGTGAGGTGTGGAGGAGAGGCCTGAAAACACACATTGCACTCTGCTGTACATATAGTGCCAGATACCAGTCTCTTCTCATGTAACAAAGATCATGTGTCACCCAGTGACCCGGACCTGATGTGTTACACCAGAGCTCCTTGTGAGGAGCCCTATATATATTGCCTGCTCACCCCCCTACACAGCTAACTGTCGGCACGTCACCCAGATGTGCCTTCAAGAATGGAGATTTCTACTCATTACAAAAGATATAGCACATAAGGGGGAGGGGTGGCTTTAGAAATACACCAAAGTCTACACATTTATTTGGCAGTGTGCAAGTTCTAACAAGAAGCATTAATATATATATATCCACAGACTATAATCAAAGTGGCCATGTCTTCAGTAAGAGGGGCCAGGTACACCTTTCTTTGCTTCAGCGGGGGATCCCAGTGGTTTTTGAGTAACTTGTAAGACTAGACTAAAGTTCTCCATAACCTTCTCCCTCACTACATCATATGGAGTCACACAGGGGATAGGTGGCCTTGTGATGTATCTGGCTATCTCACAAAGCTATAGTATCTAGTGCTGAGCGAGCACTACCGACGGCTCGCTACAAGTACCGTGAACGGTAAGGGCTCAACTCTTGTACAGAGTATAAAATAAAAGTCAATGGGGAACTTGAGCATATTTCCAGAAGACCTTCTGAAAATATGCTAGAGTTACCCATTGACTTCTATTATACTCGGTACACGAGTCAAGTTCCTCATAGAGTCAAATTGATCGTTACGAGGACCGAGCACTTGGGTATGGGAGTGCTCACTCATAACTAATAGTATCTAATCTAACCAATTTGGATTGTGACCAAATACAGAATACCAACTCCCCTTTTTAAATGCAATCCAGCCCTGTTCACAGCTCCACTAGTACATGAAGAAACCCAGATTAATGGCCAGCAAAAGGGCCTTTTCCAAAGAAACTAGTCTAGAACATGAAGAAACCCCAGTTACGTTTGTTGATAGCAATTTTTCCCCTTTATTTGATGCTTGTATCTAGACAAGATGGTCCCAGATTAAGTTACTTATCCCTGCCTTTAGTACAATCCCGTATTCCTACAAGACATCAGAGAAAGCAATTATACAGTGTGTCCACCCATATCCTGTCCACTGCCATTAACTTGAGAACGGCGGCACTATAGGCATAGAAGTGGTGTCTAGGTATAGTAAAGTAGCCATGCGCTATGCAATGAAACCACCTATAGCGCCACCTGGTGGAAAACAACGGAGTTAGCATTTTTATCTCGAAGACGGACGAGAGAGAAAAAGTTAATTACAAAGTTGTAGGGAATCACCAATTCAATACGAATCGACACCTTGCATACAGAAATGCTATGATATGAAATCCATGACCCCCCCAAAAACATTGAATGCTGGTCACGCATATGGCGCTCATTTAACATTGATGCTCAAAGTGGCCACTGTCAGCTGCAATGCACATCTGGACTCTGGACAGCATACTTGCTGCACGTTGTGCATTATGGTAAGTGACACGTTTGCACAAACATCTGTGATACGTTGTCCTAGGTCCTGCAATGTTGGTGGAGGGGTCGCATATACCTGCTGTTTGATGTGACTTCACAGAAAGACGTCCAATGGGATCAGGTCACTCCACGCAGCCACCATACCCAATGACTTGTAGGAAGGTCTCCATGAGATATTGCTTCACATCCGCAGCCTTGTGAGTTTAACACGTTCTAGTCATAGCATTTCTGTATGCATGGTGTCTATTCATATTGAATTCATGATTCCCTACAACTTTGTAATTCACTTTTTTGCTCTCTTTCGTTCCGTTTTCGAGATAAAAATGCTAACTCCATTGTTTTCCATCAGGTGGCGCTATAGATGGTTTCACTGCGTAGCGCATGGCTACTTTACCATACCTAGACACCACTTCTATGCCTATAGCTGAGGGCCTTCTCAAGTTAATGGCGGTGGACAGGATATGGGTGGACACACTGTATACTGACATCTGCACAATATGGCACAAGCCTTCGATCTTCAGACTATGAATATAGAAATTGGTGACCAGGATTTTAGAGTACAGCGATTTCTCAGATCATCACACAGTATGCTCAGACTTAGTATAAGGCTCCTCTCACATCAGCGGTAATCTGCCGTAATGCCGGATCCGGCACAAATGCGGTACAGTTCAATACAGTTAAATGGAATCGCGGCAAGATAAGGTCACATGTAAGCAGTGGCCTTGTGTATATGGATACGCTGCATCTACACCTAAAAGTCTCCATGACTGCATTATGTGTGTATATGTATTATATACACTTGTATTTTTGAGAGGAACCAGACACAAAGGGAATCTGTCAGCAGGTTTTTGCTATGTAATCTGAAGACCGCATGCTGCAAGGGTAAAAACATGGAATTCAGGGATGACTGTCTTGTCAAGGTGCTATCTGTTGTATATTTGTTATGTTTGTTTAAGCAGCAGGACTTCTCATTACTCGGACTACGATGTCACATGGGCAGTACGGCATGTCTCCTCCTCTGATTGACACCTCCCTGTCAATGATCTGCGGCTATACAGAGCCTGGTGAGAGCGGGACAGCTTTCAGAGCTCTGCTAAATGGCCAAATCTAAAAATCAGAATGTGTCAGAATGGCTGCACCCAGTAATCTAAGTGATACATCATTCGATTCAGGGCCTCTCTGCCCCTATTTAATGCTGCTTTAAGATGGGACAGCAAAAACCTGCTGACAGATTCCCTTTAAGCTGCGTGCCAGATGCTGAGCTGCATGGTATATAAGCACTTCATACTGACATTGATGGTTATTGCTCAATGTCTTCATGACAGCTCACATATACCCTTGCAAATTTACCCAAGGCAGTGTGCCATCCTATTAACCTCGACATGTTAGAGCGACAGTTGTTCTCACTTACAGAGTCACAACCGCCATCCACAGAAACTTGATTTACATCAATGCACGGAGGAAACCTTATGTGCATATAGAAAACCCTCTTAGCTCGATATCCCAAAGCAACAGACAACGAGCGGCAATTATTTATCTTTGTAAATCTCACAAAAGCAACCATCTGCTCTCAGCAGCTTACACCCGGGCGCATCCCTCAAGGCCACCAGACCACTCGCCTCCTGATCTGTGCACCTCCTGCTGCGCTCAACACATCCACCAACACGTCCCGATGGCAAAAAGGAAAGAGGCAAGTGTCAAACGTGTTACTCCGAGGCATAGAACAATGCAGTGACTGATATGTAGCCCTGGATACTGCTATCCCAGCAGAGGTACAAAATGGATTACACCATCTGAACGGTGGGTACCTTTCTGCTGGTTTATTATCTATTCTGCTGGAGGCAAAACGAAGGGAGGACTAATCTGGTGACAACTAACCAAATAAATAAATATATATATATATATATCCTTCGTTGCATTAGGATAAAGAATAGGGACATTTTTATCAAATACAAGATCAGGATCAAAATGAAAAAGCAATTGGTTTTATTTTTCCCATAAGGAGAGCATTTCATATATTATTATTATTAATAAATTAAACTATGTTTACAATCCTAAACACTGGAACTGCGAAACCAAGAAGGAAAAGACATGGTGTTATGGAAATCACAGGATACATCTCGATTTGTTCAGTATCAAGTAGGAGAAATGTGCATGCAGAAATACACACACTTGCAGGTTACTAATGTTTGTCACTTGGGCAATTGTCATCCTAAGACGCCCCAGAGGTATACGATGGGAGGCAAGTCTGGAGAGGCTGCAGCCTGCTCACAGTAGCACGAGCAAAAAGTGGCTGGTGTAGTGTTGAAAAACGGATCCTGGGACCTTTGAAGAAATGGCCGCTTTAAGACTAAAAAAAGAAAAAAAAAAAAGTAACATGAAGCAGTTTGTGTACCTGGAATGAGGGCTAGGGAGGTCCGGCTATTGCACATTATGCCACCCTACACCATAATCTCAGAAGTAGAATCAGTGGTTATTCCCTCGTGAAGGTCTCGTCAGGTCATGTCACTCAGGTTAGCCGCAGTCACAGCAGAAAGGTTCTCCTCCTGCTTTGACCGTAAGTAACCTGAGTGACATCACAACCTATCGCGGCTCATTCTCTGCCTGCAGTTACAGAGTGCGGACATGCTCCATGATTGCCTCCAGTATCGTATCTTGGGGTTCTTCTTTACCTCTCTCACCAAGGCTCTTCTCCACGATTGCTCAGTTTGGTTGGACGGCCAGGTCTAGGAAGAGAGTTCTGGTGGTTCCAAACTTCTTCCATGTAAGGATTATGGAGGCCACTGTGCTCTTAGGAACCTTGAGTACTGCAGAAATTCTTCTGTAACCTTGGCGAGATCTGTGGCTTGCCACAATTCTGTCTCTGAGCTCCATGGGCAGTTCCTTTGACCTCATGATTCTCATTTGGTCTGACATGCACTGTGAGCTGTGAGGTCTTATATAGACAGGTGTGTGCCTTTCCAAATCAAGTCCTATCAGTTTAATTACACACAGCTGGACTCCAATGAAGGAGTAGAACCATCTCAAGGAGGATCACAAGGAAATGGACAGCATGTTACTTAAATATGAGTGTCTGAGCAAAGGGTCTGAATACTTATGTTCATGTGATATTTCAATTTTACTTGTTTAATAAATTTGCAAAAATTTCGACATTTCTGTTTTTTTCTGTCAAGATGGGGGATGGCGTGCAGAGTGTACATTAATGAGAAAAAAGGAACTTTTTTGAAGTTAAAAAATGTCTACAATGAAACAGAGTGAAAAATTTAAAGGGGTCTGAATAATTTCCAAACCAATGTGAGGAACTTCAAAACCTGCATTCATGTAGAGACTAAAGGGAGGACACAGATCCGCAACACAGCAGGACTAGAGGATTCCTGGGACATTCACATGTTCCTAGTCCAATGCGGTGTACTTAATTCTGCGCACTATATGTCCTATCGGGGGGGGGGGGGGGTGTCTTTGTTTTGGAGAAACAGAACACAAACTTAGAGCAAAGAGCAGTTCTCATTGCCACAATTTCCTATTAAAGTCTCATGCACATACTCGCTATTTTTTGGGGGGCCAGATTTAGAGGAGTTTCAAATCTGGAGCATGTTAAATCGCCAACTCTAATGAATGGGGGGGGGGGGGACATAAACGCACATATTTTAGACTGCAGATGTCCTACCAAACCCTTCGGTATGTGCATCAGAAATGTCAAAGGCTATGTTCACATGCAGCTTTTTTGCTGTTTTTTTTTTGCATCAAAACCTGCTTTCTCGGCAGTAACAGGGACACAAAGAAAAGATTGGCCATTTCTTGATCTTTTAGGATAAGTTATAGCTTGTTCGAAATGGGTTAGTAAGGGTTATTCTTCTGAGGGGACACCAAATCTCACTACTATATAGTTTATCCAACCACCACAGCTTCCTAAAATGGCAACACTATACACTGCTAATCTTGTCTTGTAGATCTCTGGCGGCCTCGCTTGGCTTTCTGCCACAGTGCGAACATGGTGCATTTTTTGAAAGTGGTCTTTGTGTATTTCTAAACTCGGGGCAGTTCTGCATACTTAACGAGAACCGCTGGAGAGAACTTCCAGCTGCTTATGATCTAATCCTTCACCCCCACCCCCCCTCCCAGTATCCAGCCAAACAACTAGCGAAACATACGCCATGTGACTGTGGAAAATTTACTCCTTCTATTCCAGGACAGGATCCTTCTAGGCATGTGATTCGATAGGGATCCATTGTGTCTTCTCCATCTGCCTCAAAGTTGTTTAGGTCAGGAAGATCAGTCAGATCTGACTTAGGATTATCATTACTACTAAGTGACCCTAAGTAATGCAATTATCAGAATTGTTACAAAATTACATAAAAGGATCAGTAAGTTCTCCTGACACGGCTACTTTAGTAGATTAATATTGAGGCCCCCTGTTATTCTCTCTAAACTAATGGGGGGGATTACAGCACTGATTTCAGAACCCCTGGTAAAGAAAATAGTAATGCCCAGTTGACAAAATTTGCACTAATTTTCAAGGACAATAACAGAGAATCAGCACAACACAAAGCTTTCAACTTTATCCTCTCTGTTTTTTGTAAATAAATTAAGACAGATGCCATTGTGATAAGAAAACACTAATCACTCATTATTTATCCCTGATTAGCCCATGGTAACCTTCCACCAGTGCTGCCCATCTATCTACACGGTCACAGCAGTTATGTATGGTCATCATGGCTCCCATCGTTAAGTGGGAAAGTAGTAATTGTAGGGCGCAAGCCCCAATGGAGGGACAGCAATGGATCAACAAGGTACATCAGAAGATTTTTTTTTTTTGCTCTGGGTTCAGAAGACACTCCAAAGCATAATAAGGGACGTTAAATTGGCAGAAGTTCCAGAGAAAAACTGTAAACAGGCAAATTTGGATTTTGTCTGATCGGCTCATCTCCGATCATCAAGTGTTTCTTTTCTCCGTTCTTATCTGGAATGAGATGTTTACCTCCTTCAGCTTGTCCATCTCATTCTGCAGGACTTGTTTGGAGAGGTCTGTTTCGATCAGCCGTTGACGCAGCTCCTCATTCTCCTCCTCCAGCTTTATCCTCTTCTTCTCCACCGCTTCGAGCTCATTATGGAGACGAACAGAGACATCTTTGGCCACCTGATTAAAAGATCGAAAATCAGTTGACAAGGAGAATACCGTAATGTGTTGCAATACATGGCACTGTTGTTAAAAGGGACGCTGAAAAGGGGACATCATGTCTATAATCTAGCCACTTGTGAGTGAGGAGAAGGGTCATAGTGGCCAGACACCCCACCACAAAAGTATGGATTAGAAGTCAATGCATATACTGGATAAGCAAATTATCAGTATTACAGCATCGGGGAAAGGTTAGCGTGGCAGGATATACCTAAGGCGCCAGTGAGGGAGGCTTGCTGTTGGGGGGGGGGGGGGGGGCTCCACGTGGGGGGGCCGGCGTGCGTTTCGCGGTGGGTTGTGGTCGCTTATTCATGGGTGGGTGACACCTGCCCATGAGTGGGCGACCATGGTTCGTTGCGGGGCGTGCGTCGGGTCCTCCGCGCGGGGCTCCTTCTCCGCCGGCGGGCTGCTGTTACTATATGTGGGTTGCGCCGGGATGGGGGGGGGGGGGGGTGTCCGGCCGCTTGTGCTTGCCTGCCCACCGTGCTTCCGTGACTGTATATTTGACTCTTTACATATCTAAGTTGTGTCATGTGCCAATGTTATTTATATTCAATTTAATACTTTGTCATAATAAAATTGTATTTTCATTTGTATACCTCAAAAAAAAAAAAAAAAAAAAAGAAGTCAATGCATATAATTGAGAAGCAACCAGTCACTTTTATTTACCCTTTAACCTCTAACCAGATTGAAACATTAAGTACATCCCCCTCCCCATACATTTGCATACAATATGTGGTTGCAATAATGATGAGGTTAAAGGGGTTTTCCCAAAGAACAAAGTTTATTTTTAACAATAGATCTTGGAATAATAATAAGTTCCACAACTGGATGCGATTAACAAAAATGTTCCTGTGCTGAGATAATCTTATCTGCTACGTGCTGTGTAATGGCCGTGTCCGACTATACAGTGACATGGTCTGATTATGGTTCCTGGGCAGGGGAGGACATAAAAGTATAAAGTATACAGATATTATCGTACAGGATCGCAAATAATTCTTGGAGGTAAAACTTTTTTTTTTTTTTTTTTTTTTAAGAAAAAGGGGGCAGGAAAAGGTTTTACCTCACAAAAAGAATCAGCTGTGATCCCATGTGGTCCTGTCTGTATACTCTTGCGTCCCTCCCTGCCCAGGAGCTGTGGTATGATCAGACCATGTCACTGTACGGTCAGACACGGGCATTTTTTAAACACATCCAATTGTGGAAATTATTATTATTCCCAGATCTATTGATTAAAATCAACTTTAAAATTCACTTTGTTTGTGTGAAAAACCCTTTAAGGATCAACATCTTCTCTCTGGGAAGTGGTCGGATGAGCGGACAGTGCTGTTCATATCATATCAAAGCCAACAATGATATGCAAAACGCAACTCATGTAATCACTTCCCCCAGAGCTGCCGCTTGTCATTTTTCCGTGAGTCATCTCCTCATTTCCATCCTAAAAGCGTGGATTCTTTGTTCATTGTCTTCTGGGGGTATGAAACAAGGAGACATGCAAATACACAGCCCTCACATCGTAAGTAAATTAAAAGGAAAACAAACATACGATGCCGGAATTCATTTAATTCTACTTTTCGTAAACTTCCGAATG
Source organism: Anomaloglossus baeobatrachus (assembly GCF_048569485.1). Taxonomy (NCBI): domain Eukaryota; kingdom Metazoa; phylum Chordata; class Amphibia; order Anura; family Aromobatidae; genus Anomaloglossus; species Anomaloglossus baeobatrachus. Next base: position 346,683,286 of record NC_134357.1, on the reverse strand, counting down.
TATGTTTAATATATGGTAATAAGGTCAGAACCAGCCTGGACGTCATATCGTCAGTAGCCCACTCCTCAGGAATCCTACCAGCACCAAGACACAGAGCGGAGTGTGCTCAGAGTACACTGTGGGTCTGGACAGTGTAAGGAATGCCATCACATAGCGGGAGGAGTACTGGGCTTTCCTGCTGGCGCTCAGCGCGTGGATGATGAAATACACTGCAATCCCAGTTCTCCAGCTGTACAGTAATTGTCAAGAGATGTCGTTCCCTCACACAGCTGGATCATAGGCCTACACGTGCTTCAATCCATTACTGCAGGCTAGGCCACCACCAATATGGCACCTGCAGAGATTGTCAAGCCTTCCCATACTCGTGAATAGCAGAATACTTAGTTATATGGTTCAATAGATATTGGCCTTTTTATTTACAGATTATGGTCTTTCCGAGTGGGTTACAGGATCCTCAGGGGCGTGACTTTAGGCTGCTTTGCATAATTATCCTGTAAACAACCCCCCCTTGGTGAAGACTATATAAATTTGTACTTAATAATGCCCATATATTTCTAGAGCTATATGGCGGATGTAAAAAAACCAATAACTCACAAGAGCAGCGTGAATAAGATAAGAACAAAACTGGCCATTTATGACCTGGTGACAAGTCTTCTTTAAAAATAAGGATGACAGCGTTCCTCTGGGTGAAAAAAACATACAGTTCTTTATTGCATCAGTAGTTTAACAGCAACGTTTCGACCTGGTGGTCTTTGTCCAGCATGCTTGATAAAGCCCACCAGGTCGAAACGTTGCTGTAAAACAATTGATGGAATAAAGAACTGTCCTGCCCGACGCTCAAGCCTGTACACAAACTACATCATCTCTGAAGGTTTGAACAAAGATTACTCTGCAATCAAGCCTCGGATTTCTCAACTAAAGATATCATTTTAACCAGCATCCTAGCACCATTATGGCACTGCCTCTAGTTTATAGGGCAAAATAACTGCTGCTTGGTTCCCTTTAAGGCCATTTTCAGATCAACACGAGGGATCAGCAGCTCTCTCTCATTTGAAGGTAATAACATCATCGCATGCAGCCCTAGGCTGGGAGCCAAAATGACGGAGAATACAATAGAACTAAATCTCCAGACATTAGCATCTCCATTTGTGGGATATGTTCAAGCCTCCACCAGATAACGGTCACCAAACTTGTGCAAATAGTCCTAAGCCACTATTTAATTCAGGAGGACAATCCCAAGGTTGTTGGGGAAAGGAGGAGTATCATGCAACCCCAACAGATGGCATTAAAGTCAAAGGGGTCCGTTAAGCACTGGTGTGCGACAGATCTGCTCAAAGACCTAAAGGATAATCCTAAAGATCTGGCAAAGTGATGTGGCCTCCCTTATAAATGGTAGCCATGATGAACATGTGAACAAAGCCTGAAAATACAACTAAGGTCCACAACTAGTAGACCATAGAATATCATGTATTTGGTGACGCTTTTGTGCAACTAAAGATTACTAATTATATGATGGAAGGAAAATGGCAGAGTGGTTAACCACATTTTGAGCAAATCTGAGAGGTTAAAAGGAACCTGTAACCAGGTTTTTCCTTTATAAGCTGCGGCTACCACCAGTGAGCCCTTATATACAGCATTCTGGAATGCTTTATATAAGAGCCCAGGCCGCTGTGTATCACGCAACAAAAGATCTTTAGAATACTCACTTAGGGGGTGGTTCGGTCCGAAGGGTGTTGTTGCTCTCGATCCAGCGCCTCCTCCATCTTGTGAGATCGGTGTCCTTCTGCCTAGCCCCATGTGTGACGCCCTGGACTATTCGGGTCGTCACAGGGTTTATTATTATTATTATTTATTTATTTATTTATTTATAGGGTACTGCACAATCTGCCCTTCCCATGCAAGATTCAAACCCCCATGGTTCTGGGAACCTAACCTGCAGTTTTGCCTCCACCAGCATTCACAAATCCTAGATACATCTTGCGCCACACCTGTCAGGCACACCAGTGGGCTGCTTAAGCAGGAATAGGGCCGCCCACCTAGGGGTCAGGCAGGGAGGTGTCAAGTCAGTTGAGGACTAACGCTCGAGCTGTGAGGAGCTCTGAGGAAGCTGGGAGTTGTAGCTTCCAGGGGAGAAGCAGACTAGGTCACAGACGGTGGTCTGGACCTAGAGGAGTCAGGCCTCCAGTCGCAGGGAATTGAGGCTAGGTGCCTGGAACCCGTCAAGGAGGAGGTCAGCAGCCTGGTCCTATCACCGGTCCGGGACCAAAGGCATGTCGGGGTACCTGGACCCTAGGTCGGGCAGAAGCTTCAGGCGACCCGGCAATTAACCTGCGGAGGACAGGGCCTTTATGGGCTGTTCCCACGAAGCTTAGAGATCGGGGGCACTAGCGCAACCAGGGGGATAGAGATTTCATAGCAAGCATCTCACTGAAATCACAAGCGTGAGTTCCTGAGAGCAGGCTCCTTCACATAGCCACAGTGGGGAGCGGGGCCCGGAAAGCTCCAAGCTACCGGGCCACAACGGACAATCTAAATTGGTGCCAGGAGGCAGGTCACAGGCAGGTCACAGTGCTGCAGGGGACGGGACCCGGACGAGCTCTCCTCAGGAGACAGCAGCAGTCAGAGACTTTGTTTACCTTGATGTCAGCGTCTGCTTCATTGCTGAGTGAGTACTCGATTGACCCCTGCACTGCATCCTGACGTCCCGGGGCCTACCCCTACCCGTGGAGAGTAACGTCATCTTGCTGCCCCACTCCATCACCCCGGGCACTTCCAAAGGCAGCGGCGGTATTCCCAATTCATGCGCACAGGGCTGGGCAGGAGGACGGCGATCCCACAAGATGGAGGCGGCGCTGGACTGAGATCAGCGACACCAATTGGACCAGACCTCCCCAAAAAGAGGAGTATTATAAAAGGTGTTTATTATGTTACAGAGTGGCCTGGGCTCTTATATACAGTATTCTGGAATGAATATAAAGTGAAAGCTGCACACCAAATTCAGAGAAATATGAATAAGCATAGCTGCTCTAAATCCTCAGCAATCATGCAATGTCACATTTTTCAATTTTTTCATATGGCTAATTGTGTTTTTCATTCCTTATGTATTATAGAGCAGTTATGCTTGTCCATATTTCTCTGAATTTGGCGTGCAGCTTTCACTTCATATAGATTGTGTATTTTTTTAGCTAGCACCCTGTTCACATTTGCAATGGTGTTCCAGCGGTCTTTTTGATTAGTATTCTGGAATGCTGTATATAACAGCTCACTGGTGGTGGCCGCAGCTCATAAGGGAAGAACCTGGTGACAGATTCCCTTTAAGTGATGACCACTATGTCAGCCATTTGCTTTCCTCAACTTTAGAATGAGAAACTAACAACCTCTCATAGAAAACTTGATGACATCTTTACACTCCATGTGGTCATTAAAAGGGGTTGTCTGTTCTAGAATGAAAAGTCTGCTGTCACACTAGTGAATGCTCCCTGCGCACACACACTGTGCACTGCGAGGATTTGTCAGTGTCTGCTCTGGGAACGGCGGTCTGATAGGCGAAATGCATACAACTGTATTGAGCGAGGCTGCGTCCGCTAGTCTCGGGTTCTGGCACAGAGCATGCATAGCGGATGCCTGAGCGCCATTCCCAGCGCAGACAGCAACGAATCCCCGCAGCGCACAGTGTGTGCACTGGGAGGATCACAAGTCAGCAGAAAAATAGAGTGACACACACACAGTGACTGCAGACTTACATTTTATACCGGACAACCCCTTTAAACCAGTAGAATTGCAGGACATGTCGATGCAAAAGTTAGTACACCTCAGAAATACCCAAGTGCATTTCTCCACTCAGTAGTAACACCCTCCTTGCACTTTGACAATCCGCACAGCACCGGCCTCCTAAATACTGAGCGTCTTTGTTTGCAAGAAGCAGAAACTGGCAGTAGATATGCAATAATGGAAAATGGAGCCATGTGAAACAGAAAGGTTGAAGTCAGCAATGTAAACACAGGCCGGAGCCTGATCGGAGTTGCTAGGCAACCAGGGTAGAGCCCAGCTTCCTGCAATACACTGGAGACCGATATACAGTAGCTCTTTACCAAGTGCAGAACAAGAGAACGGCACAACACCGAGGCCTCATGTATCAATGTGTCGCGAGGCAAGTAAAGCTCATGGTCGCTACTGATACTGTGCTTTGTGTGTTCATTGTCAGACTGACAGCAACATCAATCATGAGGAGCACTGTACATGTAACTCATAACATACACCCAGCTTATTAGGTCTCTCCTCCTGATCTCCAGAACAGGATTCTCTGCATATAGGACTACAAGACAGCCAGGTTTCCATGCATAGAATAGAAGTCTGTTGATGTTACCATGGCAACCCCAGGGCAAGCGTACAACTGACACCAGTGAAAAGGTTGGGAATCATAACAGTAACAAATGCTGCGATTTTCAATGTACAAAGTCAAAACTATAATAAAATGATTGTCTTGGTGGTTTAGGTGTCAAACTCTGTGCAATAGTAACTTTATTTCATTTTAAAATGTCATCCCAAAACCCTTGTGGTATCGAATGGTACCAATATTTAAAAGAACATCTTTTCAGATGCCTTTGTTAGTACATTATAAGATTTAAAAGGTATTGTCCACTTTTACATAAATGGCCTATACTTAAGATACGTCATCAATGTCTTATCAGCCAGGGTTCAACACCCGGCACCCCCGCCGATCAGCTGTTCTTGATGCTGCCGCCGGAAATGATCAGTTCTGGAGCTGCCCCGTCAACTACCGTGTTTTTCCAAAAATAAGACCTCCCCCAAAAATAAGCCCTAGCAGGGATTTTCAGCATTTTCGGAGAAAGGCTTAAATATAAGCCCTCCCCCGAAAATAAGCCCTAGTCCCGGATCAATAATGAAGTGTCCGTGCAGCTAAAAAAGATACAGATACTGCAGTACACTTCATTATACACAGCGGCACCCGGCAATTACACTCACCAGACACTGAGCGGCAGGACCTGCAGTGATCACACACCCGCACACATCAGCTCTCACACACAATCTGATCTCTCACACACACACCAGATCGCGCACACAAACATCGGATCACACGCAAACATCAAAACACACACACACACACATCGGATCGCACACACATCGGATCACACGCAAACATCAAAACACACACACACACACACACACACATCGGATCGCACACACATCGGATCGCATACACACTCACCTCATCCAGCGACACCGATCTCTTCTTGCCGGGAGAATCCTGAGAGGCAGTGCAGTGGAGCGCAACGAACAGGACCTGCAGCCGGACACGTGACTTGCTCTCATTCCCTGCTGCCGTAAGTGCTTGATGTGATGTGTGTGTGTGTGTGTGTGTGATCTGCTGAGTGTGTGATCTGCTGTGTGTGTCTGGGATCTTGTGTGTGTGTCAGCGTGTCATCTAGCAGCAGGGTAGGATGGCGTGCAGCACCGACCGGAGATCACAGGAGGACCTGGGAACCATGCAGACATCCTGATCTGGTGAGTATGAGTCTCCTGGGAAGTGGTGGGGTCTGCTTTTTTGGGGGGTAAACTTATCCCCAACCGTGTTTCTCCAAGAATAAGACCTCCTCCAAAAATAAGCCCTAGAGCTTTTTTTGGGGGGCAAAAAAGATATAAGACAGTGTCTTATTTTTGGAAAAACACGGTAATAGCGGCCTCAGCCACGTATGGCACATTCGCCTCCTGTTCAACTGAGCAGGAGGCAGATGGGCAGTACCAGGCCGCGATCAGTTGCCAGAGAAGCTCCGGAACTTAGCATTTCCAACGGCAGCACAGAGAACAATTGATCAACGGTGGTGCTGGGTATCAGACACTGGCTGATCAGACATTGATGATGTGACGCCCCTGCAGCGGATCGAACGGCTCGGATCCGGGGATGGTAATACTCGTGGCTTGAGGGTCTCCGGACCCGGGGGCTAGGGGCCACACTCAAATGCAAAAGGGGGTATTTACAGGGGATTGATATAGTTCGTGACGCCACCCATGGTGTACGGTAATTGGGAGTACCTCCGCTGCTGTTGGGAGTACCCGGGGTGATGGAGTGGGGCAGCAATATGACGTTACCCTCTGCGGGTTCCCCTACCCGGGACTCTGGATGGTGATGAGGGGGGTGCAGAGGGGCGCAGGGGTCAGTTGGGTACTCACTCAGCAATAAAGCAGATGCTGACAACAGGGTAAACCAAGTCTCTGACTGCCGCTGTCTCCTGAGGGGAGCTCGTCCAGGTCCTGTCCCCTGCAGTACTGCCTGGTGGTCCGTGACCTGCCTCCTGGCACAAATTTAGAGTGTCCTTTGTGGGCAGTCAGCTTGGAGCTTTCCAGGCCCCGCTACCCACTATGGCTAAGTGAAGGAGCCTGCTCTCAGGGGCTTACGCTTGGCATTTCAGTGGGCCGCTTGTTTGGAGAGCCCCATCCCCCTCGTTGCGCTAGTGCCCCCGATCTCTGAGCTTTGTGGGAACAGTCCGTAAAGGCCCTGTCCTCCGCAGGTTAATTGCCGGGTCGCCTGAAGCTTCTCCCCGACCTAGGGTCAGTGTACCTCACCGTGTCTTCAGTCCCGGACCGGTGATAGGACCAGGCTGCTGACCGTCCTCCAAGACAGGTCCCAGGCACCTAGCCTCAATCCCCTGAAACCGAGGGTCCGACTCCTCCAGTCTCCGTCTGCGACCTAGTCTGCCTCTCCCCTGGGAGCTACAACTTCCATCTTCCTCAGAGCTCCTCACAGGGCTACCACTCAACTGACTTGACACCTCCCACCTCCCTGCCTGACCCCTCCCACCTCCCTGACTGACCCCTAGGTAGGCGGCCCTATTCCTGCTTAAGCAGCCCACTGGTGTGCCAGGGTGTGGTGCAAGGTGTATCTAGGATTTGTGAATGCTGGTGGAGGCAGTACTGCAGGATAGAGACCCAGGACCATGGGGGAGGGGGGGGGGGGGGGTTGAATCCTGCACTAAAAGAGAAAAAGCGTGCAGTACCCTGTGACGACCTGAATAGTCCAGGGCGTCACAATGACCTATCCTAAGGATAGGCCATCAATGTAAAAGTAGTGGCTAACCTCTTTAAGATCCCAGATTGTCTCTCAGTAAAACAAGCCTCGTCATTTTGACATGCCCAATCCTTTGGTATCCCAGAATTAAGCTGCCAGGTGTCTAGTAGCCTATGTCTTTATACACACTTAGCAGATGAAGTCATGGAAATTTAAGAAGAATAGAAGATCAATGGAAACCTTCAGAGGGGCTGGAGATGATCCATGCGACTATCTAAAGTACAATTAAGTTTGGTTATTACCTTGACGTCTTGCTCGAGGGTACTGATGAGCTCACCATCCACCTGTCCCGTCTGGGCCACCCGTAGTCCTCTGCGCTCAGCTTTCTTCAGCCTGTACTGCAGGATCCGGCAGGTTTTGTGGACTTGCTCCAGCTGCTGCCGGAGCTCCTGAAGCTGATAGACATCTTCCTCCATGTAGACATCTCTCATTTCCAGCATCTCTGATCTCAGCTCCTCAATCTCATCCTGCAGGAAGAAACGGTAATCGTTTAGATTAAAATGTTATCGTGTATCGGTGTCAGCGCGGCGTAGAGAAATAATTCTGATGAGAGAATAGCACCAGATGTTAAAGTCTTAATTTAATAGTTAAAATTACAAAAAAAAAAAAATGCAGCAAAAACACGTTTTAAACATTGCATTTTTTACTGTCAGGAGAGCAGGTTTTCGCTGCAGAAAGAAAAGTGCAGCAAAAACTCTGTGTGAACATAGCCTTGATGTGACCAATAAGAGGAGATCTAAAATCCAAAGTCAATGTCATTCCTCAAAGCTTAGGTCCTTCAAGGGTTGCAGTAAATCGGCATGATAGAGAATCCAGCATAAATACATGATTGGATGGATCCTAAGTGTCACTGCCACCTATTAGGGAACTGAAGGCCTAACCCTGTTCAACCTCCAGAGAGGGAGAGATCATACACAAGCAGCTCCATGTTATGCAGTGTATGCAAGCTAAATCGCTGCACTACTCCAAAACACTACTACATGACGTGGCCACTGCTTCCCCTCACCTCCTGCTGGAGAGACATGCTGGGGTCAGGACTCCACATTATGCCACTACTCCAGGACTGTACTACTAGTATGGATACATCCCAGATCCTGCCTGTGCTAAACCTTTTCTGGCCAACATGGAAAATACATGAGATGTAAGGCTAGGTTCACATTTCCGTTGTTTAGGATCAGTCACAATCTGCCGCTCTGATAAACAACGCAATCTGTTTGGCGGATTCCGTTGTTTCCCATAGACTTATATGAGCGGTGGATTGTGACTGATGACCCTGCGTTGCATCCGCCGAGCGGTGCATTAGTCATTTACTGACTGACCGTCGGGCAGGAGGGACGCAGCATGCAACGTTTTTTGTTGCGGCAAAAAAACGCACCCTGCAGGATTCCGTTGGAATCCGTCAGGAGGCATAATATACAGTGCCTACAAGTAGTATTCAACCCCCTGCAGATTTAGCAGGTTTACACATTCGGAATTAACTTGGCATTGTGACATTTGGACTGTAGATCAGCCTGGAAGTGTGAAATGCACTGCAGCAAAAAAGAATGTTATTTCTTTTTTTATTTTATTTTTTTAAAATTGTGAAAAGTTTATTCAGAGGGTCATTTATTATTCAACCCCTCAAACCACAAGAATTCTGTTTGGTTCCCCTAAAGTATTAAGAAGTATTTCAGGCACAAAGAACAATGAGCTTCACATGTTTGGATTAATTATCTCTTTTTCCAGCCTTTTCTGACTAATTAAGACCCTCCCCAAACTTGTGAACAGCACTCATACTTGGTCAACATGGGAAAGACAAAAGGAGCATTCCAAGGCCATCAGAGACAAGATCGTGGAGGGTCACAAGGCTGGCAAGGGGTACAAAACCCTTTCCAAGGAGTTGGGCCTACCTGTCTCCACTGTTGGGAGCATCATCCGGAAGTAGAAGGCTTATGGAACTACTGTTAAGGCCACTTTACACACAGAGATAAATCTGCGGCAGATCTGTGGTTGCAGTGAAATTATGGACAATCAGTGCCAGGTTTGTGGCTGTGTACAAATGGAACAATATGTCCATGATTTCACTGCAACCACAGATCTGCCAAAGATTTATCTCTGTGTGTAAAGTGGCCTTTAGCCTTCCATGGCCTGGACAGCCTTTGAAAGTTTCCACCCGTGCCGAGGCCAGGCTTGTCCGAAGAGTCAAGGCTAACCCAAGGACAACAAGGAAGGAGCTCCGGGAAGATCTCATGGCAGTGGGGACATTGGTTTCAGTCAATACCATAAGTAACGTACTCCACCGCAATGGTCTCCGTTCCAGACGAGCCCGTAAGGTACCTTTACTTTCAAAGCGTCATGTCAAGGCTCGTCTACAGTTTGCTCATGATCACTTGGAGGACTCTGAGACAGACTGGTTCAAGGTTCTCTGGTCTGATAAGACCAAGATCGAGATCTTTGGTGCCAACCACACACGTGACGTTTGGAGACTGGATGGCACTGCATACGACCCCAAGAATACCATCCCTACAGTCAAGCATGGTGGTGGCAGCATCATGCTGTGGGGCTGTTTCTCAGCCAAGGGGCCTGGCCATCTGGTCTGCATCCATGGGAAGATGGATAGCACGGCCTACCTGGAGATTTTGGCCAAAGAACCTCCGCTCCTCCATCAAGGATCTTAAGATGGGTCGTCATTTCATCTTCCAACAAGACAACGACCCAAAGCACACAGCCAAGAAAACCAAGGCCTGGTTCAAGAGGGAAAAAATCAAGGTGTTGCAGTGGCCTAGTCAGTCTCCTGACCTTAACCCAATTGAAAACTTGTGGAAGGAGCTCAAGATTAATGTCCACATGAGACACCCAAAGAACCTAGATAACTTGGAGAACATCTGCATGGAGGAGTGGGCCAAGATAACTCCAGAGACCTGTGCCGGCCTGATCAGGTCTTATAAAAGACGATTATTAGCTGTAATTGCAAACAAGGGTTATTCCACAAAATATTAAACCTAGGGGTTGAATAATAATTGACCCACACTTTTATGTTGAAAATTTATTAAAATTTAACTGAGCAACATAACTTGTTGGTTTGTAAGATTTATGCATCTGTTAATAAATCCTGCTCTTGTTTGAAGTTTGCAGGCTCTAACTTATTTGCATCTTATCAAACCTGCTAAATCTGCAGGGGGTTGAATACTACTTGTAGGCACTGTAAGTCTATGGCGCAGGATTCCGTTATCCTGCGTCACACAACGGATTCCAGTGCAGGAATCAGTCACGTTTTACTGAGCATGCTCAGCATGTCCAGCAGAACGTCCGAAATCAAGTAAAATCAGTTCCTCTCCCCCTCCCCCACCACACAGGTTTTAAACTGAAATGATCGGCTTTTCAGAGCGATCAGCTGATCGTTCTCTCTCAACGGAATCCACTTTCTCATAACAAGAAATTCCATTTCTTGTCACCCGTTGCACAACGCATTAGTCACAAACGTTAAGCAACGCAGGTGACTGATGCAAAACAACGTAAATGTGAACATAGCCCAAGCAGCAACCAGACAAGCATGTGTTTCACAAGATGGTTGAGGACTGCAGAGGTGCATTGAGAGCCACATGTGGTCATGTGGTGAGCGAGCACTACCATGCCAATGCCACTACTAGGTCCTTGTAACGAGCAGTCGGATACTTGGACAGGCTCAACTCGAGTATTCAAGTATAAGGGAAGTCAATGGGGAAACTCAAGCATTTTTCTGAAAAATCAGGTGGAAAAATGCCTGCGTTCCCCATTGACATTCATTATACTTGGTACACTGCAGAGCACGTCTGAGAATATCCGACTGCTCGTTACGAGTACTGAGCACCCGAGCATGGGAGTGCTTGCACACCACTGGGGGTTATGTGATGACGGCTGTGTATCCCAAGTGGGGTGGGAAAAAAGCAGAACATTGTACCTAATCCAGGTCAAGTCATTTAAATGGACTGCCCCATGATCTTTGGCAGAAGATTTGCTTGATTGACAAGTTGGACCAGTGGTATGGGACCACTTTGCCTCTGCAGCATCAAGGGAACTAAGTGGCACTGATGCTGGCCAGGATCGGGGGGCAAAAATGAGCTCCAGCAATCCCAGCTAGTGTCGGTGCAGTGCTTACAAGTTCTACTCGTAAGCACTGCGCTCGTTCACTGCTGGACTGAAGTCTATCTGGTAACCTAGGCAAGGATCTATTAAAAAAAAAAAAAAAAAGAAAAAAAAAAATTAAAAATAAATAATTGACAAGAATTAGGAGTTTCAATAAACAAGTAAATTGTAACACTTTGCTTTCACATGCACTTTAAAAATTTAGCCATATTAGAACATGGAAATAACTTTAAAGCATAACCATCGTTTTAATTTTTATTTCATAAATCTATAGTACACATGGAAAAATAGGCAACGTTGTAATATATCTTATTAGACAAATTCAAAGAAGACTTTCTCATTACTGAGATAGGAGATGGCAGTTGGTGCTGATGAGATTCTATGTAGAGAGAAGACAGGAGGGGCGGAGCTCTGCCTCTAGCTCCTCCCTCTTCTATCTACATAGAATCTCATCACCACCAACTGCCATGTCCCATCTCAGTGATGGGAAAGTCTTCACCGAATACAGATTTGACCTCAGAATTGGGAATTGTGATAATGACTGATCAATTCTGGGAAAGAAAGAAGCAGATTTATCTGATAAGATACATTACAAAGTTGCTTATTTCGATGTGTACTAATGATTTATGGAATAAAAATTAATAATGACGGTTAAGAGTTAGTGAATGCTAGCAATTCTTAACTACATTTATGAAAATTGACAGTCAAAAACTAAAAAGCTGTTGCCCAAATCAAGTGATCGGACACATTTCCCGTTTTGTGGTATAGGTCAGAAAGGGGAATTAACCAGACAAGAACACAACTGATGATCAGCCCTGGCACAAGTGCCCATGACAAGGCCTCCTCCTGACAAGTAGCCCTTCATTCAACTGGTTTATTTGGGGTGGAATATATTTAATCCATTTGATAAATGGAAGATACATTGATTTAAAGCAAAAAGAAGGAGGCAAGCAAGGCAGAAGAGCGATACAAACAGAAGAAAAACATTAACTAGTTCCTGAAGTCTGTATACAAGAAAACTCCAACAGTAAATCACACAACTTGCAGACGTTGTGCTGGGCATTACCATGCCCGTTGGCGAGCCATTTCCCCGAGCACCTGAACTCTATACAGCACCATGGTCAAACACAAAGAGATTAACGTCTAGGGTCAGCAAGGGCTCTTCACGCATGGCAGCGTAAAGCAAGAAAAGGAGAAGTGACAGCTTGAGAGGAGGCCCAGGCAGCTGTCCTACGCAGGCCGGCAGCCCCTCACCTCCCGGACAGGGACGCTCTTATTATTGTGGATTTGGCATCACACTTCTATTGTTGAATACACTATTAATAATTCATAGGAAAGTAACATGTCCAATCTGCCCGACACGTCCACTGCCCACCCGCTCTGTAGTCATCAGCTATTACATAAGGGAGGAGAACACTAACTGGATACTTATTTCCTAAAAGTCACTGGCAGCAACATGGTTACACCCAATGATCGAAAAGGAGGACAAATTGTCGCAGGCTCTACATGGATATAGGGTTTAATCCTGCACAAGAAATTACTATTCCATAGCAGCTTTTCTTATACATTTGTAACAATGCAGTTATAAAGTAAGTTGACGATAGGCCATAATTATTCATTTTTTTCCGTCTGCACAGTGTGTACAGGGACAAACTGAACCGAGAAGGGAAAGGGTAAGGAGTCAAATCTATTCATGTTTTCAGAAGGAATAACAGAACATTGTTCTAAGAAAAGAAAGGGTAGAATGATCTGGGACTAAAGCGGGCTTTACACGCTACGACATCGCTAATGCGGAGTCGTTGGGGTCACGGAATTCGTGACGCACATCCGGCCGCATTAGCGATGCCGTTGCGTGTGACATCGATTAGCGATTTTGCATCGTTGCAAAACAGTGAAAAATCGCTAATCGGCGACACGGGGGTCCATTCCCAATTATCGTTACTTCAGCAGTAACGAGGTTGTTCCTCGTTCCTGCGGCATCACACATCGCTGCGTGTGACGCCGCAGGAGCGAGGAACGTCTCCCTACCTGCCTCCCGCCCGCTATGCGGAAGGAAGGAGGTGGGCGGGATGTTACGTCCCGCTCATCTCCGCCCCTCCGCTGCGATTGGGCGGCGGTTCAGTGACGTCGCTGTGACGTCGCACGGACCGCCCCCTTAGAAAGGAGGCGGTTCGCCGGTCACAGCGACGTCGCCGGACAGGTAAGTATGTGTGACGGCTCTGGGCGATGTTGTGCGGCACGGGCAGCGATATGCCCGTGTCGCGCAACAGATGGGGGCGGGTACGCACACTAGCGATATCGGGACCGATATCGCAGTGTGTAAAGTAGCCTTAAGACTACTGGATTTGGCCGTTTAGTCTATGTATTATGCATGTCTTATATGGCGCCATCATATTCCGCAGCGGTTTACAGACGTTATTATCACCATCCCCATTGAGGATCACAATACAAATTTCTTGTCTTTGGAGAGTTAGAGGAAACAAAAGCAAAAACGGGGAGACATGTGGGATATTTTATTCCTTAGTCTTTTTCTAAAGATCATTTGGTACAAACAGGGGCATAACGACCGCGCTGCGACCGGGCCCAGGAGGGTTAGGGGCCCCCCCTGCAGAGAAGCAGCCGGTTGTTCTCTGTGACAGAGGAGCTGCGCTGTTCAATGGCAGACCACGGAGCCGCTATGTGGTCCATGAGTCATGGGGGCCCGGTGCCAGCAGCGGCACTGGGCCCCCCTCGTCCATCATTGCACAAAGTAATGATGAAGGATGGACGGAGTGCTCCGCTCCATCTTTCATCATTCTCCCCCTGTGCCTGCGCCTCAGTGCAGAAGAGCGCAGTGAGGTCACTACTGCGCACCTGCTGGGCTGAGACATGCAGGACGCTCTGACCGTATCAGCGGAGTAAGGCTACTTTCACACATCCAATTTGAGCACTGCGGCTCAATCCGGCTGTGAAAACTATGCAACGGATGCGGCGAAAACACTGCATCCTTTGCATAAGTTTTTACATGCGGCCCGTCCGTTTTTTTCCGGTTGCGGCATGCTACTGAGCATGCGCAGTGGAAAAAACCGCATGCGGCGAGCGGATGCGTTTTTTTCCGCATCGCGCCGCATCCGGCCTCCATAGGTATGCATTGAAAATTGCGCCGCAGCGGCCGGATGCGGCGCGGTGTTTTTTGCCGGAGCAAAAAACGTTGCAGGGAACGTTCGATCCGGCCGCGTCATCGGCTAAATCTGCCGCATGCGGCAAAAACCGGACCGAACGCAAGCCCCTGCGGCACAATACGGCACTAATGTAAGTCTATGCAAAAAAAAAAAAAAAAAAAAAAAAAAAAAAAAAATCGCAACCGGTGTTACAAAAGCCGGTTGCGGTTTTTCTGCAGAACGCCGTATTGTGCCGCAGAGCAAAAATCCGGATGTGTGAAAGTAGCCTTAGGCTGCTTTCACACATCCGTTTTTCGGCATCAGGCACAATCTGGCGAAATAACTGATGCGACGGATCCGGCGAAAAAAAGGATCAGTTGCATCAGTTTTTTCCATCAGTTCCTTCATTTTTTTGACAGATCCGGTGTGATACTGAGCATGCTCAGTTCAAAAAAACACCGTCCATAGGCTTCCATTATAAAACATGCCGTACGGCGCCGGATCTGGCGCGATTTGTTTTTTTTGCCGGACACAAAAACGTTCACTTCGTTTCATCCGGCTGCCAGACAAAAACGGATGAAACGCAAGGTCATCCGGCGCTAATGAAAGTCTATGGGGGGGGGGAGGACTGATCCGGCGGCAACAGACGCCGGATCCGTTTTTTCATGTTTTTGCCGGATTGTGCCTGATGGCAAAAAACTGATGTGTGAAAGCAGCCTTACGAGGAGAGGTGAGGACATGGAGGACTATGGGGCTGCATTATAATATACGAAGGGTAATATGGGACCCATTATGATATATAGAAGGTTATTTGGAGAGCTATATACGAGAAGGGACAAAGATAAAAGCACAGGATGGGAAAGTTTTGTGCTGATGGGAAAGTTGTGCTGATGGAAAAAAGGCTCTTTACCATGCTCTGCTATACAGTCAGGGCCAGAAATATTTGGACAGTGACACAAGTTTTGTTATTTTAGCTGTTTACAAAAACATGTTCAGAAATACAATTATATATATAATATGGGCTGAAAGTGCACACTCCCAGCTGCAATATGAGAGTTTTCACATCCAAATCGGAGAAAGGGTTTAGGAATCATAGCTCTGTAATGCATAGCCTCCTCTTTTTCAAGGGACCAAAAGTAATTGGACAAGGGACTCTAAGGGCTGCAATTAACTCTGAAGGCGTCTCCCTCGTTAACCTGTAATCAATGAAGTAGTTAAAAGGTCTGGGGTTGATTACAGGTGTGTGGTTTTGCATTTGAAAGCTGTTGCTGTGACCAGACAACATGCGGTCTAAGGAACTCTCAATTGAGGTGAAGCAGAACATCCTGAGGCTGAAAAAAAAGAAAAAATCCATCAGAGAGATAGCAGACATGCTTGGAGTAGCAAAATCAACAGTCTGGTACATTCTGAGAAAAAAGGAATTGACTGGTGAGCTTGGGAACTCAAAAAGGCCTGGGCGTCCACGGATGACAACAGTGGTGGATGATCGCCGCATACTTACTTTGGTGAAGAAGAACCCGTTCACAACATCAACTGAAGTCCAGAACACTCTCAGTGAAGTAGGTGTATCTGTCTCTAAGTCACCAGTAAAGAGAAGACTCCATGAAAGTAAATACAAAGGGTTCAAATCTAGATGCAAACCATTCATCAATTCCAAAAATAGACAGGCCAGAGTTAAATTTGCTGAAAAACACCTCATGAAGCCAGCTCAGTTCTGGAAAAGTATTCTATGGACAGATGAGACCAAGATCAACCTGTACCAGAATGATGGGAAGAAAAAAAGTTTGGAGAAGAAAGGGAACGGCACATGATCCAAGGCACACCACATCCTCTGTAAAACATGGTGGAGGCAACGTGATGGCATGGGCATGCATGGCTTTCAATGGCACTGGGTCACTTGTGTTTATTGATGACATAACAGCAGACAAGAGTAGCCGGATGAATTCTGAAGTGTACCGGGATATACTTTCAGCCCAGATTCATTCAGCCAAATGCCGCACAGTTGATCGGACGGCGCTTCATAGTACAGATGGACAATGACCCCAAGCATACTGCCAAAGCTACCCAGGAGTTCATGAGTGCAAAAAAGTTGATCATTCTGCAATGGCCAAGTCAATCACCAGATCTTAACCCAATTGAGCATGCATTTCACTTGCTCAAATCCAGACTTAAGACAGAAAGACCCACAAACAAGCAAGACCTGAAGGCTGCGGCTGTAAAGGCCTGGCAAAGCATTAAGAAGGAGGAAACCCAGCGTTTGGTGATGTCCATGGGTTCCAGACTTAAGGCAGTGATTGCCTCCAAAGGATTCGCAACAAAAAATATTGAAAATAAAAATATTTTGTTTGGGTTTGGTTTATTTGTCCAATTACTTTTGACCTCCTAAAATGTGGAGTGTTTGTAAAGAAATGTGTACAATTCCTACAATTTCTATCAGATATTTTTGTTCAAACCTTCAAATTAAACGTTACAATCTGCACTTGAATTCTGTTGTAGAGGTTTCATTTCAAATCCAATGTGGTGGCATGCAGAGCCCAACTCGCGAAAATTGTGTCACTGTCCAAATATTTCTGGACCTAACTGTATATCTTTCCCTCAGCACCCAGCTTTCCTATGCTCTAACATCATGGGAAAGCTTGGTGCTGAGGGAAAAATGTATATCAGAGCATTGGGAAGGTAAATGCTGAGGAAAAGATGGATATCAGTACATAGGAAAGCTGGGTGCTGATAGAGGGATTTCAAATCATGGGAAACATGAGTGCTGAGGGAAGGAGCCAAATGTCAGCGACAGTATCCTGTACCCCGATTGTTAGCATCATTATCCTATACCCCAAGTGTTGGTGTACGGTTGGGGGAGCCCCATCAAACTCTAGTTACGCCACTGGGCACAAACAGTTTGGTGACTTCTGCATAATCCACACATACTAGAAATCTTGAGGCTGTGTATGGAATGTAGAGAAGACGTGACTGCTCCTAAGTGCGGCCTTCACTCCGGCATCGCGCTCCACCATCATGCCTCCTGGCAGCCCTAACACATACAGATATTATCCTGCATGGTTTCTCAACAAAACTGATCCTAGATGCCTGTTATCATATGAAGCATGTCAAAACTTGAGGTGGAGAAATGTAAGGATATCAAATGGGAAGGAGTTTAAAAAAAAAAAAAAAAAAAAAAAAAAAAAAATCAGATGGTGCAATCTTCCAAGGGAGACATAACCAGGAGAATCCCGGATTTCAGTCTCCCTGCAGCCATGAATTACTCATGTTACTCCAGGTATTACTCATAACTCGGAGCTCCACATGGTACATTCATTTCCCTGAAATAGTAAAACTGTGACCGGACTGCACATAGAGGTGTATAATAATGTGCTATCACCTACACGTCCTATAGGGTGTAACTCACTTGTATACAACCTGTACTACCAAAGTAAATTTCTGTTAATGGGCTTTATACCAACCCTGTCTGCCGTCCATAAAGTAGCATCATAGAGATATAGGTATGGGGCTGCCGGGGTGATGCTGGAGAGATCTAGGCATGGATGGGGCTGCCGGGGTGATGCTGGAGAGATCTAGGCATGGATGGGGCTGCCGGGGTGATGCTGGAGAGATCTAGGCATGGATGGGGCTGCCGGGGTGATGCTGGAGAGATCTAGGCATGGATGGGGCTGCCGGGGTGATGCTGGAGAGATCTAGGCATGGATGGGGCTGCCGGGGTGATGCTGGAGAGATCTAGGCATGGATGGGGCTGCCGGGGTGATGCTGGAGAGATCTAGGCATGGATGGGGCTGCCGGGGTGATGCTGGAGAGATCTAGGCATGGATGGGGCTGCCGGGGTGATGCTGGAGAGATCTAGGCATGGATGGGGCTGCCGGGGTGATGCTGGAGAGATCTAGGCATGCATGGGGCTGCCGGGGTGATGCTGGAGAGATCTAGGCATGGATGGGGCTGTCGGGGTGATGCTGGAGAGATCTAGGCATGGATGGGGCTGCCGGGGTGATGCTGGAGAGATCTAGGCATGGATGTGGCTGCCGGGGTGATGCTGGAGAGATCTAGGCATGGATGGGGCTGCCGGGGTGATGCTGGAGAGATCTAGGCATGGATGGGGCTGCCGGGGTGATGCTGGAGAGATCTAGGCATGCATGGGGCTGCCGGGGTGATGCTGGAGAGATCTAGGCATGGATGGGGCTGCCGGGGTGATGCTGGCGAGATCTAGGCATGGATGGGGCTGCCGGGGTGATGCTGGAGAGATCTAGGCATGGATGGGGCTGCCGGGGTGATGCTGGAGAGATCTAGGCATGGATGGGGCTGCCGGGGTGATGCTGGAGAGATCTAGGCATGGATGGGGCTGCCGGGGTGATGCTGGAGAGATCTAGGCATGGATGGGGCTGCCGGGGTGATGCTGGAGAGATCTAGGCATGGATGGGGCTGCCGGGGTGATGCTGGAGAGATCTAGGCATGGATGGGGCTGCCGGGGTGATGCTGGAGAGATCTAGGCATGCATGGGGCTGCCGGGGTGATGCTGGAGAGATCTAGGCATGGATGGGGCTGCCGGGGTGATGCTGGAGAGATCTAGGCATGGATGGGGCTGCCGGGGTGATGCTGGAGAGATCTAGGCATGGATGGGGCTGCCGGGGTGATGCTGGAGAGATCTAGGCATGGATGGGGCTGCCGGGGTGATGCTGGAGACATCTAGGCATGGATGGGGCTGACGGGGTGATGCTGGAGACATCTAGGTATGGGGCTGACGGGGTGATGCTGGACCCCGAAGGAGAATCTGAGAGCTATCCCTTACAATACACAGAAGATATAGTCCAATATAAGACATCGCCGTACAATAAGATCACTACAAAGGCTAAACTAAGAATATCTATAACTTTACAAAAAAGGAGACGCCACAAGACGATCACCTCCTCGAACACAACGAGAGCTAAAAACAAGACTCCATGCCTCAGATCTCGAGAATTAATAGAACAGTTCAAAGACTGACGAGAAAAATGCTGAGCACCACAAATACAGGAAAAATGCTCCCCCCATGTCTAACCAGAAGAAGAGGAAAGAGGAGGGCATGATGGAAGCCTTCAAGTGTATGAAGTCATTATACAAAGCTCAGGAAGGAAGCGAGATTGCTTGAAGGAGCCGTAGAACAAGGGGGTCATGTGCAGAGAGCAGGAGGTGGGATATTCCGCTATTTATTTACATTCATCAATATACAGAGGATGAAAAAGGGCAGAGAGTGGCCCTCAGGTAAGATATAGACATACAGCGCCAAGGGCATCCTGCGTCACTACAGAAGGATATATTAGCATTGGCTGCAGGCTCATACCGGACTATAGAGCACCAGGCGGCTCTCCTGCTGAGGTGTAATGAATACTTCCATTCCCAATAAACTAACCATTCTGCACCCTCTTTTAAATGTCATCATTGTCCTGTTTCTTAATTATTCCTCCCAATAGCTAAGTCACTAAGTCCATAGAGAGTGACAATATCAGCACTGATTACAGTGTTAAAGGCACCCTACCCCCTTTCTCACATCCCAGTGTATCATACATGTCTAGGAGGAATAGCAGAGAAACAGCACTATTTTTTCTTTTTAAAAAGGGACAGAGTACCTGACATTTACATTTTTAATGGGATAGGTACAGCCTAACAAGTCCTGGAGATGTGCAGAGCTGTCCTCTACTGAAAGGCCCCCGCCACACGCGCAGAGCTGGCCGCTACGGAAAGGCCCCCCCCCCCTGCGCAGAGCTGGCCTCTACAGAAAGCCCCCCCCGCAGAGCTGGCCTCTACGGAAAGCGCCCCCCCCCCCCCCCCGCGCAGAGCTGGCCTCTACAGAAAGTCCCCCCCCCCGCGCAGAGCTGGCCTCTACGGAAAGCCCCCCGCGCAGAGCTGGCCTCTACAGAAAGTCCCCCCCCCGCGCAGAGCTGGCCTCTACGGAAAGCGCCCCCCCCGCGCAGAGCTGGCCTCTACGGAAAGCGCCCCCCCCGCGCAGAGCTGGCCTCTACGGAAAGCCCCCACCCCTGCGCAGAGCTGGCCTCTACGGAAAGCCCCCACCCCTGCGCAGAGCTGGCCTATACGGAAAGCCCCCCCCGCGCAGAGCTGGCCTATACGGAAAGCCCCCCCCCCCCCCCCCCCCGCGCAGAGCTGGCCTCTACGGAAAGCCCCCCTGCGCAGAGCTGGCCTCTACGGAAAGCCCCCCCCCGCGCAGAGCTGGCCTCTACGGAAAGTCCCCCCCCGCGCAGAGCTGGCCTCTACGGAAAGTCCCCCCCGCGCAGAGCTGGCCTCTACGGAAAGTCCCCCCCCGCGCAGAGCTGGCCTCTACAGAAAGCCCCCCCTGCGCAGAGCTGGCCTCTACAGAAAGCCCCCCCTGCGCAGAGCTGGCCTCTACAGAAAGCCCCCCCTGCGCAGAGCTGGCCTCTACGGAAAGCCCCAGCGCACGTTTCCATTGAGCGCCTTCACTGCTCTTAGTGCAAAGTTGGAGACTACCTGACTCCTTCGATAACATAACCTATGTACAAGTGCCCAGAGAATCGAAATCTCAGAACACAATCTGCCCTTCTTATACAGTCTTAAATCTTTCCAATGACAGCAAACACTAGGGAACATCGATAACGGCATTATCACCATCGCAATGCTTTCTTGGGGCTGTATGACGTCCATGTCCCTGAATTGTCAGTAGACTAATTAAGCAGGAATAAGAGTACCCGGCACTGTAATCCAGTGCCCACCTGCCCACAGTATGCCTTGCCAGATGCCAGCATGTGCTTATAGAAAGCTCTGGAGAGAAGATGCTTCTCCTTATAAGACATACACTTTCTGCACAATCCTACTAATTCCACAAGTATTTTAAACAAGCCAACATGTCGCACTCCAGACAAAGCCTCACGCAATCCACCGTGTAAACGGCGGAGCAGATATTTATACATTACACTTGGAGTCGTTTCCGGTGACTTCATGGAACTATGAACAAGACACAGAGGGACTGTGAGAGTTTCGGGTCACACGCTGTCCCAAGCTCCAGAAGTCATCTGGAAGCAATTATGGTAGAAAGCACCGAGTGGGGGGAGAACATCCTGTGTGGGGTCTGTATACAGGAGGTGACCCAATCCGAGAGCCCAGCGCTCATCAATGGACGGGTTTGAAAATAAGCAGAGAAACATGAACACAAGACTGAAAGAAAAGGGCAGGTAATCCTGGAGTGGAGACATCAGCCAACACGTTGTACAATGTAACCCGAGAGCTCCACAAGTGACAGCCAAGATGAAGATGTGGACTATACTAACCCTATGGATCTCACAACTTTCAGGCCATATTTATTTCTATACACACACACCAATGTATTTGGGGCTAAGAATCATTTTTTCATGAAACCCCATTTGCAAAAATTATTTTTTTGCCCAAAATACAAGCAATAAAAATAAATTTGTTCCAAAAAGGTGGACAACCCCTTTAAGGCACATTTATTTTGGACAAGTGTTAAATCTTGATTACAAGTGCATCTCAATAAATTAGAATTTCCTCAAAAAGTTAATATTTCAGTAATTCAATACAAAAAGGGAAACACATTATACAGAGTCATAACACACAGTGATCTATTTGAAGTGTTTATGATTGTGGCTTATAGCCAATGAAAACCCAAAAGTAATTATCTCAGAAAATTAGAATAATAACCATAAAACACCTGCAAAGGCTTCCTAATCGTTTAAAATGGTCCCTTAGTCTGGTTCAGTAGGCTACACAATCATGGGGAAGACTGCTCACTTGACAGATGTCCAGAAGGCAGTCATTGACACACTCCGCAAGTAGGGTAAGGCCGGGTAGACATATCCGGCTTTTCGCAGGTTTGATGGATGCAGCGCACGCCAGTACAGTATGATACAGTGCAGTGGCAGCGCCGCAACTTCCGGGACACATGCTCCAGTCACATGACAGCATGTGACCTGCACTTGTTGCGCTGCCAGTGTACTGTATACACTGTACTGTCGTGCACCGCATCCGTCAAACCGGCGAAAAGCCAGATATGTGTACTCTGCCTCAGCCACAAAAGGTCACTGCTAAAGAAGCTGGCTGTTCAGAGTGCTGTATCCAAGCATATCAATGGAAAGTGGAAGGAAAAAGTGTGGTAGAAAAAGGTGCACAAGAAACCGGAATAACCACAGCCTTGACAGGATTGTTAAGAAAAGGCCATTCAAAAAAATTGGGGGAGATCTACAAGGAGTGGACTGTTTCTGGAGTCAGTGCTTCAAGAGCCTCCACACACAGACGTATCCAGACATGGGCTACAACTGTCGTAGTCTTTGTGTCAAGCCACTCATGACCAATAGACAACGCCAGAAGCATCTTACCTGGGCCAAGGTGAAAAAGAACTGGACTGTTTCTCAGTGGTTCAAGGGGTTGTTTTCAGATGAAAGTAAATTTTGCATTTCATTTGGAAATCAAGGTCCCAGAGACTGGAGGAAGAGTGGAGGGGCCACAATCCAAGCTGCTTGAGGTCTAGTGTGAAGTTTCCACAATCAGTGATGGTTTGGGGAGCCATGTCATCTGCTGGTGTAGGTCCACTGTGTTTTATCAAGACCAAAGTCAGCGCAGTCATCTACCAGGAAATTTTAGAGCACTTCATGCTTCCCTCTGGTGACAAGCTTTTTGGAGATGTAAATTTCACTTTCCAGCAGGACTTGGCACCTGTCCACACTGCCAAAAGTACCAATACCTGGTTTAATAACCACAGAATTACGGTGCTGATTGGCCAGCAAACTCGCCTGACCTAAACCCCATAGAAAATCTATGGAGTATTGTCAAGATGAAGATGAGAGACACTAGACCCAATAATGCAGACGAGCTGAAGACTGCTATCAAAGCAACATGGGCTTCCATAACACCTCAGCAGTGCCACAGGCTGATCACCTCCATGCCATGCTGTATTGATGCAGTAATTCATGCAAAAGGAGCCCCGACCAAGTATTGAGGCATTTACTGTACAGACTTTTCAGTAGGCTAATAAAATCATTTTTTCAGTTGGTCTGATATATTCTAATTTTCTGAGATCATGACTTTTGGGTTTTCATTGGCTGTAAGCCATAATCATCAACATGAAATAAGCACATGATATAGATCCCTCTGTGTGTAATGACTATATAATATATGCATTTCCCTTTTGTATTGAATTACTGAAATAAATTAACTTTTTGATGATATTCTAATTTATTGAGATGCTCTTGTATATGGAGGCTGTCGGAGGGCGCAGAGTAATGCTTTTTGGAGGGCGTCCTCTGATAGGCAATGGAATGTCCCACGTTATTTCAGCTTATTTTCTGTTGTCCGTTTTTGTTATTTTTCCCACTGATTCTATGTAAAGTCATGTGAAAAATACATCCTGCATGACAGTAACGGAGCATAGATTGTTATGGGCGCTATCCAAAATATGGTGGTGTGCACGAGGCCTAGGGATAGTCGTGGTGAGATCAGGCGGGGTACACAGGGGAAATCCAGCTCCGAAAAGGGAAGCATGGAGACAATTGGTAATTATAGCCATGCTGCTGAAAGGAAAACAATGAGTCTGGGTTATTAACCAGACATAATAAAGCGCTCCAGAACAGCGAAACGCAATGTTCAGACACCGGACCGCCACTGCACGGGTAGCCAAAAAGAGTCTGCAGTCCCATGTCACCCAACAGTAAGGGCCTGACCAAGTGCGGGGTCCGATCAGTCAATGTTGGTGCCTGGTCACTAAGCCGCTACCATCCGCTATGGTGCAACAGATCCTGAAAATATGAATCCACCAGTGGAGCAAACACCAACATGAAGAGCGGCACCTGTCATGTGCAATATGCTCCCACAACCACGAGCAGTCCTGGCTGCATATTAGTAATCCCTGCCTAAGACTATGTTCACACTGGGCATTTTTGGTGCGTTTTTTAGCTGTGGATTTGTCTTGGTTTTATGCAGATCCATGCTAATAAAAGGCTGCTTTTTACAGTCCCATCAAAGTCTATGAGATTTCTGAAATCTCACGCACATCAGGATTTTTTCCTGACGGTTTTGTGAGCCACCTCTGGTTTTTGCTGCAATGCTTTTGCCATGGTTTTTCACCCTAGTGACAGGTGGACTCGCAGATACCCTGGATCAGCGGGTCTGATGGGTTAATAAAAAACCCGGTTAGGCCTGGAATTGATCCAGGATATCTGGCCGCCACAAAAAATTCTGGTGGGGATTGGAGCAAGCGCGTTATATTTACCAAATCACCGACATAGTTGTACACTCCCGCGGCTCCTCCACTTCCTCGCTCATTCCATATTCACTGCTTTCATCTGAGATTGGTTGCAGCCAGATGCGCCCCCAGCACCTGACTGCAACCAATCACAGGCCCGGTCTGCAGGTCTATACAGAGAATGAGTGAGCCTCTCATTCAGCGGTGACCTCACTCAGGCTCTTTACGGTCACAGATATCACCAGCTGTGACCAGGAATCACCTGAGTGACGTGACCTCTGATTATGCGGCTCATTCATTCTCTGGAGCTCATAGCGGGCAGTCCTGTTCTGAAGATCACAGCGAGCGCCATAGATGTAGCAGAGCTGAATCGCCGCGAGATCTCGTGTGGATTACGTCGGACCTGCAGGGGTGTGATTATGGGGTTAATAAAGTGGTGAAAGAGGGGGATTTTGTATTTTATTTCAAATAAAATGATTTTTTCGGTGTTTGTGTTTATTTCTTGTCACTTATTACAGAGTGGTGATGGGGGTGGGGGTGTCAATCTAGGGCTTAGTCGCAGCTATGAGCTGTGATTAACCCCTTATTACCCCAATTGCCACCGCACCAGAGCAAATCGGGAAGAGCTGGATAAAGAGCTGGGATTGTTGCATCTAATGGATGCGACAATCCTGGGCGGCTACAGGCTGATATTTTTAGGCTGGGTCTCTCCAGCCTGAGAATACCAGCCCCCAGCTGTGGGCTTTATCTTGGCTGGGTATCAAAATTTAGGGGGAGCGCACGCTGTTTTGTTGTTGTTTTTTTCAATTATTTATTTAAATAATTTAAAAAAACAGCATGGGGTTCCTCTTATTTTGATACACAGCCAAGATAAGCACACAGCTGGGGCTGCAGCCTGCTGTAGCCATGGGTTTTATCTGTAATGGGTATCAAAATATGGGGGACCCTACGTCATTTTTTATTTATTTATTTTTTACTGTACGACAAACCCGCAGACCAGGTCTGTGATTGGTTGCAGTCAGACACTGTCACACAGGCTGGGGGCACGTCTGATTGCAACCAATCACAGACTCCAGTGGGGTGGGGAAGCAGTGAATATGTATGAGGCTAATGAACGACACCGGAAGTAGGAGGGGCCGCAGGAGCAGGTACAGTTGAGCCGAGAATGTATGGGCTCCTTCTAGGTTAGTGAGCTTGGTGAGGTTTTCTCCCTTCCACTACAATCATGGTTCGCCCCCCACCCCCCATGTGATTGGGGCCTGTTGAATGACGTCATACCTGGAAGAAGCCCATACACTATAGCATCTACTGGAGACTGGTAGGTATAGCGCGCTTTACTTTTTTTTTTTCTCTCTTTCTCTTACTACCCGAGTGCCAGGTCAATCCCGGCCCGGCCCAGCACTCAGATACTTTTGAATCCTTGGTGGTCTTGACATCACAAAAAAAAATGTCCTGTGTGAACATAGCCTTACTGGCCCTGTATAAACTAGCATAGATAAAGGGATCTTTAGAAAAGTATTTCTAAAGATCTTTTATCTTATGCTAAGGAACACGGGGACTAGTCCCCAGGGCGTTTGTTCCCTTAGCTAGTCGGCCCACATAGCATGGTAGCACGCCTCTGTGGGCATTCTAATATGCTAATGAATGCGCAATGAAGCCGCAGATACCTCACTGTTCATGGTGGCCGGCAGAGGATGGATGCGCTCTACACATGATCTGGAGTCCTCAGCACTTCCGGTCACGCACACTGTACCTTACTGAACCCGGCAAGCTTACACCCGGGATCAGTTTAGTGCGCAGCGCATCATCGGAAGTCCCGGGTACCTTGGATCATGCACAGAGTGCATCCATCCTCCGCCAGCCGCCATGAACAGTGAGGTATGTGCGGCGGCGCTGAGTATTCATTAGAATGTTGGTACGCCCACAGAGGCATGCTACCATGCTATGTGGGCCGACTAGGTAAGGGGAGAAATGCCCTCGGGACTAGTCCGCACGCTCATTAGTATAGGATAAAAGATATTTAGAAATACTATGCTAGTGTATACAGGGACAGTTAGGCAGGGATTAGCAATATGCACCCAGAAATGCTCGTGGTTCTGGGTGCTTATTACACCTGACAGGTTCCCTTTAAAGCTCAAAAAGCAGTTTGATTGTTGGTGTCTTGCAATGATCTGCTTAGGCTACTTTCACACTTGCGTTGGACGGCTTCCGTTGCTATCCGCAGCCTTGACCATCAGTGACCGCCGGGCGGATGGAACGCTGCATGTAGCGTTTTTCTGCACTTGGCAACCTGCCGGAATCCATTGGTGTCCGTTGTTTTATAATGGACACCTATGGTGGCGGATTCCGTTAGAATCAGTCATTTGACGCATTCCGTTAACGCATCCGTCTTTACACAACTGCGCATGCTCAGATGTGTAAAGTCAAGGAAAAAAGCCTATAACGGATTGCGTTATTTTGTACGATCCGTTGTGCCACTATATGCAACGCATCCGTTGCATGCGTCACGCAATACTACGGATGCCGTTTAATGCAAGTGTGAAAGTAGCCTTAGCTGTGCGGACATTACCAAACTGTGCCAACTTGCAAATTGCATGGTGGTACCATGTGTGCACGCAGCCATAAGACTACAGCAATTGTACATAGCAACCACCAACCCCAAAATGTTGATCTGGACCATAGAGGCACTGGATTCAGGGCTCCTCTGCATCCACCAACCCCAAAATGTGGAGCTGGGCAGCAGAGGCCCCGGACTCGGGGCTCCTGTAGTTGGCTGTCTTACACATGGCGCAGAATATCTGCACTGCCAAGCCCTCCATTCTTGCCTCCTCTCTGGGCAGGGTGCCCACCTATTTCCAACATTATAACATTTTTCGCTAACTCCAAACATGGTATAAACGTTCACACTTGTCCTCAGAAACCACCAGTGAGGACACCTGGTGCAGAGGCCCAGCAGACAGCTGATACAACATGTCTGAGGGACCTACAACGTCCAGTAGGCACGATCCGACCGGCCAACCCCAAGGGTCATTACACCTGGCGGATTACTGACCATTACCCTGAGAGGACGCAACGTCACACTGTCACTGTGGTCGGGGGACTGGTGGCCGCCAATCAGTGTGCACGACAAATGGCACTAGGACCAGGACACATGGCGGAAGGCAGGCTCAGAAATACAATTACTGTAGACCACACAGATTGGGCATACACAGGACCACCAGGCCTTACATTTTGATACATTGTGGTACTATGGGGAGCGGCAGCCATAACCTGTCACCAGGAATCAGGCCCTTATTCCTTCGCTCTTGTAGATGCACTACCTGATTGGGTAAATATTGCACACTAGGCCCTCCCGCGCTAGCCCCGCCCCCGCGGAGCCTCACCTTCAGGTAGTCGTTCTCCGAGCGCAGCTCGTCCATCTCCCGCAGGAGGCTCTCGGTGCCCCCGTCCAGCAGATCCTCGGTCAGGTCAGAGAAGGCCATGGAGGTGCTGAGGGGCAGCCGGCTGGAGGCCGCAGACACCCCGCCTTCCTCGCTGCTGGCCCGGCTGCTGCTGTTCTCCTCCGACGCGCAGGACCCCTCCGAGCTGCTGTCCGTCCCCCGCCGGGCCCCTGGAGCCGCCGGGACCTTACTCTTCCCTCCGCTCCGGGCAGCGGGGGCTGCCTGCTTCTTGGTGCCCGGAGAAGGGAGAGGACGGCGCGGTCCGGGGGGGATAACACTGAGGGCCACCGGGGAAGATCTCCGAGGCTTGGACAGAGACCACCCGGTCAGGTCCTTCGGGCGGGCCGGGGATGGCGCCCGGTTTAGCTTCTTTTTTTCGGGTACCGGGGGAGGAGCACCCCCTCCGGGCCCCGCCGGCTCCATCACTGCCCCGGTCAGCTCCGGTATTTCTGCAGCACGGGTCTGTACAGATATTCCGCAGATAGCGTCAGGGTCCTGGACACACGGTGGGAAGAATCCTCCGGCGGCTGTGTCCGCCCTCCCCGGGGCTGTCAGTGGTACTGCCCGATGTCTGCTCCCATATAACGGACGATGATGTGTCTGCTCTGCGCATCGGATTCATCTACTGCTGGGAGGAGGGGGAGGCGCCGGAGCAGAGGACCGGCCCCAAGCAGGGAGGGGGCACATCCTGCAGCAGCTACAGGCTGGAGAGTGTGTGTATGGGAAGCCGGGCTCATACATACACGGGGAGCAGAGGATAATGAGAGGCCGGGCTCATACACAGGGTGATGGAGGCCGGGCTCATACATGGGGAGCACAGGGTGATGAGAGGCCGGGCTCATACATGGGGTGATGGGAAGCCGGGCTCATACATACACGGGGAGCACAGGGTGATGGGAGGCCGGGCTCATACATGGGGAGCACAGGGTGATGGGAGGCCGGGCTCATACATGGGGAGCACAGGGTGATGGAGGCCGGGATCATACATGGGGAGCACAGGGTGATGAGAGGCCGGGCTCATACATGGGGTGATGGGAGGCCGGGATCATACACGGGGAGCACAGGATAATGGGAGGCCGGGCTCATACATACACGGGGAGCACAGGGTGATGGGAGGCCGGGCTCATACATGGGGAGCACAGGGTGATGGGAGGCCGGGCTCATACATGGGGAGCACGGGGTGATGGGAGGCCGGGCTCATACACGGGGAGCACAGGGTGATGGGAGGCCGGGCTCATACATGGGGAGCACAGGGTGATGGGAGGCCGGACTCATACACGGGGAGCACAGGATAATGGGAGTCCGGGCTCATACACGGGGAGCACAGGGTGATGGGAGGCCGGGCTCATACATGGGGAGCACAGGGTGATGAGAGGCCGGGCTCATACATAAGGAGCACAGGGTGATGAGAGGCCGGGCTCATACACGGGGAGCACAGGGTGATGGGAGGCCGGGCTCATACACAGGGTGATGGGAGGCCGGGCTCATACACAGGGTGATGGGAGGCCGGGCTCATACATACACGGGGAGTACAGGGTGATGAGAGGCCGGGCTCATACACGGGGAGCACAGGATGATGAGAGGCCGGGCTCATACATACACGGGGAGCACAGGGTGATGGGAGGCCGGGCTCATACACGGGGAGCACAGGGTGATGGGAGGCCGGGCTCATACATGGGGAGCACAGGGTGATGGGAGGCCGGGCTCATACATACACGGGGAGCACAGGATAATGGGAGGCCGGGCTCATACACGGGGAGCACAGGGTGATGGGAGGCCGGGCTCATACATGGGGAGCACAGGGTGATGGGAGGCCGGACTCATACACGGGGAGCACAGGATAATGGGAGTCCGGGCTCATACACGGGGAGCACAGGGTGATGGGAGGCCGGGCTCATACATGGGGAGCACAGGGTGATGAGAGGCCGGGCTCATACATAAGGAGCACAGGGTGATGAGAGGCCGGGCTCATACATAAGGAGCACAGGGTGATGAGAGGCCGGGCTCATACACGGGGAGCACAGGGTGATGGGAGGCCGGGCTCATACACAGGGTGATGGGAGGCCGGGCTCATACACAGGGTGATGGGAGGCCGGGCTCATACATACACGGGGAGTACAGGGTGATGAGAGGCCGGGCTCATACACGGGGAGCACAGGATGATGAGAGGCCGGGCTCATACATACACGGGGAGCACAGGGTGATGGGAGGCCGGGCTCATACACGGGGAGCACAGGGTGATGGGAGGCCGGGCTCATACATGGGGAGCACAGGGTGATGGGAGGCCGGGCTCATACATACACGGGGAGCACAGGATAATGGGAGGCCGGGCTCATACACGGGGAGCACAGGGTGATGGGAGGCCGGGCTCATACATGGGGAGCACAGGGTGATGGGAGGCCGGGCTCATACATACACGGGGAGCACAGGATAATGGGAGGCCGGGCTCATACACGGGGAGCACAGGGTGATGGGAGGCCGGGCTCATACATGGGGAGCACAGGGTGATGGGAGGCCGGGCTCATACACGGGGAGCACAGGGTGATGGGAGGCCGGGCTCATACACGGGGAGCACAGGGTGATGGGAGGCCGGGCTCATACACGGGGAGCACAGGGTGATGGGAGGCCGGGCTCATACACAGGGTGATGGGAGGCCGGGCTCATACATGCACGGGGAGCAGAGAATAATGAGAGGCCGGTCTCATACATACACGGGGAGCAGAAGATAATGAGAGGCCGGGCTCATACATGGGGAGCACCGGGTGATGAGAGGCCGGGCTCATACATGGGGAGCACCGGGTGATGAGAGGCCGGGCTCATACATGGGAAGCACAGGGTGATGGGCGGCTTGGCTCATACATGGGGAGCACTGGGTGATGGGAGGCCGGGCTCATATATGGGGAGCACCGGGTGATGGGAGGCCGGGCTCATACATGGGGAGCACCGTGTGATGGGAGGCCGGGCTCATACACGGGGAGCACAGGGTGATGGGAGGCCGGGCTCATACATGGGGAGCACAGGGTGATGGGAGGCCGGACTCATACACGGGGAGCACAGGGTAATGAGAGGCTGGGCTCATACATGGGGAGCACAGGGTGATAGGAGGCCGGGCTCATACACGGGGAGCACAGGGTGATGAGAGGCCGGGCTCATACACGGGGAGCACAGGGTGATGAGAGGCCGGGCTCATACACTGGGAGCACAGGGTGAGGAGAGGCCGGGCTCATACACGGGGATGACAGGGTGATGAGAGGCCGGGCTCATACACGGGGATCACAGGGTGATGAGAGGCCGGGCTCATACACGGGGAGCACAGAGTGATGGGCGGCTTGGCTCATACACGGGGAGCACGGGGTGATGGGAGGCCGGGCTCATACATGGGGA
Organism: Anomaloglossus baeobatrachus; assembly: GCF_048569485.1. Lineage (NCBI taxonomy): Eukaryota > Metazoa > Chordata > Amphibia > Anura > Aromobatidae > Anomaloglossus > Anomaloglossus baeobatrachus. The sequence goes on along the minus strand of NC_134357.1, from coordinate 346,651,927 downwards.
GCACCGGGTGAGGGGAGGCCGGGCTCAAACATGGGGAGCACCGGGTGAGGGGAGGCCGGGCTCATACATTGGGAGCACAGGGTGATGGGAGGCCGGGCTCATACATGGGGAGCACAGGGTGATGGGAGGCCGGGCTCATACATGGGGAGCACCGGGTGATGGGAGGCCGGGCTCATACATGGGGAGCACCGGGTGATGGGAGGCCGGGCTCATATATGGGGAGCACAGGGTGATGGGAGGCCGGGCTCATACATGGGGAGCACAGGGTGATGGGAGGCCGGGCTCATGCATTGGGAGCACAGGGTGATGGGAGGCCGGGCTCATATATGGGGAGCACAGAGTGATGGGAGGCCGGGCTGATACATGGGGAGCACAGGGTGATGGGAGGCCGGGCTCATACATGGGGAGCACAGGATAATGGGAGGCCGAGCTCATATATGGGGAGCACAGGGTGACGGGGAGCCGGGCTCATACATGGGGAGCACAGGGTGATGGGAGGCCGGGCTCATGCATGGGGAGCACAGGGTGATGGGAGGCCGGGCTCATATATGGGGAGCACAGGGTGATGGGAGGCCGGGCTCATACATGGGGAGCACAGGGTGATGGGAGGCCAGGCTCATACATGGGGAGCACAGGGTGATGGGAGGCTGGGCTCATACATGGGGAGCACAAGATAATGGGAGTCCGGGCTCATACATGGAGAGCACCGGGTGATGGGAGGCCGGGCTCATATATGGGGAGCACAGGGTGATGGGAGGCCGGGCTCATACATGGGGAGCACAGGGTGATGGGAGGCCGGGCTCATACATGGGGAGCACAGGGTGATGGGAGGCCGGGATCATACATGGGGAGCACAGGATAATGGGAGTCCGGGCTCATACATGGGGAGCACCGGGTGATGGGAGGCCGGGCTCATACATGGGGAGCACAGGGTGATGGGAGGCCGGGCTCATACATGGGGAGCACAGGGTGATGGGAGGCCGGGCTCATACATGGGGCGCACAGGGTGATGGGAGGCCGGGCTCATACATGTGGAGCACAGGATAATGGGAGGCCGGGCTCATACATGGGGAGCACCGGGTGATGGGAGGCCGGGCTCATACATATACGGGGAGCACAGGATAATGAGAGGCCGGGCTCATACATGGGAAGCACAGGATAATGGGAGTCCGGGCTCATACATGGGGAGCACCGGGTGATGGGAGGCCGGGCTCATACACGGGAGCACAGGGTGATGGGAGGCCGGGCTCATACACGGGGAGCATAGGATAATGGGAGGCCGGGCTCATACACGGGGAGCACAGGATAATGAGAGGCCGGGCTCATACATGGGGAGCACAGGATAATGGGAGGCCGAGCTCATACATGGGGAGCACCGGGTGATGGGAGGCCGGGCTCATACATGGGGAGCACAGGATAATGGGAGGCCGGGCTCATACATGGGGAGCACCGGGTGATTGGAGGCCGGGCTCATACACGGGGAGCACAGGATAATGAGAGGCCGGGCGCATACATGGGGAGCACAGGATAATGGGAGGCAAGGCTCATACATGGGGAGCACAGGGTGATGGGAGTCCGGGCTCATACATGGGGAGCACAGGGTGATGGGAGGCCGGGCTCATGCATGGGGAGCACAGGGTGATGGGAGGCCGGGCTCATATATGGGGAGCACAGGGTAATGGGAGGCCGGGCTCATACATGGGGAGCACAGGGTGATGGGAGGCCGGGCTCATACATGGGGAGCACAGGGTGATGGGAGGCCGGGATCATACATGGGGAGCACAGGATAATGGGAGTCCGGGCTCATACATGGGGAGCACCGGGTGATGGGAGGCCGGGCTCATACATGGGGAGCACAGGGTGATGGGAGGCCGGGCTCATACATGGGGAGCACAGGGTGATGGGAGGCCGGGCTCATACATGGGGCGCACAGGGTGATGGGAGGCCGGGCTCATACATGTGGAGCACAGGATAATGGGAGGCCGGGCTCATACATGGGGAGCACCGGGTGATGGGAGGCCGGGCTCATACATGGGGAGCACCGGGTGATGGGAGGCCGGGCTCATACACGGGAGCACAGGGTGATGGGAGGCCGGGCTCATACACGGGGAGCACAGGATAATGGGAGGCCGGGCTCATACACGGGAAGCACAGGATAATGAGAGGCCGGGCTCATACATGGGGAGCACAGGATAATGGGAGGCCGGGCTCATACATGGGGAGCACCGGGTGATGGGAGGCCGGGCTCATACATGGGGAGCACAGGATAATGGGAGGCCGGGCTCATACATGGGGAGCACCGGGTGATGGGAGGCCGGGCTCATACACGGGGAGCACAGGATAATGAGAGGCCGGGCTCATACATGGGGAGCACAGGATAATGGGAGGCAAGGCTCATACATGGGGAGCACCGGGTGATGGGAGGCCGGGCTCATACATGGGGAGCACAGGGTGATGGGAGGCCGGGCTCATACATGGGTAGCACGGGGTGATGGGAGGCCGGGCTCATACATGGAGCACCGGGTGATGGGAGGCCGGGCTCATACATGGGGAGCACAGGGTGATGGGAGGCCGGGCTCGTATATGGGGAGCACAGGGTGATGGGAGGCCGGGCTCATACAGGGGGAGCGCAGGGTGATGGGAGGCCGGGCTCATACATGGGGAGCGCAGGGTGATGGGAGGCCGGGCTCGTATATGGGGAGCACAGGGTGATGGGAGGCCGGGCTTATACATGGGGAGCACGGGGTGATAGGAGGCCGGGCTCATACACGGGGAGCGCAGGGTGATGGGAGGCCGGGCTCGTATATGGGGAGCACAGGGTGATGGGAGGCCGGGCTCATACATGGGGAGCACGGGGTGATAGGAGGCCGGGCTCATACACGGGGAGCACAGGATAATGAGAGGCCGGGCTCATACATGGGGAGCACAGGGTGATGGGAGGCCGGGATCATACATGGGGAGCACAGGATAATGGGAGTCCGGGCTCATACATGGGGAGCACGGGGTAATGGGAGGCCGGGCTCATACATGGGGAGCACAGGGTGATGGGAGGCCGGGCTCATACATGGGCCGCACAGGGTGATGGGAGGCCGGGCTCATACATGTGGAGCACAGGATAATGGGAGGCCGGGCTCATACATGGGGAGCACCGGGTGATGGGAGGCCGGGCTCATACATATACGGGGAGCACAGGATAATGAGAGGCCGGGCTCATACATGGGAAGCACAGGATAATGGGAGTCCGGGCTCATACATGGGGAGCACCGGGTGATGGGAGGCCGGGCTCATACACGGGAGCACAGGGTGATGGGAGGCTGGGCTCATACACGGGGAGCATAGGATAATGGGAGGCCGGGCTCATACATGGGGAGCACAGGATAATGAGAGGCCGGGCTCATACATGGGGAGCACAGGATAATGGGAGGCCGGGCTCATACATGGGGAGCGCCGGGTGATGGGAGGCCGGGCTCATACATGGGGAGCACAGGATAATGGGAGGCCGGGCTCATACATGGGGAGCACCGGGTGATGGGAGGCCGGGCTCATACACTGGGAGCACAGGATAATGAGAGGCCGGGCGCATACATGGGGAGCACAGGATAATGGGAGGCAAGGCTCATACATGGGGAGCACCGGGTGATGGGAGGCCGGGCTCATACATGGGGAGCACAGGGTGATGGGAGGCCGGACTCATACATGGGTAGCACGGGGTGATGGGAGGCCGGGCTCATACATGGGGAGCACAGGATAATGGGAGGCCGGGCTCATACATGGGGAGCACCGGGTGATGGGAGGCCGGGCTCATACAGGGGGAGCGCAGGGTGATGGGAGGCCGGGCTCATACATGGGGAGCGCAGGGTGATGGGAGGCCGGGCTCGTATGTGGGGAGCACAGGGTGATGGGAGGCCGGGCTCATACATGGGGAGCACGGGGTGATGGGAGGCCAGGCTCATACACGGGGAGCACAGGATAATGAGAGGCCGGGCTCATACATGGGGAGCACAGGATAATGGGAGGCAAGGCTCATACATGGGGAGCACCGGATGATGGGAGGCCGGGCTCATACATGGGGAGCACAGGGTGATGGGAGGCCGGGCTCGTATATGGGGAGCACAGGGTGATGGGAGGCCGGGCTCATACAGGGGGAGCGCAGGGTGATGGGAGGCCGGGCTCATACATGGGGAGCGCAGGGTGATGGGAGGCCGGGCTCGTATATGGGGAGCACAGGGTGATGGGAGGCCGGGCTCATACATGGGGAGCACGGGGTGATAGGAGGCCGGGCTCATACACGGGGAGCGCAGGGTGATGGGAGGCCGGGCTCGTATATGGGGAGCACAGGGTGATGGGAGGCCGGGCTCATACATGGGGAGCACGGGGTGATAGGAGGCCGGGCTCATACACGGGGAGCACAGGATAATGAGAGGCCGGGCTTATACATGGGGAGCACAGGATAATGGGAGGCAAGGCTCATACATGGGGAGCACCGGGTGATGGGAGGCCGGGCTCATACATGGGGAGCACAGGGTGATGGGAGGCCGGGCTCATACATGGGTAGCACGGGGTGATGGGAGGCCGGGCTCATACATGGGGAGCACAGGATAATGGGAGGCCGGGCTCATACAGGGGGAGCGCAGGGTGATGGGAGGCCGGGCTCATACATGAGGAGCGCAGGGTGATGGGAGGCCGGGCTCGTATATGGGGAGCACAGGGTGATGGGAGGCCGGGCTCATACATGGGGAGCACGGGGTGATGGGAGGCCGGGCTCATACACGGGGAGCACAGGATAATGGGCCAGGATCATACTTGAGGTGTCCAAAATGGTGTGGGTGCTGTGTATGGGAGGCCGGGATCATACATGGGGTGCACAGGGTGATGGAAGATGTACCGGGGACTTCAGAGAGTCATGGGAAGAAGTTGTGTAGTTATATAAGGCTGAGGACACATATAAGTAAGCATCTGGACTACATTTACTAAGCTGGCCTCAGTCTATTCTAGCTATGTACATACAGTATATCACAGTAATCACAGTATATGTACTAGGTGCACGACTGGTGTATGGCCTCATTCAGATGTCCGTTAAACATGAACGTGTTCTGTTCTTTTTCACAATTTCTGGGGCTGTTCACACGTCTGTATTTTTGCGTTTTGTGTATTCGCATTATATCATGGAGACATGTCTGTTTTTTTTTATCAAAGTTATGGATGAAAATCATTGATGAAACACTGATGGTAAAAACTGACCCACACGACTGAAATTCTTGTGCAGCACACCGACCAACATGGTTTCTTTTATTTGTGTATTAGAAAAAGCACTGATGTCTGAATGAGGCCTAACTTGAAGCTTGTGGGTGCCAATGCAACATTTCCATCAGGGCCCCCAGCTATTAGGGGTATTTAATAGTATTGGCCTTCTCACATGACCTTTTGGTTCTCCCAAGGCCCCGCACCCTTTGCAGTTGTGCCCCTTTCATCTCACATGGCTGACAAGGACAATATGGAATAGAGAAAAGCGGCTTATAGGGACAGCTGTAAAGGTGCCTATATACAAAGAGTGCTCAGCAATTATTAGTGCGTCCAATATATAACAATTCTGTAACCGCAGTAGGGCTGTATTCACAGACGGACCACAACACCTGGATCTGACATTGGTCTCCTAATCCAAGGTATCAGCCTCATACATGCCTTTGACTTAAGTTAGGTCAGCAGACCTGCGGTCACTTTGGTCATTGCCATCAATACTAGACTGTCCACAAATATGATTGAAGCCATACTCCACTCAGTGCGTCGCAGTATGCTTAGTAACCACCGGTGGTACAAAGTGCACCAGAACCTGATCATGGAGCAATGGAAGAAGAATGGAGTGGGTCAGTTACCTGTAGAAAAAATGGTACTAGGATGAACTATGGGTAGAGGTTAAGCCGGCAGAACAGTGTGGTGTCCTGGGCAATGTACTGCTGGAGACCTTTGGGCATGCCATTTATGTGGGTGTTACAATGACATGCGTCACCTACCTAGAAGTTGTACAGGCCAAGTAAACCCCTTCATAAGAGTGGCATTCCTTGGCGGTGACCTTTTTTCAGCAGGCCCATGTGCCCTGCCACACTGCCCATTTTCCAAGAATAGATTGAGAAGATGCTAAAAAGTTTAGAGGAGTATTTCCATCCTCGATGTCACATCCACATAAATGTATAGTTAGATGGGACCACATCTAACTCAGGAACCAGGCCCTAAAATGCGCTACTTTAAATGGTGAGGTTGTTATAAATCCCATTCCTTGACTCTCCACTGATGGCAATGAGCAACTACTAGGAACCTTTCTCGAGACAGGTGTGAGATATGCCATGCATGTACAAGAGAGGAATACCCCTTGAAGGTTATGACTTGGCCTCCAAATCCCTGAGATCTCAGTCTGACCAAGCATCTGTGGGATGTGCTGGAAAAACAAGTTTAATCCATGGGGGGCCCACCTCACAACTTAGGACTTAAAGGATTTGCTGCTAATGTCTTGCCAGATACCACAGGACACCTGCAGATGTCTTATGGAGCTTCTGTGTGAGAACTGTTTGATGGCACAAGGGGGATATACACAATATTAGGCAGGTTGGTTGATCACTGGGCACATATTTGTTTACCTTCGTCTTATAACTTTCTTCTTATTTTGGTAAATGCCTCAAATTTAGATTGATCACAAGGAGCCATATTGGTTTTGTAAGAAATCATGGCCATATGTGGAACTACTTTATAAGGCCAGGCCTCCACAATGTTAATCACAGTGCAATATCACATGTAATATATTCCTATGGAGTAGTGTGACTTCATTGTCTCATTGTCATGCATCAGTGATGGAAAAAGGAACACAACAGTGTTGGTCTTTTTGCATTAGTCCTATAAAACAAAGGGATAATTTTATTTCTATGGCACCATCACATTCTGCAGCACTTTACAATTCCGAGGGGCATGTACACACAATACAGATAGGCGGGAGAGCTCACATAGATCTAACCCCTTATATGAATGTCTTCCATACAGAAACCTATAGATTCAGTACAATTCGTTAAGCTGCACTGCTACCCGCTCTGTGGGATCAATACGTACAGCTGTCTGCTCTCAAGTGACAGGCACTGAGCGCTGTTTTGCTGACATACAGTCTAGGGAACAAAAGGGAAGCTCCTCGCTTCCCTGTCACATGTATTGGTGCAACAGCTCCCTCTGCCTTTCTCCACCTAGTAGACGCCATGCCATTCATGGTTAATCCTAGATGTTTCATATTCATGGTGGGCTGTAACTGAAGGTTTGTATTGTTATGTATTGTACCTTTTTGAAGAACAACTCCAATGTTTTTTCTTTTATTTCCCCAATCATTTAGCTATCAGTTCAATATGGGCAATACAATAATACCGGTCGCTGTCATCTGCCGTTTTCAGCGCTGCTCAGGTCCTCTCCTAGATCATGAGACCATGGTTCCATGTGACCAGCCGGTTCGTAACAGCATTTTTGTGTGGACAGGAAGGCTCTCATACACTTACATTACAAAAGTAACTAGTAGTCTGCAGTGTGAGTGTCACGTCCTCACCGGAGTCCGCTCCTGTGACTTCTGCTTCGGTCACCAGGCGCCGCCGTATTCCCACCATGGACTGTGCTGGCGATAGGGGAGGAGTCGGTGCCAGTGGCTCTGTTGGGCACGGCTCTGCTCATCCACTAGGCTGGGTTTCCCTGGGACCTGCAGTACCACTGGCTGACTGTAGGTGGTGGGTGTCTTCCAGCTGAAGTTATCACATTCAGCTATGGGCAATGGGAAGACCCCACACCCTTCTAATTCCCCCTCTTGTCTGCTGGTCACTACCACAGTTTTGTAGTCCTGCTACTGTCTGGTTCCTGTTCTGTTCTGCCTATTGATTCCTGTGTTTTGACCTCTGCCCGCTCATTGACTACTCTCCTGCTTGCCGTTTTGTACCTTGCTGCCATCTTCGGTTTTGACTGCTGCCTGATTTCCTGACTACACTCCTGCCTGCCGTTTTTGTCCCTTTTTTGTACCTCCTGGTTTGGACCTTGCCTGATGACCACTGTTTCCTGGATTACAGTCTTCCATAGGCAGCAATCTCCTGGACCTCATGTAATTCCAAATCCCTGTACAGAGGTTAAAGGGTTTCAGGGTTCTTGAGATCCTGCCGACTTGGTGACTAGCCCTAGTCTGTCCGTGACAGCCATCCTGAGTCTGTGGTCAAAGGCAGACGTTACATTGAGCCTTCGAGAAAGAGCTGTGGTCACATGATGCGGGAAATAATGTGTTGGGAAGTTTCAAACTAAACTCCAAACAGATCTGGTGCATTGATTAAAAAAATGACTCCAGAGGGTTTTTTTCCCCTCCCTGCAGTGGTGCTTTAAATATAAGTCCCCTGCCCCTGTAGTAAACTTACCTGCAGCTCTGTCTTCATATTTTTCAAGAGTCAATTTCTGGTGATTTGTGGTGTGGCGGCAGCGCCTTTGTTTCATGGAGCGCATTGGAGGTCACAAATCAATGCAATTCTATGAGAGCCTCCTTCTGGCTCTCATAGAGTTACATTGACTCTGATGTTTGGCCAGTCAGAAGTTACGGTCACAAGATGGCTCATTGGGACCGGAGTGATGCCGAAAAGAGGTGAAGACGGTGGCAGGTGAGTATAATACAGAGCGGCAGAGGGCTTACATTTAAAGCACCACACCAGCACTGAAAATAAACCCCTGGAGTGGTGCTTTAATAAAATATCAGAACACAACACGTTTCAGTGCAGAGTGCGTGCGCACTCCAAATTTGTGTGGATCTCCTTTGTTACCAGTACTTATTAACCCTATGTGGCCATGTCTACTGATGATGCGGGAAAGGACTGGAAACTGCAGAAGACCTTTTACTTTTTTGCATACACTCTACATACATTACTGATAGCTAATACATACTGAGATAAGACACCAGCTTGGTACGTTAGGGGTACTTCACACACAGCGAGATCGCTACTGAGATCGCTGCTGAGTCATGTTTGTTGTGACCTCATTAGCGATCTCGCTGTGTGTGACACTGAGCAGCGATCTGGCCCCTGCTGTGAGATCGCTGCTCGTTACACACAGTCCTGGTTCGTTTTTTTATTGTTGCTCTCCCGCTGATAAGCACACATCGCTGTGTGTGACAGCGAGAGAGCAACAATCCTGAATGTGCAGGGAGCAGGAGCCTGACAGCCTGCGGTAAGCTGTAACTAAGGTAAACATCGGGTAACCAAGGTGGTTACCTGATATTTACCTTCGTTACCAGCCTCCGCAGCTCTCACGCTGCCAGTGCCGGCTCCTGCTCCCTGCACACGCTAAGTTAAGCGGTGTGAGCTGGTAACTAAGGTAAACATCGGGTAACCATACCCGATGTTTACCTTAGTTACCAGTGTCCGCAGCTTCCAGACGCCGGCTCCGTGCAAGCGCAGTGTCGCTTACACGTCGCTGCTGGCTGGGGGCTGGTCGCTGGTGAGATCTGCCTGTTTGACAGCTCACCAGCGACCATGTAGCGATGCAGCAGCGATCCTGACCAGGTCAGATCGCTGGTCGGATCGCTGCTGCATCGCTAAAGTGTGAAGGTACCCTTAACGGTGTAGTCCACTACCTAGACAAGTCCTTTATGAATGAAATAGTTGTGACGACATACACTCTCATGGTTTAAAGTTTGTTAACATTCAGCCAGACGTATTGTTCTGTTGTGTATTAACTCATGTTTGCTTAGCTATTGTTTCTCCAGACCCTTCCAGTAATCATTGTAATGTAGTTGTGTATTGCTAATGTGATTACCTTAGCAGCCATTGTCTAGTTGGAGACTTGCAGGCTGGAAGCTTGTGGCCCTGGAAGCTCTGAGGCACGGACATTCTAAATCCCTGAATCCCTGGTGAGCCAGCGGAAGGGTGAGACTCTGTTGCCTGTTACATGTGTGTTTTGCTGGTTATGTGCCGTTACTTGTTTGGGGATCCAATAAAGTCTAATTATTGTGGTTCCCTCACCCTGTGTTGTCTGAGTAGTGTTCCGCCCACGGTTAAGGAGGCCGGCGTTCAGTTGGGATGAGCCCTGAGCCACGCTGTCTTTCTAGAGGCGGCCGGTTTTAGCGGACGAGAGCACCCACTGAGCCCCGTGTCTCCACAATAGTCCCCCTTATAAAATAAAACACCGTATACTCACCCATAGCTGACATCTCTGGAACAGCACTGGTGCAGGAGGTGAGTTAATGGTGTTTTTATTTTACAATGGGGCTATTTCATTTAAAAGCGCTTGTCCACGTAGTGGTAACCCCTTTAGGTCATGCACTATAGTTTTTCTTATCTTTATTAGCAGTTAATGTTATTAACACAACTGGTCCTTTTACAAGAGAGCGTGATCCATTGCTGATACTACAGGTCTGATGGAAATTGCAGATTTATTGATGTTGCTTTTCTGGTGCCATCAGCACAGGACAAGTATTGTCTCTGGAAACCTTCATTTTGTGAAGCGGCTGCCTAGGGAGACTGAAACACCAGGGCTGATTTACTAATCCTGTCTAATTCTTAGACAGTGTAATCTTTACCCTCAACTGGTGAGGTGGGATTTTTGTCACGGAACTGGTGATGTGGGGCTTCCTATACTCCAGTGTTTAGAAATCTCTAATTTTTACAGAAAATGCAAAGATCGTTTGTTTTAATCATTTTCTTATTGCCGATTGATTACACATGAGTATACAAAATTTTTGACATCCACAAGTATCGGAAAATGTAATACATTGATGATTCATACCAGCATTTTCCAATGAATGCTAGCTGAACAAAATTTCCCTGAGGTATTGCAAACCCCACCTCACCAGTTGAGGGTTAAACTAGCTTGTCCTAAAATGGGTTAAATTTATCAGCTTTTCATAAATCTGGCACTTCTTTAAGGTGGTGTCACACACAGCGACGGCGACAATGACGTCGCTGCTAAGTCACCATTTTCTGTGACGTAGTAGCCACTTTCCCGTCGCTGTCGCTGTGTGTGACATCCAGCAACGAGCTGGCCCCTGCTGTGAGGTTGCCGGTCGTTGCTGAATGTCCTGCTTCATTTTTTGGACGTTGCTCTCCCGCTGTGAAGCACACATCGCTGTGTGTGACAGCGAGAGAGCGACGAACTGAAGCGAGCAGGGAGGCGGCTTCTGGCAGCCTGCGGTAAACTGTAACCAAGGTAAACATCGGGTAACCAAGCGAAGTGCTTCGCTGGTTACCCGATATTTACCTTAGTTACTAGCGTCCACCGCTCTCAGGCTGTCAGTGCTGGCTCCCTGCTCCCTGCACGCGCGTAGCCAGAGTACACATCGGGTAAATAAGCAAAGGTTTGCTTATTAACCCGATGTGTACTCTGGCTAGGAGTGCAGGAGGCCAGCGCTAAGCAGTGTGCGCTGGTAACCAAGGTAAATATCGGGTAACCAGCAAAGGGATTTGCTTGGTTACCCGATATTTACCTTAGTTACCAAGCGCAGCATCGCTTCCACGCGTCGCTGCTGGCTGGGGGCTGGTCACTGGTCGCTGGTGAGATCTGCCTGTTTGACAGCTCACCAGCGACCATGTAACGACGCAGCAGCGATCCTGATAAGGTCAGGTCGTCGTCGTGATCGCTGCTGCGTCGCTACGTGTGACCCTAGCTTTAGACTATCATTTTGCACTGTCTATTAGTTGGCTTAGGGTATCGTCACACTTTAGCGATGCTACAGCGATCCCACCAACGATCTGACCTGTCAGGATCGCTGGTGCGTTGCTACATGGTCGCTGGTAAGCTGTCAATCAGGCAGATCTCACCAGCGACGCGTGGAAGCGATGCTGTGCTTGGTAACTAAGGTAAATATCGGGTAACCAAGCGCTTGGTTACCCAATATTTACCTTGGTTACCAGTGCACACCGCTTAGCGCTGGCTCCCTGCACTCCTAGCCAGGGTACACATTGGGTTAATAAGCAAACCACTTTGCTTATTTACCAGATATGTACTCTGGCTACGTGTGCAGGGAGCCGTCACTGGCAGCCTGAGAGCCGCGGACGCTAGTAACCAAGGTAAATATCGGGTAACCAAGCACAGCTTTTCGCTTGGTTACCCGATATTTACCTTGGTTACAACTTACCGCAGGCTTCCAGACGCCAGTTCCCTGCTCCCTGCACATTCAGATCGTTGCTCTCTCGCTGTCAAACACAGCGATGTGTGCTTCACAGCGGGAGAGCAATGTCCAAAAAATAAACCAGTGCTGTAGTGGGGGAGACAAGAAAGGCGCAATAGGGTTTTACCCGGTTTACAGAGTGAAAGAGGATAAAAACAGTGCACTCACCTGGCCGGGTTGTGCCAGTCACAACCCCTTTATTAGCATGGATGAGCGCTTGGGTGGTTCTGCAGCGGCCCCGTTATAGAGCAGATTTTGAATATGAAGGACTGGAGAAAACGGGTTTATTGCCGCGCTAAAAACCACGAGCATGTATAAGTCAAAATATTCTCTTTATTTAGATCATTCCTACGCGTTTCTGAGGCTCATCTGCCTCCTTCCTCAGGGAAAAAGATTCTTTTTCCCTGAGGAAGGAGGCAGATGAGCCTCAGAAACGCGTAGCAATGATCTAAATAAAGAGAATATTTTGACTTATACATGCTCGTGGTTTTTAGCGCGGCAATAAACCCGTTTTCTCCAGTCCTTCATATTCAAAAAATAAACCAGAGCAGTGTGTAACGAGCAGCAATTTCACAGCAGAGGCCAGATCGCTGCTCAGTGTCACACACAGCGGGATCGCTAATGAGGTCACTGGTGTGTCACAAAAACCGTGACTCGTTAGCGATCTCGCTATGTGAGAAGTACCCCTTACTTCGGTCAACTAAGGTCAATCCCCTTCTCTACCCAGTTCGCGTCAGGCCATGCCCCTTGTCAAGCATGTTAAAAAATATGTTCTGAGTACATAAAAAATGTGGTGGAGTGCATGAAATATCGTATTTTGGCACATTTTTTGCAATTTTTGCCTCGTAGTTTAGTAAATCAGACACACTTACTTACACTCTATTCAAACAAGCAGAATTGTGAATTCAGGTCTGGGCTATTAGACATCTTTAATTTGAGAACATTTTGGGCCTCCTTCACACGTCCGAGTCTCCAGTACGTGTTTGGTCCGTTTCCTCACGTACCGGAGACACGGGCACACGTAGACCCATTAAAATCAATGGGTCTGCGCTCACGTGCGTATTCTGCCATGGATAGTGTGTACGTGTGCTCCACACGTAGACATGTCCATTTTTCTCCAGCATCACAGGTGTCACACAGAACGCAAACAGGTCACACGGAACGCAAACGGACCACACGGATGTGTTCCGTGTGATACGCACCGGAGAAAACACATGTGTCTATGACGAAAAAAAAACAAAAAAAACTTTACTCACCTTCTCCAGCCCTACTGTATCTGCTGCTGCCGTCACTTGCTTCCGACCGCCGCTCATTATGCTCATTGCATATTCACTTCACTGCGGCCGGAAGCTGCAGCAGCGGGGAGTCGGCAGGACCGGAGACCGAAGATCAGCACCACGGACAGCGAAGCCAGAGACAGGTGAGTAGAAAGTTCTCGTTTGCCATGTGTTATCACGGATAACACACGGAGAACACACGTGTGCCATAAACACGGCTCACGGAGGGCAATACGCACCTTTGACACGTCTGTGAAAAACGTGTGTCATTTTCACGGACGTGTGAAAGAGGCCTTAGAAAAAGTAAGGCCTACGTCACACTTGAATTCAAACAACAGTTCCTAAAATAGCGGGTCTCTTGACCTTTTGTTAACAACTTCATTAATATATATGAGGCAGTTCGGTAGATCCTCGCATTGAGATCTGTAGACGGACTGTGAAATCAGCCTATAGCATCATATGTACAACAATGTGGAGCACATATCTAAGGGGCACTTTGCACACTGCGACATCGCAGGTGCGATGTCGGTGGGGTCAAATTGAAAATGACGCACTTCCGGCATCGCATGCGACATCGCAGTGTGTAAAGGCTGGATGATACGATTAACGAGCGCAAAAGCGTCGTAATCGTATCATCGGTGCAGCGTCGGCGTAATCCATGATTACGCTGACGCGACGGACCGATGTTGTTCCTCGCTCCTGCGGCTGCACACATCGCTGTGTGTGAAGTCGCAGGAGCGAGGAACGTCTCCTACCGGCCTCACTGCGGCTTCCGTAGGATATGCGGAAGGAAGGAGGTGGGCAGGATGTTGACATCCTGCTCATCTCCGCCCCTCCGCTCTGATTGGCCGCCTGCCGTGTGACGTCGCAGTGACGCCGCACGACCCGCCCCCTTAACAAGGAGGCAGGTCGCCGGCCACAGGGACGTCGCACGGCAGGTGAGTGTGTGTGTGAAGCTGGCGTAGCGATAACTTTCGCTACGCCAGCTATCACCACATATCGCTGCTGCGACGGGGGCGGGCACTATCGCACTCGGCATCGCAGCATCGGGCTGCGATGTCGTAGTGTGCAAAGCCCGCCTAAGGCTGCTTTCATACCTCCAGTTTTAGCAGAGCCGGCCAATCTGGCTCTAAAACCTATGCAACGGATGCGGCGACAATACCGCATCCTTTGCATAAGTTTTTTACATGCGGCCCGTCCGGTTTTTGACGCTTGCGGGAGGCTACTGAGCATGCGCAGTGGAAAAAAAAAATCGCATGCGGCATCTGGATGCGGTTTTTGCCGCAGGACGCCGCATGCGGCGTCCATAGGCATGCATTGCAAATTGCGCCGCATCGGCCGGATGTAGCGCGATGCGTTTTTTTTTGCCAGACAAAAAAACGTGCCAGGCAATATTTTATCTGGCCGCCGCATAAGCTAAATCTGTCGCATACGGCAAAAACCGGAAGGAACGCAAGCCCATGCAGCAAAATACGGCACTAATGTAAGTCTATGCAAAAAAACGCAACCGGCGGCAAAAAAAACCAGTTGCGTTTTTCTGCAAAGCGCCGGATTGTGCCGCACAGGAAAAAACAGCCTAAGTGTTACATTGAAATAATCTGATTGGCAGTTTTAACTAATTAACCATCTAAAATAAGCTACAGTAACTCTAAAATGTGCTGCAATGGCACTAAAATGTGCTACGGTGGCGCTTGAAACATGGTTGAGTTGGTTAGACTTTGACAATGTAGCACTTCTTTATGCCACACAAATGTGCTTTCCCTTTTAAATGCCACGTACCTAAACCACGTAAAATATTGAATATGACAGATCATAGTCTTGGGGAACTTGGTTGACATTTCTTTGTACTTGGCTTACAATGTTGAGAAACACTTTCAATACTTGACAATACACTTTTCATTTTTGGCTTCCTAAGGCGGGCTTTGCACACTACGACATCGCAGGCCGATGCTGCGATGTCGAGTGCGATAGTCCCCGCCCCCGTCGCAGCAGCGATATGTGGTGATAGCTGGCGTAGCGAAAGTTATCGCTACGCCAGCTTCACACACACACTCACCTGCCGTGCGACGTCCCTGTGGCCGGCGACCCGCCTCCTTGTTAAGGGGGCGGGTCGTGCGGCGTCACTGCGACGTCACACGGTAGGCGGCCAATCAGAGCGGAGGGGCGGAGATGAGCAGGATGTAAACATCCTGCCCACCTCCTTCCTTCCGCATATCCTACGGAAGCCGCAGTGAGGCCGGTAGGAGATGTTCCTCGCTCCTGCGACTTCACACACAGCGATGTGTGCTGCCGCAGGAGCGAGGAACAACATCGGACCATTGCGTCAGCGTAATTATGGATTACGCCGACGCTGTACCGATGATACGATTACGACGCTTTTGCGCTCGTTAATCGTATCATCCAGGCTTTACACACTGCGATGTCGCATGCGATGCCGGATGTGCGTCACTTTCAATTTGACCCCACCGACATCGCACCTGCGATGTCGCAGTGTGCAAAGTGCCCCTAAGACTTAGTATAATGCAAATCCTATACAAATTACAAAGGTCTCTACGTTTCCACACTTTATACTATTTCCGTAAAGCTAATGTTACCAAAGTAGTCATGACAATTAAAGAATTATATAAAAGTAGGCATTACACAGAAAAGACCGGAAGTAACCAGCAAATATCTAATCCTGAAATAGGGTGATTGTAATTAAAGTCTTAAATACGTTTTGTTTCATCTGTCACATTCATTTCATCATGACACTATTTGACACCACCCAAGTAATTCTGTCTGTTTTTACATTTTAATAAACACCCACTAGTCTCAGATGTGCTTAGATAATTCCAGTATTGTCCTCTTAGTAAAACAGATCCTTCACTATGATGTCAGTATTGAAGGGGTTGTCCAAGATTAGATATTGATGATGACATAGCTATTAGGCGGTCAGAAGTAAACAGCTGTTCTCGAGTACTTCAGCGCAACTACCAGTCGCTTCAATGTGAGCTGAGCTAGAGTTCCCCAAATTGAGGACAATATAAGCTGCAGCACCTACAAACATCTGAACAGTGGGGATCTTGGGTGTCAAATCCTCCCCAATCTGACATTGATGACTTATATAAAGGGTCCTAGTCAACCTCTTTAAAGGAACACTGTAGGCCAAACAAATGTGCTATGCATATTGTAGGCCTAAATGTCCCCATACACATCAGAGTAAAGTCAGCAGCACTCTCCAAATTCATCAAGGCTGGCCTACCTCTAAATGTACATGGATGACTCCTGACTCTCCTCCAACAAATAATATTGGAGAAAGAAGGATCAGGGAGTTTAAATTTAAGCTCCTGATTCTTCTTACTCAGGGGAGATAAGCTTCTGCCATAGTTAGTCTGGTAGTGGCCTCTTCTCACTGAAAATGAGTGTTTGGCTGAGCCAAGTGTTCATGTTTATGTCTATCCCACATCAAAGGGATAGACAAGACCTTGGATGTACTGGTATGTCCAAGATTGTGACGGAGTTAAACCGTGATTGGGGCAGTGGTGGAAACACAGAGCTGCACCCAGAAGTGTAAGTAAAGCTCAGAATGTATTTTACAAGCAACTGAGCAAATGGCCAGACGTTTTTAGAAAGGGGACAACCTTTTTAAAAGTATGTTTTTTTTCACCACTGCAGCTGAGGTAGGTCAGTACAGCTGAGTTTAGCTGTGTCCCACTATCAACCTAAAAACCTTTCAATCAGCTCTTCTCCCCTCCTAGCACAGTCACCTCTGCTGTACTGTCCCTCACCTACACTACTTTTCTGGAGCTCAGGGCTGAAAGTGTCAAACGTCTACAGTATCTGTTGTGCTCAACTTGGGCTAGATCTGCAATGAGATCTGAACAGAATCCTTACAGAACAGGAGTAGTCCAAAATAGGGAGGCAACTCCTGTTTGAGACATAATAACAACCCTAATCTCAATGCTGACGTTTTACAAGTTACCTCAGCACAGCAGATATACGTGTGATTACTATCCCCTCTCTGGACATTCTGGGGCAGGGACAGTACAGCAGAGCTGACAATGCTATGAGAAAAGATGAGGTATGCTTAGTATGCAAGACATTTTTAAAGGTGTCTTTTGGAATATGCAGGGGAGAATACAAGACTTAAGGCTACTTTACACACTGCGATATCGGTCCCGATATCGCTAGTGTGGGTACCCGCCCCCATCTGTTGCGCGACACGGGAAAAATCGCTGCCCGTGCCGCACAACATCGCCCAGACCCGTCACACATACTTACCTGCCCGGCGACGTCGCTGTGACTGGCGAACCGCCTCCTTTCTAAGGGGGCGGTCCGTGCGGCATCATAGCGACGTCACTGAGCGGCCGCCCAATAGCAGCGGAGGGGCGGAGATGAGCGAGACGTAACATCCCGCCCACCTCCTTCCTTCCTCATAGCGGCCGGGAGGCAGGTAAGGAGAGGTTCCTCGTTCCTGCGGCGTCACACATAGCGATGTGTGCTGCCGCAGGAGCGACGAACTACATCGTTACTGCTGCAGTAACGATAATCGAGAATGGACCCCCATGTCACCGATGAGCGATTTTGCACGTTTTTGCAACGATGCAAAATCGCTCATCGGTGTCACACGCATCAACATCGCTAATGCGGCCGGATGTGCGTCACAAATTCCGTGACCCCAACGACTCCGCATTAACGATGTCGCAGCGTGTAAAGCCCCCTTTAGATACAGGTTGATGGACTGCAGTAAAATAGCACCTAAAGGAACTGGCTTTAGTTGATATTGGGAAAATCTGGTGACAGGTTCCCCCTAATGATTTTTTTATGCCAGCCTTGCTCTCACAAGTGAAGCACATTCTTTGCCTGTATTTTCCCATGTCTTGTTAGTAAGCATCTAAACAGGTTCTTCCAAACCCCATCAATCTGTGAACTGCATGGCTGCCAATCAGATGAAGGACTGAAGTGCTGTGTTTGCACACTTTGATCCAGTCACCTGCACTGGGAGCCCGCGCTGTATAATATGGTAAAGAATCCATTGTGCTGAGCAAATTCCTGAAGATTTTGTAGCGTAAAACAATTTAACCTCTTTCATCAGGTTTGTGACCAAACATACGTTCTGAAAAGCAACAGCGAGTAGTAGTCTACCTGTCGTTACATGACCTGAACATCTGCACCGGCTGAGCGTTTGCTTACATAGCAGGTTTCATGTATTTTTAGTTTTTTCGATTAACTCATTCATCTACAAACTGTAATTATAGGCAGATGACAACTTGCAGTAGAGTAAATAAGGTCAACACATCTTGGTGGACATAGGGAGACTAAGGGCTTGATTTATTAAGTTTTATGGCATTCACAACATTTTTGTGCAACTCAAATTTTAATACTTGGTGTTTTTACACTGGTCCTGGCCAGCTGCTAAAGCGGCAGAGCTTAGACAGGGAGTGGCAAAACCCACCCATCTATTATCTAAATTTGCTCCACTTTAGTGATAGAAATTACTCCAGAAATATACTCCAGTCCCTGAGTGGTGTCATATATTTAGTGGAGACACTCGCCAGTTGTAAAATATACTGTATCTAATTCATTAAGAGGCTTAGGCGCATTTTATTCTAGTAGTGCCTTCATTAGGACTGACATAAAAAGTGCCAGTCTTAAAGGGAATCGGTTACCCTTTTTCTTTTTTTCAGTTATTAATAATACAGGTATACACGTGAGGCCTCCAACACACATCCGTGAAACACGTGCGTGTTTGGTCCGTTTCCGTATATACCGGAGACACGGACAAACGTGCACCAATGTTAATCTATGTTTAAGGTCGGTCACACTTGCGTTTTTCATAATGTCCGTGTGTCCGTCTCCGTGATCCGTATGTGTTTCCGTTTTTCACAGCAGCATGTCCGTTTTCTGCACAAAACACGCACACACGGACACCATGAAAGTCAATGGTTATGTGCGCACAAGTACGTGACACGGATGCATCTCTGTATGCTCCGTGTACGTTTTGTGCTTTTTTCTTGCGATATCATCATCATCATCGGTCATTCTATCTTTTCCTGTGTATGTCGGTCAGTCTCCCTCAGTCCATCGGTCGGTCTCTCTCTGTCTGTCTGTCTCTCTCTCTGTCTTGTCTGTCCCTCTCTCTGTCTGTCAGTCAGTCTCCCCCCTCTCTCATACTTACCGATCCCCGATCACAGGCGCGGTGCTGCACGGCGTTCACACTGCTCCGGCGGCTTTTACTATTTTGAAAAAGCCGGCCGCTCATTAATCAATCTCATATTCCCTGCTTTCCCCACCCACCAGCGCCTATGATTGGTTGCAGTGAGACACGCCCCCACGCTGAGTGACAGCTGTCTCACTGCAACCAATCACAGCTGCCGGTGGGCAGGTCTATAATGTGCAGTTAAAAAAATAAATAATTAATTAAAAAAACGACGTGCGGTTCCCCCCCATTTTGATACCAGCCAGGGTAAAGTCACAAGGCTGGAGGCTGGTATTCTCAGGATGGGGAGCTCCACGTTATGGGGAGCCCCCCAGCCTAACAATATCAGCCAGCAGCCGCCCAGAAATGCCGCATCCATTAGATGCGACAGTTCTGGGACTCTACCCGGCTCTTCCCGAATTGCCCTGGTGCTTTGGCAATCGGGGTAATAAGGAGCTAATGGCAGCCCATAGCTGCCAGTAAGTCCTAGATTAATCATTGCAGGCGTCTCCCCGAGATACCTTCCATGATTAATCTGTATGTTACAGTAAATAAACACATACAACGAAAAATCCTTTATTTTCAATAAAAAACAATAACAAATACCCTCGTTTACCAATTTATTAAGCCCCAAAAACCAATCCATGTCCGGCGTAATCCACGGAGGTCCCGCGTCGCCTCCAGCTCTGCTACATGAAGGTGACAGGAGGTACAGAAGAACACCGCCGCTCCTGACAGCTCCACGCAGCAACTAAGGTGAGCCGCGCGATCAGCTGTGCTGTCACTCAGGTTACTCGCGGCCACCGCTGGATCCTCCAACTGTGACAGCAAATCGCCTGAGTGACAGCGATGAAGTCACAGGTGAGTTGCGGTCACGGTGGGTGGACTCCAGCTAGCCGCGGGTAACCCGAGTGATGGCAGCGCTAATCGCGCTGCTCACTGCAGTCAGTCAGGGGATTAGCGGTCATCGGTGAGTCATTCACGGGTGACCGCTAATCAGGACGCGACACAGACAGAGCCGCGGGATGTTCACCCGAGTTCATTCTCAGTGCGCGACTCTGTCTGCTGTCTGCGGGTATTCATCAACGACATTTTACATCACACACGGAACATTTCACACGGAAAACACATTCACACGTCAGTTACAAATCTCACACACACACGGTCATTACACACGCACACGCGGCTAGCATACGCTGTTCACACGGATGCCACACATACCATAAAAACGGGCATAAAAACGGATCACGGACCTGAAAAACGGCCCGTATTACACGTGCGTAATTTTAAGGCTATGTGCGCACGTTGCGTACTTCACTGCAGAAATTTCTGCAGCGATCTGAAGAGCACATGTGCGCTTTAGATCGCTGCAGAAATGTCCGTAGTGAGCGCCGATTCCATGCGCTCTGCCTGCAGCTCCTGCCATAGACAGAGCAGGAGCTGCCGGCAAAGCGCAGGAAAGAAGTGACATGTCACTTCTTTTTGCGCAGCGCTTCGGCAGTAGCCGAAGCGCTGCGCTCTGAGACGCCACGTGCGCACGGCCCCTGCACAATCTCCATAGACTGTGCAGGGGACGCAGGACGCATGCAGTTACGCTGCGCTGCAAAGCGCAGCGTAACTGCATGAATTTACGCAACGTGCGCACATAGCCTAACAGATGTATGTCAGAGGCCTGACATAAAGGTAAAATTAGCCGTACCTCTATGCCTCCTGATGATGGGTCCTTTGGCAAAAATCAGCTTTTATATCTTCCAGGCTATGGGGCGTGTCCTGCGTCCAGTCTTCACTATACAGAATTCCTCCTCTCCTTCTCTTTCCTGTGTGCCTGAGACATCAGGTGTGTGGATGGAAATCTTGTGCATGTGCATTCTGCCTTCCATCCCACCTTGCACTGTTCCGTCCTTCTGTGGACACAGGCTTCAATCTTGATGTGCACAGGCTGCGAGGAGTCACTGCTGCATCAAAACGCAGGGGAGAGACAGCAGGCAGAAAGCGCATGAGCGGGATTACCAGACGTCCCTGAAACTCTGAAGAGAAGGGGAGAAGGAATCCTGTATAATGAAGACTGGAGTCAGACTTATCTTCTGGGCAGCACTCGCCCCATAGCCCGGAAAATAGACAATATAAAACATGATTTTTTCCAAAACGACCCCTCATCCAGGAGGTATACAGATATGGCTAATTTCACCTTTATGTCACCTATACAGTCATATGAAAAAGTTTGGGCACCCCTATTAATGTTAACCATTTTTCTTTATAACAATTTGGGTTTTTGCAACAGCTATTTCAGTTTCATATATCTAATAACTGATGGACTGAGTAATATTTCTGGAAAAATGAAAATGTGCAATCCGCATTTAAACAAAATTTGACTGTTGCAAAAGTATGGGCAACCTTATCAATTTCTTGATTTGAACACTCCTAACTACTTTTTACTGACTTACTAAAGCACTAAATTAGTTTTGTAACCTCATTGAGCTTTGAACTTCATAGGCAGGTATATCCAATCATGAGAAAAGGTATTTAAGGTGGCCACTTGCAAGTTGTTCTCCTATTTGAATCTCCTATGAAGAGTGGCATCATGGGCTCCTCAAAACAACTCTCAAATGATCTGAAAACAAAGATTATTCAACATAGTTGTTCAGGGGAAGGATACAAAAAGTTGTCTCAGAGGTTTAAACTGTCAGTTTCCACTGTGAGGAACATAGTAAGGAAATGGAAGAACAAAGGTACAGTTCTTGTTAAGCCCAGAAGTGGCAGGCCAAGAAAAATTTCAGAAAGGCAGAGAAGAAGAATGGTGAGAACAGTCAAGGACAATCCACAGACTACCTCCAAAGACCTGTAGCATCATCTTGCTGCAGATGGTGTCAATGTGCATCGGTCAACAATACAGCGCACGTTGCACAAGGAGAAGCTGTATGGGAGAGTGATGCGAAAGAAGCCGTTTCTGAAAGCACGCCACAAACAGAGTCGCCTGAGGTATGCAAAAGCACATTTGGACAAGCCAGTTACATTTTGGAAGAAGGTCCTGTGGACTGATGAAACAAAGATTGAGTTGTTTGGCCATACAAAAAGGCGTTATGCATGGAGGCAAAAAAACACGGCATTCCAAGAAAAGCACTTGCTACCCACAGTAAAATTTGGTGGAGGTTCCATCATGCTTTGGGGCTGTGTGGCCAATGTCGGCATCGGGAATCTTGTTAAAGTTGAGGGTAGCATGGATTCAACTCAGTATCAGCAGATTCTTGACAATAATGTGCAAGAATCAGTGACGAAGTTGAAGTTACGCAGGGGATGGATATTTCAGCAAGACAATGATCCAAAACTCCGCTCCAAAGCTTTGTATATGTCGGAGGAGCCCGTTTGCCCGCAGACGCTGGCCCGTGGGATCTCTCTGCCTGTGCGGTGGCTTTCTATCCCCCTCGGTGGGCTGTTGTCTTCAGTCAGGACTTGGGTTGGAAAGGACCTATAGTCCAGACCGCAATCAGTGAATTAACTCAGTCCAGTGGATTCTGGACCTCGTTTCAGGGTCTGAGTACCCCCTGTGTGCTCCGGTTTCCGAGTCGGTTCCCCTGGTCGGTACCGGTGGGCCACTACCCTGTCCCGGTCCACCACAGTTCCACCGAGCCGTCTTCCCGACCCTGCAGGCTAGGCCACTGTATGCCTCCTAGCCAAGGTACCAGGGCTCCGACCACGGCACCTGTCAGTCGGTCACAGGCCCGTACTACAGGCCTGACCTCCTCACTCCACTCTACTGAACTCAACTGAACTACTCTCAGACTGCTCCTCTCAGACTGAACTGTCTGTTTCCTGCCTCAGGCCCTCTGAACTCCTCAGTGGGTGGGGCAAACCGCCTGGCTCCGCCCCCTTGGTGTGTCCATCAAGCACTGAGGGAGGTGACTAGGGTTTATGGTTTGGCTGGTGTTACCTTGTGTGGGACTGGTGTTGTGCGGGGCGCTATCTGTGACTACCTGACTAGTCCAGGGCGTCACACTATCTCCTCACTTCCCAACCCCACATTCACCATACTGTCTCTTCACGCATTCCCTCTCCTACTCTCCACTCTCCTCCCTTTCCATATTGTCTCCTCCTACATCCCACCTCCTCTACTCCTCACACTATTGCCACAGCTATTCAACCCTCCCCATATTGTATCCCAAGCCATTCCCCCAGGCCCCTATTGCTCTATTTTTTCCACAGTCATTCACAGCTCCCCACATTGTTTTCACAACCTCCACCAACCTTCCTTGCTCTATATATAAATAAATAAAATAAATCTTTATTTTTTGTATAGCGCTAAGATATTCCGCAGCGCTTCGCATACATCAGGAACGCTGTCCCCATTGGGGCTCACAATCTAAATTCCCTATCTGTATGTCTTTGGAGTGTGGGAGGAAACCGGAGTACCCGGAGGAAACCCACACAAACACGGTGAGAACATACAAACTCCTTGCAGATGGTGTCCTTGGAGGGATTCGAACCCAAGACCCCAGCGCTGCAAGGATGCAGTGCTAACCACTGAGCCACCATATATATTGTTTTATTGTTTCCAAAGCTATTTTCCCCTGCTGCCCATACTGTTTTCACAGTCACAATTCCGTCCCCCTACTCCCAATATTCTTTCCATACCCTATATTTTATCTTTTTCACAGCTGTTCCCACCTGCGGCCAATATTGCTTCCACAGCTATTCCCCCAATCACCATATTGCTTCTACAGCTATTCCCCCAATCACCATATTGCTTCTACAGCTATTCCCCCCAATCACCATATTGCTTTGTTGTTTCCAAAGCAATTCCCCCCTGCTCCCCATATTGACTAAGAATGGTGAAATCCCTCTATGGGGGGGAGGGAAGGAAAATGCAGCCGTCGGGGAAACACCTTAGAACACTGCGACACAATGGCACCCCCCACACACTGGCTGCACACAAGCCAAATGCCCCTCTTGCTCTCCCCATGATACTCCCCTACTTCACAGCAGATCATAAGTAACTTGGTTGCACACAAACACTGTTTTGTAATGATAAAATACAAGCACTTTTTTTTGTTGTTGTACCGTATAACTACTGGGTGTGCCAGCAGTTTATTAGCCAAGTGACACCCTAGCTGAGACTATGAGACTCTACTGACTCTATATCATGGCGTCTGTTAATCCACTGCACTGAAGGCAATTTTAGTGATTTTATATAGGATAATGTACAAATAGAAAAGCTATGAAGTCTATTCAGTTATCTGATCCTGCAAAGCTCCCAAACTAAGAAGAAACGTTTATAGCCTCAAGCACAAACTATGTAACTACAGGAGCAGCTGATGAGGCGCACACTTTTTAACGGATGTTGCCTAAGGTCATCTAAAAATGGGAGATAAAATCAAATTCTTGTTTTTTTTGTGTGATAACAGTCTAAGTTCTCTGGTATTCTGTTTTATCCATTGTCCTCATACACTGTGGATTTGGTTTACATTACCTGGGTCTATAGCAGAGGTACCTGGAGTGGCAGGCAGCGCATAAGCTGCACGCCATGATGGTGGCCTAGAACTAAGTAAACAAAATGCCCTATTCACATTGGTTTAAAGTCAGATGAACCTATCAATGTCAGATGGCCATTTAATGTGTATGGAGGTTTCCAAACACTCCCCAACATAATGTAATTTAAAACTCCCTGATCTTTTTTTTTCAGCTCAATTACGACCTACTATGACTATGATTCTAAATGCTATGTTCGTTTTTTTCTATTCCTGCCTACCGAGCATTATAACTTTTTATAGGACACCCACACAAACACCAGAAGAACATACCAACTCTTTGCAGATATCCTTGGTGGGATTTGACCCCAGTGCTGCAAAGCATCAGTGCTAACCACTCTGTTAACCATTAATACCTCTCTGATTGGTGATGCTCCTCCAATGGCGATGTTGTGTCTCCTTGCGGTCATGTAACAGAAAGGAAAAACAAAGAGCGCTCCTGTGTAAATCAGTTTTCAATGCTTGTCAAAGGTGATCAGTTAGCTGCACTTACCTATTTTGGTTGTGCAAACCGACACAACACTGGTGATAGGCGAAAAATCAAATCCAAAAGATACCGATGCCGGTCTGGAGGGAGGATCAAGTCAGCAGTGGAAGACTCGTACTGATTTTACGTTGTCCTGATCTCTGCTGTTCTCGGATCCTTGCCACTGAAGCCGTGTCTGCAATGGACTTCTTAATACTGTGATTGTTGCTGGCTAAATAAGGTTACCACCTTGTATTCAGATTTAGCACCTGAGGAAGGGGACAGACCGTTCCAGAAATACGTTGTGAAAATAAACTGCTTTCATTTTACTTGATGGCATCAGCTTCCCTGGTCTGTGGCCCCTGCAATAGACCACCATTTTTCCCTCCTTCCTTTTACCTCCTTGCAGTCATGTGACATTGTTAGGTCTAAAGGGTGCTTTACACGCTGTGACATCGCTACTGATATATCGTCGGGGTGACTCACGTCGTTAGTGACGCACATCCGGCGCAGGGTAGCGACGTTGCAGCCTGTGACAGCAAGGAGCGACGATCAACAATCGCAAAATCCGTCAAAAACGGTGATCGTTGACACGTCGCTCCTTTCCTTAATATCACTGCTGCCACAGGGATGATGTTGTTCGTTGTTCCTGCGACATCACACATCGCTATGTGTGACACTGCAGGAATGACGAACATCTCCTTACCTGCGTCCACCGACAATGCGGAAGGAAGGAGGTGGGCGGGATGTTACATCCTGCTCATCTCCGCCCCTCCGCTTCTATTGGCCGGCCGCTTAGTGACGTCGCGGTGACGCCGAACGCACCTCCCCCTTGAAGGAGGGATTGTTCGGTGGTCACAGCGACGTCGCTGCACAGGTATGTGCGTGTGACGCTGCCGTAGCGATAATGTTCGCTACGGCAGTGATCACCAAATGTTGCACGTACGACAGAGGCGGGTGCTATCGCGCTCGACATCGCTATCAATCCTTAGCGATGTCGCATCGTGTAAAGCACCCTTAACATCCATTCTGAGAGAATACTGAAAGGAAGCTGCTGATCAGCACCCATTGATTGGCTTCATCAGTAACCTAACATAACAATATCATGAGTGCCAGAACACAGCACCGATATTAGTCCGGAAAGAAAGAATATTTTTTTATTTTATTATTTAAAATTTAGGTGCTAAGAAGGGGTTATCAACTAGTATTCTATCCCTTTAACTTGAATTTCCTCTTTCTGGGAGAGTTCTATTTTGTAAAGGAGTTCACTATGCAGTGTAAATAACATGTTATCTTGATTCTGCAGGTCCATATTAGTACATTCATGCTTTGCTACTTTGTGCACATTTTTGGGGAAAAATCAAATCAATTGTTTTTGTTTTATAGTTGTCAAGGACAGCAAAATGCAGAATTCACACAGATATCCCACCGCTGCCACAAATTTGTCACGGCTCTGCTGCCCCAATCATCAGGATAATTACACAATTGACCAGTGATTAATGGACGAGGTTGCAGCTGTTTCCACTACTAGGCTGATTATTGGAAAGCTCGAAAGTGAATATATATTTACCTCACTACAATCACTGTGAAGTCCCACAATAACCCAAGAAAAGCTACTAGCTGCTACCACCAATCGCTAAAGGTCGTTTTACTCGAAACGACATCGCTAAGGAGATGTCGTTGGGGTCACGGAATTCGTGACATACATCCAGCCTCGTTAGCGACGTCGTTGCGTGTGAAACGCATGAACAACCGTTAATGATCAAAATTACTTACCTAATCGTTGACGCGTTGTTCCATTCCGTTGTTCCATTCCCGATTATCATTGCTGTTGCAGGACGCTGGTTGTTCGTCGTTCCTGGGGCAGCACACATCGCTACGTGTGACACTGCAGGAATGAGGAACATCACCTTACCTGCGGCCGCCCGCAATGAGGAAGGAAGAAGGTGGGTGGGATGTTCGTCCCGCTCATCTCCGCCCCTCCGCTTCTATTGGGCGACCGCTTAGTGACGCCACACGAACCACCCCTTAGAAAGGAGGCGATTCACCGGCCACAGCGACGTCGCTAGGCAGGTAAGTATGTGTGACGGGTGTAAGCGATGTTGTGCGCAACGGGCAGCGATTTGCCCGTGACGCACAACCGATGGGGGTGGGTACACTCGCAAGCGATATCGATAGCGATATCGCTGCGTGTAAAGTGCCCTTTATTAAGGATGATTGGACACCCATTACAGGTAGCATATGGCATTGGGAAAGCGATTTATAGCGCAAGAGGAATAAAGCTAGACAAACAAAAGGGTAACAATGTTTTGAACTTTTGACTTTCACCCTCAATATCTCATCATCAACTACATCTTTGAGCATGAGACTACCTTCATTTTATTGATAATCATCTTGGCTATCTCATATGTATATTTGATGTTCAATTATTTAGCATATAATTAGTTATACAGATTTTTGCCATGTTACTATATTGTTACTGTTTTGCTCCTGGTGTTTGAAAAATCTTTTCCTTCCTGTATACTACAAATTACAACATGTTCTCACATTCCCTAATAGCTCAGTGTGTTATTCGATTTATTACCATGCAAAAGGTCACTGGTTTAAATAATTTTCTCTGCGATTTAAACCAGTGACCTTTTGCATGGTAATCAATCGAATAACACGCCAAGTTTGCAAAGAAGGGCAAAAAGTGAACAGTATAAGATTGGAAACGGGTGATTTTGAGCGATGAAAGTCAATAGACTAGCCTCTGATGGGCACAAATGGGTGTGGAAGAAATAAGATAAAAGGGGTTAATGGATTGAAAAATTGAAGAAACTGTCAAGTTTGGTGGAGGAAGCCTGATGATATGGGTCTGTTTCACAGCCAAAGGCATTGGATACTTGACCAGGATTGATGGTGGTCTCAATGCTGAGCTATATGTGAGTATCCTACAAAATGAGTTACCTCGTACCCTCGAGTACTATGGGTATGAAAAAGACGACATAGTGTTCCAGCAGGACAACAACCCGAAGCATATGTCGAGAATGCAGAAAAAATGGTTCACTGACAATGAAGTAGAGGTGCTGGATTGGCCCCCAGACCTCAACCCAATCAAACACTTGTTGGTAGAGTTGAAGAAAAAGCTGCATACATTCCCAACTGAGTCGACCAGTATGCATCAACTTTGGGACAGTATAGAAGAGACCTGGGATCACATTTCGGTAGAGACATGCTTGAGCTTAGTCAAAAGCATGCCCAGAAGGATTCAGGAAGTGTTGAAAGCTGAAGGTGAAATTACAAAATAATTAAAATAAAAAATTTAATTTTTGGGAACAAAACAGTAAAAATGCAGTGACATGACAAAAATTTGCACAACATATACAGCATATACAATTATAAAAAATAAAGAGCGATAAACAAAAGAAAAATACAAAACCTGATGTCACTGCAATGGCTTCTGATTTAAGAAGGGAAGGACTCCAGTGGAATAATCCTACATGACAGTGTGTCAAGGTTGGGAATTTAGGGGAGACCCCAAATGGGGTCCCTCGTCTGGGTCACAGAGACGGAGTTCAAATTGATCTGCTCAGATATATGTATGAGGAGCAATAACCATACAGAGACGTGTCTCTATTCGGGAAAAGCTCAATGGTCTTCTGATCTGTATATTGTAAAATACACACAGTTATTCAGTTCAACATTGTCCTTGATTGATCAGAGATAACCAGCAATGTTCATACAGTACGTCATCAGCCTGTTTCTTGCGTCCCAATACCAGCTTAAACTAGCTACTGAATACTTCTTTATTAACATGTTGCTGAGCAAGAACGAGGAGGCAACCTCCCACATCTCACATGGTGAGAACTGATTACAGATTATCTTCTAAATACCTCTTTGTTTATTGTTCATTCTGGCTTGATTATCTAGTTAACACATTCCTGTACGCACATCTTAAAATCGTATTATAAGGGGTGCTTCACACATAGCGAGATCGCTACCGAAATCGCTGCTACGGCACGGTTTTGGTGACGCAACAGTGACCTCATTAGCGATCTCGCTGTGTG
Organism: Anomaloglossus baeobatrachus; assembly: GCF_048569485.1. Lineage (NCBI taxonomy): Eukaryota > Metazoa > Chordata > Amphibia > Anura > Aromobatidae > Anomaloglossus > Anomaloglossus baeobatrachus. The sequence continues at coordinate 346,622,281 of NC_134357.1, read as the reverse complement.
TGACACTGAGCAGCGATCTGGCCCCTGCTGCGAGATCGCTGCTCGTGACACACAGCCCTGGTTCGTTTTCTTCAAAGGCGCTCTCCCGCTGTGACACACAGATCGCTGTGTGTGACAGCGAGAGAGCGACGAAATGAAGCGAGCAGAGAGCAGGAGCCGGCATCTGGCAGCTGTGGTAAGCTGTAACCAGGGTAAACATCGGGTAACCAAGGTGGTTACCCGATATTTACCTTAGTTACCAGCCTCCACAGCTCTCACGCTGCCTGTGCTGCCGGCTCCGGCTCTCTGCAGTACACATCGGGTTAATTAACCCGATGTGTACTGTAGCTAGGAGAGCAGGGAGCCAGCGCTAAGCAGTGTGCGCGGCTCCCTGCTCTCTGCACATGTAGCTGCAGTACACATCGGGTTAATTAACCCGATGTGTACTGTAGCTAGGAGAGCAAGGAGCCAGCGCTAAGCAGTGTGCGCGGCTCCCTGCTCTCTGCACATGTAGCTGCAGTACACATCGGGTTAATTAACCCGATTTGTACTGTAGCTAGGAGAGCAAGGAGCCAGCGCTAAGCAGTGTGCGCAGCTCCCTGCTCTCGCGGTTATGATCGCTGCTTCGGCTGCTGTGTTTGACAGCTAAGCAGCGATCATAACAGCGACTTACAAGGTCGCTGTTACGTCACAGAAAATGGTGACGTAACAGCGACCTCGTTGTCGCTGTCGCTTAGTGTGAACCAGCCCTAAAGCTTCTATGCAATTGTCATATAGACACACAGATAATTATGCAATCTATATTTTGATTATTTACACACACAGATAATCTTATTACATTTGGACAAAAGACCTATAGCCCAGGCCTACCCTCACAAGTGTACCTTCCTGTCATTGAACAAGAAGTTAATTCAAACTTCTGTATTTATTAACGAACAGTCACTCCCACGTGCCTCACCTTGTTGACCTCATGTGGGGGCTGTTTGCGGGATGTGCTCGGTCCTTCAGGATTTTATGAGATCTCCAACTTTTATTACATCTTTGCACTTGGAGGTCCCAGGCGGGAGATATTACCATCTTCTTTCCTATCCCAATTTTATCTCTTCATAGACAGGAAACATTACATAGGTATTGTTGTCTATCTGGTCCATATCCATTTTGTGGGACCCTGACCATCGTCATTCTTATCTATTATATTGATGCAGTTCATAAAACCTCAATTCATAATTTCTAAAAGGGAATAAAGGATTTGTATGTACTCTAGTTTTCTGTTCACTGAGGCTCTTATCTCTACCAGTTGTAAATCTGCCCTTCTCCACATTTTTGTGCATTCAAGCTGAGGCTGGACTCACATCTGCTATCTCTTTGATTACCTGTTTCCCATGGAGGGGGCAGCTTCATAGGGGTCATGTGAAGGTTGAGCATTAGCCTGACGTCCGTATTCATTATGATAATTAAGGGAATTATTATAGATTTGCAATCATATCTATAACACCTCCCACTTTTACAAATTGCATAGTAGACCGATTTACAGATACTAGATAGACTAGGAAACAAGTTTCTCCATGAGGTCATTCAGCGTTTCAACTTTGGCAGCACACACTGAAACTCCTGGCTAATGGTATCCAGAAGTGGTGTTACGGAACCCTCAGGGACCTGCTCTGGGTCAGTAACTGGCCCTGTTATCCCACTTGATGATAACAATCCAGAAGGCAGTGTGTTGCCTTCACTCTGGGAACGCTGACTGCAAGTGACAGCATATATGTTATATGTAGACTGTCTTCCCGGGGGATAACATTACCTTCCCATCAGCCTAACTGAATGGGGAAAACACTCCCCCATCATCCTGGCTGGCTGGGGATACCACTTTCCCATCATCGTGACCAGGGCCGCCATCAGGGCATTACTACTGTGCCTGGTGTAGGGGGCCCGGTGAAGAGAGGGGGCCCGGCCAGGCCCGGGGTAAATAATTATCTCTATTAAGCCCCCGGCAGGACGGCCCCTTTTCTTCCCCAGGCTCCAGTAACAGAAGCACCAGAGGGGCCCCGAAGTGTCGCTTCACTACCAGACATGACTAATTTGTATGCGAAGGGGCGGCGCATGCAAATTAGCCATGTGCTGGAGTGGAGGCAGGATGATTAGAGCAGAACAGGGCGTGTCATTGCTGGGCCGTGTAGCAGGGTGGTGAGGTCATCACTCTGAGACCTCATTACCCTCCTGCAACAGCGGCTGAGGTGGCGAGGACGCGGCAGCCAGCGGGTCAGGTAAGCGCTGTGAGCCGAAGACGATCGCCGGGGGGGCCCGCTGATCTCTGCTGGGGGGGCGCTGATCTCTGCCGGGGCCCGCTGATCTCTGCTGGGGGGAACCACTGATCTCTTCCTGGGCCTGCTGATCTCTGATGGGGGGGGGGCGCTGATCTCTGCCTGGGCCCGCTGATCTCTGCTGGGGGGAGCCGCTGATCTCTGCCTGGGACTGCTGATCTCTGATGGGGGGGCGCTGATCTGTGCCTGGGGCCGCTGATCCCTGCTGGGGGCCCCCGACCCCAGCCCCTGTCTTGCTTCAGCTAGATCGGGGGGGGACCTCCACCCCGTGGTCTCCTGCCTCCCCCTGCTGTGAGCCTCCTGCCTCTCTGCTGTGATCCTCCTGCCTCTCGGCTGTGAGCCTCCTGCCACCCTCGCAGTGCTGTGTGCCACCCTCGCAGTGCAGCGTGCCACCCTTGCAGCGCAGTGTGCCACCCTCGCAGTGCTGTGTGCCTCCCTCCAGTGCTGTCTGTGCTCCCTCAGTCCTGTACATGTCCTCCAGTCCTGTTTGTGCCCCTCTAGTGTTGTCCGTGCCACGGCCAGTGCTGTCTGTGCCTAGCAGTACTGTCCGAGCCCCAGCCCCTCCTGTGATGTGTATATATATATATATATATATATATATATATATATATATATGCCCCCAGTGCCTCCTGCTGTGATGTGTGTATATGTCCCCAGCCCCTCCTGTGATATATACATATGCGCTCAGCCCCTCCTTTGATGTATGTGCCTTCAGCATCTCCTACATGATGTATATGATTTACCAATCTGTTGGCTGCACTCCAGACCGAGACAAACTTGGAAAAGCAGTTGTGAGAGTAACATGCTCAATATCACCGAACATCAAAGCCGCACCAAAGAGAGCTCCAGCCACCACAGTAAGGGTTAATTAATCAATTAACCAAATATATTAGGGTAATTTTCAAGCTGATAATTTTTTGCGGCCCCGGAAGGTTGGTAGAAATTTCAAAATGGCTCCCGGCAGAAAAAAGGTTTCCCACCCCTGGTCTAGATGCACGGGAGGGTGCAGAAATGCATCACGGCTCACTATTTAGAGAAGACGCTGTGCAACGTGGGAGCCTGGGAGGGTGAGCAACATTTTTTGGGTTTTTTTTTTGTAGCAGACAAATATTCCAGGAGGCCCCCAGGATGGGACATATATACCGGGAGGAGGACATATTCACCAGGAGGGGCAGAGACCAGGCTGGGAATATATATACCCGCATGTGCCCAGGAGGGGGATAAATAATATTAATAATTGCAATATGTGTATGTACATATATATATATATATATATATATATATATATATATATATATACATACATATACACACACACACACACACACACCAGGAGGCCCACGGGATGTGACATCTATACCAGGAGCAAGACATATACACCATGAGTAGCCCAGGAAGGGGTCATATATACCAGAAGGACATATATGTGTGTGTGTATATATATATTACATTTTTTTCCAAGAGTGGCAGTGAGACTGTAGGAGGTTTGATGGGTGGGGGCGGAACTGGGGTGGAGCCTGGGTGGAGTCCAAAGGGGCCCCGAAAATGTTGCCAGTATAGGGCCCTGAAATTCCTAGTAGCGGCCCTGATCGTGACAGGCTAAGAAAAACTCATTCCTATCATCCTGACAGGTTATGTACAACTCTTTCCCATCATCATGACAGATTATTGGTACTTCTTTCCCATCATCCTGACAGGTTATCGGTAACTCTTTCTCATCATCCTGACTGGTTATATGGGTAACTCTTTCCCATCATCCTATCAAGTTATTGGTAGCACTTTCCCCTCCTCCCAGAATACCTCAAAACCTGTGCTAATAATAAAGCAGCTACCACCAGTCAAATCATAGTCCGTCGTGACACTGACAAGCTGCATGTGACCACCTTCCTCGTGGTAACTGTGGCTGTCTCCAATGTCCTTTACAAGTAAAATATATCTTTGTACCGTGTTAGCCAGTAGAGATAAAAAAACATTTAAAAACATCTTTTAAACATTTTTTTTTTATCCAATGTCCTTTAGCATTGATTCTTAAGGGTACTTTATACACTGCGACATCGCTAGCGATCTCATTAGCGATGTGAAATTCTGGATCGCAAGTGAGATCTTTTGAGATCGCACATAGGACATTTTACGCATGTGCGATCTCTAAAGATCGCACTTGCGCTCTAGAATTTCACATCGCTATTGAGATCGCTAGCGATGTCGTAGTGTGTAAAGTACCCTTTAGGGCGGCTTTGCACGTTGCGACATCGCACGTGCGATATCGATGGGGTCAAATCGAAAGTGACACACATCCGGCGTCACTTTTGACATCGTACTGTGTAAATGCTAGATGATACGATGAACGAGCGCAAAAACGTCGTTATCGTATCATCGTTGCATTCACCGACATTTCCATAATGCCGCTGCCGCGACAGGTACGATGTTGTTCCTCGTTCCTGCGGCAGCACACATCGCTGTGTGTGAAGCCGCAGGAGCGAGAAACATCTCCTTACCTGCCGCCGGCGGCTATGCGGAAGGACGGAGGTGGGCGGGATGTTTACATCCTGCTCATCTCCGCCCCTCCGCCGCTATTGGCCGCCTGCCGTGTGACGTCGCTATGACGCCGCACGACCCGCCCCCTTAGGAAGGAGGCGGGTCGCCGGCCAGAGCGACGGTCGCAGGGCAGGTGAGTGCATGTGAAGCTGGCGTAGCGATAATTTTCGCTACGCCAGCTATCACACGATATTGTACCAGTGACGGGGGCGGGGACTGTCGCGTGCGACATCGCAGCATCGGCTTGCGATGTCGCAACGTGCAAAGCCCGCCTTACTTCTTTGAGAGGATCTTCAGCAACCTTACCCCACAGTGTGTCATGGCTGAGTTTTCCTATACAATGAAACACAGTCTGTGATACTTCTGAACAGTGCTAATCACGGAGCAGCTACCACTGGCCATGTCATAGTCTGTTGTGATATTGACAAGCTGCATGCCATGATGTTCCTCATGGTCCTTAGCGCTGATTCCTACTCCTTTGAGGGGGTTCTCAGCAACACCACCCTGAAACCTGGTGTGGCTGAGTTCCCCTAAGCAATCAAACACTTTATTATGATGTACGACATTGATATCCAGATCATAAACATTTGGTTTACATGAACTACCAGATCGGGGAGGATTGTTAGAAGCATATTGAGCGACCAAACGTTCCAGATCAGTCCTTAAAAAAATATTTGTGGCGAGGTTCGTGGACACCCCCAGTTCCCTTAACTGCCTACTGACACTCGAGTGTAGGAAAATCCAGGTCATTGGTAAAGGTCAGTGAACACCCCCAATTCCGGTGATAGTCAGGGTCTTTCAAGGGATAAGTTCTTCAGGGAACACAAATTCAGGGTGGATGAGAGTTCATTCTGCACCGGTGTCCTTGTGCCCTACAGTAACGGTGTCAGCCACAGTAACCGATTGCAAGTTTTAACAAGCCCTCCTACCTGTCCCACCCATGAAAAGAACAGCTTCAATAGGACCTTTGATGTGGGGTTTACTTTTGGCCTCACTGGTATGTGAGGCTAATATGTCCAAATTGGTCCCATGTATAGCACCAGCGGGTAACTAATGCAGCACAGGTCCGGGCAGATGTGACTAGACCTCCCAAAAGTCGGCTGGCAGGTGTATTGGTGGTGGTTGACAGCTTACCCCCTTTTCCAGCTGGCAACAACTACCATCCGCACCTCAGGCATACAAATGGCCTCATAGATATTGACAATCTGCGCTGCCTTAGTGGCCTCCTTTGGCTCCCTGTCCATTACATACTGTCACACAATCATAGGGCAAAGATGAAGTCCTTCACCACCAGTTCCTTCAAGTCCTTGAAGGGGGTAATTGATAGTCCTTGAACCCACTGCTCAAGCTTGATTTTAGTCTATTTACCACATCACCATAGCTGTCGTGTGGTCTATGATGGAGTGTTCAGAATCTTTTGCAGTACACCCTGGGGTCAGCTCGTATTTCCTGATCAGGGCGTGCTTAATGGCCTCATGGCCTTCTTGGTCCCGATGGAGAGCTACGAACACTTCCAGGCCTTTTCGATGCAGCCCTGATGTTAAATATCACGCTCTCTGGTCAGCGGGCAACTGGTATTGTCTGCAAGTTTTTTCAAATTCCCTCAGAAATATATCCAAGTCTCCATCCCTTTCCATCACAGGAAAATGCTTAGGTGAGGGATTAAAGCTGTTAGCATTATTGGATTCACTGTTCAGTGGGGTAGATTGCTGCATCTTGAGTTGGGACAAACTCAGCTCTTGCTATTTTTCAGCTTGGGCCTGCCACTCGGCTTTTTCAGCTTGTCATTCCACAGCTTCTCTTTTGGTTTGGGCCTGAAAATTTGCAGAGCCTCTTGCTCGGCCTGGGCCTGTTGCTCTACTTCATCTTAATATTGCTGAATAAGTCTCAACCGTCCCTCATGATTATCTGCGCTGAGTTGTAGTAGGGCCATCTGCAGAAGGGGATCCACGCCACCCTGTTTGCTGCTGTGGATTGCATCCATACGTGGGACCCCTGCAGCAGCGCCATCTAGGCCTTCTCTCATCTCCCCTTCATCACGGCTTGGGTGACACCCTTCCTCTACATCATATTGCAACACTTCCGAAGTCATTTGCTGCCTGTTTTTGCCAGTGGAGTCAATCTGTTTATAGATGGCAGCAAGAACCTCCTAGGTCTGCTGTTTGTACCAGACCTCCCCAGCTGCAGCCATTGGTTGCCAAACAAAAGACAGGACAGAAAAAGAATGTGGGGGAAGGGATGTAAGTGCTACACGTGCAGTAATGCCCCAGATGTAATAAACACTGAGTTCAATCCTCAAAATTCTGCACAGAATCCTCCCAGGAACCGTGCAAGTTTTTAGTGACAGTAATGATTACTCAAACCAGATCACTAAAGCATTGTAATCCCACTGTTTGCCACCAATTTTTTAAGAACAGCCTGGGGAGTCACACAGATATCTCACTGCTGCCACCAATGTGTCACAAACAGCACACTCCTGCCCCCAATCATCAGGACAATTACACATTGACCAACGATTAATGGACGAGGCCGTGACTGTACTACTACTACTAGGCCAATTACTGGGGAGCTCACAGTGATATCTATGGGATCAACTGAGTCACCATGTAGAGGCTCGTAACAGTGTACCCAGAAACTAAATGACCTGAGGGCCAACCTTCAAGAAAAGTTGGATGCCATGCCTCAGCAGACTCAACTTGTGAACAGCATTAGACGTCGTTGTCAAACTGTACTTGACACTGAAGGCCTCATGACAAGATATTAAGAATAAGACATTTTGATATTTTTGGGGGTTATATCCACCACTGTTGTTATCTTTTTGTTTCAATAATTTAAGATGAGGAAATCACCATTGTTTCTACTTAAATGCCCTACTTACATGATAAAATATCACTCTAGAGTGAACTTCTTACCTTTCTATGTTTTACATAAATTTCACTAGAAAACCACATTTCCCTAACTTTTTTTAAGTATCGTTTATAGAGAGAGGAGAGAGAGACCAGAGAAAGAAAGAGAGAGATATTTTTTTTTTACTATTTTACCACACTTTTTACCGGTTTTCCAGTATCATGGCAGATTGAATAGTGCCATTTAAAACTATGACCATTCCGCAAAAAAAAAAAAAAAAAACCATAATATGATTATCTTGAGGGGGAAATTACAATATTATGGTTTTTGAAATAGGGGAGGAAATAAAACTAAAATTGTCTGTAGCTGGAAGGGGTTAACCCTGCTGTTCTGTTCGGGTCTACTATACACTTAGAATGTTCTGGTCATTTTTGACCGCAATTATTAGTCTTGATTTTTTTTTTATTTGAATAAATGTTGCATTATTATTCTGTATGTGAACATGGTTGTTCATAAACAAATGAAAAATGAAATAAAAAACTTAATTTTTATTTTTTTGTGTCAAAAAATGTGGCGCCCCTGAGGCTTCAGATGCCACAGGGCACGGCACCTGATTTTAGGTGCTGTGCTCATCCTGGATTCCTGGGTGATCAGTGTCGGTTCTACCCAACATCATATCTCAACACACGCCAGTTGTCGGGACACACATCGGGTCAGGGTTTAAAGCAGGTACTCCATTAATGCTGGGAAGCAGCAACCAGTATACCTGGTTATGGAGCCTTAAGTCCCATTCACTGTCCTGTAGGGGTGGGGCCTGGCAGATAGAGTGTGGGAGGAGTCAGTAGGTAAAGTGGGCGGAGCTAGTTTTAAAAAAAGTTGACAGTTGACACCAGTCGAGTCCAGGGAGTGAGTCCAGTCAGTCAGTCTGAGGAGAAGGTGGGGGACAGCTGACAGTCCCAATCAGTTCCTGTCAGAGCTCACTAGTGACTTTGGTGAAAAGAGGAGTGCGGTCGCTGAGGAGTAAAGTATAATTACTCACAGGACCGAGCACCGTCAGGGTGTAGAGCCCTAGATTAGGGCTCGCCTAATAAATCTACAGGGAGAGAAGATTGTACGTTTCTCTGCCCACCATAGTGTCCGAAGCACAGCAGCATACTCAGAGCCTGGGAATTGGTACAGAGATACAGCCCATTGAAAGGTTTGCGCTGCCTGCGAATGGACCGGGACTTTTTATACAAAAAGCCAAGCAGGGGCCTTTGAAAGCTACAGGCTACGGGGACCCACTTGTAACAGATAGGTGCATGAAAGACGAATTCACCGGGTCACAACCGGCACTGGGATCCGAGGAGTTCGGGATCGCCTGGAGCCCATCATGGTGGAAACCGGCACTCTGCGGGCATAACAAACAGTGAGTAAAGACATCTTGAACTGCAGCCTTTGTGTCGCCTACTTCTTTCCGCGCCCGGTCAGCTCTGCACCTCATCAACACCCACCATAGACTTTATAAACGGTTTCCCCGGGGTACCCGCTCCACTTGTGGGGAGCAAGAAACACCTCAGCTGCCACAACACCAGCCCTGGAGGTCACATTTAGCAGCCGCGGCTCCAAAGCCGCAATCCACACGTGGCGTCACGAATCTTATATAAACTGTATTACCATCTCCCCCATACCGCCATATTAATTGACTCCACCAGGGTCACGGAGTCGGGCCCCGCCACCGCTGACTACCCCGGACTAGTCGGGCCCGACACCGAGTCACCTAAGGCCCTGGGGCGGCCGAGTCAAAAATGTTACATGGTCTTATTGCAATATTCATGCATATTGCAATAAGGCCACATTTGCGCATAAAAAAAAATATTCTTTATATAACTTTGCCTTTGCCAGGTCCCGTGCCCTGGGGCTTCTTTTGTAAAAATGGGAATTGTTTTAAGTAGGGGTGAAAGTGTATGTGATGCCACCTGCGGGTTGCAGTTAAGGGTAGAGAACCGCCGCTGCTGAATGTGGGTACTCCCAGGGCTTGTGGTGGTTGCAGCAATAATGTTTGGCCCTCTGCAGGTAGAGCCGTGCCTGGGAGTTGTGAAGGGCAATAACAGAGACCACACAGGTTGGAACCAACAGTCTCTACTTACTCTGACCCGTGGATGACTGATTAGGTCCCATGGAGTATCAGTGCCAATGTAGTGACCCAGGTTGCTCTGTCCCCAGCACTGTCTGTTGATTGGGTCCCTGTAGCATAGAGCGTTTGGGGCCCGACTGTCCCTTTTGGGGTATCAGTCTCCTTCTCCGTACGGCAGGCAGTGCGGACCCTGTGGGGAGGTAAGTGTCCGAACCCCGAGTTTACTGCTGATGCCCCCGGATTAAAGTCCATGAAGGTGTCCACACCGTGCAGATGATTATCAAGCCGTGTATAACTGGCGTCTGATCTAGGGCCCTGTGCGTGCTCCGGTCCCAGCGGTACTTGTCCATACCCACCCTGGTGACCTCTCTCCTGTGTCCCCGGGTTGCTATTGCATGGACCCAACTCGAGCACATCTACACACCTCTCTGTGTGCCACAGTTCTATCTGTCTGACCGTGTGTGTGTGTCCTCCCACAAGGCTGGCCAATCCCAGGTCTCATTCCTAATTCTAGGCGACCATCCCCTTACTTAATTAACCCTTTAGCCCCGGTGTGGAGTGGAGAACTAGGATTTTGGTTGTGCTTTGGTGGTATTGGCATTGGTACTCCAGGTCCCAGGGCGTAGGTCCTGGATCCCCAAGAGGATGCAGTTCCTTGTAGTGCCCTGAGTGGCTCAGGGGCACTACATTAGCAGTGCTGGTGTAGACCGTGGGTATCGTAGCAGTGCTGGTGGAGGCCGGTTGTATCGTAGTAGTGCTGGTGGAAGCCGGTATTTCACTTTCTTTCGCGTGCTGTTGGATCCTGTGGGCAATGGCTGCTGCTCCATCATCTCTGGATGTTACTTTTCTTTCTTCGATATATGGGCTAAGCAGTGATTTTCCCAACTCCACTATAAAAATTCTTCTTTTATATAGTTTATTTTTGTTCCAATTTGGGTCTATTTCACGCTATAACACGAATGAATTGTATGTCGGCACATCAAGAATGTTGCAAAAAACAACAATTGGCCATCGATTTGTTTTGCGTTTAGAGGTGTAAGTGCCTATGAGTTGTTCTAGAGTATCAGCTGCCCCTTTTGTGGCATTGTAGTGTAAAATCATATCTGGCTTTCTGTCTTCTCGATTATTGATTGCACTATCATGGTGCATTGTGCTCATCAGAATGATCTGTTTGTGGTTTTTGGGAACGTAAGAAACTACTGTTGTATCCTCAGTAAAATAAAACAGAACTATAAACGTCTCTGCGAATCTATCTGCAGTATCGTAACTTGAAAATGTCTGTATGTGTAAATCTGCACAGACCAAAAGGTCAAAGATAAATTGATAAATAGTAGTAGATGCAATATGTAGTCCAAAATGAGATTATAACTCCTTTATTTTACCCAAAAAATGGCTTGAAATTAGTATAAAAGGCTGTCGGTCATTTTTGACCGACAGTAAGGCCTAAGCCACACGGCGAGAAAATCGGTGCGAGTGGAGTGCGATAAAACATCGCATTCCCCTCGGACCAATTCTAGCCTGTGTGTCAGCACACATGAGCGATTATTTTCTCAGCCCTAATCGGACCGAGAAAACAATCGCAGCATGCTGCGATTGTAATCCGAGACTCTTTCTCTCGCACCCATTCAAGTGAATGGGGCGAGAGAAAAATCGCACTGCACTCGCGGTACACCGATGTACCGTGCGTGCAGAGCGAGAATGTCTATAGCTGGCTACACAGGCGAGAGGGAGAGAAATCCCTCCCTCCCTTCCTGAGTGCCGGCCCGCCCCCCGCAGCTGAGGTCTGCTCGCACGAACGGACCTCAGTTGCAAGGACACAAGCATGAGACTTGGCTCTGCTGTACTGCCAGCACGAGCCGAGTCTCATGCAAGGGGATCGCAGTAGTCCCCGTGTGGCCCCAGCCTAAAAGTGTAAAAAAAAACGTGGGGCAAAAAGTAAACAAACAAAAATACCCATAGAAAGAACCCCTCAAATGAGGAAAAGTCAATTAACCACAAGTTTCAGAACCACATAATGAATATTAAAAAAAAATCAAATTTCAAATTCGGTCATTTTTTAACAGAACAGCAGGGTTAAGGGGAGGGAAAATGAACAAGCTTCAGAAACTTTTATAAAGCTACTGCCCAAGGTCGGTTCTCTCTAATCAATGCAATATTACAGAGTAGACCATTAAAGCTGGATTCTGTGCATCTCCTGTTGGTGAAGAATATTTTTTCTCAAAAGTCGGAGTTGAGTTTGCAAATGCTAGTTAGGCCGGCTTGACACTTGCGATTAACTCGCACGAGTGCAATGCGAGAAATTCTCGCATTGCACTCGGACCCATGTTAATCAATGAGGCAGCTCCCATCTGCTATTTTTTTCTCAGTCCAAATAGGACTGAGAAAAAAATTGCAGCATGCTGCGTTTTGGTGAGTTTCTCGCGCGAGTCTCTCCAATGCAACTCTATGGGAGCGGGTAAATAAACGGATGTCACATGGATGGCACACACACCATCCTAGTGACATCCGTTTTTCTAAATACATTTATCGCATGTTTCAGAAAACACTGGAAATGAGTGAGGTCTGACAATGTCGGTCAATCTCTATCTCTGTCAGTCGGTCTCTCCCTCTCGGTCTCTATCTCTCTCTCTGTCCATGTCGGCCTCTCCCTCTCCCCCCCCTCTCTCATACTCACCGATCCACGATCACCGGCACAGCGCTGCACGGCGTTCACACTCTGGCGGCTTCTCCTCTTTTGAAAAAGCCGGCCGCTCATTTTTCCATCACGTATTCACTGCTTTCCCCGCCCACCGGTGCCTATGATTGGTTGTAGTCAGACACGTGTCTATATCATGCAGTAAAATAAATAAATAAATAATTAAAAAAAAATGGCGTGCGGTCCCCCCCACAATTTTGATACCAGCCAGGGTAAAGCCATACGGCTGGAGGCTGGTATTGTCAGGATGGGGAGCCCCACGTCATGGGGAGCCCCCCACCCTAAAAATATCAGCCTGCAGCCGCCTGGAATTGCCACATCCATTAGATGCGACAGTTCCGGGACTCTACCTGGCTCATCCCGAATTGCCCTGGTGCGGTGGCAATCGAGGTAATAAGGTGTTAATGGCAGCAGCCCATAGCTGCCACTAAGTCCTAGGTTAATCATGGCAGGCGTCTCCCTGAGATACCTTCCATGATTAACCTGTTAGTTAAAGAAAATAAACACACACATCCAAAAAATCCCTTATTTGTAATAAATGACAAAAAACAACCACCTCTTTCACCACTTTATTAAACCCCCAAATACCCCTCCAGGTCCGACGTAATCCATAAAGGTCCCACAACTCTTTCAGCTCTGCTACATCAGAAGCTGACAGAGAGCGGTCACAGACCATGACCGCTCTCTGTAAGCTCCCCGCAGCGACTGAAATGAGTCACACTATCAGCGTTGACGTCACTCAGGTTACCCGCAGCCACAGATCTCAGCTGGAGGACTTCTGCTGTGGCCGCGGGTAACCTCAGTGACGGCACAGCTGATAGCTCAGATCACTTCAGTCACTCAGGGAATTTGCGGTCACCGGTGAGACCTTCACTGGTGACCGAAAATCAGGCCATGACACACAGACAGAGCCGCGGGATGACAATGAAGTCGGGTGAAGGTCATCCGACTTCATTCTGATCGTGCGGCTCTGTCTGTGTCTGCTGTCAGCGGCCATTCAGCTCTGCTACATGGCTCTGTCTGTGTCTGGCGTCAGCGGCCATGTAGCAGAGCTGAATGGCAGATGACACAGCTGCTGAGAATAAAAACGGATCACACATGGATTGCACACGGACTACAATCAATTGAAAAATCACAGAAACGCATTGCTGTTGCATTGCACACTGATCATAACGTGAACAGAGCTCATGCTACTTTTTAGCATGAGACTCGGACCGATTTTACATTCGCATGTGTGATTCCAGCCTTGGACTGACAAGGGTCTAATACCTAAAAGAAGGTAGATACAGCAGGTTTTGGTATAGGAAACCTTGCCATTTTCAGCATGGGTGTATGATGTATACCACAAGCCTATATACTACTTAATAGCAGCTACCATCCTGTGATGCTATGTGATTTGTGATTATCACATAAATACTTGAGGGCACTGTGTTTTCTGTAGACAAACAGCTGTATCTCTGTGGTGCACACCACGTTATCGGGCCAAAGTGTCAAGCTAATCTTTATAATGAACGCAAAGCAAGCCACTGTCCAGGATACCACATGTATTATTTATATCCAACAAGGATGCTTAAAAATAAACTCACTGATAATAAAATGTCACTTCTCCCGCTCACTACAGCTGCGGAGTGGTAAACATGTCATTAGGAGTGGAGGACATTCATATAAAACTCTGTGTATTGCAAATTGGCATGCAGTTTTACAACTGATCTTCACATTTCGGCTGTAGAATCCTTTTTCCCCATGACTAATGCCGGCGTCACACGGTACGATATATTGGGCGATATGTCGTCGGGGTCACATCGTTAGTGACGCACATCCGCCATCGTTAGACATATTGTACCGTGTGACACCTCGGAACGACTGTTAACGAGCAAAAATACTCACCTTATCATTGCTCGTTGATCTGTTGTTCATTTTCAAAAAATCGGTCCTCCTTCTGTGCTCCGGTTGTTCATCGTTCCCGGGGCAGCACACATCGCTCCGTGTGACACCCCGGGAATGACGAACACAGCTTAGCTGCATCCTGCCGGCAATGTGGAAGGAAGAAGGTGGGCGGGATGTTACGTCCCGCTCATCTCCGCCCCTCCGCTTCTATTGGCGCGCAGCAGTGTGACGTCGCTGTGACGCCAAACGTCCCTCCCCCTTCAGGAAGAGGATGTTCGCCGCCCACAGCGAGGTCGTCCGGGAGGTAAGTGCGTGTGACAGGGGTTCACGACTTTGTGTGCCACGGGCAACTAATTGCCTGTGACGCACAAACGACGGGGGCGGGTACGATCGCTTGTGCGATCGCACGATAGACCGTCCCGTGTGACGCCGACATTAGCCTAGATAATTGTCCACTATTTGTTTTTCTGCTAATTCTATTACATCAGAGCATATGGGTTGTCCAACAGCTGATTAGTAGATAACATATGGAGAAGTGTTGTAGAGAAAAGTGGAAAAACAGGTGGTCTACTGCAGAAACAAAAAATCTCATCATAGTGGTTAGAGAATGTAGTGGAAAGGGGTCACAAAAAAGGTTTCCATGGTCAGTAAATGAAGTAGGCACCCAGTTCCAGTTAAGAGTCTATAAGGAGATTTCTTAGAGGGTTTTCCAGAATTCAAGAAAAGTTGTTCAAGAGAAGAAAATGGTGCAAAATAAACAAAATTTCCACTGTTAAATCCCATACCATAGCTTTTACAGTCACTACTTGCCCTTCAGTCATGACATATATAGTTACATAGTTATGTGGCGCCCCTGAGGCTTCAGTCGCCACAGGGTGCTGCGCCTCACTTAAGATGCAGTGTTCATCTCGGGTAAGGAGGGGGTTAATCACTGGTGTTTCCACATTTTTACCTTACATACAGTTTAGGCGCCTTTTCACTGGGGACTGGACTAAGGTAGGATGGGGGGTGGCCATCACGAGGCATGGGACTTTCCCAGTCACCAGGACAACCACCTGGGGTGCGGGCACCACTTGGGGTAGAAGTAGGAGCAACCTGGACACAATCTTCAGTCAAGTCGGGACTACAGTTCTGGTGACACGACACCACTTTCTTCTTTCTTCCACGGTACCTGAGGCTTGGAACGGGAAACTCAACCCAGGTTCCTCACTTCTGAAGGAGCATCCCTTAGGAAAGGACACTTTCAAACACTGGTGGCTAACTCTAACTTATCCGGGATTGGCTGGAGCCTATCACGGCAGAGACCGGTACCCTGAGGACAGCACTTGAACTGTGAGTAAAAAGATCTCTTTGCTAATATATTAACAGATATGAGTAAGGATCTGTTGGATCCAAAACGCGTCATCTATTTCCCTTTTAATGGAGTCCTAACCATGGAATTTTAAAATGTGAAATAAAATTTTGACATTTTTTATCAATTACGATTGCTGGATTTTTCTTGGACTTTTTTGGATTGCTTCTTCTGGTGACCAGCTGGACTCTGATCCGTGCATCCCTTTCCCTATACCAGGAATTGGATCATGGTGGTGGAGTGGCTGATAAGTATTTTTTGTTTTGTGTTAATATAATTGAAATTGTGCTGAATTAAGTTGAAAGGACATTTTTACCACACAGTAAATGCGATAAATATAAAACAGAATTGCAAAAATGTTGTGGTTAATTTTTAGAAGTCGGCGTCCTGTAAAAAAAAAAATAAGCATTGCAACTAGCCGAATGTTTTTTTCTGAGAATTACTATTGAATTCTGGCTATTCAGATCAATGACCAACTATGAATAGGCAGGTGATCAGACTATGGCAGAGACATTTGCTCTTGTTTGCAGCTTGTAATGTGACTAAGGGTTGCTTTACATACAGGCTGCGATCTCGCTAGCAAGATCGCTATCGTGCGTAACCGCCCCCATCGTTTGTGCGACACAGGCAAATCGTTGCCCGTGGTGTACAAAATCGCGCGGACCCGTCACACTACTTACCTGCCTAGCAACGTCGCTGTGACCGGCGAACCGCCTCCTTTCTAACTAAGCGGCCGCCCAATCAAAGCGGAGGGGCGGAGATGAGCAGGACGTAACATCCCGCCCACCTCCTTCCTTCCTCATTGGTGGCGGCCGCAGGTAAGGTGAGGTTTGTCGTTCCTGTGGTGTCACACAAAGCGATGTGTGCTGCCGCAGGAACGACGAACTACATTGTCCAAGCAGCAGCAACGATAATTGGGATAGGGGGTGATGTCATCGATGAGCGATTTTGAATGTTTTTGCGATGATTCAAAAACGCTCATAGGTGTCACACACAACGACATCGCTAAGGCGGCCGGACGTGTGTCACAAATTCTGTGACCCCAACGAGATAGCTTTAGCGATATCGTAGTGTGTAAAGCCACCTTGAGGCTGCTTTCACACATCCGTTTTTTGTCCTCAGGCACAATCTTGTTTGTGGCTGATGCAACGGATCCATTGCAGATTAGGTGAAAAATGATGCGACAGATCCAGCAAAAAACTGATCCGTTTTTTTGGGGGGTTTTTTAATGAGAGAGAGACCGCACACACCCTGGCACTACTGCACCCATCATCACCGCACACACCCCGACACTACCTCCCTCATCATCACAGCAAACATCCCGGCACTAACGCCCCCCATCATCACCACACACACCCCGGCACTACTGCACCCATCAACACCGCACACACGCAGGCACTACCGTCCTCATCATCACAGCACACATCCCGGCACTACCGCCCCCCATCATCACCACACACACCACAGCACTACCGCACCCATCATCACCGCACACACGCAGGCACTACCGCCCCCATCATCACCGCACATATCCCGGCACTACCGCCCCCCTCTTCACATCCCCGCGCATACCCCGCCACTACTGCACCCAACATCACCGCACACACACTGGCACTACCTGAGTGACGTCACCGCTGATAGCGCGAGTCACTTCAGTTGCTGTATGGAGCTCACAGGAGCAGTGGTGTTCTACGGCCGCTCCTCTCAGCTTCATGTAGCAGAGCTGAAAGCGTAGTGGGACCTTGTGTGGATTACATCGGACCTGGAGGGGTATTTAGGGGTTAATAAAGTGGTGAAAGAGGGTGTTTTTTTGTCTTTTATTTCAAATAAAGGATTTTTCTGATTGTGTTTATTTACTTTAACTTACAGGTTAATCATGGAAGGTGTTTCGTAGACGCCTGCCATGATTAACCTAGGACTTAGTGGCAGCTATGGGCTGCCATTAACTCCTTATTGCCCCGATTGACACCAAACCAGGGCAATTCGGGATGAGCCAGGTAGAGTCCCAGGACTGTCGCATCTAATGAATGCCGCAATTCCCGGCGGCTGCTGGCTAATATTTTTAAAACAAGAAAGCCTGCGGAGACACCATCACATGTTTCTCAATGCTGGCAAGAAACTAGCCAGGTCTTTCACTGGGAAGGAACAACCACGGGAAGGGCAGTCTCCAGTCAAGGAGACCACCTATGCCAAACATGGTATCCATCCACAGACAGCTGTTTCAGGGTATTTGCCCCTCATCAGTGTGGAGTAGGAAACTGGCTAGTGGGAGCAATCCCTAGTAGAAGACTACATAATCAAGGATGATTGACCTTAGGGAGATCATCCAAAAACCGTGGAGACACCACCACGTGTTTCTCAACGCAGTGATTCTAGAGCAATGCCCCGTGGGAAATATTCAAAACAAGAAAGCCTGCGGAGACACCATCACATGTTTCTCAACGTTGGCAGGAAACTAGCCAGGTCTTTCACCGGGAAGGAACAACCACGGGAAGGGCCGTCTCCAGTCAAGGAGACCACCTATGCCAAACATGGTATCCATCCACAGACAGCTGTTTCAGGGCATTTGCCCCTCATCAGTGTGGAGTAGGAAACTGGTTAGTGGGAGCAATGCCTAGTAGAAAACTACATAAGCAAGGATGGTTGACCTTAGGGAGATCAACATCCAACACCGCGGAGACACCGTCCATCACGTGTTCCTCAACGCAGTGATTCTAGAGCAATGCCCCCTGGGAAATATTCAAACCAAGAAAGCCTGCGGAGACACCATCACATGTTTCTCAACGCTGGCAGGAACTAGCCAGGTCTTTCACCAGGAAGGAACAACCACGGGAAGGGCAGTCTCAAGTCAAGGAAACTGCCTATACCAAAACATGGTATCCATCCACAGACAGCTGTTTCAGGGTATTTGCCCCTCATCAGTGTGGAGTAGGAAACTGGCTAGTGGGAGCAATGCTCTAGAATCACTGCGTTGAGAAACACGTGATGGTGTCTCCGCGGTGTTGGATGTTGATCTCCCTAAGGTCAACCATCCTTGCTTATGTAGTCTTCTACTTGGCATTGCTCCCATTAGCCAGTTTCCTACTCCACACTGATGAGGGGCAAATAGCCTGAAACAGCTGTCTGTGGATGGATACCATGTTTGGCATAGGTGGTCTCCTTGACTGGAGACTGCCCTTCCCGTGATTGTTCCTTCCCGGTGAAAGACCTGGTTAGTTTCCTGCCAGCATTGAGAAACATGTGATGGTGTCTTCACAGGCTTTCTTGTTTTGAATATTTCCTTGGGGGCATTGCTCTAGAATCACTGCGTTGAGAAACACGTGATGGTGTCTCCGCGGTGTTGGATGTTGATCTCCCTAAGGTCAACCATCCTTGCTTATGTAGTCTTCTACTTGGCATTGCTCCCATTAGCCAGTTTCCTACTCCACACTGATGAGGGGCAAATAGCCTGAAACAGCTGTCTGTGGATGGATACCATGTTTGGCATAGGTGGTCTCCTTGACTGGAGACTGCCCTTCCCGTGATTGTTCCTTCCCGGTGAAAGACCTGGTTAGTTTCCTGCCAGCATTGAGAAACATGTGATGGTGTCTTCACAGGCTTTCTTGTTTTGAATATTTCCTTGGGGGCATTGCTCTAGAATCACTGCGTTGAGAAACACGTGATGGTGTCTCCGCGGTGTTGGATGTTGATCTCCCTAAGGTCAACCATCCTTGCTTATGTAGTCTTCTACTAGGCATTGCTCCCACTAGCCAGTTTCCTACTCCACACTGATGAGGGGCAAATACCCTGAAACAGCTGTCTGTGGATGGATACCATGTTTGACATAGGTGGTCTCCTTGACTGGAGACTGCCCTTTCCGTGGTTGTTCCTTTCCGGTGAAAGACCTGGCTACTTTGCTGCCAGTGTTGAGAAACATGTGACGGTGTCTCTGCAGGCTTTCTTGTTTTGAATATTTCCCAGGGGGCATTGCTCTAGAATCACTGCGTTGAGAAACACGTGATGGACGGTGTCTCCGCGGCGTTGGATGTTGATCTCCCTAAGGTCAACCATCCTTGCTTAGGCTGATGTTTTTAGGCTGGGGGGCTTCCCATAACGTGGGGCTCCCCATCCTGAGAATACCAGCCATCAGCCTTGTGGCTTTACCTTGGCTGGTATCAAAATTGGGGGGGACCGCACGCCGTTTTTTTTCAATTATTTATTTATTTATTTTACCGGAAGACATAGACCTGCCCACTGGCAGCTGTGATTGGTTGCAGCGAGACAGCTGTCACTCAGTGTGGGGGCGTGTCTGACTGCAACCAATCATAGGTGCTGGTGGGCGGGGGAAGCAGGGAATACGAGATGGAATAATGAGCGGCCGCATTTTCAAAAGCTGGAGAAGCTGTCAGAGCAGTGTGACAGCCGTGCAGCTCTGCACCGGTGATCAGTGAGTATGAAGGAGGGAGAGACCGACCGACATCGACAGAGAGAGACCGACTGACCAAGAAAGAGACAGACCGACCGACAGAGAGAGAGACTGACAGAGAGAGAGAGACTCTGGGCATGCCCAGAAACAAAAAACGTATCCATCATTGGATTCCGTCATATGCCGGATGACGACGGATCCGGCGCCATACAGTTTTTCGCCGGAGACAAAAAACGCTGCAAGTAGCATTCCATCCGGCCACCAGATCAGCTATTTACACCGGATCCGGCAAAAGCCAGATGCAACGCAAGGCCATGCGGCACAAACCGGCGCTAATACAAGTCTATGGAGGAAAGAACGGATTCGGCGGCAACACACGCCGGATCTGTTCTTTCCGTTTTTTACGGTATTGTGCCGCACGGCAAAAAACAGATGTCTGAAAGCAGCCTAAAATGGCATCCTCCTCTATGAAGTAGAATTATGAAAACTCATTATATAATCCCTCTCTTATGTATATAATTTGGCATTTTTTTTTAAAAATCCAGAATTAAAGTGAACCTGTCAGGTGCAATATGCACCCAGAACCACAAGCAGTGCTGGGTGCATATTGCTAATCCCTGCCTAACTGTCCCTGTATACACTAGCTTAGATAAAAGTGATCTTTAGAAAAAGTATTTCTAAAGATCCTTTATGATATGCCAATGAGCGCAGTTACAAGTCGCAAGGGTGTTAGTTCCTGTGCTCACTATGTGCGCACTAGAAAGCGCCTTTTTCTTAAGAAAAAAACGGACCCTCTTAAAGAATCCCGCACCCGCGGTAAAAAACCGTGGTAAAACCGCACCCGTGTATTTGCCGTGGTTTACCACGGATGTACCGCAAGTTGGTCCCCGCGGATTCTTACCATTATCTATGGCAAAAATCGCAGTTACCTGCAGAAAAGAAGTGACATGCCCATTAATTCCGCAGCGGAAAATCAGCGGGTAAATCCGCGGGTATAAAAAAAACACAGTGTGCGCACAGCATTTTTTAAAACCCATAGGTTTTGCTGGGGAATTGATTGCAGCAAAGTTAGACACATTTTCTGCAGCAAATCTGCGGCAAAATCCGCGGTAAATCCGCAGCATGCACACAGGGCCTTAGTATGTTAGGACTCCCACGGGGCATACTAACATGCTATTCAATGCCCATTGCCTAGCATTATCTTCTGTGTCCTTTGTCCCTGCATCAGAAACCGGGCAGTATGCATGATCAGAATGCCCCACACTTCTGGTCATGCGCACTATAAAGCAGAGTGTATGCGGCTGGCTTCAGAGTGGTCTAGTGCACATGACCGGAAATGCCAGGACTTCTGATCATGCGTACTGCCCGGCGTCTGATGCAGTGACAACAGAAACAGGTTAGCACCTCACCACTGATAACGCTAGGCAATGGGCATTAAATGGTATGGTAGCATGGCCCTGTGGGCATGCAAACATGCTAAGATGGCAAAATGAGCACAGGAACTAACGCCCTTGCCCCCCGCGCTCATTAGCAAATCATAAAGGATCTTTACAAATACTTTTTCTAAAGATCTCTTTATCTATGCTAGTGAATACTGTGACGCCCTGGACTAGCCAGGTAGTCACAAACACAAAATCTACCTACTGGTAGAAGTGCGCCTTGCAGTCCCCGCCGGCGGCGTCCGGCCGAAAAATTTGAAGTTCCACCATCTTGGGCGCAAAGATTTCCCGCTCGAGCCGTCTTCCCTGAGCAAGGAGGGCGCAAAAGTGAAACCCCGCCCCCAGAAAAAGGAAGTGCGAGAAAGAACCAAGGGGGGGCGGGTGAAGGCTTGTCTGATGTAACCGAAGGGATAAAGAGCAGGGACGCCAGGACTCTGCTATCCATCCGGTTCCTGGAAGCACACGCGCCAGTATGTCCGTCCCGTCCGGCAATTCTGAGATCCCAGAGCCCACACCAGGAACAACGGTGTGGGTGGAGGCCCGAACCGCGCAGATGTGCTGCCACCTACAGGCCCAAGTCCGGTTCTTAATGGAGCGATGGGTGGCCGAAATGGAGGAAGTAGCGGCGGCCGTGCGGAGATGCGAGGTGGAGACAGTGCTGGGGGAGCGGGTAAGCGACCCACGCCCGCGTTGAAGGACCGGTCGCTGCGGCTGAGGGGCCCGGTCTGCGTCCGTTCACCCTGCTGCCTCCCCCGCCATCCGCATCGGTTGTTGCTGCCCCGCCACTAGGTCCGCTACCCCCAACACCGGTAGCGGAGTTCAACCCGTCCGCCCTAGAGGACCGGCCTGTAGGCATTGCCTGTGAATGATCCGCACTGATCCCGCTGCCATGGAAGATCCCTCGGGAGGTGCCCGTCCGTGAGAAGAAGCCGCCAGCCCCGGAAGTGGCCGCATCCAAGAAAGTCCCGTCTCCGGTAGTCCGTCCGGCTACGGAAGAGGTGGAAGTCGCGAGCAAGAAGGCCCAGCAGGTGAGGCCTGTTGTCCCTAAACCCCATGCCTCGGCTGAGGCTGCGCCGGGTCGCCGCTGCAAGGCAGCATCGCAGGCCGTGTCACCGCAGGACCCCCCAAAGAGGATATCGGTCGTGGCCGGTACGGGGGAAGTCCGGCGGGGCCCGATCCGCACGCAGGGGCATGCAGACGCCCTTTATTGGGACAGAGAGCCGAACCAGCTGGGCCGCGAGATTGCCGCCAGGGAGCAGCAGAGGGCTGAAGTACTGGCCCGCACCATCAGGGAGAAAGAAAATCTCCGTAACACCACCTTCCACTAACCCCCTTCCAGAGACAAGGCCGAGAACTTGCAGGCCAACCACGAACTAGTGGCCTTGTAAATAATTTGTTGGGCCATATTCCGTTGCCGCCTCCGGAGAGGCAGATTGGAGGAAGGACCCGCAGCAGAGCAGGCTGGGGTCCGGTCACCACCAGGACCGGTGACCATCCTCCGGGGGTCAGGGGTCCCCCTGGACGTAGGGTTCCCTGAAATGACAGCCGGGTGCGAGACATCGTACCCGTTCCCGCTCGGGTGACCTGGACCAGGACTGGGGTAAAGGGGTGCTGCCTATTTCTTAGGGGCAGCATCAAGGCGTAGGTTGCTTGGGTGGGGAAGCGGAGGAACATGGACCCGTCCGTTGTTAATAAAAATGTTTTAGACCGTTGGTAACGTTCAAGAGAAAAGCCTCCCGTAAGGGAAGAATTAAAAGTATGCTTAATGTTATATGGTTTTCCCATGTTAATTTATATTTTTCAGAAATAAAACCGGTGATGGACGGGCAGCCCGCGGACGGTCTGCATTTCACCAAGGGGGAATGTGACGCCCTGGACTAGCCAGGTAGTCAGAAACACAACATCTCACACACCCACTCCCCTGGTTAGGCAACAACAGTCAAACAAAATCCTTGTTGCCGTCCTCCAAGCTTGATGTCCACACCAGGTGGGGCAGAGCCAGGTGGTTGTCCCCGCCCACCGAGGAGTTCACAGCCCTGGAGGCGGGAAAAGTAGTCAGTCGAGTTCAGGAGTTGAGAGTTTGGAGAGAAGTGCAGAGGAGTGGAGGTTGGAAGTGGAGAAACTGTTGGTGTCTGGGTAGGAGCCCAGGCACGTACAGCAAGGTCGGCAGACGGTGGTGGCTGTCTGCAGGAGTGGTGCAGGTCAGCGGAACCGTAGGACCAGGGACGGGCGGTGGCCCGCCGGTACCGAGCTGGGGAGAAGATCTGTACCAAGCACAAAGGCAGGGCCATCAGACCCCAACCAGGCTAGGAGCCGCCGAAAAGGTCAAATCCGATAGTGACCGGAACCCCAGGGGTTCACTCACACCCAAGACCCGACAGAAGGCAACAGTCCACACAGTGAGGATAAAAAGCCACCGCCAGAGGCTAGAGATCCAAGGGCCAGCGCCTGCGGGCAAAACGGGCTCCTTCGGTACATACACGCTGGGGAGTGGACTACCAGTGGGAAACCATCGGAGTCAATACATTCACAGTGGTGCAGGGAAAGACAGCCACCATCAACCTGTCCGGGGAGAGCAAAGACACTGCAGCCAGCTGCGGGACCCGTCCATCCAGCCGTTTGGTTTACCAGAGACTCTGTGAATCTGTGCCTGAGTGAGTACAACAGTGCCACCCGGCACCGCGCCGCGCTTCCCCCGCAACCCTGCACCCCGGCCTTCCTGCCTCCCCGTCCACTACCGGGCCCCGGGATCACCGACCCCTACCCATGGAGGGGTTAACACCTAGCTGCTCCCCGTCATCGCTCCCGGGAGACCCGTCACCAGCAGAGGTGGTGCCCACCATCACCACGACCCGTGGGTGGCGTAACGAACTACAGTTAGGTCCAGAAATATTTGGACAGTGACACAATTTTCGCGAGTTGGGCTCTGCATGCCACCACATTGGATTTGAAATGAAATCTCTACAACAGAATTCAAGTGCAGATTGTAACGTTTAATTTGAAGGTTTGAACAAAAATATCTGATAGAAATTGTAGGAATTGTACACATTTCTTTACAAACACTCCACATTTTAGGAGGTCAAAAGTAATTGGACAAATAAACCAAACCCAAACAAAATATTTTTATTTTCAATATTTTGTTGCGAATCCTTTGGAGGCAATCACTGCCTTAAGTCTGGAACCCATGGACATCACCAAACGCTGGGTTTCCTCCTTCTTAATGCTTTGCCAGGCCTTTACAGCCGCAGCCTTCAGGTCTTGCTTGTTTGTGGGTCTTTCCGTCTTAAGTCTGGATTTGAGCAAGTGAAATGCATGCTCAATTGGGTTAAGATCTGGTGATTGACTTGGCCATTGCAGAATGTTCCACTTTTTTGCACTCATGAACTCCTGGGTAGCTTTGGCTGTATGCTTGTGGTCATTGTCCATCTGTACTATGAAGCGCCGTCCGATCAACTTTGCGGCATTTGGCTGAATCTGGGATGAAAGTATATCCCGGTACACTTCAGAATTCATCCGGCTACTCTTGTCTGCTGTTATGTCATCAATAAACACAAGTGACCCAGTGCCATTGAAAGTCATGCATGCCCATGCCATCACGTTGCCTCCACCATGTTTTGCAGAGGATGTGGTGTGCCTTGGATCATGTGCCGTTCCCTTTCTTCTCCAAACTTTTTTCTTCCCATCATTCTGGTACAGGTTGATCTTGGTCTCATCTGTCCATAGAATACTTTTCCAGAACTGAGCTGGCTTCATGAGGTGTTTTTCAGCAAATTTAACTCTGGCCTGTCTATTTTTGGAATTGATGAATGGTTTGCATCTAGATCTGAACCCTTTGTATTTACTTTCATGGAGTCTTCTCTCTACTGTTGACTAAAGCCCACTTTACACGTTGCAATTAGTTGTACAATCGCATTTGCGATGTGACACGCCCAGGTTGCATATGGGATCTTATGAGATTGCACGTTGGGCGTTCATTTGCTGTCACACGTGCGTTAGTAGTCTATGTTAAATTGGTCAATTTTGTGTGCGATCCTTTAGATCATGTGTTCTGTGACGTATGCATTGGGCACCTTTTTTTTTTTTACTTATTGACTTGCCAAGCGTGTGTACTGTGTAGGGATGCGTTTTTACTATGTCATCTGCCGTTCAGCTCTGCTACATGGCCGCTAACAGCAGACACAGACAGCCATGTAGCAGAGCTGAATGGCAGATGACAGCAGACACAGACAGAGCCGCACTGTCAGAATGAACTCGGGTGAACTTCACCCGACTTCACGGTCATGCTGCGGCTCTGTCTGTGTCGCGCCCTGATTAGCGGTCACCTGTGAAGGACTCACCGGTGACCGCTAATCTCCTAAGTTACTGAAGTTAGCAGCCCTCTCTCATACTCACCAATCCCCGATCCCCGGCGCTGCACGGCGTTCACACTGCTCCGGCGGCTTTTACTGTTTTGAAAAAGCCGGCCGCCCATTAAACAATCTCGTATTCCCTGCTTTCCCCGCCCACCGGCGCCTATGATTGGTTACAGTGAGACACGCCCCCACTCTGAGTGACAGGTGTCACACTGCACCCAATCACAGCAGCCGGTGGGCGTGTCTATACTGTGTAGTGAAATAAATAATTAAATAATGAAAAAAAACGGCGTGCGGTTCCCCCCAATTTTAAAACCAGCCAGATAAAGCCATACGGCTGAAGGCTGGTATTCTCAGGATGGGGAGCTCCACGTTATGGGGAGCCCCCCAGCCTAACAATATCAGCCAACAGCCGCCCAGAATTGCCGCATACATTATATGCGACAGTTCTGGGACTGTACCCGGCTCTTCCCGATTTGCCCTGGTGCGTTGGCAAATCGGGGTAATAAGGAGTTATTGGCAGCCCATAGCTGCCAATAAGTCCTAGATTAATCATGTCAGGCGTCTATGAGACACCCTCCATGATTAATCTGTAAATTACAGTAAATAAACACACGCCCGAAAAAATTCTTTATTAGAAATAAAAAACACAAACATATACCCTGGTTAACCACTTTAATTACCCCCAAAAAGCCCTCCATGTCCGGCGTAATCCAGGATGCTCCAGCGTCGCTTCCAGCGCTGCTGCATGGAGGTGACCGGAGCTGCAGCAGACACAGCCGCTCCGGTCACCTCCACACAGCTAATGAACACAGCCGCGCGATCAGCTGAGCTGTCACTGAGGTTACCCGCTGTCACTGGATCCAGCGGTGGCCGCAGGTAACCTCAGTGACAGCTCAGCTGATCGCGCTACTCACCGCCGCTCCTATCACCTCCACGCAGCAACTGAGGTGAGTAGCGCGATCAGCTGAGCTGTCACTGAGGTTACCCGCGGCCACCGCTGGATCCAGTGACAGCGGGTAACCTCAGTGACAGCAGCTGATCGCGCGGCTGTCTTCATTAGCTGTGTGGAGGTGACCGGAGCGGCGGTGTATTCTGCAGCTCCGGTCACCTCCATGCAGCAGCGCTGGAAGCGACGCTGGAGCATCCTGGATTACGCCGGACATGGAGGGCTTTTTGGGGGTAATTAAAGTGGTTAACCAGGGTATATGTTTGTGTTTTTTATTTCTAATAAAGGATTTTTTCGGGTGTGTGTGTTTATTTACTGTAATTTACAGATTAATCATGGAGGGTGTCTCATAGACGCCTGACATGATTAATCTAGGACTTATTGGCAGCTATGGGCTGCCAATAACTCCTTATTACCCCGATTTGCCAACGCACCAGGGCAAATCGGGAAGAGCCGGGTACAGTCCCAGAACTGTCGCATATAATGTATGCGGCAATTCTGGGCAGCTGTTGGCTGATATTGTTAGGCTGGGGGGCTCCCCATAACGTGGAGCTCCCCATCCTGAGAATACCAGCCTTCAGCCGAATGGCTTTATCTGGCTGGTTTTAAAATTGGGGGGAACCGCACGCCGTTTTTTTTCATTATTTAATTATTTATTTCACTACACAGTATAGACACGCCCACCGGCTGCTGTGATTGGGTGCAGTGTGACACCTGTCACTCAGAGTGGGGGCGAGTCTCACTGTAACCAATCATAGGCGCCGGTGGGCGGGGAAAGCAGGGAATACGAGATTGTTTAATGGGCGGCCGGCTTTTTCAAAACAGTAAAAGCCGCCGGAGCAGTGTGAATGCCGTGCAGCGCCGGGGATCGGTGAGTATATGAGAGAGGGGGATAGACTGACATGGACAGAGAGTGAGGGACAGAGATAGTGACCGACTGACAGAGATTAGTGAATGACAGACATTGTGAGGCGCTTCAGAACGCAGCTTTTCAGCTGCGCTCTGAAGCGGACCTTTTTTAAGCTGCGGTGCAGAGCGCACACCTGCGCACATAGCATCAGACACCAAAATCGTATGAGGGATGTCACACGTTACAATTCACTAGGTTCGTGCAACAAAACGCTCAATTCTAGAGAATGATACGATGTGTTTGCGATCAACGGTTTTGCGTTCAATCCTGATCGTACGTAGCTGTCACACGCAGATACCTCACAAACGATGCCGGATGTGCGTCACTTACAACTTGACCCCAACGACGGATTGTGAGATATATTGAAGCGTGTGTAGCGGGCTTTAGAGACAGATACACCTACTTCACTGAGAGTGTTCTGGACTTCAGTTGATGTTGTGAACGGGTTCTTCTTCACCAAAGAAAGTATGCGGCGATCATCCACCACTGTTGTCATCCATGGACGCCCAGGCCTTTTTGAGTTCCCAAGCTCACCAGTCAATTCCTTTTTTCTCAGAATGTACCTACCCGACTGTTGATTTTGCTACTCCAAGCATGTCTGCTATCTCTCTGATGGATTTTTTCTTTTTTTTCAGCCTCAGGATGTTCTGCTTCACCTCAATTGAGAGTTCCTTAGACCGCATGTTGTCTGGTCACAGCAACAGCTTCCAAATGCAAAACCACACACCTGTAATCAACCCCAGACCTTTTAACTACTTCATTGATTACAGGTTAACGAGGGAGACGCCTTCAGAGTTAATTGCAGCCCTTAGAGTCCCTTGTCCAATTACTTTTGGTCCATTGAAAAAGAGGAGGCTATGCATTACAGAGCTATGATTCCTAAACCCTTTCTCCGATTTGGATGTGAAAACTCTCATATTGCAGCTGGGAGTGTGCACTTTCAGCCCATATTATATATATAATTGTATTTCTGAACATGTTTTTGTAAACAGCTAAAATAACAAAACTTGTGTCACTGTCCAAATATTTCTGGACCTAACTGTATCTCCCCAAAAACCACCCAACACCCCTTTTCACTCGGGGGCGAGGAGCGCTGCTCGAGTCCCCGGGTCTGGCCCACCACTCGAGCCACCGAGCAGCAGCAGCCCTGGACCCGAGCATAGCGAGCGCGGCCCCTCTGCCCGCGACAATACAGTCACGATTAGACAGGGATTAGCAATATGCACCTAGAACTGCTCGTGGTTCTGGGTGCATACCAGGCCCGGACTGACAAGTGGGAGGGACGGGACTTCTCCCGGTGGGCTGGCCTGTGGAGGGGTGGGGGGCCGCCCCCCGCCTCTCCCGCACTGCCTGCTGTTTAAAATTATTTTGTGGCTGCCGCCACCAGCCGGCCGCCACTATAGCGGCGTGGTCCGGTGAGCGGCCCCCGCCGCCAACTTTCAATGCTGCTGGTAGCCGACCGTATAATATGTAATATCAGGGCCGGATTGGCCATAGATGGGCCAGTCCCTGTAGTGGGCCGCTCGATCTGCGGCCACTCTCTCCTTTGCAGCATGAACGGCAGGCAGCATTTGCCTTGAGCTGCACGATTATGCTGCACTCGCTGCACAGTTAAAATCCGCAGGAGGAGGGGGTGGTGTGCTCTGTGCCAGCCCCTGCTCCTGCTGATTAGACAGTGACAGTAGATCGAGCCTCCCTCCGGCCGGCGAGATGTGGGCGCCAATGCTGCTCCCTGCTTCCCTGATCAATACAGCGCGGTGACCAGGCCCTGAAGTGCGGCAGCGTCATGATGATACTGCACTGCTGACGTCATCACATGGCACGCAGACACACGTCGGGTACCGGTAAGCGCTTCACGTAGCCGAAGATGAAAAGTTTTATCAACGTGGATGAGAGAGGAGGGGAGAGGATTAGGGCACAAGATGAGTGAAAGAGGGCACAGCTTTGCAAAAAAAAGTGGAGGGAGTACTTTATACAGATGGACAATGTGTGTCTGTAAGGTGGGAGGGGGGGGGATTTTGTACTGAAGCAGTGTGGGGAGGAATGTTTTGGAGAGGAACTGTGTGTGTGTGTGTGTGTGTCTGTGTATGAGGCCTGGCTGTGTGTGTGTGTGTATGTGTATGAGGCCTGGCTGTGTGTGTGTATGAGGCCTGGTTGTGTGTGTGTGTGTGTATGAGGCCTGACTGTGTGTGTGTGTGTGTGTATGAGGCCTGGCTGTGTGTGTATGTGTGTGTGTGTGTATGAGGCCTGGCTGTGTTTGTGTGTGTGTGTGTGTGTATGAGGCCTGGCTGTGTGTGTGTCTATGTGTGTGTATGAGGCCTGGCTGTGTGTGTGTGTGTATGAGGCCTAGGTGTGTGTGTGTGTGTGTTTGTATGAGGCCTGGCTGTGTGTGTGTATGAGGCCTGGTTGTGTGCGTGTTTGTGAGGCCTGGCTGTGTGTGTGTGTGTGTATGAGGCCTGGCTGTGTGTGTATATGTGTATGAGGCCTGGCTGGGTGTGTGTGTGTGTGTGTGTGTGTGTGTGTGAAGCCTGGCTCTGGGTGTGTGTGTGTGTGTGTGTGAGAGAAGCAGGGATATTATGGAGAGGGGCAGCCTGGGGGGAATATGATGTAGAGGGTCAGCCTGGGTGGAATATGATGGAGAGGGACATCCTGGGGGTAATATAATCAAGAGGGGCAGCCTGGGGGGTAATATAATGGAGAGGGGCAGCCTGGGGGGTAATATAATGGGGAGGGGCAGCGTGGGGGGGAATATGATGGAGAGGGGCAGCCTATGGGGGAATATGATGGATAGGGGCAGCCTGTGGGGAAATATGATGGAGAGGGGTAGCCTGTGGGGGAATATGATGGAGAGGGACAGTCTGGGGGGAATATAATGGAGAGGGACAGCCTGGGGGGAATATAATGGAGAGGGGCAGCCTGGGGATAATATAATGGAGAGGGGCAGCAGGGGGGGAATATGGTGGAGAAGGGCAGCTTGTGGGGGAATATGATGGAGAGGTTCAGTTTGTGGAGGGGATATTTTGTGAAGGAAGCACTGCAATTTTTTTTTCAGGAGTGCAGAATAGGAGACATTTATGGGGCAGTATAATGATACTTTTATTTTTAAGAGCGCCATGTTGGGAAGTGTTGCGGAAGGTGGAGAAGAGGGAAATCTGGACACTTGAGCACTGTGCGCGACATCTCATCATGGTGTCTTTATTTCATGGAGACACAAGGCACGGGAACAACTCTGATTTGAGATTACATTACCTATAAGGTACCTGCATGTAAATCATTTTGATACTGCCTGAATCTCATCAGTACTGTGGTTCCTCTATGCTCCGCAATCTGATGATGCCTGATAACAACTCCCAACTCACAGCATCTCCTTATCATTTTTCAGGACAACCTGGGAATTGGTTTGTACAATGCAATTGTACATGGGGCTAAGGTTGGCTATTTATTCATGTACTGATGGTAATTTTGACTCTGCATTCATGTGCTGATGGTGGTTCTGGTGCTACATTTATGTGCTGACGGTGGTTTTGGCTTTGCATTCATGTGCTAACGGTGGTTATGGCGTTGCATTCACGTGCTGACCTTGGTTCTAGCTTTGTATTCATGTGCTGAAGGTGGTTCTGGCTGTGCATTCATGTGCTGAGCTTGGTTCTGATACTACATTCATGTGCTAATGGTTCTTGCACTGCATTTATGTACTGATGGTGATTATTGAGATGCATTCATGTACTGACGCTGATTCTGGTGTTGCATTTATGTACAGATAGTGGGGCTGGTGCTGCACTTCTGTAATGACAGTGGATCTGATCTTGTACACATTTAACAATCCAAAACAAGCTTCATGGCTTCAAGTTAAAATCTAAAAAAAATCTTCAAAACTGTTTTGAGATTGAGGAGAATTTGGCGAGATTCTTATCCAAAAACAGTGTAAATTAGCTTATGTTCATATTGATTTTTTGAGCTGAAACTGAGAATAATCTCACCAAATCCTCATTAAATCCTTACAAACTTTATTCCAGGGATGCATTAATGTACTCATGGTGGTTCTAGTGATATATTCATGTAAGTGCCCCTAACATGATACTAACTGCTCACATCCTCTTGATGTCTGATGCTTCCTTTTTGTTATAAAAATTATAAACTGCTGTTGTGTCTGCTGTCTATAATTGATTGGTTTCAGCGCCGTCATTGTGACGTGACATCAGCGTTGCAGACAATAGCAGGCCTCGGAGAGACAATAAAGCAGTTTGTTTTCAAACAAACAATCCAGGGAATGGGTTTCCAAAACCGGAAAACCACTTTCAGGGCATTTTTTCTGCTTTTTGACCATCTTTTTTTTTTCCGTGTTTTCTCATTGTTTTTGTCACATTTTTTACTGCGCTTCTAAGAAAAAGCAATGGTAAAACGCAACAAAAAAGACGTCCGGGCATCTTCCGAGCCTTCCTATTGACCTGCATAGTAAAGTACAGAGCGTCTTCCGAGTGGTAAACACCAGAAGAATGGAGCAGTCACTGCTTTTAATCACTGGGTGGTTTTAGAAACTTGAACTGGTTAAAAGATGCTGAAAATCCTGAACCTGTGCACAGCGAGTAGATGCATATGGTCATTCCAGTATTTTTCATAGTGGTGTCCATGGTGGGATCTGCCCCCAAAAAATGGCATTGCACCTTCCCTAAGTGATATGTGTCCAAAATTATCACCAGTGAAAACTACAGCTTCCTTCCATTCCCCCTTTCCAAAAAAAGCAAAGTTATGGGTCTCAGAAATTGGTGGAAAAAAAATCTGATTTTGTATCCCTGCCCATCAGCAATATGAAGAAGCCACAGCACTATAGAGGGCAGCATCCTCTTCATTATCTATGAGCTCTGTAGGGAAAATAGCAGCAAATAAAGCAATAAATAGGACTGTAAGCTGGTCACAGCTGTGACTACATGTTATATGGTTGTGTTACACAATCTACAAGTGCACAAAGATATCACACATGCACCACGCGACAAGTGGGCCTGTGTACCCCTAAATGCCAGGGCTGAATGTGAGTCCCAGTCCGGCCCTGGTGCATACTGCACTTGACAGGTTCCCTTTAATGTACATAATAAAAGTGAGTCATTTTGGAAATATATAGTACTTAATGGATTTTTCAGGATTTCTTTTAACTTTTTTCTTCTTAATATTAGGTATAAGATTAAAAAAAAAATGAAACCCTTGCTGCAGTGATCAGATGGTACGAAATATCATTGCAGGAGGCCAGGGTTGTGGAATTAACAGCGCTATACAGATGAATAAATATTATTATTATTATATATTACTGAGACTACGGTACTGCAAATTGATAGGATTTGAAATCTTGCAGAATTTCCGACTTTACACATAGGTTATTTATGGAACTGAACATAAGAGAATTAATCAGTTAGAATTTGTGTTTGTCAACAAGCTGTTATGGGTATGTGCCGCTCTGGGGAGACCTCTGGTGAGTCTGGGACCAGAAGATCACAACACCTTATTATGTGCAGGTTGTGTTTGAGTGAATCTACTTTAGTTCAGCGCTGTAGGGCTAAAGGTGGTGTCACACACAGCGACAACGACGTCGCTGCTACTTCACCATTTTCTGTGACGTTGCAGCGACGTCCCGTCGCTGTCGCTGTGTGTGACATCCAGCAACGAGCTGGCCCCTGCTGTGAGGTCGCCGCTCGTTGCTGAATGTCCAGCTTCATTTTTTGGTCGTCGCTCTCCCGCTGTGACGCACAGATCGCTGTGTGTGACAGCGAGAGAGCGACGAAATGAAGCGAGCAGGGAGAAGGAGCCGGCATCTGGCAGCTGCGGTAAGCTGTAACCAAGGTAAACATCGGGTAACCAAGGTGGTTACCCGATATTTACCTTCGTTACCAGCCTCCGCCGCTCTCACGCTGCCAGCGCCGGCTCCTGCTCTCTGCACATGTAGCTGCAGTACACATCGTGTAATTAACCCGATGTGTACTGTAGCTAGGAGAGCAAGGAGCCAGCGCTAAGCAGTGTGCGCGGCTCCCTGCTCTCTGCACTGTGACATGTAGCTGCAGTAAACATCGTGTAATTAACCCGATGTGTACTGTAGCTAGGAGAGCAGGGAGCCAGCGCTCAGTGTGCGCGGCTCCCTGCTCTCTGCACATGTTGCAGCACAGCGACGCGTGTCGTTATGATCGCTGCTTCGGCTGCTGTGTTTGACAGCTAAGCAGCGATCATAACATTGACTTACAAGGTCGCTGCTACGTCACAGAAAATGGTGACGTAACAGCGACGTCGTTGTCGCTGTCGTTTAGTGTGACCCCAGCTTAAAGGACTTTTTCTTATCTGGCTATCCATGTATCCTTAATCTCAAATTGAGCTCTTTGTGTCTACTCCCCTTCGCTATAAAAAGTCACGTGTCTTACTATCTGATGCCGGTTATAGAATCTCATTCTTATGCTGACCATTTTGAAAGGAGCTAGTCTCTGCAAGAAGATGAGGAGTAGTGACAATTGCAGCTGTGGTGTTTAGCTGCATTGGAGCAGCTAAGTGTTTTTCATTTGTTGTGTCTATTTTCCCTTTGTTTGTCTTCCTCCCCTTGTCTTATATTATTGCAGTGGTGAGACTAGCGCTCTTGCCAGCCTTTTGACTAGCAAGCGAGAGCCTAGGCACGTTATGGAGATGGGGGAAAGGACCCGTACATGGACGTTAGGGAGCATAGGGTATAGACTCAGTGAGTGGCAGGAGGTGTCCCTTATCTCCTCTCCCTATCGCCATGGCCTTCCTTCTATACCACCCCCATTGTTACCCCTGTATTGTGCCGCACACTGAGTGTCTGTATGCTCCAGCGTGACACAAGCTTAATGACTGTTACCATTGGCAATCATTTGTGAATGTAAATTCATTGGCAAAACTATTTGTGAGTAACGTTGTTTAACCTAAATATAATATTTGAAATATTTCAGGTTTGCTTTTCATCACGTGGATATTGTTTGTGGCTATACAAAAAAGGTAACTAACGTTTATTTGCTGCCAAAAGTAGGTCTATACCGGTTCCTGTGTATTCTGTGCACAGATAATGAAATGTAACTCAATAGCGTTTATATTTAGCAATCTTAGGAGAATTGCCTAATTATACCCTGCTGCCACCTAGTGGAATACCTAGTGGAATACAGAAAATGTAAATAGGAAAATTGGACTCTACTTTATTTCTGTAGTCCTGACCCTTTGAATTTATAATCTAAAGTTAAATAGATAACTTGAAACCTCCTCTTAAGTCCTTATTAGACGGGGCAGAAATTGTGTGAAAAATCGCAATATCGGTTGAAACAGAGCAACATTCACAGTGTGTAATAGCTGCTAGAGATCGTAGTATAGTACAATTTTCGCGAAACCAGATTTCTCAACTTGCTTAAAAATTATTGCTTGTCGGTATAAAATTTCACCGAGTAATAAGTCGCTACCACCTGATCCTAGGTGTAATACAGCAACAGTGATTTTTCGAGCGAACATTTGCTTGTGTAATATTGAGCTTGTACACTCGATAACAACTTGATAACTATATTATTAAAAAAAAGTTCTCTAATAGGGTCTTAACATGTGCATTCTCGGATTCAGCCAAGCACTGGCACACGCCTCTGATTACCTCACTTAAGAATAAAAAATTGGGCAAGCTAAAATCCAATGGTCAGGAACGGTCTCTCCCCAGTCATCTGTCATCATGGGAAAGTCAGGGCAGCCTATTACATATTAGATGGTCCCTATCAAAATCAACCCGTTTTTCCACCAGTTATAGAAAATGAATAGGAAGGAATAGTCTGCTGCACCTCACCATACAGAAACTTTTTTTTTTAACCAAAGAAACTATAGGTCACTTAAGTCACTGTATATAGTTTGGACGTACATGTCATGAAATATTTAGCACCTGCCTTTCTTCGTTATTGTACAAGTGCTTGGCTGACAGCTATATTACGTGTGTGGGCATCTTTAGTGGTGCCACTGATAAAAAACAGCCTACAAATAAGAATCAATTCTCCCTGTTAACATTTCCAACACTCCCACTTTATCCCTGATACAATGGCGTATCGCCAATGGCAGAAAACCACGCGGCTGCTACGTGGCCCATGTATCAGGGGGCTCAGTGCCAATGCCGGCACAGGGCCCACCCCTCCTGGCATCGTACCTTCCACGGCATTGGCATAATGGATGCAGATTCAGTTTAATGCAATGATGGAATAGGGAGCTGTCCGCTCTCTCCTCCATCATTCTCCCCCTGCGTCCCGACAACTATATTGCGCCTGCTGCACCGAAATGTGAAACGCTTCAGACCACACACTGCAGAGACCGCTGCAGCAGGGGAAAAAGGAGAGGTGAAGAGGCGATTTTTTTTTAAGTCATTGAGTAGATTGTTTGGGCATTATACCGTTTGAAAGACCTGGGGGGGAAAGGTCAGGGTCTATTATACTATATGGAAGGCAATGTGAGGCGCATTATACTATTTTCAAAGGGCAATGTATGGCCTACTATACTATGTGAAAGGAAAAGCGGGGTTCATTATACTATATCGAAGGCTATGTCATTGCATTATGTTATTTGAAGGACTTTGTGTGAGCCTTTATATCTTACAGATGGCTATGCAGGGGCCATTATACAACAGGAGGACAAGTACTTTGTAAGGGTTGTAATGTTGTGCGATATACTCTTTTGTGACACATGATTTCTATGTACTCCCCTGCCCTGATACATATTATACAGTTAGGTCCAGAAATATTTGCATAGCGACTGAATGATCGTAATTTGGCCTATGCATGTGTGGTGCCCCTGAGGCTTTGGTCGCCACAGAGGTACTGCACCTCAGCCAGAGGTGTAGTATCCCATTCCCGGGTAAGGAGGAGAACACAAACTGGTATACCCAAAACACAGACACTCTCATTAGCAACACTCCACCGGACCGTGGTTAGGGCAAGTTGCACCTTGATATCACCATTGGAATGCTCAGTCAAAGCCAGGCTGGGGGTGGAGTCTAGTTAGTGGGAGCAGACTGTAGAAAAGTGGCCAGTCGAGTAGGAGCAGTGGAGGAGTCAAGACCTGTGGTCTGGAGCTGAAGCAGCTTGGCCCCGGCACACAACAGAAAGGGTCTTAGAGCCCACGGGAAGCAACCATACTCTCGAGGCCTCGTTCCACAGACGACATACTGGAGTGGAGGGACTGGACCACAGAAGGGGACTGGCCCCTCAACTAGTGGAGAACTTCAAGACTCAGCTAGCTAACCAGAGGCTGAGGTTACTACAAGTGCCGAAGCCAAATCCACACACAACCAGTGAAAAGGTGACCACATAGGGCCAAGGGATAGAGCTTCAAGCCACCTGACAGGGTCCGCGGACATCGGCTCGGGGCTCTATGTGTACAGGCACGGGACAGGCGGGAGAGGTCAGTGCAGGAAGATGACCAGGAAAGGAACACAGAAGGTTGTACCGGGTTGTGCCTCCAAACTATCTGGGATTGGCTGGAGCCCATCACAGCAGGACTCCGCACCCGAGGGCAGCATTTGTCTAGATGTGCTATCCTGGAACTCTGAACTGTGGGTAAAGACCTTGTGACTGCATCCCTGTGTCAAAACAAGGAAGCCGCGGAGACACAATCACATGTTTCTCAACGCTGGCAGGTAACTAGCCAGGTCTTTCACCGGGAAGGAACAACCACGGGAAGGGCAGTCTCCAGTCAAGAAAACCACCTATGCCAAAACATGGTATCCATCCACAGACAGCTGTTTCGAGTTATTTGCCCCTCATCAGTGTGGAGTAGGAAACTGGCTAGTGGGAGCAATGCCTAGTAGAAGACTACATAGGTAAGAATGGTTGACCTTAGGGAGATCAACATCCAGCACCGCGGAGCACCATCACGTGTTTCTCAACGCAGTGATTCTAGAGCAATGCCCCCTGGGAATTATGCAAAATAAGGAAGCCACGGAGACACCATCACATGTTTCTCAACGCTGGCAGGTAACTAGCCAGGTCTTTGACCGGGAAGGAACAACCACGGGAAGGGCAGTCTCCAGTCATGGAAACCACCTATGCCAAAACATGGTATCCATCCACAGACAGCTGTTTCGGGTTATTTGCCCCTCATCAGTGTGGAGAAGGAAACTGGCTAGCGAGAGCAATGCCTAGTAGAAGACTACATAGGTAAGAATGGTTGACCTTAGGGAGATCAACATCCAGCACCGCGGAGCACCATCACGTGTTTCTCAACGCAGTGATTCTAGAGCAATGCCCCCTGGGAATTATGCAAAACAAAGAAGCCGCAGAGACACCATCACATGTGGTCATGTGGTCATCAGTGTGGAGGGGCAAAAAACCCGAAACAGCCGTCTGTGGATGGATACCATGTTTTGGCATAGGTGGTTTCCTTGACTGGAGACTGCCCTTCCCGTGGTTGTTCCTTCCCGGTGAAAGACCTGGCTAGTTACCTGCCAGCGTTGAGAAATATGTGATGTTGTCTCCGCGGCTTCCTTGTTTTGCATAATTCCCAGGGGGAATTGCTCTAGAATCACTGCGTTAAGAAACACGTGATGGTGCTCCGCGGTGCTGGATGTTCATCTCCCTAAGGTCAACCATTCTTACCTATGCATCCCTGTGTCGTCCGGTCATCCCTGCGCCTCCGGCCCTGCGCCCCACCATTACAGACTACTACTCCTAACAGCCTTGGGGCCATGCTCTACCTGTGGAGAGCAATTCCAACTCTGCTGCATCACCACCGACCCCAGGGGAATTGAACAGCAGCTGCGGCACCTATCTTGCTGCATACAGGTGGTGTCACGACATCTCCCTGTATATAATCCCCAACCATCATCAGCCATCTTTATTAAAATGACACCTCCGGGTTCACAGAACCAGGCCCTGTCGCTGTGACATCCACCGAGCAGAAACAGAGCTGGCCAGACCAGTAACAAGTAACCCCCAGGCCCCGGTGCGGGCATGTCAATTTTGGTGTCAATGAACAGGATTTCGTGCCTGCTACAATGGGTACTGTGCGTCTAAAAGACTGTGCAAAAGGACTATGGGCTGGCGTCCATTGAAAAAGAGCAGGCGCCATGTGCAATCAAAAATGCTGGGCACGTCCGCTCTTCGTGAGCTGGATCGTAGGATGGCGCGAAAAGCCGTCCCAGCCCCCTACAGCTACAGAGGAGAAACAAAACTTACCAAAGTGCCCAAAAGTCCCACATTCCCTTTCCCAGGAAGTGAAAGCGGATGGGATAACTGCGCAGCAGATGGACTTGGAATGCGCCATGGAGAGCAGCAACCGGATCAACGTGGAGCGCAGCGTGGAAGCAAGACGCTCCCCTGGTCGTCCAGAGGATGCACCGGTACAGCAGCCAGCCCTAGACCCGCACTTCCTAGCGGAGGAGATGAAGCGGCTGGGTCCCAGGCTGCTGGAGCTCCCGGCGAGTGCTGTGCAGGGGTGGCAGGAGTCCCTGATGGTGATGGTGGCGGAGGGATGTTCCATCTTTGAAATGGCGACGCCGACCCCATAGGAAGAGGAGACCGGCATCGGAGAGGTAACAGCAATCACAATCCCTGTTGCCCCTGTAGGCGAGCATACCTTGGTGCGACCCCTTGTGACTCCCCTGGCTCTTGCACCCGGCCAGGTTTCCCAAGACTTGGCCTGGGATGTGATCACCAGTAGCGGGGAAGGACTGTTGGCCCCTCTGCAGCCCACCATCGCACTCCGGAGTGCAGAAATAGCTCACGGCATCATGCCCTGCAGCGCCACTGAAATTCTATGCCAGTGGCAGAGAGCCAAGTTGGCTGCAGAGCAGGAGCAGTGCCTGATCCACTGGGAGGAAATGGAGGCCCGCAAAATGACCGTCAAGCAATGGCTCCACAAAAGCCGCCCTTCAGAACGAGGACCGCTAAGACATGGAAAGGTGGCGACATTTCACCTGGAAAAGGAGTGGGGCTTCATCAGTGAACCTGGTCTCGCCAAAGACATTTTTATTTCCCGGCGTGACATGGAGTCCCACCTACAAAAAGGTCATCCTGGTCGTGATCTCTGTCACCTACACCAGGCAGAAGGGAGAACGGGGCTGGTACGCCCTAGCTGTTAAAATACACCAGTTAAAGGAAACTGCACCGGAGTTCGGTTCTGCAGGAGCACCAAACCGGGAACCTGTCCTAGTCAGAACCCCAAAGCCTGCATCCTGTGACCAAGGGACACAAACACTGGGTCTCAGTGGTGGCTTCCCCAAGCACCTGGAGTGCCCTCAGCAGGAAGCTGCAGACCGGGTGCAAGATAGTTGTAAAAATTAAAAGTATTATACAGAAAGTAAAACAGTTAACTGGTTTTTACAATTAATGTTTTTGGGGTTTTTTCCTTCTTGCGTAAAAATGGACAACTGGACCACTGGAGTATGTGTGGTCGGGACTGCTCTTGTAAATAGTTTGCGCTGGTTATTGTGCCCCCTAGCAGAATTATGTGAACACAGTTAAAACCCATCTGTCGTGGCCAAAAGACAGAAGAGGGGTCTGTTGTGAACACATTTGGACTGGGTTCCAGTTTGGGGCTCCCTCTTGTGGCCAGTGCTGGTAGTAGAGTTGGTCTGCTTAACAGAAGCCAGACAGCTGATAATGATTAGAAATCAGGCTGCTCAGACTGGGCCCATATAACGGAGTAGTGTTCTCTTGGTCTGGGCCAGTGATCAATGTTGTCTCCTGTGGTGCTGTGGACATTCTGGAGCCTGCCCTATCTTCTGTTTCCACCTGAACTCCTTGCAGATAAGTTTTGTCTTTGCACCTCTTGCTGGTTTGTTTCCATTTTCTTGTTGTTTTCATTTTTGTGGTACTAAGGCTTGTTTCCTGGTTTCTGTTTGTGTGGAGTTCTGGGTGGAGTTCAATTATTCCCTGCTGGGAATGTCTGTGTACCCAGCTCCATATTTTGTAATGTAGTTTTGTTTTGTCGTGCTTGGTATCAATTTCAGTCCTTCCTCTATATTACTGTTTTGCTTGGAACCCAGTAACACTAGAGTACTGATATAGTGGGGGAGAGATTGTGTGGTCTCAGTTCTTCATATCAGGTGTGTTGGTTTGTTTGT
This sequence comes from Anomaloglossus baeobatrachus, assembly GCF_048569485.1. Taxonomy (NCBI): domain Eukaryota; kingdom Metazoa; phylum Chordata; class Amphibia; order Anura; family Aromobatidae; genus Anomaloglossus; species Anomaloglossus baeobatrachus. Next base: position 346,581,429 of record NC_134357.1, on the reverse strand, counting down.
TAGAGTTTTGCGCGGCTGCAGACAGTGCTCTTTTCTGTACTTTCCTATATAGTTAGTTTGGGCCTCATGTTTGCTGAATCTGTTCTCTACCTGTGTACTGTGTTCATCTTGTCTCACCGGCTTTACCTATATCTTTGGGGAACTGCTCTGAGGCAGATTAGCTTTCCTTGTTTTTCTCTCTTTAGGAATAATTAGCTCTCTAGCTGTGTCGAGGCGACTAGGTCATCGTAGGCACGTCCCACGGCTACTTCTAGTTGTGTTGTCAGTTAGAGGTCTGCAGTCTGCTGAGTTTCCAACCACTCTGGTGATTCTCTCGGTTTCCTAGTTTTTACCCCTTTTGATCCTCCTCGGTCACTGAATCATAACAGGGGTCAGGAATGCTCTGCCGTCACACCCAGAGCCTACGTTGGGGGTTTGTTGTAGATGGGTCCCCCATGTTATCGGTCAAATTGCTGCTCTTATAGTTGGTAACCGGAGCGGTGCAAGGAACCTTGGCATCATGGACTCCCTGAAAATGTTGATATGTTTTATATTACAGAGTTTTATATTGTACAACAAAGGTTTATCATGTTTGCAACGTTCAAAAAATGATGCCTCCCATAAAGGGAAGAAAACATTTACTGTTACCTGTTGTGGAGCATTCAAAATTTGGATGTCATAACACCACTGTATTTTTGTTTCTGTTCCAGCCTAAGGACGTGCTGGGATTTGCTATGGGGAATGTGGTGCCCCTGAGGCTTCATTCGCCACAGAGGTACTGCACCTCAGCCAGAGGTGTAGTATCCCATTCCCGGGTAAGGAGGAGAACACAAACCGGTATACGCAAAACACAGACGTTCTTATCAGCAACACTCCACCGGACTGTGGTTAGGGCAAGTTGCACCTTTGATGTCGCCATTGGAACGCACAGTCAGAGCCAGGCTGGGGGGTGGAGTCTAATTAGTGGGAGGAGACTGTAGAAAGTTGGCCAGTTGAGTAGGAGCAGTGGAGGAGTCAAGACCTGTGGTCTCGAGCTGAAGCAGCTTGGCCCCGGCACATGACAGAAAGGGTCCTAGAGCCCACGGGAAGCGACCATACTCCCGTATCCTCGTTCCACAGACAACATACCGGAGTGAAGGGACTTGGCCGCAGAAGGGGACCGTTCCCTCAACTAGTGGAGAACTTCAAGACTCAGCTAGCTAACAGGAGGCTGAGGTTACGTCAAGTGCCGAAGCCAAATCCACACACAACCAGAGAAAAGGTGACCACATAGGGCCAAAGGGATAGAGCTTCAAGCCAGCCGACAGGGTCCGCAGACAACGGCTCGGGGCTCTGTGTGTACAGGCACGGGACAGGCGGGAGAGGTCAGTGCAGGAAGATGACCAGGAAAGGAACACAGAAGGTTGTACCGGGTTGTGCCTCCGAACTATCCGGAATTGGCTGGAGCCCATCATAGCAGGACTCCGCACCCCGAGGGCAGCATTTGTCTGGACGTGCTAACCTGGAACTCTGAACTGTGAGTAAAGACCTTGTGACTGCATCCCTGTGTCATCCGGTTATTCCCTGCGCTTCCGGCCCTGCACCCCGCCATTACAGATACTACTCCCAACAGCTCTGGGGCCCCGCTCTACCTGTGGAGAGCAATTCCAACTCGCTGCATCACCACCGGCCCCAGGGGAACTGAACGGCAGTGGCGGCACCTATCTTACTGCATACCACAGGTGGCATCACGACATCTCCCCTGTACATATTCCCCCACCATCATCAGCCATCTTTATTAAAACGACACTGCCGGGGTCACGGAACCAGGCCCTGTCACCGTGACATCCACCGAGCAGAAACAGAGCCGGCCCAGTAATGAGTAACCCCCAGGCCCCGATGCAGGCGTGTCACATACCACTATTTTTTATTTGAAATGAAAAATAAGAGATGTAAGTGAAGTGGAGACTTTCAGTTTTAATTAAACAGGTTAAACAAAAATATCCTGTGAAACAATTAGGAATTTCAACCTTTTTCTACAAAGTCTTCTCATTTCAGGGGCTCAAAAGTAACTGAACAAATTTACTTTACCATAAATAAAATGTTCATTTTTAATACAATACTTTATATAGAATCATTTGCCATCAATGACTGCCTGAAATCTGGAAGCCATGGACGTCACCAAACGCTGAGTTTCCTCCATTGTGATTCTTTGCAGGGCTTTACTGCAGCTGATTTCACTTGTTGCTTATTTGTGGGTCTTTCTGCCTTAGTTTTGTGTTAAATATGTGAAATTAAATATGTGAAATGCAGCTCAATGGGGTTGAGATTTGGTCATTTAGTCAGCAATTGCAGAATATTCTAATTCTTTGCCTTTAATAACTCCTGGATTGCTTTTGCAGTATGGTTTGAGTCATTGTCCATCTGTACCCTGAAGTCCGTTCAATCAACCTTGCCGCATTTGGTTGAATGTGAGCAGAAAGTATAGTCCTGTACATTTCAGAATTCATGCTGCTCCTTCTGTCTTCAGTCACATCAAATACACACTAGTGACCCCATGCAATTGGAAGCTATTTATGCCCACGCTGCCTCCGCCATATGTTACAGAGGATGTGATGTGCAATGGATCATAAACCAGTCCAAGCCTTCTCCATACTTTCGCCTTCCCATCATTCTGGTGCAGGTTGATCTTAGTTTCATCTGTCCAAAGAATGATTTTCCTAAACTAGGCGGCTTCAATAGATGGTTTGGTTTTTTTTTGCTAATCTGGCCTTCTAATTTTAATGCTGATTAATGATTTGCATATTGTGGTGAGCCTCTGTATTTTCCCTTTAGGCCCTGTGCGCACTGGAAAATGGAATTTTCTCAAGAAAATTCCGCAGGTATTCAAAGATTACCGCACCCGCAGTAAAAAAACGCGGCAAACCGCATGCGGTTTGCCGCGGTTTGCTGCGGTTTTACCGCGGTATTGTTCGCGGTATTGCCACGGTTTTGCCGCGTGCGGGTTTGTATGTGCTTTATTGCATTCAATGCAATAAAGCACATTGAACAAAAAAAAAAAGTCATTTAATTCTGAGATAGAGAAATAGACAGAAGAATAGATAGAAGAATAGATAGACATACAGAGGGATAGATAGAAGGATAGATAGATAGATAGAGGGATAGATGGAGGGATAGATAGATAGTCCCTGTGAGCACACGCTGCATTTCTCCCGGTCGGTAGTGAGTTCACATTACCGGCCGTGGGAAATGCCCTGGAGTTACCTCTGCTGTCTCGCTGCGAGCCTGCATTCAGCAGTGTGGGTCAGTCGCGGCTGGATGCAAGCATCGCAGGACGCCGGAGCTGTGGATTACGCCGGAGCTTTGTTTCGGGAGGGGTTAATAAAAGGGTGAACGAGGCTTGTTTGTCTTATTTAAAATAAAGGATTTTTCTGTGTGTTTTTTTTCACTTTACTTACGGGTTGATCATGTCAGCTGTCACATAGACGCTGCCATGATCAAGCCTGGAGTTAATGGCGGTGATCCACCACCATTAACTCCTTGTATTACCCTGACTGCCACTGCTACACGGCGGCAGGAAGAGCCGGGGACACGCCGGTACTGCCGCATAATGCATGCGACAGTACCGGGGCAGCTGCGGCTGATATTCTCGGCTGCTGGAGGTGGGAGTGAGGCAGGGGACATTAACCCTGCCCCTCTCCCTCCCCAGCCTGAGAATACTGGGCCACCGCTGTGTGCTTACCTCGGCTGGACGGTAAATATGCAGCGGAGCCCACGTGTTTTTTTTTCTATATTTCTGTTTGATTTCTATGTGTGTTCTATGTGTCTGTGTCTGTGTTCTGTCTGTGATGTGATCTATGTCTGTGTTCTGTCTGTGATGTCTGTGTGTGTCTGTGATCTGTGTGTGTTTACTCTCTGCACGGCTTCCTCTTCCTGTAATGACATCACTTCCCTGCAAAACCGCAGGCAAGCGATGTACATTACCGGAGGTAAACCGCGAAATACCGCAGGGAATAACGCAGCAAAACGCAGTGAACCGCACAGAATTTGCTGCCTGCGTTTACATTGGAGTCAATGGAGTGAAATCCCGCAGCGATGTGCGGAAAAGAATTGACATGCAATTGTTTTTGCTGGAATCCCGCAGCAAAACATGCAGCTGTCAAAATCCTCCTAGTGCGCACAGGATTTTTTTTTCCCATAGGTTTTGCTGGTGATTCACTGCAGAGATGTTATGAACATTTTCTGCAGCGAAACATGCAGCAAAACCGCAGAAAATCCGCGGCAAAATCCGGTAAGTGCGCACAGGGCCTTATGAAGTCTTTTCTTTATGTAGACCTAGATACTGAAACACCTACGTCCTGGAGAGTGTTCTTCACCTGGGGAGATGTTGTAAAGGGGTTTTTCTTCACCATGGATAGGATTTTGTGATCATCCACCACTGTTTTCTTTCGTGGACATCCAGACCTTTTTGTGTTACCAAGTTCACTAGTGCAATGTTTTTTTGCCTAATCTAACAAACTGTTGATTTATTCACTCCTAACATTTCTGCTATTTATCTGATGGATTTCTCATTTTTTTTCAGTCTAATGGTCTGTTTCTCTTCCATTGAGAGCTCCTTTGACTGTATGCTATAGGTTCAAAGCAACAGCTTCCAAATACAAATGGCACACGTGGAATCAGCTCCAAATCCTTTAGCTATTTAATTGATGATGGATGGACTAATGAGGGAAAAGCCCATTTAGCCGACTAAAGAGCTTTTGAGGTAATTGTTCAATTACCTTTTGTCCCTTCAAAAAGAGGTATACACATATTAACTTCTTCATGAAATCTGCCTACATGTACTGTATGTCGCAAGTTGGAACTGGGTGTATGAAACAGGCTCACAGGCCTCATACTCGTTAAGTAATGGCTGCGTATTACACCTAGGTCCTGCCTCTAACAATTGCGGGTGCAGCAGAATGCCGCCTGTGATTGTTACCCTGTTAAATCCAGCTGTAAAACTCTGACATTGGGTTTTAACACTCACCAACATGGGGGCACGCCATTTTAAGTGCACATTTTCACGCCTGTGATGTGATTGCAGGCCGCTGATGGGTTGCTATAACCAGGGCTGCCACTAGGAATTTCAGGGCCCCATACTGGAAAAAGTTCGGGGCCCCCTTGAGGCTCCGCCCCAGCTCCGCCTCCACCCCGGCTCCGCCTCCACCCCAGCTCCACCTCCACCCCACGAATCTTCTACAGTCCCACCGCCACTCTTGGAAAACTTCACTTCTGCACTACAGCCTCACCAATCACACATTAACCCTTTACACTGAACACCATGTCACACACAGCCATCAGATTTTGTTTTGGCCAAAAGATTTTTTTAAGCCTGCCTCCACGACAAGGTGGACTCTTTTGGCCGGGCCCTACTTTACTCTAACTTTTTTTTTTTTCTTTTTAAATCTAACTTCTTTAGTATATATCTATTTTTTTTCTTTAAGGGAATGTGTCACAGTTTTTAAACTAATTGAAACCAAATTGTGATAATGCAGACTTGTGGATTTACACCTAACAACCCCTTTAAAGGGAATCTGTCACCAGGTTTTTAACACCTAATCTGAGCGCAGCATAACATAGGGGAAGAGATCCTGATTCCAGGGCTACTTGTCATGCTGCAGGTAGTCCAGCATATTCATGAGCTCTGTATAACTGCTAAATCCTCAGCAGAGAAAACATGGATTTTATCACAATGAAAGCAAACAGCCCAGTAAGTGACACATCGCTGGAATCAGGATGTCTGTTTCTACTTTATGCTGCTCTCAGATGGGGGAGCAAAAACCTGGTGACAGATTCCCTTTAAGGCTCTTTCAGCAGATAGATAGAATCATAGATAGATGGCTAGATAGATAGATAGATGGATATGTGGCGCCCCTGTGGCTTCAGTCACCACATGGTACTGCACCTCACTTAAGGTGCAGTACTCATCTTGGATCCAGAGGAGGTCGGTACCAGTTCCACAACACAAACTCATATGCACAACCAGGTTGCCCTCCCCATTGGGGACTAGGCTAGGGTCGGGTCTTAAGCTAGTCACCAAACATCCAAACATGGGGGGCGGCCACCCACTAGTGACAGGTAACCGGGGGAGGAGCAGCCACCGGGGGGAGTTAGGAGCTTACACAACAGTTAGAGTGTTCTCCAGCAGGAGAGAACAGCAGTGGGACCAGTGCGGTTCAGGGTACAGAGCCTTAGGGTGGAACAGACTTCACCTTGTATCACCAGAATCTGCAGGACAGGGGGATTGCATGTCCCTCTGACCACCACACGATCCCGGAGCACAGTTCCACATAGGGTCCGGAGTCGTGATCGTCGTGACAGTCAAGCCCCACAGCATCACCGCGTCACCTACACACGGGACAGGAGCTAACACTACACGAACTGGGGTCCTCAAGCAGCATCAGGCCATGGGGATACATATAAGGCGCAAGAAGGAAGGGCTCAGTGTGGGGAGATCACAGCAGATGGAGGAAGGTGAGAGGTGGAGAGGGGGCAGCAGATGAGGGAGGGGGGCAGCGGCTGGTGGGGGAGAGCGGTGGCAGATGGAGGGGACGCAGCAGATGGGTTCAGTGCTGCTGGATCAGGGGCAGTGACTGCTGCAGCCGGCAGCTGAAGGGGGGGGCTGGGGCAATGGCGGCGGCTGAAAGGAGACAGTGTCTTTAAACTTACCGATTGCTCCCCTCACCTTCCACGAACGCTGGAGTGAAGCTGAGGGGAGTGGTCACCGGCCCCAGATCCACAGTGATTGGAGAGATTGGTCACAAGGCCAATCTCTCCAATCAGAGCTGGGGGCGGGTGCAGCAGAGGTCACCTAGCTCCAGCCAATGATCGGTGCTACAGCTGCACTGATCAGGCCTGGATTTTAATGTTACAGCCATTTTCAATGGTTGGAACATTACAGTGGCTGTGATTGGCTGAGCGGTGTTCGTCAGCCAATCACAGCCTCCTTAGGTCCAGGGAGGAGACACTACCCCTCCTGAGGTCAGGCAGAGGGCCCCTCCTCCCCGAATCTAAGATATCTGCAGCGATTGCAGCCACCGGGGCCACGATCTCACCATGACGTACTGAGTACGTCATGGGTCCTTAAGTACCAGGGAGCTATGACGTACCCAGTACGTTTTCAGGCTCTAGGGGCCCGCTTCCGCTTGGGGCCCCTGTGCGACTGCAGGTGCTGTCAGTGCAACGTCCCCACCCCCTGCCCATGGGGCCCGGGGAGCAGAGAAATGAAAGAGGAGGGGCCCGGGCTGTCAGCGTGTCCAGGCCCCGCCTCCTGCTCACTGCACGGCCAGCCCGCCCTGCGAAGTGTACTGTTAACGCCCCCTGCTAGGGCCCGGGGAGCAGAGGAATGAAAGGGGAGGGACCTGTCAGCGTGTCCGGGCCCCACCTCCTGCTCACTGCACGACCAGCCCACCCTGCGAAATGTAGTCAACGCCCCCTGCCCTGGGGCCCGGGGAGAAGAGGAAGGAAAGGGGAGGGGCCTGTCAGCGTGTCCGGGCCCCCCCTCCTGCCTCCTGCTCACCGGGCCCGCTACAGGAGTTCCACTAGTAATGCCCTGATGGCGGCCCTGGCTATACCAGAAGTGGGTCTGACCTATGGCCAGGCTTCAAAAAAACCTGTGATTTTCAGTATATGCAACAATGCTATGGCATTGCTGTATATAGTACAAGCAATAAGCCGATCACAATTTCAAGTCTTCTAAGGGGACTATTAAGAACAAAAAAATTAAAGAACATCAAAATTACATTTTTTTTTGAGCTGCTGCAATACCATATAAAATTCTGGAACAAGCAATCAAAACATCATATCTATTCCAAAATGGAATCAATAAAAATGTTGCCTTGCCCCACAAGATAAGTCATCACACAGTTCCATCGACAGAAGAATGATAATGTTATGGGTCTTGGAAAATGCCGACACCCCTCCCCCCCCACCACCACCACCACCACCATTTTTATTTACAAACTTCTGATTTTTTTTCCACCACTAAAATAATTAAAAAAAACTGTGCGTTTGGCATCATCCTATTTGTATTGAAGAAGAGAATTCTGGGGGTTTTTTTTCACAATTTCCCCCCATTTGGATTTTTTCCCTGTTTTCCAGTGCACTATATGGTAAAATGAATGGTGTCATTCAAAAGTACAACTCTACTTTGCACCCGCTCAAGTTCAGCTATGTCATTCTTAACACTGAATACCAAAATTGTTGTAACTGTCTTACCAGAGTCCTTGCACTGTTCTGCCCCCTTTCCCTGGCTGTTTGTCCCCCAGTTCTGTGTGCCCCCCAGTACTGTGTGCCACCCCCAGTGCTGTGTATCCCTGTGCTGTGTACCCTCCCCGGTGCAGTTTGTCCCCCCCAGTGCTGTGTGCTCCCCAGCACTCTCCATGCCCCCAGGGCTATCCATGCCACCCAGTAATGTCCATGCCCCCTAATGATGTCCATGCTTCCCCAGTGACGTCCGTGTCCCCCTAGTGATGTCCATGCCCCCTAGTGATGTCCGTGCCCCCCTAGCGATGCCCATGCCCCCTAGTGATGTCCGTAGCCCCCAGTGCTGTCTGTGGCCCCCAATGCTGTCAGTGGCTCCCAGTGCTGTCCATGCTTAGCCAGTGCTGTCCATGCCTGCCAGTACTGTCTGTGTTCCCCCCCAATGCTGTCCTTGTTCCCCTCAGTGCTGTCTATGCCCTTCCAGTGCTGTCTATACCCCCCATGCTGTCTATGCCCCCCAGTGATGTCTGTGCCGCACAGTCATGTGTCTATGCTTCACAATGATGGGTATGCCCTCCAATGATGTCTGTGCCCCAGTGTCTCCTGTGATCTATATGCCCCCAACATCTCCTGTGATCTACGTGCCCCCAGCATCTTTTGTGATGTACGGTCATATAAAAAAGTTTGGGCACCCCTATTAATATTAACCTTTTTTTCTTTATAACAATTTGGGTTTTTGCAACAGCTATTTCAGTTTCATATATCTAATAACTGATGGACTGAGTAATATTTCTGGATTGAAATGAGGTTTATTGTACTAAATGAAAATGTGCAATCTGCATTTAAACAAAATTTGACCGGTGCAAAAGTATGGGCACCTCAACATAAAAGTGACATTAAGATTTTGTAGATCCTCCTTTTGCAAAAATAACAGCCTCTAGTCGCTTCCTGTAGCTTTTTTTTTTTTTTATTCAACTTTTTATTTTTGAAAAAAGATTTTAAACAAGTTTTACAATAAATCAGAAACAGATAGACATGTAAAAGAGACATTTCCCAGGTATGCCGTTAGATACATTATGCAATACACAGATGTAATATCAGGTAGGAAAAAAGGGGAGGATTCCCCCAGCACACTTCTGTCTTGGAAAGGGGAGAGAAATCAACACCACCTATTCGGGCTTCAAATCTGGAACGTATTTCCAAAATCATCCCACAGAGACCATATCTTTATAAATCTATCCATTGTATTGTGGAGCTGGGCCGTCAACCTCTCCATATTTCTCACATCTTTTATCCTAGCATAAAGATCCGAAATTGACGGTGGTGCTACCCTCTTCCAGAATAGTGATATTAGACATTTGGCAGCGGTGAGAATATGCAGGAGAAGCTTTAATTCTGATTTGCTTAAAGACGAAGGGAGAGCGTTTAGTAAATATACCACCGGATCCCTACTCAGACTTCTACCTACTAGTCTACCCATCAGGGACTCCACCTCCTCCCAGAAACCACCGATAGCTGGGCATGTCCAGAATATATGATATAAAGAAGCTCCCCCATGTCTACATCTCCAACATTCATCTGGATAGGAGCGGTTGAACTTATGCAGAAGCTCTGGGGTGTGATACCATGTCATAAGGACTTTGACTTGGTTCTCCTTATAGAGAGTGCTGACTGAGGACCGAAATGTCCTGGTCCATATCACCGACCAGAGTGCTTCTGGTATAGGTCGACCGATCCAGCCCTCCCATCTCTTCATATATGTGTGCTTCGCTATCTCTAAAGAGTTCCCTCTTGACAGTATGTTGTAAATGGCTGAAATCAAGCCCTTAGTTGAAGTGCGCCCTGAGCAGAGGGCCTCAAAAGTTGAGGGACGACATGACGCCATCTGCCCTCTAATGGTCGAGAAGAAATGCGCTATCTGTTGGTATGAGAAATGGAGGTAGAGAGGGAATCTGTACTGGTGACGTAGGTCTGAGAATGTCTTTAATTTTAAGGTGACTGGGTTGACAATGTCCCGGAAACAGTACAAGCCCGCCTTTGCCCATTGCCCCACCACTCCCGGGCTCATGCCCTCTGTCAAGTGTGAAGTGAAGAGGAAGGGAGTCAGTAGAGAAGACTGCATTGCCAGTTGGAACTTTATCCTGCACTGCCGCCACAGCTCCCTTATAAATGCCATTGGGCCCAAAAGATCTCTCGAATGAGTTTCACTAGGGCGGCCCCAGATTAGAGAGCTTGGATGGAAAGGTGCCATCCAGAGCTTCTCAATCTCCGTCCATTTATTATATGCTGGTAGGGTTGTCCAAGAGGCCAGAGTACGTAAATGAGAGGCATAATAATAGAGTATAAGATTCGGGCACGACAGACCCCCTCTTGAACGTGGTGCACACAGGACTGAGTCTGGGATGCGATGCCTCCCCGAGTGCCAGATGAATTGCATAAGCATTGACTGGACTCTTTTCAACACGCCCATAGGGACTCGTACCGGAAGTGTCTCGAACAGGTACAGAAATTTCGGGATTATTGACTTTTTAATTGTGGCTATTTTGCCTAGAAAAGAGATCTGCAGGGATGACCATTTCTTTAGGCTATTTTCAACGTCTCGAATCAAGGGTGGGAAGTTTGCCTGATATATTGTTTTGTAGCTGGGGGTTATTTTAACCCCTAAGTATCGCAGGGAGTCCGAGCGCCAGGAATACTTAAAGTTTTGCTTAAGGGACCGCACTTTAACTTCCGGGATGTTAATGGGTAATGCCTCCGTTTTATCTGAGTTAAGTTTATATCCCGAGAACCTAGCATACTGGGCTAAGACTGCATGCAGGTTTGGCAGTGAAACAACAGGGTTAGTCAGGGACAACAAAACATCGTCCGCAAATAAAGCCACCTTAAAGGATTTTTCTCGAACTTTGACCCCCATAATATCTGGGTTAAGCCGAATTTGAGCTGCCAGCGGTTCAATGCTAAGAACATATAAAAGAGGGGACAGTGGGCATCCCTGCCTCGTTCCATTTCTGATAGGGAGGGATTCTGAATGAGCGTGAGGGAGGCGAATTGTCGCTGCCGGATATGAGTATAATAATAATAATAATAATTTTATTCATTTATATAGCGCTATTAATTCCATAGCACTTTACATACATTGGCAACACTGTCCCCATTGGGGCTCACAATCTAGAGTCCCTATCTGTATGTCTTTGGAGTGTGGGAGGAAACCGGAGTACCCGGAGGAAACCCACGCAAACACGGGGAGAACATACAAACTCCTTGCAGATAGTGTCCTTGGTGGGATTTGAACCCAGGACCCCAGCGCTGCAAGACTGCAGTGCTAACCACTGAGCCACCGTGCCGCCCGTATAAGCCTCTTAATGCCGAGACAAATGGCCCCGACAGTCCGAAATGGCCCAACACAGAAAACATGAAGGACCAGTCCAGCCTGTCAAAGGCCTTCTCAGCATCCAGGCCTAGGAGCAACGCTTCCACTCCCTCCCTGTTCACCACCTCCACCAAATCCAGAATCCTACATGTGTTATCTCCCGCCTGACGGTAGCGAACGAACCAACTTGGTCTTTATGGACCAAGTACGGGAGCCAATTATTTAGACGTTCAGCTAAAAGTTTAGTAAATATCTTGAGGTCCGAATTTAAGAGGCTAATCGGGCGGTAGCTCGCACATTCCATCGGGTCCTTACCGGCCTTGGGAATAATAGTTATATAGGAATGTAGGAATGTATTTGGAATGTCTACTCCTTCCATGAACAGATTGAAGAGGTGTGTTAGGTGAGGAGACAGCTCCTCCACAAAAGTCTTGTAGTATAGGTAAGTGAACCCGTCCGGACCCGGGGCTTTATGACCTGGCAGGTCTTTGATCACTTGTTGTATCTCATCTGGGGATATTTTCCGATTGAGTTCTTCCACCGCCTCTTGGGACAACTTTGGGAGGTCACAGGTGGCTAAATAATCATTCACTATTTTTGCTCTATCTGGTTGGGACACCGGAAATGGCGAGGGGATAGAGTATAGTGATGTGTAATAAGCTTGAAACAATTGGGCCATTTTTGTGGGGTCATATTGAGGGATACCCGAAGTGTCTTTTATCGCGCAAGGGGCAGTAGTCATCGTTTGGTCTCTAAGCTTTCTGGCTAGCAACGTGTGCGGTTTGTTCCCATATTCGTAATATTTCTGGCGAGAGTACCGGAGAAGTTTTTCTACGTGACCCTGCGTAATCTCTTTTAATTTAGATCTGAAATCTATCACCTTGTTCAGGCGAATCCTAGAGGGACGGGTACAGAGTTGTTCCTCTGCTGCGCGTAAATCCTTTTCATATTGGCGATAGAGCCGTTGAGAATCCTTTTTAATCCTAGAGGATAGGGCTATGCACTCCCCCCTAATAACTGCCTTGTGGGCTTCCCATATCAGCGGGAAGGATGGAGATGACTGAGAGTTTTCCGTAAAATAATTCTGTATGACCCGTCGGAGGGATTCTCGAGAGGAAATATTAGTTAATAAAGATTCATTAAGTCTCCAGTGGGTTCTTTTTAAAGGGGCAGTCGTCAGGTTCAGAAATATTGATACGGGGGCATGGTCCGACCAGGTGATGCTACCAATCTGTGCCTGCTGAAGTGCTCTAAGTGTAGGGATATTGCCAAAGAAGTAGTCTATTCGACTATGTGAATTGTGTGGATGTGAGAAGAAGGTGAATTGTCTTGCTGTTGGGTTGTCTATTCTCCAGAGGTCATACAATTGGTGTTTACGAATCAGCCTGCGGAAACCTACAGATAATTGTGATGATCTATGTTGACTTACGGGATGTGAGGGTGCATGCAATTTATCAGCATTCTCCGAAAACACCATGTTAAAATCCCCTCCTATAATGTGTATGGCCCCTCGATCTGCTGAGAGACGCGCCAAGACAGATGAAATAAATTTAAGCTGATTGACGTTAGGGGCATATAGGTTACAGAGGATTAGCCGTTTCCCATTCAAAGTTCCCTGGACAATCAAATAGCGACCTAACGGATCTGCCTCACACTTGCTCACTTGAAATGGGCAAGCGCGGGAAATCAATATGGCCACCCCTGCTCTCTTCTTTGAGTTTGTGGCTGAAAAGGATTGAGGAAACCAATGGCGGGCAAAGCTAAAAGACCCTTTGTTCGTAAAGTGTGTTTCTTGCAGGAACACTACTGCCGCCCCTGACTTCCGCATCTCCTGGAGGACCAGCCTCCTCTTCACATCAGAATTCAACCCCTTAACATTAAGACTCATTATCTTCGCCATCCCATGACCTCTAGGTGTGCTCGTGTGAAGGCTAATATCTGAGACTTTCGTTTAGTGTGCGTGGCAGGCGATCCCCCTGAACCCCTCTGTGATATAGCAGATATATTTTGAGAAGTTGCATACCTGTGGATCTTACCAAGACCTAAAATAACAAACTCAAACATAACTATGGTCAACTATAAAATAGGAATTTGCAGTTATGAGATAAGTATACGGCAGTCAAAACTAACCGCCCACTATCCCAATACCAGAGCCGACTTATATTTACTCAGAGTAGAGAGTATTACACTGGATATAACCTGCACTGTAAAACAAAGTGCGAGAAATTTAGTACGACTCTGCCAGTGGGTAGGTGGCAAAACTCCACAAGCCTGGCACACTGACCCCAACCCCCCCCCCTCCCCCCGGGATTATCTAAAACAGAGAAATCACAAAGATATGGAGAACTATATAGGTAGACCCTTTAGGATGAAGTAACTTCTACAGGTAACCACAAGTTCACATGAGAGCTTAGTCAAGTAGGTTCTTCTTCCCTCAAACTCTTGGAGCGTCGTTTGCGCGACGTAGTAGCCGGTTGCCAGGTCTGAGACAGTAGCGGCATCTGCTGGGGCATACTCCAATCTGGCAGATCTGGAACAGGGAGGTCAAAGGCCCGGCAAAAAGGCTCAAGATCAGCGGGGGCCCGAAGGCAGGCCTGCGTTTCTCCTCGCCGTGCATTGAGGCTAAATGGAAACCCCCATCTGTAGAGAATGTTATTATCCTTCAAAGATGAGAGTAGTGGGCGGAGGGCCTTCCTCTGCTGGAGTGTTAACCACGAGAGATCTTGGAATAACTGGATTTTGGTACCCCGGTACATCACTTGTTTTGGCGGTCGTGCTTTAAACATTAATTCTTCTTTAAGTTGAAAGTCAGTGATATGGCAGATAATATCCCTTGGGTTCCCTTTCAGATTTTTAGGGCGTAAAGCCCTATGCGCTCTATCTATGGGAATTGGATGGTCAGGAGGTTGCTGCAGAAGTGAGTTGAATATAGTCTGCAAAATTGTTATGACGTCCTCCTTTGCTTGGGACTCGGGTACGCCTCTGACCCTTATATTATGGCGTCTGCCTCTGTTGTCCAGATCCTCAATATGACGCTGCAGCTCCCTTATGACGTCAGCCTGAGAGGAGGTTTGGGGCTGGAGGTGACGGATAGTTGTTCTAGCTTCCGTATGGTCATTTTCCAGCTGGTTTATTCTTTTAGAAATGGAAATGACATCCTGCCGGACCGCTGCTATTTCAGATCTACAGGCATGTTTAACCTCAGAAATGAGTGTTTGAAAATCCTTCTTGGTAGGGAGCTGTTGGACATGCTCCCACCACTCAGCAGGAAGGCACATAGGTTGCGTGATGGAAAGGCTGGAAAGGCTGACCCCTGCCTTCTCCTGGGCCCTCTGCCTGGTGTTATCTACCCCTGGTGGGTCGGAGGGGGACCCGGGGCTCCGAAGTCCTGGGCCCTTTATTACTTTGAGGGGTCTTTGGGGCCTGGGGATGAGGGTCTCATTATGCAGCATTGGTGGTTCCAGTGGAAAAGACAGGGAGTCACTGCCCGGCACTGTATCACTGTCCCATGGGGGCCTGGGGACTCCAGCACTCTGCAGGGCTTCATATGTGCCCCCCAAAGCCTCCCCGCTGCCTCCTGCCATTTCCTCCATTCCCCCACCGCTTCTGATCTCCAGACCCTGCTCCCCTACGCCCCACTCTATGCCACTCACTTCACTCAGTGTGGCGTCCATGTGGGCCGCGGGGCTCCAGCCGCCGCCACGCTCCAGCACTTCCAGAGGGGGGAGGGGCGGCATCATCTCCGCCGTCCTCTCTTGGCTCCCAGGGCTCGCTTCTAGGGAGAGCGGCCGTCGCTCACCTGGCCTGGGAGATCGGGGGTGCTCCGGGTCTTCCAGCTCACCGCATCCACGCTCCTGCTGGGCCACAGGTGAGTCCCCGCGCGTCTTCCCCGCCGCCGCCATCTTGACCGCGAGGGAGGCCTCCGTCCTGCCGGCGCTCACTGGACCCCGCTCTTCATTCCCTCTGCCCCCTGCGGCACGTACCGGCAGACCCCGTACAGTCTCCTCCGCAGCTGCTGTCGGGCGAGGGGTGAGATGCTGAATCACCTCCCCGGCTCGGGCCTCCTCCTGCTCCTGCTCGCCAGGCGGCTCCCTTGTTAGGTAGGCGTCCAGAGTGAATGCTGATGGGGTCCCAGGGTCTTTAGACATCTTTGGGGGCTTTTTCTTCCCCATTTCGGATCCTCCGAGCTGATGTAATAGTGCTATTTATGATCCCGGGTGAAGGAGCTCAGGACTCAGGCGTCTTGCCTCATGGAGTTCCGGACACACCCCTTTCCTGTAGCTTTTAATGAGTTCCTGGATGAAGGTATATTTGACCATTCCTGTTTGAGGTGCCCATACTTTTGCACCGGTCAAATTTTGTTTAAATGCGGATTGCACATTTCCTTTTAGTACAATACAGCTCATTTCAATCCAGAAATATTACTCAGTCCATCAGTTATTAGATATATGAAACTGAAATAGCTGTTGCAAAAACCCAAATTGTTATAAAGAAAAAAGGTTAACATTAATAGGGGTGCCCAAACTTTTTCATATGACTGTATATGCCGCCAGAATCTTCTGTGATGTATGCGCCTTTCCTTTACTGTGTATGCACCATCCCCTCCTGTGATATGTATGGCTCAGCATCTCCTGTGATGTTTGCGCCCTTCCTGTACTGTGTACCATCACCGAGAAATGTTGCAGTAGTCTTGTCCGTTGTCCATCAGGACCACGGACAACATACAAAAACACGCAGCCTCAGTGCCCTCATGTGCAGGAATCACGGCAAGTCCCCATACGGTACATTGCATGGAGACTTGCTGCGATTGCTGTGGGATTTTGTTTCCAATATAAGACATACCCCGAAAGTAAGACATAGTGGGACTTTTGGGGGTAAAAAGAATGTAAGACACTGTCTTACTTTCGGGCAAACACGGTGAATAATCTTTGTTTTCAGATCATTTGAGAGTTGTTTTGAGGAGCCCATGATGCCACTCTTCATAGGAGATTCAAATAGGAGAACAACTTGCAAGTGGCCACCTTAAATACCTTTTCTCATGATTGGATACACCTGCCTATGAAGTTCAAAGCTCAATGAGGTTACAAAACCAATTTAGTGTTTTAGTAAGTCAGTAAAAAGTAGTTAGGAGTGTTTAAATCAAGAAATTGATAAGCGTGCCTATACTTTTTCACCGGTCAAATTTTGTTTAAATGCGGATTGCACATTTTCTGTTAGTACAATACAGCTCATTTCAATCCAGAAATATTACTCAGTCCATCAGTTATTAGATATATGAAACTGAAATAGCTGTTGCAAAAACCCAAAAGAGAAAAGGTTAACATTAATAGGGATGCCCAAACGTTTTCATATGACTGTATATGCCGCCAGAATCTTCTGTGATGTATGCACCTTTCCTTTACTGTGTATGCACCATCCCCTCCTGTGATATGTATGGCTCAGCATCTCCTGTGATGTTTGCGCCCTTCCTGTACTGTGTATGCCCCAGCCCCTCCTGTGATGTATATGGCTCCAGCATTACCTGTGATGTATATGCCTACAGCCACTTCTGTGATGTGTACACCCCAGGCTCTCCTGTGATGTATATACTGTAGCCTCCATGTCTCCTATGATGTATATATGCCCCCAGCCCCTCCTGTGATGTATGTGAATCCAGCTCTTCCTGTGATGTATATGCCCCCAGTCCCTTATGTGATATATATGCCCCCAGCCTCACCTGTGATGTCGATGCTCCAATCACTCCTATTATGTATATACTGTAGCTCCCATGTCTCCAGTGATGTATATGCCCCAGTCCCTCTTGTGATGTATAAGCCTCAGCCCCTCCTGTGATGTATATATGTCCCCTGCCCCTCATGTGATGTATAAGCCTCAGCCCCTCCTGTGATGTGATATGCTTCCCAGGGCCAGAGTGGTACGGGATGAACAATCACTGGAGATAGGTAACAGCGGCAGCAGGTGTCGAGATTTCGAACAGGATGGATGGATGAGGCAGCAGATGGTGTGGATAGTTCACAGTAGAAGGTTTTGTGGTTAGCGGCCAAGGTGGCAGCTTGTAGCAGCAGCGGCAGGTTAGGATATCAGCAGCAGTACTCTGAAACACAAGCATATGTCAGCAGCGGAAACTAGCACAATACAGCAGCAGTGCAGTACTAGGGGACCTGTGAACTAGCAACATATCAGACTCATTGCTCAGGCACTTCCTAAAGGGAGGAAGTACCTTAAATAGCTGCAGCCTCTCAGCTGACCTAAGAAGCACTTCCGGATGAAGGGTAAGCTGTCCCTTTAAGAAAGGGGGTGTGGCCATGCTCAAGTCCCTAAGGCAGAAGGAGGAAGCCTGCGATGAGTATACAACCTCCGGGAGACAGCAACATGGGACAGGAATGGAGCAACCACCGCAGAAGGGCCAGACGGGTGAGGGGGCAACGTCCCTACCGGAGGAGGGGGGCAGGACAATGCAGGGAAGCTGGTGTAAGCGTTACAGTATCTCCTCCCTTATGTCCCCTCTGTTTAAGAATCTCTTAAGGAGATAATATTCTCCCTTGGCTCCCATGACCTCTCCTCAGGACCAAACCCATTCCAGTCTACCAGGTAGTAGGTTTTACACTGAACTCTTTCACAGCAAGGATGGCTTTCACCTGATAGATGTCTTCATCAAATAACATGAGTGGTGAGGTACCAGGATCCCTTTGATAATGGCTCAGGATTATAGGTTTGAGGAGGGACACATGAAAAAAGCTGGGAATGCGTAAGGAGGCCGGGAGCTTCAGTTTGTAGGACACCTCATTAATCCACTGGAGCACCTCAAAGGGACCGATAAAGCAGGGACCCAACTTATAGGAAGGCAACTTGAGAGGGACAAATCTGGAAGAGAGCCATACCTTGTCTCTGAGCTGAAACGAAGGAGGGTCTAGGCGTCTCTTGTCCGCATGCCTCTTCATACGGATGGAGGACTGCTCCAGGGAGGACTTGGTCTCCTCCCAGATGTCGAAGAACGTCTTGACGAGGGAATCAGCACCAGGATTGTCGGAGGTGAACGCCGCTGGAAACGGAATTCTGGGTTATTGTCCACACACAATCTGAAAAGGAGACTTGGCAGAGGACTCACTCACATGATTGTTATGCGACAACTCCACCCAAGGAAGGAGCTTGACCCAGTCACTTTGATGCTCGTTGACAAAGTGCCGCAAGAAGTTCGTTAGAATCTGGTTCACCCATTCCACTTGGCCATTGGACTGTAGATGGTAGGGCGATGATAAGTCCAAGGCAACATCCAATAACTTGCAGGTGGCCCTCCAGAATCGAGACTGGACACCTGGACACCTTTGTTAGATACGATGTGGAAGGGTAGACCGTGCAGCTGATAAATTTGCAGGATGAAGTGCTCATTAAGCATGTATATGCCCCAGATCCTCCTATGATGTATATATGTCTCCAGCCCTCCTGTGATGTATATGCCTCTAGAGCCTCATGTGATATATATGTGCCAACATGTGTCCTGTGATGTATATACAGCAGTCCCAGCTTCTCCTATGGGATATATATGATTTACTAATCTTATTATCACAAAGAGTTGACTGCAATCCAGACCGAGACAAACTTGGAAAAATAGTTGTGAGAAGCAACAGGATCAATATCACCTAACATCATAGCCACACCAAAGAGAAGCATCTCCAGCGACCCCAGTAGGGGTGAGATAATTAACCTCTTCACGACTTAGGATGTATATGTACTTCTAGCTCGCCTTCCCTCAGTCATCCCTGCACATGTCTGCTGGTCAGATCAGCAGACATGTACGGCTAACAGGCGCAAGTGCATCTCCGATCCACCCGCACATGTAAGCCCCTTAGATCGCACTGTCAAACTCTGACAGCGAGATCTAACACGCTCTGGTGGGGATCGTGTCATTCCCTGCCACCTTTGGTGGCCCCGTGACGTATTTACAGTGTGCCAATGGGTTGCTATGGCAGCACAGGGTCAGATGATGACCTCTGTTGCTGCCATGACGTGTTTCCTGTGAATGACGGCAAAGCACCAGCATCAGAGCAATGCTGAAGCATTGCTCTGATCCGGAGAAATGATCACACACTGCAGTCATAAAGTCCCCTAGGGGAACTAGTAAAATCCGTAAAAAACAAACAAACTAAAAAAAGAGTTATAAAAAAAATTAAAAATAAATCTAAAAGTTCAAATCACACCCCTTTTGCCCTATTGAGTATAAAACAATAATAATAAAAAATATACATTTGGTATCACCACGTTCAGAAACAGCAAAGCTATCAAAATATAAAGTAATTAATCTTATAGGTAAACGGTGCAGTGAGAAAAAAATCCAAACTCTAAAATTATGTTTTCTTGGTCACCGCAACATTGCATTAAAATGCAATAACAGGCGATCAAAACATCCCATCTATGCAAAAATTGTATAATTAAAAATGCCAGCTCAAGACACAAAATATAAGCTATCACACAGCTCCAGATCCCAAAAAATGAGAACGCTACGCGTCTCGGAAAATGCCGACAGAAGCGCTATTCTTTTTTTTTTTTTTTTTTTCTTTTACCAAACTTCTGATTTTTCTTTCATTACTTAGATAAAAGTAAAACTATACATGTTTAGTATCTACTTACTTGTACTGACCAGGGGAATCATAATGTCAGATCAGTTTTACCATATATTGAACATAGTAAATAAAAATCCCAGAAAACTATTGTGCAATTTCACCACCCTTGGAATGTTTTCCCCATTTTCCAGTACACTACATGGTAAATCTAATGGTGTTATTATTCAAAAGTACAACTTGTCCTGCAAAATCTCCAGCTATATTTACAGAAAAATAAAAAAAGTTATTGCTCTTCAAAGAGGGAGGGGAAGGAAAATGAGAAATGGAAAATCGTCTGAAGGTGAAGGGGTTAATTAATAAATTTTGAACGTGGAACGGTTTGGGAATCTTTATTCAAATAAACTATTTTTCCCAGTGTTTGTGTGTTTTTTAAATGTAAACTTACCGGGTTAGTAATGGGGGTGTCTAATAGATGCCTCTCCATTACTAACCTCTTGGGCTTGATGCCCGCTGTCAATTCACAGCTGACATGAACCCCCAAAATATTACCTCGATTACCCTGGTGCAGTGCAATCAGGGTAATACTTTAGGTGTTGATGTCAGCTGTGAATGGACATCTGGCATCTATTGTATGCGCCACTTCTTGGGTCTCTGTGAGCTGCTATTTTTTGGCTGGGAAGGGCTAAATAATCATGGACCTTTCCAGCCTCATAATATCAGCCTCCAAGTCTCTGCATTACCTGGGCTGGTTATCATAAAAAAAATGAGGACCTTATGTCATTTTTTTTTTTTATTATTATTATTATTATTATTATTATTATTATTATTAATAATAATAATTTTGTTCACAGTAGCGTAGAGCCATCTTCCACATGCCGAAAAGCTTGTTTATTGGCTGTGCTGCAACCTTTCAAGAAACTTTATGCAGCATCCGAACAGCACCCGAACTCCATGGTTAAGTTCGACAATAGAGGCAGGCCACACCACTGCTATGGGGCCCGCGAGCTGGGGGAGCCCAGCGGCGGCTGCCCGCGGTGTCAGCGCCAGCACAGGGCCCCTCGCCCCAGATCGCACTTTAGTTATAGTTAACCTCTGCGATAGTGCTGGGAGATACAATCTCCCTGCATTTCAACTGATGACAACATGTGCGCAGGACATCAAAGTCCCAGCGTGTGCCGTCATCACAAAGCGCCGCCACTCTGATATCTTGTGCGCGCCATGACCTGCCTGCGCTGCACCGATCAAGACCTGATGGATTGGATGAATGTATGATATTTTTTTTTTAAAGTGTATGATGGGACACCTGTCTATAGTATATGGGAGAGTCAGGGAGACAGCTGCCAGCTGAATCATGGGACACCTGTCTATAGCGTATGGGGTAGTTAGGGAGATAGCTGCAAGCTGAATGATGGGAAACCTGTCTATAGCGTATGGGGTAGTTAGGGAGATAGCTGCCAGTTGAATGATGGGTCACCTGTCTATAGCATATGGGAGAGTCAGGGAGATAGCTGGCAGCCGTATGATGGGACACCTGTCTAAACTGTATGGAGGCTTTAGTCCAAAACTCAGTTTTCAGACGTATGGACTCATTGTGGCAGATATATATTTAGTCTGGCACACTATCCCTATCTACTATCAAGTCTAAAATTAAATATTGCTACATCTACACGACTACATCATCAGAACCAACTTCAAATCACGATAACATTACCAAAATCAACTTCTGTTCACAGCTACATCACCAGAACCACCATCTGCACAAGACAACATCCCCAGAACCACTATCTGCACACTGCTACATCACCAGAACCACTATCTGCACATGACAACATCACCAGAACCACCATCTGCACACTGCTACATCACCAGAACCACCATCTGCACGTGATAATGTCAACAGAACCAAGCTAAAATAACTACTACATCACAGGAACCAACCTGAATTCAAGAATACATCAGAACCAAAGCCAGCCCAACATATCATTGTCTGGCATGAAACTGTAGCTCCTAGTATGTCTATAACAATGGTAAGGCTAAGACCCCACTTTGCTTTTTACCTGCTTTTAACCTGCTTTTTCAACTGCAGCGTTTAATGCCAAAATGGATGTGTTCTGCTTTTCAAGCATAGTCTATGGGAATTTGGGTTTCTAGACCGCACTATGCAGTTCAAACTGCAGCCTTTTTGAGGCAGAAATTTGGGCAAAAACTCTGCTTTGCAGTTCTAAACGCAAATGGCAAAAACAGGGCATTAATATTTTCTAGGGGGTAATTTTACCATCTAGAGGGCACAGAGGAGGCATTTTACCATGTAAGGGGCAAAGTGGTGGCATTACTTTGTGGGGCACCAGTAGGAGTTTGGTTTTTGTGCCACAAACCAGGTGCAGTAATAGGGGCACATACGGGGGTATCAGCAGGATGAGGAGTAGAGATGAGCGAACCGATCGTGGTTCGGCTCGAGTTTGGTTCGCCGAACGGAGGTCTCGTTCGAGTTCGGTTCGGCGAACCACTCGAACCCCCATAGGAAACAATGGGAGGCAATCACAAACACATAAAAACACCTAGAAAACACTCTCAAAGGTGTCCAAAAGGTGACAAACAACTCACAATACAACACAAACACATGGAAAAGTGACAAGAACAAATTCTCATGCGAAAACAAAACAGCTTAACGAGGAAAAAGAGGACGAGACACAGATATAGGCATGGCATGCCCTTCTAAAATCATGTATAACACCGCAAGGGGACTCCAAGCGGAGTCTCCCTTTTTTCCAAAAATTGGGCCACACAGACACCCCTTCAGTGGCAGCACTTGTGCCCCAGTTGTACACTTCACAGGTACATTTGCATCAAGCACATTCAAAATACACAAGCATTTACTCTCCCCAGGATGACACCGGGGTCGGTAGCAAAGTCTTTGCTGAACCATGACTTGTTCATCTTGGCTCCTTTTTAAAAACACAGCAAGCAAGGGTTACTCCAAGCGGAGTGTCCCTTTTTTTCCCAAAAATTGGGCCACACAGACACCCCTTCAGTGGCAGCACTTGTTCCCCAGTTGTACACTTCACAGGTAGATTTGCATCAAGCACATTCAAAAATACGCCATCCTTAACTGTCCCCAGGATGGCACCGGGGTAGGTGGCAAAGTCTTTGCTGATCCCAGATCTGTTCATCTTGGATCATTTTTAGAAACATTGCAAGGGTTACTCCAAGCAGAGTCTCCCTTTTATCCAAAAATTGGGTCACACAGACACCCACCCCTTCAGTGGCAGCACTTGTGCCCCAGTTGTACACTTTACAGGTACATTTGCATCAAGCACTTTCAAAATACACAAGCATTTACTCTCCCCATGATGACACAGGGGTAGTAAATTCCTTGTTGATCCATGACTTGTTCATTTTGATGAACGTTAGTCTGTCCACATTGTCACTGGACAGATGCGATACTCCTGTATCATCCTCTCCAGCCGTTAACTATGTGTCAGACTTGTTGTCTCTGGTGGCCTTGCAAAGGATGGTCTAAAAAAATTATGAAAAGATTCAATAAAATTGCTGTTACCAGCACCAGATACGGTGCTGCTGGTACGGGTAGACTGTTGAAGATGACGAGACCGTCCCATGTTTGTCAAGTTACAACTGGGAGATTCACTCCGTGCACCATGGGTGTTTGGTGGAAAAGCCGAGCTAAGATCGAGTAACAGCTTCTGCTGATACTCCTGCATACGTGCGTCCCTTTCTATGGCTGTAATTATGTCACAAAATTTGGACTTGTACCGGGGATCAAAATAGTGTTGCAAGCCAGTACTCATTATTACTTCTAATTTTGACAATACGAGGGTCATGTTGCAGGTAGTGCAGCAAGAAGGCGCTCATGTGTCTGGCGCAGCCATGTGGACCAAGTCCAAGCTGTGTTTGTGGCATAGAGGTGCTAACCATTCTTTCTTCCTCTGACATCTCCCCCCAACCTCTTTCAACTGAAATTTGACCAATGTCTCCCTCATCCGCTGAGTCTTCCATGTCCACGGTCAGTTCATCCTCCATTTCTTCATGTTCCCCTGCACCTTCCTCAACATTTCGCCTGCTACCATGCGCCCTTGTTAATCCCTGTCCCCCATGGTCCCATGCCTGCCGCCTTGGTGATGATGAACGTCTGGACCTTGGTGATGTTGTTGTCTCTTCCGCATATGAATTCTCCTGTAGTTCCTCCCCTTCCTGTTGTCCCACCGCCTGACTCCGAATAGTGTTTAGCGTGTGCTCCAGCATGTAAATGACTGGAATTGTCATGCTGATAATGGCATTGTCAGCGCTAAACATATTTGTCGCCATGTCGAAACTGTGCAGAAGGGTGCATAGGTCCTTGATCTGAGACCACTCCATCAGGGTGATCTGCCCCACCTCTGCATCTCGTTGGCCCAGGCTATACGTCATGACGTATTGCACCAGGGCTGGGCGGTGCTGCCACAGTCGCTGTAACATGTGGAGAGTCGAATTCCAGCGTGTCGGTACATCGCATCAGGCGATGAACCGGCAGGCCCAAAGACTTCTGGAGCGATGCAAGTCGCTCAGCAGCGGGGGTTGAACAGCGGAAGTGAGCAGACAGTTTTCGTGCCCTGTTCAGAAGGCCATCTAGGCCGGGATAGTGTGTTAAAAATTGCTGGACAACAAGGTTCAACACGTGAGCCATACAAGGCACGTGTGTCACCTTGCCCAGGTGAAGGGCCGCACCCAGGTTTGCAGCATTGTCGCACACAGCCTTACCAGGCTGCAGGTTGAGTGGAGACAACCATTCACCAAACTCAGTCTCCAGAGCTGCCCACAACTCAATCGCTGTGTGACTCTTATTTCCAAGACATTTCAAGCTAAAGACTGCCTGATGCCATTGCTCTCTGCTGCCAGCATAGTTATGAGGGGTGCGTGATTCCTTCTGCACAGTTACAATGCTGGTGGCCTGACCTGGCAGGCTTTGGGCGGAGGTGGAGGACCCAGACGAGGTTGAGGAGGCAGAAGCAGTGGAGGAACTTGGACAGACAGAGGACTGACACACAAGTCGTGGGGACTGCAAGACTTGTGCAGCAGACCCTTCACCATCTATCACCATAGTGACCCAGTGCCCAGTCAGCGACATGTAACGTCCCTGTCCATGCTTACTGGTCCAAGTATCTATGGTGAAATGCACCCATTCACACACAGTTTCTCAAGGAAGCGGTGATGTTGTGTGCGATATGCTGGTGTAGCGCAGGCACACCTTTCTTAAAGAAGTAGTGGCGACTAGGCATCTGGTACTGGGGCACAGCGACAGACATAAGGTCTCTAAAATCCTGTGTGTCCACCAGGCGGAAAGGCAGCATTTCGGTAGCCAAGAGCTTACAGAGGGATAAAGTCAACCTCTTAGCTTTGTCATGGGTTGCAGGAAATGGCCTTTTATTTGTCCACATCTGAGGGACAGAGATCTGGCTGCTGTGTGTAGACAGTGGTGAGTATGGTGTCCCTGGAAAAATGCAGGTTTGTGAGGAAAGTGCAGGCGTAGACATGATGTTGCCTTCATCCAACATTGGTGCTATCGATGTCTGACAGAGCTGTACCCACGCACTTGTTTCCCCTTCCAAACCAACTGACGACCTAACAAGCAAACCGCCTGTTGCGGTTACAGTGGTGGAAGTTGTGCGTGGAAAACCAGGTGTGACAGCTGTCCCCACAGTCCTAGAAGATGAAGAGTGCGCGGATGCACTGGAAGGGGCAGGCGGTGGATGGTCCGCTCCGCTAGGCCGCATTGCAGCACGGTGAGCTTCCCACTGGGACATATGATATTTATTCATGTGACGATTCATGGAAGAAGTTGTCAAACTGCTGAGGGTTTGGCCTCTACTAACAGATTCCCGACAAATTTTACATATCACATGATTTGGGCGATCCTTTGCAAGGTCAAAAAAGGACCAGGCTAGGCAAGACTTAGAGGGCATGCGACCTGCTGAGCCACCCCGACTAGTGCTCAGAGGCAGAGTGGTGGCTGAGGATGCAGTTGTAGACGTGCTACCAGTACTCCTCCTCTGTTCAGGAAGGTGCAAGGTAACTTCGTCATCAGTTGCATCCTCCTCCACCGCCTGTTGACCTCCTTGAGTGCCTGACTGTGGGTTGACAGTAGGTGGGATCTAGAACTTCCTCATCAATTGTTGTATGCACTCCCCTCACCCTCAGACCGAGCCTCTTCCTTCCCTGACCGAATATTTAAGTTGTCATCCCAATCTGGTATCTGCGTCTCATCGTCATCAGTATGTTCCTCATTGTCTATAACAACAGGTGTTACAGTTTGTGAATAAGGGTCTACATTATGCTCAGAAACTTGGTCATCAGGGCCTGAATCTGAGTCACAAAGGTTCTGGGCATCACTGCAGACCATTTGCTGGTCTGTACTCACTGTAGCTTGGGAGCAAACCTCTGATTCCCAGGCTATAGTGTGACTGAACAGCTCTGCAGACTCAGCCATCTCTGTTCCACCATACTGTGCAGGGCGGATGGAGACTTGAGAGCTGGGAGAAAGCAAGTGTGATTGGGATGACAACTCAGAGGACTGGTGTTTTTTGGATGCGGTAGTTGTGGTGGAGGAGAGGGCCCTTGTTGGACCACTTGAGATCCATTCAAGCATTTTCTTTTTTGGGCATCATCTACCTTTGCTCCAGTTCTTCGTGTCCGTAAAAAAGGGAGCACATCGGATTGTCCACAGAAAGTAGTAGACATCTTACTTTTGCTGGTAGATGGCCTATCTTCAGCAGATGTTAATGGAGCTTTGCCACCTTCCCCACGGACACAAACATTTTTCCTTTCCCAACACGCCTGTTCCCATTTCCACCAGCATCTGTCATTTTGCCACTCATTTTGATTGCGACAAGATAGTGCACTTAAAATTTGGTAGTAAAAATTGATAGGTGGTGTAGATTGCAGCGGTGGTCTAGATTTATTGACAGCAGAATAAACAACAACAATAACTATCCCCGACAATGCAACTATGGCCCTTAAACTGGCAACACAGTTTGCTATTATAATAGCTTAGTAAAAATGAGCTTGAGGGTGCAATGCAGAGATGCTGTAAATAGCTTGGCACTAGTGGGATACTAATGAAGTCCAACAGCCACTTTTAGAATGCCACTAAGTTTCCTCAGTGTTTGCTATTATAATGGCTTATTAAAAATTAGTTTGAGGGTGCAATGCAGAGGTGCTGTAAATAGCTTGGCACCAGTGGGACACTAATGAAGTCCAACAGCCACTTTTGTGATGCCACTAAGTTTCCTCAGTGAATGCTATTCTAATAGCTTAGTAAAAATGAGCCTGAGGGTGCAATGCAGAGGTGCTGTAAATAGCTTGGCACCAGTGGGACACTAATGAAGTCCAACAGCCACTTTTAGGATGCCACTAAGTTTCCTCAGTGTTTGCTATTATAATGGCTTATTAAAAATGAGTTTGAGGGTGCAATGCAGAGGTGCTGTAAATAGCTTGGCACCAGTGGGACACTAATGAAGTCCAACAGCCACTTTTAGGATGCCACTAAGTTTCCTCAGTGTTTGCTATTATAATGGCTTATTAAAAATGAGTTTGAGGGTGCAATGCAGAGGTGCTGTAAATAGCTTGGCACCAAAGGGACACTAATGAAGTCCAACAGCCACTTTTCGGATGCCACTAAGTTTCCTCAGTGTTTGCTATTATAATGGCTTATTAAAAATGAGTTTGAGGGTGCAATGCAGAGGTGCTGGAAATAGCTTGGCACCAGTGGGACACTAATGAAGTCCAACAGCCACTTTTGGGATGCCACTAACTGGCAGCACTCTTTTCAATTAAAATGGCTTTGCTAAAATGTGCAGGAGGGGAGAATGCAGAGGTGCTGGGAATTGCTTGGCACAAGTGCCACAATAATGGAGGACAGCAGCCACTCTTTGGATGGCACTAACTGGCAGCACTCTGCTATTAAAATGGCTTTGCTACAAAGGGCAGGAGGGTACAGTGGCCGGGTTGTGGGTCAGTGTAGAGGAAAGGAAGCCTCACTTTCTATCCCTCCTAATGGTGAAATGCAGCAAGGAACTCCCTGACCTTAGCTACACAGACACTCTTATCTGTAGCTGTTAAAAACTCTTTCCACGGACCTGACTGTCACCTATGGCTCTGAGCCTGCTGGAATTAGCCCTTACAAGGGCTGAAAGAAACTTCTATCCCTATTCTGTATAGTGCTATGTGTAGAGCGTACACAGCAGTATCGGCGACAGGAGCTGCATGAGAGGTGACTGACACCCAGACGCAGAAGGCAGATAATGCCGTGCTGGAACAAAATGTCCATTTTTATAATGCAAAGACATGTGACATGGACATCCTATCACACATGCCGTTGCTTCTCTGGCTAAAAGTCCACTTAGCCAGCTAGTAATTAGCTTGACTTTTTGCTGCTAGAACCGTTCTCGAACGTAACTCGAACTATCGAGCTTTTAGCAAAAAGCTT
Source organism: Anomaloglossus baeobatrachus (assembly GCF_048569485.1). Classification (NCBI taxonomy): domain Eukaryota; kingdom Metazoa; phylum Chordata; class Amphibia; order Anura; family Aromobatidae; genus Anomaloglossus; species Anomaloglossus baeobatrachus. The sequence continues at coordinate 346,552,820 of NC_134357.1, read as the reverse complement.
AAGTTCTAGTTCGATCTAGAACACCCCCCAAAATCACTCGAATCGCGAACTGGAGAACCACGAACCGCGCTCAACTCTAATGAGGAGTTTGTGCAGGTTGGGAATAAATGGGGACGGTGCCAGAAATGTGAGAAGTCAAATGTGTCTTTGTTGTAATCTCTGTAGACGAGTTGTGATTTGAAGACGTTGTTGTGTCAGTCATGGAAAAGACAGGAAAAGTGACCAACTCCATCTGAAAGAATGTCAGCTGTAAGTCATTATCTGTAACTGTACTTTAACCTCTTCTATGTGCTGCAGGACTAATATCTACCAATACATAGTCACCCTATATCTGTGTCATCTGCTGAGGTTCCCCTATACCCACAATTAGTCTGCGCAACCAAAGATATCATGGTTACCTGGATAGAGGCCCTCTCAGATGTTTGCCCCCTCCCTGAGCTGAACCCCTAGCTACACCTCTGAGTCCTCTCAACATTGTACTGTTGTGTATGTGCTTTGACAGCTCAGCACAGCGGTGACATCACTACTGAGTGTCGCTGTGTTGAGATGTGCAGTGCACAAACACAGTGTGCGAATGAGGAGCAGCGGTGAGGGACTGAGGAGAGGTGAGTATGTATTTTATTCAATACACGGTGGGGGCGCAAAATGCTATGTGGGACTGTATAATACTATGTGGGGCTGCATAATGCTATGTGGGGGATGCATAATACTATGTGGGGGTTCTATAATACTATATGGGGGCTGCATAATGCTGTGTGTGGCAGCATAATGCTATGTAGAGCTGCATAGTACTATGTGGGGCAGCATAATGCTATGTGGGGCTGCATAATACTATATGGAGCAATATAGGGAGTGTATTATAGTATATGGAGGACTATGGAGTACATTAGATGATATGGAAGACTATGTGGGGCCCATTACTATATGGATGACTGTGTGTGGCCAGTATACTATATGGAAAGCTTTGTGGGGCCATTATATTATTTTGAGGGCTATGAAAGAGCCTTTATACTTTAGCATTATATGGAGGCCATTATACTGTATGCAAGTATATATATATATATATATATATATATATATATATAGTGTGAAGGTTTTTGTGGGCTCTATCATACTGTACGTAGGGCTGTGTGAGGGCGGTTATACTATTTGTAGTGTTAATAAGGGCCATTATACTGTATGTAGATCCATTATACTGCATGAAGGGCTGTGTGAGGGTCACAGTTGGGGGTCTTACTGTGCTTACTGTTTTGGGGGTCACCATTCATTGGTGGAGTAGTTGAAGGGGGATACAGTAGGGTCATCGTACTGTGTGTGTGAAGGGTACTGTGGAGGAATTTACTTTGGGGGTATCATACAGTGCTTGTGAGACACTTTTGTTGACATCATACTTTATGGCTGCATTGAAAGGGGAATCTAGGTGGCTGCAAAAGGAGGAAAATTACTTTGTAAGGGCTGTAAAGTTGTGAAATTTTCTCTTCTGTGACCCAGCTGAATATTTTTTTTGGGGGGTAGAGGGGGGCCCAATTAGAAATTCTGCTATGGGGCCCCATGATTTCTATGTACGCCCCTGATACAGGGTTCGCTCATCCCTAGCCATGAAGAAATGCAAGTAGCTTCTTTTGTATAAGTGAAGAAATGCTGCAGAGATTCTGCAATATCAAAAACTCCCCAAATACTCATTGTGGAACGTTAGCTGGTTAGTGTAGCTACCAATTTTAACCCTTTCATGAGCAAGCAGAAGTTGTTTCAACAATACTGCGCTGACTGATATGGATGACATGTTATATGATCATAATTGAGACTGTGTGTGCAAAGGTCTGGGTGTGCATAGGTGCCCTTGCTTACGATAGGTGTAGATATGCACAGTGGGTAGTGGGTGTGGATACTGTCACACAGCTCCAGTCTGCCAGCAGGCTCTTCTGGTTACACAGCATTGAGCGAAGCCTGGAGAGGATGAGAACCATCCGCTGCTCCTACACCCCTCTGGTGAGTGACACAACACAGCATGACCAAACACTACAAATACCAGCATTTACTATAATAACCGCCTCTCTGCTGGTGTAGCCTGATGCGTAACTAGCTAGTATTTGGGATTACTGTGCCTTTCACTGGGTATTATGTAGATGCCTTGCAGTCACTATGTCAACCAGGGAATATGAATGAATCTGGGGTATTGAGCGCCGTCTGTAAGATCTGTACACTGCAATATGGCTGAAAAAGCAGAGTACACGGCAATTATAGTCATGGCCCAGAGCGACGTGCAAAATCAGAGTACGACCTGAACATATTTCTTGTTCAAATGCTTAGAATATGTATATACAGGTGTGTGTGTGTATATATATATATATATATATATATATATATATATATATACATCTGTGGACAAGTGTATAGGAACCTCCTCCTGCATGCAGCCCCTGGTGCCATAGATTGGGCCTAGGGGGTAATTATTGATAGTATTACATGTATTTAGAACTTGTTTTACCAAGATGTCATTTTACAATCCATTTACCAATAACAATATAGATCTGCTGTATTCTGGTTGTAAGGAGTTATCACCAAATCGTCCAATTGCTAGGACCCTCACCAACTGCCATAATGGGGGTCTGGAATCTCCTGTGAGAATGGACCAATGGTCATGAGCACTACCACTCCTTTAATTTAGCCAGAATACTCCATTAAGACAGAAATTGAGAATTTTACTCCTGTTTATGTCACGCGAAGGTGGGGTACTGTATTTTAAATTTTTATTTTCCATGCAGTGGTGTATGATATGATATCACTGAAGTGATACAATATAGAAGATAACTAATGTAGGTATGGTGGTGCATGGTGGCACATAGACCGCAAAGGCATAGGTCGTAGATCTCTGATGTATCATCTGTAACAGGACCAGCAACTATCACATGCCAGCCTATACAAGTGGTACCTTCATATGGGACAGGACATTTGGGCACCCCAAAGTACTGCGTCTCAGGAGCCGCTACAACTCTCGCACTGCTATTCTCATGCTTCTGCCTGTCCCTCACAGAAAGGAAATGACTAATATTAGGATAAACTTTGACCATGTCTGTGAACACATAATACCGGGCAGTAATTTTTGTTAATAAACCTCTCAGGGACACACATGGCGGAGACATCAGTGCAATAAATCTATCCAGTGTCTCAGCAAAGACTTCAATTATGAATTCACATGGAAAACACCAATATTTTTTATTTTACTAGCTTATATAGTGCCATTCATTTTTTCTGTGCTTTACATTATCATCACTGTCCCTATTGGAGACAGTTTAAATTCCCTATCAAATATGTCAGTGCAGTATGGGTGGACACCCACACATATATGGGGAGAACACGCAGCGGATTTAATAAGGATTGTATACGTCACCAATTTTCTAAGTAAATATATATATGTAAAGCTGTTATTGACATTAAATTTTCACCAGATATTGGTAACAACCTATCCAATCCATACACAAAGAAATCAAACCATAGAGGTCCATAAATTTAGTGATATGTAATAATGAGAAATGACAAAGGGAAAAAGTATTTAACACGCTTAGGCTGCTTTCACACATCCGGCTTGAGCTCTGCGGCTCAATCCGGCTGTGCAAGCTATGCAACGGATGCGGTGAAAACACCACATCCTTTGCATAAGTTTTTACCATGCGGCCCGTCCGGTTTTTGCCGCTTGCGGCATGCTACTGAGCATGCGCAGTGGCAAAAACCGCATGCGGTGGCCGGATGCGGTTTTTGCCACATCGCGCCGCATCCGGCCGCCATAGGCATGCATTGAAAGATGCGCCGCATCGGCCGAATGCGGCGCAATGCGGTTTTCTTCAGCGCTCTATTGGGAGACCCAGACGATTGGGGTATAGCTACTGCCCTCCGGAGGCCACACAAAGCACTACACTAAAAAGTGCAAGGCCCCTCCCCTTCTGGCTATACCCCCAGTGGTATCACGGGTACTCCAGTTTTCAAGCTTTGTGCGAAGGAGGTCAGACATTCCATGCATAGCTCCACAGATTTTAGTCAGCAGTAGCTGCTGACTATTTCGGATGGAAGAAAAGAGGGCCCATATAGGGCCCCCAGCATGCTCCCTTCTCACCCGTAGATGGTGTTGTAAGGTTGAGGTACCTATTGCTGGTACAGGGGCTGGAGCCCCACATGCTGTTTTCCTTCCACATCCCCTTGTAGGGCTCTGTGGAAGTGGGATCCTGCCGGCCTCAAAGCTCCGACGCCGGGCTCCATCCACAGACCCATAGCACCTGGTGGATGCCGAGCAGGAGTACCATCAGGGACAAGGCCCTGCATCATACAGGTACTCTGTGTCCCCGGCAGGCACAGACACACTCTGGGCTGGCTGGGTGTTGTAGTGCGCCGGGGACCGTAACGCTAGAGCTAGTGTTCCTACAGTTTAACTGGGGGACTTTTTTTCTGTGTTGTGGGAACGCAGCGCCGACCCCCGCTGGACCGGCGGCGCTGCTGTGACTTTTAGTTCGCCGGGGACACGCCGACCGCGCTTTTACGGCGGTGGCGTTTATAAATCTAGTCCCCGGCTTTTGCGGCCTAGGACGCCGGCTGCTCCGATTCGTTCCCGCCCCCACCCTGTCAATCAGGGTAGGGGAGAGACGCTGTTTCACGGCAGCGACGAGGGCTGGAGCCTGATTTACATGCTCCAGCCCTCTCACTAGGCACAGAGGGAAGCAGGCTTCCCGCTCTTAGTCAGGAACGCCCAGGGCCCGCCCCCCCTCCTCTCTCAGGACGCCGGCAGCCATTACATGCATGTCTGGCTGGAGGAAGGACGCAAGGCTCTGGGAGACCTGGACTAGGGGGCTTTGGAGATCACACACCCGCTCTTAAGCGGGCGGTAAGCGGCTTTTCAGCTGGCCCCTCTAGTGCCTCAGTGTGTATTAGTGTACTGTGTCACTGGACATATATATATTTCCTTATTGCTTGCACTGTGAGGTCGCTTCCTGGCTGTATACCCAGATCGCTCTGAGGAGGCAGCAACATGTCATCCACAAAACGCAAGGCTGCCAAGGCTAGGGCTGTGTACACGGCGTGTGCTGCATGTGGGGCTGCTCTACCAGCAGGCTCCAAGGACCCCCATTGTGTGCAATGCTCAGATCCGGTGCTGCTTCGCCAGCCGGAGTCAGGAGAGATAGTGACCCAGGCTGAGACGCCTGTAAGTCCTGCCCCGGTGTCAGGGACAGACTTTGCAGTTTTTGCTGATAATATGTCTGTGACTATGGCAAAAATCCTTGAAACTTTGCAATCCATGCCTGGGGCTCAGTCTATGGACACGGCGAGGTCTCTGTCCTCTAATCCCCCTCAGTTGGATTTAATCCAGACTGCAAGGGGGTCCCCGGCTTCACAGGCTGAGTATTATGACTCAGATGATAGCCCCAGCCACCCTAAGCGGGCTCGCTGGGAAAGACCCTCAACGTCATCACACTGCTCAGGGTCTCAGCGCAATCAGTCGCTCTGTGATGCGTCTGATGAGAGTGATCAGGAGTCTTATCCTGGAACCCCTCTCAATCTGGATACCCCGGATGGGGACGCCATGGTAAACGAGCTTATCTCAGCCATCAATAGACTGTTGGATATTTCTCCCCCAGCCCCTTCTGCAGAGGAGGCAGCTGCAGAGCAGGAGAAGTTTCGTTTTCTCTATCCCAAGCGTAAATTAAGTGCTTTCTTGGATCACTCTGACTTCAGAGAGTCAATCCAGAAACACGACGCTCATCCAGAAAGGCGTTTCTCTAAACGTTCTAAGGATACACGTTTTCCTTTCCCCCCTGATGTGGTCAAGCGATGGACCCAGTGTCCAAAAGTTGACCCCCCGATTTCCAAACTTGCAGCTAGATCCATAGTTGCAGTGGAGGATGGCGCTTCACTTAAGGATGCCAATGACAGACAGATGGACCTCTGGTTAAAATCTGTCTATGAAGCTATCGGCGCGTCGTTTGCTCCAGCATTCGCAGCCGTATGGGCACTCCAAGCTATTTCAGCAGGGTTAGCAAAAGTGGATGCTATCTTACATCCAGCGGTGCCGCAAGTGGCGTCCCTTACCTCGCAGATGTCCGCGTTTGCGTCTTACGCTATCAATGCGGTCCTAGAATCTACCAGCCGCACCTCAATGGCGTCCGCCAATTCGGTAGTTTTGCGCAGAGCCTTGTGGTTAAAGGACTGGAAAGCAGATGCTGGTTCCAAAAAATGTTTAACCAGCCTGCCTTTATCTAGAGATAGACTGTTTGGCGAGCCATTGGCTGACATCATTAAACAGTCCAAGGGTAAAGACTCTTCTTTGCCCCAGCCCAGATCAAGCAAACCTCAGCAGAAAAAATGGCAGCAGAGGTTTCAGTCCTTTCGAGGTTCGGGCAAGACACAATTCTCCTCGTCCAAAGGGACTCAGAGGACGCAAAGAAGCTCAGATTCCTGGCGGGCTCACGCGCGCCCCAAGAAAGCAAATGGAGGAACCGCTTCCAAGCTACCTCATGACTTCCAGCCCCCCCCCTCCGCATCTCCGGTCGGGGGCAGGCTCTCCCGCTTTTCCGACATTTGGATGTCACAGGTCAAAGACCGGTGGGTGACAGACATTTTGTCTCGCGGGTACAGAATCGAGTTCAGTTCTCGTCCTCCAGCTCGGTTCTTCAGAACCTCCCCACATCCAGACCGAGCAGATGCCCTGCTGCAGGCGGTGGACTCCCTAAGAGCGGAAGGAGTAGTGGTTCCTGTACCGCCTCAGGAACAAGGGAGAGGGTTTTACTCCAATCTCTTTGTGGTTCCAAAAAAGGACGGCTCGTTCCGTCCTGTTCTGGATCTAAAGCTGCTCAACAAACATGTGCACGCCAGGCGGTTCCGGATGGAAACCCTCCGCTCTGTCGTGGCCTCAATGTCTCAAGGAGACTTCCTTGCCTCAATAGACATCAAAGATGCTTATCTCCACGTGCCAATTGCTACAGAACATCAACGTTTTCTACGTTTTGTGATAGGAAACGAACATCTTCAGTTCGTAGCTCTGCCATTCGGTCTGGCGACAGCCCCACGGGTTTTCACCAAGGTCATGGCGGCAGTGGTAGCGGTCTTGCACTCTCAGGGACACTCGGTGATCCCTTACCTAGACGATCTACTTGTCAAGGCACCCTCTCAAGAGGCATGCCAACTCAGTCTACATGCTACACTGGAGACTCTACAGACGTTCGGATGGATCATCAACTTTCCAAAGTCGAATCTGTCTCCGACACAGTCACTAACGTATCTTGGCATGGAGTTCCATACTCGAGCAGCGAGAGTGAAGCTTCCGCTGAACAAGCAGCGGTCACTACAGACAGGGGTGCAATCCCTCCTTCAGGGCCAGTCGCACCCCTTACGGCGCCTCATGCACTTCCTCGGGAAGATGGTGGCAGCCATGGAAGCAGTTCCCTTTGCGCAGTTTCATCTGCGTCCACTTCAATGGGACATTCTCCGCCAATGGGACGGGAAGTCAACGTCCCTGGACAGGAAAGTCTCTCTTTCCCAGACGGCCAAGGACTCTCTACAATGGTGGCTCCTTCCCACCTCATTGTCTCAGGGAAGATCCTTCCTGCCCCCATCCTGGGCAGTGGTCACGACAGATGCGAGTCTGTCAGGGTGGGGAGCAGTGTTTCTCCACCACAGGGCTCAGGGGACGTGGACTCCGCAGGAGTCCACCCTTCAGATCAATGTTCTGGAAATCAGAGCAGTGTATCTTGCCCTACTAGCCTTCCAGCAGTGGCTGGAAGGAAGGCAGATCCGAATTCAGTCGGACAACTCCACAGCGGTGGCATACATCAACCACCAAGGGGGGACACGCAGTCGGCAAGCCTTCCAGGAAGTCCGGCGGATTCTGATGTGGGTGGAAGCCACGGCCTCCACCATATCCGCAGTTCACATCCCCGGCGTAGAAAACTGGGAAGCAGACTTCCTCAGTCGCCAGGGCATGGACGCAGGGGAATGGTCCCTTCACCCGGACGTGTTTCAGGAAATCTGTCGCCGATGGGGAGTGCCGGACGTCGACCTAATCGCGTCCCGGCACAACAACAAGGTCCCGGCATTCATGGCGAGGTCGCGCGATCAAAGAGCTCTGGCGGCAGACGCATTGGTTCAAGATTGGTCGCAGTTCCGGCTCCCATACGTCTTTCCACCTCTGGCACTCTTGCCCAGAGTGTTACGCAAGATCAGATCCGATTGCAGCCGCGTCATACTCGTCGCCCCAGACTGGCCGAGGAGATCGTGGTATCCGGATCTGTGGCATCTCACGGTCGGTCGACCGTGGTCACTGCCAGACCGACCAGACTTACTGTCCCAAGGGCCGTTTTTCCATCAGAATTCTGCGGCCCTGAACCTGACTGTGTGGCCATTGAGTCCTGGATCCTAGCGTCTGCAGGATTATCTCAAGGAGTCGTAGCCACAATGAGACAAGCTAGGAAGTCAACGTCTGCTAAGATCTACCACAGAACGTGGAAGATTTTCTTATCTTGGTGCTCTGCACAGAGAGTATCCCCTTGGCCATTTGCATTGCCCACCTTTCTTTCCTTCCTGCAATCAGGGTTGGAAAAGGGCTTGTCGCTCAGCTCCCTTAAAGGGCAAGTCTCGGCACTGTCGGTGTTTTTTCAGAAGCGTCTAGCACGTCTTCCTAGGGTGCGCACGTTCCTACAGGGGGTCTGTCATATTGTGCCCCCGTACAAGCGGCCGTTAGATCCATGGGATCTGAACAGAGTACTTGTTGCTCTGCAAAAGCCGCCCTTCGAGCCTCTAAAGGACGTTTCCTTTTCTCGCCTGTCACAGAAAGTGGCGTTTCTTGTCGCGATCACATCGCTTCGGCGAGTGTCTGAGCTGGCAGCTTTGTCATCCAAGGCTCCTTTCCTGGTGTTCCACCAGGACAAGGTAGTGCTGCGCCCCATTCCGGAGTTTCTCCCTAAGGTCGTATCCTCGTTTCATCTTAATCAGGATATATCCTTGCCTTCCTTTTACCCTCATCCGGTTCACCGGTATGAAAAGGACTTACGTTTGCTAGATCTGGTGAGAGCACTCAGAATCTACATTTCCCGAACGGCGCCCATGCGCCGTTCCGATGCTCTTTTTGTCCTTGTCGCTGGTCCGCGCAAGGGATTGCAGGCTTCTAAAGCCACCCTGGCTCGATGGATCAAAGAACCAATTCTAGAGGCCTACCGCTCTGCGGGGCTTCCGGTTCCTTCAGGGCTAAAAGCCCACTCAACCAGAGCCGTGGGTGCGTCCTGGGCATTACGACACCAGGCTTCGGCTCAACAGGTGTGCCAGGCAGCAACCTGGTCCAGTCTGCACACTTTCACCAAGCATTATCAGGTGCATACCTATGCTTCGGCGGATGCCAGCTTAGGTAGAAGAGTCCTGCAGGCGGCAGTGACATCCCCGTAGGGGGGGGCTGTTTTCTTGCAGCTCTAACATGAGGTATTTCTTTACCCACCCAGGGACAGCTTTTGGACGTCCCAATCGTCTGGGTCTCCCAATAGAGCGCTGAAGAAGAAGGGAATTTTGTTACTTACCGTAAATTCCTTTTCTTCTAGCTCTTATTGGGAGACCCAGCACCCGCCCTGTTGTCCTTCGGGATTTTTTTGTGGTTTGCGGGTACACATGTTGTTCATGTTGAACGGTTTTTTCGGTTCTCCGATGTTTCTCGGAGTTAATTTGTTTAAACCAGTTATTGGCTTCCTCCTTCTTGCTTTGGCACTAAAACTGGAGTACCCGTGATACCACGGGGGGGTATAGCCAGAAGGGGAGGGGCCTTGCACTTTTTAGTGTAGTGCTTTGTGTGGCCTCCGGAGGGCAGTAGCTATACCCCAATCGTCTGGGTCTCCCAATAAGAGCTAGAAGAAAAGGAATTTACGGTAAGTAACAAAATTCCCTTCTTTTTTGCCGCACGAAAAAACGTGCCAGGCAACGTTCCATCGGGCCGCCGCATCGGCTAAATCTGCCGCATGCGGCAAAAAACGGATGGAACGCAAGGCTTTGCGGCACAATGTGGCACTAATTAAAGTCTATGCAGAAAAAACGCAACCGGCAGCAAAAAAAACGGTTGCGATTTTCCTGCAAAGTGCCGGAGTGTGCCGCATTGCAGAAACCGGAGGTGTGAAAGCAGCCTTACCAAAATGAATTTAAAACTTCGTAAAAAAGTCTTTGTTGGTGATGACAGCTTCAAGACACCTATATGGAGAAACTAGTAGCATGCATTGCTCAGGTGCGATTTTGGACCAGTCTTCCACACAAACATTCTTCAGATATTGAATGTTCTGTGGGCTCCTTCTATGAACTCTGAGCTTTAGTTCTTTCCATAAATTTTCTATTGGATTCAGGTCAGGTGATTGGCTGGATCATTCTAGCAGCTTTATTTTTTTTCTCTGAAACCAATTGAGAATTTCCTTGGCTCTGTGTTTCGGATCATTCTCTTGATGAAGTTTCACCCTGGTTTCATTTTCAACATCCTGGTAGATGGCAGCAAATTTTTATCAAGAATGTCTCGGTACATTTGTACATTCATTCTTCCTTCAATTATATGAAGTTTCCTAGTGACATATGCTGAAAAACTGCCCCACACCATGTTGGTATTGTGTTATTGGGATGATATGCAGTGGATTTGGTGTGTATTATGACATCCAAAGAGTTCAATTTTGGTCTCATCTGACCAGACTATATTCTCCCAGTATTTCAAAGGTCTGTCTAAATGTTGTTGAGCAAACGAGCACATGCTTTTTGTTCAACAATGGAGTATTGCGTATTGAGTATTGGAGTATTGGTTTGGTTTTTTTTAAAAAAAAATTGTACCTGCTGATTCCAGGTCTTTCTGTAGCTCTTCACAGATAGTTCTTGGCTTTTGGACAACTCTTCTGGTAATTCTTTTCCCTCCTCTGTCTGAAATCTGAGCACATGGTTGTGGCTGGCTCATGGTGAAATGATGTTCTTTCTAATTTCAGGATTAAGGCTCCAACAGGTCTTGAGACAGCTCACTGGTTTTACACTTTATGAGATGCTTCTTATGTGGCACCTTGAAAATGAGACTTTTTATATGTCAATAAGTTGAGCAGCTGATATTATTTTTCACTAAGTGGTAAGATTGCTTTCTAATTACAGACAGATTTCAGCTGTTGACATGACTTTCCATGTCTTTTTGCAGCTCTCTTTCTTCGTGTGTTCAATACTTGTTTCCATGTGTCATTTCTCATTATTACACACACATAATTTATGGACATCTATGGTTTGATTTCTTTGCCTGTGTGGATTGGATGGGTTGTAACTGACATCTGGTGAGACATTCATGTCAATAGCACTCTTAAGGGGGTGTTACACGCAGTGATATTGCTAGCGATATCGCTGGTGAAAGCACCCGCCCCCGTCGTTTGTGCATCACGGGCAAATCGCTGTGACGCACAAAATCGTTTGGGGCCGTCACACGGGACTTACCTGCCTAGCGACATCACTGTTGCCGGCGAACCGCCTCCTTTCTAAGGGGGCGGTTCATTCAACGTCACAGCGGCGTCACTAAGTGTCCGCCCAATAGAAGCGGAGGGGCGGAGATGAGCGTCCGTAACATTCCGCCCACCTTATTCCTTCCGCATTGCCGGCGGCCGCAGGTAAGCTGTACTTCGTCATTCCCGAGGTGTCACACGTAGCGATGTGTGCTGCCTTGGGAACGACGAACAACCTGCAAGCTCAACAATCAACGATTTTTTTTAAAAGGAACGACGTGTCAACAATGGACGAAAAGGTGAGTATTTTCCATCGTCAACAATCGCTCCTTGCTGTCACACGCAACGACTTTGCTAATGATGCTGGATGTGCGTCACGGAATCCGTCACCCCGGCGATATATCTTTAGATCCGTCGTTGCGTGTAACGGGGCCTTTAAAATATATTTACTTAGAAAATTGATGATGTGTTCAATACTTATTTTACCCACTGTACAAACTCCTTTCAGATGCTGTCCTTGGTGGGATTTGAACAAAGGACTCCTAGGCTGCAAAACAACAGTGCTATCTACTGAGCCACAACTTGTATCTAATAGAATATATTGGTGTAAGTGTTTTAATGTGCAAGTAAGAAAGTGAAAATTTCTGAATTCCCTTAGACCACTGTGCAGGTGTGGTCTTTAAAGCTATAATTTGTGGGAGAAACAGTCAAACAGTGTTTAATTTCTGTGCAGCACCTCCACAGGAAATATGGAGCATTGCCTGGTGGCATTCAAATCAATAGGATCCCCAGCAATTTATAGCCATGCTGGGTCCTCCAGAAAGCAATGATCTCTTGTACACAGTCACAACTTTGGGTAAAATATGAAGTTTGTGAAATTGTGATATAGGAATTCTTGTTCTAATTAATAAATCTGTGATGGGTAAATAAAAATGAGTGGAATGGAATCTTATGGCATATTTCTTCTCATTGACATCTCCGTGAAACAAAAAGACACAATAATGAATTTACAGCAGTTGCAATCACTAACCCACAATGTGCTCGGCCTTAAGGCCCCCACACACATTAGACTAAAGTCATTGAAACCTGTCAATATCGGTGGGATCACCTATCAGTCTAATGTATATGGTGGCTTCGCGACTCTTCCAGGACAAATGATGTTAAGAGATAGAAGAATCTGCTCCGCTGAAATGAATGGTAGCCTCTATTGTTCTCCAGTGGAGTCTGCCATAGAGAACAAATGAGTGCTCTACTGTGCCGAGGGTTCCTGAGTATAGGGGAACTGGAGAATATAGCTGACAGCTGTCTAATATATTGTGACCTTAATACCTTGAGCCATCATATATTACTTATAATATTCATGTCTGAGGTCTTGTTTTAGTTCAAAAAGGTAACTGCAATAATAGTGGCTGGTGGTATGAACATACTACTAAGGTGACATTCTCTATCACAATTATTTCTTGTAGGTATTTTATTGTTCGATATTAAATTCTTTGTATTGTTTTATGTTGACTGATTTTAATATAAATTTTTTTTGTCAAAGAAGATAAAAGATGTATGTGTTTTCATGTGTTGTGAATGGGGAGTGAGGAGAAAGCCCCTGCCAGAGGAGTATCGCTCTTGAAAGGACTATAATTTGCCATTGATATTCCAGTGGCTCGGTTCCTTCTCTTTCCTGACATAATCTGTCTGGGTAGAGTCGGGAGGTCAAAAAAACATCAGGTGGTCTGCCGAAAATCAGAGGGTCTGACTTAACACCTATCTGGTGAATCGCAGTTTCTTGAGTAGGCAGGCTAGCCAGATAATCTGTAGCTCTCTCTAGTCAAGTCTGAGCATTAGAGAAAAAGGTGACCAAGACACCCACCTATTAGACATTAAGACTGGGGCTAGGTGGCGATATGTATCGTGCGACACTTCATCTTATTCCAGCATCGCTCCGGTCTTTATCCAACGATTTGTGATCTGCCCGCAGCTCCAGTGCCTACTTCTGGCTCTTATAGATACAATGAGAGCTTGTGATGTAACTTCTGACTTCTGGCCAGGCACAAGATGACACTTGACTAGACGCAGGACTAGAGTGATGCCGAAAAATGATGAAGCCACCGGAGGATAGGTGTAAGATAAGCTGCAGGGGGCTTACATTTAAAGCGCTACTCCAGTACTGAAGGAAAAAAAATGCTGGACTTCTGCTTTAAGTCAATTGAAAAACCTTTTTAAAGGGCTTGTCCTTGGGCAAAAAAGTTATCAGAATGTATTGTAAATAGCAATTATTTGAAAATACTAATATATTTTAAGTATAATTAGAGCCTGATATCGCAAATTCACATTCCCTCTTATGGTCCCACAAGATCTATTTCCGTTTGTTTCAGTACAGAGAGCTTTCCCTTCTTTGTATCAGTTAATTGGCTATACTGCAGCCTTCTATGTCATGATGGATGCATAGACGGAAGAGGTGGCTAGTGAGTGGATTTAAATAGCATTTTGAAGCTAAAAGTAGACACTGGAAATGGCAAAAGATTAAAAAAAAAGTTGGAAAACTAATCTAAAAGAGAATGTAATGTTCCGTTGAGAGCAAACGTGTAGGGAGAATGCCCATTTTAAAGCTTTTTTCTTTCCAAGTTGTATATTAAGGAGCACACAGCCCCCCAGCCCCCGGCTTCTTGCTTTATCAGGGGTGGTACACTACTGAAGATTAACAGTTCGGATAATCAGCATGGTTGCAACACTAGTCCAAACTGTGCTCTTTTCAGGAGAAATGATTGATTGCTCTCAGTGAGAGAAACAAAATTAAAATGTTGTAGTTGTGATACCTTTTAATGGCTAACTAAAATAAAATATGATGTTAAAAAGTTAACATCATATTTTATTTTATTTTATTTTAGTTAGCCATTAAAAGGTATCACAACTACAAAATTTTAATTTTGTTTCTCTCACTGAGAGCAATCAATCATTTTTCAACTGGCTAACACGGTACCAAAACCTTTTTCTTTTAACTTTTCAGGAGAAGCGCAGGGTGACTGAGGCTGGTCTAGCGATCCAGCTTCACATAGACACAATCAGGGTATACAGCATAGAGCCTGGTCATGTCACTCATTGCCTAGGTATCTGGTCAGGCTAAGAATGTAGGGTGACTGTTGTACCTAGGCAATGAACTGTCGTTATGGCATTAAAAATCCCTTTATTCATTAGAACGAAGAGGATTTTTTATTAAAGGTTGAAATTACAAAGTTGCCTGTTCTTGCAAACACTTTGCAATTTTACCCATTCATGAACTTGAGACAACACATTTAAAGGGGACTTGTCACCACATCTAACGTGACTAGTTATTGCTCTCATTTTATTCCTGTTGCTCCCCTAAGTGTTATTGTTATAAATTTTCCATATGGTTCCAGAGATTTGGGCCTTTTTACTTAGTGTTAATTGTTATGGTCTGGCTCACAGGATTTTCCGGATGCATGTCTTTAGAATGCTCTGCAGCAGGATTAACAAAGAGCCGAAACTGCCCACTTAACACCGGTCCTTTCCAAGCTTCCTTCACACGTCCCTTCAAAACGCACATGTTTTACGGATCGTGGAGAAGGTCTGTATGCGTGTGTGCGTTCTGTGTGCTGTCCCTGTGCTATCCGTGTGACATCCGGATAGCACACGGACAGCATGACCTTGGATGCTTACCTGTCCCCGGTGCTTCTGTCTCCTGTGCTGCTGTTTCTTCTGGGTCCGTGGTGAGTGCAGAGAATATGCATAAGCATAATGATTGGGCCTGGAAGTAACAGCAGCACCGGAGACAGGCAAGTATAAAAATTCTTTATTTTTATGTGACCTACGTTTTCTCCGGTACGTGTCTCACACTGATGTCACTAGGATCACATCAGTGTCTTGTCCGTGTTACATCCGTGCTGCCAGAGAAAAATGAACATGTCACTGTGTGGAGCACATGGACATGTGTGTGCTCAACACGGATACATGGTCTGTAGGAAAAGATAGACATGTTTGCATACCCATTGATTTGAATGGATCTACGGACGTGTGAGGGAAGCCTTAAATAGAGTCTGGAGGGGCAACTTCAGGGGTGTTATATGGGCAAAATGGGGCAGCTTTAACAATGAATTATATTGGCACAAATAAGACTACATTATGATTTTGTTAATAACACTTTAAAGACAGCCTGCATATGTGTAAAGAGCGAGCTGTCAGTCAAAGTGTGGGTTGTGATTACAGCCACAGCTCACAGTATAGTGCTCCTATGACTGAAAGCCAGCAGCTCCCATTAAAATATAGGGTTTTTTTTCTCCTGCTAGGAGGCTGGGCAGCATGATAATGTTATTTACCTGAAGATTAACCCTCTAATAGCAGGTAAATAGCATTTTTGCTCAGGTTCCAATCCTGAAATAGCTAATACTTTTTCCAGCAGTTTATGCATCTGTGTTCATATTTGCTCCATAGCTCCCTGAGGTCCAATGCCCAGCTGCCTATGGTACCTGCAGCTAGTCAATGTCTTGTAACCCAAAAGCCACAAGCAGGTGAAATGCTTTTACATCTTGTAAGGAAATTGCCAAATCTATTTTTTATATTTGATGACACTTGGTTTAGTCACTTATTAATTATTATTATTTCTGTTGCTGATGTACAGGAATCATCCTTTCATGCACTCATCCCTGGTGGGCTTGTGAAAATACATTACAGACAATATAATCACACAGAGCTACAGTAAAACATATGGAGGAAGGGATTGTGCAAAAGACACTATAATAAACGTATCCTATACATCAAAATATTGGAAAAACCAGGTACAAGAAAGCAGCCATGTACATTAAGTTTTTTCAATAAATGGCTCCCACTTTTTTCATTCTGATTTATCACTCAATCTGGGTGGTCTTTTGTTGCCACTGGGGGGACCCAATCCACAGAGAATTGGACACAGCTCCTATTCTGGTCAGTAGCAAGCAATAACCGGAGGTACAATTGACTGAGCATCATCGGATCATCATCTAAGAAAAAGAGCGACATGAGTTTAATGAACCATTAAATGTCTGCTGGACCCAGTGATCCAAAACATTTACTGCTAATTTTCCTGCTTTACACATAATAATACTGTTGCCATTGAAGTAGTGCAGACGTGTTGAGCTTGTAATTGGAGCTCGGCCTAAATACTACATGTAACAGTTTTGTATGGGGTCAGTGGGTGCACTATTTACCCTACAAAATGAGACGTGTTTAGCCAACATCGCAACCTTACAAAATGTGTTTATATCACAATATGACAAGTCATTGTGCCAGGCACGAACATGATGATACCGCAAATAATTCTGGATCCGGTGCTGCAGGGCGAGGGAGCGTTGTGCAATTCTATATAACTGGGCTGTAAATCATTCACCATTTTTACCTCCGTTACCCAGAATTTATAGAAGGATGTTCCTGGATGTTTCTATTGAAACAGAATAAAATATAATGTGAATAATTTTATCAAAGAGGTTGTCTGTTTTGGGCAAGTAGCCTGTCCACTACACAGGTTTCTTGTGAGGGGAACCTGCAGGTGGGACCACCATCGGTTAGTTTCTGATTCTTGGAGAATAGTAATATAACATTTTATGAATACATTTATACAACTTTCCAAAAATATTCATATAAAACAAAGTTCACAATTTGTCCCCATGTCTGGATTCGCCTACATCTGTAGATAATTCTTATTCATGGTCAATAATAATAAGAATTTGGTGGTGTGTAAATGGTGTGGAGAACATTGGGCATTTGAAACAGTACAATCACTGTTTATAGACTGAACATTTAGCATCACAGTATATTTTAATGTAAACTTTAGATGAGTGACTGATACAGATATTGATGATTTTTATTTTTGATTTAATATAAACATTTGTTTTTATGCATATAACGTAGGCAATAATAGGTATACATACCATGAAATGAAAAAATAATCAATTATTGCTACATGTAAAAATAGATTTTAGGGATTATTTAATTAGTACTTTTAAGGGTGCTTTACACGCTGCGACATCGCTAACGATATATCGTCGGGGTCACGTCGTTAGTGACGCACATCCGACGCCGTTAGTGACATCGCAGCGTGTGACACCAAGGAGTGACGATCAACAATCGCAAAAACGTCAAAAATCATTGATCGTTGCCACGTCACACCTTTTCATAATATCGTTGGTGGGGCATGCCGCTGGTTGTTCGTCGTTCCTGCGGTGTCACACATCACTATGTGTGACACCGCAGGAATGACGAACATCTCCTTACCTGCGTCCACCGGCAATGAGGAAGGAAGGAGGTGGGCGGCATCTTCTGGCCGCTCATCTCTGCCCCACCTCTGCTATTGGGCGGCCGCTTAGTGACGCCGCAGTGACGTCACTATGATGCCGAACGCACCTCCCCCTTGAAGGAGGGATTGTTCGGCGGTCACAGCAACGTCGCTGAACAGATATGTGCATGTGACGCTGCCGTAGCGATAATGTTCACTATGGCAGCGATCACCAAATGTCGCACGATCGACGGAGGCGAGTGCTATCGCGCACGACATCGCTAGCAATCGCTAGCGATGTCGCAGCATGTAAAGCACCCTTTAGGGTAGATAAACGCCATACAAGAGGGTCTTTTTCTCAGGATCTCCCTTTATGATCCATAGTGGGGAGCTGATGCTATAGTGGCTTGTACAGGCACCAGCCAGCAGCTTCCCCTAATGTGGGTAATGGTATCTGACAATTTTAAAGGGGTTGTCCACTACTTGAGGCCTGAAACACACATCCGTTAAACACGTGCGTGTTTGGTCCGTCTCCGTATGTACCGGAGACACGGACAAACATGCACCAATGTTAATCTATCATTGAGGTCACACGTGCATTATTCCATAAGGTCCGTGTGTCCGTGATGCGTATGTGTTTCCGTTTTGCACGGAAGCATGTCAGTTTTTTGCACGGAACACGCACACACGGACCCCATGAAAGTCAATGGGTATGTGCGCACAATAACGTGACACGGATGCATCTCTGCATGCTCCGTGTACCTTTTGTGCTTTTTTGTAGCGATGTCGGTCATTCTTTCTTTTTCTATCTACGTCGGTCAATCTTCCTCAGTCCGTCGGTCGGTCTCTCTCTGTCTGTCTGTCTCTCTTTCTGTCTTGTCTGTCCCTCTCTCTGTCTGTCGGTCAGTCTCCCCCCTCTCTCATACTTACCGATCCCCGATCCCCGGCGCGGCGCTGTACAGCTGTTCACTAAACTCCAGCGGCTTTTACTATTTTGAAAAAGCCAGCCGCTCATCAAACAATCTCGTATTCCCTGCTTTCCCCACGCTGAGTGACAGCTGTCTCACTGCAGTCAAGCACAGCCACCGGTGGGCGGGTCTATACTGTGCAGTTAAAAAAATAAATAAATAATTAAAAAAAATGACGTGTGGTCCCCCCCATTTTGATACCAGCCAAGGTAAAGTCACACGGCTGAAGGCAGGTATTCTCAGGATGGGGAGCTCCACATTATGGGGAGCCCCCCAGCCTAACAATATCAGCCAGCAGCCGCCCAGAAATGCCGCATCCATTAGATGGGACAGTCCTGGGACTCTACCCGGCTCTTCCCGAATTGCCCTGGTGCATTGGCAATTGGGGTAATAAAGAGTTAATGGCAGCCCATAGCTGCCACTAAGTCCAAGATTAATCATTGCAGGCGTCTATGAGATACCTTCCATGATTAATCTGAAAATTACAGTAAATAAACACATACACCCGAAAAAATCCTTTATTTGAAATAATAAACAAAAAAAAAACCCTCGTTCACCAATTTATTATGCCCCAAATACCCATCCATGTCCGGCGTAATCCACGGAGGTCCCACGTCGCTTCCAGCTCTGCTACATGAAGGTGACAGGAGCGGCAGAAGAACACCGCCGCTCCTGTCTGCTCCACACAGCAACTGAGGTGAGTATCGCGATCAGCGATGACGTCACTTAGGTAACTCGCGGCCACCGCTGGATCCTCCAACTGTGACTGCAAGTCGCCCGGGTGACAGCGATGAAGACACAGGTGAGTTGCGGTCACGGGGGGAGGATCCAGCTAGCCGCAGGTAACCTGAGTGACAGCAGCGGTAATTGCGCTGCTCACTTCAGTCACTCAGGGGATTAGCGGTCACTGGTGAGTCCTTCACGGGTGACCGCTAATCAGGACGCGACACAGACAGAGCCGCAGGATGACAATGAAGTCGGGTGAAGTTCACCCGAGTTCATTCTCAGCGCACGACTCTGTCTGCAGGTAAGCATCAACGAAATTTTACATCACACACGGACATTTCACATGGACAACACACACACGTCAGTTAAGTTTCACACGCACACACGGACATTCCACACGCACACACGGCTAGCATACGCAGTTCACACACGCCACACGGACCATAAAAACGGACACAAAAACGGGACACGGACCCGAAAAATGGACGTAACACACGTGCGTGTTTTTTCACGGATGTGTGTTTCAGGCCATAACATTGCTAGCCTTAGGATAGATCATCAATAGAGATGAGCGAACCTGAGGTTCGGTTTTCAAACCAAACCCCAAATTTAAAAATCAAGGTCGTGTTCGGGATTGGATGCTTTACGTGCAAACAAAACTTGTGCGAGCAGTGCTGTGCTCAGGTATGTTTGGTGCTCAGCCCTGTGCGAGCTGTTTGCAGTGTTTGAATGGCGCACTCTGGGGGTAACAGCATAATCACATGTAGTGTGCAACAAAAAAAAAAGTTTGAAAAAGCCTGCCCACCCTCCCCCAGAAGTGATCTACGTATGGCTGGATGTATGTAGGAGGAGACTCAAACTGCCAATCAGTGATTTGATCTGAGGTTTGAGTCAAGCTCAAGCCTGTGGAGCTAGGCTTGTTGGCTGCCGGCGAACCGAGCCTTGACGGAACTGCTCATCTCTAATCATCAATGTCTGAGCGTCTGGCGTCCAACACCCCGCACTCCCGCCGTTCAGCCAGAAATGGCCAGTTCTGAAGCTGCCTCGTCTCCTGATAGTGGTCTCGGCCGGGTACTGCACGTTCACCTCCTATTGATTTGAATGGCAGGCGGATGTGCAGCACCCATCCTTGGACACTGTCAGTTGACGGGGCAGCTTCAGATCTGAGCATTTCCGGGTGCCTGCTCCCGCTAGCAACAAGAACAGTTGATTGGTGGGGGTGTGGGGTGTCAGACCCAGGTCATCAATGTCTGATTGTCCGATCCTAAGGATAAGCCATCAATGTAAAAGTGGTTGCTAACCTCTTTAACTGTCAGGCTGACACGATCAGACAGCATATTACAGACCCCCACACACATTAGACTAAACTTAGTTGAATTTAGGCGTGATTGACAGACAGCTTAATATGTATGGGGGCCTCACAACTCTCCACTGACAGAAGATATTGGGGGAAAGAAGGATCCAACCTGTTGGGAGATAAGCCCCTCGACTCCCACTGATCTGATATTGACGTTATTGTTGTTAGGATAGGTCATCAATATCTTAGTCCTGGATACCTCCTTTAAGATTTATGAAAAGATCACATACGTTTTCTGACCAATAGGTTGTTGATTTCTTAGTGTATGGATTTCACAGTAGTTTATTAACTACAAGCAGGCTAGGAGAAAGTAGCAATGACGCAGAACTACGCTGACATGAAAGGACAAGTGGATAATAATCTGTTCTCCACCCTCTGTCATAACTTTCTGGTGCATTGCCAACCACCTCGGCATGGGAGAAAACGAGCAATGACCTATTTTTTATGATGTCTGAAAAGTTATGTTTGACTCGATATGCCATCTCCCTTCAAGGCCACATATAGAAGGATCGTCGGAATTCCTTTATTGTGACGGCAGCAATCCTGCTTGTTGTAATATTAGATCATTTGTCCACAGTCTGACCATGGGTCTTATGATCTGGACCTATATCTTAGATTAGGCCGGTATTGCAGCCCTAACAAGAATACAAAAATACACGATGTATAAAAAAAAATGTGTCAAACTGTCCTATGTGCGGAAAACTAACATTATATTCAGGAAATATTAAATCATTTATTGCATCTTCTCATAGAATAATAACCTGCAAGAAGCAATCTCCAGCGATGACGACTCTGATTATGAGATTATTGATGACTCCGAAGTCAAGGCACAGAAAAAAGTATGTGGGAAGCCCAAAGAAGAGGTGGATGAACCCGTTTTAATAGGAAGTAGCCAAATTTTAGGGAGCGATTATGTCAAACAGGTAATTGGTCATTGTGTTAATGCTAGAAATTGTTCAATGCCATAGGGTGAAATGTATTCATTACAGGGGAAATTTTATGGAGTTTAAAATAATAATTGTGGCTTTCACTGTTTAAAGAAGTTCTGAAAACAGAGCTGGAATCTAAATTACAGCTATAGGCAATGGTTTACTTGCATGAATTTTGAAAAATCTTCCTTAAAGGGTTATTTCCATCTGTATAGATTGGTATTGGATAGTACTTGAAAAGCAAGCACTTTTGCAATTAAAGCTGGGTTCACACTAAGCGACAGCGACAACGACGTCGCTGTTACGTCACCATTTTCGGTGACGTAACAGCGACCTTGTAAGTCGCTGTTATGATCGCTGCTTAGCTGTCAAACACAGCAGAAGCAGCGATCATAACGTCGCTACATGTGCAGAGAGCAGGGAGCCGCGCTTAGCGCTGGCTCCTTGCTCTCCTAGGTACAGTACACATCGGGTTAATTAACCCGATGTGTGCTGCAGCTACATGTCACAGTGCAGAGAGCAGGGAGCCGCGCGCACTGTTTAGCGCTGGCTCCTTGCTCTCCTTGCTACAGTATACATCGGGTTAATTACCCGATGCGTACTGCAGCCACATGTGCACAGAGCAGGAGCCGGCGCTGGCAGCAAGAGCGGAGGCTGGTAACGAAGGTAAATATCGGGTAACCAGGGAAAGGTCTTCCCTTGGTTACCCGATGTTTACGCTGGTTACAGCTTACCGCAGCTGCCAGTGCCGGCTCCTGCTCGCTTCATTTCGTCGCTCTCTCGCTGTCACACACAGCGATGTGTGTGTCACAGCGGGAGAGTGACGACCAAAAAATGAAGCTGGACATTCAGCAACGACCGGCGACCTCACAGCAGGGGCCAGGTCGTTGCTGGATGTCACACACAGCGACAGCGACGGGACGTCGCTGCAACGTCACAGAAAATGGTGACGTAGCAGCGACGTCGTTGTCGCTGTGTGTGACACCAGCTTTACTTAAAATTGATATCCATTCTTGAGATAGTAACACTACTTTTCTTTTGTGTATAGTCATTGACTAGGCAACCACCACTATCGTCTACCAGCAATGGGTGAACATGCACAGTGCTTACACACTCTTTTCTATTAAGCTTGTAAGTACTGCTTTGAAGGTTCCTGGGATTGCTGGAGTGCATTGTTCTTTCAAATCCAGACCAACTTCAGAGCATTGCTTATAAACTAGGCAGCAAGATAAGAGACACCCTCTTTTCCAATTTATTTCCCTATCAAAGCCCTAATCCTGGTCCACCGTAATCCAATTAGGGGGTCCACATCAATCCCATACTGTTGTCACATTTAATGGAGAACTGAACGTTCCCCATTGATTGTGAGACCAGCCCCTGCAGACATACACACTGCTATGTATGATTCCCTGCGGTGACCTGGACTTAGCAGTAATGTCATGGGTTCATCGAAGTTCACAATGAACTCAGATGACATCCTGACGTCACCCTCGTGACATCCGCGCTACAGCGAGTGTCACGACAGTAATGTCACTGGTTCATCGGAGTTCACAATGAACTCTGATGAACCCATGAAGTGACAGCCGCTAAACAAGCAGTAGCGCGGATGTCACGGGGGTGTCGTCAGGATATCATCTGAGTTCATTATGAATTCCGATGACATCCTGACCTCACTGTGTACACACACACACACACACCACACACAGCTGGATACTCACCAATCCCCAGTGATGCGGTCCCTGGCACTGAAGTCTCTGGCGCTGCTGCTGCTTCCAACTCCTCAGTGCAGTGAATATTCAATGAGTATAATGAGCGGTGGTCAGAAGCAGGAGGCAGCGGAGCCGAAGACCACAGCGCTGGATACAGGTGAATATAGAAAATCTTTTTATTACAAAGACACATATTTTCTCCGGTACGTCTCACACTGATGTCACACTGATCACATTAATGTGTGGTACGTGTAACACCCATGCTGCCGGAGAAAAAACGGACATTTCTCCGTGTGTGCGTACGGAGCCACGCGGGGTCACACTGTCCGTGTTAAAACACGGACGTGTGAGGAACACCATAGACTGACATGGGTACGTGTGACATCCGTGCTAAAAACGGATATCACACGTACCTGAAACACGGACGTTTGAAACCGGCCTTATAAAAATCAGCTTCTCTACATGTCTGACAGTCATTCCATTCCAGTGTCAGTTGAATTCCAACCAGAGTACAACTCATTCTACTTAATGTGCTTCTGGTTAGGTGATCACCTGAACCAAATCTTATTTAATGAGGGAAAGTATAGAAAACACTGCTGTGCTCTTCACACTCCTCTTGCAATAGGACAAGCTGGATGGCAAAACAAGTGCTAGTAATATTCCAAAAGTAATAGGAATGAAAAAATAACTTTTAACTATGCCAAAGGAGTTGAAAAGAAAAGTCTTGAGTGAGGAAAAGAAGGGCTCAATTCTGGCTTTACTAGCAGAGGGATACAATATTCATCATGTTGCCTCCATCCTTAAAATTTTAAAGATTGCAGTCCATTACAACAAGGTCAAGCAGCAGACATTGGGGACAACAAAGCTACAGAGCGGAAGAGGGCGAAAGCGACTCTCCAATAACCGGGATGACCGTCATCCTATTCAAATGTCACTCAGCAACTGCAGGATGACATCAAGTGACCTACAAAAGGACTGGCAAATGGCAGCTGGGTTGAAGTGCACGGCAAAAACAGTTCGTAACAGGCTCCTAGAGGCAGGGTTCAAGTCATGTAAAGCTAGAAAAAAAGCCTTTCATCAATGAGAAGCAAAGGAGAGCCAGGCTGAAGTTTGACAAAGACATTAAGGATTGGACCATAGAGGACTGGAGTAAGGTAATCTTCTATGATTAGTCTAATTTTCAGCTTTGTCCCACACCTGGTCGTCTAATGGTTAGACGGAGACCTGGAGAGGTGGACAAGCCACAGTGTCTTGCACCCACCTTAATATTTGGTGGAGGATTGCTGATAATCTGGGGATGCTTCAGCAAGGCTGGAATTGGGCAGATTAAACTTTGCGAAGGATGTATGAATCAAGCCGCATACAAGGTTTACCTGGAAAAAAGCAGTTGTTTCCTTCTGCTCAGGCAATATTCCCCAACTCTGAGGACTGATTTTCCAGCAGGACAGTGTGCCATGCCACACAGCTAGGTCAATCAATGTGTGGATGAAGGACCACCACATCAAAACCCTGTCATGGCTAGCCCAATCTCCAGATCTGAACCCCATTGAAAACCTCTGGAATGTAATCAAAAGAAAGATGGATGTTCACAAGCCATCAACCAAAGAAGAACTGCTTAAATTTTTAGAGTGGCATAAGATCAATCAAAAGCAGTGTGAAAGACTGATGGAAAGCATGCCAAGACGCATTAAAGCTGTGATTAAAAATCATGGATATTTCTCAAAATATTGATTTCTGAATTCTTCCAGAGTTAAAACATTAGTATTGTCGCTTCTAAATAATTATGAACTTGTTTTCTTTGCATTATTTGAGGTTTGAAAGCAATGCATTGTTTTGTTATTTTGACAAGTTCTCATTTTCAGAAAATAAATACAAAATGTATTGCTTGGAAATTCAGAGACATGTTGTCAGTAGTTTATAGAATAAAAAAACAATTTACATTTTACTCAAAAATATACCTATAAAGAGAAAAATCAGAATCATTTTGCCATCTATTGTTTTTACTATTCTTGTCCTTACGGCTAGGACAAACAGCGAGAAAAACGACCCAAGTGGAATTCGATAAATAATCGCATTCCTCTCAGACATATGTTACTCTATGGGGCGGTTCCTATCTGTGATTATATAATTTCAGCCCTAATAGGATCATGAAAACAGTTGCCGCATGCTGCGGGTGGAATTCGATCCGTTTTCACTTGCACCCATACAATTCTATGGGTACGAGTAAAACATCACACTGCACTCGGATGACACTGGAGTGCACTTCGATAATCACATCAGCTGGCAATGGAGGAAATAAGGAGATTAAGCCCTCCCTCCCCTTCGCAGCACCTGCTCTCTCCTCCACAGCTGTGATCCAATCGCAGGATCAGATCACAGTGGCATGACAGTTGGCTTGCACTCGCAGCACAGTGGGAGATGAAGGTCATTAGCATATCGCATCCAAGGCACTCGCATCAGATGCCATACACTCGTGTGGCTCCAACCTTAGAAAAATAATTAGAATAAGTTCATGATTCAATTTTTTGTTCCATGTGACCAACATTCAGGGTGGAAAATCTCCTGCTAGTACATTGACTACTAGAGCTAGTCCATATGCGGTCTAGTACACAGACTGAACGAGCACTAAAGGGGTAACAGTACTACACTGTACACTGAGATTATTCCATGATATTTTTAAAGGGAATCTGTCAGCAGGTTTTTGCTACCTTAACTAAGAGCAGCATGATGTAGGCAAATAGATTCTGAATCCAACTATGTATCACTTATATTACTACAGACGTTTTGACACAATGAGAATTTTTACATTTTGTCATGTAGAAGAGCTGAGAGAGCTATTCCACTCACACCAGGCTCTCAATAGAGATTGTAGATTGACAGTGAGGTGTCAATGAGAGGAGGCAGGCTGGACTGATGTGCCCATGACATTGTAGACAGAACAATGAGAAGTCCTGCTGGTTAAACAAACATAGCAAATAAACAACAGAATGGATGTGAGGAAACAGGAATCCCTGAATGCTTTTTTTTAACCCTTGCAGCATGCTGTCTTTAGCTTACATAGCAAAAACCTGCTGACAGATTCCCTTTAAAGATACAAAAATGAATGGATAGACCACAAAATATAGAGATGTATCACAACATATACTAAGAGGTACTTTGCACACTACTACATCGCA
The DNA here is from genome assembly GCF_048569485.1 of Anomaloglossus baeobatrachus. Lineage (NCBI taxonomy): Eukaryota > Metazoa > Chordata > Amphibia > Anura > Aromobatidae > Anomaloglossus > Anomaloglossus baeobatrachus. Next base: position 346,526,231 of record NC_134357.1, on the reverse strand, counting down.
AGCCGATGGTAGCGATGCCGAGCGCGATAGTCCCCGCCCCGTCGCAGCTGCGATATCTTGTGATAGCTGCCGTAGCGAACATTATCGCTACGGCAGCCTCACATGCACTTACCTGCCCTGCGACGTCGCTTTGGCTGGCGAACCGCCTCCTTCCTAAGGGGGCGGGGTCGTGCGGCGTCACAGCGACGTCACATGGCAGGCGGCCAATAGAAGCGGAGGGGCGGAGATGAGCGGGACGTAAACGTCTCGCCCACCTCCTTCCTTCCTCATTGCAGCCGGGACGCAGGTAAGGCAATGTTCCTCGCTCATGCGGCTTCATACACAGCGATGTATGCTGCCGCAGGAACGAGGAACAACATTGTACCTGTCGATGCAGCGACGTTATGGAAAGGCCCAACACTACACAGATCATACAATTTCGACACTTTTCCGCTCTCATTAATCATATTAAAAAGGATTCACATACTCCGATGTCGACAACGACGCCGGATGTGCGTCACTTTCGATTTGACCCCACCAACATCGCAGCTGCGATGTCATAGTGTGCAAAGTACCCCTAAGAATCAGTCTCCAGTATCTCCTCATTATGGGAGTGTTTGATGTTTGGCATGTCTACATGAATGATGGCAGGATGTTTCTGCATATACAAGAATGTGATATGTGATAAAGACACTGTATTGGAAACAACAGTTTTCAGATAATGAATACTGAATGTTGTCATTAGTGTCTGGATTTATTATGATCTGTGTAAAACAAAGTGATTTCATTGTTTTCAGATTGCTCAACAATTGCCACCTAAAGTCATTGGTCATAATTGGAGGCTGCAATACAGCACAGAGAAACATGGCTGCAGCCTGAGGACCATGTACCGCACTATGAATGCAACCAGCTCGCCAGTGTTACTAGTTGTCAAGGATAATGAAGGGAAGGTAAGATGGTTCTCAGGGAATATTCATTGAGAAATGTGTTGTAATAGTAGGTGATGTCATGACCTATCAGAGATATATTGCCAAGCTTATAGTCTACCCTCAACCCTTCTGTATTTCGTAGGGTAGCTGTAGGTGGAGAAGATGTTATAATCGCACCCAAAGGCTCCAAAACCTGTTCTATCGCCTATATTAGAATAAACATGAACATAGAATTAGAGATTTGTGCCAAAGATGGATTGAGCTTACAGGGTGCTGCTCCCTGTCACACCCTCCATGAATACACCCTAATGTCATGATTTTTCACACCTGAAAAAATGGACCAATTTTCATCAGCATGTTGCATCTGATTTTCATCCTGTTTTGGTCCATGTGTCCATTTTTAACATCCACCTCCAAGTAAAATAAAAACTGATAGAATTAGACAGATGAGCTTGGTCTACAAATCGAACCAAAATAGGACAGACCGATAGACCAAAAACCTGACGTGAATGGCTTCATAGTCTATAATGTGTCGGTGTACTGGTAATAAAAATCACTGACCGCACATGTTCAGGTCAGAAGACTGGTCTGGATATCACTGTCTGTACTTGGACCGAGTTTCACAGAAGTCAGAATTTGATATCATATAGGGATTCTAACCATTTTGGGCTTAAGCAGGCTTTACACGCTGCAACATCGCTAGCAATATCATGAGCGATAGCAGCCGCCCACGTCGGTGGCGTGGCAAGGGGTGATTGCTGCCATAGCGAACAATATCGCTACGGCAGCGTCACACGCAATTACCTCTTCACCGACGTCGCTGTGGCCGCCGAACAATCTCTCCTTTTAAGGGGGAGGTTCGTGCGGCATCACAGCGGCGTCACTTTGCGGCCGCCCAATAGAAGCGGAGGGGCAGAGATGAGCAGGCAGAACATCCCGCCCACCTCCTTCCTTCCTCATTGCGGGCGGCCGCAGGTAAGGTGATGTTCCTCGTTCCTGCGGTGTCACCCGTAGCGATGTGTGCTGCCTCAGGAACAACGAACAACCTGCGTCCTGTAACAGCAACGATAATTGGGATTAGAATGATGTGTCAACGATCAACGATTAGGTGAGTAATTTTGATCGTTAACGGTCGTTCATGCGTTTCACACGCAACGACGTTGTTAACGAGGCCGGGTGTGCGTCACGAATTCTGTGACCCCAACGACATCTCGTTAGCGATGTTGTTGCGTGTAAAGCCCGCTTTAGTAAGGATTAGGAGTTACATGAAAACAGAATAGACACCTATTAAATATAGGTAAATGAGAAGCTCATAACGTATAACGTAAATAACAATGGTGAGGCCAAGGGTTCACTGCACCATTCCACCCCTCCATTACAATTCTCCGCATCTTACCTTACGTTGATTGACATCACTCGCTTTGGAGTTCTCCCTGAATTGAATCCCCAGTCCTGCATGCATTGACACTCCAGGGGTTGAGAACACATACAGTGTCAGTCCTGATGTGCTCTGATCCCTCTCTTCTGTCTGCAGCAGCTACTTGCTGCACACTGGATCACACAGTTGGTTGAATTTGACACTGACAAGAGAGGGAGATAAAAATAAAAATGCACCCATACCCACATTTCAGTGGCAGATCATGTGCTCTCACCTCCCTCTCTCCTTTCAGTATCAAATCCTGTGTGCAGCGAGCGGCCGATACAGACAGGAGAGAGGAATCAAAGCATGTCTACCATGTTTCCCCAAAAATAAGACAGTGTCTTATATTCGTTTTGGCTCCAATAAATGTGCTAGGGCTTATTTTTGGGGGATGGCTTAGATTTTGTATTTGTGTCAGCGATTGGGTCGCCCGTTAATGAAAAATGAATATTCATCTCTTCCCCCTCCCATGATATGTATGTTGCTGCAAGCCCTGGAAGGTTATAGTCACCTGCCGGCTAGTTAATGGAATGAATTTTCACCCCCTTGTCCACCCATTTGTCTGTGCTGGGTATCATTGATTCACTTATACTGTCATTGCATGATCATAGCACAATGCTCCAACTGACTGGCAACTCTTCTGACCCAAGTGTGCCAGCATGTATTTCTACGCAAATATCGCGCTCAGGTGAGAAGAGCCACAGGCTAGTGCAAGCATTGCCCTGCGATTCTGCCATGACAATAAGGCGGGCTTTGCACACTACGACATCGCAGGTGCGATGTCGGTGGTGTCAAATTGAAAGTGACGCACATCCGGCTTCGCTTGCGACATCGTAGTGTGTAAAGGCTAGATGATACGATTAACGAGCGCAAAAGCGTCGTAATCGTATCATCGGTGCAGCGTCGGCGTAATCCATAATTACCTTGCTGCGACGGTCCGATGTTGTTCCTCGCTCCTGCGGCAGCACACATCCCTGTGTGTGAAGTCGCAGGAGCGAGGAACATCTCCTACCGGCGTCACCGCGGCTTCCGTAGGATATGCGGAAGGAAGGAGGTGGGCGGGATGTTTACATCCCGCTCATCTCTGCCCCTCCGCTCCTACTGGCCGCCTGCCGTGTGACGTCGCAGTGACGCCGCACGACCCGCCCCCTTAATAAGGAGGCGGGTTGCCGGCCACAGCGACGTCGCAGGGCGGGTGAGTTCATGTGAAGCCGCCGTAGTGATAATGTTCGCTACGGCAGCTATCACAAGGATATCGCAGCTGCGACGGGGGCGGGGACTATCGCGCTCGGCATCGCAGCATTGGCTTGCGATGTCGCAGCGTGCAAAGTACCCCTAAATCAAGGACACACAGCACAGAGGGGTGAATATTCATTATTTTATTAACACAAGTTCCAGTCAATGATGCCGGCAGAGGGGTGGGCGGGATTATGGGCGGGGGTGAATATTAATTATTTCATTAACACGTTTCAGTCACTGACACTGGCAGTAGGGTGGGCAGGATTATAGGAAGGAAGAGAGGTGAATATTCATTCAATTAACTAGCTGGCATGTGACTATAAACGTCCAGAGCTTACAGCAACATACACCATTAAAAATGTTACATATCCTAAAAGGACTGCTGAAGCTCTATTTCAGGAAAATATTAGTATGATGATTGGCAACTAGGGTTTTCGGAAAAACAGTTTCTGCAGTGTCCTTGGTTCCTGCAGTGACTGTGTGTGCAGGGCTCGGTTTCAATTCAGGCAAGCACTCCAAAGCCAACACTATCAGTCAACATAAGGGGAGGTCAGAGGTTAGTAACTGAGGGTGTGGTACAATGCACCAAGGCCTTGGCCACTGTCAAGAGTGCACTGAGGTCCCACCATTTAGCAACATTTTTTTTTATATATATATATATATATATATATATATATATATATATATATATATATACACAGTATATATAAAAAGCAATGAGTAAATTCTACACTACAAATATAAGTTTTTTTATCCCCCATACTCTGGAACGCTCTACCTCAGCACATCAGACTCTCCACTACCGTGGAAAGCTTCAAGAGGAACCTCAAGACCCACCTTTTCCAACAAGCCTACAACCTACAATAGCCCTCAGTCCAGTAGACCACTGCGCAACCAGCTCTGTCCTCACCTATTGTACCATCACCCATTCCCTGTAGACTGTGAGCCCTCGCGGGCAGGGTCCTCTCTCCTCCTATACCAGTCTGTCTTGTACTTTTAATAATTGTTGTACATATACCCTCTCTCACTTGTAAAGCGCCATGGAATAAATGGCGCTATAATAATAAATAATAATAATAATAATAATAAGAACTAAAGGCCACTTTACACACATAGATAAATCTTTGGCAGATCTGTGGTTGCAGTGAAATTGTGGACAATCAGTGCCAGGTTTGTGGCTGTGTACAAATGGAACAATATGTCCATGATTTCACTGCAACCACAGATCTGCCAAAGATTTATCTCTGCTTGTAAAGTGGCCTTTAGTCCCCCATACAAATATATAAGTGGTTTCATTTATGTTTTGGGGTGACTGAGTCAATTTAAATTTGACACACTGTTATAATACCACCCAAATTGGCACTGATTGGGTGGGAAATGTAAGCAATATTGCCAGAGAGGATGCCGTATTGTATCCAGAGAGTATGGCTATAAATGAGTTCTCAATGCCATAAAGCTGCGAGTTATGAGCTTCACAGAGTTCACGAATCACAGCTTGGAGACCACTAGTCTTATATATAAATTCTCTTTCAGGTGTTTGGAGGCTTCTGTTCCAATGAGCTCAAGGTTAGCCCCACCTTCTATGGCACCGGAGAGACTTTCTTATTTAGCTTTTCGCCACAATTGAAGGTATGGAAGTCTCATACAGCTCTTATTTTTATATCTTCTATATCTATATTTTGAGGATCTGGGTCATTATAGAACAAGAAAACATGTAATTGTATATATGGTAATAGTCCATACATTGAGAGGCAGGAGAGTGTTTCCCCCTTTTTTGATATTGTACCTAGTACTGTACAGAACTGATATTCTAAAGGGGGCTTTACACGGTAGCGATATCGCTAGCAATTTCTAGCGATAGCGACCGTGTAAGTACCCGCCCCCGTCGCGCATGCGATTGTTTGTGATCGCTGCCGTAGCGAACATTATCGCTACGCAGCATCACACATACTTACCTGGTCGGCGGCGTCGCTGTGACTGCCGAACAATCCCTCCTTCAAGGGGGAGGGACGTTCGGCATCACAGCGACGTCACCGCAACGTCACTAAGCGGCCGGCCAATCAAAGCAGAGGGGCGGAGATGAGCAGGACGTAACATCCCGCCCACCTCCTTCCTTCCTCATTGCGGCCGGCAGCAGGTAAGGAGACGTTTCTCGCTCATCCGGTGTCACACATAGCGATGTGTGCTGCCGCATGAGCGATGAACCACAATGCTAAACAACCCTTACCGATTTTTTACTTTGGGACGACCTCTCCATGGTGAACGATTTTCACCATTTTTGAGGTCGCTTAAGGTCGCTGGTAAGTATCACACGCTGCGATATCGTTAATGACGCCGGATGTGCGTCACTAACAACTTGACCCCGGCGACCAAACATTAACGATATCGTAGCGTGTAAAGCCCCCTTAAGTCAAGGTCTTAAGGCCCCGTTACACGCAACGACATCGCTAACAAGATGTCGCTGGGGTCACGGAATTCGTGACGCACATCTGGCCTCGTTAGCGACGTTGTTGCGTGTGACACTTACGTGCGACTGCTAACGATTCCAAATACTCACCAAATCGTTGATTGTTGACACGTCGTTCATTTTCAAAATATCGTTGCTCGTTTGGGACGCAGGTTGTTCGTCGTTCCTGAGGCAGCACACATCGCTACGTGTGACGCCCCAGGAACGACGAACAACAGCATTCCTGCGTCCTCCGGCAACGAGGTGGGAGTCACGTTCATGCGGCTGCTCTCCGCCCCTCCGCTTCTATTGGTGGCCTGCTGTGTAACGTCGCTGTGACGCCGCATAAACCGCCCCATTAAAAAAGAGGTTGTTCGCCGGCCACAGCGATGTCGTTAGGAAGGTAAGTCCGTGTGACGCGTACCTGCTATATTGTTCGCCATGGGCAGCGATCTGCCCGTGACGCACAAACGACGGGGGCGGGTGCGATCGCTAGCGATGTCGCAGCATGTAAAGCGGCCTTTAGACTTGAATATGTGTGATTTTGGTTGGTTTATGTTTATTTCCTGGAGATGGATGTTTTTATTATTATATATTATTATTATATTATGTCAGTGAATTGCTTTATCATCTATATGCCATATTGTATTATCCTGCGATCGAAACATTGATCCACCGACACAATATTAATAAATCATTCAAGCATAATTCTGTTTCTTTGTAGGTTTTTCGATGGACAGGGGACAATAACTTTTTTGTCAGAGGTGATGTCCGGTCGATAACATTTGGAGGAAGCAAATGGTATGTAATATACAAGTTCCTTTCCTTGTTTTACATGGCAGTATTTTCTATTATGTCACTTATTAATTAAACTGTATGTACTACTCTTAATGGTTTTTTTTCTCCATAGTGGTAATTTTGGTCTTTGGTTAGACGAAGATTTATACAACGGAAGAAGTCAATGGTGTGAAACTTTTAATAATAAAATACTGTCCAGCAATGAGCAATTCCGGGTCCACAGCCTTGAAGTTTGGGCCTTCACTTGAGCATGGTCTTATCAGTCTTCTCAGGAGAGCATTATCATATTTTGCAACTTGATAAGAAACTTGGAGCAATTTCTGTGAAACACATGGCCTGGATGGAAGCTGCGGATGATTTATTCATGGACTATGAACATCTTAATTTCCACTTTTTATCTCCTGTTGTTGCACTGGTTAAACAAAAAGTTGGTAGTACCCAACTGAGAACTTGTGATACTTGGGAAAAGGCTGATGAACAAGGGATGTCCATTAAATCTATGTATAAAGATAAGTGCCTTGATCTTTGTGATAGGTATCAAAAGGTTCATTAAACCAACCACAAAAACTGAAGGTCAGGAGTGCTAACTCCATGTTAACTTATTTCCTGCTGTATGTGAAACCAGATTACTAATAAAGAACAATCCCATTAATATCCCTAGTGATCACTTGATAATACCCCTGTGGTGAAGGGGTCAAAACTCCATGTCTGCTATTATAGCTGATAGTCCAGAAGGCTCAATAAATAGAGTGCCCTAGAGTGTTTTATGGACCAGCATTAACACATTGGTGATCTAGGGTACTCTAGAGGTCAATAATGTCTGGTCTGTAGATTATGCTAGGGAGGAGAAACAGGGCAATGAGGTTTATCTGAGAAAAAAAAGGAATAAAAATGATCATATGTACTCACTTCGGCAGAAGAAAAAAGGCATATAGATGACCACCGCTGCCAATCCACAGGCTCAAAGAGCCGATAAGTAGGAGAGAGGGATGATTAGTGGTTATTCCGCATTGCGAGTCAACGATGATGCTGTGCGTTATTTAAAAATGGTGGTTTATTGATTCCACGCGTTTAGAAGCTGCCTCGCTTCTTCATCAGCATCATCATTGATTGGCTGAGTAGAATAACCAATAATCTTCCCTCTCACCTACTAGTCTGTAGATTAGGAATCCATATCCTTGGTTGTGTGGGTTACTGGAAAAAGAACCTGTCAGGATGATTTTTACCAGTTATAGTGGTATGGCTGCACAGGTCCTAAAAAAACAATAAAAATTATACAGTACCTGTTTTGTAGTAATCCGATGAGTTAGTAATGAGAAATGGTACTTTGAAGCATATGAAAATTTGTCTAAAAGTGCAATGGGGTGTGTCAGAGTGCATTGACACGCCCAAAATGCACTTCAATGCTAATTTACGCATAGCTTAAAAGCTGGATTCCAAAGAGGGCACATCCTTTAAGAGTTAGAATTTAAAGCCCTTATAGTCTAAGGTGGGTTAAGAATTGATAAAATTATGATCCTTTAAGGGGTTGTGAACTGAATATGAGCTAAGCTGCAATTCTTGGCAGCAGCCACTAAACAGGGACAAAGCCGTGCTGTTCTGTTTCATACATTGTTTAGATCTGACCATCGCCAAAACTCATAACAGCTTATAATAACTGATAATTATCAGTGAGGGAGTCGGTATCAAACCCTACTGATGTGATATTGATGACCTATCACAATGACAGGTCATCTATATCAAAGTAGTGCAAGACACTTTAATGCTTTCCAGGACCACCAAATTAATACATGTTATGCACCATTGATATTTAGTCAACTAGTGTTAATGTCTCTAGTGGCTCAGGTGTAATGATGAGCCGACCCGTGGATGTTGGGGTTCTCTGGGTTCGGCCAGACTTTTTTAAAAAAAACGTCAGTTGGTGACCTGAATTTTAACCCGGATACCGAACCACATATACAGTGCTGGCCAAAAGTATTGGCACCCCTGCAATTCTGTCAGATAATACTCAGTTTCTTCTTCAAAATGATTGCAATCACAATTCGCCATGTTTGACTGTAGGGACCATGTTCTTTTCTTTGAATGCCTCTTTTTTTCCCTCTAAACTCTATGTTGATGGCTTTTCCCAAAAAGCTCTACTTTTGTCTCATCGGACCAGAGAACATTCTTCCAAAACGTTTTAGGCTTTCTCAGGTAAGTTTAGGCAAACTCCAGCCTGGCTTTTTTGTGTCTTGGGGTAAGAAGTGGGGTCTTCCTGGGTATCCTACCATACAGTCCCTTTTCATTCAGACTCCGACAGATAGTACGGGACACTGTTGTACCCTCGGACTGCAGGTCAGCTTGAACTTGTTTGGATGTTAGTCGAGGTTCTTTATCCACCATCTGCACAATCTTGCGTTGAAATCTCTCGTCAATTTTTCTTTTCCTTCCACCCTTCCACATCTAGGGAGGTTAGCCACAGTGCCATGGGCTTTAAACTTCTTGATGACACTGCGCACCGTAGACACAGGAACTTTCAGGTCTTTGGAGATGAACTTGTAGCCTTGAGATTGCTCATGCTATCTCACAATTTGGATTCTCAAGTCCTCAGACAGTTCTTTGGTCTTCTTTCTTTTCTCCATGCTCAATGTGGTGGACACAAGGACACAGGACAGAGATTGAGTCAACTTTAATCCATGTCAACTGGCTACAAGTGTGATTTAGTTATTGCCAAAACCTGTTAGGTGCCACAGGTAAGTTACAGGTAATTACACAAATTAGAGAAGTATCACATGACTTTTCAAACAGTTCCAATACTTTTGTCCACCCCCTTTTTTATGTGTGGTGTGGAATTATATCCAATTTGGCTTTATGACAATTTTGTTTTTTTTTCATTGAAGACAAATTAAATGACGATAATAATACCAAAGAATTTGTGATTGCAATCATTTTCAAGAAGAAACTGAGTATTATCTGACAGAATTGCAGGGGTGCCAATACTTTTGGCCAGCACTGTAAGTCAATGGAGACCCGAACTTGTGTCCTGTAAAATGCTGGTAGTAAGGTCGGTTTCACACATCCGGCTTTTCGCCGGTTTCCCGGATCCGGCACACGCCAGTACAACTGTATACAGTACAATGGCAGCAAGACAAGTGCCGGTCACATGCTGTCATGTGACCGAAGCATGTGACACGGAAGTTGCAGCGCTGACATTGTACTGTATACAGTGTACTGGCGTGCGCCGGATCCAGCAAACCGGCGAAAAGACGGATGTGTGAAACCGGCCTAAGGACTAGGGGGCTGCAAAAGGAAGCAATTGCCCAGCAAACACATGCGGATAGGGAATTAATTAAAAAAATAACCAGCGAGGGTAAAGCAGCAGGACTGTAACCCTCAGCTATCAGCTTTACGTGGTGCACCGGTCAATCACAGCCATGCTAGTACTCAGCATGGCTGTGATGGCTCCAGAAGTGCCCACAGTTGAAAATCTTATTGGTTTGCTGCACTGTAGCTTTTCAATAAACTATATTAACATACAAACAGTACCCGAATTCCGACACAGACATTTTTTTAAAAGTCTGTGTTTGACTCCGAGACACGGACATCCGGTGTTCGGTGCGAACCTCAAACTTTACAGTTTGGGTTCACTCATCCCTGCTCAGGGGTTAATCTACTACACATTATCCCTGGTAGTTGCGGTGATTTGTAGATTCATATGGCCTATTATAATTTAGGAACAATACTGATGGTTTAAGGGAGCATTTTAATACTCCTGGTAGTGTAAGGTACTTTAGGTGACATTTTACTGTCTCACTGGAGGGGTGTGGGTGTTCATTTTTTACAGATTTCAGCTCTGGAGCACTGACATTAGGGGCTGATGTTGCTTTCCCTGGTTATCTTGGTGTTCATTTTTCATCTATTTCAGCTCTGAAACACTAATATTAGGAGTTGATGTTGCTTTCCATGGTGGTCTTGGCTCGTTTTATAGTCAAACTGTACGGGATTCAGCAACTGTAAGAAAACATGTACACTGGGGAAAAAAAGTATTTGATACACTGCCATTTTGCAAGTTTTCCCACCTACAAAGAATGGAGAGGTCTGTAATTTTTATCATAGATACACTTCAACTGTGACAGACAGAATCCAAGTCCTCTCCCTCGATAATCACATTGTATGGTTTTTAAAGAATTAATTAGTATTTTATTGCATGAAATAAGCATTTGATACAATAGAAAAACAAAAATTAATATTTGGTACAGGAACCTTTCTTTGTAATTAGAGGTCAGACGTTTCCTGTAGTTCTTGACCAAGTTTGCACACACTGCAGCAGGGATTTTGCCCACTCATCCATACAGTTCTTGTCCAGATCTTTCAGGTTTCAGGGCTGTCGCTGGCCAACATTTAGTTTCAGGTCCCTCCAATGACTTTCTATTGGGTTCAGGTTTGGAGACTGGCTAGACCATGCCAGGAACTTACAGAGCCACTACTATTCCCACTTCTACAGAGCCCTGGCTGTGTGTTTCAGGTAATTATCATGCTGGCAGACCCAGCCACCACGACCCATCGTTAATGCTTTTACTGAGGGAAGGAGGTTGTTTGCCAAAATCTCGCAATACATGACCCCATCATCCTTCCTTTAATAAGGTGCAGTCATCCTGTCCCCTTTGCAGAAAAACACCCCCAAAGTATGATGTTTCCACTCCCATGCTTCACGGTTTGGACGGTGTTCTTGGGAATGTACTCATCATTCTTCTTCCTTCAAACACAGTAAGTGGAGTTGATACCTAAAAGTTCTATTCTGGTCTCATCTGATCACATTACCTTCTACTATGCCTGGATCATCCAGATGGTTATTGGTGAATTTAAAACGGGCCTGGATATGTGCTGGTGTGAGCAAGGGGACCTTGCGTGCCCTGCAGGGTTTAATTCATGATGGCTATTACTAACGTAATCTTTGAGACTGTGGTCCAAGCTCTATTTAGGTCATTGACTAGGTCCTCCCGTGTAGTTCTGAGCTGATTCCTGACCTTTCTCAGAATCATTCTTACCCTCAAGGTGAGATCTTGCATGGAGCCCTGGACCAAGTAAGATGAGTCATCTTGTGTTATTTCCATTTTCTAATACTTGCACCAAAAGTTGTTACCTTCTCTCCAAGCTGCTTGCCTATTGTCCAGTAGCCCATCCCAGCCTTGTGCAGGTCTACAATTTTGTCTCTAGTGTTCTTATGTACTATATGTTTAAATTTAAAGTACAATAAAAAATTATTGAAACCCTAGTGTCCTTAAACAGCTCTTTGGTCTTAGCCATGGTGGACACGTTGGAGTGTGATTGATTGTGTGGACAGGTGTCTTTTATACAGGTAACAAGTTCAAACAGGAGCAATTAATACAAGTAATGAGTGTAGAGTAGGAGGGCTTCTTAAAGAAAAAATAACAGGTCTTTGAGAGCCAGAATTATTGCTGGTTCATAGGGTATCTGTCACGCTTCCCGGGTCCTCACCCCCGCTCCCCGGCTCACCTGCCACGCTCCCCGCTCTCCAGCCACCGGATCCCGTCCGTCCCAGGGTCCCTGGACCCCGATCCCGGCGCCCGACAGCTTCCCTGGACCTGGCCGGCTCCCCTGCGTCCTCCTCGCAGCCTCCTTCCCTGGCTTCTGGCACTCGGGCGGCGCGCATGCGCATTAGGGCGCGCGCGCGGTCACTGACCCTTTCTTAAAGGGCCAGCGTCCATTAACAGGAAATGAGGTTGCACAGGTACAGGGTATATAGGGGGTCATTGTCCAAGGGGGCGGGGCCTGATCTTCGTGTTCCCTGAGCTAGGAGTCAGGTCTCCTGGTGTTTATGTGCCTATACTCACCTATCTCTCTTTGTAGAGCCGTACCTGCCGCGCCATCCAGTCTGCCGTGTCCTGAACCCCGCACGCTGTCCGTCTGCCAACTGACAGTCCGTACCATCTCGGATCCCTGCGGTGACCCGTCATCCCGCTCCAGAGGTTCCGGACCCCGCCTACTATCATCTCGGCTTCCGAACCTGAGCTACGTCACCAGTACCACCATCTGTGACTCCGTGGTCCCAGGGACTCCTCCGCTGCCCTCACTTGCACGGACTGTTCTGCCGCCCTTCAGTGCTTCAGCTGCCGGACTCCTTACCACCATCTTAGAGTCCGGTCCAGTGGATCCACCTCCTGGGTCTACCCGACCGCCCGGCCGTGACAGTAAGATCAGGCCATGGATCCCGCTGCAGCACTATTGGCCCTGCAAGAGGAACTCCAACGCCAGCGTGAAGTCCAGACCCGCATGCTGCAATTTATGACCTCCGTGGACACCCGCCTGTACACGTTACAAGCTTCCATGACGCCTGCGGCACCCAGGTCCTCCAATGGACAATCCACGGCTCCCGCACCAGTGGCAGCCTCGTCGGGTGCTTCCCAACTCCGGTTGGCTTCACCACCTCGTTATGCTGGAGATCCCAAGACCTGCAGGGGCTTCATTAACCAGTGTTCCCTTCATTTCACGCAGCTGCCACATCTGTTCGCCTCTGACCAAGCCAAGGTCGCCTTTATAATGTCTCACCTGGAGGGCGAGGCGCTGGCGTGGATGAACCCCTTGTGGGAAAAGGAGGACCCTATGACCAAGGATCTTCAAGAGTTCCTGCAGGCCTTTCGCAGCACTTTTGACGAGCCGGGACGCGCCTCTGCGTCCGCTTCATCCCTTCTCCGCTTGCGTCAAGGAACACTGACGGTGGGCCAATACGCCATTCGTTTCCGCACGTTGGCTTCAGAACTCAGCTGGAATAATGAGGCCCTAACAGCCGCCTTCTGGGAGGGTCTCTCAAGCCGCATCAAAGACGAGTTGGCGGGCCGTGACGTGCCCTCCACCCTAGATGCCCTGATTGCCCTAGCAACTCGAGTAGACATCCGTTTTCAGGAGCGCTCCAAAGAGCTGTCTCGGGAGAGACGTCCAGTCCGGCATCCCTCTCCTCCACAGAAGACCTCCGTACCTCAGTCTTCTACCGCTGGGATTCCCGTCCACGAGCCCATGCAGATTGACCGGATACGGCAGTCCGAACAACGACGAGCAGAGCGGCTCGCTAAGGGCCTCTGCTTTTACTGTGGTGAGGACACACACCTCCTCCGTTCCTGTCCGGAAAGGCCGGGAAACTCCAAAGCCTAGGGTTGGTAGGAGAGGCCACCCTAGGTGCTGGGACTCTCTCTGATCCGGTCACATGGACCGTGCAAGTGACAACGGGAGAGACGCGGTTCACGGCTGAGGCCTACCTCGATTCCGGGGCAGCAGGCAATTTCATCCAGCAAGCCACCGTGGACAAATACCAAGTGCCTGTTATTCCACTCAACAAGCCCCTGGTGATTGCCTCTGTAGATGGGAGACCCCTTTCTGACACCATCTCCTGGACCACCAGGCCGGTTGAACTGCGGATCGGTGCTCTTCACACCGAGACCATCGCCTTCTACGTCCTCCCTCACATGTCCCATCAGATCCTGCTGGGTCTTCCATGGTTACGGGCCCACGAACCATCAGTCAGCTGGGGTACAGGCGACATCACCCGCTGGGGTTCTTCGTGTCATGAGAGATGTCTAAAATCCACACAACCCATCCGACAACCTCTGGTTCCTGAGAACCTACCGGGGCTGCCCTCGGCCTATTGGACCTTTGCGGATGTCTTTGATAAAAAGGAATCCGAGGTACTGCCGCCACATCGTCCATACGATTGTGCCATCGACCTGCTCCCTGGAACAACGCCACCACGAGGACGGATATATCCTTTATCTCCAGCCGAAACAAGGGCTATGTCTGCTTACATCTCAGAGAGCCTGGCAAGGGGATTCATTCGGAGGTCCTCCTCTCCTGCTGGAGCAGGTTTCTTCTTTGTCAAGAAAAAAGAGGGCGATTTACGCCCCTGCATCGACTACCGGGGTCTGAATCAGATCACAGTCAAAAACAAGTACCCTCTGCCGCTCATCCCCGAATTGTTTGACCGACTTAGGGGGGCTCGTGTGTTCACCAAGCTGGACCTTCGGGGTGCTTACAATCTGGTGCGCATCCGCTCTGGTGACGAATGGAAGACCGCGTTCAATACGCGCGATGGACATTATGAGTACTGCGTGATGCCCTTCGGCCTGTGTAATGCTCCTGCCGTCTTCCAAGAACTGGTGAACGACGTGTTCCGAGACCTCCTCTACACCTGTGTGGTAGTATATCTAGATGACATCCTTGTCTTCTCTCCGGACCTCTCAACCCACAGAGAGCACGTACAGCTGGTTCTACGAAGATTGAGAGAGAATCGCCTGTACGCAAAGTATGAGAAGTGTGTCTTTGAGCAGTCTACACTCCCCTTTTTGGGGTACGTCATCTCTGAGACTGGACTGCAGATGGATCCCAAGAAGGTCTCCGCCATTCTCAACTGGCCTCCCCCTTCTGGACTGAAAGCAATCCAACGCTTCCTGGGATTCGCCAACTACTACCGCCAATTCATCCCTCACTTCTCTGCTCTGACTGCTCCACTTTCCGCTTTGACTAAGAAAGAGGCAAATCCAAAGGACTGGTCGCCTGCGGCCGACGCCGCGTTTGGCTCATTGAAGCGAGCTTTTGCTTCCTCTCCTGTACTCCACCGTCCGGAGTTAAACCGCCAGTTCACCTTGGAGGTGGATGCCTCCTCCTCAGGAGCCGGAGCAGTGCTCATGCAGAAATCCTCCTCCGGGAAGATGGTGACTTGCGGATTCTTCTCCAAGGGCTTCTCAGCGTCTGAACGCAACTACACCATCGGGGACCGAGAGCTCTTGGCAGTCAAACTGGCACTGGAGGAATGGCGCTACCTCCTGGAAGGTGCAGTGTATCCCGTGATAATTTACACTGACCACAAGAACTTGGAATACCTGCGGTCCGCTCAGCGACTGAACCCACGGCAAGCCAGGTGGTCTTTATTCTTTGCCAGGTTTGACTTTCAGCTTCACTTCCGACCCGCGGACAAGAATGTACGCGCTGATGCCTTGTCCAGGTCTTTCATGCCCATGGAGCAGGAGGAAGCGACTACCCAACCCATCATCTGTCCTAGCAACATCGTTCCGGTGGCCCCTGTCACTCTAGCCCAGATACCGCCCGGGAAGACCTATGTCTCTGAGACCGACAGGCAAAAAGTGTTACACTGGGGTCATGCATCAAAAACAGCCGGCCATGCAGGCCAGAAGAGAACATGGGGTGCGATTGTACGCCATTACTGGTGGCCATCCCTTCGCACGGACGTCGCTGCTTTTGTCTCTGCCTGCTCCTCCTGTGCCAGGAACAAGACGCCCAACCACTTGCCCCATGGCCGTCTTCTGCCTCTGCCGATACCCTCAGTCCCGTGGCAACACATAGCTATGGACTTTATTACGGACTTGCCATTATCCTCCGGGCACACAGT
This sequence comes from Anomaloglossus baeobatrachus, assembly GCF_048569485.1. Taxonomy (NCBI): domain Eukaryota; kingdom Metazoa; phylum Chordata; class Amphibia; order Anura; family Aromobatidae; genus Anomaloglossus; species Anomaloglossus baeobatrachus. The sequence goes on along the minus strand of NC_134357.1, from coordinate 346,510,023 downwards.
CATATGGGTCGTGGTTGATCGATTCTCCAAAATGGCCCACTTCGTTCCTATGGCCGGACTGCCCTCAGCTCAGGAACTCGCGGAAGCCTATATACATCACATCTTTCGCTTGCATGGCTTTCCATCCCACATCGTGTCCGACAGAGGAACCCAGTTCACCTCCCGCTTCTGGAGGGCTCTATGCAAACATCTGGGAGTGACTCTGGACTTTTCCTCTGCTTACCATCCTCAGTCTAATGGCCAAGTGGAGAGGGTCAATCAAATCTTGACCTCATACCTACGTCACTATGTCAACGCCCATCACGACGACTGGTCCTCGCTTCTGCCTTGGGCTGAATTCGCCCATAACCACCACGTCAGTGAGTCATCCTCCAAATCACCCTTCCATGTTGTTTACGGACTTCAGCCCGCCGTCCCGCTGCCTATATCCCCTTCATCGGATGTCCCGGCTGCTGATACTGCTGTCCGTGACTTTGCTACCATTTGGGACTCTGTCAAGGCGTCCCTTGGGCGCGCTTCCCAGCGGATGAAGAAACACGCTGACAAGAGACGTCTGGATCCTCCGTGTTTCTCTCCTGGTGACCTGGTCTGGCTTGCTTCCCAGTACATCCGATTGAAGATACCGTCCTACAAGCTGGGTCCTCGCTACATCGGGCCGTTTAAGGTCCTCCGCAAGATCAATGAGGTATCCTACAAGCTACAGCTCCCGGCCACGATGAGGATACCCAACTCATTCCACGTCTCCCTGCTCAAGCCGGTTGTCCTTGGTCCTTTCTCCGCTGCTGCCAGTCCGGCTCCTCCACCTATTGCCGATGATGACATCTATGCGGTAAGGGATATCGTGGCCATGAAGACCGTACGAGGTCGGCAGTTCTTCCTGGTGGACTGGGAGGGGTATGGTCCTGAGGATAGGTCTTGGGAGCCCAGGGAGAACGTGGGCACTCCTCTTATCCGTGCCTTCATGTCCCGGTTGCGGGGAGGGGGGCGTGGGGGGGGGGGGTACTGTCACGCTTCCCGGGTCCTCACCCCCGCTCCCCGGCTCACCTGCCACGCTCCCCGCTCTCCAGCCACCGGATCCCGTCCGTCCCAGGGTCCCTGGACCCCGATCCCGGCGCCCGACAGCTTCCCTGGACCTGGCCGGCTCCCCTGCGTCCTCCTCGCAGCCTCCTTCCCTGGCTTCTGGCACTCGGGCGGCGCGCATGCGCATTAGGGCGCGCGCGCGGTCACTGACCCTTTCTTAAAGGGCCAGCGTCCATTAACAGGAAATGAGGTTGCACAGGTACAGGGTATATAGGGGGTCATTGTCCAAGGGGGCGGGGCCTGATCTTCGTGTTCCCTGAGCTAGGAGTCAGGTCTCCTGGTGTTTATGTGCCTATACTCACCTATCTCTCTTTGTAGAGCCGTACCTGCCGCGCCATCCAGTCTGCCGTGTCCTGAACCCCGCACGCTGTCCGTCTGCCAACTGACAGTCCGTACCATCTCGGATCCCTGCGGTGACCCGTCATCCCGCTCCAGAGGTTCCGGACCCCGCCTACTATCATCTCGGCTTCCGAACCTGAGCTACGTCACCAGTACCACCATCTGTGACTCCGTGGTCCCAGGGACTCCTCCGCTGCCCTCACTTGCACGGACTGTTCTGCCGCCCTTCAGTGCTTCAGCTGCCGGACTCCTTACCACCATCTTAGAGTCCGGTCCAGTGGATCCACCTCCTGGGTCTACCCGACCGCCCGGCCGTGACAGTATCAAATACTTATTTCATGCAATAAAATGCAAATTAAGTATTTAAAATCATACAATGTTATTTTCTTGATTTTGGGGAGGGATTCTATCTGTCAAAGTCTACCTATGATAAAAATGACAGACCTCTCCATTCTTTGTAGGTGGGAAAACTTGCAAAATCGTCAGTACATCAAATGCTTATTTTTTTCCCACTGTAAAAAGTATGTCTGAAATGACATGGCAGCTCTACCCGAGGTCTTTTATTTTGTCTAGAGTAAAGGGGGCTTTACACGCTACGACATCGCTAATGCGAACTCGTTGGGGTCACGGAATTGGTGACGCACATCCGGCCACATTAGCGATGCCGTTGCGTGTGACACCGATGAGCAATTTTGCATCGTTGCAAAAACGTGCAAAATCGCTCATCGGTGACATGGGGGTCCATTCTCAAAAATCGTTACTGCAGCAGTAACGAGGTTGTTCCTCGTTCCTGCGGCAGCACACATCGCTATGTGTGACACAGCAGGAACGAGGTAGCTTTCCTTACCTGCCTCCCGGCCACTATGCGGAAGGGAGGAGGTGGGCGGGATGTTACGTCCCGCTAAGCTCCACCCCTCCGCTGCTATTGGGCGGCCGTTCAGTGACGTCGTTGTGACGCCGCACGGACTGCCCCCTTAGAAAGGAGGCGGTTCGCCGGTCACAGCGATGTCGCCGGGCAGGTAAGTATGTGTGACGGGTCTGGGCGATGTTGTGCGGCACGAGCAGCGATTTGCCCGTGTCGCACAACAGATGGGGGCGGGTACCCACGCTGGCGATATGGGACCAATCTCGCAGCGTGTAAAGCCCGCTTTACTCTTTAACATGAATAATGCAAAAACTTATATTTCTTCCATCCCAATCCTATCCACTAACTGATAAGAAATCTTGCCAACACTACTTGTCCTTTCCTGAATAGATACATGGCCAACTAAACACCAACCAGGTTAGGAAAGGTAGAACTAAAAAGTGCATCATGTCACCTCTCCGATTCTTGAGACCCCCAGTGCTCAGACCCTCAGTGCTCAGACCCTCAGGCTCAGACCTTCAGTGCTCAGACCCCAGTGCTCAGACCCCAATGCTCAGACCCTTAGCGCTCAGACTCCCAGCGCTCAGACTCCCAGCGCTCAGACTCCCAGCGCTCAGACTCCCAGCGCTCAGACCCCCAGTGCTGAGACCCCAAGTGCTCAGACCCCAGTGCTCAGAACCTCAGTTCTAAAACTAACAGTGCTCAGACCCCCAATGCTCAGAACCCAATGCTGAGACCCTCAGTGCTCAGACCCCCCAGTGGTCAAACTCGCAGTGCTCAGACTCCCAGTGCTGAGACCCTCAGTGATCAGACTCCCAAGTGCTCAGCAAGATATCCCCGCCTATCCCATAGATATGGGGAAACTTATTGTTTCTGGAATATCCCTTTAAGCCTACTTCATACTTGTTTTTTTGAAGGTTTTTTCATGTGAAAAAACAATGCCTACTGTCATTTTTTTCCAAGTAAATATTTATTACTTTGCTTATGGAGAAGCCTATGGGAAGCGCACAATACAAATGCTACACCCAGAGCATGCTGTGTTTGGGAAAAACCAACAAGGACCCAAAAAAAACAAAAGGGTGAAAACGTGTCAAGGAAAATGCAGCTTGTGGAGTTACATTTTCCTATTGTCTTTCAGGTATCTGCAGCATTTTTTTCCATGCCGCAGCACAAAGTAAACCCCAGACTGCAAACACGGAGCCGCAGCTGCTCTATCCGCCTGCATAGCACTGACGAGCTTTCACCACTAGGCGGCAGCAGCGATTTTACTAGTCAGCACTAAGCGCCTCTTGTCATGAACGTAAAGGAGGCGGCGCTCGCTGATTGGCTGCTCCGTATCACTAACCTTTCTTTCATTTCCTCAGACGCTTGGTAGTTGTAGTTTTCACCTCTGGTTTTAAGGAACGAAAAGACTACGCCTCCCAGAATGCTTTGCGTGACCAGCCTTCTAATTGGCAGTTTCAGTGCTTCTGCTCTGTAAGCGCATACACAAAAGGCTGGCTGCTGAGCGGCAGGTAGGACTGTCATCCTGGAGGTGGCTGTGGGGTAGGAGATGCCGGTGTGTGCAGCTGTCTTGTGTGGCCATTGTTCTCGCTGCTTCCTCCATGTCATGTCTGTCAGGAGCTGCTGCTGTTCCTGCGCTGAGTATACAGGACTCGGGTAATGGTCAGTGTGTAATTAAAATGTGGGTGATGGGCACAATGGGAAGTGGGGTGATATACTGCTATGGGCACTAAAGGGGTCATCTGAGACAGTCAGGTTTAAGTTTTGGGGGTACAATACTATTGACTGCTCTACAGCTCCTCCGTTTTCCCCTCTGCGGTGACATCTCGTCTATAGTGATGATCAGCCGACACGAACGTGACATCATATGGAGGAAAAGCCCCATCCAGTCTCCAATATCCCCTTGATAAATATTATATCTTGGGGAGCGCAGCTCTGGGGACGTGGGCGCGCAGCTCTGGGGACGTGGGCGCGCAGCTCTGGGGACGTGGGCGCGCAGCTCTGGGGACGTGGGCGCGCAGCTCTGGGCACGTGGGCGCGCAGCTCTGGGGACGTGGGCGCGCAGCTCTGGGGAAGGGCTAGGCTCTGGGGACGTGGGCGCGCAGCTCTGGGGAAGGGCTAGGCTCTGGGGACGTGGGCGCGCAGCTCTGGGGAAGGGCTAGGCTCTGGGGACGTGGAAGGGCTAGGCTCTGGGGACGTGGAAGGGCTAGGCTCTGGGGAAGGGCTAGGCTCTGGGGACGTGGAAGGGCTAGGCTCTGGGGAAGGGCTAGGCTCTGGGGACGTGGAAGGGCTAGGCTCTGGGGAAGGGCTAGGCTCTGGGGACGTGGAAGGGCTAGGCTCTGGGAAAGGGCTAGGCTCTGGGGACGTGGAATGGCTAGGCTCTGGGGAAGGGCTAGGCTCTGGGGACGTGGAATGGCTAGGCTCTGGGGAAGGGCTAGGCTCTGGGGACGTGGAATGGCTAGGCTCTGGGGAAGGGCTAGGCTCTGGGGACGTGGAAGGGCTAGGCTCTGGGGAAGGGCTAGGCTCTGGGGACGTGGAAGGGCTAGGCTCTGGGGAAGGGCTAGGCTCTGGGGACGTGGAAGGGCTAGGCTCTGGGGAAGGGCTAGGCTCTGGGGACGTGGAAGGGCTAGGCTCTGGGGAAGGGCTAGGCTCTGGGGACGTGGAAGGGCTAGGCTCTGGGGAAGGGCTAGGCTCTGGGGACGTGGAAGGGCTAGGCTCTGGGGAAGGGCTAGGCTCTGGGGACGTGGAAGGGCTAGGCTCTGGGGAAGGGCTAGGCTCTGGGGACGTGGAAGGGCTAGGCTCTGGGGACGTGGAAGGGCTAGGCTCTGGGGACGTGGAAGGGCTAGGCTCTGGGGAAGGGCTAGGCTCTGGGGACGGGGAAGGGCTAGGCTCTGGGGAAGGGCTAGGCTCTGGGGACGTGGAAGGGCTAGGCTCTGGGGAAGGGCTAGGCTCTGGGGACGTGGAAGGGCTAGGCTCTGGGGAAGGGCTAGGCTCTGGGGACGTGGAAGGGCTAGGCTCTGGGGAAGGGCTAGGCTCTGGGGACTGGGGCGCGCAGCGCTCTGGGGACTGGGGCGCGCAGCTCTGGGGAAGGGCTAGGCTCTGAAGACGGGGGCTCGCAGCTCTGGGGAAGGGCTAGGCTCTGAAGACGGGGGCTCGCAGCTCTGGGGAAGGGCTAGGCTCTGAAGACGGGGGCTCGCAGCTCTGGGGAAGGGCTAGGCTCTGAAGACGGGGGCTCGCAGCTCTGGGGAAGGGCTAGGCTCTGAGGACGGGGGCGCGCAGCTCTGGGGAAGGGCTAGGCTCTGAGGACGGGGGCGCGCAGCTCTGGGGAAGGGCTAGGCTCTGGGGAAGGGCTAGGCTCTGGGGACGGGGGCGCTCTGGGGACTGGGGACGGGGTCGCTCTGGGGACTGGGGCGCACAGCGCTCTGGGGACTGGGGCGCGCAGATCTTTGAACTCAATCAGAGATATTGTAGGTTTCCTCTTACTTTTGCTTGTTCTTCTTCAGGATTTTCCTGGGGTCTTTCATGCATTACTTATTTGGGGTATGTTCAATGTTACTTTTCCCTACCCATTACACTTAATTTGCCACTTCAATTTTTTTCAGGGACTAAGGCCTTGTGCGCACTTGGCGGATTTTCCCGCGGATTTGCTGCATGTTTCGCTGTAGAAAATGTTCATAACATCTCTGCAGTGATTCACCAGCAAATCCTATGGGAAAAGAAAATGCTGTGCATACTAGGCGTATTTTGACAGCTGCAGGTTTCCCGCAGCAAAAACAATTGCATGTCACTTCTTTTCCGCAGATAGCTGCGGGATGTCACTCCATTGACTGTAATGTAATCGTGAAATCCCGCAGGGAATAACGCAGGTAGCAAATTCTGTGCGGTTCATTGCATTTTTTGCGTTATTCCCTGCAGTATTTCGCGTTTTCGGGACATAATGTCCATCACTGCCCTGCGGTTTGCAGGGAAATAAAAACATCTAAAAAACAGTCAACGAACACCCCAATACATAGTTCCATGTTAGGAACCCAGCACCATGATACTGAATGAAATTCCACTAGTTGTACAAATCAATAATATTCACAGGCATAAATGCAGGACCTTTGTGCAAATTTTCACTGCAAACCCTATGCCATATAATACTCTAGAGAATTGTACACCATCTGGCACCACCATCAATAAATACAATATAATAAGTACAAAATACTAGAAAAAGAAGGGGATGAAGATAACCTTATAATGAGGAAATCAATACACCCAGTTCAATAGTTAAACCAGGTAAGTCACAGACTATCCAGAAAGTCATCACCAAGATGTATTACCCCCAGGGAAGTGATGTCATTATGACAGGAAGCGGAGCAGAGAGTAAGCACATCACACTCACTCAGACATATAGAATACACATAGAAATCAAACGTACATATAAAAAAACAAAAAAAAAAATGCGGGCTCTGCCGTACTTTTACCGTCCAGCCGAGGTAAACACACAGCTGCGGCCCGGTATTCTCAGGCTGGGGAGGGCCAGGGTTAATGCCCCCCCCTCCCGCAGCCGAGAATATCAGCCCGCAGCTGCCCCGGGGCTGTCGCATCCATTATGCGACAGTCCCGGAGTGTCTCCGGCTCTTCCAGATTGCCGTGATGCGGTGGCAATCCAGGTAATAACGAGTTAATGGCAGCGGATCGCTGCCACTAAGTGCAGGCTTAATCATGGCAGTGTCTGAGACAGCTTTCATGATTAACCCTTAAGTAAAGTGAATAAACGCGCACACACCGAAAAATCCTTTATTTTAAATAAAACACAAAAAAGCCCCCTCTTTCACCACTTTATTAACCCCTCCCAACACACAACTCCGGCGTAATCCACCGAGGTCCCACGACGCTTGCAGACTGCTGCAGCCGCGTCTGACACACTGTACTTTATCCAGCCTCGTAACGAGACTACAGAGGTAATTACAGGTCATGTCTTACGGGCGGTAATGTGAACACACTACCGCTCATGAGAACTGTCCTCACAGGGACGCTATCTATTGATTATCTATCTATCCCTCGATCTGTCTATCTATCCCTCGATCTGTCTATCTATCCCTCGATCTGTCTATCTATCCCTCGATCTGTCTATCTATCCCTCGATCTGTCTATCTATCCCTCGATCTGTCTATCTATCCCTCGATCTGTCTATCTATCCCTCGATCTGTCTATCTATCCCTCTCAGAAGGAAATTACCTTTTTTTTTTTTTATTTTTTTTTCTCAATGTGCTTTATTGCATTGAATGCATTAAAACACACGTACCAACGTGCGGAAAAAACGCAGAAAAACGCAACAAAACGCATGCGGATTTCGGTGCGTTTTTTGCATTTTTTTTTTTTTTTTTTATGCGGGTGCGGAAATCTTACAGAGCCTGCGGAATTTTCTTAAGAAAATTCCATTTTCTAGTGCGCACAGGGCCTAACTGTCCTAAAAAAAAAAGTTCAGTTTTTATCCTTGTTGCAGATCAAACTCCCTAATGCAAGTCGATGATCTTGAGGAAGTCACCTGTATTGTTTAATACAAAGAAGCTGACCTGTTTTTGACCATATCAGGATGCACAAGTGAACAGACACCAAAAATTGTTTCAGCTCCCGGAAAAAACACTGATCAGTTTTCATATGTGAGGGAAAAAAATGATGCATCAAACCGGCCTTATGCCGGCGTCACACGGAACGATCTATCATGGCGATTGCACGAGCGATCGCACCCGCCCCCGTCGTTTGTGCGCTCACGGGCAATTAGTTGCCCGTGGCGCACAAAGTCGTTAACCCCCTGTCACACGCACTTACCTCACGGACGACCTCGCTGTGGGCGGCGAACATCCTCTTCCTGAAGGGGGTGGACGTTCGGCGTCACACAGCGGCCGGCCAATATAAGTGGAGGGGCGGAGATGAGCGGGACGTAAACATCCCGCCCACCTTCTTCCTTCTGCATTGCCGGCGGGACGCAGGTAAGCTGTGTTCATCGTTTCCGGGGTGTCACACGGAGCGATGTGTGCTGCTCCAGGAACGATGAACAAGCAGCGCACAGAAGAAGAAACGACTTTTTGAAAATGAGTGACGTGTCAACGAGCAACGATAAGGTGAGTATTTTTGCTCGTTCACCGTCGCTCGTAGCTGTCACTCTACGACATCTCTAACGATGCTGAATGTGCGTCACGACGTGACCCCGCCGACATATTGCCCGATATATCGTACCGTGTGACGCCGGCATTAGTTGTAGCTTCTGGTAAAGTTGGGTGCTAACACAGTCCCTCTGAGCGTTCCCCAAAACCTGAATAACACATATGTCCGGTAATGCATCGGAGGGATATTTTTATCATATTTCTGGTTTGACCTTCCCCCTAAAATAGGTGACATCTTGCCGATTGCTGCTGATTAGTGATGAGCGGGAATTTATTATGCTCGGGTGCTCAGTATTAGTGATGAGCAGTTGGACGCTTGGATGGACTCGACTTGAGCACCCAAGTATAATGGAAATCAATGGGGAATGCAAGCATTTTTCTGCAAGATATTCTAAAAATGAATCGAGCCCATCGTTTTGAGTACCGAGCATGGGAGTGCTCACTCTTCACTACTGCTGATCAGTCTGCTCAGAGTCCCACCGCTCCTGAGAATGCAGCCTTAAGCGATGACCACACCGGCGTGCCATCACTTCATTATTGTCAGGATCAGTGGGGGTCCCAGCAGTGGCCCCTCCAGCGATCAGAAAGTTATTGCCTGTCCTATGGCAAGGTGATACATTCCTAAGATGGGTATAACCTTCTACTGCAGAACTAGGCACATTGGCCATTCAGAATATGGAGAAAGCTGAGTGGGGGCTGGTATTGGGCACCGAGCTTTACAAATATCTGAATTTATGCAAACCTATATCAATGCTCATTGAGCTCAATGACCGTCGATGATCTTCCGGTGTTGGTTCTCAGCACTCAGTATATGTGACATGTATGTCACACCCCAGTAGAGACCCTTATACATTGCAGCACAAAGTAGTCAGTTACTAGTCAAATCAGTAAAAAAGACTGACATATGGAATGGGTTTTCAATCAGCAACATGTCAATTGTTTCTGCAGTTTTCAACCTTTGAAATGAATCGGGTGAATGCTGTGACAAAATTTGTGTGTGGAATTTGCCACAGATTTGCATATCCACTATGTGCAGACCTCAGTTTAGGATGTATCCACACACTGCAGATTTATTACAAAAATTCATCCATTTAAAAATTAAACCCTGTCCTGTTGATCTGTAAGTCCATTTCTTTTCTTTTTTTTGTGCGCACTCTGAATAGGTGAGTTTTATTTGATGGATGGAAGAGACTAGTGCATCCAAAGAAAGCTAAGTGCATTGAAGGGGAATTACCTATACACACCTATAAAGGCTCAACTCCATATTACATTTATAGGAACAACTTATAGAACTTTTTATTAAAAAGTATTGTTAAAAATTCACCTCTTTTAAAAAATACAAATTGTGCACACAAACTACAAAGTGATTTACTTTTACCTACAGTCAACGTACATAGAAAATATATATCACCAAACCAAAAGAGGCTGCCTGTGGTAAGTCCTTTGAGGTGACAAACTCACAGTGGTAAGTGTCACGATACTAATGTCCACATTTAATAGATATGACATAAATCCATTATTATAAAATGGATAAAGCAGAGCAGACTGACCCATCCAGTAGATCCCAAAGAGTCATCATGATGGCAGCAATGCTCTGATGTCTCCTTTTGCCATCTTACAATGATTAAGGGGGTTTACCCTAAAAGGCACTACATTTGCCTGACCCTAGTACCCCCATAAGCTCTTTCCCTGACAAGGTCAGTCCACAGCTAACCCTATTGACTTGGTGACCTGAACTGTCCCTTACCATGCCTCCCAAAGATAGCAGTCAGACCAAAAATATGATCGAGTGAACGAGCCCTAACAGTGAGTTTAGCAGCGGCAATTACTGCTCTACTAACAACCTTGATGCAAGACCCCCTTAAATTGGTATTCCCAACTCTCAACATTTATAGCCTATGCACAGGATAAGACATTAAATTTGTGATAGATGTAGGCTCATGCCTCTACACGGACAGAGTAATGAACCTATTATAGGAATAAAAAAGGAGGGCACGGTGAAGAAATCCTTAATAAAGTGGAGCTGGTAAAGGATGACAGGGCATATGGATATATGCTTACCTTGGAGATTTGACAAACATATTGAAAATTGTATACCGATCAAGAGTAAGAATTTGTTAGAAGAAACAACAAGTCAGAAGACCTCTTGTTAATTAGCTCATATAAAAGGGCTTATAGTCTTCTCCAACAAATTGTTACACAAAATTGATTTTACGTTATATTTGTAAAATCTTGGTTCTTTTATAGAATATATATTCCCTGTTTTACATGTAGGAGTAACACCTATAAGGCTGTGTTCACATATGCATTAAAGATCCCCCTCTTTTAAAATAGTGCTCCATGTTAAAAGACAGGTCTTCTTAAATCATAGCTGCAAATCCAACACCATTGTGTGCACATAAGATGAAGTTTATCAGGCTATTTGTACAGTTGGCTGTTTCTTATCACCTTTTCTGTCTCCTATTTTTCAGTTTAAGGAATCTTTGCTGGATGACATTAGACTTCCATCCTCAGTGGTCATAAAAAAAATGGAAGCATCTGATTATGAGACCAAAAAGAACTGGGGGAAGTCCAAATCAAAGAAGATAAGAAGTTCATATAAAGTAACAAAATCCAATGGAACCACAAATCTTAAGACTGACAGTAAAAAGACAAGGGATCAGAAGGTAACACAAAATATCTCAAGTAAAACAAAAGAAACACAAGGTCGTCCATTATTAAAAAGTCAAAGAAATGGTAGGACAAAGCAATCGTCGGGGAAATCCAAAGTGAAAAATGAAGTAGATAATTTTGATTGTGATCTTCAAGACCAAGCCATTGAAAAAAACAAGCCGTACTCGTGCGCTATGTGTCAGAAGAGTTTTGCCCAGAAATCCAATTTGGTAACTCACTTCCGAGTCCACACTGGGTCCAGACCCTACATGTGTATGGAATGTGGCAAGAGCTTCAGCACTAGCTCCAACGCTGTGACCCATCAGCGGGTGCACACCGGAGAAAGACCTTACAGCTGTGGAGAGTGTGGGAAAAAATTCAGCATAAGCTCCAACTTGGTGACCCATCAAAGGGTTCATACAGGGGAAAGACCCTATGCATGTACTGACTGTGGAAAAAGCTTCACTCACCGCTCAAATCTGGTCATTCATCAGCGGGCACATTCAGGGGAGAAGCCTTATGCTTGCGCAACATGTGGAAAAACATTTAATCACAGCTCCCACCTTGTTGCCCATCAGCGAGTCCACATTTAGAAAAAAAATGATAGAGCATTGCTCTAGTTGATCTTCATGGTGGCCAACCTTTGTATCTTCGTCTTGCTACTGGACCTGGGACGAAAACCAAATAAGATATTATCTCTGTATGATAAACGCTCAAATAATGTGCCATGTGGCTTCACAACCCAATTTATACTCCTGGATAGGTGGCCGTTAAACCCTTTACAAGGATCTTATGATAATGGTGGTTCCTACATCTTAAAAGTAAAGGCAATAGGACCTATCTAAATATACTCGAATAGTCGTTTACGACCTATATATGTCTAGCCATTAGTTAAAGCAGCCACTTGACTTCCACACTTACTAGCCATGTCAGAAGATGTGAACATACCATGTTGTGGAAGCAGAATGGAGTTATAGCTGAAAAAGTGTAAAAATACATGTAGAATTTTTGTGAAATGTAGACAAAAGAATGATATACAGCTGGATCGGAGGATGGTTTTGATTTTTCTCTATAGGCCAAGGACTTAAAACATTTTGTGAACTTGATTGTATAGATGACAGCCCTTATTTGTAATCTGAATCATTTTCTAGCCAAGAAATGTGACTGTCACACTTTTTGACTCAATCATCATAATTAAATCAAGGTGTTACATCATAAGTACAAGCTAATTAATATTGAGTAGTATTTTCTCCGTCTTCTAGTGGTTACAAACACATAGAGTGGAGATGCCATCAAACAGAAAAATTGAGATTGAGCACCTGAATCCTTCAACATAATGAAAATTCTTCTTCGTGATATTCTAGTTAGAGATCCAGGGAGAATTAAATGCTAATGTTAGGACACACGTCTTAATCATTGAATTTAGGGTTTTCATTCAGTGCCGTCGCTGCAGGTGTATAAAGTCCAGCCCCTCGCATTGCAGTCTGCTTTTACTAAGGTTAATAAAAAATGGCTCCCTTATAGAAGCTAAATGAGTTTGAGCATGCCTCTGTAAAAGGATACCATCATTGTGACAAGTCAGTTTGTGAACTTTCTAAATATTCCACAATCAGCTGTGATTAGTACTATTGAAAAATTGAAGCGTTTAGTACCCACAGCAACTCAGCCGCAAGTTGGCAGGCCACCTAAAGTTATATAGCTTGTTTTCCAAGTCTGAAATTTTCCACTAACAGAATGACTGTTTAACCCAAGTACAGGTGTTCGATGCACCCTTGGCGTGGCCAAACAGTTTAATGCACCTTCCTACCTACTTGTTTTCTCTCTATCAAAACCCAACCTCCCCTCCTCTTTGATTGACACCTCTGGCTTTATAGAGCCAGAGAAGGGAGAAGATAGATGGAACACAAGTAGGTGGAAAGGTGAACTTTAATGTTTGGCCACACTAAAGGTGTACCAAACACCTGTGCTTGGTTTGAACAATTATTCTGTGCTGACAGAATTCCTTGAACATCTACATGAAAACTGCGCCAGCAGCTTCAATCCATACTTTTCCATGGCTGAGCATGTGCATGAAAGCTCTACATCACAAAGGACAATGCCCAGTAGCCAATGGGCTGAAGAAAAGTATTCTACCAGTGGACTGGTGCTGTGATAACGTTCTGTGGAGTCATGCTTCTCTAAGTTTGGCAAATGCCAGTAGAACTCTACAGTTAGCACAATACAGTCGGGCAGGTAAAGTTTGGTGAATGAGATATAATGTTGTGGGATTGTTTTTCTGGAGCTGGCTTAGGCCCCTTTTTTCCAGAGAAGGGCAATCCTAATGCTTCTGTGATGCCCTGGCCTTTCAGGTCGTCACAGGGTATTGTGCAATCTGCCCTTTTGCACAGTATCCACCTCCCCCTTGGTTACGGGTCCCTGACCTTTGGTATTGCTAAGAACAAGCTAATCAAAATCCTAGGAACACTCTGCACCACACCCACCAGACACACCAGTGGCTGACCTGAAGGGAATAGGGTCGCCCAATGGGGGGGTTGGTTAAGGGGAGGTCAGGAGTGTTGGGAGCAGAACAGTGTAGTGTTGGAGGTGGAAGTGAGAGGAGGTCAGGAGCTGGGCTCCTTAGTTTACTACGTGGCAGACGTTGGTCTGGACCTGGTAGGAGCTGGACCCCGGTCACAGAGGAATCGTGACAAGGGGCACGGACTGTCGAGGACGACAGCCGGCAGCCTTGTGCCATCACCAGGCAGGGGCCAGGGCACAACTGGGTACGTGGACCCTAGGTCGAGAAGGAGCTTCAAGCGTCTTGACAATTTACCCGACGGGGACGGAGCTTTCAAGATCCGTTCTCCACCCGCTCCAAAATCGGACTACTAGCGCCGTGAGGGGGATATGACTTTCCCAATACATAGCCCAGAAGATCCCAAGCGTGAACCCTGAGACCAAGCTCACCCAGTTAGCCATACTGGTGAGCGGGACCCGATAGTTCTGTGCTAGAGAGACTAGTTAGAAGTGAGGTGCCACGGAAAAGGCCACAGGCTAACAAGCAACACCAACGGGCACGGGATCCAGGCGTGCTCCCTCCCTGCTGCAGCGGTACTAAGAACTTTGGTTTTCCACGGTTGTCGGTGTCAGCGTTATTGGACTGAGTACTAAAGTGGTCCCTGACCGTCTCAGCGGCACCTCCCTGTCACCTACACCGAGTCCCGGGGCATCCCCCTACCCGTGGAGGGGTTAAACATCTGGCTGCCCACGCTATCGCCACCGGGTTCTCCCCATTGCAGCGGTGGTACTACACCTTATCATGCACCACGGATGGTGTCACAAATTGTCCATACAATCCCCTGTAAATACCCCCCCTTTAATTCCGAGTGGCCACGCGGCCCCGACCCCTCGGGTCCAGAGACCCCCTCAAGCCACCGCGGATCCGAGCAGCGGCGGCACGCTGCTGACGCGGGGGCGGCACACCTTAGCATACCATAGCATTTTGGATAATTCTATGCTTCCAGCTTTATGGGAACATTTGGGAAACAGCCTTTTCTATTTCATAGATTTAAGATTGAAAGAAGACACAAAACCATTGAGTTCAACATATACTGTAACTCCTCTAGAACAACTGCGCACCAGTACACAAAGCAAGGTCCATAAAGGCAAGGTTGGGTGAGCTTGATGTGGAAGAATTTAATGTGGAATGTGGAAGTCTTCAACCCCATCCATCCCTTTGGGATGGACTAGAACAGAGACTGAGAACCAGATTCTCTCATCCAATATCAGTATCTGACCTTCACAAATTCTCTTCTGGATAAATAAGCAGAAATTCTCACTGACACACTCCAATATCTTGTAGGAATCTTAAGAAAAGAGTGGAGGACGTTATAGCATATGCACAGTCTTTTTACATTCAAGTGCTTAGTAACCTATCCTAAAATAAAGTGACCGCATGGTCTAAGAAGCTTCTGTCAGTGTAAAACTGACAGGTATCCATTTCAATGCATGTGTATTGCACTGGATTATACCATTGTTCAGAATAATAAAAGTTAAAGTCCCACAGAGAGACTAAGTGAAAAAGAAAAAAATTGTAAAAATATTGTTTTATAAAAAATAATCACAAAAATTGAAAAAATATGATACCAATAAATACGTATATTTATGTAAAAAAAAAATAAAAATACTCATATTTGGTTTCGCCACTTCCAGAACGACCCGATGTACAGAACTGTGACAGTATTTAACCCCTTGAATGAGCACCATAAAAAAAGGCAAAAAAACTCCTTTGCTTTTTCATCATACCGCCAAAAAATATCTACTAGAACACGAAAATGTCACATGTAAGTAAAGATGGTATCACTGAAAATGTCATCTTGTCCTGCAAAAAATAAACCAGTATACAGCTCCTTTAGCCGAGTAATAAAAAAAAAAAGCTATAGTTCTCAGAATACAGCAATGCAAAAACATTTTTTTTCTATAAAATTGTTTTTATGGTTTAAAAGTGGCAAAACATAAAGAACAATATACCGTATTTTTCAGACCATAAGACGCACTTTTTTCCCCCCAAATGTTGGGGAAAAGTTGGGGGTGCGTCTTATGGTCTGACTGTGGCTGCGGGGAATGAGGTGCTGCGGTGGAGTGGGTCATCGGGGGCACGAGCAGGCTGTAGCAGCCTGCTGTGACCACGTGGACCCGCTCATTACATATGCACGCCCATCCTCCCGCCCATTTCTCAGCGCTGAAGCCGGCGCTAACAGGTGGGCGGGGGGACGAGCGGGGACGCGCGCATAGTACAGAGCCGGTCCGCATGATCACCCCTGGCAATTACAGCCTGGAGTGATCATGTGCGGCTGTATTCACTGCTCCCCGCGCGGTCATCATCAGCGCGGGGTGCAGTGAATCAGTGTACTCACCCGTCCCCGTGTGTGGAGACGTCCCACTGCAGCACGCGATGTCTTCCTGTCTGTGCCGGTCAGCTGATCTGTGCTGATCAGCTGATCGGCACAGACAGGAAGACATCGCGTGCTGCACACTGCAGAGAGGAAGATGGTCGGCTGCTGGGAGTGAGGAAAAGGTGAGTATAAATGTTTTTTTTTTTCTCTGTGCTATAGGATACAGGCCATATACCAGGATGGTATATGAGCACGATGGGGGCATCTAGCAGGATGGGGGGTATATTAACAGGATGGATGGGGGGTATATGAACAGGATGGCAGTATATGAGCAGGATGGATGGGGGAAAATGAACAGGATGGGAGTATATGAGCAGGATGGGGTATATGAACAGGATGGGGGTATATGAACAGGATGGGAGTATATGAACAGGATGGGGGTATATGAACAGGATGGGGGTATATGAACAGGATGGGGGTATATGAACAGGATGGGGGTATATGAACAGGATGGGAGTATATGAGTAGGATGGATGGGGGGGTATATGAACAGGATGGGGGTATATGAACAGGATGGGGGTATATGAGCAGGATGGATGGGGGAATATGAGCAGGATGGGATGGGGGTATATGAACAGGATGGGGGAATATGAGCAGGATGCTGGTATATAAGCAGGATGGGGGAATATGAGCAGGATGGAGGTATATGAGCAGGATGGGGGTTTATAGCAGGATCATATACAAGGCAGGAGGATCATTACCAGGATGGGGTGCCTTAGTAGAGAATTTGGGGACATTACCCCCATAACAGTGTCAGCAGTAGATCCTCGCCCCATTACAGTGTGTCATGACCACATTTTTTTGCTTAAAGTTTTATTTTCCTATTTTCCTCCTCTAAAACCAGGGTGCGTCTTATGGTCAGGTGCGTCTTATAGTCCGAAAAATACGGTAAATGTATCATTGTAATCATACTGACCCGAAGAATAAAGCTGTTTTACAACACAATGAATGGCGTAAAGAAAAACACACAAAAAAAATCCTGAATAGTTTTTTCTTGATTCTAC
Source organism: Anomaloglossus baeobatrachus (assembly GCF_048569485.1). Taxonomy (NCBI): domain Eukaryota; kingdom Metazoa; phylum Chordata; class Amphibia; order Anura; family Aromobatidae; genus Anomaloglossus; species Anomaloglossus baeobatrachus. The sequence goes on along the minus strand of NC_134357.1, from coordinate 346,492,994 downwards.
CTCACAAAAAGCAGAATAGAAAGCTATATGCGATCATTCTGAGATGCTCGTAGGTGTCACACGAAACAACGTCGTAATCGATGCCGGATGTGCATCACGAAAACCGTGACCCCAACGACATCGCACGATAAATCGTCTCGTGTGACGCCCGCATTAAGCTCTGCTCACTTTTATCCTTTGCTCTACACTGAGCGCTTACATCAACTATTACATGTAAATATCTGAAAAACATGATTCAGACAAAACTTCCAATGGAAAATTCACTGTAATGAGGCAGAGGGAGTTATTTCGAACTACTGTCAGGCGTGTGGTCTGGCGGTGTCAATCATTTATGTGTCTTTTTAGGCATGCTCCTCTGGGAAATTAAATATGTAAAGTGCTTCTTCAGAGAGGAAGAGGACTTGAACTCTAGTGCCACCTATACGAAATAGTACTCATAAAAGTCAATATCAACCCTTTAACGATCCTTGCCATATGACTTGGGATATAAGAAAAAACAGAATCTCAATTTGCAGACAGTATTTCAGGGTATTGCCCCTCATCAGTGCAAAGTATGAGATCTAATTTGGCTAGGCGAGAGACTAAGGCCAGTTTCACACATCCTTCTTTTTGCCGGTTTCGCGGATCCGGCACGCTCCCATACAGTGAATACAGTACAATGACAGTGCAACAAGCGCCGGTCACGTGCTGTCATGTGACCGGCGCATGTGACCCGGAAGTTACAGCGCTGTCATTGTACTGTATTCACTGTACGGGAGCGTGCCGGATCCGCGAAACCGGCAAAAAGAAGGATGTGTGAAACTGGCCTAAGACTGGGATTTCAGGGGTAAGGTCTCTCTTTATAGAGAGTGAAATGCAGGTCTGGAATGTCAGTATGAGGAGACTTAAATGCCTTGCATGCTGCTCTGGGAAAATAAATATGCAAATTGTGCCTCTTCAGAGAGGAAGAGGACTTGAACTCTAGTGCCACCTATTGGAAGTAGCAATCCTAAAAGTCAATATCGAACCTTTAACAAGCCTTGCCATATGACTTAGGATATAAGCCAAACCAGAATCTAAATTTGCAGACACATTGTTTCGAGGTGTTGCCCTCTGTCAGTGGGGATGCATATGGAAATACTCTAATCTAAGTGCTCATCACAGAGCACAGGATAAATGTGAACTGATCCAAAATGTTCTGTACCCCAAATTTCCACCAATAGTCAACTCAACCCACAAAAAAAAAACCCCACTCAGGTTCATCATCTGTTAATGTAAATATAGTAAGCTTCCCCATTACTGTTAGCAAAAAGGCTTTTTATATTTTTTTACACCAAAATTGTGCTCAAAAGTCAAATAACGCTCCTTCCCTTCTGAGCCCTGCCGTGCACCAAAACAGTCGTTTTTCAACAGATATGGGGTATTGGTGTACTCATAAGAAATTGTATGGTGCATTTTCTTGTGTTATCCTTGTGAAAATACAATATTTAGGGCTAAAATATTTTTTTTGGGTGGGGAAAATGTGATGTATTCTTCTTATGGCTCAACATTATAAAATTCTCTGAAGCCCCTGTGGGTTCAGGTGCTCACCACACCTCTAGGTAAATTCCTTAAGGTGTGCAGTTTTTAAAATGGGGTCACTTGTTGGAGATTTCCAGCATTTAGACACATCAGGGGCTTTCTAAATGCAGCATGGTGTCCGCTAACGATTCAAAACAATTTTGCATTTCAAAAGTCAAATGGTGCTCCTTCCCTTCCAAGCCCTGCCGTGTGCCCAAACTATAATTTTCCACCACATATGTGGTATTAGCGTACTCGGGAGAAATTGCACAACAAATTGTGTGGTGTATTTTCTCCTGTTATCTTTGTAAAAATGCAAAATTTGTGGCTAAAACCTTTTTCTGGGAAAAATCTATTTTTTTTTCTAGGCTCAACATTGTAAAATTTTGTGAATCACCTGGGGTTTCAAGGTGTTCACAACACATCTAAATAAATTCATTGAGAAGTGTAGTTTCCAAAATGGGGTCACTGCTGGGGGGTTTCCACTATTTAAGCACATCAGGTAATCTCGAAAGGCAACATAGCATTTGCTATTGATTCAAGTTAATTTTGTGTTCCAAATATCAAATGGCGCACTTTCCCTTTCGAGGCCTGCAACCAAACAGTAGTTATCCATTACATATAGGGTATCGGTGTACTCAGGAGATATTACATAACAAATTGTATGGTGCATTTTCTCCTGTTACCCTTTTGAAAATGCAAAAAGTAACATTTTTGTGGGAAAAAGTAAAATTTACATTTTTTTCATCCTACATTGCTTTTAGTACCTGTGAAGTACCTGAAGTGTTAATAAACTTCTTAGATGTCGTTTTGATCAGTTGGAGTGGTGAAGTTTTTAGAACGGTGTCACATTTGGGTATTTTCTGTCACCTAGGCCTCTCAACGTTACTTCAAATGGAATTTAGTCCCTAAAACAAATTGGTATTGTAAAATTTTGATGGAAAATTGAGAAATTGCTGATAAATGTTTAACCCTCCTAACAAAAAAATGGTTTCAAAAATTGTGCTGATGTAAAGTAGCTATTTGGTAAGTGTTATTTATTAACTATTTTTTGTAATATAACTTTCTGGTTTAAGGGCATAAAAATTTAAAGTTTGAAAATTGCGAAAGTTTCAATATTTTCACCACATTTCTGAAATTTTCACAAATAAACGCATAAAATATCATTTTAAATTTACCACTATCCTGAAGTACAATCTAATATATAAAGCTGTGTGTATGTGTATGCGTGTATGTCCGCTAAAGGAATTTGCACCGTCGCATTTACAATCACAAAATTTTGCATAGCTGCCTCATGTGACTCAGGGAACGTCATAGACTATGTTTTGAAGGGAAAATTTAACCCAGCACTTTACAGTTATTCACCAAAAAACCTGCCTCCATTAAAGTCAATGCAGCTGGAAGCTACAGGTCAATAATAGAAGCTCTGATTAGTTGCTATAGGCAACGAAGGACATTCTTAGTATAAGAAGCTTATGTGTGAGGTAATAGGATTTTTGTGGAGAGACGAATAGAGAAAAAGAGAGATAGATTGAGACAGAGTCAGACTGAGACTGAGACAGGTAGACTGAGACTGACAGAAGCAGACTGTAAAAGAGACAGACACAGGCAGACAGGGAAAAAGACAGAAGTCAGATGGAACGAAACAGAGAGACAGACATGGAAAGAGGCAGACAGAGAGAAGCAGACAGGGAATGAAACTAACAGAAAGAGGCAGACAGAAAGGGAAAGAGACATACAGAAAGGGAAAGAGACATACAGATAGGGAAAGAGAGAGGGAGACAGGGAAAGAGACAGACAAGGAAAACGACAGACAGAACAAAGGCAGACGGGGAAAGAGACAGAAAAGGAAAGAGACAGAAAAGGAAAGAGACAGGGAAAGAGGCAGACAGGAAAAGAGGCAGACAGGGAAATAAACAGAAAGGGAAAGTGAAAGAGGCAGACAGAGTCAGACAGGAAAAGAGACAGAAAAGGAAAGAGTCAGACAGGCAGACAGGTAATGAGACCGGTAGATAGGGAAAGAGGCAAAAAGACATAGACAGACAAAGAAAAAGGCAGACAGACAAGAAAAAAACAGGGAAATCAACACACAGGGAAAGAGACAGACAGGGAAAGGGAAAAAGACAGAGGCAGACAGGAAAAGAGACAGAAATGAAAGTGAAAGGCAGACAGAGTCAGACAGGGAAAGAGACAAAGATAGACTTGGAAAGAGATAGAAGCAGACAGAAGGGAAAAGAGACAGGTAATGAGACAGGCAGACAGGGAAAGAGACAGACAAGGAAACAGGGATAGACCGGGAAAAAGACAGAAACAGAATGAAGGCAGACAGGGAAAGAGACAGAGAAAGAGGCAGACAGCGAAAGATATAGAGGCAGACAGGGAAAGAGGCAGAGATAGAGAGACATGGAAAGAGACACAAGAGAGGCACACGGAAAGAGACAGAAGGGAAAGAGGCAGAAGCAGATAGGGAAAGAGACAGACAGAACAGAGGCAGACAGGGAAAGAGACAGACATAAAGTGAAAGACAGACAGGGAAAGAGAGACAGACATGGAAAGAGACAGGCAGACAGGGAAAGAGACATACAGGGAAACAGACAGAAAGAGAGATGCAGTCAGGTAATGAGATAGGCAGATAGGGAAAGAGACAGACAGAAAGTGAAAGAGACAGTCAGACAGGGAAAGAAACAGAGATAGACAGACATGGAAAGAGACAGGCAGACAGGGAAAAAGACAGACAGAAAGGGAAAAAGGCAAAGAGACAGACAAGGAAAGAGGCAGATAGACAAACTAGAAAAAGACAGACAGGGAAAGAGACAGACAGAACAAAGGCAGACAAAGAGACAGAGAAAGAGGCAGAACGGGAAATACAGACAAGGAAAGAGACAGACAGGCAGACAGGGAAAAAGACAGACAGGGAGAGTGGGAGAAAGACAGAGACGCTTAGTTGCTATCCCGGACAACGCTGGATACTACAGCTAGTATGTCATAAAAATCTCAATCACCGGGATCCGTTGAAGCGCTCCAGAATTATAACCTCATAAAGTGACACTGGTCAGAATTGCAAAAATTGGTCAGATCAGGAGGGTGAAAACAGGCTGGGGGTGAAGAGGTTAAAAACTGTAAAAGGAACCAATATGTTTTTTTGAATCAAGGCAGAAGGCTATGGAGCTCATAAATACCTTTGATGATATTCTCTATTAGATTCTCTAATTTAAATATGATGAAGAGTCAGAAGTCATCTACAGTGCTGGCCAAAAGTATTGGCACCCCTGCAATTCTGTCAGATAATACTCAGTTTCTTCTTGAAAATGATTGCAATCACAAATTCTTTGGTATTATTATCTTCATCTAATTTGCCTTCAATGAAGAAAGAAAAAAAATTTATCATAAAGCCAAATTGGATATAATTCCACACCAAACATAAAAAAGGGGGTGGCCAAAAGTATTGGCACTGTTTGAAAAATCATGTGATGCTTCTCTAATTTGTGTAATTACCTGTAACTTACCTGTGGCACCTAACAGGTGTTGGCAATAACTAAATCACACTTGTAGCCAATTGACATGGATTAAAGTTGAATCAACCTCTGTCCTGTGTCCTTGTGTGTACCACATTGAGCATGGAGAAAAGAAAGAAGACCAAAGAATTGTCTGAGGACTTGAGAATCCAAATTGTGAGGAAGCATGAGCAATCTCAAGGCTACAAGCCCATCTCCAAAGACCTGAAAGTTCCTGTGTCTATGGTGCGCAGTGTCATCAAGAAGTTTAAAGCCCATGGCACTGCGGCTAACCTCCCTAGATGTGGAAGAAAAAGAAAAATTGATGAGAGATTTCAACGCAAGATTGTGCGGATGGTGGATAAAGAACCTCGACTAACATCCAAACAAGTTCAAGCTGCCCTGCAGTCCGAGGGTACAACAGTGTCAACCCGTACTATTCGTCGGCGTCTGAATGAAAAGGGACTGTATGGTAAGATACCCAGGAAGACCACACTACTTACCCCGAGACATAAAAAAGCCAGGCTGGAGTTTGCCAAAACTTACCTGAGAAAGCCTAAAACATTTTTGAAGAATGTTCTCTGGTCAAATGAGACAAAAGTAAAGATTTTTGGGAAAAACCATCAACATAGAGCTTACAGGAAAAAAAGAGGCATTCAAAGAAAAGAACACGGTCCCTACAGTCAAACATGGCAGAGGTTCCCTGATGTTTTGGGGTTGCTTTGCTGCCTGTGGCACTGGACTGCTTGACTGTGTACATGGCATTATGACGTCTGAAGACTACCAACACATTTTGCAGCATAATGTAGTGTGAGAAAGCTAGGTCTTCCTCATAGGTCATGGGTCTTCCAGCAGGACAATGACCCAAACCACACTTCAAAAAGCAGTAGAAAATGGTTTGATAGAAAGCACTGGAGACTACTAAAGTGGCCAGCAATGAGTCCAGACCTGAATCCCATAGAACACCTGTGGAGTACTCTCAAAATGGCAGTTTGGAGAAGGCACCCTTCAAATCTCAGGGACCTGGAGCAGTTTGCCAAAGAAGAATGGTCTAAAATTCCAGCAGAGCATTGTAAGAAACTAATTGATGGTTACCGGAAGCGGTTGTTCGCAGTTATTTTGGCTAATGGTTGTGCAACCGAGTATTAGGTTAAGGGTGCCAATACTTTTGTCTGGCCCATTTTTGGAGTTTTGTGTGAAATGATCAATGATTTGAATTTGTTTCATTCTCTTTTGTGTTTTTTCATGGCAAGCAAAATAAAGGAAGATAATAATACCAAAGAATTTGTGATTGCAATCATTTTCAAGAAGAAACTGAGTATTATCTGAAAGAATTGCAGGGGTGCCAATACTTTTGGCCAGCACTGTAGGTGGTGCTGCATTTAGGGCTAGTCATGGTCTCTGTGCTGTTTTTTACCTGTATTACTGATGAAAAGGGCCAATACAGGTCTATGCATCTGTCTAAACCACTTCCAGCACATGGATGGCACTGTGTACAGTGCGTGTGCTGTCTGTAATTAACATGCAGTAAAGCAGAGAAGCTTTGTTATTCGTGTATCCATATGTGAAAAACACTGTTCACACTCATACTAACCACGTGTAAAACACTGACATCTGAATGAAACCTTACTGTATGATTTTTTTTTTCTTTATTTGACCCTTGTTGGCTAAGGTGAATAGCTTTAAGCAACTCAATTTATGTTATTTTAATAAATATAAAGTGAAAAAATGAACTTTTTGAAATGGTAGAAAGTCATGGCTCCTCATTACCTTAGAATAACTGATGTGTTCCTACAATCTCCTGTGTAATCTGATTTCGGCCTTGCAAAAGATGTTGATGCATGCTGGGTGGTAAAGTTGTAGAGATTTGGTTAATGCATGCTGGGGGGTAAAGTTGTAGAGATTTGGTTAATGCATGCTGGGGGGTAACGTTGTAGAGATTTGGTTAATGCATGCTGGGGGGTAAAGTTGCAGAGATTTGGTTAATGCATGCCGGGGGGTAAAGATACAGGGATTATGTTAATGCATGCTGGGGGGTAACGTTGCAGAGATTTGGTTAATGCATGCCGGGGGGTAAAGATACAGGGATTATGTTAATGCATGCTGGGGGGTAAAGTTGCATAGATTTAATTAATGCATGCTGGGGGGGGTAAAGTTACAGAGATGTGGTTAATGCATGCTGGGGGGGTAAAGTTACAGAGATTTGGTTAATGCATGCTGGGTGGGGGGTAACGTTGCAGAGATTTGGTTAATGCATGCCTGGGGTAAAGATGCAGGGATTTCGTTAATGCATGCTGGGGGGTAAAGTTGCATAGATTTAATTAATGCATGCTGGGGGGTAAAGTTGCAGAGATGTAGTTAATGCATGCTGGGTGTTTAAGTTGCAGAGATTTGGTTAATGCATCCTGGGGGGTAAAGTTGCAGAGATTTGGTTAATGCATGCTGGGGGGTAAAGTTGTAGAGATTTGGTTACTGCATGCTGGGGGGTAAAGTTGCAGAGATTTGGTTATTGCATCCTGGGGGGTAAAGTTGCAGAGATGTAGTTAATGCATGCTGGGTGTTTAAGTTGCAGAGATTTGGTTAATGCATGCTGGGGGGTAAAGTTGCAGAGATGTAGTTAATGCATGCTGGGTGTTTAAGTTGCAGAGATTTGGTTACTGCATGCTGGGGGGTAAAGTTGCAGAGATTTGGTTATTGCATCCTGGGGGGTAAAGTTGCAGAGATTTGGTTAATGCATGCTGGGGGGTAAAGTTGTAGAGATTTGGTTACTGCATGCTGGGGGGTAAAGTTGCAGAGATTTGGTTAATGCATCCTGGGGGGTAAAGTTTCAGAGATTTGGTTAATGCATGCTGGGGGGTAAAGTTGCAGAGATTTGGTTAATGCATGCTGGGGGATAAAGTTTCAGAGATTTGGCAGGAGAGTTCATGCCCAAGATTTAATAGAATTGGGCCTGTGCACATTGTACATGAATTATATGATCACCTTAGTCACTGTATTGGATTGCCATGCTGGCTACTGTCTGAAAAAGCCTTTGTATTAATAAGATAATGTGCTGCTCTGGGGATCTCTACATTTTGCTGTTCAGTGATCGGCTGCAGCGGTCACGTGCACTTGATATACTGCACCCTAGTGGCAGAGGCATATGGTAGGCAATGCTTAATTTATTATTTTCACACATTTTCAGGACTTAGCAGTTTCATAATCAATTTACAGCTGGAAACACAAGACATCTTGTATTATGGGCAATTAACGTGGAATATTTAGCAGTATATTATACTATGAACAGTCCACAGTTTCTCTCTCGCAGTTGCGGGTCCTGACAGAACTTGCGGCATTGGCCACAGCCTTCCTTGCTATCTTGGCCCATGGGACGCTACTGGTAGAGGCTACAGTTACCTACACTGTCTTAGGCCAAATTATTTTCACCTCAGGCAGTTGCAGGGCTGTAGAGCTGGCATGGTCATATACTGCGGGACACTATACAGCGTAACACCTCACTTTTACCAAAGTGTTACAGTTTTGGTCAAGACATTTCTTTTTATTCACCGTGGAGTGGATCGTAACTAGAGCTGCTCGAACTGGCCAAAAAAAAAAAAAAAACGGGACCGGTGGATCACTGCTCAATTAAAAAAAAGTCTGATCTGCTCCGGAATCTGGTACCCATATAAAACAATGGGGACCAGAATCCGGAGATTAAAAACGTTGGTGGAAGGGATAGGGGGGGTAGGAGCATGCACGGCATACTCACCCAGGCGGTATCATGGCAGCAAACTCCTTCCGGGTCACACTTTTCCCTTCCAGAGCCGACAATTCAATAATCATTGTTTTGCCCGCCCACTGGCGCGTGTAATTGGTTGCACCCACCCTAAGTGTCAGCGTGTTAGCTAACTGCAACCAATCACAGGCGGCAGGACGGCTGGTGGGCGGGGAAAGCAGTGCAAGTGTCTGCATGTCAGTATGGTGAGCGTTAGTGATGGGCAGTCCGGCTCTTTTTAGTGATCCGGTTCTTATGGCTCCGTTCACCAAAGAGAGCCGGATCTTTCAGCTCATTCTCGGCTCCTTATTAAATATGTGTTCACCTGAGGTGAACACATATTTAAGATTACAGTAACATCGCCAAAGCCCCGCCCACCCGCGACTAAGCCCCACCCACTTGCAAGCGGCCAAATTAGATTGCTGAGTAGGCGTGGTTTAGACGTGGGTGGGCAGGGTTTTGACGGCGAAAAGAGCCATTTAGATATTTTAGTGGCTCACACTAGTGATCCGGCTCCTGTCGTTCACAGCAGGGAGCCGGATCTTTGTGTCGGATCGTTCGCGACCGACACATCACTAGTGAGCGTGCATGTAGACAGAAACACATCCAGCCTGCTCCTGTCAGGAGAGTGTGCGGCTGGCTGTGCCAGTGATGCGATATCAGACTCGTACAAGTCTGGCATGACAGCACCCGGCACGGCCTGTCATTCTCTGAACATGAGCGTGCATGTACCTAGAAACACATGCATGCTCCTGTCAGAAGTGTGCGCGGCTGTGTACAGTCCGGATCTGCTCAGCCCTAATCGTAACCACTTTGCTCTCCAAGTTCAGCAGTCCAGAGCAAGTCTCTGTACATTTGCTGTGGTGCCCAACAAGTCTAGCAAATTTCAGGTACACTAGTTACTATCAGGCCTGCTTTAGGGCCTCTCACTACATAAACAAAAGGCCTTAAAGGAAATCTGTCAGCAGGTTTTTCCTACCTCATCTGAGAGCAGCATGATGGAGAGATAGAGACCCTGATCCCAGCAACGTATCACTTAGATTCCTGTGTGCAGCCATTCTGACACAATCAGACTTTTTAGATTTAGCCATCTAGCAGAGCTGAGAGAACTGTCTTGCTCACACCAGGCTCTCTATAGACATTGTACATTGACAGTGAGGTGTCAATCAGAGAAGGGGGCGTAGTAGACTGGCATGCGCATGACTTTGTAGTCGAGTAATGAGAAATCCTGCTGCTTAGGGCTCATTCACATGACCGTTCCGTTTGTCCTGGTCAGTTCCTGTTTTTAAACAAACAGCAAATAAACAACAGATTGGACCTTGACAAGACAGTACTCCCTGAATTTTCTGTGTTAGTCACTGCAGCATGCTAGCGTTAGCTTACATAGCAAAAACTTGCTGACAGATATTAATATCATAAAATACAAACTTGGAAAAGGAGGCATGTACTCTGATTACCATAACACTATTATGAATGTAGTCCCAATGGTAGGTGCACGAAGAAAGACCAGGGCGGCACTCGCGATATCAAATAGTGGAAATTGCAGAACATAAGTGAAAGGCTGCACCCTTATATTTTTAATGGACCTCTTGCCTTTTAACCTTTTCTTAATAAATAGTTTTAATACACTGTGTGCAGAATTATTAGGCAAGTTGTATTTTAGAGGATTGTTTTTATTATTGATCAACAACTATGTTCTCAATCAACCCAAAAGACTCATAAATATCAAAGCTTAATATTTTTGGCAGTTGGAGTGGTTTTTTTTAGATTTGGCTATCTTAGGGGGATATCTGGTTTTGCAGGTAACTATTACTGTGCAGAATTATTAGGCAACTCAATAAAAACCAAATATATTCCCATCTCACTTGTTTATTTTCATCAGGTAAACCAATATAACAGCACAAAAGTTAGAAATAAACATTTCTGACAGGCAAAAACAAAACCCCCAAAAATTAGTGACCAATATAGCCACCTTTCTTTATGATGACACTCAGCAGCTGACCAACCATAGATTCTGTCATTGCTTGATCTGTTTACGATCAACATTGCGTGCAGCAGCCACCACAGCCTCCCAGACACTGTTCCAAGAGGTGTACTGTTTTCCCTCCCTGTAGATCTCACATTTTATGAGGGACCACATGTTCTCTATGGGGTTCAGATCAGGTGAACAAGGGGGCCATGTCATTATTTTTTCATCTTTTAGACCTTTACTGGCCAGCCACGCTGTGGAGTAGTTGGATGCATGTGATGGAGCATTGTCCTGCATGAAAAACATGTTTTTCTTGAACGATACCGACTTCTTCCTGTACCACTGCTTGAAGAAGTTATTTTCCAGAAACTGGCAGGAGGTCTGGGAGTTAAGCTTCTCTCCATCCTCAACCCGAAAAGGTCCCACAAGTTCATCTTTGATGATACCAGCCCATACCAGTACCACACCTCCACCTTGCAGGTGTTTGAGTTGGAGTGGAGCTCTCTGCCCTTTCTTTACTGATCCAGTCTCTGGCCCATCCATCTGGCCCATTAAGAGTCACTCTCATTTAATCAGTCCATAAAATCTTTGAAAAATCAGTCTTATGGTATTTCTTGGCCCAGTCTTGACGTTTTATCTTATGTGTCTTGTTCAAAGGTGGTTGTTTTTCAGCCTTCCTTACCTTGGCCATGTCCCTGAGTATGGCACAGCTTGTGCTTTTTGATACTCCAGTAACATTGCAGCTCTGAAATATGGCCAAACTGGTGGCAAATGGCATCTTGGCAGCTTCACGCTTGATTTTCCTCAATTCATGGGCAGTTATTTTGCGCCTTTTTTGCCCAACACGCTTCTTGCGACCCTGTTAGCTATTTGCCATGAAACGCTTGATTGTTCGGTGATCACGCTTCAAAAGTTTGGCAATTTCAAGACTGCTTTATCCCTCTGCAAGACATCTCACAATTTTGGACTTTTCAGAGCCCGTCAAATCTCTCTTCTGACCCATTTTGCCAAAGGAAAGGAAGTTGCCTAATAATTAAGCACACCTTATATAGGGTGTTGATGCCATTGCACCATACTCCTCCTCATTACAGAGATGCACATCACCTGATTTACTTAATTGGTAGTTGGCTCTCAAGCCTATACAGCTTGGAGTAGGACAACGTGTATAAAAAGTATCATATGATCAAAATACCGTACTCATTTGCCTAATAATTCTGCACACAGTATATATTTCCTATTTTTTTGGTGCTGTATTTGTTTTTTTACCAATGCTCTGTACTAAAATAAAAACATTTCATATCTTACACCCGTACTAGCGCTGTTCCCGAGATGTCAGTGTAGCGATTTCTGGCGGCTACGTAACAACTGCAGCAAATCAGTGACCGGCCGCAGTCTTTCAGTATTCCGTCAGAGCAAAAGTCGTTTGTTTTTTTAATACAGATTTTTCAGGCAGGAAAATCTGACACGGCAAAAACTGTAAGAACAATGAAATCACTATTATTTTCCTCTGCTTTTGACAGATTTTCTGTACAGGGATTATTATTATTATTATTATTAATAATAATAATAATAATAATAATAATAAAGAGTAGAGATGAGTGAATCGATTTTCAGTACTTTGCTACAAGAACCAGGTCAGTATTTTGTGGCCGCAGGATGGGAGTCTTGTGAATCGTCTCCAACCTGCCGGCATCCCCGTCTCCTCTATTGATTAGCTGGACTGGCATAATGTCATTGTTGCAGGATGATGCTCCCATGACATCACGGCAGGAAGACTAATCCAAAGAGGACTTGCAGGTGACCGCAGGTGGCTTCCAGGGCTGCTGTCCAGTGGCCACAGAGCACTGACCTGACTATTGGACCAAAGACCTGCAAATTTATTTGTTCATCTCTAAAAAAAAAACAAAAAAAACAAACCTTAAAATGCTCATTAATAAGTAGTGTTGTGAACCTTTGGTTTCTGACACAATGGGTATAAAGATACTTAAATATTTGACAACGTTGAAAGGATGTTAATCCAAATTGCAGAAATAAGTGTCCCCCTTCTGCTCCTCAACACAGGTAGGAGCAAGCAAATATCTACAGACAACGCTCCCATCAGTTTGCTGTGACGTCAGCGTCCCTCACTATTTCACATCTCTGCCAATCGTCTATGCAGCTATAAGGACCATCTTGAGCAGATGCTACAGCAGAGAGCATGCTGGGATATGCAGTCTCTGAGAATGTGATTGCATCTTGCAGGTTTTAGAGAGACTATCATCCCATCATGCTCCTGTGAGATGCTGGGCATGTGCAGTGTGACCTAGCGGAGCAGCTCTCCAGCCTGGACTGTGTGGGTGGCAGGTGACAATATATGAAATGATGTAGCAGCGTACAACACGCGTTGTCACATCTGGGTCTTGCAGCACTGCAGAGCTATTATTACACCGCAGCCCCCCCCAGAAGGCCAGTAATTGCATACAGGCATTGTGAGTGCTGGAGCACAGGCTGAAACCTACAATGTGGGCAACCTTAATCCTTGTGTGATGGGAACGTGTGTTCAGAGATGTGCATTGCCTGAAGGAACTGTATCCTGAGAAGGTGAGTCCTACACGTTACCAATGGCTTTTATTCTATGTCTTATATGCTCGTCTTCTACCATCTAAATATTCTGAATCTTCAAGGTTAGGGTCACGTTATGTTTCATATATTATATCATTCAAAATATCATATTATATCATTATGTATTGGATATTCATCATTCACTTTAGGTTTCAGAAGGTATAACCAAAAGTAACGTAATACCAATTACAAGAGTGAAGGCGGGAGACTAGGCTACTTAATTCTGCTTTATAGTTTTGTTTTTCCTTATGATAATGGATCTTCTACTAATTTCACAAAGCTGAGGCACAACCCCAAAGTAAGCAAGAGGAATCCGACTCAGCACACGGATCCAGTTAAGCTGCAGTCTGGAGCACGGAGTCCTCTATGCCAAGATGTACAGTACAGACTAAAAGTTTGGACACACCTTCTCATTCAAAGAATTTTCTTTATTTTCATGACTGAAAATTGTAGATTCACATTGAAGGCATCAAACCTATGAATTAACACATGTGGAATGAAATACTTAAAGGGGTTATCCGGCTTCTTTGACATTTTTTTTTTATTTCCCTATGGGGCTACATTGGGGCAGGTAAGTAGATAGGGAGCACTTACCTGCCCTGCTGTCAGCCCCTCTCCCCCGGCTCAGAGCGGTCATGTGACCGCTCCTGCCGCGATTTTGCTGCTTCCGGTCATTTCATGTCAACATGGGCAGGGCCATGTTGACATGCAAATGTGGAACAGCATGTCGCCTCCCTGCTGGGCTGTACAGTGCAAGGAGTCACCGCCCCCTTCCCTGCACCCTCCCACACATTCCCCTGCACCTCCAGTAACCTCCCACTGCACTGCTGTGGGGTCCGTGACCTGGAGGAGGGGCCTGGCGGCAGCTGCCGTGGTGTCAGCTCCAGCACCGGGCCCCCTGCTTAGGATCACACATTCAAATGTACCGGCATCACAGATCCCAGATCACAGATCACCGATGCCGGTACATTTGAAAGTGCTGATGAGAAGCAGCGCAGCGCAGCTTCTCATCACTGTCCCTCCGGCTGTCTGAGCTCTCTTCAGCACAGTGGTGACGTCAGAGCACAGACAGCGCGCGAACGTGCAGGAGCGGCGGGGACCGAGGACGGGTGAGTATGTATTCCTTACATGTGTTCCCGATGGGGATGGGGGGCGGGCGGTGCAAAGCCATATGTGTGCAGAGCCATATGTGTGCGTGTGCAGAGCCATATGTGTGCAGAGCCATATGTGTGCGTGTGCAGAGCCATATGTGTGCGGTACAGAGCCATATGTGTGCGGTGCAGAGCCATATGTGTGCGTGTGCGGTGCAGAGCCATATGTGTGCGTGTGCAGAGCCATATGTGTGCAGAGCCATGTGTGCAGTGCAGAACCATATGTGTGCGTGTGCGGTACAGAGCAATATGTGTGCGTGTGCAGTGCAGAGCCATATGTGTGCGGTACAGAGCCATATGTGTGCGTGTGCGGTACAGAGCCATATGTGTGCGTGTGCAGAGCCATATGTGTGCGTGTGCGGTACAGAGCCATATGTGTGCGTGTGCAGAGCCATATGTGTGTGTCTTCAGAGCCATGTGTGTGGTGCAGTGCCATATGTGTGCGTGTGCGGTACATAGCCATATGTGTGCGTGTGCGGTGCAGAGCCATATGTGTGCGTGTGCGGTACAGAGCCATATGTGTGCGTGTGCGGTGCAGAGCCATATGTGTGCGGTACAGAGCCATATGTGTGCGTGTGCGGTACAGAGCCATATGTGTGCGTGTGCGGTACAGAGCCATATGTGTGCGTGTGCGGTACAGAGCCATATGTGTGCGTGTGCGGTGCAGAGCCATATGTGTGCGGTACAGAGCCATATGTGTGCGGTACAGAGCCATATGTGTGCGTGTGCGGTACAGAGCCATATGTGTGCGCGTGCGGTGCAGAGCCATATGTGTGCGGTACAGAGCCATATGTGTGCGTGTGCGGTACATAGCCATATGTGTGCGGTGCAGAGCATACGTGTGCGGTGCAGAGCCATATATGTGTGTGTGCGGTGCAGAGCCCGATGTGGGGCTGTTATTTGCAATGCTGTAGTGATAACAGGTCAGGTGCTGGGGCAGAATATACTGACAGGGACTGTGTGTGCAGGGGGCGAGGCTGGACACTGAGGCTGGGCAGAATATACTGACAGGGAATGTGTGTACAGGGGGCGGGCAGGGGGCGGGGCTGGACACTGAGGCTGGGTGGTGCCAGCTCTGACTGAGGTTCAGCACAGGAAGTTATCATGTTTGCTGGAGCTGAATGTAAACAAGAAGCTGCAGAGAATAAAGGGTGAATTCAAGAGGAACAAAAGTTAGAAAACAAAAAATAACAATGTAGGTGTGATTTATATGACAATACAGCACAGATTAGCTTAACAAAAATTTTTGAGTTTATGTCAGACAACTCCTTTAACAAACAGTGTGAAACAACTGAAAATATGTCTTATATTCTAGGTTCTTCAAAGTAGTCACCTTTTGCTTTGATTACTGCTTTGCACACTCTTGGCATTCTCTTGATGAGCTTCAAGAGGTAGTCACCGGAAATGGTCTTCCAACAGTCTTGAAGGAGTTCCCAGAGATGCTTAGCACTTGTTGGCCCTTTTACCTTCACTCTGTGGTCCAGCTCACCCCAAACCATCTCGATTGGGTTCAGGTCTGGTGACTGTAGAGGCCAGGTCATCTGACGTAGCATCCCACCACTCTCCTTCTTAGTCAAACAGCCCATACACAGCCTGGAGGTGTGTTTGGGATCATTGTCCTGTTGAAAAATAAAGGATGGTCCAACTAAACGCAAACCGGATGGAATAGCATGTCGCTGCAAGATGTTGTGGTAGCCATGCTGGTTCAGTATGCCTTCAATTTTTAATAAATCTCCAACAGTGTCACCAGCAAAGCACCCCCACACCATCACACCTCTTCCTCCATGCTTCACGGTGGGAACCAGGCATGTAGAGTGCATCCGTTCACCTTTTCTGCGTCACACAAAGACACGGTGGTTGGATCCAAATATCTCAAATTTGGACTCATCAGACCAAAGCACAGATTTCCACTGGTCTAATATCTATTCCTTGTGTTCTTTAGCCCAAACAAGTCTCTTCTGCTTGTTGCCTGTCCTTAGCAGTGGTTTCCTTGCAGCTATTTTACCATGAAGGCCTGCTGCACAAAGTCTCCTCTTTACCATTGTTCTAGAGATGTGTCTCCTGCTAGAACGCTGTGTGGTATTGACCTGGTCTCTAATTTGAGCTGCTGTTAACGTGCGATTTCTGAGGCTGGTGACTCGGATAAACGTATCCTCCGCAGCAGAGGTGACTTGGTCTGGTGGTTTTGGCCACTGCACTTGGGGACACTTTCAAAGTTTTCCCAATTTTTTGGACTGACTGACCTTCATTTCTTAAAGTAATGATGGCCACTCGTTTTTCTTTACTTAGTTGCTTTGTTCTTGCCATAATACAAATTCTAACAGTCTATTCAGTAAGACTATTAGCTGTGTATCCACCAGACTTCTGCACAACACAACTGATAGTCCCAACCCCATTTATAAGGCAAGAAATCGCACTTATTAAACCTGACAGGGCACACCTGTGAAGTGAAAACCATTTCCGGTGACTACCTCTTGAAGCTCATCAAGAGAATGCCAAGAGTGTGCAAAGCAGTAATCAAAGCAAAAGGTGGCTACTTTGAAGAACATAGAATATAAGACATATCTTAAGTTGTTTAACACTAGAACTACTGAGGTAGTAATTTTGACTACTTTGCACTATGTATTTCTATATAGTTGTCACGAGTCTAGTAGTTCTAGTGTTAACACTCTTTTGTTAAGTATTTCATTCCAAATTTGTTAATTCATAGTGTTGATGCCTTCAATGTGAATCTACAATTTTCAGTCATGAAAATAAAGAAAACTCTTTGAATGAGAAGGTGTGTCCAAACTTTTGGTCTGTACTGTATATAGTGTAAAATGAGGATAATCCAGCTTCACGGGTTTACAGTCTTCTTTATTAGATTAGATTAAAATTTGTGAGATACATAGCCACTGTCTGCAGTAAATAGCATTCCACGCGTTTCAGATGTCACAGCTTCCTCAGCCATGCTATGACATCTGAAACACGTAGAATGCTATTTACTGCAGACACTGGTTATGTATCTCACTAATTTTAATCTAATCTAACAAAGAAAACTGCAAACCCATAAAGCTGGATTATCCTCTTACAACCCCAAAGTATCCACAATCTAAGGGTATTCACACATAATACCTTTTTCAGGTGGTCTACTCTGAAAAGTGCCTGAAAAAACTCCATATGCATCATTATGTAAAAACGACTTGTTCTGCGTATGTTGCTTTCTGAGCATCTTTTGACCGCTTCAGATTTCCACAGACTCCAAGTGGTTAAAAGAAGTGAGCCAATTCTATCCATTTCCGCTCTATACTGTATTATAGAAGTCAGTGGGTAGGTTCAAAAGATGCCGGATGTCTTTTTGAGCATTTTGGCAGCATATTTGCTTAAAAATCTTCAATATTGAATTTAGTAAAAAAAAACAAAACATCTAAAACATCCATGCAAAAGATGCCCCAAAAATTATGGAAAAAAACTCGACAAAAAAACCTCCACCGGCAATCAAAAATGAAGAAAAAAAAAAGCTCATGAAACAATTGAAAACAAAAACCCAATTATTCTTCCTCTTGAAACACTGTGTGTTTAATGTGTCTAAACAAAAGAGATGTGCACATTCTCTTAGGCCATGTGCGCACAGTGCGGATTTGCCGCAGATTTGCTGCAGAAAATTTGTCTAACATTTCTGCAATCAATCCCCAGCAAAACCCATGGGTATAAAAAAATGCTGTAGGCACACTGCTTTTTTTATACCTGTGGATTTAGCCGCGGAATTTCCGCTGCGGAATTAATGTGCATGTCACTTCTTTTCTGCAGGTCCCTGCGGTTTTACCATTAATTATTGGTAAAAACCCGCAGGGCAAAACCTGCGGAAAAATCGCAGAACTTCTGCAGCAAATCCGCAACAGCCCGCGGTAAAACCGCATGCGGATTTCTGCTGCGTGTGCGGGATTCTTGCAGAGATTTGGAATTTTCTTAAGAACATGGCCTAGGTAGGTTTCATACATTCTGATGTACGGACAGACTCTGGGTCTCCTGTGTTTAATCAGCAGCAGCTGCTGATGTGTAAGTTCATTTTAGTGGTTGTTTCTCATCTCATCAGGTGAGCACCGCCTGCACCTGTATCACCTTATTTTCACAGGATAGGTGAGAGGCTGTGATACATCCCAACATTTGTTTTATATTACTTTTTTTTTTTTTAATTAATGAAAATGGCCTACAACATCCAAAGGACATCCTATATTAAAGAGGTTATACAAGATAAAACACAAAATGGTTGCTTCCTTACAGACACAAAATTGACCATGGTTTATATCTGGTTTTGCAGACACGCTTCATTGATATAAATAGGGCTAAGTTTAAAGGGAACCTGTCAGGTCCAATATGCACCCAGAACCTATCCGTTCCTGTATATACTAGCATAGATAAATGGATCTTTAGAAAAAGTAATTCTAAAGATCTTTTTATTGTATGCTAATGAGCTCGGGGACTAGTACCAAGGGCGTTGCTTCCCTTGCTAGTCAGCCCCATTAGCATGTTAGTATGCCCCTGTGGGTGTGCTAATGCTAATGATTGCGCAGTGTCAGAGGATGATCTCACTCACCTCTCCGTTGTCATAGCCGCCCGATGCTGGATTTCAGCTCGGTGCGCATGACCCCGGACTATCAGTCATGCATACTATGAAGCCAGGTATACGTGTCCCGGCTTCAAACTGAAGTAGTGTGCATGACCAAAAGTACGAGATCATGCGCACTGAGCTGAAATCCAGCATCAAGCGGCAATGGCAGCGGAGAGGTGAGTGAGATCATCCTCTGACGCTGTGCGTTCATTAGCATGTTAGTACGCCCACAGGGATGTGCTAACATGCTAATGGGGCCGACTAGCAAGGGAAGCAACGCCCTTGGAACTAGTCCCCGCGCTCATAAATAACAGAAATACTTTTTCTAAAGATCCTTTATTATACTTATTATCTATACCACCAGATGCTGGGACAGTTAGGCAGGAATTAGCAATATGCGCCCAGAACTGCTTGTGGTTCTGGGTGCATATTGGACCTGACAGGTTCCCTTTAAAGCACTGGTCTGAAGGCCAAAGAAATTCTAATCTAGATCCTTATCTACTTAGTGCTATAATCTAAACTCATTTGTAATATGCTTGCATTAAAAATTCCCTACTGTTCCCTAACTACACTAACTGTTATTTTATTTCTCTCCTCCACTATCTGTGTAATGACACTTTGTTTGAGAATGCCAGTGCATTCTGAGATACTCAAACAAAGCGCCATCAGAGGGCAGAGGCTGTGGTCACTGACACAACCTCTGCCCCCTCCCTGAAATGAAGCAGGGGCAGCGAATGCCATGTTCCTGACTCCGCGCAGTGCCAATGTGCTCTGCTCTGTTGCCAGCTTCACAGAACGCACTGTCATTGTGCACATCGCACTATGAAAGCATGCAGAGGCAGAGCAGGGGCCAGACCAGCCCCTGAACTGGGCGTCACTGATGATAATTTGTTTCTGGGAGGGGTCAGAGGATGTGTCAGTGACCGCAGACTCTGCCCCTGATGACGCTTTGAGTATCCCAGGATCCGCTGGGATTCTCAATTAAGAGTCATTACACAGGAAGTAGGGGAAAAAAATACAATAATAGTTAGTGGAGTTCGGTAATCGTAGAGTAATTTTAATACAAGCATATTAGAAGTTAGCTACATTACAGCACTAAATATACAGAAATCTAGATTAAAATTCCTTTGTTCTTCGGACCACCCCTTTAATACCACAGAGAAATCCATGGATTTTTTTTCCTCGCCTTTTTTTAATGTTATCTCTATCTATGAAGAAAACACGTCCAATTTTGATATATAAAATACATATATTCGTGTTACAAAAGTTAATCAGAATTCTTTGCATTGTTTTACAGTCTTCATCCCTGCTGACAATGGGCTGTCAGGAGGTGCACGCAGTGACGTTATTCGCTTTTGTTTGTGGGACGGCCTCCATTTCTGGTCTCTTTGCCGCCACTCTTCTACCCCAGTGGAGGCTGATGAAGCTGTACACTTTTAACAGGAATGAGAAGAACCTGACGGTCAGCATAGGGCTGTGGGTGAAGTGCACTCGGCTGGAGTGGAGCAGGGAATGTATGATCTATGATACACAGTGGTATGCCAGCGTGGACCAGCTGGATATCCGTGTCCTGCAGTTTGCTCTTCCCTTTAGCATCCTGACAGGAGCTGCCGCCCTTATCCTGTGTCTGACAGGGATATGCAATACCACATTCAGCTCTACAGTTCCAAGTCTGAAGCTTGTGAAGTGTCTTGTCAACAGTGCCGGTTGCCATCTTGTGGCTGGCATGCTGTTTTGTTTAGCAGGTACCATGAGTATGACGCCATCCGCATGGGTCATATTTTACAACAGTATCCTAAACAGCAAATATGGCCCATATTTCACCTATGACATTGCGGTCTTTGTGGCCATTGGAAGTGCTGGGGGGATGTTCTTCACTGCAGGGTTATTGTTTGTGTGGTACTGTAACTGTAAATCCCTGACCTCCGCTTACTGGCAGCCCCTCTACTCCCATATCCCAAATATGCAGAATTACATCCCTCCCTCATATTCCTCTCAGTCCCACCTGTCAGCCATTGACATAGACTTTCCTGTCACCTACACGGTTTAGTTGTATATTGTCATTTGCGATATGAAAGATCTATTGCAGTCATGGTGCGCTATTGAGCGGCATACACTCCATATTGTATATCTATACACTGCAACCAAATCTTGGCTTCCAACATAGCTATATTACAACAGATCGAACGCCTTCAAGATTTTCACTCTTAAAAAATCTTACATCTGAAGTATTAATAAGCTGAAATCTCTGAAGTTCACCTTTCATTAAAGGGTTATCCCATAGTCGGTCTCATTTATCAAATTCCCTTCTGACTACTAAAGACAGACTGCCCTCGGCTAAACCTGCTATAAAGTTTCCAGCTACTTTCTTATCACTTTAAGGCAGCGCTTACATCAGCGGTATTTTGCCCCAAAACCGGATCCGGCACAAATGCGCTTCAGCTCAATTCATCTCCTATGGAATCGCGGCAACATGCGGTCACATGCGACCGCGAATGATGCACGCAACTGCATGTGACCGCATCTTGCCGTGACTCCACTGGAAATGAACTGAACCTCATCTGTGCCGGATCCGGTTTTGCGGCAAAATACCGCTGATGTGAGCACAGCCTAACCCCTTTACCCCCAGGTAATTTTTGTGCTTTTGTTTTTTTCCTTCCCTTTTTCCAAGACCAATCACAATTTTATTTTTTTGTTGATATTTTCGTCAGTATGAGGACTTACTTTTTGCTACCGAGTTGGTTAAAGACACCATTCATTTTACCTTGAACTAGAAAAAGGGAAAAAAAATTCCAAGCGCGGTGAAATTGCAGGGGTTTTTTTTTACTCATCATGTTCACTATATGGTAAAACTGACCTGGCACTATGATTCTCCAGGTCATAACAATTACGTAGATGTCAAACATGTATAGGGTTTTCTTTTTTATTTAAGTGGTGAAAATAATTCACAAATTTGTAAAAAAGATAAAATAAAAAAATGTTGCATTTATCACCAGTTTTCAAGATCTGTAACGTTCTCATTTTTCGTGATCTGGGGCTTTCTTTTTGCACCCTTGTTTGACATTTTTACTGATAACATTTTGGGGTAGATATGCTATTTTGATCGACCTTATTGCATTTTAGTGCAATGTTGTGGCTGCCCAAAAAATGTAATTGAGTTTTTTTTGTTGTTTTTTTTCGTTACGCTGTTTACTGATTGGATTAATTTATTTTGTATTTTGATAGATCGGCCATTTATGAACACAGCAATACCAAATATGTGTTTTTTATAATTTTATAATTCTTTTATTTTCAGTGGAGTAATTTTAGCTTTGTGGGGGTTCTCATTTTTTTATACTTTTTATCGTATTTACTGATGCTGCGATCATACAATTGCTTCTGCTACACAAAGTGCATCATCACTACTCTGTGTAGCTGAGATCACAGGAAGATCGTCATGGCAAACACAGGGCTCATCAGCTGACCCCTGCCTGTAATGACAACCCATTGGCGTCCTGCGATGACGTCATGGGCACACCAATGGGAGCGAAGAGTGATGTACTCCCTGTCGGCGCATGTTAAAGAGCTATGCCCATCTCCAAGACCCTATTCCAATATGTAGTAGGTATAATAATATTAGCCAATACCTTCAATTAGAAATGTAGTAGAGTTCTCCTGATATAGCAATGTTACTTACTTCGTGTGCAGGGCATTGCAGATTACATATCCATGGTTACAGCCACGAGCAACTAACCATCAATATATGAGTGGATGTAACCATAGATACCTAAGCTGCAATGCCCTGCACATGAGGTAAGAGACATCTAAATAGGAAAGGGTTCTTTACATTTAGAGCAGTCAGACTGTGGAATGCCCTACAGTAAGTAGTAATGGCAGACACTAACAACTTTTTTAAAAGGGCTGGATGATTTCTTCAGTACATATAACATTGTGGGTTATAGATAGTGATAAAAATGTATAATCGGTTGAGAAAGGTTGAACTTGATGGGCCTAGGTCTTTTTTAAACCTATGTAACTATGTAAAAATGAAGCACAGTGCGCATGAGAGCCTAAGGCTGTGTGCCCACGATGAGTTTTAGGTGAGTTTTTGACCTTGTGTATTTTTGATGCATCAAAAACGCAGGGTCTTACATTTCAAGGAAAATAGATGGGATTTATAGAAATCTCCTGCCCTCTGTGCTTCTTTGTTACTCAGTGTAAACTGACCTGCAGAGCGTGTTTCAAATCCACAGCAGGTCATCTTCTCTTGCAGATACACTGAGTTTCTGATGCAATTTTTTCTCATAGAATTGCATTAGAGGCAGAAAGTCTGCAGTCAAAAAACCGCACATGCGTTTTCGCCACAGATACGCATCGAAAAGGCATGTAATCCGCACGACGGTATCAATATTTTTAGGTTAGTTCTACCGTAAATGCTACACATGACTGTTACCTTGGAGGAAACTTTTAGTAACCAAAATCGATAGTCTCGCCATACAAATGTCTAGGTATAATAATATCTGCTGCAAAGATCTATAATGGATTGTATATACTCATGAAGAATATACAGTAGTTGGGCTGTGTAACCATCCTGCTCCCACAATGCGCTGCACTCATAACAGGAAGCCAACAGTATTCTGAATTCCAGTGACTCAATCATTAGACAACAAAAATCTAAGTATTAAACACTTTCTGAAATTTCATGTCAAAGTGAAGTGTAATCGTTAAATGTGGCAATTAATTATAATTTGATAATTGTATATTTTTAGATTGTTTTAAATGTAACTCTTCACAGGAGAAGCATCATCTATTACACAATGGATGCGCCATCGTTGTAGATGTGTAGATATGATGATAAGTGGCTTGTGTTGTTTTCTTTGTTGTATGAGGTGTTACCTGTAATAATGTTCCTCTTCAAATAAAGTTCTTTATGATGTGGCAGAAGCTCAGAGTGCTCCTCTACTCTCTACAATTACCAATCTGACTGTGCTGTAATCAGGTGTGAAAAATAAACTATTATAAGTCAAGATGGATAGCTCACCACAGTCAGCACACAACAATCAGCACTGTAAACCGTAAGCCCAGAAGAGCTCAATAACCTAAGAAAATCTGATTACTGTATATGATGATTCCTATTTCATAGTTGCATAGTTTTTAAGATTGAAGGTAGACTTTGGGTCAGCACACACGGCGAGTAATACAGAGCAAATGGAATGCGATAAAAAAAAAAATCGCATTCCACTCGGACCAATATTACTCTATGGGGCAGCTCCCATGAGCGATTATTTTCTCAGCCCTAATCGGACCGAGAAAACAGTTGCAGCATGCTACGGGTGCAATGCGACTCTGTTTCACTTGCACCCATTCAAGTCTATGGGGTGAGAGAAACATTACATTGCTCTCACGTTACAATGGTATAACGTGAGAGCAGTGTGATTCTCACATCAGCTGGCGACAGAGGAGAGAGGGAGATAAATCCCTCCTTCTCCTCTGCAGCGCTGGCCCTCCTCAACTGTGGTCTGATCGCACCTTTAAGTTCAATCCATAGCCTAACATGTTGATCCAGAGAAAGGAAAAACCCCATGGGGCAGACAGTAAGCTCCACATAAGGGAAAAAATTCCTTCCCAACTCCACATACAGCAATCAGACTAGTTCCCAATCACAGAATCTAGTGCACATAACCGGTAATATATTTTTCAAGAAAGGCATCCAGGCTTCTCTTGAATGTTAGTAATGACTCAACCATTACAACATCATGTAGCAGAGAGTTCCATAGTCTCACTGCTCTTACAGTAAAGAATCAGCATCTGTGACTATGATTAACCTTTTTTTTTTTTTTAGATGTAGAGGATGATCCCTTGCCCCCATCATCGGCCTAGGTGTAAAAAGATCATTGTACGGTCCCTTCATATATTTGCACATTGTAATAAGATTGCTCATAACCTTTCGATTTTCCAAACTGAAATACCCCAAGTTTAATAACCTGCCCTCATATTGCAGTCCACCCACTCCTTTAACACTTTCACCCCTGGCCACTAAAACACCTTAATGACTGGGCCATTTTTTGCAATTCTGAGCAATGTCACTTTGGCAGGTTATAACTTTGAAACGCTTCAAAGGATCCTGATGATTCTGATATTGTTTTTTCGTGACATATTGTACTTCATGAGAGTGGTAAATTTAGGCCGATATTTTTTGCATTTATCTGTGAAAATTTCGGAAATTTGGCAAAAAGTTTGCAATTTTCAAACTTTGACATCTCTTGGATTTATAGGCATAAAATTTCACACAAAATAGTTAATAAATAACATTTCCCACATGTCTACTTTACAGCAGCGCAATTTTCGAAACAAAGTTTTATTTTGTTAGGAAGTTAGAAGGGTTCAAAGTTTATCAGTAATTTCTAATTTTTCCAACAAAATTTACAAAACCATTTTTTTTTAGGGACCACATCACATTTGAAGTGACTTGAAGGGCCTATGTGACAGAAAATACCCAAAAGTGACACCATTCTAAAAACTGTACCCCTCAAACTGTTCAAAACCACATCTAAGAGGTTTATTAATCCGTTGGGTACTTCACAGTAACTAAAGCAATGTAGAAAGAAAAACTGGAAATTTTAATTTTTATTTTTTTTTTGAAAACACAAAAATGTTACTTTAGCCATAAAATTTTGAATTTTCACAAGGGTATCAGGAAAAAATGCACCATAAAATTTATTGTGTACACAGATACCTCATATGTGGTGGAAATCAATTGTTTGGGCATATGGCAGGGCTAGGAACGGAAGGAGCGTCATTCAAATTTCTGAAAGCAAAATTAGCTGGACTCATTAGTGGATGCCATGTCGGGTTTGGAGACCCCCTGATGTGCCTAAACAATAGAGCTGCCCGACAAGTGACCCCATTTTGGAAACTAGACCCTTTTTTTTCCACAAGGGTATCAGGAAAAAAGGCACCATAAAATTTATTGTGCAATTTCTCCTGAATACACAGATATCTCATGTGTGGTGGAAATCAACTGTTTGGGCACACGGCTGGGCTCAGAAGGGAAGGAGCGCCATTTAAATTTGTGAAAGCAAAAATTAGCTGGAATCATTAGCAGATGCCATGTTGAGTTTGGAGAGCCCCTAAGGTGCCTAAACAGTGGAAACTTCCCACAAGTGAACCCCAATTTGGAAACTAGACTCCCCCCAAGGAATTTATATAGATGTGTGCTGAGCACTTTGAGGTGCTTCAGTGAATTTTATAATGTTGCACCATGAAAATGAAAAAAAAAAATACATTTTTACCACAAAAATGTTCTTTTAGTCTCTCTTTTTTCATTTTGACAAGGGCAACAGGGTAAAATGTACCTCAAAAAGTGTTGGGAAATTTCTCCTGAGTATTCTGATATTCCATATGTGGAAGGAAACCACTGTTTAGGCGCACAGCAGGACTCAGAAGGCAAAACGCGCCATTTGATTTTTCAAACGCAAAATTGTCTGGAATTGTTAGCGGATGCCATATGGCATTTGAAGAGCCCCTGATGTGTCTAAATAGTGGAGCACATGTGACCTTGTGGGACATTGTGTAGGGGGAATGGGGCGTGTGTACAGAAAGAAAAAAAAAACCAAGTGTGTGTTGCTGTGAATCTATTTTCTTTGATTAGAGAGGAAAAAAAAAAACTAGAAAGAAAAATAATAGAAAGGAGATTCAATTTGGTAACATAACAAAGAAACATACTTGATAACAGAAAGTGGATGAGGAAAACGGGTTGGAAATCCGCGCCAAGGACTCAGAGAATTCAATGGAGATTTTATGCTTCTTTTATTGGCATGCACATGTCAACGCGTTTCAGGAGTCACAGCTCCCTTCGTCAGGACAGCAAGCATGGTAACACTTTCTGTTATCAGCCAAATTTGGGACTGCTGCCAGACTTGGATTCTTACATGCGTGCATAGTGGTTGTGACTGGCACAACCATTATAGGTGAGTGTAACACTTTCTTTCACCCTCCCATCACCTGGGTAAGACCCTATTGCGCTTTCTCTTCCACAGCCCTTTTATCTAAAGAAACATACTTAACAGACGGCAGTGGAAAAACAAAAAAGTCCTGACCAAAATGGAGCACGGATGCCAGTCTGTGTTATGCATCACAGATCAGCGCTCAGCGGCTTGCACGGCCGAATGGGGTGCAAAAAGCGATGTGGGATGACAAAAAGAAAAAAAAGTCCTGCCCAAAATTGAGCACAAATAGCAGCTGCAGGACGCACGGACGGGGGATGACAGACAAACAAAAAAATTATACTCACAGGACTAGGAAGATCAGTGACCAGAGGAACTCTGCAGCAGGCAGTTAGATGGACGACTGAAGCTTGGAGCCAGCGATGGTAGATGAGTTTAGACGGATTAAGACATCGGATGACCCGGCAGGAGGAACTGGACAGCGGCAGCAGCAAGCAAGGGGACGTCGGAGAGGGACAGGAGAAGCCGAGGAGGGGTGGTGGACAGAAGCCATGGGGAAGGGGGGGGGGGGGGGGAACTAAGAGATCGGAGGATGGGCAGTAAACATACAGGCAGTGCGGCGGAGATCTTGCAGCTCGGCGGAGTGGAACTACAAGTCCCAGCAGGGGCACGGTGCAGACTGGCTGGGGGAGGGCTTTCCAGGCCAAAACAAGCCTTGGGAAAGATGTCACTGCCAGATAACCCCCCCCCTCCCTCGCACGCTGATTGTGCTATGACGCGCAATCGCTCCAAATCGTGTGTCCCCCCCCCCCCAGCCGCCAAGAATTTCCACATGCATTAGATGTGACAGTCCCGGGACTGTACCCAGCTCATCCTGAATTGGCCTGGTGTGGTAGCAATCGGGGTAATAAGGGATTAATCATGGCAGGCGTCTGAGACACCCCCAATGATTAACCTGTAAGTAAACACATACACCCGAAAAAATACTTTATTTGGAATTAACAAAAAATCCCCTCTAACCATTTTATTAAAATCCACAAATACCCCTCCAGGTCCGACTAATCCAGAGAAATCCCGCGACGCTCTCAGCTCTGCCACATGAAGCCGACAGGAGCAGCAGTAGAACACCGCCACTCTCAGGTCCACGCAGCAACTGAAGGGAGGCGGTGTGTGCGGCGATGAAGGGAGTCTCTCTGCCTTAAAAAAAAAGAAAAAAAAAAGCCACACTGCCTTTTTTCCCCCTCAAAAACATTTTCTGCAGAATGAGAAAAAGAAAGTGCATGTCACTTTTCTGCAGGTATCTCTTTTTTTGCCATAAATAATTGTTAAAAAACCAACCTGTGAGAAAAAAAAAAAAAAAAAAAAAAAAAGTAAAAATGCATGCAGTTTTTGGTGTGTTTGCACTGATCTTTCAGACTCAAGAAATTTGAGAGAAAATCCTTTAGTGCAAACAGAGCCTTAAGTTGAGAAATAAAAGAGCATGTGCCCAACAGTGTTGTTTTGGTGCTGCTGTGTATAAAGTTCATTTTATGGGGTGCTTTTTCCAAGTGGATTCCCTTACTCAACTCCTTCATGGCTGGATTAGTACTGAACTATGAGCAAAGACTTGAATAACAGTCTACTTAGGCCCTGTGCGCACACCGTTTACCTGCGGTTTTGCGCAGAGATTTGAGAAATGTTTGTAATCTTTCTGCAGATATTTCCCAGCAAAACCTGCAGGTACCTGTGGTATTTCACTCCATTCACTAATGTAATCACGGAATACCGCAGGTAGCAAATGTGCGGTATAACCCCAGTATAGCCACGGTAATATTAATCACTGCCCTGCGTTTTTGCAGGAAAGTGATGTCATGACAGGTAGAGGAAGCGGAGCAGAGCAAACACAGATCACACTCCCTGGACGCCGCACGGAAGCACTTCCGTGTGACCTCCGTCAGGTGCCCGTACAGTCTGTCCTGCTGCAGCCCCGCAGCTGCCTGCACTGCAGTGTGTCAGTGTCTGCCTGCCCTGCAGTATCAGCAGCTTCTCACCCTGCAGTGCTGGCAACCGCAGGGTTGACGAGTGCTGCCGTCAGGAGGTTAGATGAGGTCATTACCTGCTGTGACGATCTCCTGCCCTAACGTCACTGCCTTCTATGCCCGTCTTGTGGGCGGCCCGAGACTGTCACGAGCTCTCGCGATGGTGAGAACGTGGTGGGCATAGAAGTCAGTGACAGTGGTGACGGCAGGAGATAGTCACTGTAGGTAATGATCTCATCCAACCTCCTGACAGCAGTGCTAGTCATCCCCTGCAGTGACCTGGGCTGACCTCATGATGTTAGCTCAGGTCACTGCACTACTCTCCCAGCCAATGGGGAACATTTTGTTCTTCATTGACTGGGACAGTGACTAAGGTATGGATCATCTGGATTTGATTATTTTCAATAAATTGGTGAAAGAGGGAATGTTTTGGGGAGGGTTTTCTCAAATAAACGTTTGTCGTCAATTTTTTTTCTTACTGACTGGGTTGGTGATGTCGGGTATCTGATAAACATGACATCACCAACCCCAGGGCATGATGCCAGGTGACATTACACATCTGGCATCAACCCCATATATTACCCCATTTGCCACCGCACCAGGGCAATGGGATGAGTTGGGGCAAAGCACCAGGATTGGCACGTCTAATGGATGCACCACTTTTGGGACAGCTGTGGACTGCTATTTTTAGGCTGGGGAGTGTCCAATAACAGTGGACCTCCCTAGTCTGAGAATCAGACCACAGCTGTCCGCTTTACCTTGGCTGGTGATCCAATAATTTGGAGGGGGGGGGGGGGGAACCCCATGTTTTTTTATTTTAAATTTATTTACATGCAAAATAAACAGTGGGGTGCCCTCTGTTATGGATTACCAGCCAAGGTAAATCTGCCAGCTGTAGTCTGCAGCACCCTAGCTGGCTACAAAAGATATGGGGGACCTCAGTCTTTTTTTAAATTATTTTTTTTGGCTAAATACAAAGGCAAAGCACCCTTTAGTGCCACATGAAAGTCACTAAAGGGTGCCAGCTTAGAATATATAGGGAGGTGGAACATTATATATGTCTTGCTCATCTATTATCTGTCTATTCATCTATCCATCTTTCCCTCTATCCATTATCTGTCTATCGATTATCTATATTTATTGCAGTTACAGCATAAAAAACTGCAGGGACCAACCTGCGAAAAAAAAAAAAAAAAAAGCGTTTTTTTTACTGCAGGTGCGATAATCTTCAACTCCCAGAAGTTTCTCAATAAATTTTCTTGAGAAATGTAACTTCTCCAGTGCACACATAGCCACACAGTTAAATAATAGAGACTTCACTCAATATTTTAGCCTAATTTAATTGGCAAAAAAAAGTCAGTCATGTAAGTAAATCAAAACATAATTCTGCCACTGCACAATAAATAATGAAACACATTATCAGCACCCTTGTAGAGCTAATGGAAGAGACATCACTGTAGAAAACGATCTAGCTTCTTCTGGATATTGTCAAAAGAATATTTGCCCATGTAGTCAATGTGGCCTTCTTCCCATTTCCTGCGTTCTTCCTCCGTTCGCTGTGCTTCTTCAGCTTCTTGGATGGATAATTCCGAAACAGACTTTGAAAGGTGAGCCTGAATAATAAAACCAATAATTAAATTAGACCACATTTCACACTGATCTTCCTTGACAGACTTTGCTTGTGATGGGATATTAACATGGGTCCATGTGTTCAGCCTTTTGGTATAAAAAAAAAAAAAAAAAAAAAATACAAAAGGGCATTCACAGATTTGTGTGCATTATCTTTCCCTTCAGTGAAGATAGCATTAGACTGGCGCTCCTCCTCTATGTGCGCACGTTGCGTAAATACATGCAGTTACGCTTTGCCGGCAGCTCCTGCTCTGTCTATGGCAGGAGCTGCAGGCAGAGCGCATGGAATCTGCTTCACTACGGACATTTCTGCAGCGATTTAAAGCGCACATGTGCTCTTCAGATCACTGCAGAAATTTCTGCAGTTAACTGTACGCAACGTGCGCACATAGCCTAACTTTTACAATGCAGTTATTCAAGACACTAGTTGAGTGTTTAAACTTCTAAAATTTGAAGGAAAAAAAAAAAAAAAAAAATTTATAAAAAAAAAAAGATTCACACCACTATGGGGTGCAGTTTGCATTCAATATTAGATCTATTTGGACAAGGGAACACAGGCCAATTATATAATATCCCTCTAGATCTTATAAATCCCTTTAATTTTCTACATCCTGAGTTTCATGTACATTTTGACAAGATTAGAAATTGCTATGACCAAAACCAAAAGTGTGAACACTTGTAGGCCCAGTGAGGATAATATTGCATCATTGACAATAATTGATGTAATACTGATTAAGAATACACTAATTCACTAGAAATAAATTAATAAATTATAATACAAAAAAAATTGATTACTTAAATTAAATGTTTTTCCTTAGAGGGGGTGTATACTTATGAACTAAATGCACGTATAAACAATCACCAGCTGCGTTGATCACGGTGACCAAATAGTGCCGATATATTTTAGTCAGTAGGCAAACAAATCTTAGACTTATCTTTTAAAAAATTAAATGCATTACAAAGTTTTAGTAGAAGAGGTCATTTGACTAGCATTTCTACATGTATACACCCCCTTAAAACCAGTATAAGTGTATGCAGCACTAATCAATAACACCAAAAATAAAACATTTATTCCATTAGCAGGTAGTGCTGATATGGAAATGTTGTGTATCGACTGATTATAGTAACAGGTCTCAATTTACACATTTGAGGGAGTTCTGCTTCATATAAACAATCTACAATACAAAGCAGACAGTGAAGAAGAGGACTGATACATCACTGCCCGTCTTCACAGTAACTTCAATCCAAACATTTCAGTGTGCCATTAGAGGAAATGACAGTGGTAGGTTATACAGTCACCTCCTCATTGACAGGGGGGGGTCTGACTACCAAGACCCATACCATTCCTTTATACATTTCCCCCCCACACACCAATACTACTGCCAACCAACGTTGCAATGCCAACTGTAACACTGCTCTTCTGAGGGGACGCGTTACAATTCGCACCACAGTTGACAGACAGCTGACATGCAGAAAACCAAAAAGGACCTCAGTCCCATTTTCAGGTTCAGGATTTCTGGGGGTCTCAGGTCAGAACCTTATTGCATACCATAACTTTACATAGGAGTGCCCATTTAGGGAGCAGAGTAATAAAGATGAATGTAGAAATATTTTATTCCCTGGTGTTATTACTGTTTGCAGTAAATTACAATGATGAAAGCAGCTGATTACATGAAAAGAAAAAGCTAAATCCTGAGACATTTTATTCAAATTTCTAGGCAATTCTGAAAGCAAAGGAAATGAAAAATGATCTATAGGAAGAGCGTAGAAGCAGATGGCGAGCCAATGGAAATACCATATGGAAGGATTCTTGAGTTACAGGCTCAGGGCTGAGCTGGGAGGGGAGAAGGTCTTGACCTTGAAGACTGTCATCAAGTGCACGCTGCTGAGAACTATTACTGGTTTGCTAGAAAGACAGCAGTTAGATACATAACCCTGTTCAAGAAAGTTATTACAATGTATTACAGACCAAAAAAAAAAAAAAAAAAAAAAAACCCTCAAATCTGTCTGAAAAATCCGTCTTGATGGCACAGTTCGGTGTCAAGTTACAACTTAGGGTGCCTTGGCCACAATCAGCGTTTGCAGACTTTTGGATGCAGCATATTTTCACTGCGTCCAAAATGCTGCCTTGTACAGTACAAGCATAGTGTATGGGATTAAAAGAAATCCTGTGTCCACTGCTTGTTTTTTTTTCCTGCAGCAAACACTGACCTGCAGTGTGGCTTTCTGAGCCACAGCATGTCAATTGTCGCAAGGGCCCTCCATAGGGAGAACACAAGCAAGAGACTGCAGCGCCCCGAGCCCTGATCGTGGGTACAAGCAGCTGCGGTCTCCTGGGGAGGAGACTCGTGGCCCCGCAGGTCAAGACTTGCTGCGTCCAGGACAGTGAGGCCCGATTGTGGGCACAGCCTTATTATGGTCTATACAGGGCTTTGGAGGAGAAAAGAGCACTCAGCACAGAGAAATAAGCAGATTGAACCAGCAGCTCAAGCAACCATTTTAGCTTACTCCAGTGCTGAATTCATAGCCACACATCTCAGTACTCCAATACAAGGTCTTTTCCATGCTGTTACTTTTCTGTGTACTACATAAGAGCAGGAATCCCTCTACTATGATGTCTGAAATACACACGGCAGCCAATCTCTGCCCTTTAGCTCAGAAAAACGAAAATATGTAGTCTAAATACAGGATTAAAGTTATCGTATATTTCGGATAACACTTTTCCTCCCAAAAATTTGGGAGGAAAGTGAAGGGTGCGTCTTATAATCTAAATATAGTTTACTGGGTGGGAGAGAGTTGGGTGGGGGGGGGGGGGGGGGAATAAGAGGCCAGGGGGAATACTGAGGCAGGTCTCTAGTGGCTGCTGCTGGGGCAGCTGTGTGGTGTCTGTGCGGGGTCTCGCAGTGACTTCGAATAATGCTGCCCGGAGTCAGTGTGTGCGCACAGATGGGGGCTCTCAGGTCAAGCTTATCTGCGCAGGCGCCACCTCCGGCTCATTGATCTCCCTGCAGCGGACATCAGGAAAATGGCGCCCGGAGGTTGCGCTTGCGTAGATGAGACCTCTGCTTGCCATTGGGCCTAGAGTTCAATCTGGACTACGGGCGCCATTTCTTTGAAGCCCTCACCACGCATAGCCGTGGTGGAAGCTGCCCCAGCACAGCAACCTGAGCCTCTGCTGCGGCCCCAGCACAGTCTACAGTTTCTGGGACACCCACCGCCCCTGCCTCCTATGACTCCTCCACGACCACTACTGCCCCATCTGGTAAGAGACTGGATTACAAGAATGACCCCATTCCTCCTCAAACCACCTTTCCTTTGAATTTGGATGCATCTTATAAAATCAAAAGTATGGTATAATGGCCAGAAAACACAGATACCAGAAAGCCCATGAGAAGGAGCGGCGCAGTTCATGGCAAGGCATTTCAGATAACCCCCTTTAATATTTTAAGAGGAATTTAGACATAGAAATTCCCTAATAAGTTTTGAGAGGAGAATTTGAACAGCAGGAGGCTGTAAGTTACACCCCCCCCCCTCCACATGATAGGTTCCCTTTAAGTTCAATATACTTGATCACTCCACCACTTTTTGGGAGTGTTAAAAAGCAAAGAATTTTATGTACATCATTAAACTTTTAGTACACCATCTGAATTCTGTATCATTCAGTACTAGTGCATCCAAACCAGTCATTGAGCAACAAAGATACTTACAGGGTTCTCAGGATCACAAGAATGAGTTTCCTTGGAGCAGCTAGATGACAGATTCTCATCTGTCATCGGAAGGTCCGTTCTTCCACATTGATGCTGGAGAAACAAACCACCACTTAGAAAAGTCTGACAGCTTTGAGATGGCATGTCTAAATTTGTAATGCATTGTGTATAAAAGTACACGTTCTAAAGATACTCTTGGGTGTGGTGGGGCAGGGAAGAAATACAAACCGAAAAAAAAAAAAAAAAAAAGAAAAAAAAGGGAAACAATTCAGTTACCTTATCTGTGGCGACAAACTCCTCTTGTTCTGTTAATAAGGGCAAAATGTCAGAACTGTAGATCTCCCACCAGTGGATAAGGAATAAAAGGTGCTGATCTCCTTGTAGCGCTTCCTCCTCTACAATCCATTTAGTTTGAGGGTTATATTTACAATTCCAAGGCTTTGGGGTACCTATAAAATGAACAACCTTCGCCTCTGACCCAAATCTGTAATAGAGAAGTGTGCAGATACTAGACTTCATTTCTTTATTACATACAATTAATACTTCATTATGATAATGAAGTGGCTTAGTATTGGGTAGATCCACCAAAACAGCTCTGATGCCTTTCTATCTGCACCAAGATTATAGCAACAGATCATTGAAGTCCTGCAAGTTGTGAGTTGCAGCCTCCATGGATCAGTTTCCCTTCTAGCACATCAAGGATGCTCATTTGCAGAGATCTGGAGGCCAAGTCCTCACCTTGACCTAAAGTTTCCTCGAACCATCCCTGAACAGTTTTCAGCATGGCAAATATTCTTGTGAAAAAAAAGGACACTATATTGCCATCATGAAGGAGTGTACCAAAATAGGTTGCTTCACACCACTAAGAAAAATAGTTACAGAAAAGTGGGATGATTGTTTCCCCTCACTCGTCATTTGTGTGCGGTCTGTATAATTCTTATTATAAGTGCACACAGTGTCGGGACCGAATGGAGGAGTAGGGGGAACCATGGGGTAAATTTAAAGACAGTATTGGGAGCATGAGGGTAGGATGAGTGCGGTTACAGTATAAGTGAGGGAGGATTGGTGCAGAAACTGTATGGGAGGTGGGGGGGATGAGTGCAGACTGTATGAAAAGTGAGGGGGGATGGGTGTGAACACAGTATAAAATGTGAGGGGAGGATGGGTGCAGACAGTATGGAAAGTGAAGGGGATGGGTGCAGACAGCATTGGGAGAGAGGGGGAGATGGGTGCAGACCATATAGGAAGTGAGGGGTGGGGGATGTGTGCAGACAGTATGAGCAGTGAGGAGGCATGGGTGCAGACAGTATGAGGAGAGGGGGGATTGGTGCAGACAGAAGGGGAATGATGCGGTCATAGTATGGGAAGCAAGGAGGTGATTACTACGGAAGTTGTTATATGACCGTATGGGATAAGAAAAAAAAAAAAAAAAAGGCACAGACTGGGTAGGGTGGAGGAGTGCAAGAGTGCTTAATATGCAAAAAGGGCAGTGTGGAGGGCACGTATCATAAGAGGGACTATGTGTCATGTTTTGTGCAGGGAACACAGTTAGGGTGAATTATTTATTCATGAGCGCAATGTGGGGCAGATATTCAGGTACATTATGACTTTCAGGCATAGTGTTGGGATGTGCTGCAGTGGAGAAGATTGAAGTGTGCAGAAACGAGCTGTGGGCATGAAAATTCATCATGGATGTAGAGTGGGTACAGAACACTTTTTTGTGATGTATTCCTGTACTGATAGGAGTTATATGGATGTATTTCTGTACCACTGGTGGCTCTATTGATGTATTCCTGTGCTGTTATAAATCCTGATCCTGCACATATGTAACAGTTCAGCACTTGTAAGATTACATTATCCAGGGCTGTTTTAAGTATTGTGCCATCTGCAAATTTAATGGTTACTATGTTTTTTTTTCAATGTTAGGAGGATTAAAGGGGTTGTCCCACATTTGTGATGTGTCTGCACTTACTCTATGTGACTACAGACATTCAAGTTCAGTGTGCACAGTGCACCCTGGCAGTAATATCTGGTGCCGATGGCAAGAGTGGGAGTTCACAAAACCACAAGTATGCAAATTTACATATACGTGGTCACGTGCTGGCTAGACATGCGTGGCCTTGATCACAAAGTAAATTGCGTGAGGCCAGACAAGTCTAGTCAGAATGTGACCAGAAGTATACAAATTGCATACTTTTGCTCATGACAGTCCACTCTTGCCACTAGGAAGGGAGAAACCTAAAAGTGTTCAGTGCAAGTGCTGTGAGAATGCAGAAGCCTACAGTTACCTCATCTCAAACCTGCACAAGCCATTATAAAATTAAGCCCTGTAGCATGCTCAATCCTAACAGCATTTAATATACTCACTGTCAGGATTAGTCTCTGCTTGCTGATTCCAGCTGTGATCACATGGCCACTGCACTCATGTGATATTCACACTAAGGGTACGCTCACACGAGCGTGAAAATCGGACGAGTGCAATGCGAGAAATTCTCGCATTGCACTCTGACCAATGTTAGCCAATGAGGTTGAGCTGTTGGTCAGCTTTTCTCGCATCCAGATTCTGGATGCGAGAAAAGCGGCAGCATGCTGCGATTGTCTGCGAGAGCCGTATCCCTCGCACCCATTCAAGTGAATGGATGCGAGAGATACATCGGACTGCACTCGGATGTTATCCCAGTGCAGTGCGATCTACGCACAGGCTGACAGTGGAGGAGATGGGAGGATTAACCCCTCCCTCTCCTCCGCAGCGCCTGCACTCAGCTTCACAGCTGTGACCCGATCGCAAGATCGGGTTACAGTCGCATGACACCCGACTCACGCTCGCAGCAGAGCCTGAGCCGGGGGACATTAGCATATCGCATCCGATGCTCTCGCATCGGATGCCATACGCTCGTGTGAGTCCAGCCTTATGGTCATGTGGCAATTAGCTTTTCTTCTTACTGCTCTTTTCATTGAAAAATTGAAAGAATTAGGAAATGCAGCTTGGCATCACATGACTCCAAGTATGAAAATTGCATATGAATGCTTGGTCACATGATGACTACTCAGACTGTGGGAGGGAGTGGAGTGCAGATTGGTGTTTTTCCAGTGTGGACAGTGGGACTGTGGAAGGTTTGAGGGTTGGAGGTGGGGCTGGAGCCTGGGCAGAGTCTCAAGGGGGCCTGAAAATTTTGCCAGTATGGGGCCCTGAAATTCCTAGTGGCGGCCCTGCATACTAAAATACACCACATGTAGAAAGGAGAAGCCATTTTTTTTCCATAAATAAAGCAGCCAGGTTTTCATGATCCTGTCCAAAGTCATGGCCTTCTCAGTCACTCATGTCAAGATCTTGAGAACCAATAGCAGTTCAAAACAGATTCTGCTTTTTTGGTTTTTAAACACACAACTGAACATTTGGCACCAATTTTATTACAGATTACACCGAAGCTTTACTTTTATAGAAAGGAGAATTGACCTGGAGAACAGGATCAGTTCACACGTTTATAAAGGTCATGGAACATTTGATATCTCTAGGCACCCCTAAATTCAGTACTGTGCAGATGTAGCAGCTGAATTTCTTAGGTAATTTAACAGGTCTGCCTGAAGATCTAACAAGAATATACTCCGCTCTCCTATACTTGCCGAAATGAACACTGTTACATTCTGCTGGATCATTGGTACTTACTGTTTAAATGCAGGTATATAAGTGTATATAGAACTTATGCTCAAGTTATAGATAAAAGGCAAATGTTTGCTGATGTCTGCTGTTGCCCAGTTGCTAAAGAAACTGTTAAGCAGGCCCTGGTCACCACCTGCAAGAAAAACAAACATAGGACATGTTACAACACTTTACATACAGGTATACCAAACATCATTGGTCAATGCAGAAGTGTGTGACATAGAAGCTAAGCTGGTTATCATCCAGTGATACCATAGTCAGACTAGGATATATCTCTACATTACATGCAAGTCATGTAAAGTGCCGTAATTCCTTGACTAGCATTGGATTAACTATAAAAGATAATACCATCAAAGCTGCCATTGTCTTCTGCATACTGTAGGAGACGTCCAAAAGTTTCAAGTGAAGGTCTAAAGACAAACACCCCACTATTAAAACAGTCAGGCCAACCGGAGTCTGGAGCTGCTGAAAATTCTTCCCGATCAAATAATTCATCGATCTTACGAAGAGCCTGTAACACAAAAATTCACCATAATGTCATCTGGACATGGGTAGTCTCACTAAACGACGTACCAGCGATTCCAACCACGATACGACCTGGTCAGGATCACTGGTACGTTGCTACAGGGTGGCTAGTGAGCTGTCAATCAGGCAGATCTTCCCAACGACGCAGCAACGATACGGCAGTCGCTGGGACCCTGTCACATAGCACAATTCAAATCTCGATTAGCAACCTAGGCGTGCATCTACATTGCCTTTTCTGCGCCCCCCTATGCTCTGATTGGTGGTCGTAACTGTTGTGACTGGGCGGTCTTTCCTTTAGAGAAGGCAACATAATAGCGCTTCCATCCTACAGTCCTATGCAGAATGGACTGTATTACGATCTGCTGCTACACGCGGTCTGGGACAAGTGAATTCAGCCCTCTGAAATGTACTGCAATCTACAAGCCAGAACAGATGGAAGCGGCCAATCTGAACACAGTAGCGATCACTAATCGGAACAGAGGGTGTGGAAAACAACGAAGACTCACGCCTACGTGAGTCGCGAATGAGGTCGTTGGGTAAGGTGTCAAGCACACCGATGCGTGCTGCCCTGCGGGTGCCCAACGACAAAAATGTGTTTTTTTTTTTTTTTGGTAAAAGATGAAGTGTGACATCTACGGCCAAACTTCATAGACAAAACTACCTAGAATTCCAGTAAATAGTGCACTTACGATTGTGTCTGCATCCATGTACACACACTTTGTATACTGGGTGAGGGTCCAACACTGAATTTTGGTGAAGGTTATTCCAAGTTCTGGACGTTTCAGTAAGGACAATCGCACCAAATCTGCGCTGTCGAGAGTGTCCACCTCCAAAACGTCATCAAAAACTTTACTGAGAATTGCCCTTAAAAACAGAAGTATACGGAAACTGAGCAGTGCTGTTTAGTATTAAAGGCTGGGGCACAGCTATATGGTATTATGCCTAGTGCAGGGCCACCAGGACCTTTTCTATTCTGGTCCCCCATGTCCTGCATTGGCCATGGCAGAGCATGTATCCTGCCCAGAGCTCCTTTAAAAGATAAGTCTGATTAGGGCAAGGCTAGAGCTATACCAAAATTTCTGAGATGTAGCAATGAAAGAAACTACTAGCAACCCACTCAAAGGAGCAACTTGGGAACTTAAGGGGGGGGGGGGGTGTTTAAGTCTGCAATTCATTCAAATTGAAAGTATTTATACACATTGTATTAAAAAAACAAAAAAAAAAAAAAACCCAAACACCTTCATGCGTGCCTTGTCTTACCTCATACGTCCGGAGACTTGAGATGTAATCATTACCACCAGCTTGCGGGATGTTTCATGATTCCTTAATGATTTCCCCAAAACCAAGGCACCTTGACAGTATATGTCATTTGTGCAAAGGGTCACAAATGCTTGGTCTGTAACTGGAAAATAAAAACAAATACCCTGTGGGTTACACATACTACTTTAAGACACCATACTGGTGGCCTTTAGTCTTAATAGTGAAATAAGCCCGAAGACTCCAGTGTTCAAAAGGAATGTGTCAGCAGGTTTTTGCCATTTGATCTGAAAGCAGCATAATGTAGGAGAAGAGGCTTAAATTCCAGAGATGTGTCACTTGCTGCGCTGCTTGCTGTGCTTTCAATATAAAATCAGTGTTTTATCAGCAGGAGATTATCACTGCAGGACTGGGTGTCATGTTAGCCAGTCCAGCCAATATGTGTAACCATGCCCCCACCACTGATTGGCAGCTTGCTGATCATGTACATTGTGCACATGAAGTTGCAAGTCAGGGTGTTAGCCAGGTTATATGTACAGTATACGTACACAGCTCAGCATTTATAGCACTGCTACATTTACAGCTGAAAAAGTGATTTTATCAACACATGCCTGGAATCAGGCTATTTGTCCCTACATCATGCAGCTCAAATAAAAAAAAAAAAAAATCTGTCATCAGGTTTTTGCTATGTTAACAAGCCCACTTGTCTCTGTTCAAGCCAATCCCCAAGGAGACCATTTCATGGTAGTTTTAGGTGCCGTCTTCTAAATGGAGAAAGTAATTAATACACTTGTGTGGTACAAGGTCAGGGGATTCCTTGGGTGGTCTTAGCGTATGCCATACTCTGCAAACGTAGAAGATAAAACAGTCCAGGAAATCAGATGTTGGTAGGATTTATTTGCTCTGATGGAACAGTTTGTTTTCCGTATATATGGTTCCTAGGCCAGTAAAATATGGCAGCTCACACCCACATCTAACTAATGACACGTGACTAGGGCCCAAAAGCTACACGTGTACAACCAGTCTGATCAAACATCCTCACTCCCCCAGACTCCCAGCACAATAACCTCCAGCTAAAAGCATGATACTTACCAGGCATGCTGAGGAGTCTACGAATCAGTGTCTGCAGAAATATATCCCGCCGGGCACCATACAGAGTCTAGCTTCTAAAATAAAAGAAGTGGTCATACTAGGGTTAATGAAGCATTAATTATTAATAGGATATTCTCAAAGTCACATGACCATTGTCAAACTTTCTATATTACATGAAATTCCTTTCTGTAAATCAGTAACAGACGGCGAGTGGTGATAGGAGGCTGGAAGCAGGGCGAGTACTGGGGCATTGCCTGTGACAAGTGGGATTTCAGGGGCTGTCCTGCCATGCTCGGTAGATATATCCATCATTCATAAGCAGCATGGGTATATGCAACCTTGAGGTCTGCAAACCTGTCCCTGCATTGCCTGTGTGCCATACACTTATTCTCCATAGAGGTTAACCACCTGAATGGTAACAGTGCTTAAAAATGGAACAAGCACTTAGTTTCTATAAGGGTACATCCATACATCTGTGTGAATTATCCACCACCTATCATAGTACCAAGTGAGGCGGGGAGATGAAATCACAGAATATAAGGAGGATCGGTGCAGGGGATTTAATATTCTGCATTTCCAGCAGAAACAGATGTGAAAGTGCAATTTCTCCCTGAAATTAGGCTGCATTAACAGAAAGTGAAGATCCTCCATCCAATAATATAAAGAAGCTGTTTTTATTCCACAACGAGTTTCCACGCTGGAGTGGCATCTTTCACAAGTGTGGCTTTTACACTTGAGAAATCAGTTTGCTGTGAAAAGAAAAAAAAAAAAACCCGCCTTTTGGATCAAGGATCTTCACTTCTGTTAGCGCAGTCCAGCAGCATGAAGTGTCCTTCTCAAAATCCTCCAGGAGGATGTCATCTCCAGCCATGGGGCAGTAGCAATCATTACTGAGCCTTCACAACTCCCTGAGGGGAGCACATTACCTACATATTATATCTTTATATAAAGGCATGGTTTGGTGTGATCTGTGTCCCTATAGTTTTTATCTAACCTATCCGATTAGGCAGTCATCTGTAGAGACTTCACCACCAGCTAGGACTAAAATAGTACAATGGCTGGGCCCTCACTGACCTATTTAACATCCCAATCTGGTGGTTGCACGTTTGAGCCCAGTCTTTCCTGTTGGCCACATCTCCATTCACTGTTCTTTGAACCCATAAAGGTTTAATGGAAGGCAGTGTAGGTATAAGGAGTTGAGTATTCCCTGTACCTGGATCCTGAAGCTCATGCATGTCCAAAGACCCTGTGGCCACAAAAGAAAACGCATGGAGCGCATGAGGGTCCAAAGACTCCATGGCCACAGAAGAAACCAACGCATGGAGCGCATGAGGGTCCAAAGACTCCATGGCCACAGAAGAAACCAACGCATGGAGCGCATGAGGGTCCAAAGACTCCATGGCCACAGAAGAAACCAACGCATGGAGCGCATGAGGGTCCAAAGACTCCATGGCCACAGAAGAAACCAACGCATGGAGCGCATGAGGGTCCAAAGACTCCATGGCCACAGAAGAAACCAACGCATGGAGCGCATGAGGGTCCAAAGACTCCATGGCCACAGAAGAAACCAACGCATGGAGCGCATGAGGGTCCAAAGACTCCATGGCCACAGAAGAAACCAACGCATGGAGCGCATGAGGGTCCAAAGACTCCATGGCCACAGAAGAAACCAACGCATGGAGCGCATGAGGGTCCAAAGACTCCATGGCCACATCGCAAACCAACGCATGGAGCTGATGAAGGTCCCAAGAATCTGTGGCCACAAATCACCACATGGAGCATATGATCAAGCTATGCTTCTGCTTTATAGGAAACAGCCTGAACTAATTAAAGATAAGAGAAATCCATGCCTGAAACAGATCAGTATATGGCCCTATTCAGCAGTTTGTGCCCAAAAAGTGACAAACTTGGAAAAGTGGCAACATTTTGGTGCAACTTGTAGGTGCCAAAATTTTGCAACATTTGGAGTCTTAACACCAGTGTCTTCCAGCTCTGCCAAACTAATTCATGGTAAGATTTGG
Organism: Anomaloglossus baeobatrachus; assembly: GCF_048569485.1. Lineage (NCBI taxonomy): Eukaryota > Metazoa > Chordata > Amphibia > Anura > Aromobatidae > Anomaloglossus > Anomaloglossus baeobatrachus. The sequence continues at coordinate 346,450,060 of NC_134357.1, read as the reverse complement.
CACTCCCGTCACCAGAAATCTCTCCAGGCCAATAGATTCAGATTTCTGGTATGGGGCACAAATGTGACACTTGTCAGAAGCTCTTCATGATAAGGGGACCGATAGACTCAATTCAGTGGAAAAAAAAAAACAAACAAACAAAAAACCACTTAGTCTTGGAGTTGGGACCTGTGCTTTTTGCGTTTAATAGAATCCATAAGGCCACGCTCACAGCGGTATTTTGCCGCAAAACTGGATCCGTCATAAATGAGTTTCAGTTCCATTCCTTTACAATGGAATTGCAGCAACGTGCAGCATACACAACCGCATGTCACCGCGATTCCATTGTAAATGAATGGAGCTGAAACTCCTTTATGACGAATCCAGTTTTGTGGCAATATACCACTGTGAGCACAGCCTTACCAAGATTGGCCTAGTTTAAAGAAGGCCCTCCACCAGATCAAGAAGAGTGGCCATATTTTTTGCTTTTATTTACAAACCCCAAGTAGTCAAATTCCTTTATTTTTTTATTTATTTATAGCCATCAAAAAGATATGTGCTTTCATATTTAGTGCTAATCTTTATGGTCGTTACCACAGGTATCTCTGGGTTGCTCCTCAATTATTCTTGAGAGTTGTGCCCCTTCATACGGAGTATTAATATTAGCACCCAGTAGGGGGACCCATATGGCAAACAAAAAAAAAACCCCATACATACAAAGTGTCACCTGTACCCCAAAATGGTATAAAACAATCTCAACTCACTGCAGTAGAAAACAAGTCCTCAAAGAAAAAAAAAAAAATAATAATAAATCCAAGTTACAAAACTCAAAAATGGGGACAATTTTTTTTTTTTTTACAAAATTCATAACTGTTAACCGCTAGAGTATAGGTTTGATATTAGTGTAATGAGCTAAAGAACCATGGGGGCCAAGGTGACTACCACACAATGAAGCATGTAAAAAAAAAAACAAAAAAAACAAAAAAAGCCCCCACAGAAAAATCAGCCCCTGTGGCTCCGGGCCCCACCAACAGAAAAATCAGCCCCTGTGGCTCCGGGCCCCAGCCTCGGCACAGTCACGTACTCGCTCCCCATGGGACACAGTCCCACAGCAGCACTCAGCCCCCCGCTATCAGGCTGTGCAGTGACGACCCCCAGATGCCGGTCTGTGAGGGGGGACATTACAGGGACACACGGCGCCATTATCCCCGGAGACCTGCTCGGTGGAGTCCTCCAGCTGCCCTTGTGGCCGGTACTCATGGAGGGCACGGGGAGGGCCGGTGACACTCGCCTTTCCCCGGTTCTCTGACGTCTCGGCGTGGAGCTGCAGGGAGGCGTGCGCTGTGCACAACTGGACAGGCTGGCCGACCCCTCCCGCTGCAGGGCGCTGTGTGTGGAGCCCTCTACCCTGCACCAGGGCTTCTTATAGGGCAGAGCTGGAGAGTTGGCTAAAGTGATCTTGCCCATGGCAACCAATCAGCTTTGACCTTTTATTCTTCAGAGGTACCGTACGTTACAGTAATGAAAGCTGCAATCTGATTGGTTGCTATGGGCAACTAGTGCACTTTTCTTTTGCATGTATGTATTTACATCAGTGGCAGAGCAGGATAGGCTGCTTTCACATCAGCGTTTTTTTGTTTTGTTTTTTGCCTGACTGCAAAAAAACGCATCTGACCGGATCCTTGACAAATGCTTTCTCGTTTCAATGCATTTTGAATGGAATCGCGGTAATCTGCCGCATGCGGCAAAAACCGGACCGAACGCAAGCCCCTGCGGCACAATACGGCACTAATGTAAGTCTATGCAAAAAAAACGCAACTGGCGTTACAAAAGCCGGTTGCGGTTTTTCTGCAGAACGCCGTATTGTGCCGCAGAGCAAAAATCCGGATGTGTGAAAGTAGCCTTTGCGTTTGCATGCGTCATACTAGATGCGTTGTGTTGCGTTTTTTCAGGCTGCTTTCACACATCCAGTTTTCACCGTCAGGCACAATCCGATGAATTGCAGATAAAATGGATCCGGCCCCGGAAGCGTTTTATTCCCCATTAGCGCTGGATTGTGGCGGATGGCCTTGCGTTGCATGTGGTGTCCGCCTGCCGGAAAGTATGCAGCATGGAACTTTTTTGTCTCCTGCAAAAAAACCGGACCACGCTGGATCCGGCGCCGTCCAGCATGTATAATGGAAGCCTATGGGCGCCAGATCCGTCGTCATCCGGCATATGATAGAATCCAACAGTTTTTTTGAACTGAGCATGCTCAGTATCACAAAGGATCCGTCAAAAAACGGAAGGAACGCATTGAAAAAACTGATGCGACGGTTCCGTTTTTTTGCCAGATCCGTCGCATCAGTTCATGGCAATGGCACAAAACTGATGTGTGAAAGTAGCCTAAACGCCGCTTTACACGCTGCAACATCGCTAGCATTTGCTGGTGATGTCTAGCGCGATTGCACCCGCCCCCGTCGTATGGCCGATATGTGGTGATCGCTGCCGTAGCGAACATTATCGCTACAGAAGCGTCACATGCACATACCTGCTCTGCGACGTCGCTGTGACCGACGAACCGCCTCCTTTCTTCGCAGGAACGACGAACAACATCGTACCTGCAGCAGCACCAATAATTGGGAAGATGGGGGCATGTCACCGATTAGCAATTTTGAACGTTTTTGCAACGATTCAAAATCGCTCATAGGTGTCACACGCAACCACATCGCTAACGCAACCGGATGTGCGTCACAAATTCCGTGACCACAACGCATGTAAAGCGGCCTTTAGGCTACTTTCACACATCAGTTTTTTCCATCAGGCACAATCCGGAAAAAAACGGATCCGGTGCCGGATCCGTTTTATCCCCATTGATTTGTATTAGCGCCGGATTGTGCCTGATGGCCTTGCGTTGCATCCAGCTTTTGCCAGATCCGTCGTAATTGGCTAATGCGGTGGCCGGGTGGAACGTGTCTTGTAACGTTTTTTGTCTCTGACCAAAAACTGCATCGCGCCGGCGCGATACGGCGTGATTTACAATTGAAGCCTATGGACGCCAAATCCGGCGTAATGCGGCAAAAAATGGATGCGGCCGCCGGATCCCTTTTTTTAAACTGAGCATGCTCCAATGTATTGCAAAAAAACAGATCCAGCAAAAAAAATGGACGAAACGGATGCAAAAACTGACGCGTCGTATCCGTTTTTTGACGGATCAGGTATGCCGGATGCATAAAAAAAAAGGATCAGGCGCATCAGTTTTTGCATATTCTGCGCCGGATCCGTTGCATCAGGCACACGCTGGATTGTGCCTGATGCCAAAAAACTGATGTGTGAAAGTAGCCTTAAAGCTACTTTCACACATCCGGATTGAGCCGTGCGGCTCAATCCGGCTGTGAATCCTATGCAACGGATGCGGTGAAAACACCGCATCCTTTGCATAAGTTTTTCCCATGCGGCCCGTCCGGTTTTTGCCGCTTGCGGCATGCTACTGAGCATGCGCAGTGGCAAAAACCGCATGCAGCGGCCTGATGCGGTTTTTGCCGCATTGCGCCGCATCCGGCCGCCATAGGCATGCATTGAAAAATGCACCGCATCGGCCGAATGCGGCGCGCTGTGTTTTTTTTTGCCGCACGAAAAAACGTGCCAGGCAACGTTCCATCCGGCCGCCGCATCGGCTAAATCTGCCGCATGTGGCAAAAACCGGATGGAACGCAAGGCCTTGCGGCACAATGCAGCACTAATTAAAGTCTATGCAGAAAAAACGCAACCGGCAGCATAAAAAACCGGTTGCGATTTTCCTGCAAAGTGCCGTATTGTGCCGCATAGCAGAAACCGGAGGTGTGAAAGCAGCCTAAGCTAGGTTCACATTTCCGTAAATTTGTATCAGTCACAATCCGTTTGGTGGATTCCGTTGTTCCCATAGACTTGTATGAGCGGTGGATTGTGACTGATGATGCTGCGTTGCATCCTCCGCCCGACTGATCAGTCGTCGAACGACTGACCGTCGGACGGCAGGAACGCAGCATGTAGCGTTTTTTGAGCAGCGGAATCCTTTTGATTCCGCTGCGCATGCTCTCTCTCGGCTGCCGAACGATCAGCTGATCACCCGGCGGCCGGCTGCTGTGAGCGATCAGCTGTTCACCCGGCAGGCGGCTGCTGTGAGCGATCAGCTGATCACCCGGCGGCCGGCTGCTGTGAGCGATCGGCTGATCACCCGGCGGCCGGCTGCTGTGAGCGATTCGCTGTTCACCCGGCGGCCGGATGCTGTGAGCGATCAAATGTCCACCCGGCGGCCGGATGCTGTGAGCGATCAGCTGATCACCTGGCGGCCGGCTAAGGAGAGCGACCAGCTGATCGCTCTCATTAGCCAGCCGCCGGGAGATCATCTGTTCGCTCTCAAAAGCCGGCGGCCGGGTGAACAGCTGATCGCTCACAGCATCCGGCCGCCGGGTGAACAGCTGATCGCTCACAGCATCCGGCTGCCGGGTGAACAGCAGATCGCTCACAGCAGCCGGCCGCCGGGTGATCAGCTGATCGCTCTCTCACGTTTTACAATGGAGTCCGACAATGAATTCTTATTCTTGTCATCCGTTGTACAACGCATCAGTCACAAGCTTCAAGCAACGCTTGTGACTGATCAAAAACAACGGAAATGTGAATCTAGCCTTACCGAGTTTCAAAAACGCTACTTGTTCCGTTTTTGACCTCGGTCAAAATACTGCATCTCACTAGATCTGATGCATTGCAGCGGTACCTGCAATGTAGTTCAATGGGCGCCGGATCCTGTTGTACCGGAAGTCGCCGGATCCTGATAGACAGGATCCTGTTGTCTGTACTGAGCATTTTTTCACGAATGTTTAGCATGTCCAGAAAGCAGCCTGGCATGGTCAGTACTGAAATCTCTCTGTCTGGCCAATTTCAGACATCCATGTTTTATCAGGTAGAAGCCATGTGCATGGTTATGGTCATACGTGTGACACGTACCGGAGAAAACACGGGTCTGTGAAATAAAAATGTTCTATATTCACCTGTATCCAGCGATGCTGTCTTCAGCTCTGCTGCCTCCCGCTCCTGATCACCACTCATTATACTCACTGAATATTCACTGCCCGGGGATCTGAAAGCAGGAGCATGGCAGGGACATCGCCGGGAGAGCACCGCGGGGACAGGTGAGTATACAGAAAGCTATGTGTGCGCAGTGAGGTCCAGGAGGTCATTGCAGTTCCCAATGAGTGTCAGAAGGGTGACTTCACGGGTTCATCAGAGTTCATTGGGAACTATGATGAGTCCCCGATGCTGGACCCATGATGCTCCGGCTTCCAGGTCCTCACTACACACACACACACACGAGCACATATGCACACATATGTATACACACATAGCAGACACTCATGGATACATCAAGCATATATACACACATAGCGCACAAGCACGTATACACTGAACACACACACACATATGTCTTCACACACACACACACACACACACACACACACACACACACACACACACTGCTGGATACTCACCTGTCCCCAGCGATGAGGTCCCCGGCACTGAAGTCCTCAGTGCTGCTCTTGCTTCCAGCTCTTCAGTGCAGTGAATATTCAGTGAGTATAATGAGTGGCGGTCAGGAGCGGGAGGCAGCAGACGGACGTCTGAAACCAGCCTATAGCTCTCCAGAAGACCAGGATCATGGATGGGTGAGAGGGAGTAATAAAGATGGAGTCCCTAAGTGTGTCTGTGTATTTATTTCTAATAAAGTATTTTTTTTCTGTGTGGTGTCTTTTTATTTAACCCTTTATTGGAGATTCTTAATGGTCAAACTTGGCCTGACATTAAGAATCTTGGGCTTTATACCAGCTGGTAAAAACAAAGCTGGTATTAACCCCTTATTACCCAGCGTGTCACCCGGCACCAGGGCCACTGGGAAGTGTTGGATACAGCGCCAGAAGATGGTGCTTCTATGAAAGCGCCATTTTCTGAGGTGGCTGCGGACTGCAATTCGCAGTGGAAGGGCCCATAAAGCTTGTGCACCCTGCGCTGTGGATTACAATCCCCAGCTGGCTAGTTGTCCATGGCAGGACACAAAAATTGGGCGAAGCCCTTGTCTTTTTTTTTATTATTTCATGAAATTCATGAAATAATTAAAAAAAGGGCCTCCCTGTATTTTTGGTTCCCAGCCGGGTACAAATAGGCAGCTGGGGGCAGCCCGTACCTGCCAGGCTGTACCTGACTAGCATACAAAAATAGGGCGAAGCCCAAGTAATTTTTTTGTTTTTTTAGTTTTTAGGCGAAAAACTTAAAAAAAAAAAAAAACCGCGGGCTTCCCTGGATTTTCCACTGCCAGTGAAGGTAACACCAAGCAGTGGGGGTTAGCAGCCAGTAGCTGCTTGGGTTACCCTTAGCAATAGAAAATGCTGCGGGAGCCCACAATTTTTTTTTTACCCCTAACCCTTAGGCTTAGGGTTATGTGTTTGGGGTTTTGTTTTTCTTTATTTTTTTCTTAATGAATTTAATAAAAAAAAAAATCGACATCGAGCACCCGAGCATTTTACTGCTCACTCATTCCTACTCTTGACCCCACACCCAGCAGATCAAGCAATCAGATGACTCCAGTGTCGGACGATTACTTGTTCTGTGTCACCTGCATCCATCGCAGCGCATGCGAGCTGTGAAGTTAGCTGAGTTCGGCCGCCACTGAAGTCGGCTGATCTGAACTTAGTTGAACTCGAGCCCTCACACTCTGCAATGGATGCAGTGGGACATAGAAGACACTGGAGTCAGATCAGCTGACTCCAGTGCCGACCGAACTCAGCTGACCTCACAGCCCGCACAAGCTGCGATGTATGCAGGGGGACACAGAACAGGTAATCGGCCAACACTGGAGTCCTTAGCTGATCTGAACTTAGCTGACTCCTGACCACACAGTCCGGACACGGTCACACGTGATCGGCAGCACGCAGTGACTGCTGTTAACCTGCATCCATCGCAGCGTGTGCGGGCTGTCAGATCAAGAGTTCAGTTGACTACCGATCAGCTGACTCCAGTTCCGCCGATAAATTCTGTGTCCAGCTGCAGACGGATCCGGTAAAATAATAATTGCGGTTGTATGCGTTGCACGTACAATCCGCAGGATGCAGTCAGATGCATTTTGCGTTTTTTTCGCCATCAGGCAAAAAATGCTGACGTGAAAGCAGGCTGAGGCCCCATTCACACGCACGTGTCTCGGGTACGTGTTAGGTCCGTTCCTGCACATACCGGAGACACGGGCACACGTAGACCCATTAAAATCAATGGGTCTGCGCACATGTGCGTGTTTTGCCATAGAACGTGTGTATGTGTGGAGCATACGTGTGTCTGTGTGCTCCACCCGTAGACATGTCCACGTTTTCTCTGGCATCACGGGTGTCACGCGGCCCGCATACGGACCACACAGATGTAGTGTGGATGCGGTCCCGTGTGACACGCGCCGGAGAAAACTCACGTGTCAGAGAAAAAAATAACAAAACTTTACTCACCTTCTCCAGCCCTGCAGTTTCTGCCGCTGCTGTCACTTGCTTCCGACCGCTGCTCATTATGCTCATTTAATATTCACTTCACTGCGGCCGGAAGCTGCAGCAGCAGCGGGGAGTTGGCAGGACTGGAGGCCGAAGATCAGCACTATGGACAGCGATGCCAGTGACAGGTGAGCAGAAAGTTCCCGTTCTCCATGTGTTATCACGGATAACACACGAACACACGTAGGGCCATAAACACGGCTCACGGAGGGGAAAACGCACCTTTGACATGTCCGTGAAACACGTGCGTGATTTTCACGGACCTGTGAAGGGGGCCTGAGAGATAGTTTGGGTAGTGGCCTATTTGTGGTAATGAGCACACTATGTCTGGCTCAGGGGGTGCACAGCGTGCATTGTGTAGTTTGGGTGGTAGGATTCCCCATTTTTGATAATGAGGACGCTATGTCTGGTTCGGGGTACTAGGTGTGCCTTGTACAGATTGGGGGGTAAGATCCTCTATTTGTAGTAATGAGGACACTATGTGTGGCTTAGGGGGTTATCGGCATCAGCGTGCCTTCTACAGATTGAGGGGTAGGATCCCCCCATTTGTGGTAATGAGGACATTATATCTGGCTCAGGGGGTGCTCGGCATGTCTTGTACAGATTGGGAGATAGGATATGTAGCGCCCTGGAAAACCAGGCAGTTGAACATGTAGGCCCCCGCATAACACCCATCCCACAAAAGGTTAAATCAGACGAAGAAACCCTAGTCACCCCCCTCAGGGAAGGACGGACACACCAGTGGGTGGGACCAGGCGGAAAGGGAACGCCCACCTAGGGGTCTGGAGAGCCCGGGGTGGGAAAACAGATGAGATAAGCCTGGAGTCTAGTTCAGAGTGGAGTGGAGGAGGCGAGCTCAGACAGTCAAGGCCTGAAGTTCAAGTCTGGAGGTGCCAGGGTCAGAGACCTGACACCTTGGCTAGGTTATCAAAGTACAAAAACTGGAGAAAACGGGTTTTTTGCCGCGCTAGGAAACCACGAGCATGAATATAATAAATTGTTCTTTTATTTAGATCATTCCAATGCGTTTCGGAGACTCATCTGACTCCTTCCTCAGGGAAAAGAATCAGATTCTTTACACTGAGGAAGGAGGCAGATGAGTCTCCGAAACATGTTGGAATGATCTAAATAAAAGAACAATTTATTATATTCATGCTCGTGGTTTCCTAGTGCGGCAAAAAACCCGTTTTTTTACTTTGATAATCTTGCTCTGTGACGGGGCCGCTGCTGAACCACCTAAGCGCTTATCCACATCTGCAAAGGGGTTGTGACTGGCACAACCACTCCAGGTGAGTGCATTGCTCTTTTACCTTTCGCCCTGTAAACCGGGTAAGACCCTATTGCGCCTTCTTCTCTCCCACTACAGCACCTTGGCTAGGTAGCAGATGATAGCCAGAGTCTGCAGGAGACAGGAAGACGGCAGCCGGAAATCCGAGGTGGACCGGGACAGGATTGGAGCCCGCCGGTACTGACACGGGAGAACCGACCCGGAAAAAGTGCACAGAGGGGGTACTTGGACCCTGAAGCCAGGACTGGCACTGACGGCCTAGCTAATTAACCAGTTGAGGGCAGGATTTTAGGTCCTGTCCCAACCTACAGTGCTGGCCAAAAGTATTGGCACGCCTGCAATTCTGTCAGATAATACTCAGTTTCTCCCTGAAAATTATTGCAATCTCAAATTCTTTGGTATTATTATCTTCATTTAATTTGTTTTCAATGTAAAAAAAAAAAAATATCTTAAAAAGCCAAATTGGATATAATTCCACACCAAACATAAGAAAGGGGGTGGACAAAAGTATTGGCACTGTTTGAAAAATCATGTGATGCTTCTCTAATTTGTGTAATTAACAGCCCCTGTAACTTACCTGTGGCACCTAACAGGTGTTGGCAATAACTAAATCACACTTGCAGCCAGCTGACATGGATTAAAGTTGACTCAACCTCTGACCTGTGTCCTTGTGTGTACCACATTGAGCATGGAGAAAAGAAAGAAGACCAAAGAACTGTCTGAGGACTTGAGAATCTAAATTGTGAAGAAGCATGAGCAATCTCAAGGCTACAAGTCCATCTCCTGTGTCTACGGTGCGCAGTGTCATCAAGAAGTGTAAAGCCCATGGCACTGTGGCTAACCTCCCTAGATGTGGAAGGAAAAGAAAAATTGACGAGAGATTTCAACGCAAGATTGTGCGGATGGTGGATAAAGAACCTCGACTAACATCCAAACAAGTTCAAGCTGCCCTGCAGTCCGAGGGTACAACAGTGTCAACCCGTACTATCCGTCGGCGTCTGAATGAAAAGGGACTGTATGGTAGGATACCCAGGAGGACCCCACTTCTTACCTCGAGACATAAAAAAGCCAGGCTGGAGTTTGCCAAAACTTACCTGAGAAAGCCTAAAACGTTTTAGAAGAAAGTTCTCTGGTCAGATGAGTCAAAAGTAGAGCTTTTTGGGAAAAGCCATCAACATAGAGTTTACAGGGAAAAAAAAGAGGCATTCAAAGAAAAGAACACGATCCCTACAGTCAAACATGGTGGAGGTTCCCTGATGTTTTGGGGTTGCTTTGCTGCCTCTAGCACTGGACTGCTTGACCGTGTGCATGACATTATGAAGTCTGAAGACTACCAACAAATTTTGCAGCATAATGTAGAGCCCAGTATGAGAAAGCTGGGTCTCCCTCAGAGGTCATGGGTCTTCCAGCAGGACAATGACCAAAAACACACTTCAAAAAGCACTAGAAAATGGTTTGAGAGAAAGCACTGGAGACTACTAAAGTGGCCAGCAATGAGTCCAGACCTGAATCCCATAGAAAACCTGTGGAGAGATCTCAAAATGGCAGTTTGGAGAGGGCACCCTTCAAATCTCAGGGACCTGGAGCAGTTTGCCAAAGAAGAATGGTTTAAAATTCCAGCAGAGCATTGTAAGAAACTCATTGATGGTTACCAGAAGCGGCTGTTCGCAGTTATTTTGACTAAAGGTTAAGCAACCAAGTATTAGGCTAAGGGTGCCAATACTTGTGTCTGGCCCATTTTTGGAGTTTTGTGTGAAATGATCAATGATTTGATTTTTGTTTCATTCTCTTTTCTGTTTTTTCATTGCAAGCAAAATAAATGACGATAATAATACCAAATAATTTGTGATTGCAATCATTTTCAAGAAGAAACTGAGTATTATCTGACAGAATTGCAGGGGTGCCAATACTTTTGGCCAGCACTGTAAGTCCAGAAAAGTAGACAACCACCCACAGAGAGGGATAGGGCAACTGCCAGGGCCCGTAGATCCCAAGGGTCAGCGTCAGACGGGCACGGCTCCCAACCAAAGGACCGGGAGCGGACTCCTGTGTTTCACACCGGGAAGTCCTACCTACAACACACTGAGTGCAGAGGAGAGAGACTTTGACTACCAACCCGGGTGTGGGATCAGATACACCCATCTGTGGCAGCCGGCCGCCATCCCCTTGGTTTACCACAGGACTTGTGTGCTTCATTCGACCGTAACATCTCCGGCCCAGCCAGGTGCGCCGGCCCCTGCAATCACCATCCTCAGCACAAAGACATTAAGCCCCGGGACATCCATCCCTACCCACGAAGGGGTTAACATCCAGCTGCCAGCCCAACGTCCCCGGGAGCCCCACAGCGGCAATAATGGTGCTACATCTCACCACACACCGTGGGTGGCGTCACAGACATCTTACAAACAATCCCGTACAAATACGTCCCCCTTTTATTCAGAGTGTCCGCGCGACCCCCGGGTCCGGAGGACCCCTCGAGCCGCACCGTAGATCCGGATCCAAGCAGCACCGGCTGCTGGCACGGGGGCGGCACAGATACCTCCATTTGTGGTAATGAGGACATTATGTCTGGCTCAGGCGGTGCTCGGCGTGCCTTGCATAGTTTGGGTGGTAGGATCTCCCCATTTTTGGTAATAAGGACACAATGTCTGACTCAGGGGGTGCTCGGCTTGCCTTATAAAGTTTGGGTGGTAGGATCCCCCCATTTGTGGTAATAAAGACACTATGTCTGACTTAGGGGGTGATTTGTGTGCCTTGAATAGTTTGGGTGGTAGGATCCCCACATTTGTAGTAATGAGGACAATATGTCTGGCTCAGGGGATGCTTGGCATGCCTTGTATAGTTTGGGTGGTAGGATCCCCCTATTTGTGGTAATGAGGACATGATATCTGGCTCAGCAGGTGCTCAGCGTGCCTTGTACAGCTTGGGGGGTAGAATCCCCCTATTTGTAGTAATGAGGACATTGTGTCTGGCTCAGGGGGTGCTTGGCGTGCCTTGTATAGTTTGCGTGGTAGGATCCCCACATTTGTGGTAATGAAGACATGATTTCTGGCTCAGGGGGTGCTCAGTGTGCTTTGTATCGTTTGGGTGGTAGGATCCCCACATTTGTAGTAATGAGGAGACTATGTCTGGCTCAGCGGGTGCTTGGCATGTCTTGTATAGATTAGGTGGTAGGATCCCCTTGTAGCACCCCTGAGGCTTCAGTCGCCACAGGGTACTGCACTTCACTTAAGGTGCGGTACTCATCCTGGATCCAGAGGAGGTCGGTACCGGTTCCACAAAACACAAACTCAAACATACCAATAGGTTGCCCTCCACTGGCTGCCACCCACTAGCGACAGGGAACCGGGGGAGGAGCAGCCACCAGGGAAGTTAGTAGCCAACACAACAGTTAAGGGTTGTCTATCAGGAGAGGAAGGGAGCAGATGGGTTTACCGGTGGCTCCGGTGGGACGCAGGAGTTAATACGGTCACCGAGGGGAGAGCTTAATTGCTCCCTTGGGACCGGCGCTGTGCAGGGTGCAGAATCTTAGCATGGAACATACTTCAAGTTGTATCACCAAAATCTGCAGGCCAGGGGGATTTTATGTCCCTCCGGCCACCACAGTTCCCAGAGCACAGTGCTACATAGGGTCTGGGTTCGCGATCTAAGTCAGGCCCCACCACAGACCCGCGGCACCTGCATAAGGGACAGGAATTCACTTTTCAAGAACTGGGGTCCCCAAGTAGCTTCACGCCACAGGGATCCACCTCTAGAGGCGCAAGGAGGAAGGGCCCATCGACTTCCGTACCGGTTCTGACCTCCCATGGTTCCAGGATCGTCTGGGGCCCATCACGGCAGTAACCGGTATCTCCCGGGTGAACTGGAACTGTGAGTAAAGAAACCTGAAAACCGTAGAGAGTGTGTCCGCCTGTCCTTGCCGGCACCCGGTGCTTTGGCGCCACCCATCACTACTCCCCTCAACCTGTGGCGTGACGCGCTCACGGGGTTGGGTTACTCGTCGCCGGCCCGCGGTGCTTCTCCTGGGATGCCGTGGTAGCCTCGCCCGATTCCGTGACCCCAGGTGTTAATAAAATGGCTGGGGATGGGGACGATGGGGGTAGTGGTTGTTCGTGATGCCACCTGTGGTGTGCGGCCAATATGAGCCTCCGCTGCGGGACTTCTCTGCTGGGGCGGATGACTACACAGCTCAGTTGGTTCAGCTCTCCCCAGGCAGAGCTGTGCCCCAGGGTGGATGATGGTGGTGGTAGTCTCTCAGACGCTGATAGCGCTGGGGGGGGGGGCGCGATGGCGTGGGCGCCGGCAGTAACGGAACGACACAAGCGGTGCAGTTCAACATCTCTTTACTCACTCATGCAGCCGTTGGAAAGTGCCATCCCTGCTGTGATGGGCTCTAGCCGATCTCGGATACTTCGCAGGTCGTGACCGGAGGTCCCTTATGTTAGTCTTTTTTCAATGGTCTCCCTCCACCCTAGCTCCTGGGCTGTGGAACGGGTCACGGGTGCCTGCTGCACTCCCCACAAACCCTGGGATTCCCCTTCTTTTCCTAAGAACCCAGGTCGAGTCTCCAGCTCCAGAACATGGGTCCCAAACTGTTCGTTGTCTGCTGCTCCTTCCAAGTGCGACCTCACACGGACACTGTCCGGTGCTGACTGCCTATTGTGTGTTGGATAGCTCCTAACTTCTCCTTGTGGAAACCCTGCCTCCCGGGTTCCTAGCTAGTGGGCATGAGGTCCCATACCCCGTGATGGCTATCCCAGCTCCTACTCTAGCCCGATCCCAGTGACAGAACCCCCATGGTATGTGTTGGGTGTGGTTGTGGTTGTTACTGGACATGACCTCCTCCGCATCCAAGATGAATACTGCACCTTAAGCGAGGTGCAGTACCCTGTGGCGCCTGAAGCCGCAGGGGCACCACATTTACCCTACGATATAGACCCACCCACCAGCGTCTGTGATTGGTTGCAGTCAGATAGCTGTCACTCAGCATGGTGGCGCGTCTGACTGCAACCAATCACAGACACCGGTGAGTGGGGGAAGCAGTGAATATGTATGAGCCTAATGAGCGGGTGCAGTGAATATGTATGAGCCTAATGAGTGGTCGGCTCGGGAAGAGCAAAGAGCTGCCGCGGGAGCAGTGTGACAGCCGCATCGGTGTTCGGTAAGTATGTAGCGCTTGGAGAGAGAGAGAGACAGAGCTGCCGCGGGAGCAGTGTGACAGCCGCACCGGTGTTCGGTAAGTATGTAGCGCTTGGAGAGAGAGAGAGACAGAGTGACAAAGAGAGAGAGAGACACCGACACCCCAAAATCACTCCAGCATTGATTGTGTCATTCTGGAACTAAGTTTGTGACCTGCATTTTTCCTGACAAAACAGCTGGTAAAACGTATGCAAAATGTAAACAATATATAACCATGCGTTTTCCCATTTGTTTTTCAACCCCTCAATGATTTCAATAGATGACAAAAATGCAAAAATGTTTCTTTTGTCACAAAATTTTGTCAAAAAAACTGCTGACAAACTGCAACGCGCGCATAGCAAATCTGACTTCTCATAGACTTTACTGGGAAGTTAAAAGTAAGAAAGTTTTGACAACAAAACTGCACCAAAAAACGCGACAAAAACTGTAGCGTGCGCATATGGCCTACAGAGGACCTTTCTCCAAATTTCTCCTGTTGGACTGCACAGATTAAATAATAGTGGCTACAGAGCAGAATAAAACTTTTTATACAGTGCCTGCGAAAGTATTCAACCTCTTGGCTTTTTACCTATTTTTTTACATTACAACCTGTGTTTAAATATGTTTGAATCCGATTTATGTGTGATGCATCAGCAGTAAATAGTCTAAAGGCCGCTTTAAATGCTAACGCAATGTCGTTGGGATCACGGAATTTGTGATGCCCATCCGGCCTTGTTAGCGATGTCGTTGCGTGTGACACGTACGAGCGACCGCTAACGAGCAAAATTACTCACCTTATCGTTACTCGTTGAGATGCTGTCCAGTTCACAAATATCGTTGCTGCTACAGGTACGATTTTGTTCGTCGTTCCTGCGGCAGCACACATCGCTATGTGTGACACCGCAGGAATGAGGAGCCTCACCTTACCTGCGGCCGCCGGCAATGAGGAAGGAAGGAGGTGGGCGGGATGTTACGTCCCGCTCATCTCTTCCCCTCCGCTTCTATTGGGCGGCCGCTTAGTGACGTCGCTGTGATGCCAAACGAACCGCCCCCTTAGAAAGGAGGCGGTTCTCCGGTCACAGAGACGTCGCTAGGCAGGTAAGTTGTGTGACGGATCCGAGCGATGTTGTGCGCCACGGGCAGCGATTTGCCCATGACGCACAACCGATGTGGGCGGGTACGCACGCTAGGGATCTTGCTAGCGAGATCGCAGCGTGTAAAGCGGCCTTAAGATAGGGAAGTGAAGTGATAAAAATATCAGCAAATATTACATTTTTGGATAAAATAAATAAAAATTGCCATGTGCATATATCAATCACTAGTCTACACAAAAAAAATCATCTGCAAAGGTAATATGTCTGTTCTATGGAGTTTGAAGTGCTGTTTCCAAAAATATGCTTAATTTTTCTCTATCATATAAAGTTTATGAGATAGAAGTATTTTTGTTATTACGCTACTTCTGCATTTTCAATGCATGCTGGGCCCCTCATGTGATATGCTCAAGTTCTTCAAATGGTCTTTGTGACTGGTTGAATATGAGGAAAGTGGCAATGCCATGTGCTGTTCCAATGATTTGGAGAGAACCCAAAAATCATAGTGATAACTGCTACTTTTGTTTTGTCAAACTGAAGGGCTTTTCTGCAAAGAACAAATATATGTTTAATTACCCTGAACTTGAATCTGCATTAGGCCAGTTCCACATGATGGTACTGTGCCAGTTCCTGTACCACCATTGTCTGGATTGGATGAAAATGAAGTAGAATATGGAGACTATGGAGCTGAAGCTGCTGGCGAAAACATGGACACCTGTAGTGTATGTACCTGATGGAGCAGCCAGAACGCTATACTCAACATGAATTAAATGATCTCATCAGAGACCTTTCATTGTCAAAAGATAAAGCTGAACTTCTTGCATATAGGTTGAAACAGAAGAATCTTCTTCATGATGATGTCAAAGTGTATTACCGAAACAGAAGTAACACTTTAACACAATTTTTCACATTTGACGGACCAATGGTGTACTGTAACAATGTAAATGGCCTCTTTGAAGAACTGAATCAAGAGTATTGTGTTGCAGATTGGCGATTGTTTATTGACTCCTCCCAGAGAAGTTTGAAAGCAGTGTTGCTTCACAATGTAAATATGAAACCATCAATCCCTATTGCTCACTCATGTCATCTAAAGGAAAGTTATGAAAATCTGTCAGTTGTTTTGGATGCCATACAATACAAGCATCATCAATGGAATATCTGTGGAGATTTGAAAGTGATTGGTGTGCTAATGGGAATGCAATGAAATTGTCACAAACCGAGCTGCGGCATCTTCTCGGATGCCTCCTGGGATGATTTCCCTGTATGCTCGGCCTCGTTCGGTTCACTTCCTTGAGTCTCAGGTACTGACCGAACATCTATGTATTTTCAGCCTAAGTCCTGGGTTGTGCCTTCTGAGTATGCTCAGCCTGATAGTCTCAATTCTGAGACTAAGTCAGTGGTTCAGGCTTCTGAGCATGCTCAGGCACTTAGTGCATCAGGTGTCCAAATGACGTGGCACAATCCTATTGGCCGTGGTGACATAACAGATGACGTGGCGCGATCCCATTGGCCTAGTGACATCACAGATGACGTGGCGCGATCCCATTGGCCTAGTGACATCACAGATGACGTGGCGCGATCCCATTGACCGTAGTGACATCACAGATGATGTGGAACTATCCCATTGGCCACAGTGACGTCATCAGTGACGTGGGGTCACATGGAAGACCGCTCATTGGTTATGGTTTGGGCGGGCCATAAGGATCTCCATGTTGTGGGCTGTCCTTAGGTTATATAAGCCTTTGCCACCCACATGGTTGCGCTCAGTCGTCTTCATATGTGGTGCAGCAAGCATTTACCACGTTAGTACAGGGCCAGGCGTCGAAGTCCTCTGGAACTGATACAGGGCTAGGAGGCAGGTGTAGGGCGAGGCGTCGAGATCACATCAGACCGGTTTAGGGTCAGTTGCCGGTTAGGCAGAGCTTCTGGGCTACGCTAGTACTGGGTTCACTGGTGGTTAGCTGGTGGAACTCCACAGTATTCTTTATAGGATCTAGTGACTTCATTGACTCCTCTACACACCCTTTGAGTCTTCTCCATTGTGGGATATGATTAGGGTCCACTAAATACACCCTATTTGTACTGTGTATGCCACATATATATATATATATATTTGCTTCTGTGAAGTAACAGAAGTGATAAGTCATAACCTGACGCTGTGAAATAACAGTGCTCAGTAGAGTTTATATTAGAACATCCGTGTGATCTGTAACATGAGATCTCGGGCCTTGGCGCCCAGTACAGTAACAGAGTTGCCATTACTATAGCTATACCTCATACTCCTCTGCAGGAACAGAGTTGCCATTACTATAGCTATACCCCATACTTCTCTGTGTTGTAATAGAGTTTGTGGTCTTACCTTTACTTTCTCCCTGTGGGTTCTTTAACTCAGGGGACTCTGATATTTAGTAGCATTTGCCTAGTTGCCGTTCAGGCACCTATCTACCAGCAGCAGCCATAACATCACTGCACGGTGGACCCTGACTTCTGATTGGCATATTTCTCCATCTATTAGTCTATCAGCTAGCCATACCGTAACAGAGGTGTCACAAAATATTGTTGATTCTTGTGTTTATCGGGACAGTAGAAATACAGTAGAGCATTATGTTCATCATGATTGGGGACAGAGAAACATCTGTGCTCCAGGTAGAGACAATGTTCAGCATAATCCTTCAGTTGCTCCAACAAAAATCTTTCTTCCTCCACTACATATAACGTTGGGGTTGATTAAAAACTTTGTGAAAGCCATGGCAAAGACAAATTCACAAGTGTTCCAGTACATTTCATAGAAATTCTCCAGCATTTCACCAGCAAAGCTGAAGGGAGGGGTATTTGTTGGTCCTCAGATCAGAGAACTTATGAGAGATGATGTGTTTGAAGGAACTCTACATGATAAGAATTGAGATCTTGGAAAAGCTTCAAGTGGATCTGTGCTGCCCCCGTGCCAGCAGCTAGGCTGCTCAGATCTGGATCCGCTGTGGCTCGAGGGGTCTCCGGACCCGGGAGTCGTGCGGCCACTCAGAAAAAGGGGAATATTTACAGGGTGATTAGTAAGTTCGTGACGCCACCCACGGTGCGTGGTAATGTGAAAGACCACTGCTGCCGTTGTGGAGCCCGGTGACGATGGTGTGGCAGCCTGATGTTTAACCCCTCCGTGGGTAGGAGGTTTGTGTCCCGGGGCCCGTTGACGGTGGGATGGTAGTTGGGTGCCGTTGGGGATAGGAACAGGGGTATTCAATGTACTCATTCAGTCCTGGAATAACTACACCGACAGCTTGTAAACCAGAATTCTGAGCACCACTGTAGCTTGTAGGGAGCATGCCTGGGTCCGTGCCCTTGGTGTTGCTCTTAGCCTGTGGCCCTGTCCTTGGCACCTTCGTCTCTGTTGGACCCGTGGGTATAAAACTCTTCGGGTCCCGCTCACTCGTATGGCTAACGGAGTGAGCTTGCTCTCAGGGTTCACGCGTAGGATTTCTATGGACTGTAGTGGGAAAGTCTTATCCCATTGGTGCGCTAGTACCCCACTTTTGGAGCGGGTTGGGGATGACACTTGACGTCTTCACCCCCATCGGGTAAATTACAGGAACGCGTGAAGCTACTTTCCGGCCTAGGGTCCACGTACCCTGTCGTGCCCTGGCCCCTGCCCGGTGATAGCTCAAGGCTGCCGGCTGCCCTCCTCAGCAGTCCGTGCTCCTTAACACTGTCCCCTGCGACCTGGATTCCAGCTCCTACCAGGCCCAGACCAACGTCTGCCACTTAGTACTCAGGAGCTCTCCTCCGTGACCTCTCCCTCTCGGAGAGTCACTTCACATCCTCTCCTCGCGCTCTCCACTGCTCAATTCCTCAAGCTCAACTGTCACTTTCCTCACTTTTCCCTCCTCACCAACCCCCATGTGGGCGGCCCTATTCCCTTCAGGCCCTTCAATGGTGTGGTAGGTTAAAGTGTGAAGTGTTCCTAGATTTTGATTGGCTAAGCTGTTAGCAACACCAAAGGACCAGGATCCGTAACCAAGGAGGGTGGATACTGTGCAGAAGGGCAGATGGCACAATACCCTGTGACGACCTGATAGGCCAGGGCGTCACAGATCTGTGAAAACATCTGAGGAAAAAAATAAATCTCCAGAATATGTTGAAGGTG
Organism: Anomaloglossus baeobatrachus; assembly: GCF_048569485.1. Lineage (NCBI taxonomy): Eukaryota > Metazoa > Chordata > Amphibia > Anura > Aromobatidae > Anomaloglossus > Anomaloglossus baeobatrachus. The sequence goes on along the minus strand of NC_134357.1, from coordinate 346,430,848 downwards.
TTGAGGAACTACTAAATGCATACCAGTGTCTTGGATGTCGCATGTCTCTGAAAATGCACTTTTTGCTTTCACATTTAGATTTCTTCACTCAAAATCTTGGGGATGTAAGTGATGAACAAGGCGAGCGGTTTCCCTAGGACATTAAAGCAATGGAACACCGCTACCAGGGTTTTTGGAATGACTCAATGATGGCAGATTACTGTTGGATGTTATATAGGGACAACCCTGAAAAATCGTATCAACAACAGTCCAATGTCAAGCACTTTTAATTTCTGCTCATATTTTGGTTTCTATTTTACATGTGAAATTATTTTGGTTCAATAAAAACTGTTTGGAAGATGAAGAATTTTTTTTTGACATGTAGATTACTGTTTTCTTAATGTCGCCAGTATATTTCCTATACCTTATAATAATAATGATGCTGCTCCATGGAAACTATACGTGCTACAGAAAAACTATATACATTTTTGAAATCAGGGCAAAAAGATGATTCAGAAAAGTACAAACTCACCTGCGATGATTACAAAAAATATTTTTTGAAGACCTGTGTTACCTTCATAAGTCACATGCTTAGGGCTCATTCAGATGACCATTTCCGTCTGTCCTGTTCAGTTCCTATTTTTTGGCGGACCTACTGACATGACCATCTTTTCAATGTCTTTTGTGAAGGATCAGATTGCACAGAGAAGCAGTTCCTACAAAAAAACACATTGGATGCTGTATGTCCGTTTCGTTATTATGGAACATGTCCTATTCTGTTCCGCAATAATGGACCGTGACTCAACACAAAGTCAATGAGTTCGCAAAATCACCAGAAACCACACGGAAGCACTTCCGTGTGACTTCCGTCTGGTGTCCCAGCAATCTGTCTCGCTCCCGCGCCAGCCCCGCAGCTGCTCGCACTGCAGTATGTCAGCATCTGCCTGCACTGCAGTGTGTCAGCATCTGCCCGCACTGCAGTGTGTCAGCATCTGCCCGCACTGCAGTGTGTGAGCAGATACCCGCACTGCAGTGTGTCAGCATCTGCCCGCACTGCAGTGTGTCAGCATCTGCCCGCACTGCAGTGTGTGAGCAGATACCCGCACTGTAGTGTCAGCATCTGCCAGCACTGTAGTATGTCAGCATCTGCCTGCACTGCAGTGTGTCAGCATCTGCCCGCACTGCAGTGTGTCAGCATCTGCCCGCACTGCAGTGTGTGAACAGATACCCGCACTATAGTGTGTCAGCATCTGCCAGCACTGTAGTATGTCAGCATCTGCCCGCACTGTAGTGTGTCAGCATGTGTCAGCAGCTGCGAGGATGATGAGCGCCGACATTAGGAGGCTAGCAAAGTTCATTACCTGCAGTAATGAAGTCCTGCACTCCTGATGTCAGCGCTCGTCACTGCCTTCCATGCCCGCCACTTTCTCACATCAAGTCTCGTGGGCGGCCCGAGACTGTGACTAGCGGTGACGTCAACAGGCTGTTCGCGATACTTCGCTTGTGAATGCGGCAGACAATGGATGTCATCACCCAGGTAATGTACCTAGCTAACCTATGAAGTCAGTGCTCGTCATCTCCTGTGGTGACCTGGGCTGACCTATTGATGTTAGTTCAGGTCACTGCACTGCTCTTCCAGCCAATGGGGAACAATCTGTTCTTCACTGACTGGGACAGGGAGTATGGATCATCGTGGGACCACTTTATTGGATTACGCTGGACCTGGATTTGTTTTTCAATATTTTTCAATTAATTAGTGAAAGAGGGAATGTGTTGGGGAGTGCTTTTTTCAAATAAAAATTTTTTGTCGTCAATTTTTTTTTATTATTGACTGGGTTAGTGATGTTGGGTATCTGATAGACGCCGTGACCACACGAAACCCCAGGCCTTGATGCCAGGTGACATTACACAGCTAGTATCAACCCCATATATTACCACGTTTGCCACCACACCAGGGCATTCGGGTTGAGCCGGGTAAAGTCCCAGGACTGTTGCATCTAATGGATGCGGCAATTCTGGCCGGTTGCTGGATGATATTTTTAGGCTGCGGGGCTCACAATAATGTGGGTCTCCCCAGCCTGAGAATACCAACCAGCGGCTGTGAGGCTTTATATTGGCTGGTATCAAAATTGAGAGGGATCGCACGCCGTTTTTTTAAATTATTTATTTATTGTACTGAACAATATAGACCCGCCCACCTGCGGCTGTGATTGGTTGCAGTCAGACAGCTGTCACTCAGTGTTGGGGCATGTCTGACTGCAACCAATCACAGACGCCGGTGAGCAGGGAAGCAGTGAATATGAAATGAGCCTAATGAGTGGCCGCCTTGGGAAGAACAAAGAGCTGCCGCGGAAGCATTGTGAGAGCTGTGCCGGTGATCGGTTAGTATGTAGAACTTGCTCCTACTCCTTTGCGCCAGATTCTGTTCCCCATAGACCTTGTATGGGGACCAGCAACTGGCCAGATACCCTGGACTGTATGTACCTCTCCATCTGTCTTTTTGTGGACCGCAAAAAAAACCGTAAGTCACATGGATGACACACGGACCATATACGGAATGGAACGGGACGGATGCAGTTGTCACAAGGGTGCCACATGGATGCATCCATGGCAAAACAGGACCGTTTTTTGCGGACCGCAAAAACGGAACGGTCATGTAAATGTAACCTTAGTGAAATGACATGTACCTGTGAGGAATCTACAGTAAGTGTCCCATGGTATATCTGTGGCACCCCAGGGTTGCCACAGTAACAACACAAAGGGTTAACTCCCCACACACAACACCAAGACCTCCTGGCCAGAAGGGGGAGACCAAGCTGCTTCCCTGTATATTCTGGTGGGGGGGGAGGAAATGGTCAGAAGTAGTTTCAGTTTGGAAGTTCAGTGCAGAGCACTGAGGAGAAAGGATCTGCAGGTTGGAGCTGGCTTGAGCTCACCTCAGGATCCACTGACCAATTCCAGGCCTAGCTGAGGGTCTGAGGAAAGGAGAAAGCGTACACAAAGGAACATTCCTGGGAGACAGAGCATTGCTGAGTTCATCCCAGTGGAGCACACAAAACGGATGCTGGATCCAAGACTGCAGGTTACATACTGCACAGTTACCACCAGAGAAGTGAAGATTCCAGATCTTTCACCTGTACCACAGACACAAGCAACAAGCGCAGAGTTCAGGAACATACAAGTAAGGACTCGAGTTGCCTGTCAGGTCGGTACCTAGGAGCAGAGCACAGCAGAGCCGGCTGCATAGTTCACGCAGCAGCAGGGCCACAGACACACAGTGCAGGCAAGGAAGCCAAAACGGCCCGGCTGGGCGGGAGAAACCCTGAACCCCTCACAGACTCCGTGGACAGTACTCTGCTGAATAACATCATCAGTAAAAGACAAAGAAACTGCAAAACCGTGAGTCTGCCTGTTTATTGTGCTCGTGTCCTGCACTCCCCCCATAGACTTACACACTGCCCCGGGGAAAAGGCTCTACCCGTGGGGAGCCGTCCCATCTCAAGCTGCCTTCCATCACCCCGGAGGTTCTGCAGCAGCGGTGGTCATCTCTGATCACATTCCACGGGTGGCGTCACGAACATAACCCCCCTTTTTATTGTGGAACCAGGGAGCACAGACCGGGTCACGACACCGTGATCCCCTTTCCAGAAGCGACCCCTTGGCCCGGTTCTGGGTATCCCCTTAACCCCTGGCGACACAACTTTGGCGTCACGAACAGGATGCGGACTGGACCCGGCTGCAACCCGGGTGACGTGCGCCTGTAAAGACTTATTGCATCGCATAAAAGACTTGCACTGTGAATTGTTGCAACAAAGAAAGGACTTTAAACTTTGCAAACATACCTGGAAAAATCCAAAAACATCATTGGTAAAATTTTCCAGGCGCCATCTTTAATCACGCCATTACCTGCTACGCGCGGGAAAACATCGCGCCTAAACTAAGACTCCGCCTACCGCTTGCAGAGGAGGTGCGCTCGGTGCTGCGACCCGAACGAAAACGCAGAAAAGTGTCCCAGGCTTGCTGTCAAGAAGACTGGTGAAATTAACTAAGGGGGCGCAAAGATGTCGCAGCAGGGAGATGCTGTTGTACCCGGCGGTGCAGCGGCACCTATCATGCCGTTCCTGATGCCGTACACCCCGGGTGCAGTGTGGCTGCCGCAGTACTCAGGTGAGCCCAACACACTTAATGACTTTATCGGAAAGCTAAAAATCTACTACAGCATGTATCCCCTGACAGAAGCTCAGCGTGTTGGTATGCTTATGGGACAGTTAACTGGCAATGCCCAGCGGGAGGCTACATCCTGGCCGGACGATGCAAAGGACACTGTAGAGCATATAATAGCTGGACTAAAAGCAGCTTTTGAATCCACTGCTGGCAGCCGGGCTAAAATGAGGTTCTTTGGATGCAAACAAAAACCTAGAGAGAGCGCAAGAGACTTTGCCTTAAACTTGCAGGAGGCGCTCAGAGCACTTAAAGTAGCAGAACCTGCCTTAGCCCCTGGAGCAGATAAGCTGCTGATAGACCAATTCCTGGATGGACTCTCATCCCCTTCCCACCGGGGACAACTGAGCATGATGGTGATCCAGGATCCAGGACTAACATTTGCCCAGCTAAAGGATAGAGCCATCCGCCTCCAGCAGGTGGAGGAGCCGCAGGATATAGACTCTGTTCAACACCTTACAGTGGCACCCCAGCAGCCAGTAGTGCCGGTGACATCGGCCATGTCAGCGGCTGCTGCTAACCACCTGGAGCCGATCACTAATGAGGCTCTACATCAAAAGCTTGAAGCCCTTACAGACACTGTTGCTTCCATGGCTAGAATCGTCCAGGAGCTGCGTGGATCCAAGTCTGCACCCAAGATTGAGCTGGCGACCAGCAAGGAGGATGTCCCATGGATGAGGCCTAGGAGATACCAAGCGACGAGAGGACGACCCAGCGACCGCTACCAGCCGGATGGACAGCCCATTTGCCGCCGTTGCAATGAGCCAGGTCACTTTGCCCGTGAATGTGCTTTAAATGGGGATCCCCTGGGGAGGCGGGCCGCTCCTCAGGAATGAACTCTCAAGGTCCTTCACCCTGGCACGACAAGTATGTGGGGGGACGTCCAGTCATCCCCATCGTGCTGGATGGCATTCCACTCAACGCCTTGCTGGACACTGGTTCCCAAATATCATCAATTCCGCATGTCCTTTATAAGAGGTACTGGGCTGATTCAGACGTTAGCAGTGGTCCATCTAATGTTGCATTGAATATATGGGCTAGCAATGGTGAATTAGTACCACAGGTTGGTTTCAGAGAAATGACCATTAAGATTGGGAGAGTAGAATTGCAGAATCAGGGTATTATCATTGTTGATGTTGACCGACGAGAACGTGAACCAACTATGCTGCTAGGAATGAATGTAATTGAAAATTGTTTTGCAGAGGTAATTACTGTCTTGCAGCAGATCGTCGAGACTGCCAAACCTGGGCAACAGAGACTCCTGCAGAAGGAAATTAAAGCCTTGATGCTGAAGCAGCAGGTAGAAATGTCAGGAGGTGAAATTGGCAGTGCAAGGGTAAGTGACCCAATACCTATTGTAATTCCTCCCAAAACTGAAATGCTGGTCTGGTGTAGAGCCGCAATAGGCATCAGAGGGCGAGACTATCAGGCCCTGGTAGAACCTGTGTACTCAGACAGTAGGCCCACTGTATTGACGGCCAGAGGAATAGTTGAGGTACACAGGGGGAGAGTGCCAATACGCCTTCTAAATTGTGGGGAAGATGAGGTCACCCTACCAAAGTATGCTACCATGGCTAAGCTATATACGGTTGATAACAACGCCATCACCACCGTTGAGCCCTTGAAGCCGTCAAATCAGGCGGAGGACAATGGCTCAGAGGGAAAGCTGGAGGATTGGTGCCAAAAGCTACATGTAGGTACCGATTCTACACCCTCCCATCAAAAGCATGGAGTATACAGGGTAGTGAATGAATATGAACAAATATTCAGCAAACACCCATTAGACTTTGGGCAGATCAAAGGGGTAGAGCACACTATACCCACAGGTAACCATCCACCCATAAAGGAGAGGTATAGACCAGTACCACCGGCTCACTACCAATGCGCCAAAGACATGCTCAAAGAAATGAAAGGAGCAGGGGTAATAAGAGACAGTTGTAGCCCCTGGGCAGCCCCACTAGTGCTAGTTAAGAAAAAAGATGGGACCATGAGGATGTGTGTAGACTACCGACAGATCAACCGCATTACACACAAGGATGCATACCCATTACCTAGGATAGAAGAGTCATTGGCTGCATTAAAATCCGCTACTTACTTTTCCACCCTAGATCTGACTAGTGGGTATTGGCAAGTTCCTGTGGCAGAGGCTGATAAGGAGAAGACAGCGTTCACCACGCCGATGGGCCTCTGTGAGTTCAATTGTATGCCGTTTGGACTCTGCAACGCGCCTGGTACCTTCCAGCGAATGATGGAGTGCTGCCTAGGACATAAGAACTTTGAAACTGTCCTCCTGTACCTGGATGACGTCATAGTCTACTCCAAGACCTATGAACAGCATCTACAAGACCTGGCGGAAGTGTTTGAAGCCTTATCCGGATACGGCATGAAAATCAAGCCATCCAAGTGTCACCTTCTAAAGCCAAGGGTACAGTACCTGGGACATGTCGTGAGCTCAGAAGGGGTAGCACCAGATCCTGAAAAAGTTACCGTGATCAGAGATTGGCCGAGACCCACCAGCGTGAAAGAGGTGAGGCAATTCCTGGGACTGGTAGGCTACTATAGAAGATTTATAAAAGGGTTCACGAAGCTAGCAGCTCCCCTACAAGACATCCTGGTAGGACAGTCAAAGAAGTCTGCAGCCCGAAATCCTCCTTTCCAGTGGAGTGATGAGAGGGAAGAGTCCTTTAAGAAGTTGAAGTGGGCACTGACAGGAGAAGAGATCCTGGCATATCCAGATTACCATCAACCCTTCATTTTGTACACGGATGCCAGCAACGTAGGACTGGGAGCAGTATTGTCTCAAAAGCAGGAAGGCAAGGAGAAAGTTATTGCCTTTGCAAGCAGGAAGCTCCGGCCTACAGAAAGAAACCCTGAGAATTACAGCTCCTTCAAGTTAGAACTACTGGCAGTAGTTTGGGCTGTAACAGAGCGTTTCAAACACTACCTGGCAGCTGCAGAATTTACCATCTTTACTGACAACAATCCGTTGACCCACCTGGACTCTGCAAAACTAGGTGCGCTGGAACAGCGATGGATAGCCCGACTGTCAAACTACAACTTTGTCATCAAGTACAGGGCAGGCCACAAGAACGGGAATGCAGATGCCTTATCCCGGATGCCACACTCGGGGGACGTGGAAGAGGAACCGGAGGGACTGGAAGAAATTGAGCTGCCGGCCTTTCGCCGTCCTAAGATTGGGCAGTATCAACCGAGCGTCTACCAAAAACAACAGCAGGCAACTCTCAACCCATTAGCACACCACGGATGGGCTGACACACAAGACAGCGATCCAGCTGTGAAGCTAGTGAAAGAACTGCTTACACAACAAGGTGCTTACCCTAATCAGAATGCCCCAGCTGAGACGCAACATCTCTGGAAGGAGAGAGGTAAATTGTTCCTGTACCAAGGGAAGCTCTGTAGAAGGCACACCAATCCAAAAACACATGAGTTGGTCTGGCAGATCATCGTGCCCAAGAGAAATGTCAAGATGGTTCTGGAAGCTTACCACAACGGTGCTGGTCATTTTGGTTGGAAAAAGTTGGAAGTGCTCTTAAGAGAAAGATTCTACTGGGTTGGCATGAGAAAATCAATTGAAGATTGGTGTAGAAAATGCGGACCGTGCAACCTCAGAAGAAAGGATCAACAGAACCAGAGAGCTCCACTCCAGTCCATAGTAACCAAGCAACCACTCGAGCTAGTCGCATTAGACCACGTCAAGTTGTCGCCAAGCCGGTCCGGCTATGTCTATGCCTTAACCATCGTGGACCATTACTCACGCTTCTTAGTGGTGGTACCCGTGAAAGACCTTACAGCTAGAACAGCAGCTAAAGCATTCCAGACTTACTTTTGCAGACCCCATGGTTACCCAGAACAAGTCCTTGCAGATCAAGGTCCAGCTTTTGAATCACAGATTTTCCAAGAATTCTGCAACATGTATGGCTGTAAAAAGATCCGCACAACAGCATACCATCCCCAAACAAATGGCTTATGTGAGAAGATGAACCATATTGTGATTGACCTGTTGAAGACCTTACCAGAGTCAGAAAGAAATCAATGGCCAGAGAAGTTGCCAGACCTAGTGGACTTGTACAATCATGTCCCGGTGAGTTCTACAAACTGCACCCCCGCTTACCTTATGCGTGCAAGGCCCGGTAAACTGCCAATTGATTTAGATATGGGAATTCTGAAGCCAGATGCGGAAGTTCAAGAATCCAATTGGGATACCCTACGTCAGCAGCAGTATCGCCAAGTACAAGAGTGCGTAGAGAAAAGTCTCCAACAAGCTAGGGGAAGACAGGAGAGAACCTTCAACCAGCATGCTCTAGCAACCCCATTGCAACCTGGTGACCAAGTTCTCAAGAGGAAACGGCGCACAAACAAATTGGATAATCAGTGGGAAACCACCCCATATACAGTCTTACCGTCCAGTATGGATAATCCCAAAGTGTGTCTCATCAGTAAGGATGAAGGAAGGACATCAGCTGTCGTGTCAAGAGATCAACTCAAACCGTGTCCTGAAACCCTGAAAACACCAGAAGTCACCTTACCCATACAGGTACAACCTGTCAAGAAGGAAGAAGATGTATTCCATACAGTCTTAGGAGATTTCCCAAAAACATGGCCAAATTACTATGGAGCAGTAGTAGTCCCAATGATCGCCTTCCCTCAAGTGGCGGAACCACAATCAGAACCCATACCACAAGAAGTCTCAAGACAAGAAGAACTGGAAGTCGAAACCGTAGAGGAAGAACAGATTCCTGGTCGCAGTGGGCTTGCCAGTCCTACAGTCAATCTCCCATCTTCACAAGTACCAGAAACACCAAATAGGTACACTTCCACTCACACCATTATGCTAAGTACACCCAGTACACCAGCAGTACGCAGATCACAGCGTAGTACTCAGGGTCAGATACCAGCAAGATATAAAGACTAATGTGGAATTGCATATAAAATGTACATATGTTATAATGTTTATATGAAAAACCGTAACAGTTTAGTGTACAGAAAAGGTGAGAGAAGAGTGGTGTAAGGTGGCAGCACGGAGAGTTACAACTTGATCACATTGTTGGTGGCCCGAGGGCCGTGAGGCCTACTGCACTTACGACCAGAGTAGAGACACCTTTTAAGAAGTGTTTGTTGATTGAAATGTTTATTTAATTGCAACGTTAAGACCAAAAGCCCAGTACCTACAGAGACTATACTGTATGAACACTTATATATTTTTGAACATTTTGGACTCTTTTTGAGCTTTAAGGTTTTTGTATTTTTTTCCTTTTGAGACTCTGTATATATACAATTGTTGTGATAACTTGTTTGTTTGTTTCACAGTCCCGGAGTACTGTTCTTCACTAAGGGGGAATGTGGCACCCCAGGGTTGCCACAGTAACAACACAAAGGGTTAACTCCCCACACACAACACCAAGACCTCCTGGCCAGAAGGGGGAGACCAAGCTGCTTCCCTGTATATTCTGGTGGGGGGGGAGGAAATGGTCAGAAGTAGTTTCAGTTTGGAAGTTCAGTGCAGAGCACTGAGGAGAAAGGATCTGCAGGTTGGAGCTGGCTTGAGCTCACCTCAGGATCCACTGACCAATTCCAGGCCTAGCTGAGGGTCTGAGGAAAGGAGAAAGCGTACACAGAGGAACATTCCTGGGAGACAGAGCATTGCTGAGTTCATCCCAGTGGAGCACACAAAACGGATGCTGGATCCAAGACTGCAGGTTACATACTGCACAGTTACCACCAGAGAAGTGAAGATTCCAGATCTTTCACCTGTACCACAGACACAAGCAACAAGCGCAGAGTTCAGGAACATACAAGTAAGGACTCGAGTTGCCTGTCAGGTCGGTACCTAGGAGCAGAGCACAGCAGAGCCGGCTGCATAGTTCACGCAGCAGCAGGGCCACAGACACACAGTGCAGGCAAGGAAGCCAAAACGGCCCGGCTGGGCGGGAGAAACCCTGAACCCCTCACAGACTCCGTGGACAGTACTCTGCTGAATAACATCATCAGTAAAAGACAAAGAAACTGCAAAACCGTGAGTCTGCCTGTTTATTGTGCTCGTGTCCTGCACTCCCCCCATAGACTTACACACTGCCCCGGGGAAAAGGCTCTACCCGTGGGGAGCCGTCCCATCTCAAGCTGCCTTCCATCACCCCGGAGGTTCTGCAGCAGCGGTGGTCATCTCTGATCACATTCCACGGGTGGCGTCACGAACATAACCCCCCTTTTTATTGTGGAACCAGGGAGCACAGACCGGGTCACGACACCGTGATCCCCTTTCCAGAAGCGACCCCTTGGCCCGGTTCTGGGTATCCCCTTAACCCCTGGCGACACATATCAGTATATAAACACCTTTTCTGAGAGATGACAGAGTCTGCAACACCATTAAAGGGAATCTGTCACCAGGTTTTTGCTACCTCATCTGAGAACAGCATAATGTGGAGACAGAAACCCTGATTCCAGTGATATATCACTCGCTCCATCCTTTTTTCTCCCCCCACGCCTGCGCTAAACATCTCAATGCAGCAGAGCACGGTGATGTCACCACTGTGCGACTGCTATGCTGACACATGCAGAGCACAGGTATGGCTGGTATTAAAATTGGGGAGACCACACGCCGTTTTTTTTTAATTATTTATTTCACTGCACAGTATAGACACGCCCACCGGCTGCTGTGATTGGGTGCAGTGAGACACCTGTCACTCAGCGTGGGGGCGTGTCTCACTGCAACCAATCATAGGCACCTGTGGGCGGGGAAAGCAGGGAATACGAGATTGTTTAATGAGCGGCCGGCTTTTTCAAAATAGTAAAAGCCGCTGGAGCAGTGTGAATGCCGTGCAGCGCTGCGCCGGGGATCGGTGAGTATGAGAGAGGAGGGGAAAATGACCGACAGACTATGAGAGAGGGACAGAGAATAGTGACGGACCGACATAGAGAGAATAGAGACCGAGAGGGAGAGACCGACTGACAGAGAATAGTAATTGACAGACATTGTGAGACATCACTCGTTTCCAGTGTTTTAGGAAACAGGCGAGAAATGTATTTAGAAAATCGGATGTCACTAGGATGGTGTGAGTGCCGTCCCGTGACATCCGATTATTTACACGCTCCCATAGACTTGCATTGGAGAGACTCGCAGTAGAAACTCGCAAAAAAGCAGCATGCTGTGATTTTTTTTCTCAGTCTGATTTGGAGTGAGAAAAAAATCGCAAAAGCGAGCTGAATCATTCACTAACATGTGTCCGATTCCAATGCGAGTTTTTCTCGCATTGCTCTACTGCGAGAAACTCGCAAGTGAGAAGCAGCCCTAAGGAGGAAATGTATGCAGGCACAGTATGAAAAGCGAGGGGGGGAATGTATGTGGACACAGTATGAACAGCGAGTTGGGATGGGTGCAGACACAGTATGAGGAGTAAGGAGGATGGTACAGAAACAATGTGGATTGGGAGGTAGCATAGGCGGGGACACAGTATAAATCAAAATAGAGAAAAAACAGGTCACCTGTTTGAATTAGCTCAGGGTGTGCATTAGGACCAAGGAATCATATGACCCAGCGTGGTTTGAAGAAATTTGAGGAAAGAAAATCCAGCTTCATAAAATTCTAAAATTTATTGAAAAAAGGTTAAAAAATCAAGTCCATAATGCAGGTAGAAGCATCGCATTTCAAGTGCAACACATGTTCTTTATCAAAGCTTGATAAAAAGAAAAAGGCTTATATATAAGAAAATGTATATATATTTAAGAAAAAGGTACCCGATATATACCTCAGAATGTCCATTGAAATCGCATGGAAAGATCATGTCACAAAAAACGCAAAATAGAAAAACACTTAACAAATATCGACAAAAGTGAAGTAAATTTATACATGCAAAAAAAATTTGGTTGAATATTTAAATAATCAATAGTGATACATAATTTCTTGCCGTCCATTCAATTCACTTAGATGGCAGGTATTCAGGCAGTATATCCAGAAAGCCTCTCGTGTGGGAAGCCTTCTCCTGAAATCTCCTCCCCTATGAGGAACATTCAATGATGAAAACTTTCAGTTTATTCTGTCGATGTTGTTGTACAAAATGTTGCGATGCATGCGAAATGTTGTGATGCATACAAAAAGAAGAAAAATATCAGTTAAATGTTCAGAGATGCGTACTTTCAATTTTCTCATAGCACATACATTTTATTACATTTCACACATGTAATAATGTGGAGACAGAAACCCTGATTCCAGTGATATATCACTTATTGACCTGTTTGCTGTCATTTTGATAAATGTTTCCTCTGCTGCAGATCTAGCAGTTGTACAGAGCTCATGAATATGCTGGACTACCTGGCAGAAGGACAAGTAGTCCTCTAATGATAATCTACTGCTGACTAATCAGTAATTTTATCAAAGCTACACTAAGGCTATGTGCACACGCTGCGTTTTTTTGACGCATTTTTGTGCGTTTTTGGCAGCTAAAACGCACAAAAATGCACCCGAGGCAAAAAAACGCGGCAAAAACGCATGCATTTTTACAGCGATTTGGTGCGTTTTTGGCTGCGTTTTGCTGCGTTTTTGATCTCTGCATTTTTCTGCGTTTTTCCAACGCATTGCATGGGGGGAAAACGCAGAAAAACGCAGGAAAGAATTGACATGTCCATTTTTTTTTTAAGCTCAAAAACGCAGCTTAAAAACAAAGATGTGTGCGGACAGCAAAAATGAAAACTCATAGACTTTGCTGGGGAAGCAAAGTCATGCAGTTTTGAGGCCAACAACGCACCCGAAAAACGTGCAAAAACGCCGCGAAAAACGGACTGTGTGAACTTACCCTAAACAACCCAGTAAGTGAAACACTGCTGGAATCAGGGTCTCTGATCCTACGTTACGCTGCTATCAGATTAGGTGGCAAAAACCTGGTGTGACAATTCCCTTTTTAAGGTCCTCTTACACTGGTGTAAATCGGACAAGTGCAATGTGAGTAACAAATCGCATTGCACTCAAACCATTGTTAGTCAATGAGCCAGAGCAGATGTTCGAGTTTTTCATCAACTCTAATTGGACTGAGGAAAAAAATCACAGTATGCTGCGATTGTACTTGTCTATTATTATTATTATTATTATTATTATTATTTATTATTATAACGCTATTTATTCCATGGCACTTTACATGTGACTATCAGACATGATTCGTCAATGCAAGTCAATGGGTGCAAGAAAAAAAACGGACACCACACGCATGTCCATTTGATCAGGGGCGTAACGACCATGGTCGCAGAGATCGCCACTGCGACTGGGCCCAGCAGAGTTAGGGGCCCAGCGCCCGCCCTGTAGAGAAGCAGCCGCCTCCTCAGTCTGAGAGAGGAGCTGCGCTGTAAGAGCAGCCCATGCTGCCATTATAGGGTCTGTGAGTAAGAGGAGTCCAGTACCAGTGGTGGCATCGGGACCCCTCGCCCACTGGTCCTCCTCACCCATCATCGCACACAGCAATGATGAAGAATGGAGTGGAGCGCTCGGCTCCATCCTTTTTTCTCCCCCCACGCCTGCGCTCAACATCTCAGTGCAGCAGAGCACGGTGATGTCACCACTGTGCGACTGCTATGCTGACACATGCAGAGCACAGGACGAGAGGACATTCTGATCGGAGCAGCAGGGGAAAGAGGAGACATGAGGACTTGTTTATTTTCTTTAATCAGTGAGTACACGGTGGCCAGAGGCCTATGGGAGTGCGTTAAACTGTATGGGGGCTGCATAATACAATATGGACTATGGGGCTGCATAATACAATATGGACTATGGGGCTGAATAATACAATATGGACTATGGGGCTGCATTATACAATATAGACTATCGGGCTGCATTATACAATATGGACTATGAGGCTGCATAATACAATATGTACTATGGGGTTGCATAATACAATATGGACTATGGGGCTGCATTATACAGTATGGACTAAGGGACTGCATAATACAGTATGGACTGTGGGGCTGCATAATTCAATATGGACTATGGGGCTGCATAATGCAATGTGGACTATGGGGCTACATAATGCAATGTGGACTATGGGGCTGCATAATGCAATATGGACTATGGGGCTGCATAATGTAATGTGGATTATGGGGCTGCATAATGTAATGTGAACTATGGGGCTGCATAATGCAATGTGGACTATGGGGCTGCATAATGCAATGTGGACTATGGAGCTGCATAATGCAATATGGACTATGGGGCTCCATAATGCAATATGGACTATGGGTTTGCATAATACAATATGGACTATGGGGCTGCATTATATTATATGGAGGACTAATGGAGTTACCTTACACATGGACTATTGGGGTGCATTATAATATATGGAGGACTATGTTGTGCAGTATAATATATGGAGGACTATAGGGACTATAGGGTGCAGTATAATATATTGAGAACTATGGGGTGAATTATAATACATGGAGGACTATGAAAGGTGCATTATAATAATTGGAGGGCTATGAGGGCTACCTTATACATGGAGGACTATGGGAAATGCATTATAATACATGGAGGACTATGGGGGTGCATTCTAATGTATGAAGGGTTATGTGTTACCCATTATACTAAAATGATTAATCTAGGATTTAGTGGCAGCTATGGGCTGCCATTAACTCCTTATTACCCCGATTTGCCAACGCACCAGGGCAAATCGGGAAGAGCCGGGTACAGTCCCAGAACTGTCGCATCTAATGTATGCGGCAATTCTGGGCGGCTGCTGACTGATATTGTTAGCCTGGGGGGCTCCCCATAACGTGGAGCTCCCCATCCTGAGAATACCAGCCTTCAGCCGTATTGGTTTAGCTGGCTGGTATTAAAATTGGGGAGACCACACGCCGTTTTTTTTTAATTATTTATTTCACTGCACAGTATAGACACGCCCACCGGCTGCTGTGATTGGGTGTAGTGAGACACCTGTCACTCAGCGTGGGGGCGTGTCTCACTGCAACCAATCATAGGCGCCTGTGGGCGGGGAAAGCAGGGAATACGAGATTGTTTAATGAGCGGCTGGCTTTTTCAAAATAGTAAAAGCCGCCGGAGCAGTGTGAATGCCGTGCAGCGCTGCGCCGGGGATCGGTGAGTCTGAGAGAGGAGGGGAAAATGACCGACAGACTGTGAGAGAGGGACAGAGAATAGTGACGGACCGACAGAGAGAGAATAGAGACCGAGAGGGAGAGACCGACTGACAGAGAATAGTAATTGACAGACATTGTGAGACATCACTCGTTTCCAGTGTTTTAGGAAACAGGCGAGAAATGTATTTAGAAAATCGGATGTCACTAGGATGGTGTGAGTGCCGTCCCGTGACATCCGATTATTTAAACGCTCCCATAGACTTGCATTGGAGAGACTCGCAGTAGAAACTCGCAAAAAAGCAGCATGCTGTGATTTTTTTTCTCAGTCTGATTTGGAGTGAGAAAAAAATCGCAAAAGCGAGCTGAATCATTCACTAACATGTGTCCGATTCCAATGTTTTTGCATTGCTCTACTGCGAGAAACTCGCAAGTGAGAAGCAGCCCTAAGGAGGAAATGTATGCAGGCACAGTATGAAAAGCGAGGGGGGGAATGTATGTGGACACAGTATGAACAGCGAGTTGGGATGGGTGCAGACACAGTATGAGGAGTAAGGAGGATGGTACAGAAACAATGTGGATTGGGAGGTAGCATAGGCGGGGACACAGTATAAATCAAAATAGAGAAAAAACAGGTCACCTGTTTGAATTAGCTCAGGGTGTGCATTAGGACCAAGGAATCATATGACCCAGCGTGGTTTGAAGAAATTTGAGGAAAGAAAATCCAGCTTCATAAAATTCTAAAATTTGTTGAAAAAAGGTTAAAAAATCAAGTCCATAATGCAGGTAGAAGCATCGCATTTCAAGTGCAACACATGTTCTTTGTCAAAGCTTGATAAAAAGAAAAAGGCTTATATATAAGAAAATGTATATATATTTAAGAAAAAGGTACCCGATATATACCTCAGAATGTCCATTGAAATCGCATGGAAAGATCATGTCACAAAAAACGCAAAATAGAAAAACACTTAACAAATATCGACAAAAGTGAAGTAAATGTATACATGCAAAAAAAATTTGGTTGAATATTTAAATAATCAATAGTGATACATAATTTCTTGCCGTCCATTCAATTCACTTAGATGGCAGGTATTCAGGCAGTATATCCAGAAAGCCTCTCGTGTGGGAAGCCTTCTCGTGAAATCTCCTCCCCTATGAGGAACATTCAATGATGAAAACTTTCAGTTTATTCCGTCGATGTTGTTGTACAAAATGTTGCGATGCATGCGAAATGTTGTGATGCATACAAAAAGAAGAAAAAATATCAGTTAAATGTTCAGAGATGTGTACTTTCAATTTTCTCATAGCACATACATTTTATTACATTTCACACATGTAATAATGTATACGACATGCAATTGCAATTGATGTACTGTTTCATTTTAAATTATTGAGAATGGTCATGATAATAAAAATCATGAAGTGGTGATGGGCGAACGACCAATGTTCGGGATCAGGAGACTCGCCCCAACGTTTTGTAAAGTTCATGTTCAGGGTCAGAGATAATGCGAACTTGCGTCCGAACCCCGAGCTTGGACTTTACAGTTATGGGATGGGGCGGGGGGGCTGTAAAATAAAGAATATAGTTAATAATAAACATTGTCATTATACTTACAGGTCCCACAACGAGTCCTGCAGACCCACTCAGCCGCTGTCTCCCGGCTGTTCTGCTTCCGTGTCCGATCAATTCACTTCTGAGGGGATTCACTGCACTGCTCATCACTCGGCAGTTTTCTGCTGTTTTCGGCTGTGTTCACTGTGATGTCAGGGTTCACCCAAGTCCATGGCTTAGCTATGGACTTAATTGAACTTTGACTGTTACTGTCAGTGTCAGCCTGCTTCTCGCTCTGTATAGACGCTTGTCTGTACCAAATGATGAAGCAGAGCTGACATTGCTCTCCCTGTGGACAATGTCGGCTAGTGATTTTTTTTATAATGAAGATGGAGTCTCTAAATGTTTTTTTTGTTTTATTTCTAATAAAAATATTTTTCTATGTGTTGTTTTTTTTACTGTTTACTAGAAATTCATGGTGCCCATGTCTAATTTGGCGTGACACCATGATTTTCGAACTTAGTACAAGCTGAGAAAACAAAGCTGGTATTAACCCCTTTATTACCCAGCTTGCCACCGCCATCAGGGCCGCTAGACGAGCTGGGTAAAGAGCCTAGAAATGACGCTTAGAAACAAAGTGCTATTTCCAGGGGCAGCTGCGAGCTCTGCTTGGGGCTTACCATGCTGAGAATCCCAGCCCCGAGCTGCCTGGTTTTACCTGACTGGTGGTCAAAATACGTTGGAAACCCATGCATTTTTTTTAAATTATTTTTTCAAATAATTAAAAAACAATTAATGGGCTTCCCTGTATTTTGATTGCCAGCCAAGGTAAAGTCAGTCATATGGGGGTGGCAGCCTGTAGCCATCCACTTTATCTGTGCTGAGAATCAAAAATACCGCTGTACGCTACGTCATTTTTTTAATTATTAATTTATTTTTACACTGCTATAAATGTGAGGGACCCAACAGCCAACCAGAGACGCTGTCATGCAGAATGGGCACCTGTGATTGGCTGTTGGAGTAACCTGGAATCTGCCCATACATTCTAGATGCTAGAATGTATGGGCCGGTTTCAGGTTACTCCAGCATCCACTCTGTGACAGCATCTATGATTGTCTGTTATTTTAACAGTAAAGTAAAACAACAATATAGAGGAAAAAAATATCTTTATTACCCCAAAAAACCCTTCTGACGCAGTCCAAAGGCAGGCGAGCATCTTCAGCTCTATTACATCTGTGCGAGGAGACAAACACAGCCCTGCCCACACAGACTCAGCTCTCAGCTGAGAGCTGTCAGAGACTTCACCCGAGAGCACAGATAAGGTCGGTCAGCTGTGCCTCTGGGTAAATTCCAATGAATACAGGACCTACCATGATGTGATAGCCATGTGACCAGTCTGGTTTGAATGTTGTTGTTACCTCGTGGGTTACAGGCCCTTCCGTGAATTCTTGCGGTGGCGTCAGCTGTGCCCTCGGGTAACCCCAACTCTGACGTCAGTGCTCTCACTGCCAACAAGCGCTCACTTTATGGCAGTGTTGCAGTGACGTCAGTCGAGGTTACCCGGGGGCACAGTTGACCGGCCTTAGTATGTTTACAATTTAACTACACAAGTTTTATTTAGCATTATGTAGATATGAGCTCAGAGAAATATATATCATCTTTTTCGTGAGAAATATTTTTTAATGTGTGAACTAACTATTCATTAGATCCGATCCGGAATCCCCCATATGTCTATGGGGAGCAGAATCCAGAGATTAAAAATGGTGGCAGAAAGGATAGAGGAATGGGAGCATGCGCTGTGGACTTACCAATGCTCCGGCATGCCTGTAAGGCTACTTTCACACATCCGGTTTGAGCCGTGCGGCTCAATCCGGCTGTGAAGCCTATGCAACGGATGCGGTGAAAACACCGCATCCTTTGCATAAGTTTTTTACATGCGGCCGGTCCGGTTTTTGCCGCTTGCGGCATGCTACTGAGCATGCGCAGTGGCAAAAACCGCATGCGGCGGCCGGATGCGGTTTTTGGCGCATCGTGCCGCATCCGGCATCCATAGGGATGCATTGGGAAAAGCGCCGCATCGGCCGGAAGCGGCGCGATGCGTTTTTTTTTTGCCGGAGCAAAAAACGTTGCAGGGAACGTTCCATCCGGCCGCCGCATCGGCTAAATCTGCCGCATGCGGCAAAAACCGGACCGAACGCAAGCCCATGCGGCACAATGCGGCACTAATTAAAGTCTATGCAGGAAAAACGCAACCGGCAGCAAAAAAAAACCGGTTGCGGTTTTCCTGCAAAGTGCCGGATTGTGCCACATTGCAAAAGCCGGAGGTGTGAAAGTAGCCTAAGCTGTTCCCAAGGCTCACATTCACTGCCTGGGCCTCAAATTCCAGTCAGACACACAGTCAGACATGCCCCCACCCTGAGTGGCAGCGTTTCAGCTGACTGCATCCAATCACAGGTGCCAGGACAGTCAGTGAGCGGGGAAAGCAGTGTAAAGGAGCCCATACACTCTAGCATCTACCGTGAGCCTAAAATGTATGAGCTCCATCCAGGTTAGTGGGCGTGACTGGCTTGGTTAGTGGGAGTGGTGATGTCATCTCTTATCCACCATAACCATGCAAGGAAGGGCCCCCCCTATCTGGAAGTCTTACCCCCAGACCTCCGCTTCTATTATAAACAACTCCATGCCCACGTGGAGTTAGAAAAAGAATGTTTATTCTGCCTGGAAATATCGGATGGCATTTTGAACACGCCCCTATCATGTGATAATGGGCGTGTTGAAATTATGTCATACCAGGAGGAAGCCCATACATTCCAGCATCTACCGTCAGTATTGTGGTATAAAAAAGTAAATAAAACAATTGGTGCAGGGTACCCCCGATATTCTGATACCCAATACAAATAAAGCCCATGGCTACAGTCCCAGCCCTGCTCTTATCTTGGCTGTGTGGTGCCCCTGAGGCTTCAGTCGCCACAAGGTACTCCAGCTCACTTAAGGTGTGGTTCTCATCCTGGGTCCAGAAGAGGTCAGTACCAGTTCCACAACACACAAACTCATGCATACAGCCAGGTTGCGATCCCCATTGGGGACTGGGCTTGGGTCAGGTCTTAAGGTAGTTACCAAAAATGGGGGGCTGCCACCCACTAGTGACAGGGAACAGGGGAGGAGCAACGACCAGGGGGAGTTACGAGCTGACACAGCAGTGAGGAGTTCTTCACGAGGAGAGGAGAGGAGTAGACGGGTTTTTCGGTAGCTCCTGTGGGACAGAGGAGAGAATACGGTCGCCGAGGGGAAAGTTTCAATGATCAGGACCAGCGCAGTGCAGGGTGCAGAGCCCTAGGGTGGAACAGACTTTACGTTGTATCACCAGAATCTGCAGGACAGGGGGATTGTATGTCCCTCTGGCCACCACAAGATCCCGGAGCACAGTGGCACATAGGGTCCGGAGTTGTGATGTAAGTCAGGCCCCACCACGAATCCGCGTCACCTGCTCCCGGGATGAGAGCTAAGACTACAAGAACCGGGGTCCCCAAGTAGCCTCAGGCCACAGGGATCCATCCTTAAAAGCGCAAGAAGAAAGGGCCCATAGGCTACCGTACCAGTTCTGACTTCCAAATGATCTGGGATCGGCTGGGGCCCATGACGGCAGAGACCGGTACCCTGAGGGCAGCACTTGAAGTGTAAGTAAAAAGACCTGGAACCGCAGCAGCTGACTCAGCCTCTTATTGCCGTTGCCCAGTGCTTTGGCGCCAACGGCCATTATAGTCCCTCATCATCCTCCCCGGGGCCTGTTCCATCCTTGCTGTGACACCAGCTCTGGAGGACATTACCCGCAGCGGCGGCTAATCCCTGGCCGCGTACCACAGGTGGCGTCACGAGACAACCAAAACTCTCAACCTCCATTATCCCATCATCATCCCAGCCTCCATTCTGTACATTTTATGTTGAGATGTATCTGCTACTTGATGTCTTTGCATCATTTATAAGCGTTGTTATCTGAGAGCTAGTCGATTTGTGGTGTCTTATGCTGGTAGCTATGAAGAACTTATCCTCTGCAGTAGAAGAAATTCTTGGTCTTCTTTTCCTGGGACAGTGCTCATATGAGATAGTTTCATCATAGTGATAGATAGTTTTCATGATTACACTTGAGGATACCCTCAAGGTTCTAGCAATTTTCCATACTGACTAACCTCCATTTCTTAAAATAATGATGGACTGGAATTTCTCTATACTTAGTTGGGTAAAACATACTTAAGGCCGCTTTACACGCTGTGACATCACTAGCATTTGCTGGCGATGTCGAGCGCGATAGCACCCGCCTCTGTCGTACGGCCGATATGTGGTGATCGCTGCCATAGCAAACATTATCGCTACGGCAACGTCACACGCACATACCTGCTCTGCGACGTCACAGTGACCGGCGAACCGCCTGCTTTCTAAAGGGGCGGTTCGTTCAGTGTCGTCCCAGTAGCGTCACTGAACCGCCGCCCAATAGAAAAGTAGGGGCGGAGATGAGCGGGACGTAACATTCCGCCCACCTCCCTCCTTCCGCATTGCCGGCGGCCGCAGGTAAGGTGAGGTTCCTCGTTCCTGCGGTGTCACACATAGCGGTGTGTGCTGCCGCAGGAACGACGAACAACATTGTACACGCAGCAGCAACGATAATTGAGAATAGGGGAGCATGTCTCCGATTAGCGATTTTGAACATTTTTGCGACGATTCAAAATCGCTCATAGGTGTCACACGCAACGACATCGCTAACACGGCCGGATGTGCGTCACAAATTCCGTGACCCCAACGAAATCTCTTTAGCGATGTCGTAGCGTGTAAATCGGCCTTAAGTTTGCAAAAACTTTCTGAAAGCTAGTGTTTACACAAATGACCTCTTGACGAGGCATACCTATTCATAGGAGACCATTCCAAGTGACTTGCTGATGGAACTGCTGGAAAGAATGCCAAAGGGATTAAACGCTGCCATCAGAGTAAAATGGGTGTACTTTGAGTAAACTAAGATTTAACAAATATTCTAGTTTGGTTTATGGATGTTTCTTTACTGCTTGTTTTCATTTTTATTCCTGTTTGATTTTGCTGCCCTTAGTCTGAATTTAAAATGTGTTCATTCCATTAAGACAAAAAACGATTGCATATACAGGTGTGTGTCCATACTGTTGACCAGTGCTGTGTGCCTATATAGAATACGGAAGAATGCCATTGGTCAGTGTTCAGTCACATGACCAGTGCCACCTGTGCAGCCAGGGCAATTTGAATGGTAGTGACAGTTGGATTTGACTAGCGACGGTAGAGATGTCTGCCAACCCTGCACAGAATGCGAATATGGAGGTGAATGAAGACAGAGGATGACGGAGTAAGAGAAAGAGGACGGATGTCATCTTATTCCCATCAGATGACGAAAAGAAGACATCCAAGAAGAGGAGCCAAGGGAGGAAGAAGAGAAAGATAACATCCAGATCAGCAGAGAAGACGACTTCCAATCTCAAGATGGATCAAATGGATGAAGAAAAGAGAAAATGTGCCAAGAAAAGACGACACAGCCTGAAGTATTCAGGTGAAAAAGAGCCATTGCACAAGAGAGCTAAAGATGTTCTGAATACAGAAAACCAGCAGAAGGACCAGAGTGACTCAGGTACACTATATATTTATACACACATATGGATTACACTATTTCCTAAGCCATGTGGTTTTCTTTACCTATGTTAGAACTATGTCCCATTATTTACATTCTTTAGTCAATATAGCCATGTTTTGTTGTGGACTGGGGTGAGCTTTATTTTAATAATGCCATTTTGGCTTATATATTCAGCCTGATTCATCAAGCAGGTTTTGACATTTTTAGGAGATAAAATGTAATTGTCATGAAAATTTTGCACAACTCTTAGGTTCTAATGGAAGGACAAAGATGGGTACACGGGGACATTGATAGGTGCCCAGATTAGCATTCTCCCCAATCCTCACTATTTTAGTAGAATGTGATGCCCTGGCAAAACCAGGTAGTCACAGCCCCTGCATAACACCTTCCCTCACTAGGAAACACACAGCCAACCTAGAAACCCTAGTCACCCCCCATTAGAGAAAGATAGACACACCAGTGGGCGTGACCAGGCAGTTGGGACATGCCCACCCAGGGGTCTAGACAGCCCGGGGCGGGAAAACAGGCGGATAAGCTTGGTAGTTCAGTTTGGAGAGGAGTGTGGGCTGGAGCTAAGTGTAGCTCCAGCAGAGAGAGTTCAAGTTGAACGGTGCCAGGGTAGGAGCCCTGGTGCCTTAGCTAGGTGGCAGACGGTGGTCTCCGTCAGCAGGAGACGGGAAGATGGCTCGGCAGAACCGAGGTGGAACGGGGAACCGACCCGGAAACCGTAGCACAAAGGGGGGTACTTGGACCCTGAAGCCAGAACCGGAAACACCGATTGAGGCCAGGACTAAAGGTCCTGTCCCACCCAAAGTCCCTCATAGAAGACAACAGCCCACCGATAGGGATAGGAGGTCACCACCAGGGCCCATAGATCCCACGGGCCAGCATCTGCGGGCATGGCTCCTTAGGCCACATCCAGCCGGGAGCGGACTCCTGAGTTTCAGACTAGGAAGTTCACCTTACACAAAACAGTGCAGAGGAAAAGGATAGAGACCACCAGCCGGGTGGGGGACCCGAATGCAAAAAGTCGCGGCACCGGCCACCAGCACCTTGGTTTACCAGAGACTTGTGTGGTTTATTAACTGTGAGTAAACAAACTCTCCCTGCGGTTGCTATACCCTACACAGAAACACCGGGCCCCGGGGCAACCATCCCTACCCACGGAGGGGTTAACAACTAGCTGCCACAACATCTCCCCCGGGTGGCCCACAACAGCAGCGGTGGTGTCCCACTTCACCACACACCGTGGGTGGCATCAGGAACGTAATACGGCCTAGCCCATATATCTACGTCCGCCCATTTATTCGGCGTGTCCGCAAGACCCCCGAGTCCGGAGACCCTTGAGCCACTACCCCAGCAGGCCCGGATCCGAGCAGCGTCGGCTGCTGGCACGGAAGCAGCACAAGTACAACTTTGCATATGTCAGGATACTGTAGCTGGTGGTACACAGTCAGGACCTGCACAATCAATAGGATAAAAAAGATTAAAAGAAAAATAAAAGGATGAATAGATCTGTCACATCTGAATCTTTGCATGTAGATCTCTATGGAGTAATGATATTTTTATAAATCTTGTGTAAAAAATACTTTACATCATTTGTACAATTGTGTAAAATAGTGTATCATGTCAAATCAATTAAAATGGCTCTTTTAAGCGAATCTGTTACCAGTTCAAAAGTGTCCAGTTTTTGGTCTTATTTTTATTCCCACTGCTCCCCTCAGTATTACACTTTTAGTTTTTTAATTTTACCATTCCAGAGAAATGGGCCTTTTTATTTAGTGCTAATTTTTATGCACACAGGGGCTTGGCACACAGGATTCTCTTGAGACTGCTTTACTGCCCTCTTGAAAAAGTCCATATAAATTACGGCTAAATAAAAAGGCTCACATCTCTGGAATGGAACCGTTTACCATATTTAAAAAAAAAAAAATACTGAGGAAAATAAAAGGAAAAAAACTGGTCACTTTTGATCTAACACTAAGTTCCCTTCAAAAGGTTAATCCCATTATGGCAATAATTTTCAAAGAGCACAATATCTGCATAACTATTGTTAATATACAGTACCAGCCCAACATAAAGATTCTTTCTTGTACTGTTGTGTCTTTATTTTATGTCTTTCTGCCCCTCTGTGCATTGACTTTCACAGAGCTGAATGTGTGGTGCTATTCATATCTTCTATACTCCATTTCTTAGTACCACCCCGCTTCTCCTCAGTGCTGCAGGTCTTTCTCTCTGATTTATGGATGTTTCCTGATAAAGAAAACTACATCTATCTCAGCTATCTGAGCAATTAGAGTTTTGTGTCTGGGGGATGTTTTATTAGACAGGGTCTTATGTGCACCTGTTTTTTATTGATTATACAAGGCCATTTTGCAAGAAAGCAGCTGATTCCAGTCAGATTTTCATCATAACATAGCTGAACTGTGTTACAACCCGGCCGTATAATTTTTTCATAGACAAGATCATTAGGTGCATTTGAGCATGCTCAAAAAACAACTTTAGAGGTACTGAATAGGTATGGGCGATCCCGAACTGTGAATATCGGGGATCGTACCGATCACAAAGTGATCGTGTACACGAGCCCGATCACGAGCTTTCCTGAGAAGCTCGTGTTATAGATCGGGTCCAGATCGGGTCCAGGGACTGAAAAAAAAGCACATTATTAAAAAACAATATGATCATACTTACAGGTCCCGCGACGCGTCCTGCAGACTCTGCCTCCTGGCCACTTCTGCTTCTGCCACTTCATCCGATCATTGCTGTTCCCCCCGGTAACCAGCACTGACTACTAAAGGATCTTCAATGACGTCATAGCTATGTGACCCAGTCATGTATGAATGCTGTATTACCTCATTGGCTACAGACTGGTCACATGACTATGACGTCTCGAAGATCCTGGTAAGTGAACTTTGACAGTCACTGTGCTAGTGTCGCATCGGCATCACCCGCTACAGCCGCTCACTCTCCTAACAGGAGCAGTCGGCGCTCGTGTCCGGAGAGTGTCAGTCCGTTCGGGGAGATAGCAATGCGAGACTGCACGAGTCACACGTAAGCCTGCATCTCACTCTGTATAGCTGCTGCTGTACAGAGTGATGTAGCAGAGTTGACATTGCTCATTGCTCTCTCTGCTTCTCACACTGTATAGACTGTCTGTACAGAGTGATGTAGCAGAGTTGACATTGCTCATTGCTCTCTCTGCTTCTCACACTGTATAGGCTGTCTTTAGAGAGTGATGTAGCAGATATGACATTGCTCTATCTGCTTCTCACACTGTATAGACTGACTGTACAGAGTGATGTAGCAGAGTTGACATTGCTCATTGCTCACTCTGCTTCTCACACTGTATAGACTGTCTGTACAGAGTGATGATGCAGAGTTGACATTACTCTCCATGTGGACTACGTCGGAATAAGGATTTTTTTTTATAATAAAGATGAAGTCTCTAAATGTTTTTTTTGTTTTATTTCTAATAAAAAAAATGTCTCTGTGTTGTGTTTTTCTTTTACTAGAAATTAATGGTGGCCATGTCTAATTTGGCTTGAAACCATGAATTTCAGGCTTAGTATCATCTGAGAATACAAAGCTGGTATTAACCCCTTTAATACCCAGCATGTCACCCGGCTCCAGGGCAGCTGATGAGCCAGGTAAAGCACCTGGAAATGGCGCTAAGAAACAATGCGCTTTTTCCAGATTCGGCTGCGGGCTGCCGAGAATCACAGCCCCCAGCTGCCTGGCTTTACCTGACTGGCGATCAAAATACTGCGGGAGCCCACACACTTTTTTTTATTATTTTTTAAATAAAAAAAAAATTAATAGGCTTCCCTGTATTTTGATTGCCAGCCAAGGTAAAGACAGGCAGATGGGGATGAGGGTGGCAGCTCGTAGCTGTCCGCTTTATCTGCGCTGAGAACCAAAAATACCGTGGAGCGATACGTCATTTTTTTAAATTATTTATTTTTATACAACTATATAATGTATGTGTGTTTGTATATATACAGGGTGGTCCAAAAGTAGATGGACAGTATGTGTAATAGGGTTATCAAACATGGTGTAAAGTGAAACTGGCTCAGTTGCCCTTAGCAACCAAACAGATTCCACTTTTCATTCTTCACAGACTCTTTGGAAAATGAAAGGTGGAATCTGATTGGTTGCTAAGGGCAACTGAGTCAGTTTCCCTTTACACCATGTTTGATAACCCTATTACACATACTGTCCACCTACTTTTGGACCACCCTGTATCTAATATATAAAGCTCACTGTATGTATGTATATATGTGTGTATGTATGTGTGTATGTATGTGTGTATGTCCGCTAAAGGAATTTGCACCGTCGCATTTACAATCTTGAAATTTTGCACAGACGCCCCATGTGACCCAGGGAACGTCATAGACTATGTTTTGACGGGAAAATGTAACCTTGAGCTTTACAGTTACTCTCAAAAATCCTGCCTCCATTAAACTGAATAGAGGTGGGAGCTGCAGGCTATTAATAGCAACTGTCAGTGGTTGCTATAGGAACAAAATATAAGAAGCTTATGTGTGAGGTAATATGATGTCGGTGGGGAGACGGATAGAGAGAAACAGAAAGAGACAGAAAGAGACACAGACAGAGACAGACGTGGAAAGAGACAGACAGAGACAGACGGGCAAAGAGAGACGGGCAAAGAGACAGACGGGCAAAGAGACAGACTGGCAAAGAGACAGACCTGGAAAGAGACAGACGAGGAAAGAGACAGACGCGGATAGAGACAGACGGGGAAAGAGACAGATGGGGAATGAGACAGACGAGGAAAGAGACAGACCTGGAAAGAGACAGAGGGGGAAAGAGACAGCCCTGGAAAGAGACAGCCGGGCAAAGAGACAGTCAGGCAAAGAGACAGCCAGGCAAAGAGACAGACGGGCAAAGACACAGACGGGCAAAGAGACAGATGGGCAAATAGACAGACCTGGAAAGAGACAGACGGGCAAAGAGACAGATGGGCAAAGAGACAGATGGGGAAAGAGACAGTCCTGGAAAGAGACAGCAGGGCAAAGAGACAGCCGGGCAAAGAGACAGACAGGCAAAGAGACAGACAGGCAAAGAGACAGCTCCTGGAAAGAGACAGCTCTGGAAAGAGACAGACGGGCAAAGAGACAGATGGGGAAAGAGACAGATGGGCAAAGAGACAGATGGGGAAAGAGATAGATGGGGAAAGTGACAGACCGAGAAAGAGACAGACCCTGAAACAGACAGATGGGGAAAAAGACAACCCTGGAAAGAGACAGCCCTGGAAAGAGACAGCTCTGGAAAGAGACAGCCGGGCAAAGAGACAGCCCTGGAAAGAGACAGAGGGGCAAAGAGACAGATGGGCAAAGAGACAGACAGGCAAAGAGACAGCCGGGCAAAGAGACAGACGGGCAAAGAGACAGACGGGCAAAGAGACAGACAGGCAAAGAGACAGACAGGCAAAGAGACAACCCTGGAAAGAGACAGACGGGCAAAGAGACAGACGGGGAAAGAGACAGATGGGCAAAGAGACAGACCTTGAAACAGACAGATGGGGAAAGAGACAACCCTGGAAAGAAACAGCCTTGGAAAGAGACAGACCTGGAAAGAGACAGCCAGGCAAAGAGACAGCCGGGCAAAGAGACAGCCCTGGAAAGAGACAGCCCTGGAAAGAGACAGGCGGGCAAAGAGACAGACAGGCAAAGAGACACAGGCAAAGAGACAGACCTGGAAAGAGACAGACCTGGAAAGAGACAGACCTGGAAAGAGACAGACCTGGAAAGAGACAAACAAAAACAGACGGGGAAAGAGACAGACATGGAAAGAGAGAGACAGACAGACACACACATAGAGACAGACACAGAGATAGAGAGAGACAGACAGACACAGAGATGGCGACAGATAGGGGTACTTTGCACACTACGACATCGCAGGTGCGATGTCGGTGGGGTCAAATTGAAAGTGACGCACATCCGGCATCGCAGGCGACATCGTAGTTTGTAAAGCCTAGATGATACGATTAACGAGCGCAAAAGCGTCGTAATCGTATCATGGGTGTAGCGTCGGCGTAATCCATAATTACGCTGACGCGATGGTCTGATGTTGTTCCTCGCTCCAGCAGCAGCACACATCGCTGTGTGTGAAGCCGCAGGAGCGAGGAACATCTCCTACCGGCGTCACCGCGGCTCCCGTACGATATGCGGAAGGGAGAAGGTGGGCGGGATGTTTACATCCCGCTCATCTCCGCCCCTCCGCTCCTATTGGCCGCCTGCCGTGTGACGTCGCAGTGACGCCGTACGACCCGCCCCCTTAATAAAGAGGCGGGTCGCCGGCCAGAGCGACGTCCCAGGACAGGTGAGTCCATGTGAA
Source organism: Anomaloglossus baeobatrachus (assembly GCF_048569485.1). Lineage (NCBI taxonomy): Eukaryota > Metazoa > Chordata > Amphibia > Anura > Aromobatidae > Anomaloglossus > Anomaloglossus baeobatrachus. The sequence goes on along the minus strand of NC_134357.1, from coordinate 346,402,013 downwards.
GCTGCCGTAGCGATAATGTTCGCTACGGCAGCTATCACAAGGATATCGCAGCTGCGACGGGGGCGGGGCCTATCGCGCTCGGCATTGTAGCATCGGCTTGCGATGACGCAGCGTGCAAAGTACCCCATAGACTGATACATATACAGAGACATAGACACAGACAGACAAAGAAAGGCACAGACAGAGAGACAGACAGACAGCGACACACAGACAGAGACTGGGAGAGAGACAGAGTGACAGTGACTATCCCGGGCAACGCCCCGGTAGTACAGCTAGTATATATATATATATATATATATATATATATATAGCTCTGGCCAAAATTAAGGAGCCACTGCAAAATTTTCAGTTTTTCTGATTTTTCTCTTTATTGGTATATTTTTGAGTAACATGTAAATTGTTCTTTTATTCTATAAACTAGTATAAAAGAACAATTTCATTGTACTCAAAAATGTAAAGAGAAATATCAGAAAAACTGAAAATTTTGAAGTGACCTTTTAATTTTTGCCAGAGCTGTGTATATATATATATATACTGTATATAAATATATGTACAGTACAGACCAAAAGTTTGGACATACCTTCTCATTCAAAGAGTTTTCTTTATTTTCATGACTCTGAAATTTGTAGATTCACATTGAAGTCATCAAAACTATGAATTAAAACATGTGCAATGAAATATCGTATTTTTCGCTTTATAAGACGCACCTGATTATAAGACGCACCCCCAAATTTGGTGAAGGAATAGAGAATTTTTTATTAAATGGGGTCCGTCTTATAATGCCAGTGTCTGTATAACAAATCATATAGGGTATATGTCCCTCATAGCCCCCCATCCTAAAATTAGCCCACTTAATCTGGATATGGTCACCTTATATTGAATATAGCCCCCTTGTGCTGGCACACGTCCCCCAGTGATGCCACAAGATCCCTATCGCTGGCACACGGCCCCTATGGCAGGCACATGGCCCCCTGTGGCTGGCACACGGCCCATTATTGCTGCACACGGCCCCCTATTGCTGCACACAGCCCCCTGTGGCTGGCACACGACCCCCTGTGGCTGCACACGGCCCCCTGTGGCTGGCACACGGCCCACTATTGCTGCACACGGCCCCCTGTGGCTGGCACACGGCCCCCTGTGGCTGGCACACGGCCCACTATTGCTGCACACGGCCCCCTGTGGCTGGCACATGGCCCACTATTGCTGCACACGGCCCCCTGTGGCTGGCACATGGCCCACTATTGCTGCACACGGCCCCCTGTGGCTGGCACACGGCCCACTATTGTTGCACACGGCCCCCTGTGGCTGGCACACGGCCCACTATTACTGCACATGGCCCCCTGTGGCTGGCACACGGCCCCCTGTGGCTGCACACGGCCCCCTGTGGCTGGCACACGGCCCACTATTGCTGCACACGGCCTCCTGTGGCTGGCACATGGCCCACTATTGCTGCACACGGCCCCCTATGGCTGGCACACGGCCCACTATTGCTGCATACGGCCCCCTGTGGCTGGCACACGGCCCACTATTGCTGCACATGGCCCCCTGTGGCTAGCACATGGCCCACTATTGCTGCAGACAGCCCCCTGTGGCTGGCACATGACCCACTATTGCTGCACATGGCCCCCTGTGGCTGGCACACGGCCCACTATTGCTGCACACGGCCCCCTGTGGCTGGCACATGGCCCACTATTGCTGCACACGGCCCCCTATGGCTGGCACACGGCCCACTATTGCTGCACACGGCCCCCTGTGGCTGGCACACGGCCCACTATTGCTGCACACGGCCCACTATTGCTGCACACGGCCCCCTGTGGCTGGCACACGGACCACTATTGCTGCACACGGCCCCCTGTGGCTGGCACACGGCCCACTGTAGCTGGCACACGGTCCACTATTGCTGCACACAGCCGACTATTGCTGCACACTGCCCCCTGTAGCTGGCACACGGTCCACTATTGCTGCACACAGTCCCCTGTGGCTGGCACACGGCCCACTATTGCTGCACACGGCCCCCTGTGGCTGGCACACATCACCCTGTGTTAGATATCGCCCCCACGCTGCTGCTTTTAGTAAAATAAAACACTCTTTCCTTACCTTCTCAGCGCTCTCCCTCCTCGTTTCTCCCTCCGTGCTTGTGAGCTCTGGGTTCCTCCACTTCCTGGTTCTCGACGCCGGTCATGTGATCAGCACAGCAGAGTGATATCATTTCTGCGTGCCTGATCACAGACAGCAGCAGCAGAGACACCGGGAGATCAGCGCTGGAGGAGGTGAGTAAAGAGTGTTTTAGTTTACTATGTGCATCAGCATGGGGGCCATATCTAACACAGGGGAGGCGTGTGACATCAAAGGCGAGCACATGCAGATATAATATTATATGAAAATTTTGAAGTGACCTTTTAATTTTTGCCAGAGGTGTATATATATATATATATATATATATATATATATATCTACTGTATATAAATATCTATCTATCTATCTATCTATCTATATATATATATATATATATATATGTACAGTACAGACCAAAAGTTTGGACATACCTTCTCATTCAAAGAGTTTTCTTTATTTTCATGACTCTGAAATTTGTAGATTCACATTGAAGGCATCAAAACTATGAATTAAAACATGTGCAATGAAATATCGTATTTTTCGCCTTATAAGACGCACCTGATTATAAGACGCACCCCCAATTTTGGTGAAGGAATAGAGAATTTTTTAATAAATGGGGTCCGTCTTATAATGCCAGTGTCTGTCTAACAAATCATATAGGGTATATGTCCCTCATAGCCCCCCATCCTAAAATTAGCCCACTAAATCTGAATATGGCCACCTTATATTGAATATAGCCCCGTTGTGCTGGCACACGTCCCCCAGTGATGCCACAAGATCCCTATCGCTGGCACACGGCCCCTATGGCTGGCACATGGCCCCCTGTGGCTGGCACATGGCCCACTATTGCTGCACATGGCCCCCTATTGCTGCACACGGCCCCCTGTGGCTGGTACACGGCCCTCTGTGGCTGCACACGGCCCCCTGTGGCTGGCACACGGCCCACTATTGCTGCACACGGCCCCCTATGGCTGGCACACGGCCCATTATTGCTGCACACGGCCCCCTATTGCTGCACACGGCCCCCTGTAGCTGGCACACGGCCCCCTGTAGCTGGCACATGGCCCACTATTGCTGCACACGGCCCCCTGTGGCTGGCACACGGCCCCCTGTGGCTGCACACGGCCCCCTGTGGCTGGCACACGGCCCCCTGTGGCTGGCACATGGCCCACTATTGCTGCACACGGCCCCCTATGGCTGGCACATGGCCCACTATTGCTGCACATGGCCCCCATTTTCTATTGCTATCTAAGGGTAATCCAAGCAGCTAGTTGCTGCTCACCCACACTCCTTGGTGTTACCTTCACTGGCAATGGAAAATGCAGGGAAGCCCTTTTTTATGTCAAAATATTAAAAACAAAAAATGACATGGGCTTTGCCATATTTTTGTATGTTAGCCAGGTACAGCAGGCAGGTATGGGCTGCCCTCAACTCCCAGCTTCCTATTTGTACCTGGTTGGGAACCAAAAATATAGGGAAGCCCTTTTTTAAATTATTTCATGAAATTCGCCCAATTTTTGTGTCCAGCCAGGTACAACTAGGCAGCTGGGGATTGGAATCCGCGGTATAGGGTGTCCCAAGCTTTCTGGACCCCCCGCTGCGAATTGCAGTCTGCAGCCGCCCCAAAAAATGGTGCTTTCATAGAAGCGCCATCTTCTGGCGCTGTACCAACCCTTCCAGCGGCCCTGGTGGGTAATAAGGGGTTAATACCAGCTTTGCTTTATCAGCTAGTATTAAGCCCGAGATTCTTAATGTCAGGCCAAGTTTGACCCGGCCATTAAGAATCTCCAATAAAGGGTTTAAAAAAAGACACCCCACAGAGAAAAAATGCTTTATTAGAAACAAATACACAGACACATTAGGGACTCCATCTTTAATACTCCCTCTCACCCCTCCATGATCCTGGTCTTCTGTCTTCTTCACCAATGCAGCTCTGCTATATCAGAATGCACGAGGGGAGAACACTTCTGCTCTCCGTGCAGTCTAATCACTCAATGAATGAGCAAAGGCTGCGGGTTGGTAAGCGGTGACGTCACCGCTGCCACCATTGCCATAGTAACCTAACAAGTCTCCGATCACGTAATTCCCGGTGCCGCTATTCACCGGCTGCATTACAGTGTGTGGCAGCTAATCCCTGCATGTGGGCTGACTCTGTAAAGAGTGCCAACATGCAGGGAGGGGGGAGCCTTGCATGTGCCCGAGCATCTCGCCGGTACATGGCGTTCACCGAGTATACCTAGAGTACTGAGATGCTCGAGCGAACATCGAGTACCGTCGAGCATGCTGATACTACAGACCTAGCATGACGTCATAGTCATGTGACCAGTTTGTAGCAAATGAGATAATACAACATTCACATGCTATGACGTCACGGAAGGTCCTTTGGTTGCAGGGCGGCACAGCGATGATCGTACTCGGAAGCAGAAGCGGCGGGAGACAGAGTCTGCAGGACGCATCTCGGGACCTGTAAGTATAATGACAATCTTTATTATTAATGATATTCTTTATTTTACAGCCCCCCACCCCATCCCATAACTGTGAAGTCCAAGATCGGTGATCGGATGCAAGACCATGTTATCTCAATCCCAATCTCGATCTTTACAAAATAACCATGCGAATCTCCCTGATCACGATCCATTTGTCATGCAGCCAGCCCCACCAGGGCCTCCATGTGTCATGCAGCCAGCCCCACCAGGGCCTACATGTGTCATGCAGCCAGCCGCACCAGGGAATCCATGTGTCATGCAGCCAGCCCCTCCAGGCCTCCATGTGTTATGTAGCCAGCCCCCAGGGCCTCCTCCATGTGTCATGCAGCCAGCCCCCCCAAGGCCTCCATGTGTCAGGCAGCCAGCCCCCCCAGGGCCTCCATGTGTCCTGCAGCCAGCCCCCCCACCAAGGCCTCCATGAGTCTTGCAGCCAGCCCCCCCAATGTCTCCATGTGTCCTACAGCCACCCCCCCAATACCCCCATGTGTCCTGCAGCCAACCCCTCCAGACCTCCATGTGTCATGCAGCCAGCCCCCCCAAGACCTCCATGTGTCATGCAGCCAGCCCCCCCAATGCCTCCATGTGTCATGCAGCCAGCCCCCCCCAAGGCCTCCATGTGTCCTGCAGCCAGCCCCCCCACCAAGGCCTCCATGAGTCCTGCAGACAGTCCCCCCAATGCCTCCATGTGTCCTGCAGCCAACCCCCCCACCAAGGCCTCCATGTGTCCTGCAGCCAGTCCCCCCAATGCCTCCATGTATCCTGCAGCCAGCCTCTCCGTGTACTCACTGATTTATAAAAAAAACAAGTACTCACCTCTCTTCTCCTTCCACCGCTGTTCTGTCCTCACCTCTACTTGTTTGACCACTGCTCGTCCTCATCTCTGTCCTCATTCCACCGTGGCTCCAGTCGGCGTCCTCCCGTCCTGAGCTCTGTGCTCTTACCACACACAGCAGTCGCACAGGAGTGACGTTACCGTGCAGTCACAGGCGAAGAATGATGATGCATAGAGCGGCGCCGGCCGCTATATGCAATATCATAGCAGCGTGCGACGATGGGGGCCCAGTGCCGCCGCCGCTGACACCAGGTTGGAGGGGCGGTGTCAGCAGCAGCGACCGGATCATATAGTGGCTGCGTGGTCTGCGGCAGGACAGCTCAGCTCCTCTCTCACAGAGAAGAGCTGGCTGCTGCTCTGCCGGGCGGCCGCGGGCCCCTAACTTCTCGGGCCCGGACGCAATGGCGACTGCTGCGATCATGGTAGTTGCACCCTTGGTGTTTGGCCAACCTGCCCTAGAAGCACAACCTCACACAACATCAGAGAGAGATTGGTATTCCATCACGTGCTCGGGGAGGGAGGTTTTGGGAAGGTTGTCCTGGCAGAGGATGCTTCTAACCATCAGAAGTATGCTGTTAAGATCATCAGCAAGAGATCCCTGCTCCCTTCTGGCAATGAGGCATATGTGATGGTGGAACACTGAGTTTTACAGCTGGCATCTGGGAGCCCCTTCCTTGTCTATGCTGACTTTGCATTCCAAACTAAGGTACAGTAATGGCTACTTTATATGCATGAGATCTCTCTAGTATAGCTGGGGAGGGACTGGGAAATTTGCACAAGGTACAGGTAGATTAAAAATGTGCATATAGCCAATTTGTTGTCTGGTTATTTCAATACTGAACTAGGGCAGTGGAGCGAACCCCATGTGAAGAAAAGCCTAGTTATAACCACACATAATACAAACTCAACTCCTGTGTATCCAGTAACTGCCATATATACAGTATGATCTCACATACAAGCACGATTGGTCCACTTTGCATGGATCCATAATAAAGAATCCATAGAAGGTTAAGGGCCCTTTAATATATCATAGCTCCATATTCCGGAGTTATAATTTTTTTTTTCTTCAACTTTTTATTTTGAGAAGATTTTTTCACATATTTTACAACCAAAAATTAAGACAAATACACAGGTATCAGAAATAATTCTCAGGCATGCAGTCAAATACAATGCAATAGGGGCATATCAGAAGAAAAATGGAAGGTGAACAGTTTGTTATCCCATATAAGAGTAAGAGAAGATAGAGGTCAGAGCCCAACCTGGAGGTCTCGATAGCAAATTCTCAGATCCCGTTAATATATAGTGCAAAAACATCCAATACAATAGAGACCTTCACTACCCTATATCTGGCATGAATTCGCAAAAGTGTCCCACAAAGACCAAGATGTTATAAACCCATCCATTGTGTTATGAAGCTGGGCCGTTAATCTCTCCATATTTCTGACATCTGTTATTCGAGCATACAGATCTGAGACAGACGGAGGCGCCACTCTTTTCCAGAACAATGACACCAAGCACTTGGCAGCTGTGAGGATATGAAGCAGCAATTTTATCTCTGGCTTACTTAGAAACGATGGGAGGGCATTCAACAGGTAGACCACCGGATCCCTGCTTATGTTTTTACCGACCAATCTGCCTATCAGGGTTTCCACCTCCCCCCAGAAACCTTCTATGGCTGGGCATGTCCAAAATATATGATATAAGGATGCCCCGCTGAGCCCACATCTCCAACAGACATCTGGGCAAGCACGGTTAAACTTATGCAATAGCTCCGGGGTATGGTACCATGTCATAAGGACTTTAACTTGGTTTTCCTTATAGAGAGTACTAATTGAGGACCTGAATGTCCTCGCCCAAATGACCGACCAGAGTGCCTCCAACAGCGGTCTCCCCACCCAGCCCTCCCATCTCCTCATATATGTGTGCTTCACTGTGTCCGAGGGATTCCCCGCCACCAGTATTGCATAAATGGCTGAGATTAGTCCCCTGGTCGAGGACCTGCCTGAGCAGAGAGTCTCAAATGCCGAGGGGCGGCCTACCTCCCTCTGTCCCATAACATCCGCATAGAAGTGTGATATCTGTTGATATGAGAAATATAAATGGAAGGGTAGTTTATATTGGTGTCGCAAGTCCGAACATGGCTTGAGTTTTAATGTGGTTGGGTTAACTATATCCCGAAAGCAATAGAGACCTGCCTCTGCCCACCGCCCGACCACTTCTGGGTTCATACCTGAAGTTAGATGTGGGGTGAACAGGAAGGGGGTCAACAGGGAAGACTGTGATGCCAACTGGAACTTCATCCTACACTGTTGCCATAAGTCTCTTGTGAATGCCATTGGGCCCAAGAGATCTCTAGAGGGGGTTTCGACTGGTCGGCCCCAGATTAGAGATCTTGGATGTAAAGGAGCCATCCAAAGCTTCTCTATTTCTGTCCATTTATTGAAAGCTGGTAAAGTCGTCCAGGAGGCCAGGCAACGTAGGTGTGAAGCGTAGTAATAGAGTATAATATTCGGGCAGGACAAGCCTCCCTTAGTGCGTGGTGCACATAGGACCGAATCTGGGATTCGATGTCGTCCCGAGTGCCAAATAATATGCAAGAGCGATGATTGAACCTTTTTTAGCACCCCTAGGGGTACTCGTACTGGGAGAGTTTCAAACAAGTACAGGAATTTAGGAATGATTGACATTTTAATTGTGGCAATTTTACCTAGAAAAGAGATCTGCAAGGAAGACCATTTCTTTAGACTATTTTCAACTTCTCGTATCAAGGGTGGGAAATTTGCCTGATATATTGTCTTGTAATTAGAAGTTATCTTGACTCCGAGATATCGCAGAGAGTCTGTGCGCCAAGAGTATTTAAAATTTTGTTTAAGGGACTGTAATTTAGCCTCCGGAATGTTGAGAGGTAAGGCCTCAGTTTTGTCCGAATTACGTTTATATCCCGAAAGCCTAGCGCATTGGGCTATTACCTTGTAGAGATTTGGTAGGGAGATCACAGGGTTGGTCAGAGACAGCAGAACATCATCCGCAAATAAGGCTATTTTGAAGGATTTCTCTCGCACTTTGATCCCCATAATATCTGGGTTATGTCTGATATGCGCCGCCAGTGGTTCAATGCTAAGAACGTAAAGCAGGGGGGACAACGGGCATCCCTGCCTAGTTCCGTTTCTGATAGGGGGGGCCCCGAATGTGCATTGGGGAGGCGGATTGTTGCCGCAGGGGAAGAATACAATCCCCTGAGCGCCGAAACAAATGGCCCCGACAGGCCGAAATGGTCCAAAACAGAGAACATGAAGGACCAGTCCAGCCTGTCGAAAGCCTTCTCCGCATCTAGCCCCACAAGCAGTGCTTCAATTCCCCCCTTATTCACCACGTCCACCAAATTCAAAATCCTTCGAGTGTTGTCTCCTGCCTGGCGATAATGGACAAAACCAACCTGATCCTTATGGATCAGATGTGGGAGCCAATTGTTTAGACGGTCAGCCAGTAGTTTAGTGAATATCTTAAGATCCGAGTTTAGAAGGCTAATAGGACGGTAACTCGCACACTCCAAAGGATCTTTTCCTGTTTTAGGAATAACAGTTATGTATGAGTGTAGGAATGTGTTTGGCATGGCGTCACCCTCCATGAAAAGGTTAAAAAGATGTGTTAGATGGGTGGACAGCTCCCCCTCAAAGGTCTTATAAAATAGATAGGTAAACCCGTCGGGACCCGGGGCTTTGTAGCCTGGTAAGTCCTTAATGATTTGATGAATTTCCTCTGGCTCCACCCTCCGATTAAGGTCCTCCAATGCCTCCTGAGACAGTTTTGGGAGGTGACATTCAGTCAAATAGTCATTTAATATTTTTGTTCTATTCGGGTGTGTCAATGGTAACCGCGGGGGGATAGAATACAGCGACGTATAGTATGTGTGGAAAAGTTGAGCTATTTTCGTGGGGTCATAGTGAGGGGTGCCTGCAGTATCTTTTATTGCGCATGGGGCACTAGTTATCGCTTGGTCTCTAAGCTTTCTAGCTAGCATCGTATGGGGCTTATTACCGTATTCATAGTATTTCTGGCGGGAGTAACGCAGGAGTCTTTCTATGTTTCCATGCGAGATCTCTTTTAGTTTAGTTCTGAAGTCTATCACTTTTTTCAGGCGAGTTTTAGTGGGGTGAGTTTGAAGCTGATTCTCTGCTGTGCGGAGGTCCCTTTCGTACTGACGGTACCGCTGTTGTGAATCTTTTTTGAGTTTAGAAGACAGGGCTATGCATTCCCCTCTAACTACTGCTTTGTGGGCCTCCCATATTAATGGGAAAGATGGGAGGGACTGAGAATTCTCTGAAAAGTAGTTCTGTATGACTTTACGAAGAGATTCTCGAGATGTGATGTTAGTGAGTAAGGATTCGTTCCGTCTCCAGTGGGTGCGTTTCAGGAGAGGGGTTGTCAGATTAAGAGATATCAACACAGGAGCGTGGTCCGACCAAGTGATACTGCCAATTTGTGCATGTTGGAGTGCTCTAAGTGTAAGGATATTGCCCAAAAAGTAATCTATTCGGCTATGCGATTTATGGGGATGTGAGAAGAAGGTATATTGTCTCGCCGTCGGGTTATCGATTCTCCAAAGATCAAATAATTGATGTTTGCGGATCAATTTGCGGAACCCAGTGGATAGATGTGGTGATCTATGTGAGCCTGCCGAATGTGAAGGTGCAAGCCTTCTATCAGCCTTGTCTGAGAATACCGTATTAAAGTCTCCTCCTATGATGTGGATGGTCCCACGATCCCTCGGGAGGCGTGACAACGTTGAAGAAATAAATCTAAGCTGGTTAGAGTTTGGTGCATACAGGTTACACAAAATTAGTGGTATTCCATTTAGAGTACCTTGGACTATCAAAAAACGATCTGAGGGATCTGCTTCCCACTTACTCACTTGGAGTGGGCAGGTGCGAGAGATCAGTATTGCCACCCCTGCCTTCTTCTTTGTGGTTGTGGCTGAGAAGGATTGGGGAAACCAATGGCGGGCAAAGTTAAAGGAACTTTTCTCTGTGAAGTGCGTCTCCTGCAGAAACACCACCTCCGCCTTTGATTTTCGCATCTCTTGGAGGACCAGCCTCCTCTTTACATCAGAATTCAGCCCCTTAACATTAAGGCTCATTAACCTAGCCATTCCAAAATCTCAGCATACTCTAATGTAAAGGCTAGTGCCCGGTACCTCGACTTGGTGTGTGTAAGAACTGCACTCCATGAACCCCTCTGCATTTGGTGAGACGCATACCTGTAGGTAGAAGATAGACATAGAAAAACAGAAAAAAACATAACTATATTCAACAGAAAAAATAGAAACTTTTCAGTTATGAGATAGGTGTATGGTAAACGACACCACTCGTCCACTATCCCAGTATCAGAGCCGACTTGCATTCACTCTAAATAGGAACTGACACACTAAGTACAACCTGCACTGTAAACCAACGTGCGACTATACTAGTCAAACTCTGCTAGTGGGTGAGTGGTGAAACTCCACAGAACAGTCCCTCGGGCCCCCGCCCTTCCCCAGGATTCCGGAATGGGGAGACATTCCTCCCCCCAAAAGTAAGGCAAAAAATCACCGAAAAAACTATAAAAATGAGCCCATCAACCCCAATTGAAGACTATAAGTAGCCATAAATGTGCAGGAGGGCACTGTCAAGTAGGGCCCTTTTCTCTTGAACTCCCAGGCCGCCGGTTGCGGGGTGAGGTCGTTGGTTGCCACGTCGGAGGAAGCAGCGGCATCTGTTGAGGCAGAGTCCAGTCTGGTAAGTCTGGGACAGGAAGATCAAAAACCCGACAAAAAGACTCCAGGTCTGCAGGAGCCCGAAGGGTGGCCGACGCTTCTCCACGCCGTGCAGTGAGGCTACACGGGAACGACCATCTATAAAGAACCTTATGGGCTTGCAAGGATGACAGTAGAGGGCGGAGAGCCCTCCGTTGTTGTAATGTTATCCACGATAGGTCTTGAAAAAGCTGGATCTTGGTGCCCTGATACATCACTTGTTTTGGCGGTCGGGCTTTGAGCATTATTTCTTCTTTAAGTTGAAAGTCAATGATGTGACATATAATGTCTCTTGGGTTCCCCTTTAGATTTTTGGGGCGGAGAGCTCTATGCGCTCTGTCCATGGGTATTGGGTTGTCTGGGGGCCGTTGGAGGAGCGAATTAAATATGGTTTGCAAGATTGTGGGGACGTCTTCCTTTGATTGGACCTCAGGCATGCCCCTGACCCATATGTTATGTCGCCTGCCTCTGTTATCCAGATCTTCAACATGGCGCTGTAACTCTCTTATGACGTCAGCCTGAGAGGAGGTTTGGGATTGGAGGTGGCGGATGGTTGTTCTAGCTTCACCATGTTCATTCTCCAGTTGGTTTATTCGTTTGGAGATGGAAAGAACGTCTTTTCGGACTGCTGCTATTTCAGATTTGCAGGCGTCCTTGACTTCTGAGATGAGTGTTTGGAAATCTGTCTTGGTGGGAACTTGTTTGATAAATTCCCACCATTCTGGTGGGGGGCACCCCGGTTGTGTGGTCATTGATCTGGCCTTCACACTGTCTGGGGGCCTTTTTTTGTTGCTTTCCAGAGCAGGTGGGCCAGGGGTTGGCTCAGGGTCTCCCCTCCATCGAGCCGCGGGGCCCGGATTCCGGAGCCCTATGTCCCTGGGTGGTTTATGGGCTCTTTGAGGTCTGGGTGTAAGGGCCTCACTTAGTAATGTTGGAGGTCCCGATGGGGAGAGCATGTCATTTGTTGTTATATTTACTTTATTCCCTGGGGGCTGGGGGGTTCCAGCAGGCTGCAGGTCTGACCTATCATGCTCCAAGTTTTCCCCCAGAGTCTCCCCGTCGCTCCTTTCCTCATCTCTTGTTTCCTCAGGGCCATCACTCCTCAGCTCCATATCCTCATATGCCCATTCTGCCTGCTCCAACCCCCTTTGCACGCTATCTGTGTGGGCAGCCGGGCTCCAGCCACCACCACGCTCCAACAGTTCTATGGGGGGGAGGGGCGGCATAATCACCTCCATCTCCTCTAAATCACCGGTGCTTGCGTCAGGGGGGAACACACACTTCTCACCTGGGCTGGCATTCCGGAGACACGCAGCGTCACTTGCCTGGCGATGCTCCGGCTCGTGCCTCTGTGCTGGTGAGTTGCTGCACGCCGCCTCCGCCACCTCCGCCGCCATCTTGCCCACGAGGGACGGCCCGCTCCCGCCGGGATCCACCGGCTCCCGATCTCTTCCTCCTCCTCCGTCCGCGGCGCGGGTGAGTAATTCCCGCTCCGTCCCTCCTGCATAATCCTCCATCGCGGCTGTCCCAGGGTAAGTGCTTTGTGGCGCTCCTGCTGCCTGTGCCTTCTCTTGTTCCCGCTCCCCTGGCATCTCCTTTGTAAGGTAGGAGTCCAGGGTGAGCAGTGCTGGAATCACTGGGTCCTTAGTAGTTTTTGGGGGTCTCTTCTTCCCCATTCCTGCTTATGCAAAGCTTATGTAAAGGGCTTTTTGGTATCCCGGGCGGAGGAGCTCAGCTTCTACACGTCCTGCTCCATGGAGTCCCAGACACGCCCCCCGGAGTTATAATTTATATGCACACTCACACAGTCATGGCCGAAAGTGTTGTCACCCTTGAAAACGTTCCAGAATTTGTCCCAGAAAATTATTTCAAGTAAACATTTTGTTATACACGTGTATTTCTTTTGTGTGTATGGAAACAACACAAAAACATAGAAAGAAGGCAAATTTGAAATAATTTCACGCAAAACCCCAAAAATGGGCAAGACAAAATTGTTGGCACCTTTCCAAAATTGCGGGTAAACAATAGGGATGAGCGAATGTATTCGCCACTATTCAGTATCCAACAGCTAATGGGGTATTTGAGGTATTCGCTATCCGAGGGCTAATATGGTATTCGCTCCGACACTTTCATTTTTATTTCTGACTTCCTGGCGCCTTTTTCCAGCCAATGAACACATCCGACTTTGCTTGTCCTCACAATAACGGCGCAGCTATCTTTGTTGTGGTGTTACTGCAATTGGCTTGGCTGCACAGCGTCATAGGGGCTATATAAGCCAGAGGACATTTTGGTCATCCAGTCTCTCCCTCTCTCTTTCTTACTCACCGATCATGGGTGCGGCGCTGCACAACTGTCACACTGTGGTGGTTCTCCAGCTTTTGAAAATGCCGGCCGCTCATTATTCCATCTCGTATTCCCTGCTTCCCCCGCCCACCGGCGCCTATGATTGGTTACAGTCAGACACGCCCCCATGCTGAATGACAGCTGTCTCACTGCAACCAATCACAGCCGCCGGTGGGCGGGTCAATATCGTGTAGTAAAATAAATAAACAAATAATTTAAAACAATGATGTGCGGTCCGCCCCCAAATGATACCCAGCCGAGGTAAGCATACAGCAGTGGGCCAGTATTCTCAGGCTGGGGAGGGCGAGGGCCATGGTTAAGACCCCCCCTCTCGCAGCCGAGAATATCGCATCCATTAGATGTGAGATTCCCGCCGTGTCACCGGCCCTTCTTGATTGCCGTTATGCGGTGGCCACCGGGGTAATAAAGAGTTAATAGCAACCCATAGCTGCCACTAAGTCCAAGATTAGTAATGGCAGTGTCTATGACACGCCACCACTAATCTGTAAGTAAAGTAAATAAACACAACACCGAAAAATCTTTTATTTGAAATAAAACACCAAAAAGCCCCTCTGTCACCACTTTATTAAACCCCCCAAATATTCAGGTCTGGCGTAATCCACACTGATTCAGCAATGTCTGTGAGCGAGTTTTCAATGCAGCCTCACTTCATGAACGATACTGCAGGGCTAACTCCAGGTCATTTCTCACGGTCAGTGATGTACACATTACCGCTCGCGAGAACTTCAGCGCTGCTGAAAAGCAAAACTCAGAGTGACGTCACTGACCGGCAATGACCCTGCGAGAGAGAGGGTCACTGCTCCATCACACATACTGTTGGGGGGGGGAAACACATACATCATGTAATATCATCTATCAATTCATATATCTATCCATCCATCTATCCATCTATCCATCTATCTATCTATCTATCTATCGGATGGAGAAAGGGATGGATGGGATTCATGGATGGATGGATGGAGAGATGGAGGGATGATGGATGGAAAGAGGGATGGATGGATGGATGGAGAGAGGGATGGATGGATGGATGGATGGAGAGAGGGATAGATGGATGGAGAAAGGGATGGATGGATGGATGAAGGATGGATGGAGAGAGGGATGGATGGAGAGAGGGATGGATGGAGAGAGGGATGGAGAGAGGATGGATGGATGGATGGATGGAGAGAGGGATGGATGGATGGAGAAAGGGATGGATGGATGAAGAGAGAGGGATGGATGAATGGAGAGAGGGATTGATGGATGGATGGAGAGAGGGATGGATGAATGAAGAGAGGGATGGAGAAAGAGATGGATGGATGGAGAGAGGGATGGTGAGGGGATGGATGGATGGAGAGAGGGATGGATGGAGAGAGGGATGGATGGATGGATGGATGGATGGAGAGAAGGATGGATGGAGAGAGGGATGGATGAATGGATGGATGGATGGAGAGAGGGATGGATGAATGGATGGATGGATGAAGAGAGGGATGGATGGATGGATGGAGAGAGGGATAGATGGATGGAGAAAGGGATGGATGGAGAGAGGGATTGATGGATGGATGGAGAGAGGGATGGATGGATGAAGAGAGGGATTGATGGATGGATGGAGAGAGGGATGGATGGATGAAGAGAGGGATGGAGAAAGAGATGGATGGATGGAGAGAGGGATGGTGAGGGGATGGATGGATGGAGAGAGGGATGGATGGAGAGAGGGATGGATGGATGGATTTAGAGAAGGATGGATGGAGAGAGGGAAGCATAGATGAAAAGAGGAATGAATAGATGGTGAAAGGGACAGATGGATGGAGAGAGGGATGGATGGATGGATGGAGAGAGAGATGGATGGATAGATGGAGGGAAAGAGGGATGGATGGATGGATGGAGAGAGGGATGGATGAATGGAAAGAGGAATGGATGGATGGAGAGAGAAATGGATGGATGGATGGAGAGAGGGATGGATAAATAGATGGAAGGATAGAGAGAGATATATGAATGGAGCGAGAGATGGATGGATGGATGGATGAACGAAGAGGGATGGATGGATGGAGAGAGGGATGGAGAGAGGAATGGATGGATAGATGGAGAGAGAGATGGATGGATGGATAGATGAATGGAGAAAGAGATGGATGGATGGATGGAAAGAGGGATGGATGGATGGAGAGAGGGATGGATGGATGGTGTTAGGGCCAGATGGACGGGCAGACCCAGGAGGTGGATCCACTGGGCCGAACTCCCAGATGAGGGAAAGGAGTCCGGTAGCCGGAGCACTTTAGGTAGCAGAACAGTCCGTGCACTGGAAGACAATGGAGAAGTCCCTGGGACCACGAGGTTACTGATGGTGGTCCGGGTGACGGAGCTCAGGTTCGGAAGCCGTGATGATGTCAGGCGGGGTCCGGAACCGTTGGAGCGAGATGACGGGTCACCGCAGGGATCCGAGATGGTACGGACTGTCCGGATGGCAGATGGGCAGCGTTCGGGGTTCGAGACACAGCAGGACCGGATGGCGATGCAGGATCGGCTCTAGAAGACAGAGAGGTAAGTATCTCACAGAACACAAGGAGACCTGACTCCTAGCTTGGGAAAACACGAAGAACAGGCCCCGCTCCCTTGGACATTAACCCCCTATATACCCTGTACCTGTGTGCATCATTTCCTGTCAGTGGACACTGGCCCTTTAAGAAAGGGTCAGTGACCGCGCGCCCTAATGCGCATGCGCGCGGCCCGGGTGCCAGAAGCCAACACAGGAAGCTGAGAGGAGGACGCAGCAGAGCCGGCCATGGACTGGGAAGCCGACGGGCGCCGGGAGCGGGGACCAGGAGGCCTGGGAAGCGCGGGCACTGGAGGCTGGAGAGCGGGGAGCGTGGCAGGTGAGCCGGGGAGCGGAGCAGAGGACCCGGGGAGCGGAGCAGAGGACCCGGGGAGCGTGACAGTACCCCCCCCACGCCCCCCTCCCCGCAACCGGGACAGGAAGGCACGGATCAGAGGAGTGCCCACGTTCTCCCTGGGCTCCCAGGACCTATCCTCAGGGCCATACCCTTCCCAGTCCACCAGGAAGAACTGTCGACCTCGTACGGTCTTCATGGCCACGATATCCCTTACCGCATAGATGTCGTCCTCAGCAATAGGAGGAGGAGCCGGACTGGCGGGAGCGGAGAAGGGACCAAGGACAACCGGCTTGAGCAGAGAGACGTGGAAGGAGTTGGGTATCCTCATCGTGGCCGGGAGCTGCAGTTTGTAGGAGACCTCATTGATCTTGCCGAGGACTTTAAACGGTCCGATGTAACGAGGTCCCAGCTTGTAGGATGGTATCTTCAGTCGGATGTACTTGGAAGCAAGCCAGACGAGATCTCCCGGGGAGAAACACGGAGGATCCAGACGTCTCTTGTCCGCGTGTCTCTTCATCCGCAGGGATGCACGTGCAAGGGACGCCTTAACTGAGTCCCAAATGGAGGCAAAGTCATGGAGTACTGCATCAGCAGCAGGGATGTCCGAGGAAGAGGATACAGGCAATGGGACAGACGGCTGAAGTCCGTAGACGACATGGAAGGGAGAACTGGAGGAGGACTCACTGACGTGGTGATTATGGGAGAATTCAGCCCAAGGAAGAAGCGTGGACCAATCGTCATGATGGGCGTTGACGTAGTGACGTAAGAAAGAGGTCAATATCTGATTGACCCGTTCTACTTGGCCGTTCGACTGAGGATGATAGGCCGAAGAAAAGTCCAGAGTCACTCCCAGATGCTTACAGAGAGCCCTCCAGAAGCGGGAGGTGAACTGAGTTCCTCTATCGGACACGATGTGTGATGGAAAGCCATGCAAGCGGAAGATGTGTTGTATATAGGCGTCCGCGAGTTCCTGGGCAGAGGGCAGTCCAGCCATAGGAACGAAATGGGCCATTTTAGAGAACCGATCCACCACGACCCATATGACTGTGTGTCCGGAGGACAATGGCAAGTCCGTAATAAAGTCCATCGCTATGTGTTGCCAGGGAACTGAGGGTATGGGCAGAGGCAGAAGACGGCCATATGGCAGGTGTTTGGGAGTCTTGTTCCTGGCACAGGAGGAGCAGGCAGAGACAAAAGAGGCGACGTCCGTGCGAAGGGATGGCCACCAGTAATGACGCACGATCGCACTCCATGTTTTCTTCTGACCTGCATGACCGGCTGTTTTCGAGGCATGGCCCCAGTGTAACACTTTTTGCCTGTCAGTCTCAGAGACATAGGTCTTCCCAGGCGGTATCTGGGCCAGGGTGACAGGAGCCACTGGAATAATCTTACTTGGACAGATGATGGGTTGAGATGTCTCTTCCTCCTGCTCCATGGCATGAAAGACCTAGACAAGGCATCAGCGCGTACATTCTTGTTCGCGGGTCGGAAGTGAAGCTGGAAGTCGAACCGGGTAAAGAACAAGGACCACCTGGCTTGCCGTGGGTTCAGTCGCTGAGCAGTCCGCAGGTATTCCAGGTTTTTGTGGTCCGTGTAAATAATGACGGGGTACACTGCTCCTTCCAGAAGATAGCGCCATTCTTCCAGAGCCAGTTTGACCGCCAAGAGCTCTCGGTCACCGATGGTGTAATTGCGTTCAGGCGCGGAGAAGCTCTTGGAGAAGAAACCGCAAGTCACCATCTTCCCGGAGGAGGACCTCTGCATGAGTACTGCTCCGGCTCCCGAGGAGGAGGCATCCACCTCCAAGGTGAACTGGCGGTTTAACTCTGGACGGTGGAGTACAGGAGAGGAGGCAAAGGCTCGCTTTAGAGAGCCAAACGCGGCGTCGGCCGCAGGTGACCAGTCCTTTGGATTAGCCCCCTTCTTGGTCAAGGCGGAGAGAGGAGCAGTCAGAGCCGAGAAGTGAGGAATGAACTGGCGGTAATAGTTGGCGAATCCCAGAAAGCGTTGGATTGCCTTCAGGCCAGAAGGAGGAGGCCAGTCGAGAATGGAAGAGACCTTCTTTGGATCCATCTGCAGTCCGGTATCGGTGATGAGGTACCCCAGGAAGGGGAGAGAAGACTGTTCGAAGACACACTTCTCGTACTTGGCGTACAGACGGTTCTCTCTCAGTCTTTGTAGAACCAGTTGCACGTTCTCTCGGTGGGTCTGGAGGTCCGGAGAGAAGACAAGGATGTCATCCAGATACACCACCACACAGACGTAGAGAAGGTCCCGGAACACATCGTTCACTAATTCTTGGAAGACTGCTGGTGCGTTACACAGGCCGAAAGGCATCACGCAGTATTCATAATGCCCATCGCGAGTGTTGAACGCGGTCTTCCATTCATCCCCTGAGCGGATACGGACCAGGTTGTAGGCACCCCGAAGATCCAACTTGGTGAACACACGAGCTCCTCTGAGCCGATCAAACAATTCGGGGATGAGCGGCAGGGGGTACTTGTTCTTTACGGTGATTAGGTTCAATCCCCGGTAGTCTATACATGGGCGTAGGTCGCCCTCTTTCTTCTTTACGAAGAAGAAGCCTGCTCCAGCAGGAGAGGAGGATCTCCGAATGAATCCCTTAGCCAGGCTCTCTGTGATGTACGTAGACATGGCCCTTGTTTCGGCTGGAGACAGTGGATATATCCGTCCTCGAGGTGGTGTAGTTCCTGGGAGCAGGTCAATGGCACAATCGTAAGGACGATGTGGCGGAAGTACTTCGGACTCTTTCTTATCAAAGATGTCCACGAAGGACCAATAGGCTGAAGGCAGTCCCGGTAGGGACTCGGGAGCCGGAGGTCGCCGGATAGGTTGTATGGTCTTCAGACACTTCTCATGGCAAGAAGAGCCCCAGCTGACTGAAGGCTCGTGTGTCCGCAACCAGGGAAGGCCCAGCAGGATTTGATGTGACATATGCGGGAGGACGTAGAGAGCGATGTTCTCGGTGTGCAGAGCACCGATACGCAGTTCAAGCGGCTTGGTGATCCAGGAGATGGTGTCAGAGAGGGGTCTCCCATCCACAGAGGCAATCACAAGAGGTTTGGCGAGTGGAGTAACAGGCACCTGGTACTTGTCCACCGTGGCCTGTTGGATGAAATTGCCTGCTGCCCCAGAATCAAGGTACGCCTCAGCCGTAAACCGCGTCTCTCCCGTTGTCACTTGCACAGTCCATGTAACCGGGTCTGAGAGAGTCCCAGCACCTAGGGTGGCCTCTCCCACCAACCCTAGGCTTTGGAGTTTCCCGGCCTCTCTGGACAGGCGCGTAGCAGGTGTGTGCCCTCTCCGCAATAGAAGCAGAGACCCTTGGCGAGCCGCTCTGCTCGACGTTGTTCAGACTGTCGCACACGGTCGATCTGCATGGGCTCATGGACGGAGACACCTGAGGCCGTTGACTGGAGTACGGCGGGCTTCTGTGGAGGAGAGGAATGTCGTACCGGACGTCTCTCACGGGACACCTCTTTGGACCACTCCTGAAAGCGTATGTCCACTCTAGTCGCTAGGGTAATCAGGGCGTCCAGGGTGGACGGTACGTCACGTCCAGCCAGCTCATCTTTGATTCGACCCGAGAGTCCTTCCCAGAAGGCGGCGGTTAGGGCCTCGTTATTCCACCTGAGTTCTGAAGCCAAGGTGCGGAAACGGATGGCGTATTGACCCACCGTCAGAGTTCCCTGACGTAACCGGAGAAGAGATGAAGCAGACGCGGAGGCGCGTCCGGGTTCGTCAAAGGTGCTGCGAAAGGCCTGCAGGAACTCCTGAAGGTTCTTGGTCATAGGGTCCTCCTTCTCCCACAAGGGGTTCATCCACGCCAGTGCCTCGCCCTCTAGGTGAGACATGATGAAGGCGACCTTGGCTTGGTCGGAGGCAAACAAATGTGGCAGCTGCGTGAAATGGAGGGAGCATTGGTTTATAAACCCCCTGCAGGTCTTGGGATCTCCGGCGTACCGGGGTGGTGAGGCCAAACGAAGTCTGGAAGCATCCGAGGAGGCTGCCACGGGAGCGGGAGCCGTGGATTGACTAGTGGAGGCCGGAGGTGCTGAAGATGTGACTGAGGCTTCTAGCGTATTCAAGCGGGCGTCCACGGAAGTCATAAAGTTCAGCATACGGGTCTGGACTTCACGCTGGCGTTGGAGTTCCTCATGCAAGGCCGCTAGTGCTTCGGCGGGATCCATGGCCTGTTCTTACTGTTAGGGCCAGATGGACGGGCAGACCCAGGAGGTGGATCCACTGGGCCGAACTCCCAGATGAGGGAAAGGAGTCCGGTAGCCGGAGCACTTTAGGTAGCAGAACAGTCCGTGCACTGGAAGACAATGGAGAAGTCCCTGGGACCACGAGGTCACTGATGGTGGTCCGGGTGACGGAGCTCAGGTTCGGAAGCCGTGATGATGTCAGGCGGGGTCCGGAACCGTTGGAGCGAGATGACGGGTCACCGCAGGGATCCGAGATGGTACGGACTGTCCGGATGGCAGATGGGCAGCGTTCGGGGTTCGAGACACAGCAGGACCGGATGGCGATGCAGGATCGGCTCTAGAAGACAGAGAGGTAAGTATCTCACAGAACACAAGGAGACCTGACTCCTAGCTTGGGAAAACACGAAGAACAGGCCCCGCTCCCTTGGACATTAACCCCCTATATACCCTGTACCTGTGTGCATCATTTCCTGTCAGTGGACACTGGCCCTTTAAGAAAGGGTCAGTGACCGCGCGCGCGCCCTAATGCGCATGCGCGCGGCCCGGGTGCCAGAAGCCAACACAGGAAGCTGAGAGGAGGACGCAGCAGAGCCGGCCATGGACTGGGAAGCCGACGGGCGCCGGGAGCGGGGACCAGGAGGCCTGGGAAGCGGGGGCACTGGAGGCTGGAGAGCGGGGAGCGTGGCAGGTGAGCCGGGGAGCGGAGCAGAGGACCCGGGGAGCGGAGCAGAAGACCCGGGGAGCGTGACAGATGGATGGATGGAGAGAGGGATGGATGGAGAGAGGGATGGATGGATGGATGGAGAGAGGGATGGATGGATGGATGGAGAGAGGGATGGATGGATGGAAAGAGGGATGGATAAATGGATGGATGGATAAAGAGAGATATATGAATGGAGCGAGGGATGGATGGATGGATGGATGGAGAGGGATGGATGGATGAAGAGAGGGATGGAGAGAGGGCTGGATGGACGGAGAAAGGGATGGAGAGAGGGATGGAAGGAGAGAGGAATAGATGGATGGATGGATGGATGGAGAAAGGGATGGATGGATGGAGAGAGGGATGGATGGATGGAGAGAGGGAGGGATGGATGGATGGAGAAAGGGATGGATGGAGAGAGGGATGGATGGAGAGAGGGATGGAATGATGGATGGGGAGAGGGATGGATGGCTGAATTGAGAGAGAGATGGATGGATGGAGAGAGGGATGGATGGATGGATGGATGGATGGAGAGAGGGATGGATGAATGGTTGGGTGGAGAGAGGGATGGATGGATGGATGGAGAGAGCGATGGATGGATTGAAAGAGGGATCGATGGATGTAGAGAGGGATGGATGAAGAGAGTTATGGATGGATGGATTGGAGGGATGGATGCATGGATGGCTGGGTGGATGGATGGAGAGAGGGATGGATGGCGAGAGGGATGGATGGATGGATGAATGGATGGAGAGAGGGATGGATTGATGGATAAAGGAAGAGAGGGAGGGATGGATGGAGAGAGGGAGGGATGGATGTATTGAGAAAGGGATGGATGGAGAGAGGGATGGACGGATGAAGAGAGGGATGGCTGGATGGAGAGAGGGATGGATGGATGGAGAGAGGGAGGGATGGATGGATGGAGAAAGGGATGGATGGATGGAGAGAGGGATGGATGGAGAGAGGGATGGAAAGATGGATGGAGAGAGGGATGGATGGCTGAATTGAGAGAGAGATGGATGGATGGAGAGAGGGATGGATGGATGGATGGATAGAGGGATGGATGGATGGTTGGATGGAGAGAGGGATGGATGGATGGATGGAGAGAGCGATGGATGGATTGAAAGAGGGATCGATGGATGTAGAGAGGGATAGATGAAGAGAGTTATGGATGGATGGATTGGAGGGATGGATGCATGGATGGCTGGGTATTGGATGGAGAGAGGGATGGATGGCGAGAGGGATGGATGGATGGATGAATGGATGGAGAGAGGGATGGATTGATGGATAAAGGGAGAGAGGGAGGGATGGATAGATGGAGAGAGGGAGGGATGGATGGATTGAGAAAGGGATGGATGGAGAGAGGGATGGAGGGATGAAGAGAGGGATGGCTGGATGGAGAGAGGTATGGATGGATGGATAGAGAGAGGGATGGATGCATGGATGCATGGATGGATGGGTGGATGGATGGAGAGAGGGATGGATGGATAGATGGAGAGAGAGATGGATTAATGGATGGATGGATGGATGGAGAGAGGGAGGGATGGATGAATGGAGGGATGGATGAATGGAGAGAGGGATGGATGGAGAGAGGGATTGATGGATGGAGAGAGAGATGGATGGATGGAAAGAGGGATGGATGGATGGATAGATGGAGAGAGGGATGGATGGAGAGATTGACGGATTGATGGATCTCGAGAGGGATGGATGGATGGATGGGGAGAGGGATGGATAGATGGAGAGAGGGATGGATGGATAAATGGATGGATGGAGAGAGCGATGGATGGAGAGAGGGATGGATGGAGAGAGGGATGGATAAATGGATGGAAGTATGGAGAGAGAGATGAATGGATGAAGAGAGGGATAGAGAGAGGGATGGATGGAGAGAGGAATGGATGGATGGATGGAGAGAGGGATGGATGGAGAGATTGATGGATGGATGGATAGAGAGAGAGATGGATGGATGGATGGAGAGAGGGAAGGATAAATAGATGAAAAGAGGAATGGATAGATGGAGAAAGGGATGGATGGAGAGAGGGATGGATGGAGAGAGATGGATGGATGGATGGAGGGAAAGAGGGATGGATGGATGGAGAGAGGGATGGATGGAAGGAGAGAGGGATGGATGAATGGAGAGAGGAATGGATGGATGGAGAGAGGGATGGATGGATGGATTTATGGAGAGAGGGATGGATAAATAGATGGATGGATAGAGAGAGATATATGAATGGAGCGAAGGATGGATGGATGGAGAGGGATGGATGGATGGAGAGAGGGATGGAGAGTGGAATGGACGGATAGATAGAGAGAGGGATGGATGGATAGATGAATGGAGAAAGAGATGGATGGATGGATGGATGGAAAGAGGGATGGATGGATGGAGAGAGGGATGGCTGGATAAAGAGAGGGATGGATGTATGTAGAGAGGAATGGATGGATGGATAGAGGGATGGATGGAGAGAGGGATGGATAAATGGATGGATGGAGAGAGAGATGGATGGATGGATGGAGGGAAAGAGGGATGGATGGATGGATGGATGGAGAGAGGAATGGATGGATGGATGGAGAGAGGGATGGATGGATGGAGAGATTGATGGATGGATGGATAGAGAGAGAGATGAATGGATGGATGGATGGATGGAGAGAGGGATGGATGGATGGAGAGAGGGATGGATGGATGGAGAGAAGGATGGATGGAGAGAGGGAAGGATAGATAGATGAAAAGAGGAATGGATAGATGGAGAAAGGGACGGATGGATGGAGAGAGGGATGGATGGTTGGATGGAGAGAGATGGATGGATGGATGGAGGGAAAGAGGGATGGATGGATGGAGAGAGGGATGGATAGAAGGAGAGAGGGATGGATGGATGGATGGAGAGAGATGGATGGATGGATGGATGGAGGGAAAGAGGGATGGATGGATGGAGAGAGGGATGGATGGAAGGAGAGAGGGATGGATGGAAGGAGAGAGGGATGGATGATTGGAGGAATGGAGGAATGGATGGATGGAGAGAGGGATGGATGGATGGATTTATGGAGAGAGGGATGGATAAATAGATGGATGGATAGAGAGAGATATATGAATGGAGCGAGGGATGGATGGATGGATGGATGGATGGAGAGGGATGGATGGAGAGAGGGATGGAGAGCGGAATGGACGGATAGATGGAGAGAGGGATGGATAGATGAATGGAGAAAGAGATGGATGGATGGATGGAAAGAGGGATGGATGGATGGAGAGAGGAATGGATGGATGGATAGTGGCATGGATGGAAAGAGGGATGGATGGATGGATGGATGGAGAGAGAGATGGATGGATGGATGGAGGAAAAGAGGGATGGATGGATGGAGAGAGGGATGGATGGATGGAGAGAGGAATGGATGGATGGATGGAGAGAGGGATTGATGGATGGAGAGAGTGATAGATGGATGGATAGAGAGAGATGGATGGATGGATGGAGAGAGGGATGGATGGATGGAGAGAAGGATGGATGGAGAGAGGGATGAATGGATGGATGGAGAGAGAGATGGATGGATGGATGGAGGGAAAGAAAGATGGATGGAAGGAGAGAGGGATGGATGAATGGAGAGAGGAATGGATGGATGGAGAGAGGGATGGATGGATGGATGGATTTATGGAGAGAGGGATGTATGAATAGATGGATGGATAGAGAGAGATATATGAATGGAGCGAGGGATGGATGGATGGATGGATGGATGGAGAGGGATGGATGGATGGAGAGAGGGATGGAGAGCGGAATGGACGGATAGATGGAAAGAGGGATGGATGGATAGATGAATGGAGAAAGAGATGGATGGATGGATGGAAAGAGGGATGGATGGATGGAGAGAGGGATGGATGGATGGAGAGAGGGATGGATGTATGGAGAGAGGAATGGATGGATGGAGAGAGGGGGATGGATGGATGGAGAGAGGGATGGATAAATGGATGGAATGATAGAGAGAGATATATGAATGGAGCGAGGGATGGATGGATGGATGGATGGATGGAGAGGGATGGATAGATGGAGAGAGGGATGGAGAGAGGAATAGACGGATAGATGGAGAGATGGATGGATGGACGGAGAAAGGGATGGAGAGAGGGATGGAAGGAGAGAGGATGGATGGATGGATGGATGGATGGATGGAGAAAGGGATGGATGGATGGATGGATGTATGTATGGATGGAGAGAGGAATGGATGGATGGAGAGAGGGAGGGATGGATGGAGAAAGAGATGGATGGATGGAGAGAGGGATGGATGGATGGAGAGAGGGATGGATGGATGGATGGATGAAGAGAGTTATGGATGGATGGATTGGAGGGATGGATGCATGAATGGCTGGGTGGATGGATGGAGAGAGGGATGGATGGATGGATGAACGGATGGAGAGAGGGATGGATTGATGGATAAACGAAGAAAGGGAGGGATGGATGGAGAGAGGGATGGATGGATGAATGGATGGATGGAGAGAGGGATGGATGGAGAGAGGGATGGATGGAGAGAGGGATGGATGAATGGATGGATGTATGAAGAGAGAGATGAATGGATGGAGAGAGGGATAGAGAGAGGGATGGAGAGATGGATGGATGGATGGAGAGAGGGATTGATGGATGGAGAGAGTGATGGATGGATGGATAGAGAGAGAGATGGATGGATGGATGGAGAGAGGGATGGATGGATGGAGAGAAGGATGGATGGAGAGAGGGAAGGATAGATAGATGAAAAGAGGAATGGATAGATGGAGAAAGGGATGGATGGATGCAGAGAGGGATGGATGGAGAGAGAGATGGCTGGATGGATGGAGGAAAAGAGGGATGGATGGATGGAGAGAGGGATGGATGGAAGGAGAGAGGGATGGATGAATGGAGAGAGGAATGGATGGATGGAGAGAGGGATGGATGGATGGATTTATGGAGAGAGGGATGGATAAATAGATGGATGGATAGAGAGAGATATATGAATGGAGCGAGGGATGGATTTATGGATGGATGGATGGATGGATGGAGAGGGATGGATGGATGGAGAGAGGGATGGAGAGCAGAATGGACGGATAGATGAAGAGAGGGATGGATGGATAGATGAATGGAGAAAGAGATGGATGGATGGAAAGAGGGATGAATGGATGGAAAGAGGGATGGATGGAGGGAGAGAGGGATGGATGTATGGAGAGAGGAATAGATGGATGGAGAGAGGGATGGATGGAGAGAGGGATGGATGGATGGATGGATGGAGAGAGAGATGGATGGATGGATGGATGGAAAGAGGGATGGATGGATGGATGGAGAGAGGGATGGATGGAAGGAGAGAGGGATGGATGAATGGAGAGAGGAATGGATGGATGGAGAGAGGGATGGATGGATGGATGGATGGATGGAGAGAGGGATGGAAAAATAGATGGATGGGTAGAGAGAGATATATGAATGGAGCGAGGGATGGATGGATGGATGGAGAGGGATGGATGGATGGAGAGAGGGATGAAGAGCGGAATGGACAGATAGATGGAGAGGGGATGGATGGATAGATGAATGGAGAAAGATGGATGGATGGATGGAAAGAGGGATGGATGGATGGAGAGAGGGATGGATGTATGGAGAGAGGAATGGATGGATGGAGAGAGGGATGGATGGATGGAGAGAGGAATGGATAAATGGAAGGAATGATAGAGAGAGATATATGAATGGAGCGAGGGATGGATGGATGGATGGATGGAGAGAGGGATGGAGAGAGAATTAGACGGATAGATGGAGAGAGGGATGGATGGACGGAGAAATGGATGGAGAGAGGGATGGAAGGAGAGAGGATGGATAGATGGATGGATGGAGAGAGGGATGGATGGATGGAGAGAGGGAGGGATGGATGGAGAGAGGGATGGATGGATGGATGGAGAGAGAGATGGATGGCTGAATTGAGAGAGAGATGGGTGGATGGAGAGAGGGATGGATGGATGGATGGAGAGAGGGATGGATGGATGGAGAGAGGGATGGATGGATGGATGGAGAGAGCGATGGATGGATTGAGAGAGGGAAGGATGGATAAATGGATGGAGAGAGGGATGGATTGATGGATAAAGGGAGAAAGGGAGGGATGGATGGATTAAGAGAGAGGGAGGAATGGATGGATTGAGAAAGGGATGGATGGAGAGAGGGATGGATGGAGAGAGGGATGGATGCATGGATGGCTGGTTGGATGGATGGAGAGAGGGATGGATGGATGAATGGATGGAGAGAGGGATGGATTGATGGATAAAGGGAGAAAGGGAGGGATGGATGGATGGAGAGAGGGAGGAATGGATGGATTGAGAAAGGGATGGATGGAGAGAGGGATGGATGGATGGAGAGAGGGATCGCTGGATGGAGAGAGGTTTGGAAGGATGGATAGAGAGAGAGATGAATGCATGGATAAATGGGTGGATGGATGGAGAGAGGGATGGATGGATAGATTGAGAGAGGGATGGATTAATGGATGGATGGATGGAGAAAGGGAGGGATGGATGAATGGAGCGAAGGATGGATGGAGAAAGGGATCTATGGATGGAAAGAGGGATGGATGGATGGAAAGAGGGATGGATAGGTGGATGGATGGGGAGAGGGATGGATGGAGAGATTGATGGATTGATGGATCGCGAGAGGGATGGATGGATGGATTGAATGATGGATGAAGAGAGGGATGGATGGATGGATGGATGGAGAGTGGGATGGATGGATGGAGAGAGAGGGATGGATGGATGGAAGGAGAGAGAGATGGATGGACTGATAGATGGAGAGAGGGATAAATGAATGGAAAGAAGGATGGATAGAGAGAGGGATGGATGGATGGAGAGAGGAATGGATGGATGGAGAGAGGGATGGATTGAGAGAGGGATGGATGGATGGATGGAAGGATGGATGGGGGGAGGGATGGATAGATGGAGAGAGGGTTGGATGGATGAATGGATGGATGGAGAGAGGGATAGATGGAGAGAGCGATGGATGGGTGGATGGATGGAGAGAGATGAATGGATGGAGAGAGGGAAGGAGAGAGGAATGGATGGAGGGTTGGATGGAGAGAGGAATGGATGGATGAAGAGAGGGATGGAGAGAGGATAGATAGATGTATGGAGACAGGAATGGATAGATGGATGGATGGAGAGAGGGATGGATGGATGGAGAGATGGATTGATGGATGGAGAGAGTGATGGATGGATGGATAGAGAGAGAGATGGATGGATGGATAGATGAAGAGAGGGATGGATGGATGGAGAAAAGGATATATTGATGAAAAGAGGGAGAGAGGGATGGATGGAGAGAGGGATGGATGGGTGGATGGATGGAGAGAGATGAATGGATGGAGAGAGGGGTGGAGAGAGGCATGGATGGAGGGATGGATGAGAAAAAGGAATGGGTGGATGAAGAGAGGGATGGAGAGAGGATAGATAGATGGATGGAGACAGGAATGGATAGATGGATGGATGGAGAGAGGGATGGATGGATGGAGAGATGGATTGATGGATGGAGAAAGTGATGGGTGGATGGATAGAGAGAGAGAGGGATGGAAGGATGGAAAGAGGAATGGATGGATAGAGAGGGATGGATTAAAAGAGGGATGGATGGATGGATGGATGGGGAGAGGGATGGATAGATGGAGAGAGGGATGGATGGATGAATGGATGGATGGAGAGAGAAATGGATGGAGAGAGGGATGGATGAAGAGAGGGATGGATGGATGGATGGATGGATGGATGGAGAGGGAGATGAATAGATGGAGAGAGGGATGGAGAGAGGGATGGATGGAGAGATGGATGGATGGATGGATGGAAAGAGGAATGGATGAATGGATGGAGAGAGGGATTGATGGATGGAGAGAGTGATGGATAGAGAGAGAGATGGATGGATGGATAGATGGAGAGAGGGATGGATGGATAGATGGATGGAGAGAGGGATGGATGGATGGATGGATAGAGGGATGGATGGATGGATGGATGGAGAGAGAGAGAGGGATGGATGGATGGATGGATGAATGGAAGGAGAGAGGGATGGATGGATGAATTGTTGGATGGAGACAGGGATGGATGGATGGAGAGAAGGATAGATGGATGGATGGATGGATGGATGGATGGATGGAAGGAGAGAGGGATGGATAGATGGATGGAGAGAGGGATGGATGTATGTATGGAGAAAGGGATAAATGGGTGGATGGATAGAGAGAGGGAATGATGGAGAGAGGGATGGATGCATGGAGAGAAGGATGGATGGATGGATGGATGGAGAGAGTGAGTGATGGATGGATGGGGAGAGGGATGGATGGAGAGAGAGATGGATGGATGGAGAGACGGATGGAAGGATGGATGGATGCATGGATGGATGGAGAGAGGGATGGATGGATGCATGGATGGATGAATCGAGAGAGGGATGGATGGATGGATGGAGAGATGGATGGATGGAGAGAAGGATGGTCGGATGGAGAGAGGGATGGATGGGTGGATGGATGGAGAGAGATGAATGGATGGCGAGAGGGATGGAGAGAGGGATGGATGGAGAGATGGATGGATGGATGGAGAGAGGAATGGATGGATAAAGAGAGGGATGGATAGAGGATAGATGAATGGATGGAGACAGGAATGGATAGATGGATGGAGAGAGGGATGGATGGATGGAGAGAGGGATTGATGGATGGAGAGAGTGATGGATGGATGGATGGATAAAGAGAGAGATGGATGGATGGATAGATGGAGAGAGGGATGGATGGATGGAGAAAAGGATATATTGATGAAAAGAGGGATAGATGGATGGAGAGAGGGATGGAAGGATGGATGGAGAGAGGGATGGATGGATGGAAAGAGGAATGGATGGATAGAGAGGGATGGATTGAAAGAGGGATGGATGGATGGATGGATGGATGGATGGGGAGAGGGATGAATAGATGGAGAGAGGGATGGATGGATGAATGGATGGATGGAGAAAGAGATGGATGGAGAGAGGGATGGATGGAGAGAGGGATGGATGGGGAGAGGGATGGATGGATGGATGGAGAGAGACATGAATGGATGGAGAGAGGGATGGATGGAGAGAGAGATGGATGGATGGAGAGACGGATGGAAGGATGGATGGATGCATGGATGGATGGAGAGAGGGATGGATGGATGCATGGATGGATGAATCGAGAGAGGGATGGATGGAGGGATGGAGAGATGGATGGATGGAGAGAGGGATGGTCGGATGGAGAGAGGGATGGATGGGTGGATGGATGGAGAGAGATGAATGGATGGAGAGAGGGATGGAGAGAGGGATGGATGGAGAGAGGAATGGATGGATAAAGAGAGGGATGGATAGAGGATAGATGAATGGATGGAGACAAGAATGGATAGATGGATGGAGAGAGGGATGGATGGATGGAGAGAGGGATTGATGGATGGAGAGAGTGATGGATGGATGGATAGAGAGAGATGGATGGATGGATAGATGGAGAGAGGGATGGATGGATGGAGAAAAGGATATATTGATGAAAAGAGGGATAGATGGATGGAGAGAGGGATGGAAGGATGGATGGAGAGAGAGATGGATGGATGGAAAGAGGAATGGATGGATAGAGAGGGATGGATTGAAAGAGGGATGGATGGATGGATGGATGGATGGATGGGGAGAGGGATGAATAGATGGAGAGAGGGATGGATGGATGAATGGATGGATGGAGAGAGAGATGGATGGAGAGAGGGATGGATGGAGAGAGGGATGGATGGAGAGAGGGATGGATGGATGGATGGATGGATGGAGAGAGAGATGAATGGATGGAGAGATGGATGGAGAAAGGGATGGATGGATGGATAGATGGAAAGAGGAATGGATGAATGGATGGAGAGAGGGATTGATGGATGGAGAGAGTGATGGATAGATGGATAGAGAGAGAGAGATGCATGGATGGATAGATGGAGAGAGGGATGGATGGATAGATGGATGGATGGAGAGAGGGATGGATGGAGAGAGGGTTGGATGGAGAGGGATGGATGGATGGATGGAGAGAGGGATGGATGGATGGATGAATGGAAGGAGAGAGAGATGGATGGATGAATTGTTGGATGGAGAGAGGGATGGATGGATGGAGAGAAGGATAGATGGATGGATGGATGGAAGGACAGAGGGATGGATAGATGGATGGAGAGAGGGATGGATGGATGTATGGAGAAAGGGATGGATGGGTGGATGGATAGAGAGAGTGAATGATGGATAGAGGGATGGATGCATGGAGAGAAGGATGGATTGATTGATGGATGGATGGAGAGAGTGAGTGATGGATGGATGGGGAGAGGGATGGATGGAGAGAGAGATGGATGGATGGAGAGACGGATGGAAGGATGGATGGATGCATGGATGGATGGAGAGAGGGATGGATGGATCGAGAGAGGGATGGATGGATGGATGGATGGAGAGATGGATGGATGGAGAGAGGGATGGTCGGATGGAGAGAGGGATGGATGGGTGGATGGATGGAGAGAGATGAATGGATGGAGAGAGGGATGGATGGAGAGATGGATGGATGGAGAGAGGAATGGATGGATAAAGAGAGGGATGGAGAGAGGATAGATGGATGGATGGAGATAGGAATGGATAGATGGATGGATGGAGAGAGGGATGGATGGATGGAGAGAGGGATAGATGGATGGAGAGAGTGATGGATGGACGGTTAGAGAGAGAGAGATGGATGGATGGATGGATAGATGGAGAGAGGGATGGATGGATGGAGAAAGGGATATATTGATGAAAAGAGGGATAGATGGATGGAGAGAGGGATGGAGAGAGGGAGGGATGGAGACATGGCTGGATGGATGGAAAGAGGAATGGATGAATGGATGGAGAGAGGGATTGATTGATAGATGGATGGATGGAGAGAGGGATGGATGGAGAGAGGGATGGATGGAGAGAGGGATGGATGGATGGATGGATGGAGAGAGGGATGGATGCATGGATGGATGGAGAGAGGGATGGATGGATGGATGGAGAGAGGGATGGATGGATGGATGGATGAATGGAAGGAGAGAGGGATGAATGGATGAATTGTTGGATGGAGAGAGGGATGGATGGATGGAGAGAAGGATGGATGGATGGATGGATGGAGAGAGTGATGGATTGATAGATGGATGGATGGAGAGAGGGATGGATGGAGAGAGGGATGGATGGAGAGAGGGATGGATGGATGGATGGATGGAGAGAGGGATGGATGCATGGATGGATGGAGAGAGGGATGGATGGATGGATGGAGAGAGGGATGGATGGATGGATGGATGAATGGAAGGAGAGAGGGATGAATGGATGAATTGTTGGATGGAGAGAGGGATGGATGGATGGAGAGAAGGATGGATGGATGGATGGAGAGAGTGAGTGATGGATGGATGGGGAGAGGGATGGATGGAGAGAGAGATGGATGGATGGAGAGACGGATGGAAGGATGGATGGATGCATGGATGGATGGAGAGAGGGATGGATGGATGCATGGATGGATGAATCGAGAGAGGGATGGATGGATGGATGGAGAGATGGATGGATGGAGAGAGGGATGGTCAGATGGAGAGAGGGATGGATGGGTGGATGGATGGAGAGAGATGAATGGATGGCGAGAGGGATGGAGAGAGGGATGGATGGAGAGATGGATGGATGGATGGAGAGAGGAATGGATGGATAAAGAGAGGGATGGATAGAGGATAGATGAATGGATGGAGACAGGAATGGATAGATGGATGGAGAGAGGGATGGATGGATGGAGAGAGGGATTGATGGATGGAGAGAGTGATGGATGGATGGATGGATAAAGAGAGAGATGGATGGATGGATAGATGGAGAGAGGGATGGATGGATGGAGAAAAGGATATATTGATGAAAAGAGGGATAGATGGATGGAGAGAGGGATGGAAGGATGGATGGAGAGAGGGATGGATGGATGGATGGAAAGAGGAATGGATGGATAGAGAGGGATGGATTGAAAGAGGGATGGATGGATGGATGGATGGATGGGGAGAGGGATGAATAGATGGAGAGAGGGATGGATGGATGGATGAATGGATGGATGGAGAAAGAGATGGATGCAGAGAGGGATGGATGGAGAGAGGGATGGATGGGGAGAGGGATGGATGGATGGAGAGAGACATGAATGGATGGAGAGAGGGATGGATGGAGAGACGGATGGAAGGATGGATGGATGCATGGATGGATGGAGAGAGGGATGGATGGATGCATGGATGGATGAATCGAGAGAGGGATGGATGGATGGATGGATGGAGGGATGGAGAGATGGATGGATGGAGAGAGGGATGGTCGGATGGAGAGAGGGATGGATGGGTGGATGGATGAAGAGAGATGAATGGATGGAGAGAGGGATGGAGAGAGGGATGGATGGAGAGATGGATGGATGGAGAGAGGAATGGATGGATAATGAGAGGGATGGATAGAGGATAGATGAATGGATGGAGACAAGAATGGATAGATGGATGGAGAGAGGGATGGATGGATGGAGAGAGGGATTGATGGATGGAGAGAGTGATGGATGGATGGATAGAGAGAGATGGATGGATGGATAGATGGAGAGAGGGATGGATGGATGGAGAAAAGGATATATTGATGAAAAGAGGGATAGATGGATGGAGAGAGGGATGGAAGGATGGATGGAGAGAGGGATGGATGGATGGAAAGAGGAATGGATGGATAGAGAGGGATGGATTGAAAGAGGGATGGATGGATGGATGGATGGATGGATGGGGAGAGGGATGAATAGATGGAGAGAGGGATGGATGGATGAATGGATGGATGGAGAGAGAGATGGATGGAGAGAGGGATGGATGGAGAGAGGGATGGATGGAGAGAGGGATGGATGGATGGATAGATGGAGAGAGAGATGAATGGATGGAGAGATGGATGGAGAAAGGGATGGATGGATGGATAGATGGAAAGAGAAATGGATGAATGGATGGAGAGAGGGATTGATGGATGGAGAGAGTGATGGATAGATGGATAGAGAGAGAGAGATGCATGGATGGATAGATGGAGAGAGGGATGGATGGATAGATGGATGGATGGAGAGAGGGATGGATGGAGAGAGGGTTGGATGGAGAGGGATGGATGGATGGAGAGAGGGATGGATGGATGGATGGATGGAGAGAGGGATGGATGGATGAATGGAAGGAGAGAGAGATGGATGGATGAATTGTTGGATGGAGAGAGGGATGGATGGATGGAGAGAAGGATAGATGGATGGATGGATGGATGGAAGGACAGAGGGATGGATAGATGGATGGAGAGAGGGATGGATGGATGGATGGAGAAAGGGATGGATGGGTGGATGGATAGAGAGAGTGAATGATGGATAGAGGGATGGATGCATGGAGAGAAGGATGGATTGATTAATGGATGGATGGAGAGAGTGAGTGATGGATGGATGGGGAGAGGGATGGATGGAGAGAGAGATGGATGGATGGAGAGACGGATGGAAGGATGGATGGATGCATGGATGGATGGAGAGAGGGATGGATGGATGCATGGATGGATGAATCGAGAGAGGGATGGATGGATGGATGGATGGAGAGATGGATGGATGGAGAGAGGGATGGTCGGATGGAGAGAGGGATGGATGGGTGGATGGATGGAGAGAGATGAATGGATGGAGAGAGGGATGGATGGAGAGATGGATGGATGGAGAGAGGAATGGATGGATAAAGAGAGGGATGGAGAGAGGATAGATGGATGGATGGAGATAGGAATGGATAGATGGATGGATGGAGAGAGGGATGGATGGATGGAGAGAGGGATAGATGGATGGAGAGAGTGATGGATGGACGGTTAGAGAGAGAGAGATGGATGGATGGATAGATGGAGAGAGGGATGGATGGAGAAAGGGATATATTGATGAAAAGAGGGATAGATGGATTGAGAGAGGGATGGAGAGAGGGAGGGATGGAGACATGGCTGGATGGATGGATGGATGGAAAGAGGAATGGATGAATGGATGGAGAGAGGGATTGATGGATGGAGAGAGTGATGGATAGATGGATAGACAGAGAGAGATGGATGGATGAATAGATGGAGAGAGGGATGGATTGATAGATGGATGGATGGAGAGAGGGATGGATGGAGAGAGGGATGGATGGAGAGAGGGATGGATGGATGGATGGATGGATGGATGGAGAGAGGGATGGATGCATGGATGGATGGATGGATGGATGAATGGAAGGAGAGAGGGATGAATGGATGAATTGTTGGATGGAGAGAGGGATGGATGGATGGAGAGAAGGATAGATGGATGGATGGATGGAAGGAGAGAGGGATGGATAGATGGATTGAGAGAGGGATGGATGGATGTATGGAGAAAGGGATGGATAGGTGGATGGATAGAGAGAGGGAATGATGGAGAGAGGGATGGATGCATGGAGAGAGGGATGGATGCATGGAGAGAAGGATGGATGGATTGATGGATGGATGGAGAGAGTGAGTGATGGATGGATGGGGAGAGGGATGGATGGAGAGAGAGATGGATGGATGGAGAGACGGATGGAAGGATGGATGGATGCATGGATGGATGAAGAGAGGGATGGATGGATGCATGGATGGATGAATCGAGAGAGGGATGGATGGATGGATGGATGGAGAGATGGATGGATGGAGAGAGGGATGGTCGGATGGAGAGAGGGATGGATGGGTGGATGGATGGAGAGAGATGAATGGATGGAGAGAGGGATGGATGGAGAGATGGATGGATGGAGAGAGGAATGGATGGATAAAGAGAGGGATGGAGAGAGGATAGATGGATGGATGGAGATAGGAATGGATAGATGGATGGATGGAGAGAGGGATGGATGGATGGAGAGAGAGATAGATGGATGGAGAGAGTGATGGATGGACGGTTAGAGAGAGAGAGAGATGGATGGATGGATAAATGGAGAGAGGGATGGATGGATGGAGAAAGGGATATATTGATGAAAAGAGGGATAGATGGATGGAGAGAGGGATGGAGAGAGGGAGGGATGGAGAGATGGCTGGATGGATGGATGGATGGATGGAAAGAGGAATGGATGAATGGATGGAGAGAGGGATTGATGGATGGAGAGAGTGATGGATAGATGGATAGACAGAGAGAGATGGATGGATGAATAGATGGAGAGAGGGATGGATTGATAGATGGATGGATGGAGAGAGGGATGGATGGAGAGAGGGATGGATGGAGAGAGGGATGGATGGATGGATGGATGGGGAGAGGGATGGATGGATGGATGGATGGAGAGAGGGATGGATGGATGGATGAATGGAAGGAGAGAGGGATGAAT
Source organism: Anomaloglossus baeobatrachus (assembly GCF_048569485.1). Classification (NCBI taxonomy): domain Eukaryota; kingdom Metazoa; phylum Chordata; class Amphibia; order Anura; family Aromobatidae; genus Anomaloglossus; species Anomaloglossus baeobatrachus. The sequence goes on along the minus strand of NC_134357.1, from coordinate 346,365,352 downwards.
GGATGAATTGTTGGATGGAGAGAGGGATGGATGGAGAGAAGGATAGATGGATGGATGGATGGAAGGAGAGAGGGATGGATAGATGGATTGAGAGAGGGATGGATGGATGTATGGAGAAAGGGATGGATAGGTGGATGGATAGAGAGAGGGAATGATGGAGAGAGGGATGGATGCATGGAGAGAGGGATGGATGGATGGAGAAAAGGATAGATGGATGGATGGATGGAAGGAGAGAGGGATGGATAGATGGATTGAGAGAGGGATGGATGGATGTATGGAGAAAGGGATGGATAGGTGGATGGATAGAGAGAGGGAATGATGGAGAGAGGGATGGATGCATGGAGAGAGGGATGGATGCATGGAGAGAAGGATGGATGGATTGATGGATGGATGGAGAGAGTGAGTGATGGATGGGGAGAGGGAAAGATGGAGAGAGAGATGGATGGATGGAGAGACGGATGGAAGGATGGATGGATGCATGGATGGATGGAGAGAGGGATGGATGGATGCATGGATGGATGAATCGAGAGAGGGATGGATGGATGGATGGATGGAGAGATGGATGGATGGAGAGAGGGATGGTCGGATGGAGAGAGGGATGGATGGGTGGATGGATGGAGAGAGATGAATGGATGGAGAGAGGGATGGATGGAGAGATGGATGGATGGAGAGAGGAATGGATGGATAAAGAGAGGGATGGAGAGAGGATAGATGGATGGATGGAGATAGGAATGGATAGATGGATGGATGGAGAGAGGGATGGATGGATGGAGAGAGAGATAGATGGATGGAGAGAGTGATGGATGGACGGTTAGAGAGAGAGAGAGATGGATGGATGGATAAATGGAGAGAGGGATGGATGGATGGAGAAAGGGATATATTGATGAAAAGAGGGATAGATGGATGGAGAGATGGCTGGAAAGAGGGATGGATGGAGAGATGGCTGGATGGATGGATGGATGGAAAGAGGAATGGATGAATGGATGGAGAGAGGGATTGATGGATGGAGAGAGTGATGGATAGATGGATAGACAGAGAGAGATGGATGGATGAATAGATGGAGAGAGGGATGGATTGATAGATGGATGGATGGAGAGAGGGATGGATGGATGGATGGATGGAGAGAGGGATGGATGGAAGGATGGATGGATGGATGGATGGATGGAAGGAGAGAGGGATGGATAGATGGATTGAGAGAGGGATGGATGGATGTATGGAGAAAGGGATGGATGGGTGGATGGATAGAGAGAGGGAATGATGGAGAGAGGGATGGATGCATGGAGAGAGGGATGGATCCATGGAGAGAAGGATGGATGGATGGATGGATGGAGAGAGTGAGTGATGGATGGATGGGGAGAGGAATGGATGGAGAGAGAGATGGATGGAGAGACGGATGGAAGGATGGATGGATGCATGGATGGATGGATGGATAGAAGAAAGAAAAATCCAGCTTCCGGAGTAGTAGTAAAACTGATGCAAAATTTTATTAAAGGACGTAAAAATTTCGTTTCGAACGCTGCCTGCGTTCTTTGTCAAGCCCTGATGGATGGATGCATGGATAGATGAATCGAGAGAGGAATGGATGGATGGATGGATGGAGAGAGTAATGGATGCATGGATGGGGAGAGGAATGGATGGAGAGAGAGATGGATGGATGGAGAGACGGATGGAAGGATGGATGGATGCATGGATGGATGGAGAGAGGGATGGATGGATGCATGGATAGATGAATCAAGAGAGGGATGGATGGATGGATGGATGGATGGAGAGAGGGATGGTCGGATGGAGAGAGGGATGGAGAGGAAATGGATGGATGGATTGATGGAGAGAGGGATGGATAGAGTGATGGAGAGAGGGAGAGAAGGATGGATGGAGAGAGGGATGGATGGATGGATGGATAGAGGGATGGATGGATGGAGAGAGGGAGGGATGGATGGATGGAGAAAGGGATGGATGGATGGAGAGAGGGATGGATGGATGGATGGAGAGAGAAATGGATGGAGAGAGGGATGGATGGAGAGAGGGATGGATGGAGAGAGAGATGAATGGATGGAGAGAGGGATGGAGAGAGGGATGGATGGATGGATGGATGGAGAGATGGATGGATGGATGAATGGATGGATGGAGAGAGAGATGGATGAAGAGAGGGATGGATGGAGAGAGGGATGGATGGATGGATGGATGGAGAGAGAGATGAATGGGAGAGAGGGATGGAGAGAGGGATGGATGGAGAGATGGATGGATGGATGGAAAGAGGAATGGATGAATGGATGGAGAGAGGGATTGATGGATGGAGAGAGTGATGGATAGATGGATAGAGAGAGAGAGATGGATAGATGAATAGATGAAGAGAGGGATGGATGGATAGATGGATGGATGGAGAGAGGGATGGATGGAAAGAGGGATGGATGGATGGATGGATGGAGAGAGGGATGGATGGAGAGAGGGATGGATGGATGGATGAATGGAAGGAGAGAGGAATGGATGGATGAATTGTTGGATGGAGAGAGGGATGGATGGATTTAGAGAAGGATAGATGGATGGATGGATGGATGGAAGGAGAGAGGGATGGATAGATGGATGGAGAGAGGGATGGATGGATGTATGGAGAAAGGGATGGTTTGGTGGATGGATAGAGAGAGGGAATGATGGAGAGAGTGAGTGATGGATGGATGGGGAGAGGAATGGATGGAGAGAGAGACGGATGGAAGGATGAATGGATGCATGGATGGATGGAGAGAGGGATGGATGGATGCATTAATGGATGAATCGAGAGGGATGGATGGATGGATGGATGGAGAGAGGGATGCATGCATGGAGAGAAGGATGGATGGATGGATGGAGAGAGTGAGTGATGGCTGGATGGGGAGAGGAATGGATGGAGAGAGATATGGATGGATGGAGAGACGGATGGAAGGATGGATGGATGCATGGATGGAGAGAGGGATGGATGGATGGATGGATGGAGAGAGAGATGGTCGGATGGAGAGAGGGATGGAGAGGAAATGGATGGATGGATTGATGGAGAGAGGGATGGATGGATGCATGGATGGATGAATCGAGAGAAGGATGGATGGATGGATAGATGGAGAGATGGATGGATGGAGAGAGGGATGGTCGGATGGAGAGAGGGATGGAGAGGGGATGGAAGGATGGATTGATGGAGAGAGGGATGGATGGAGTGATGGAGAAAGGGAATGAAGGATGGATGGAGAGAGAGATGGATGGAGAGAAGGATGGATGAATGGAGAGAGGTATGGATGGATGGAGAGAGGGATGGATGCATGGATGGATGGGTGGGTGGATGGAGAGATGGATGCATAGAGAGAGGGATGGATGGATGGAGAGAGTGATGGATGGATGGATGGAGAGAGGGATGGATGGAGAGAGGGATGGATGGATGGATGGATGGAGAGAGTGATGGATGGACGGATGGATGGAAAGAGAGATGGATGGATGGAGAGAAGGATGGATGGATGGATGGATGGAGAGAGGGATGGATGGATGGATGGAGAGAGGAGAGGGATGCAGAGAGGATGGATGGATTGATGGATGGGGAAAGGGATGGAAGGATGGATGGAGAGAGGGAGGGATGGAGAGAGGGAAGGATATATAGATGAAAAAAGGGATGGATAGATGGAGAAAGGGATGGATGGAGAGAGATATGGATGGATGGATGGATGGATGGGAAGAGGGATGGATGGATGGATAGATAAATGAATGGAGAAAGGGATGGATGGATGGATGGAAATAGGGATGGATGGATGAAGAGAGGGATGGATGGAGAGGGGGATGGATGGAGAGGGGGATGGATGGAGAGGGGGAGGGATGGAGAGGGGCATGGATGGAGAGAGGGATGGATGGATCGAGAGAGGAATGGATGGATGGAGAGAGGGATGTTTGGATGGATGGATCGAGAAAGGGATGGATAAATAGATGGATGGATAGAGAGAGATATATGAATGGAGCGAGAGATGGATGGATGGATGGATGGAGCGGGATGGATGGATGGATGGATGCATGGAGAGAGGGATAGATGGATGGATGGAAGGATGGATGGAGAAAGGGATGGATAGATGGAGAGAGGGATTTAATAGATGGAGAGAGGGATGGATAGATGGAGAGAGGGATGGATAGATGGAGAGAGGGATGGATGGATAGGGAGAGGGATGGAAGGATGGATGGAGAGAGGGATGGATGGCTGAATTGATAGAGAGATGGTTGGATGGAGGGAGGGATGGATGGACTGATGGATGGAGAGAGCGATGGATGGATGGAGAGAGGAATGGATGGATGGATGGAGCGAGGGATGGATGGATGTAGAGAGGGATGGATGGATGGATGGAGAGAGGGATGGATTGATGGATGGATGGATGAATGGAAGGAAAGAGGGATTGATGGATGAATTGTTGGATGGAGAGAGGGATGGATGGAGAGAAGGATAGATGGATGGATGGATGGAAGGAAAGAGGGATGGATAGATGGATGGAGAGAGGGATGGATGGATGTATGGAGAAAGGGATGGATGGGTGGATGGATAGAGAGAGGGAATGATGGAGAAAGGGATGGATGCATGGAGAGAAGGATGGATGGATTGATGGATGGATGGAGAGAGTGAGTGATGGATGGATGGGGAGAGGGATGGATGGAGAGAGAGATGGATGGATGGAGAGACGGATGGATGCATGGATGCATGGATGAATTGAGAGAGGGATGGATGGATGGATGCATGGATGGATGAATCGAGAGAGATAGGGACGGATGGATGGATGGATGGAGAGATGGATGGATGGAGAGAGGGACGGTCGGATGGAGAGAGGGATGGATGGGTGGATGGATGGAGAGAGATGAATGGATGGAGAGTGGGATGGAGAGAGGGATGGATGGAGAGATGGATGGATGGAGAGAGGAATGGATGGATGAAGAGAGGGATGGAGAGAGGATAGATGGATGGATGGAGACAGGAATGGATAGATGGATGGATGGAGAGAGGGATGGATGGATGGAGAGAGGGATGGATAGATGGAGAGAGGGATGGATAGATGGAGAGAGCGATGGATAGATGGAGAGAGGGATGGATAGATGGAGAGAGGGATGGATGGATAGGGAGAGGGATGGAAGGATGGATGGAGAGAGGGATGGATGGCTGAATTGAGAGAGAGATGGTTGGATGGAGAGAGGGATGGATGGATGGAGAGAGGGATGGATGGACTGATGGATGGAGAGAGCGATGGATGGATGGAGAGAGGAATGGATGGATGGATGGCGCGAGGGATGGATGAATGGAAGGAGAGAGGGATGGATGGATGAATTGTTGGATGGAGAGAGGGATGGATGGATGGAGAGAAGGATAGATGGATGGATGGAAGGAGAGAGGGATGGATACATGGATGGAGAGAGGGCTGGATGGATGGATGGATGGAGAAAGGGATGCATGGGTGGATGGATAGAGAGAGGGAATGATGGAGAAAGGGATGGATGCATGGAGAGAATGATGGATGGATTGATGGATGGATGGAGAGAGTGAGTGATGGATGGATGGAGAGAGGGATGGATGGAGAGAGAGATGGATAGATGGAGAGACGGATGGAAGGATGGATGGATGCATGGATGGATGGAGAAAGGGATGGATGGATGGATGGATGCATGGATGGATGAATCGAGAGAGGGATGGATGGATGGATGGAGAGATGGATGGATGGAGAGAGGGACGGTCGGATGGAGAGAGGGATGGATGGGTGGATGGATGGAGAGAGATGAATGGATGGAGAGTGGGATGGAGAGAGGGATGGATGGAGAGATGGATGGATGGAGAGAGGAATGGATGGATGAAGAGAGGGATGGAGAGAGGATAGATGGATGGATGGAGACAGGAATGGATAGATGGATGGATGGAGAGAGGGATGGATGGATGGAGAGAGGGATTGATGGATGGAGAGAGTGATGGATGGATAGAGATAGAGATGGATGGATGGATAGATGGAGAGAGGGATGGATGGATGGAAAAAGGGATATATTGATGAAAAGAGGGATAGATGGATGGAGAGAGGGATGGAGAGAGGGATGGATGGAGAGATGGATGGATGGATGGAAAGAGGAATGGATGAATGGATGGAGAGAGGGATTGATGGATGGAGAGAGGGATGGATGGATAGGGAGAGGGATGGAAGGATGGATGGAGAGAGGGATGGATGGCTGAATTGAGAGAGAGATGGTTGGATGGAGAGAGGGATGGATGGATGGAGAGAGGGATGGATGGACTGATGGATGGAGAGAGCGATGGATGGATGGAGAGAGGAATGGATGGATGGATGGATGGAGCGAGGGATGGATGAATGGAAGGAGAGAGGGATGGATGGATGAATTGTTGGATGGAGAGAGGGATGGATGGATGGAGAGAAGGATAGATGGATGGATGGAAGGAGAGAGGGATGGATACATGGATGGAGAGAGGGCTGGATGGATGGATGGATGTAGAAAGGGATGCATGGGTGGATGGGTAGAGAGAGGGAATGATGGAGAAAGGGATGGATGCATGGAGAGAAGGATGGATGGATTGATGGATGGATGGAGAGAGTGAGTGATGGATGGATGGGGAGAGGGATGGATGGAGAGAGAGATGGATAGATGGAGAGACGGATGGAAGGATGGATGGATGCATGGATGGATGGAGAAAGGGATGGATGGATGGATGCATGGATGGATGAATCGAGAGAGGGATGGATGGATGGATGGATGGAGAGATGGATGGATGGAGAGAGGGACGGTCGGATGGAGAGAGGGATGGATGGGTGGATGGATGGAGAGAGATGAATGGATGGAGAGTGGGATGGAGAGAGGGATGGATGGAGAGATGGATGGATGGAGAGAGGAATGGATGGATGAAGAGAGGGATGGAGAGAGGATAGATGGATGGATGGAGACAGGAATGGATAGATGGATGGATGGAGAGAGGGATGGATGGATGGAGAGAGGGATTGATGGATGGAGAGAGTGATGGATGGATGGATAGAGATAGAGATGGATGGATGGATAGATGGAGAGAGGGATGGATGGATGGAAAAAGGGATATATTGATGAAAAGAGGGATAGATGGATGGAGAGAGGGATGGAGAGAGGGATGGATGGAGAGATGGATGGATGGATGGAAAGAGGAATGGATGAATGGATGGAGAGAGGGATTGATGGATGGAGAGAGTGATGGATAGATGGATAGACAGAGAGAGATGGATGAATAGATGGAGAGAGGGATGGATCGATAGATGGATGGATGGAGAGAGGGATGGATGGAGAGAGGGATGGATGGAGAGAGGGATGCATGGAGAGAGGGATGGATGGATGGATGGATAGATGGAGAGAGGGATGGATGGATGGATGGAGAGAGGGATGGATGGATGGATGGATGGATGAATGGAAGGAGAGAGGGATGGATGAATTGTTGGATGGAGAGAGGGATGGATGGTTTTAGAGAAGGATAGATGGATGGATGGATGGATGGAAGGAGAGAGGGATGGATAGATGGATGGAGAGAGGGATGGATGGATGTATGGAGAAAGGGATGGATGGGTGGATGGATAGAGAGAGGGAATGATGGAGAGAGGGTGTCACGCTCCCCGGTTCCTCTGCCATGCTCCCCGGCTCCCCTGCCTTGCTCACCGGCTCCCCTGCCACGCTTCCCCACTCCCAGGTTACGCTCCGCCGCTCCCGTGCCAGGCTTCCCGGTCCCCCGCTCCACAGCCTTCATGCCCCATCACCTGCGGTCCCCAGGCAGCCCGGTCCCCGCTCCCGGCACCCATCGGTAACGCTGAGCCAGCCCGGCACTCCTGTCTCCTGTGCACCGCTCCCTGCTCTAGCTTCTGGCACCCGGGCCTCGCGCATGCGCATTAGGGCGCACGCGGTCATTGACCCTCTCTTAAAGGGCCAGTGTCCTCCAACAGGATATTGAAGTATCAGGTACAGGGTACATAGGGGGATCATTTCCAAGTGGGCGGAGCCTGTTCTTCGTGTTTGCTAAGCTAGGAGTCAGGTCTCCTTATGTCTTGTGCCATACTTAACTATCTGTCTTGTAGAGTCGCCCCCGTCTCGCCAACCGGTCCTGACGACTCCCGAACCCCGAACGGTGACTGCCTGCCATCCCGTCAGTCCCTACCATCTCCGATCCCTGGATCCGTGTGGTGACTCACCTCCTCGCTCCATTGGTTCCGGATTCTGCCTGACGTCATCTCGGCCTCCGAACCTGAGCTCCGTCACCCGGACTACCTTCAGAGACTCCGTGGTCCCAGGGACTTCTTCACTCCACTCCTCTGAACGGACTGTCCTGCTACCTGTAGTGCTCCGGCTACCGGGCACCTTGCCCTCGGTGAGGTGTTCAGCCCAGTGGATCCACCTCCTGGGCCTACCCGTCCTCCTGGTCCTAACAGAGGGATGGATGCATGGAGAGAGGGATGGATGCATGGAGAGAAGGATGGATGGATGGATGGATGGATGGATGGAGAGAGTGAGTGATGGATGGAGAGAGTGAGTGATGGATGGATGGGGAGAGGAATGGATGGAGAGAGAGATGGATGGAGAGACGGATGGAAGGATGGATGGATGCATGGATGGATGGATGGATGCATGGATGGATGAATCGAGAGAGGAATGGATGGATGGATGGATGGATGGATAGAGAGAGGGATGGATGCATGGAGAGAAGGATGGATGGATGGATGGAGAGAGTGAGTGATGGATGGATGGGGAGAGGAATGGATGGAGAGAGAGATGGATGGATGGGGAGACGGATGGAAGGATGGATGGATGCATGGATGGATGGAGAGAGGGATGGATGGATGCATGGATGGATGAATCGAGAGAGGGATAGATGGATGGATGGAGAGAGGGATGGTCGGATGGAGAGAGGGATGGAGAGGAAATGGATGGATGGATTGATGGAGAGAGGGATGGATAGAGTGATGGAGAGAGGGGGAGAAGGATGGATGGAGAGAGGGATGGACGGATGGATGGATAGAGGTATGGATGGATGGAGAGAGGGAGGGATGGATGGATGGATGGATGGATGGAGAAAGGGATGGATGGATGGAGAGAGGGATAAATGGATGGATGGATGGAGAGAGAAATGGATGGAGAGAGGGATGGATGGATGGATGGAGAGAGAGATGAATGGATGGAGAGAGGGATGGAGAGAGGGATGGATGGAGAGATGGATGGATGGTTGGATGGATGAATGGATGGATGGATGAATGGATGGATGGAGAGAGAGATGGATGGAGAGAGGGATGGATGGAGAGAGGGATGGATGGATGGATGGAGAGATGAATGGATGGAGAGAGGGATGGAGAGAGGGATGGATGGAGAGATGGATGGATGGATGGATGGAAAGAGGAATGGATGAATGGATGGAGAGAGGGATTGATGGATGGAGAGAGTGATGGATAGATAGATAGAGAGAGAGATGGATGGATGAATAGATGGAGAGAGGGATGGATGGATAGATGAATGGATGGAGAGAGGGATGGATGGAGAGAGGGATGGATGGAGAGAGGGATGGATGGATGGATGGATAGATGGAGAGAGGGATGGATGGATGGATGGATGGATGGAGAGAGGGATGGATGGATGGATGAATGGAAGGAGAGAGGGATGGATGGATGAACTGTTGGATGGAGAGAGGGATGGATGGATTTAGAGAAGGATAGATGGATGGATGGATGGATGGAAGGAGAGAGGGATGGATAGATGGATGGAGAGAGGGATGGATGGATGTATGGAGAAAGGGATGGTTGGGTGGATGGATAGAGAGAGGGAATGATAGAGAGAGGGATGGATGCATGGAGAGAAGGATGGATGGATGGATGGATGGAGAGTGAGTGACGGATGGATGGGGAGAGGAATGGATGGAGAGAGAGACGGATGGAAGGATGGATGGATGCATGGATGTATGGAGAGAGGGATGGATGGATGCATGGATGGATGAATCGAGAGAGGGATGGATGGATGGATGGATGGAGAGAGGGATGGATGCATGGAGAGAAGGATGGATGGATGGATGGATGGAGAGAGTGAGTGATGGATGGATGGGGAGAGGAATGGATGGAGAGAGATATGGATGGATGGAGAGACGGATGGAAGGATGGATGGATGCATGGATGGATGGAGAGAGGGATGGATGGATGGATGGATGGAGAGAGGTATGGTCGGATGGAAAGAGGGATGGAGAGGAAATGGATGCATGGATTGATGGAGAGAGGGATGGATGGAGTGATGGAGAGAGGGAGAGAAGGATGGATGGAGAGAGGGATGGATGGATGGATAGAGGGATGGATGGAGAGAGGGAGGGATGGATGGATGGATGGATGGATGGAGAAAGGGATGGATGGATGGAGAGAGGGATGGATGGATGGATGGAGAGAGAAATGGAAGGATGGATGGAGAGAGGGATAGATGGCTGATTTGAGAGAGAGATGGATGGATGGAGAGAGGGATGGATGGATGGATGGATGGATGGATGGAGAGAGGGATGGATAGATGGAGAGAGGGTTGGATGGATGAATGGATGGATGGAGAGAGGGATGGATGGAGAGAGGGATGGATAGATGGATAAAGGGAGAGAGGGAGGGATGGATGGATGGAGAGAGGAATCGATGGATGGAGAGAGGGATGGATGGATGGATGGAGAGAGGGATGGATGGATGGAGAGAGGGATGGAGAGATGGATGGATTGATGGATCGCGAGAGGGATGGATAGACGGATGGAGAGAGGATGGATGGATGGAATGATGGATGAAGAGAGGGATGGATGGATGGAGAGAGGGATGGATGGATGGAGAGAGAGAGGGATGGATGGATGGATAAAGGGAGAGAGGGAGGGATGATAGATGGAGAGAGGGAGGGATGGATGGATTGAGAAAGGGATGGATGGAGAGAGGGATGGATGGATGGAGAGAGGGATGGCTGAATGGAGAGAGGGATGGCTGGATGGAGAGAGAGAGGGATGGATGCATGGATGGATGGGTGGATGGATGGAGAGAGGAATGGATGGATAGATGGAGAGAGGGATGGATTAATGGATGGATGGATGAAGAGAGGGATGGATGGATGGAGAGAGGGATGGATGGATGGAGAGAGAGAGGGATGGATGGATGGATAAAGGGAGAGAGGGAGGGATGATAGATGGAGAGAGGGAGGGATGGATGGATTGAGAAAGGGATGGATGGAGAGAGGGATGGATGGATGGAGAGAGGGATGGCTGAATGGAGAGAGGGATGACTGGATGGAGAGAGAGAGGGATGGATGCATGGATGGATGGGTGGATGGATGGAGAGAGGAATGGATGGATAGATGGAGAGAGGGATGGATTAATGGATGGATGGATGGAAAGAGGGAGGGATGGATGGAGAGAGGGATCGATGGATGGAGAGAGGGATCGATGGATGGAGAGAGGGATGGATGGATGGAAAGAGGGATGGATAGATGGATGGATGGAGAGAGGGATGGATGGAGAGATGGATGGATTGATGGATCGGGAGAGGGATGGATGGACGGATGGAGAGAGGATGGATGGATGGAATGTTGAATGAAGAGAGGGATGGATGGATGGATGGAGAGAGGGATGGATGCATGGATGGAGAGAGAGAGGGATGGATGGATGGAAGGAGAGAGGGATAGATGGACTGCTGGATGGAGAGAGGGATAAATGAATGGAAAGAAGGATGGATAGAGAGAGGGATGGATGGATAAAGAGAGGAATGGATGGAAGGGGAGAGGGATGGATAGATGGAGAGAGGGATGGATGGATGAATGGATGGATGTAGAGAGGGATGGATGGAGAGAGAGATGGATGGATGGATGGAGAGAGATGAATGGATGGAGAGAGTGATGGAGAGAGGGATGGATGGAGAGATGGATGGATGGATGGATGGAGAGAGGAATGGATGGATGAAGAGAGGGATGGAGAGAGTATAGATGGATGGATGGAGACAGGAATGGATAGATGGATGGATGGAGAGAGGGATGAATGGATGGATGGAGAGAGGGATTGATGGATGGAGAGAATGATGGATGGATGGTAGGTTAGAGAGAGAGAGAGATCGATGGATGGATGGATAGATGGAGAGAGGGATGGATGGAGAAAGGGATATATGGCTGAATAGAGGGATATATGGATGGAGAGAGGGATGGAAGGATGGATGGAGAGAGGGATGGATGGATGGAGAGAGGAATGGATAGATGGAGAGAGGGATGGTTTGAGAGAGGGATGGATTGAGAGAGGGATGGATGGATGGATGGATGGATGGGGAGAGGGATGGATAGATGGAGAGAGGGATGGATGGATGAATGGATGGATGGAGAGAGGGATGGATGGATGGATGGAAGGAGAGAGAGATGAATGGATGGAAAGAGGGATGGAGAGAGGGATGGACGGAGAGATGGATGGATGGAGAGAGGAATGGATGGATGGAGAGAGGGATGGATGGAGAGAGGGATGGATGGATGGAGAGAGAGATGGATGGATTGGGAGAGGGATGGAGAGATGGATGGATTGATGGATCGCGAGAGGGATGGATAGACGGATGGAGAGAGGATGGATGGATGGAATGATGGATGAAGAGAGGGATGGATGGATGGAGAGAGGGATGGATGGATGGATGGAGAGAGAGAGGGATGGATGGATTGATAAAGGGAGAGAGGGAGGGATGGATAGATGGAGAGAGGGAGGGATGGATGGATTGAGAAAGGGATGGATGGAGAGAGGGATGGATGGATTGAGAGAGGGATGGCTGAATGGAGAGAGGGATGGCTGGATGGAGAGAGAGAGGGATGGATGCATGGATGGATGGGTGGATGGATGGAGAGAGGAATGGATGGATAGATGGAGAGAGGGATGGATTAATGGATGGATGGATGGAAAGAGGGAGGGATGGATGGATGGAGAGAGGGATGGATGGAGAGAGGGATCGATGGATGGAGAGAGGGATGGATGGATGGAAAGAGGGATGGATAGATGGATGGATGGAGAGATGGATGGATTGATGGATCGCGAGAGGGATGGATGGACGGATGGAGAGAGGATGGATGGATGGAATGTTGAATGAAGAGAGGGATGGATGGATGGATGGAGAGGGGGATGGATGCATGGATCGATGGATGGAGAGAGAGAGGGATGGATGGATGGAAGGAGAGAGGGATGGATGGACTGCTGGATGGAGAGAGGGATAAATGAATGGAAAGAAGGATGGATAGAGAGAGGCATGGATGGATAAAGAGAGGAATGGATGGATGGGGAGAGGGATGGATAGATGGAGAGAGGGATGGATGGATGAATGGATGGATGTAGAGAGGGATGGATGGAGAGAGGGATGGATGGATGGATGGAGAGAGATGAATGGATGGAGAGAGTGATGGAGAGAGGGATGGATGGAGAGATGGATGGATTGATGGAGAGAGGAATGGATGGATGAAGAGAGGGATGGAGAGAGTATAGATGGATGGATGGAGACAGGAATGGATAGATGGATGGATGGAGAGAGGGATGAATGGATGGATAGAGAGAGGGATTGATGGATGGAGAGAATGATGGATGGATGGTAGGTTAGAGAGAGAGAGATCGATGGATGGATGGATAGATGGAGAGAGGGATGGATGGAGAAAGGGATATATGGCTGAATAGAGGGATATATGGATTGAGAGAGGGATGGATTGAGAGATGGATGGATGGATGGATGGAGAGAGGAATGTATGGATGAAGAGAGGGATGAAGAGAGGGATGAAGAGAGGATAGATGAATGGATGGAGACAGGAATGGATAGATGGATGGATGGAGAGAGGAATGGAAGGATGGATGGATGGATGGATGGAGAGATGGATTGATGGATGGAGAGAGGGATGGATGGGTAGATGGAGAAGGCGATGGATGGATGTAGAGAGGGATGGATGAAGAGAGTTATGGATGGATGCATGGAGGGAGGGATAGATGGCTGGGTGGATGGATGGAGAGAGGGATGGATGGCGAGAGGGATGGATGGATGGATGGAGAGAGGGATGGATTGATGGATAAAGGGAGAGAGGGAGGGATGGATGGATGGAAAGAGGGAGGGATGGATGTTGAGAAGGATGGGTGGATGGATGGAGAGAGGGATGGATGGATGGATGGAAGGATGGAGAGAGGGACGGATGGAGAGAGGGATGGATGGATGGATGGATAGAGAGAGGAATGGATGGTTGGAGAGAGGGATGAAGGATGGAGAGAGGGATGGATATATGGATGGAGAGAGGGAAGGATGGATGGATGGATGGAGAGAGGGATTGATTGATTGATAGATGGATGGAGTAAAGGATGGAGGGATAGATGGATGGGGAAAGGGAGGGATGAATGGATGGATGGATGAAGAGAGGGATGGATGGATGGAGAGGAAGATGGTTGGAGAGAGGGATGGAGAGAGAGATTAATGGAGAGAGGGATGGATGGATGGATGGAGGGATGGATGGATGGATGAAGAGAAGAATGGAGAAAGGCATGAATGGATGGATGGAGAGAGAAATGGAAGGATGGATGGATGGATGGATGGATGGATGGAGAGATGTATTGATGGATGGAGAGAGTGATGGATGGATGAATGGATGGATTGATTGAGAGAGGGATGGATGGATAGATGGAGAGAGTGATGGATGGATGGAGAGAGGGATGGATGGATGTAGAGAGGGATGGATGAAGGGAGGGATGGATGCATGGATGGCTGGGTGGATAGATGGAGAGAGGGATGGATGGCGAGAGGGATGGATGGATGGATAAAGGGAGAGAGGTATGGATGGATGGAAAGAGGAAGGGATGGATGTTGAGAAGGATGGGAGTATGGATAGAGAGAGGGATGGATGGATGGATGGAAGGATGGAGAGAGGGACGGATGGAGAGAGGGATGATTGATGGATGGATAGAGAGAGGAATGGATGGATGGAGAGAGGGATGAAGGATGGATGGGGAGAGGGATGAATGAATAGATGGATGGATAGATGGAGAGCGGGATAGATATATGGATGGAGAGAGGGAAGGATGGATGGATGGATGGAGAGAGGGATTGATTGATTGATGGATGGATGGAGTAAAGGATGGAGGGATAGATGGATGGAGAAAGGGATGGATGGATGGATGGATGAAGAGAGGGATGGATGGATGGAGAGAGGGACAGATGGATGGATGGATGGAGAGAGGGATAGATGGAGGAAAGGATGGATGGATGGAGAGAGGGATGGTTTGAGAGCGGGATGGAGAGAGAGATTAATGGAGAGAGGGATGGATGGATGGATGGAGGGATGGATGGATGAAGAGAAGAAAGGAGAAAGGCATGGATGGATGGATGGAGAGCGGAATGGAAGGATGGATGGATGGATGGAGAGATGGATTGATGGATAGATGAAGAGAGGGATGGATGGATGGAGAGATTGATGGATGGATGAATGGATGGATGGATTGAGAGAGGGATGGATGGATAAATGAAGAGAGGGATGGATGGATGGAGAGAGGGATATAAGGATGAAGAGAGGGATGGATGGATGGAGAGAGGGATGGAAGGATGGATGGAGAGAGGGATGGATGGACTGCTGAATGGAGAGAGGGATAAATGAATGGAAAGAAGGATGGATAGAGAGAGGGATGGATGGATAAAGAGAGGAATGGATGGATGGAGAGAGGGATGGATTGAGAGAGGGATGGATGGATGGGGAGAGGGATGGATAGATGGAGAGAGGGATGGATGGATGAATGGATGGATGTAGAGAGGGATGGATAGATGGAGAGAGGGATGGATATATGGATGGAGAGAGGTATGGATGGATGGAAAGAGGGATGGATAGATGGATGGATGGAGAGAGGAATGGATGGATGGAGGGATGGATGGATGGATCGCGAGAGGGATGGATGGACGGATGGAGAGAGGATGGAATGATGGATGGAGAGAGGAATGTATGGATGGATGGATGAATGGAGAGAGGGATGGATGGATGGATGGATGGAGAGAGAGGGATGGAAGGATGGATGGAGAGAGGGATGGATGGACTGCTGGATGGAGAGAGGGATAAATGAATGGAAAGAAGGATGGATAGAGAGAGGGATGGATAAAGAGAGAAATGAATGGATGGAGAGAGGGATGGATTGAGAGAGGGATGGATGGATGGGGAGAGGGATGGATAGATGGAGAGAGGGATGGATGGATGAATGGATGGATGTAGAGAGGGATGAATGTAGAGTGGGATGGATGAAGAGATGGATGGATGGAAAGAGATGAATGGATGGAGAGAGGGATGGAGAGAGGGATGGATGGAGAGATGGATGGATGGATGGAGAGAGGAATGTGTGGATGAAGAGAGGGATGAAGAGAGGATAGATGGATGGATGGAGACAGGAATGGATAGATGGATGGATGGATAGAGGGATGGATGGATGGATGGAAAGAGGGATTGATGGATGGAGAGAGTGATGGATGGATGGATAGAGAGAGAGAGATGGATGGATGGATAGATGGAGAGAGGGATGGATGGAGAAAGGGATATATGGATGAAAAGAGGGATAGATGGATGGAGAGAGGGATTGATGGATGGAGAGAATGATGGATGGATGGTAGGTTAGAGAGAGAGAGAGATCGATGGATGGATGGATAGATGGAGAGAGGGATGGATGGAGAAAGGGATATATGGCTGAATAGAGGGATATATGGATGGAGAGAGGGATGGAAGGATGGATGGAGAGAGGGATGGATGGATGGAGAGAGGAATGGATAGATGGAGAGAGGGATGGTTTGAGAGAGGGATGGATTGAGAGAGGGATGGATGGATGGATGGATGGGGAGAGGGATGGATAGATGGAGAGAGGGATGGATGGATGAATGGATGGATGGAGAGAGGGATGGATGGATGGATGGAAGGAGAGAGAGATGAATGGATGGAAAGAGGGATGGAGAGAGGGATGGACGGAGAGATGGATGGATGGAGAGAGGAATGGATGGATGGAGAGAGGGATGGATGGAGAGAGGGATGGATGGATGGAGAGAGAGATGGATGGATTGGGAGAGGGATGGAGAGATGGATGGATTGATGGATCGCGAGAGGGATGGATAGACGGATGGAGAGAGGATGGATGGATGGAATGATGGATGAAGAGAGGGATGGATGGATGGAGAGAGGGATGGATGGATGGATGGAGAGAGAGAGGGATGGATGGATTGATAAAGGGAGAGAGGGAGGGATGGATAGATGGAGAGAGGGAGGGATGGATGGATTGAGAAAGGGATGGATGGAGAGAGGGATGGATGGATTGAGAGAGGGATGGCTGAATGGAGAGAGGGATGGCTGGATGGAGAGAGAGAGGGATGGATGCATGGATGGATGGGTGGATGGATGGAGAGAGGAATGGATGGATAGATGGAGAGAGGGATGGATTAATGGATGGATGGATGGAAAGAGGGAGGGATGGATGGATGGATGGAGAGAGGGATGGATGGAGAGAGGGATCGATGGATGGAGAGAGGGATGGATGGATGGAAAGAGGGATGGATAGATGGATGGATGGAGAGATGGATGGATTGATGGATCGCGAGAGGGATGGATGGACGGATGGAGAGAGGATGGATGGATGGAATGTTGAATGAAGAGAGGGATGGATGGATGGATGGAGAGGGGGATGGATGCATGGATCGATGGATGGAGAGAGAGAGGGATGGATGGATGGAAGGAGAGAGGGATGGATGGACTGCTGGATGGAGAGAGGGATAAATGAATGGAAAGAAGGATGGATAGAGAGAGGCATGGATGGATAAAGAGAGGAATGGATGGATGGGGAGAGGGATGGATAGATGGAGAGAGGGATGGATGGATGAATGGATGGATGTAGAGAGGGATGGATGGAGAGAGGGATGGATGGATGGATGGAGAGAGATGAATGGATGGAGAGAGTGATGGAGAGAGGGATGGATGGAGAGATGGATGGATTGATGGAGAGAGGAATGGATGGATGAAGAGAGGGATGGAGAGAGTATAGATGGATGGATGGAGACAGGAATGGATAGATGGATGGATGGAGAGAGGGATGAATGGATGGATAGAGAGAGGGATTGATGGATGGAGAGAATGATGGATGGATGGTAGGTTAGAGAGAGAGAGATCGATGGATGGATGGATAGATGGAGAGAGGGATGGATGGAGAAAGGGATATATGGCTGAATAGAGGGATATATGGATTGAGAGAGGGATGGATTGAGAGATGGATGGATGGATGGATGGAGAGAGGAATGTATGGATGAAGAGAGGGATGAAGAGAGGGATGAAGAGAGGATAGATGAATGGATGGAGACAGGAATGGATAGATGGATGGATGGAGAGAGGAATGGAAGGATGGATGGATGGATGGATGGAGAGATGGATTGATGGATGGAGAGAGGGATGGATGGGTAGATGGAGAAGGCGATGGATGGATGTAGAGAGGGATGGATGAAGAGAGTTATGGATGGATGCATGGAGGGAGGGATAGATGGCTGGGTGGATGGATGGAGAGAGGGATGGATGGCGAGAGGGATGGATGGATGGATGGAGAGAGGGATGGATTGATGGATAAAGGGAGAGAGGGAGGGATGGATGGATGGAAAGAGGGAGGGATGGATGTTGAGAAGGATGGGTGGATGGATGGAGAGAGGGATGGATGGATGGATGGAAGGATGGAGAGAGGGACGGATGGAGAGAGGGATGGATGGATGGATGGATAGAGAGAGGAATGGATGGTTGGAGAGAGGGATGAAGGATGGAGAGAGGGATGGATATATGGATGGAGAGAGGGAAGGATGGATGGATGGATGGAGAGAGGGATTGATTGATTGATAGATGGATGGAGTAAAGGATGGAGGGATAGATGGATGGGGAAAGGGAGGGATGAATGGATGGATGGATGAAGAGAGGGATGGATGGATGGAGAGGAAGATGGTTGGAGAGAGGGATGGAGAGAGAGATTAATGGAGAGAGGGATGGATGGATGGATGGAGGGATGGATGGATGGA
Organism: Anomaloglossus baeobatrachus; assembly: GCF_048569485.1. Taxonomy (NCBI): domain Eukaryota; kingdom Metazoa; phylum Chordata; class Amphibia; order Anura; family Aromobatidae; genus Anomaloglossus; species Anomaloglossus baeobatrachus. The sequence continues at coordinate 346,346,318 of NC_134357.1, read as the reverse complement.
TGAAGAGAAGAATGGAGAAAGGCATGAATGGATGGATGGAGAGAGAAATGGAAGGATGGATGGATGGATGGATGGATGGATGGATGGAGAGATGTATTGATGGATGGAGAGAGTGATGGATGGATGAATGGATGGATTGATTGAGAGAGGGATGGATGGATAGATGGAGAGAGTGATGGATGGATGGAGAGAGGGATGGATGGATGTAGAGAGGGATGGATGAAGGGAGGGATGGATGCATGGATGGCTGGGTGGATAGATGGAGAGAGGGATGGATGGCGAGAGGGATGGATGGATGGATAAAGGGAGAGAGGTATGGATGGATGGAAAGAGGAAGGGATGGATGTTGAGAAGGATGGGAGTATGGATAGAGAGAGGGATGGATGGATGGATGGAAGGATGGAGAGAGGGACGGATGGAGAGAGGGATGATTGATGGATGGATAGAGAGAGGAATGGATGGATGGAGAGAGGGATGAAGGATGGATGGGGAGAGGGATGAATGAATAGATGGATGGATAGATGGAGAGCGGGATAGATATATGGATGGAGAGAGGGAAGGATGGATGGATGGATGGAGAGAGGGATTGATTGATTGATGGATGGATGGAGTAAAGGATGGAGGGATAGATGGATGGAGAAAGGGATGGATGGATGGATGGATGAAGAGAGGGATGGATGGATGGAGAGAGGGACAGATGGATGGATGGATGGAGAGAGGGATAGATGGAGGAAAGGATGGATGGATGGAGAGAGGGATGGTTTGAGAGCGGGATGGAGAGAGAGATTAATGGAGAGAGGGATGGATGGATGGATGGAGGGATGGATGGATGAAGAGAAGAAAGGAGAAAGGCATGGATGGATGGATGGAGAGCGGAATGGAAGGATGGATGGATGGATGGAGAGATGGATTGATGGATAGATGAAGAGAGGGATGGATGGATGGAGAGATTGATGGATGGATGAATGGATGGATGGATTGAGAGAGGGATGGATGGATAAATGAAGAGAGGGATGGATGGATGGAGAGAGGGATATAAGGATGAAGAGAGGGATGGATGGATGGAGAGAGGGATGGAAGGATGGATGGAGAGAGGGATGGATGGACTGCTGAATGGAGAGAGGGATAAATGAATGGAAAGAAGGATGGATAGAGAGAGGGATGGATGGATAAAGAGAGGAATGGATGGATGGAGAGAGGGATGGATTGAGAGAGGGATGGATGGATGGGGAGAGGGATGGATAGATGGAGAGAGGGATGGATGGATGAATGGATGGATGTAGAGAGGGATGGATAGATGGAGAGAGGGATGGATATATGGATGGAGAGAGGTATGGATGGATGGAAAGAGGGATGGATAGATGGATGGATGGAGAGAGGAATGGATGGATGGAGGGATGGATGGATGGATCGCGAGAGGGATGGATGGACGGATGGAGAGAGGATGGAATGATGGATGGAGAGAGGAATGTATGGATGGATGGATGAATGGAGAGAGGGATGGATGGATGGATGGATGGAGAGAGAGGGATGGAAGGATGGATGGAGAGAGGGATGGATGGACTGCTGGATGGAGAGAGGGATAAATGAATGGAAAGAAGGATGGATAGAGAGAGGGATGGATAAAGAGAGAAATGGATGGATGGAGAGAGGGATGGATTGAGAGAGGGATGGATGGATGGGGAGAGGGATGGATAGATGGAGAGAGGGATGGATGGATGAATGGATGGATGTAGAGAGGGATGAATGTAGAGTGGGATGGATGAAGAGATGGATGGATGGAAAGAGATGAATGGATGGAGAGAGGGATGGAGAGAGGGATGGATGGAGAGATGGATGGATGGATGGAGAGAGGAATGTGTGGATGAAGAGAGGGATGAAGAGAGGATAGATGGATGGATGGAGACAGGAATGGATAGATGGATGGATGGATAGAGGGATGGATGGATGGATGGAAAGAGGGATTGATGGATGGAGAGAGTGATGGATGGATGGATAGAGAGAGAGAGATGGATGGATGGATAGATGGAGAGAGGGATGGATGGAGAAAGGGATATATGGATGAAAAGAGGGATAGATGGATGGAGAGAGGGATGGAAGGTTGGATGGAGAGAGGGATGGATGGATGGAGAGAGGAATGGATGGATGGAGAGAGGGATGGATTGAGAGAGGGATGGATGGATGGATGGATGTGGAGAGGGATGGATAGATGGAGAGAGGGATGGATGGATGAATGGATGGATGGAGAGAGGGATGGATGGAGAGAGGGATGGATGGAGAGAGGGATGGATGGATGGATGGATGGAGAGAGAGATGAATGGATGGAGAGAGGGATGGAAAGAGGGGTGGATGGAGAGATGGATAGATGGATGGAGACCGGAATGGATGGATGGATGGATGGATGGAGAGAGGGACTGATGGATGGAGAGAGCGATGGATGGATGGAGAGAGGGATGGAGGGATGTAGAGAGGGATGGATGAAGAGAGTTATTAATGGATGGATGGAGGGATGGATGCATGGATGGCTGGGTGGATGGATGGCGAGAGGGATGGATGGATGGATGGAGAGAGGGATGGATTGATGGATAAAGGGAGAGATGGAGGGATGGATGGATGGAAAGAGGGAGGGATGGATGTTGAGAAGGATGCGTGGATGGATGGAGAAAGGGATGGATGGAAGGATGGAGAGAGGGACGGATGGAGAGAGGGATGGATGGATGGATGGGTAGAGAGAGGAATGGATGGATGGAGAGAGGGATGAAGGATGGAGAGAGGGATGGATATATGAATGGAGAGAGGGAAGGATGGATGGAGAGAGGGATTGATTGATGGATGGATGGATGGATGGATGGAGTTAAGGATGGAGGGATAGATGGATGGATGGATGGATGGATGGAGAAAGGAAGGGATGGATGGATGGATGAAGAGAGGGATGGATGGATGGAAAGAGGGATAGAGAGAGGGATTAATGGATAGAGGGATGGATGGATGGATGGATGGATGGAGGGATGGATGGATGAAGAGAAGAATGGAGAAAGGCATGGATGGATGGATGGAGAGATGGATTGATGGATGGAGAGAGGGATGGATGGATGTAGAGAGGGATGGATGAAGAGAGTTATGGATGGATGGAGGGAGGGATGGATGCATGGATGGCTGAGTGGATGGATAGAGAGAGGGATGGATGGCGAGAGGGATGGATGGATGGATAGAGGGAAGGATTGATGGATAAAGGGAGAGAGGGAGGGATGGATGGATGGAAAGAGGGAGGGATGGATGTTGAGAAGGATGGGTGGATGGATGGAGAGAGTGATGGATGGATGGATGGAAGGATGGAGAGAGGGACGGATGGAGAGAGGGATGGATGGATGGATAGAGAGAGGAATGGATGGGATAGAGAGAGGGATGAAGGATGGATGGGGAGAGGGATGAATGAATAGATGGATGGAGAGAGGGATGGATAGAGGGAAGGATGGATGGATGGATGGAGAGAGGGATTGATTGATTGATGGATGGATGGATGGAGTAAAGGATGGAGGGATAGATGGATGGAGAAAGAGAGGGATGGATGGATGGATGGATGGATGAAGAGAGGGATGGATGGATGGATGGAGAGAGGGACAGTTGGATGGATGATGGAGAGAGGGATAGATGGAGGAAAGAATGGATGGATGGAGAGAGGGATGGTTGGAGAGAGGGATGGAGAGAGGGATTAATGGAGAGAGGGATGGATGGATGGATGGATGGATGGAGGGATGGATGGATGGAGGGATGGATGGATGAAGAGAAGAATGGAGAAAGGCATGGATGGATGGATGGAGAGAGGAATGGAGGGATGGATGGATGGATGGATGGAGAGATGGATTGATGGATGGAGAGAGTGATGGATGGATGAATGTATGGATGGATTGAGAGAGGGATGGATGGATAGATGGAGAGAGGGATGGATGGATAGATGGAGAGAGGGATGGATGGATGGAGAGAGGGATATAAGGATGAAGAGAGGGATGGATGGATGGAGAGAGGGATGGAAGGATGGATGGAGAGAGGGATGGATGGAGAGATGGATGGATGGATGGATGGATGGAGAGAGGGATGGAGAGAGGGATGGATAGATGGATGGATGAATGGATAGATGGAATGAGAGAGGGATGAATGGTTGGATGGAGAGAGGAATGAATGGATGGAGAGAGGGATGGATGGATAGATGGATGGATTGATGGAGAGAGGGATGGATGGATGGAGAGAGGGATGGATGGATGGAGAGAGGGATGGATGGATGGATGGGAAGAGGGATGGATGGATGGATGGAGAGAGGGATGGATGGATGAAGAGAGGGATGGATGGATGGATTGATGGAGAGAGGGATTGATTGATTGATGGATGGATGGATGGATGGAGTTAAGGATGGAGGGATAGATGGATGGAGAAAGGAATGGATGGATGGATGGATGAAGAGAGGGATGGATGGATGGAGAGAGGGATGGAGAGAGGGATTAATTGATAGAGGGATGGATGGATGGATGGAGGGATGGATGGATGAAGAGAAGAATGGAGAAAGGCATGGATGGATGGATGGATAGAGGAATGGAAGGATGGATGGATGGAGAGATGGATTGATAGATGGAGAGAGTGATGGATAATTGAATGGATGGATGGATTGAGAGAAGGATGGATGGATAGATGGAGAGAGCGATGGATGGATGGAGAGAGGGATGGATGGATGTAGAGAGGGATGGATGAAGAGAGTTATGGATGGATGGATGGAGGGAGGGATGGATGCATGGATGGCTGAGTGGATGGATGGAGAGAGGGATGGATGGCGAGAGGGATGGATGGATGGATGGAGAGAGGGATGGATTGATGGATAACGGGAGAGAGGGAGGGATGGATGTTGAGAAGGATGGGTGGATGGATGGAGAGAGGGATGGATAGATGGATGGAAGGATGGAGAGAGGGACGGATGGAGAGAGGGATGGATGGATGGATAGAGAGAGGAATGGATGGATGGAGAGAGGGATGAAGGATGGATGGGGAGAGGGATGAATGAATAGATGGATGGAGAGAGGGATGGATAGAGGGAAGGATGGATGGATGGATGGATGGAGAGAGGGATTGATTGATTGATGGATGGATGGATGGAGTAAAGGATGAAGGGATAGATGGATGGAGAAAGGGAGGGATGGATGGATAGATGGATGAAGAGAGGGATGGATGGATGGAGAGAGGGACAGATGGATGGATGATGGAGAGAGGGATAGATGGAGGAAAGGATGGATGAATGGAGAGAGGGATGGTTGGAGAGAGGGATGGAGAGAGGGATTAATGGAGAGAGGGATGGATGGAGGGATGGATGGATGAAGAGAAGAATAGAGAAAGGCATGGATGGATGGATGGAGAGAGGGATGGAAGGATGGATGGAGAGAGGGATGGATGGAGAGATGGATGGATGGATGGATGGAGAGAGGGATGGAGAGAGGGATGGATAGATGGATGGATGGATGAATGGATAGATGGAATGAGAGAGGGATGGATGGATGGATGAATGGTTGGATGGAGAGAGGGATGGATGGCGAGAGGGATGGATGGATGGATGGATGGAGAGAGGGATGGATTGATGGATAAAGGGAGAGAGGGAGGGATGGATGGATGGAAAAAGGGAGGGATGGATGTTGAGAAGGATGGGTGGATGGATGGAAAGAGGGATGGATGGATGGATGGAAGGATGGAGAGAGGGATGGATGGATGGATAGAGTGAGGAATGGATGGATGGAGAGAGGGATGAAGGATGGATGGGGAGAGGGATGAATGAATAGATGGATGGCGAGAGGGATGGATAGACGGAAGGATGGATGGAGAGAGGGATTGATTGATTGATGATGGATGGATGGAGTAAAGGATGGAAGGATAGATGGATGGAGAAAGGGAGGGATGGATGGATGGATGGATGGATGAAGAGAAGGATGGATGGAGAGAGGGATGGTTGGAGAGAGGGATGGAGAGAGGGAATAATGGAGAGAGGGATGGATGGATGGATGGATGGATGGAGGGATGGATGGATGAAGAGAAGAATGGAGAAAGGCATGGATGGATGGATGGAGAGAGGAATGGAGGGATGGATGGATGGAGAGATGGATTGATGGATGGAGAGAGTGATGGATGGATGAATGGATGGATGGATTGAGAGAGGGATGGATGGATAGATGGAGAGAGGGATGGATGGATGGGAGAGGGATATAAGGATGAAGAGAGGGATGGATGGGATGGAGAGAGGGATGGAAGGATGGATGGAGAGAGGGATGGATGGAGAGAGGGATGGATGGATGGATGGATGGAGAGAGGGATGGAGAGAGGGATGGATAGATGGATGGATGAATGGATAGATGGAGATGACGAGATGGATGGATTGATGGAGAGAGGGATGGATGGATGGAGAGAGATGGATGGATGGGTGGATGGATGAAGAGAGGGATGGATAGGGAGAGGGATGGATGGATGGAGAGAGGGATGGATGGATGGATGGAGAGATGGATGGATGGATGGATGGATGGGGAGAGGGATAGATGGATGGATGGAGATAGGGATGGATGGAGGAAGAGAGGGATGGATGGATGAAGGAAGAGAGGGATAGATGACCGGATGGATAGAGAGAGGGATGGATGGATGGTATGTGGGAAGGATGCATGCATGGATGGATGGAGAGGGGGATGGAAGGATGGATGCTTTTAATCGAGAGTGGCATGGATGAATGGATGCATGGATGGATGGAGAGAGGGATGGATGGATGGAGAGGGGATTGATGGATAGAGAGAGGGATGGATGGATGAATGGAGAGAAGGATGGATAGAGACAGGGATGGATGGATGGAGAGAGGATGTATTGATGGATGGAGAGAGGGATGGATGGAGAGACGTATGGGTGGATGGACTGAGAAAGGGATGGATGGCAGGGTGGAGGGATGGAGAGGGACGGATGGAGAGAGGGATGATGGATGGATGGATGGAGAGAGGATGGATAGCGAGATGAATGGATGGATGGAGAGAGGGATGAAGGATGGATGGATGGGGAGAAGGATGGATGAATGGATGGATGGAGAGAGGGATGGATGGATGGAGAGAGGGATGGATGGATGGAGAGAGGGATGGATGGATGGAGAGAGGGATGGATGGGTGGATGGATGGAGTGAGGGATGGATGGAGAGAGGGATGGATGGGTGAATGTATGGAGAGACGGATGCATAGATGGATGGAGAAAGGGATGGATGGATGGAGAGAGGGATGGATAGATGGAGAGAGGGATGGATCGAGAGAAGGAAGGATAGATGGAGGTAAGGATGGATGGATGGATGGATGGATGGAGAGAGGGATGGATGGAGAGAGGGATGGATGGATGGAGAGTGGGATGCATGGATGGATGGATCTTTGGATAGATGGATGGAGAGAGGGATGGATGGATGGATGGAGGGAGGATTTGATGGATGGAGGATATGATGGGTGGAGTAAGGGATGGAGGGATGGATGGATGGAGAGGGGGAGGGATGGATGGATGAAGAGAGGGATGGATGAAGAGAGGGATGGATGGATGGATGGATGGAGAGAAGGATGGATGTTTGGATGAAGAGAGGGATGGATGGAGAGAGGGATGGATGGATGGAGAGAGGGATGAATGGATGGATGGAGAGAGGGATGGATGGATGTATAGAGGGATGGAAGGATGGAGAGAGAGATGGATGGATAGATGGAGAGAGGGATGGAGATAAGGATGGATGGAGAGAGGAATGGATGGATGGATGGATGGATGGAGAGAGGGATGGATGGAGAGAGGGATGGATGGATGGAGAGTGGGATGCATAGATGGATGGCTATATGGATGGATGGATGGAGAGGGATGGATGGATGGATGGAGGGAGGATTTGATGGATGGATGGAGGGAGGATATGATGGATGGAGGGAGTAAGGGATGGAGGGATGGATGGATGGAGAGAGGGAGGGATGGATGGATGAGAGAGGGATTGATGGATGGATGGAGAGAGGGATGGATGGATGGAAGGATGGAGAGAGGGACTAATGGAGAGAGGGATGATGGATTGATAGATTGAGAGAGGGATGGATGGATAGCAAGAGGAATGGATGGATGGAGAGAGGGATGAAGGATGGATGGATGGGGAGAGGGATGGATGAATGGATGGATGGATGGAGAGAGGGATGGATAGATGGAGAGAGGGATGATGGATGGAGTGAGGGATAGGTGAATGGATGGATGGAAAGAGGGATGGACGGATGTAGGGATGGAGAGAGGGAAGGATCGAGAGAGGGATGGATGGATGGAGAGAGGAATGGATGGATGGATGGAGAGAGGGATGGATGAATGGATGCTTGTACGGATGGAGGGATGGATGGATGGAGAGAGAGAGGGATGGATGTATGGAGCGGAATGGATGGATGGAGAGAGGGATGATGGATGGATGGATGGGGAGAGGGATGGGTGGATGGAAGGATGGAGAGAGGGATAGATGGATGGAGAGAGGGATGGATGGATGGAGAGAGGGATGGGTGGATGGAGAGAGGGATGGGTGGATTGATGGATGGAGAAAGGGATGGATGGATGGATGGAGGGATGGAGAGAGGGACGGATGGAGAGAGTGATGGATGGAGGATGGATGGAGAGAGGGATTGATGGATGAAGAGGGATGGAGAGAGGGATGGATGGATGGAAGGAAAGAGGGATGGATGGATGAAGAGAGGGATCGATGGGTGGATGGATGGAGAGACGGATGGATGGATGGATTGAGAGAGGGATGGTGGGATGGATGGGAGAGTTGGATAGTTTGATGGATGGTTGGATGGAGAGAGGGATGGATAGATGGATGGAAAGAGAGATGGATGGATGGATGGAGAGAGGGACGGTTGGAGAGTGTGATGGATAGATGGAGAAAGGGATGGGATGGGGTGAATGTATGGAGAGTGGGATGCATAGATAGATGGAGATAGGGATGGAGTGGATGGAGAAAGGGATGGATGGATGGAGAGAGGGATGGATGGAGAGAGGGATGTATGGATGGAGAGTGGGATGCATGGATGGATGGATCTATGGATGGATGGATGGAGAGAGGGATGGATGGATGGATGGAGGGAGGATTTGATGGATGGAGTAAGGGGATGGAGGGATGGATGGATGCAGAGAGGGAGGGATGGATGGATGAAGAGGGGGATGGGATGGATGGATGGAGAGAAGGATGGATGGATGGAGAGAGGGGGATGAATAGAAGATGAAGATGAAAGAGAAAGGATGGGGATGGGGATAGATGGAGAAAGGGATGGAGATAAGGATGATGATAGAGAATG